>NC_133387.1:191716497-192966497 GCF_047511655.1 Castor canadensis
AGATTTCAAAGATTTTAAAAATAATTTTCATTACTCTAATGAGATTACCTATTTATTTATGTATTTATTCATTGATAGCTTATTTTCCTTTAGTTCTTTATTTCATTCTGAGCTAAGAGTCAGTTTCTATTGATTACCTTTTTCACAGCTATGGATTACACTTCCCTGTTAAATTGCATGTCTAATACTTACGGAGACAATAAGACACTATAAATAATATACTATAGAAACATTAGATTGTGTCTTGTATTCAAAGGATTACGCGTTTGTGTCTTCATAAGACAGTGAACTTGCCTGGATTCAAACTACAAATTAATCCATGGTATGCAAATACTGCTTATCTCTGTTTTGTTCTTATGGCTTCCAAACACTTTTTACGTCATCCTTTCAAGTAGAAAGTGTCATTTAACTATATTAACACCTAATACTATTTATTATGATCCTTTGGCATTACTTATGAAACAAGTTACCTTCATGAAATAAATACAATTCAATAAAATAAGAGAAATTATAAGGTGGTACATGTGGTATAAATACCTCACTTGATGTTCCAATGTAAATGTTTATCTATTTGTAGGAAAATATGAATCAGAATAAACATTTACTGTCAAATAGTTACTATTTGGCTTTGTGTTATGACTGTCTCCTAATAGACAATATTCAGGCCTTGCTATTTCCTGACCTGTTAGATGACTGCACAACTGATGGTCTGTGTGCATTATATTCAACTCATGATAATGACAAATGAACTTAATGTGGCAACCATTCTTTTCAGAAATGTAATTTCAGACTGCTAATAGTGTAGTGAGTTAGAACAAGACATTCTGATATTGATCTTTTTTGTCTTTTGGTCCATTCTTTGAACAGTTAGAAAAATCTAACTATAAAATGTATAATTTATTATGAAAAGCTTACAGTGACTCTAATTAATACCCTTATTTAAACACATACCCACAATGTAAAACATAAACAAAAGTCATAAAGTGGAAAGAGGATTATCATAATGAAAACATTCTAGAGTAAAGTATGCTTTTCTTTCTAGCAAGGTCTAATTTAGATGTATGCTCTTTCTAGCAATATACAATAGCAGATGATAACTGTTGAAACCATTCCAGGAATGAGGGGAAGGGAGGATAAAGGAGAATGGTGGAGGGGGTGAATTCGAGTTATGATATACTTGACATAAGAACTTTTGAAAATGCCACAATGTACCAATACCCAGCATGACAATTTAAAAAAAAAAAAGCCCATTTCATTTCTAGCTACTCTGTCATTTCATCAGATTCTGAATATGCTGGTACTTTGATCTTGGACTTCTAGTCCCCAGAACTTTGATCAACACATTTCTGTTGTTAATTCTTTTTTGAGGGAGGGAGGGGGCAGTACTGGGGTTTGAACTCAGGACCTCACATTTGTTAGGCAGCCAATCTACCATATGAGCCACTCCATCATCCCTATTTCTGTTGTTTATAAACTACCTACTAGTACAAAATATTTTGTGAAAGCAGCCCAAAGAGATTAAGATAGAAATGACTTCATTCAACAAATATTTATTAAACATCTATTATATTAACCAGACACACTTCTAAGTTCTGGGGATACAGAAGCGAACAGGATAATTCCCTGCTCTGATAATACAATGAGCTGTTCTAGAATAGCTACCTACATAAACATTGAAGGCCAGGTTCTGTTACTTTGGGGAGCAGCCAAAGAAGACCGAATCCACTGCATGGACCCTGCAAAATGACTAACATTTGATAGCAGTCTTCAACTAATGGACTACCTAACATGTGACTGAGTGATTATGGATTCTGGTTGTCAAAATGTCTTCCTCTTCAGGTATTTCCAGATTGGAAGCTGCAAGTGCTCTTTACTCTACCCTTGTGCCATCATACATACCCACACTCCTCTGTTAAGATACTGAGGAGGAAAGAAAAGTTGTTTACCCACATAAAGAGATCAGAGACACCTTTATGAACCGGCTGTTTCAGAAATATACTTTCAGAACTTCTGAAGAAACTATTTCACCTAAAATAGGAATGAGTTTTCCAAGAATAGTTATTAGGAAGTCTCATTTATAAGTAGGGCAGATGAAAATATCTACAAAAGAAATGTTACCTGGCTGGTTTCTATTTTGTTTTTTAATTTTGATTTTGATGATACAATGAAGTAGCATTCTCTGACTACACATTCACAAAGTGCTCTGACATATATTATCATACTTTATCTTCAAGCCTTCCAAAGTAGAACAGAAAAGACTTATTGTTCCCATTTTAAATATTAAAAAACTGATTCAGATGACTAGATTACTTAACCAAAGGCATACAAACCTGGACATAAGCTAGGTTTTCTACAACTTTACCTTGAATCTTAAATTTTACCATTAAAGGCTTCCATGTACCATTTGTACTGAATTTTTTCAGTATCAAGCACACTTTATAAGCTTCATAAAATATACAGGTGCTTTCTTTGTTACTTTCTATGTTTCCATCTCCACTTTCATTACACTTGTCTCTAAACTCTCTATTTTCTCTTTCTAGGATATCACATCAGCTGCCTAATGGGTCTCCCTGTAAACATTCTTCTCTTTCTAATCACCCCAATTCTGTGTTGTGAGTAAAAATTCTGTAGAGTTTATCATTGCTTACATTATATTTTCTTTCAGTTCTGGCATAAGTCAAGCCTCTTTGCACCTCAAGTTTTGCACATGCTCCTTCCCGACTGGAGCATCCTTTTGCTGCCCCTTGCTTGTTGTGGTGCTTTCTTACACCAAGTATATGGTATCTCTTCCACAGTATCTCTTCAATATCCCAAGGCCAAATGGGTGCCCAACAATTTAACTCAATTCTGACACTAAATACTGAGTTAGCAGATCCAACAGGTCAAAAGCCAATACTACCATCACTTCAAACACCAGGTGCAAATGGAATCCCCAAGCTACGTGCACTTCTGCTGAACAGATTACAAATTCAGACCACTCCCTTCTCAGATTCCCTAATTCTTTAGAACTACTCACAGAATTTAACAAAGTGCTTTACTTATGCACTTACTGGCAGAGCGCCTCGCTTCCTGTACCACTAAAAACAAAACAAAAAAAAAAAACCTAAGACATGGGGTACGGTTGGGACACAGAGCTTCCAATCCCTCTCTGGGTGGGTCATATTCCTATCACAGGAATGTGTTTTCCAATACAGAAGTTCTCTGAATTGTGATGTTCCAGAGTTTTATTTATAAAGCAATCTTCAGCTGCCCCTCTACCTCTTGGAAGATGGAGAAAATAGAGCTCAAAGTTCTCATCCTCAAATCAAGTGTTTGGTTTCTCTGGTTAGGAGCTCTCATCCTAAAGTGATCCAAGGACAGCACCCTGAATCACTTCATTAGCATAAATTCGAGAATGCTGATTAGGGGCTCCTTTTGAGTAACAAAAGACACTTCCACTGCTCAGGAAACTCCAAGGATTTGAAGGGAGCTCCGTGCCAGGGAGCTGGGACAAAAACTAAGTTCCAGAGCTTCACTTAGAGTGAATTTACTATTTATAGAATGTCTGTATTCCTTATTAGGCAGAAAGTCCCATGAGATACAGGCCATGCCCAGTTATACCTCATAGCTGTAGTAAATTAAAAACTCAGCACCAGGCTCTCAACAAATGTGAAAATGTTAAAGTGCAACACATATTATTAATAACCAAATTGTTATCATGCATTATAACTGTTAAAATGTTTATTGGTCAAATGTAACACCTCACAAAAATAAACACTTTATTTTCTGATTAAATAAATATTTAGACATTGTTACTTTAAATACTACTTATTATTAAATAATGAGAAAGTAAATATTCATTATTATTGGTAAAGATTTAACGCTAATTAATCTAAAAATCTCACTAATTTAGAAGACCATAAAATTTTTATTGGTAATTATCAGCCACTTAACTGTCTTAGATTTCTCAACTATAAAATAAAAATAATTTGTAAGTTATATTAGTAAGAAGCTTATAAAGATTCTAATTAATTGTAGATACTTAGAATATATACAATGAGCATCTTAGGAAAAATTGGTAATCAATAAAGAAAACAAATGTGTGATAATCCTAAAAAGTAATAAACTGTGTTTTAAAATTCCCTCTATAGGATATCATAAAACTTATTTAAGAATCTGTACACACACTGAGGACTTACTCATGCACAAAGAATTTAGTTATTTATATGCATATGGACTTAAAGATAATGATTTTTTTAAATGCCTGACTCCTACAATAATAAAATGTATAGACTTTAAGCACTCTTTCAGTTTGAATTAATAATCATTTCCCAAGTGCTTAGTATATTTACCATGAAGTATACAAAAACGAGTTAAGTATCCTTCCTTTGAAAAGTTTTTCAAATATTCCTTTGGAAGACAAAGCAGGGAAGCTGAGTAAGACTCCTAATGTTAAGTCCACAAGTTACTAGAATAGACTAGTATTTCTATTGCAGTATTTAATGAAAAAACAGAACTTGAAAACTCCATTTTCTCCCCAATGGAAAGTCTAAATTACACTCTCCTCAATAAATTTGTTATCTTGGATGTTTCTAACACATGTAGTAATCTGGGATGAAAAACAGTATTTCAAATCCTGCAGTGAGAACACAGTGAAGAATTCATATTAGTTTGCCCATATGGTATCACATCAAACTATCCTCAATCACATCAATGGCATGAAATGACTTTACTCTTGTCATAGCTGTGTTTTGGTGGTACAATCTAAAATAGTTTACATAGCAGACTCCCCTTATCCACACATTGTTACCTATGGTCAACTGCAGTCCAAAAATATTAGACATTCCAGAAATAATTCATTAAATTTTAAACTATACACTTCTCTGAATAGAGTAATGACATCTCACACCACCCTGTTTCATTATGCCCAGGATAGGAATCATATCTTTGTCCCGCGTATCCACATTACATATGTGACCCACCCAGTGTCATTTAGTAGCCCTTTCAATTATTAGATCCATTAGTATCAAAGTGTTTGTGTTCAGGTAATCCATTTTTTACTTAATGACCCCAAAGGGCAAGAGTAGTGATGCTGGCAATTCCCATATGCTAAAGAGAAGCCACAAGTGCTTCCTTTAAGTGAGAAGGTCAAAGTACAGTGTGATTTGAGGAGAGCAGAGGGAAGAAGGAAAGAGGGAGAGAGAGAGAGGTCACATTCACTTATCTATTGCTACATTATATTGTTAAAAGTATTCTATCTTATTACTATTGTTGTTAATCTCTTACTGTGCATAATTTTAAAATTAAACCTTATCACAGGTATGTACATGGTATATACAAGGGTTCAGTATTAACGATGGTTTTCGGCATCCACCAGGGTCTAACTTCTCATCAAACAAGCTATTTTAATAGTGAAAGTCAAAAACATGATAGAACAATGAGGGTCACACTTAATTCACATGTTGGTTAAAATTACTCAGCACTACCACTTAAGAATGTGTGTGTAAATGGAAAACTCCTAGTGTTAAATTCCTAGACAGATCTGAAGAGCAGTTTCAGAATCTACAGCCCTGAAAAGCAACTACAAGACGATCCTTGTTCATATTTACAGTTACTTCTACTTGTGCTGGTATCTACTGCCAAGATTGTATGTATCTGTTTCACCAACTCAAAGCCTTTGCAGGTCCCTGGTTCACTGAATTATAAAAGCTCTTTCCAGTGAAGTTGGAACTCTGATAATGGAGAACCATGAGGAAATGAGGTTTGTGAGAACTGACAGAACTCTTTTGAGACCCATTTGTGATTCATGTAGATGCTATCAAACCCAGCATGGTAAAACCTGCTTGCTTTTTAATATCTTTTGTTTCTGTCATTTTGATTTCCATAGTAGTAGCTGACTATATCAAGCCAAGCTACACATAAAAGCTTATCTTGAACCTGGAGCCTCTCTGGGAGCCCATAGCACTCCATACATAATTCATCCGGAGCACTTACACAGCACAACTGTAGGTCATATTCTTTTGTCCCTCAGTGAACTGTATGTTCCATGAAGACAGACAGAGCCCCACAGTGGTCAAGAGCCAGAATCAGTCAATCTGGTAAATCCCAGTTCTCTCACTTCCTATTTGGGTGGCCTTGAACAAGAAAGATTCGTAATCTTCCTAATATTCACCTTCTTCACTTGTAAAATGGAGATAATAACGGCATCAGCTTCACAGGGTTACTGTGAGGATGAAATGACATAATACAATAAAGCACATAGCAAAGTACTTGGCATATAGTAACCACTAAAGACATGCTAGGTAATAAAACTTTATTTCTATTCCCTCGGAACTTGGCAAGCTACATAATGACAATTATCTGATACAAACATAAATGGAACAGAAAGAGCAAAAACACTTCATTTCCTAGAGACCCCAGTGCTAGATTTTCTTAAAATTTTTCCTGAATAATTTGTGTTTGTTAGTGATTATTAGAAAGAAAATAAATTGGAATGTCTACAGAGAATTACCATTACTACCATTCTGTATACCAATATATCATACATAAGATAACTTTATAACATTAGAAACTTATTTTTTGGTTAATTAATAACACTTTAAATTCTTCTCATATTGTATGAATTAAAGGCAAAATGTCAAATTTTAACACTTTGAAATTTCATGAGGAAAATTCCCAAAATTTATAAAACTAGTTCAGATCCTAACAAAGAATGGGCAGATTGTGAAGGAATGAAGAAAGTTTGAGAGAAGAGTAAAAGCATTCAAAACATTTTTTCTTGAGCTGGGCATGATGGCTCATGCCTATAATTCTAGCTACTTAAGAGGCTAAAATCTGAAGGATCACAGTTTGAGGTCAGTCAGGGCAAAAAAAGTTCACAAGACCCCATCTCAACCAATAAAAACTGGGCATGATGGTGTGCACCTGTCATCCCTGCTAGGCAGAAAGTATAAATAGGCCAACTTGGGAATAAATGTGAGATCCTATTTTTAAAAGAGTCTAAATCTAAAAGGGCTAAGGATGCTGTCCCAAATGGCAGTGGAAAGTACAAGGCCCGAGTTCAAACTGTAGCACTACCAGAACAAAAACTCATCACGACAATCAAACATTTCGCTCTTAATAAAACATTTTTTAACTTTAAAATAAAAATTCTCATTGCTTTAGGTAGTCAACCATCCTCAGTAAAGGGAGAATGATTTTTGAGATTTACCCAAGCTACAAATTCCAGATATAAAGTAACTTAGAGCATACACTGATTTTTTTCTGACTTCTCAGCAAAAATGTTAGTGATATTAATAGTACTTACTGAAAATGAGCATTTATTTAACACAAGTGTACAGATGAATAAATATAACCGACTGATAGTGCTGAGAAATTACTGTTCCTACACCTTAATATTAAAATTTATTATACTGTAATACTAATTAAAATATGCCTGAATGTCATTTGTTACTATCTCATAGAACTTTATCTCATAATGGTGGTATTGGGTTACATTGTTGTACTAATTTATATACTTGGCTCTTTGGCATTTGGCTAGACTGTATGTATTTGGTATACCTCTAATATGTACTTGGCTGAATTGCACTTGAAAGCCCTCATCTTTTATTAAGGATTCTAGACTCTACAATCATGGAAACATCTCTGTCCTTCCTAACATCCACCATCAATACATAAAACTGAATAGCAAATGAGAGAAAGGGAACACATTTCAGTTCTGGCTACCTGGCCATAGGAATATGAGAAGAAATGCTGAATGTTGGTGAATGATAAAAGTACATCCAAAGGGAATAAGTAGGAGATTCAGGCAGAGATCAGTTGATTACAGAATTAGTCCCTTGAAGCTAGTAATTCTTACCCAAATTTCAGAACTTTTTTTTCTAAAGGGTCCAAAACAATGAGAGCATCTGATAAAAAGACCATAAAGATGTGATATAAAAAAATACATGCAGTGAATACAGTTAAGAATAGGAAGCAAAGGGCTAGCATGTAAATATTTAAAGCCTCAAAGAACAAACTGTAAATTTGAAAGGATCTTCAGAATTCAGAATATTCATTTAACAAATGTTTAATACACACTATGGTCTGAGCATTGCTATAAAAGAGGAAGGTAATTTGAAACACAGCTTCGCTAGTGAAGGACTCTGATTCCGCATTTTAACCTTAAGACTTAGAACAAAATGAAATTTCTCCTAATACTGCTGTACATAAAATTCATTATTCTTTTTAAATTGCTTCTTTACTTGCTTACTTTGTTCACTTGGTGAACATCTCACCAAACCCTCCAGGATAAGGACAACATTACAATTTTATAATAAGCTATTAAATAATGATGCATTCCTTTATGAACCATCTTTGTTTTTCACCACCTTCCTTGTAGAAGAAAGATACACTAGATAAGATGGTAAACAAATTAAAAATCTCAAGCTCAGTTTACTACTCTTTTCACAATACTGCACACACTAATCAAGCACTGCCTTGATTGCTACCTCACCAGCAGCTAGTTGTATGTTCTTCAATTAACTAAGGAAACTTCCACTTATTCATCATGTGAACAATGACATCTATCCTCCAAGGTTGTTCTAAGTACTGTTTGATGAACTTGTCCTTCTTAAGGATCCTTCCGCTTTTTCTAAATGTAATTCTAACATGAGCACAGACATGAATTTAAATTTCCTCAAAAAGCACTATATTCACATTAGAAAAAAATACAAAATATTATTCATAAAAGAATTTAAAATAAAGACATAATTGTCACACAGAGTAAAAGTACGAATGTCAAAATAAACCATGTATTGAAGGAAGGTAAATAGAAGTATACTTTGTAAAGCCAGGCCCTAAATAGGTCAATGACTGGAATATTACAATGAAAAGGATTGGTATATGCAACAACATGGATGGATCCCATATTCATCTTGGAAAATGGACAGAAAACAGGTCATATTCCCAGGAAATGAGGCTGGTGGTATAGCAGAGAGAAGGATCAGAAGAAAATAAACAGGCTTGAGTTCTGATAAAGTAGCAGGGAGGAAGGGATGGCATAGCAGAGAGATAAAACCTAAAGAATTCAAAGGTGAAGAAGATCACATAGCACTAGGAATAGAAGAGCACTAAAACACTAGGGTGAAGTAGCCTATAGAGTTGCATGTAACCATATATGGGTTAAACCTTGTTTTTGTTTTTTAATTTTATTGCCGCTATAACCTGCTTGTAAGGTACATAAGGTGTCACCCCTTTGTTCTTGGGGCTCAGCCTTTAGACACAAGTCCGCTGGGTCTGTATGGACACAATAAAACGTTGCTTCCTGCTAAATTGCCTCAGTGTCCCGTATCTCAGCTATCAACTTTCCACAACAGTGGGAGGCGGGACAGGACAGTTTTAAGATGATGGAATTACTCCGTATTTTCAATTGTGAATACCTGACTCTGCATTTGTCAAAACCTACAGAAATGAGTTACAAACAGTCAATGTAAGTTTAAAAATAATGGGTTCCAAATAAAATTTTAATGACATTTAAAAGTATTCAAAATGAACTAGTAGATTATAAAGAACACACTATAAGGCTGGTTGACACCTGGAATCCTAGCTACTCTGGAGGCAGAAATCAGGAAGGTCATAGTTTGAGGCCAGCCCAGACAAAAAGGTTTGTGAAACCCCATGTCAACCAATAAAAAGCTAGGTGTGGTGGTGCACACCTGTCATCCCAGCTATGCAGACAGCATAAATAGGAGGATCACAGCTCAGGTTGGCCCAGGCATAAATGTTGAGACACTACTGGAAAAATAACTACAGGCAAAAAGGGCTTGGAGTTATGACTCAAGTGGTGGAGCATCTGCATAGTAAGTGCAAGGCCTTGAGGCTGTAAGTTCAAAAGCCCCAGTACCACCAAACAACAACAACAAAAACTGAAGAACATGTATGTAGGAAACTGGGTGGTAAGACTGGATCACTGGGTATTTCTCCCCCTTTTTACCAACCTAACAGCATCTTACAATAAATAATTTTTTGAAATCAAAGAGATAAAAACTTGCTTAAACTCTAAAGAAATCTGCAAGTTCTCATCTTCATTATAACAGAAGCAGGGGGAGTTTAACAGTTTTCAAACTGAGGTTTCTGGAAGCCATGAAACTAAAGAAACAACAGGGAAAACATATAGTAAGAATACACAAGCACGTATTTTAAGGGACAGGAGACTTTCAATAATTCACAGGTAGCTTCCCACTACTGTTTGGTACAACTAAACTTCTTTGGGCCAAACTGATAATAAGAGTACTTTTTCAAATTACACAGTTCTGAGCTTTGAGAAGGTCACTCATCCCAGACAGCCTTGAACATGATTTAGATTCAACTGCCGAGTGACACATGCCAATCTCTCTCCCTCAATTGTTTCAGGCTGTCAAGAAGCAGAAAAACAGAGAACAGAAGCCATAAAAGCAATATTTTTAAGAGCAAGAGTTGCTAACATTTCAAAAATTCACAAAATGGCCAGGGAATGAGTAGAATCGTGCATCTTTCTGACTCATGGCTATGTTTTCAATCTTGGTCAAAACCGTTCTATCCCAGAGGAAGAAGAAAAAGCATTAAGAAGTCAGTTGAGGCTTAGCTTCAGAGCAATAAAACACTAACAAGATGGAATATCCATGTTTGGTTTGCCGTATTCTTTATGATTTGTTCTACTAATTCATTATCATTTCTCCAAGTGGGAACCCAAGTCTAATCTCTTTAAGTGTGCTACTGGAAAACTACTCTTTGCACAAACAAAAACTGGGTCGTGGTTTGCTAACATAAAAAAATAGCAATTTTAAAACAAGAAATGAATTAAGGTATTGAAAAATGCGTATGAATGAATCCAATAGAAAGTAAAAATCCATTTAACCATGTGCATACAAAAAGGGAGAAATGACAAATACCAGGAAAACATTCCTATAAATGTAAAAATCATAAACCATGAAAACATACCTTCTTAGGATATATGTCATTTTGTTATTAGTAAATGAAATATCACTGAATAAATATTTTAAAACAAAAGAATTTTTTCTTTAAGCATTTTGTAGATGGGCCTCACTTCTGCTAGTCAATCATTTGTTACAGAGTAAGAGAAAAACTAGAGAAGACATGAAGAGGAAGAGATAGCACCTTCATGTCAGCTCAAACACTCAAGCAAAGACTCAAAACATTCATGAACACTTTTCTGTTTTCAAATCCCATCATTACTAAAGATGTGTAAAGAGATTGTATCTGCTTAAAGTTAGAAGCAGTTGACTTTTCAATGAGACACACACACAGAGAACAACTTTTTAGCTTAAAAAGAGATATTACATCCTCAGAAAATATTAATATTTCTGTTATATGTTTCAGACTTGAAAACTGAGTCTTACATAGGGTAAGCAACTTTCTCAGTGACATATTTTAGGTGATAAAAATCAGAAAGAAATCTAGCTAGATCTAACACCAAAATCTAAGTTCTTTCTATTATATCATAAAGATCAAATTTAAAAATGACAGTGAACATAATCTTATCTCTGTTATTTGTTCTGGGAATCTGCTTAGGAGGTGTTTCAAAGCCAACTTTTGTTGTAGCTCAAACATAGTTAGAACAGGCATAAAGTTGTATGCCCTGTTTACTGTAACAGCAACAAAGCCTCCTCTGGTGACAAGCATTATTATACACCTTAAACTCCTGATTTATGTTGCTATTTAGAAATATTTTGTGGTGTTAATGATCATGGATATAGCTCTGTGTGTCCAATAAGCTCCAGTATATTCTGTGTTAAAAGACACTGGACTCCTGATACTAGACAGATACTAGACAAACAATCCCATGACAACAGGTCATGTGAATAACAAACAGAGCATAAGTGGAAGATGATAACAGACATCATCATCTCTAAGAAGATCTGATGATATATCTGAGTAGCACCTTCATGAAGAACAACACAGTCCTTTCATTTATGTATTAAGTCTGGGTGTGGTGGCTCAAGCCTATAATCCTAGCTACCTGGGAGGCAGAGATTGGGAGGATCATGTTTTAAGGGCAGCCTGGGGGGGGGGGGACAGTGTGAGGGAGGAGTCTGTAAGACCCCACTTTTAGGTGACACTTGGTACATGCCTGTCAACCCAGCTCACAGAAAAGCACAAATATTTAGGAGTGTGGTCCAAGACAGCCCAGACATAAAGCGAGGGAGACCCTATCAAAAAAAATAACCAATGCAAAAAAGGCCGGCAGAGTAGATCAAGTGTAGAACACCTGTCCAGCAAGTAAAAGACCCTCTAAGTTCAGTTCCCAGTACGAGTAACAAAGAAATGAATGAATAAATAAACAAAAAGGTATTTATGTATATAATTATAAAGTTATAAATATAAAGCTATTTAAAATTGCTACTTCTTAAAATGCGACATACAGTTTTGCTCAATTTTTTTCAGAATCCAGCATCATATTACCTACCATGTTTTAAGTCATTTAAAATACAATTCCGTAACGATTTTTCATTACCCTAGATATTAATCCTTACAGACAGGTCATAAAATATTTTGGTTATTCCTAATGACACATTTGTCCCTTTCAGATGTTTTGGCTGACTGGCCTATTTTCCCTCTTGCTTATAATTCTGATAGGATCACACAGGAAAAATTTCTTATATATTAGATGCTTATGCACAAGTAAAATATTTAAGACTGCAGCATATTTATGAGTTTACAGTTTGTTCAAAGCAAAGGAATACTTTCTGAAGTCTTTATTTGTAGGTACATTCAAGCACAACTCCAGAACACTAACAAAATTGAAAAATCTGTACTTTAAGATGCCAAATGAATTATCTCAGATATACATGAACTAATATGTTGTTTACAGCTTTAGCCTTGGGAAAAATTCTATAATGAAAAGCTAGTTACACATATGAAAGCTAAATTTTAAAGCAGATGGATGTCTTCTGACATAAATCTCAGAAAGAAGCACATGCTTGGTTCTTAGTTGGTCCAGGAATCTAAAACCATAATTAGTTTCTGCATTAAATTTATGCCACAAATACTTAGGGAGTGCTTAGTATGTACAATGTACACATGGTAAGTGACTCTGCAGAATAAAAATTTTTAAAAAAGTCTGATCCATGTTCTAAAAGTGTTTCCAGACTAATAGAGTCCATAATGTAGGGTCATAAGTAATTCTAATACAAGGAAGAGAATGATAAATGTTCTACAGAAGAAACTACATACATAAAGTGAAATGAAAGTTTAGCCAATGGAAGGTTAGATGCGGCCCTGGAACCTGGACAGCAATGGTGGCAGATATTAACGCAAGCTTCATGCAAGAGATGTCATTTAAGTTATAGATGGTTAGGGTAAGCAGGAATTGGGACACTCAGAGGTCACCAAAAAAAGTGCATTTTGATTGATGGCATAACATAAGCAAAGACATGGGACATGAATTATATAGGCACCTATAAGGCCAATGCTAGAAGCATAACTAGAAAAGGTACCTCCCCTTTCTTCAAGCAGACACAGTCCCTTGCCAGATTGCACAGCTTGGGAAGCAGAATATCTGCTTGATTTTAGCTCCTACTTATTCCCTTAATCAGGCACTTTTCTATTAACAACCTGATACCCCCATGGGACAAACCTGGGCATGCATGGGAAGTAATACCAGAGTGGCAGTAGTTACCAAGAGACTTTTATTAAATCCTGACTCTATCACTCCAGCTGCATAATTTGCAGTAAATCACAACCTTACAAAAGAGTTTCACTATCTGAGAGTTGATATGGTATTAATAACTAACTTAGTGAGTCAATATACTAATGGGGAAATAAATATAAATTTCCCTGTACAAAGACTGGCCAATGTACATACTCAATAGATGACAGGAGAAGTAGTTTGTTTTAGCAGAAGGGAAGCAGAAAACTGTAAATAATTCTAGAAAGATGGGTTGGTCCTGGAATCCTGAGCTAACACATCTTCAAATTTTCAAAGAATCAAAATATCTATATTAGGTAGTCATTGTTTTAAGCAGATAAACGTGAAGCTTAAGATTACAAAGTAATTCCAATATTGCTGTTCATGCTGATATTGGTGTAGTCACCAACTGCCATAGGAAAGAAGTTTATTTTATACCAACACTAAGTCCTTTTCTAGTTTTTCTTTCTTTTTTATTTTGTGTATGATACTGGAGTTTGAACTCAGGGTTTTGCACTTGCCCGGCAGGTGATCTACCACTTGAGTCAGGCCTCCAGACCTTATTTTCATTTTCTTCTTATGAAATGAGGATGGTTATATATGTTCTTAGCCATTCTTCATGAGAAAATATAAAGAGGTAGCAATACTATATATATCCTTATTTTTCTGTTCATTTGGAAATGGAAAAGTATGGACACCACTATATCCAATACTCTGTAATTACCGCTATAATTGGTTTTAAAATCCATGTAAAGTTGTCATAAATTTCAGTCCAAAATTACAAATAACGTGAAGAAAATGTCTATTTGAAAAGTCAAAATAATCTATAACCTAACACAGGGAAAGGGGGAAAACAAATTAAAATATGCTTCAGAGTAACACTGCAGAGAAAGGAATGAATAGACTGTAAATTTCTGAGGATTAAAAACTGAACTGAAAAAGAAGATACCCTGGCATAGGAATTTTCAGCTGAAGTTTTGAACTCTGCTGCACATTCAAAATACACTTGAGAATATGATGATTTCTGGTGCTTTGCTTTAAGGTATTAATACACATACATGCACAATTACAACAGAATTATTCCTTCAGCACTTCCCACACACTTTATTTTCAAAAGCATTGTGTTTCATGAACAAAATACTCATTATCTTACTATCGACTAGGGTATACTCCAACACCACATCATGTTTGAATGGAACTGTTACTAAAGCCATATGCATGCATTTTGATAGCTCCAATGAACATTACTCATTCACTTAGGCACCGGATTGACTTGATCTTGTTACTTACTTGCACTTGTAGCAAGTAATACCTTTTTAGCCACATCACGTAGACCAACTCTGTTAACTTTCTGGCAGCCACTGCTGTAATGACATATATGTTATAATTGTGAGGGAAGATGAATTCTTTTTGGTGGTACTGGGGTTTGAACTCAGGACTTCATGCTTGCTAGGGAGGGGCTCTACCGTCTGAGCCACACCTCTAGCCCAATATGAATTTTTGAGAGGTATAATTAGGCAGTACACACTTGAAGGAGTCCAACTGGAGAACCACTGTCATAAGAACTGTGATTCTCAAATATGAATGGTCCACGTCCATAGTGAGCCAAGACTTATCACTGACTTATTCAAAAAGGAGGAGGGAGAAGAGAAAATATAGGTACCAAGGGCCCTCCAAGAACCCACTCCCTTCAACTAGGTCCCACCTCCTAAGTTTCATCATCCTCCAACAGCCCATCAAATTATAAACCCTCATTGGATTAAACCACTGATGAGTCAGAACCTCCATAATCACCTCAGAACATTGCTGCAATGGGGACAATGCCTTCAACACATGAACCTTTGAAGGGATTTCTGATCTAAATCATAACACCAGAGGACTAGAATGAGGGGCAAAAAGAAGTTTGTCCAAGTTGTAAGATTTCAGTTTTGCAAGATGAAAACATACTAGCAATCTGCTGCCTAACATGTAGTTGACACTAACATGCTGTACATTTAAAAATGAAGATGGTAAATTTATGGGCATTGTACCACAACCAAAAAAACCTGTATCTCATACCCTTATTTTCCAGATTCCAAACAAACACACAAGCAAGCAAGCAAACATAAGAAGACTTGGGGAGTTTCTGCAAATTTCCTGAACTCACAGAACGAGTTAGTGGCAAAACTAACTAGTTTCTCAGCCATCCAGCTAGTCAGGCAATGGTACTCTCACTAAAGGATTACATGCGCACAAAATACCTGGCAAGAGATAGCACTCTAAAATTGCCTTTCCTCAGTGAGAAAAAAGTAAGTAAAGACATCAGGACATCAAACTGGTTTGTTCTAAGTATGTATCAGTTATAGAACAGATATGATTTCTTAAACAGAACTCAGTGATAATTCTGGTGAAGACCACGTATATGTTGCTTTAACAATAAACTTCAGACTTTGCTTTCTACCATAGTACCAGTGACATAATTTCCAACTCTGTAACATACATAGATTAATGTCTTAGACTAAGAAAGACAAGTGGCTAGAGAGCTACCAATGTATATATTATTAATACAGTAACACACCACAGGGAGTGTGCTTGAATCAACTCTTCCCAACAAGTCCAGTGCTAAAGCAGCTGAAACATATTTTGGCAGGAAGAAAAAAAATTAAAAATGAAAGACTACTGCTTTACAAATCATCCGTTCTAAAACCCACCAAGGGACTTCAGAGAGCTCTGAAGCTGGATTCACCAGTGTGTTTGCTCACTGATTTTGCCTTCTAAATTACAGGTGTGGTCATTGTCAGTACTTTTTAGAACATACAAATAACTAACAAGAACTGCTCTATAAACATTCTTCTTAGTAGCTATACTTATTGATACAAGGTAAGATGAATAATATAACCACAGCAGCAAGATCTACTAAAGTCACTTCCAATTAACTTGCACGTTAACAACGTGAATTACTTCTCTGAATGATTAAGTTTGGGAGGTATAATGTATACAAACATTCCAGTCCTGCTCAGCAACTGGTGAACTGTTCCTAAGAGAAATTTGATATAGCTTTCTTTTTCTCATAAATAGTTTATTTCAAGCCACAAAGCTATTACCACAAAGGAAGAAAGTGATCTGATATTCTGGACAGTAGGCTGGTAATTTTTGGTCTATCTGGAAGCATTTTATTGAATTGTTTGAAAACAAGACAGGTAGAATAGAAGTATCTACATAGTTGGTATATGAGCATCTAATCTGTTAAAATGGGACTTTGATCTTTCTTCTGGCTATTACCTCTGTATTGATCAGAACTACTGGACTCTGGGTGAAAATTCTAATCTCTTGAAATATTTTTGGTCATAATTACTAAAGGCTGGGGCTATGCAATATTAAGTACCCCTGTATTATTATTCACGGTTTATAAAAAGAAATCTTAAGATAGAAAGTGCTAATTTTTAGATGTAGAATTCAATACTAACATATTACTGAAATATAGAAATATAACTCTTAGAGACAAATTTTGGTCCAACTGCCCTACAACATGTAATGACAACAAAAATAGTGAATCTTTACCATATGTTGCTTTGTTTCTTAACACTATTCAAATTTGGGGAAAAGAGTACTTAAGACTAATGAAAACTTTTCTGACTTGATTGAGTTTATATTCCAAGGAGACTTAGGTATAATACAATGGAACCAGTAACAACTCAGAAAAAAAAAATTATGCCATTCACTGGAAGGTGGATTTAATACTGCAGAAAGTTTCCTAGAGTATAACATTAGTTTAAGAGAACTCATACCTTTCAAAACAGCTAATTCTACTATCCAAGCCTTTCCAGTATGTACTCTTTAATTATCATGCCAAAGCTTGCTTCTATAATTAGAGTAGATATTTCAAACCTGGTTGAACTTGAATTATAAGTTGCATAAAATTCCATCTTTTTCTTATTTTGAAAATGTCCAAAGAAGTCATGATCTGAAATATAGGCCAGAATATAAATGCCAACTGCAAATCCAATTTTCTACAATGTTTCTACCTAGGGTAAGTGAGAAATTTCCATTAAGGAAATAAAAAAGACAAAGCAACCACCCTTTACATTCTTTATAGCAGCAAATGAAAGGGCCTTTCTTCCTCAAAAATAGGAATGAATTATAAATTTCCCCCAAGTTCCCTTAAAATTTCAAATGAAATTTCAAATTTGAAATGCTTTAACTACAGGGATATAATGAAAAGGTATTTTACAAAAAATGTATAAAATATGCTATGAACAAACACCATTTTCTAACATGTTTTGCATTTTGAATCCTATTAACTTTGCTATTCAGTCATAATGTTTTCTTAAATATTCTCCATTATTCATTTTAGGCTTATATTTTCAAATTTAATTGATCTGATCAGCACATTAAAATTAGAAAACCCATGACTGTCAGCATGTAATAAACAATGGCTTGTAATCAGAAAAAAAGACTGATAACTCTCATTTAAGATAATATAAATGCAATTTTTAGGATCTTCATCTTAAGTGTATCATACTCTAGAAAGGATGAAAACTTCAGTTAGTCCAGATTTCAACCTTATTACCACCTTCATCTTAAAGACAACAAGAATCCATCAAGATCTCTCCATTTCATTTACTATTTCCTGTTAGTCTTTTTGCAGATTTATAAAACGTCTCAGTGCCAACCTAACACCTCCACTGCTAAACCATGACATGGTTCTATGACATGAACCATAGAAATGTATCATTCTCATGTTCTTGATTATAACCTTTCCTTTTTTTAAAGTAAGAAATCAATTAACTCATAATTTTGATACAAAATTATTAGTTTTCATGAAATTTACTTGTACAATCAAAACTAAGTGCTATTTCATTTATAAATGGGTTTGAATCAAGGTATAATTAAGATAAATGTTGCCTAGCAAGTGTGAGGCCCTGAGTTCAAAAAAAAAAAAAGATAAATGTCCACTCAGCAAGACAAAGGCAAAAACATGTTTTTTTTTTTAAATACAGGAGCAATGTATTTTGAAATGCACCTATAAATCATAGCTAACTCACCCATTGCATACATTTACATAGAATTCTATTTCTGTTTGAAAAAAATAGCTAATCTTACATATCAATCTCTTTAATACTCCATGTAGCAATCAATGTCCCCCTGAAAAGGGACTGACAAAAACAATTTCCATATGTCATTCTGGTGTTGGACAAAGATTAAATATAGATAGCCATATGTAATTATCTAGAGCTAAATGGTTGAAACTATGATCTCTATATGTTTGAAAGACAATTTATTTTGTGCAGTTTTCCAAAAGAATAATCAGCTGTTTTCCAAAAGAGTAAGAATAACCAATAAATAAACTGCTATGTAGAATTTAAGTACAAAGACCAGGCAGGTATAACACATCAAAAACCTGTATCAAAAATAAAAACAATGAAATTAAAGATACAAATTTAAAGATAATATCTAGCACATCAATAACTGCTTAATGAATAAATAAATGAATGAAAATGTGTTACAATTTCACAGATAAGGAAATAATGGGCTTAGAGAACTTCAAATATATATAGTAGTTGAGCTAAACCAAATCTTTCGATTTTAATATAAAATTCTTTTAAATAAAAAATTATTTCCATAAAATATAATTTTACCAAATCTCTTACAAAACCAGCACAACTGAATCGATAAATTTATAAAAATCTTCAAGTAAGTCATAAGCCATCGTTGTACTAAAAAGTTACTACAAAAGTTTATGATCTCTCATGCAGACATCATCTTTCTCATTTTTATTTCAGCAAATATTTATTGATCATCTACTATATGTCAGTTTTGAGAATGAAAAGATTTCTATATAGTAAAGCACCTGTTAGCAGAGTTACAATATAAGCATATACCTACATACAAAAGGAATTTAAGAGGACAGTGAAAACTTCACAGGAGAAATTTGGAATAGTCTTAAGGACAAGGTAGAATTTACAAAATAAAGGGCAAAGATAGACAAGAAAGAACAAGGAAGTTTAATACAGCAACTAAGTTTGAAGTACAGAAGAATAGGGTTGGGGGTTGGCTCAAGTGGTAGGAAGAAGGAAGAGGAGAAAATAATAATACATTTGACAGTAATTACACTTTTGTCATCTTTGTGGACCTTTGTGATGATAAACACTACATTTTTAAATGACTATTTTTTCTTGTTCTAATAACACCTGCATGTATTTTCAAGGCATAGTATGCTTCAGTGGACATGTTTTGGGCCTCATAAGGTTCATTCCCAAGCCACAGTATGAAAATAAGGTAAAAAGTAATGATATTATAATAGGAACTGATTCACAACTGTACTTTAAGGCAAGAAAGTATAGACTTAGAACCCTTCTGAGAGAAGTCTACTTCTTCTTGGGAGAGTGGCTAAGCTATCCAAATAGCCATAGATCACCAGAGAAAGTTCACAGTGGAAGGCCCCAGTTATTAAAGGAATATATTGTTTCTTCATAATGCTTTTTGTACATACTGAACAGACACTTATCTGCCAGCCCTTCCTGATTTCACTGCTACAATATAATCACAACTATGTGGATATTTCTGTGAAGGATTCAGAAAGAGAGTGGAACATGACCGTTTGAAGGCCTGGAAGAGAGTTACTGAGGAGAAGAATAAAGAAAGACACCAAAGCAAAGATTTCTCAAAATGCTTAAAGTCTTCTTGAGAATGTTGGCCTAAAACAAATTTGTGCCACCACAAAAGATGTGTAATGAAGTTAAAATGCTGAATGGTGAAGATAACAGTTATGAATAAAAGAAGTAGTTCCCAAAGGGCTAGAACAAGTAGAGTGAAGACTTCATGAAAGGTGGGAAATGACTGGGATGCACTTTGGATGCAAGATGGTATACTGGAAGATAGAAAAACAAATACACAGAAATGCCCTAAACATAGAAGAGTAGGAAAAAAGGCTACACTAGAACAATAAGCAGAGGAGTGACTTTTTTTTTAAAAGGAAAAAATGGCATTTAAAAACCTGAATTGAGCAGTAAGCACCATGTTGAAGCAATTTAAAACAAAATAAAAACAGAAATTGACATGGGTGCTGTAGTACTATAAGTAAATATGGACACTCAGGGGACTGTGAGAGCAAGACAGCAGCTCTGAAATAGCTAAAGAATTTGCATCATGTTATAGCTAGATCCCATTCAGCTGCACCTGTCTTTCCCAAGAAGCTATTTGTAGCAGAAGAATCTCTCTCAGCTATAGTTTGTCATAGTGAGCTGGGTTCCTGAACTAATGGCCTACTTTTAGGCTATAATCTAAGTGCAGAATGTAGGCACTATATTGTCTTTATTCTTTTTTATTATTACAATACATTATGATTATCTAAGACATTCCATGCTAAACTACATTTATTGTTATAGGAGATACAGTAAAATTACTACTTAAAATAGCAGTGAAATTCTCAAGAAAGCCCTTCATTTAAGGAAAGCCATGCACCTACATTTTAACAAACACCTCAGACCTATTAATTTATTCTGTATTATCTGATCCTGTGTCAGGTTCTATGTATTTTTATCTTTATAAGGATACTGAATTACCTGTTTTTAGAAATTTCTGATACAAAAGAAATAAAATTGCTATTCTTTAACCTAATTATTGAAAACTCCTATTTATTGAAGAATTGGTATGTTATGCACTGAATTTTCTCTATAATACTTCCAAGTATCAGAAAAATCATTTATATTCATGATGTGGGTATTCAAACCAAATTTCTAAGCAAAAACATTTCCTCATTCTCATGATTCCCTTTATTTTTTCATTTTTGACTTTGCTCAAATTGTGAGTCTACTCTTTAAATGCTGGTTTACTTATCTCATAGAAACCCTAAACACACATAGGTAAAGGGCTATTTTCACTACATAACCGTTTCAAGGTTTCTCTACATATTGCTACAATTCATGTTTTAATGTGAGCTACAGAATTTAGCATTTTTGTATAGTCATCTGTGCTTTGGCTAAAGTTTTATAATCTAACAGTACTTCTAAGGTTACAAATAACACAAATCTCCATTATTTAAATTCAACTAATCAGCATCTGTAATTAGGAAAAAATTTGCAAATAAAGAAAGTAATATGTATTATGTGCTACTACAGATTTGGCTTTATTCCCTTGCCTTCTGACCTCTTAAATTATGTGATCATAGAAGTTGAAGAAGATAAGCTGGAAATACTGTAAGATCCTGAAATAAGAATTTTGACAGCTATTTAGTTAGTACAGTTGACAAGCCACATTTTTTACTATGCTGACTCTCAATTCTCAAATAATGCTATTTGATAGGCCTTTATTTCTATTTTACAGACAAGGAAATTAGGATGCAGATCTTAAATGTCTTGGCCTAATACCATGTTGCTAGTAAACAGCAGGGTCTGGACTAAAATCAGATTTTCCAGCTGCAAACTTGATGCTCTTATCACTACTTTATACAATTCATATTATAGAAAATTAGACTCCAACCATGGAGATAAACAACAAGAAGGCCTAGTGGTTAGTTTTGTTTTGTTTTTAAGGGGGTGAATGGGATCTGATCAATCCTGTCAGACATGTTAACATGTATATCCCATTTCTACTCTATTACCCATCACTAATACAATTCTTTAAGTCAATTTCACCAAATTAGCAAAGAAAGCAGGAATTTTGTAGCATAAACCCTAATCAAGAATAAACATATGGCTTTGTAGACTGTCAGGAATCTGTAAGGTTAGGCAGGCTATACACAGAAGTGGTCAAAGCATATAATATTATCAACTACACGTGTCCACAGGAAGCAAAATGACAAATGAACTTTACAGTCAGAAGACAGTACATTTTACCCACTCAGATCCATCACTGGTTTTTGTTCATAGAAAAGAAAGGAGTTCCAGAGCCTTTTTGACCAAATAATTACTATTCTAAAAGGTTAGAGCTATACACATTGAACATGTGTAAATATGAAGATAACTGCAAGTTATCTGCAAGTATGTACACGTTAGCAATAAATGATGTTCGAATTTAACAGTACTGTCACCCCTTTCTTGAATTGGACATTTCATACAGATAGGTGTATTTTTAATGGCTTAGTGCCTGTGGAGAAATAATAGTGGTTATCTTTATTTTCATTCTAATCATTATTCCTCTGCTGACAGTACTGTTTACAAGTGACTGACAGGGTCATTAAAATCCAGGAGTGATCTAATCTTAAAAATAAGTTTATATGCATTAAGAACACTATCTCAAACAAAGCAAAACCTATTTCCTCTTATGAGAAAATTAAAACTTAGAAACAGAAAAGCATAATATATCTTTTCTTTCCTTTTGTTTTTTTATGGTGGTACTGGGGTTTGCACTCAGGGCCTAACACTTGCCAAGCAGGTGCTCTACCACTTGAGCCACTTTGCCTGCCCTAATATATTTCTAATCAGTGTTTTCTAGGTGACTATGATTTTTCAAGTTAGATGTGGGTTTCTTCTAGGGAATTCACTAGTGATCTGTTCAGAGCCTAACAAACCTAACGTATTTTTTTTTTCCTCAGAAAAAAGATCACTGATAACTACAAAAAAACAAAAATAAGAACAACACTTTCCTAAGCAACTTATCTGCTGCATAAAGGCAAATATGAAAGAAAATAATTTAAGGAAATATTTAGACACTTTTCTGTTTTGGAAGAAGTAGTTAATTCTAGAGATCATTTAATTTGGTGATTACTAGTCTCAAATATTTTATCAAATAAAGCAAAAAAAAAAATCTCATTCAGAAGCTTAAAGTTACCGGGGCGGGGAGGGGGGGGGGGTGGTGCAGAGGGGACCTAACTTGCCATTTCTCCTTGAAAATAAAAGAATTTTAATTTGTAGGTATTTCCAAACTACAACACATGGAAGTAACTAATTCAGTTCCTAAAGTTTTTAGGCAACATTCTATTTTCTAGGAGACAAAAGTTCAGTTGAGGAAAAAAGAGGAGGATGTGATTATGTGTAGCTGAGAAGACAAAAAAAAGTTTCATTAAGCTGAAAGAGTGGTAATAAAAGAGGCAACCTTCAAACGTGGCATGTACATTTTCATCTGATGAAATTAATTTTATGTGACTAGTGAAATAATGTTTTCTGGAAAACGACAGCAAAACATGAACACACTTTCAAAGATCAATTTAATCATTTGGTAGTTAAAAACAACTAAAAATTGCTTTTTTGATCTATCTTGGACAAACATCTTTCTTCAGTGCTATCTGGTAACTGTAATTTGTTTCACTCCAAATAAATAGAAACTGTTTTGTTGCTGGCATCTTATGCCAAAAATTTCACTCATATTTGTAGATATCAAAGAAATTAAAGTAATACTATAGATAGCATACAAATGAGGATGGATTTTTCATGGAAAAATTCAATCAGCCTTTCAGAAGAAATCTAGATTTTAAGAAGGTAGAAAGAGGCCTTATATTTTCTATCCTTCCAAAAGCTGGTAAGAAAGAAGTAATTTTCAAGAATTTTCACATGATTTTTTAATACGATTCATCATCATAACAGAAGACAGACTTTAGAACTAAACCTTTTCCATTTGATCCCTGGCTCTGCTATTCTTTTAGGCAATTTGCCTACGCTACTCAAATTGATCTTTTCACCTGTCCAACAGAGGGATTTAACCACTTACTTTTTTGGAGTTTTGAGAATTAAGTATCTTTCACAGGGCCTGGTATGACATTAATAAATGCTAGTTTCCATCTACAAAAGCAAAGAAGTGGTTTGCATGGGTATTTGAAGAACATGAACAGTATGCCCCTCCTTATCCCTGACCAAAATAAACCAATAAAAACCTGGTATTACACATGGCTAATTTCTTTTTTCTTGGTGGCACTGGGGATTGAACTCAGGGCCTCATACTTGCTAGGTAGGCGCTCTACTACTTGAGCCACTCCTCCAGCCCTTTCTAGGATTACAGGCATGAGCAATTGGAACCCAGTGCACATGAATAATTTTAGTTCACTTAAAGCCATTCCTGCCATTGTGTCTTCCCTTGAATTTCACCTTCTTCCTGTAACTTGTCAAAATTTTAATTTTCCTGTAAGATTCCTCTCCTTCTTGGATTATGATTCCCTAATCTATGTGTAGCAGAAGATTTTCTACCCCACAATTACTCTTTGTTGTTGTTATTGCTTTGTTTTGTTTTATTTTGATTTTTTGAGAAAAGGTCTTGCTAAGCAGCCCATGCTGGCTGTGAACGTGCCTCAGTCTCCTGAGTGCTGGCATAACAGGTGTGTGCCACCATGTCTAGCTTGAGTGATTTATCTTAATATGTCTGATTATTCAAAATTTTGGCCCCTGTGGTTGCCTTTGGGAGCAATGTATTGTTAGCAATGTATGTGTGATAGTGGTTACATTCCTAGTTTTTTCCATGCTGTTTTAACTCAATTCGAATGTATTTAATGTTACTACTTACAAAGCTAGCCATGTCATAGGAAGGAGATACTGAGTGAGCTATTAAAACTGGGGGAAAGAATGGTGTTGAAATCATAAAATGCCTAAGCTCTAAGATTAAATATACTCACTTTTGCAACAAAAAGCAACAGAAGGTATCAGGAGGAGAATGAGAAGATTCGAGTTTGATAAGACAACTGACAATGACATGCAGGATTAGGATGGGGTTCATCAAGATAGAATGAAGGTCATTTCAAATATTGGTGTTAGTTATGAACACATGAAGAAACCAAAAACAACAAAAAAAAGAACCAAGTGACAAAGAATATTAAACCAGAGCAGTGGAGATGAGAATCTTTGTAAATATGGAATTTGGACATAAAAAGGGAAAGAGGGAAGGAACAGTGAAGGATGGACACCAGGTTTTATACAAAATCACAATGGAAAAATGACCTAGAGAGGAAGATAATTAATTATACTATAAACATGCTTAATGTACAAGCTCATCAAAGTCTTTGTGTGTAGAAGTTGGGGAGAACAGTTGAACGAAAGACGGAAAGCATATTCTAAGACCTGGGAATCATCTACAAAGACATGATAACTCAAATTACAGGAGCTAATAAAACTGAAAAAGAAAAAAAATGCACCCTAAGCAGTATAAAAGTGTGAAGAAAGATTTGGTTCTTAAATTGAAAAAAGAAAACAAAAAAATTAAGACATCTGAACCAATCAGATCAGTAATTCTGAGCAAGGTACAGTTAGGGAAATTGAGGGCAGAGGATTTCACAGACAAGAATGCAAGTAAGTATAAAAGCTGAGGCGTGAGCCAGGGCTGTAATTTCTGAGTTACAGAGAAGGACAGAAAGGGCAGACTGAAGGGAGTGAAGGAAGACAGAAAAGAATCACATCAAGGATGAGAAAAGCCTATGAATAAGCAGCTACTTTGGTAGCATTCAATACTTACATGGAAAAAGGGAGAGGTAGACGGGAATGCAACAATGAGAAAGATCAGAAACCCTGTAGCTTCACTAGCTTTGGGTTACTTCCTTTTATCACCAATTTTAGTGATAAATTGTACACTCGCATTAGTTTTACTACAGATGACACCTCTGATGTTTGGTCACTTTGATAATGATGGCTTAAGTTGTTTTTGAGGAACATGAAGGCTGTGTCTCTCCATCTCCAGCCAGTTGAAACCACAGACCTTTCACTTGGGTCTGCAGAGGTTATCTGATAGGTGATCTTTTGACGTCAGAGGGCTGAAGTCTTTACCTTCATTTCATGCTAACAATGCCATTTTCTGAACATATATCCTATGAAAAGTCATGAAGTTTTACTACAAAGTACTGACCATTAATTTAGTTCTGTTTTCTCTGCCTCCAGTAACATTAACCCACACCTGAGATCACTGTGTTGTGTGTCCTTCGGAAGGAGGATTTGAGATCTAGGGCTCCTACCTCCTCATAATTGGAGCTTCAGTAATAAACTGTGTTGCCAAGCTCTTTTCAGGGACTGGAAAACTGTCCTTATTCCTAACAGATTTGGAGAAACTGCATTCTAGGAGGAGGGGCCGTCAAGTATAAAGTCCTAGAGGTAAAATGAGCTTGATATGCTCAAGGAATTTCCAGGGTCTAAGACATATCATTGAGTGAGTTGTAACAGAGACTTCGAGGCTACTTTTGCTAAAACCAGTAACTCTTCACTTGGGCCTGCAGATATCTGGCAGGTGACTATAAACAAGGTAAAATTTGGCATCTCTGCCTCCATATTGTACTTGTCTTCTTTGCTTTCTTAAACTCTTGAGTTAGACTCCTGCTCAACTGTACATAGACACATTAATCATTTAAGGAGTATTTACCTGAAACTGGTCATCCTTCCCCCTCAAGGCTTATATCACAATCAACAGACTATCAGTGACCAATTTTTACAATGTCTAGTTCTACATCATGGGAACTGTTCCTAAGCCTGAAGGAAGACCCAGTCATTGTCCTAACTCCATCTTGCCTTTTTGATTTCTTGTTTCTCTGAATCATTCTCTCCTGTAGTCATCCTGCATTACAGGAACAAGAGGTCTGACAGATATCACATGACAAGAGTTGAAACTATCCCACAGGCGGTGGAGACATTCTTATCCTTTACAGGGCTCTGCGTGACCATTCTGAGCTAATTATCAATCAGATCATATTTTGACCAAGACTGTTTGACTACACATGCTTCCCCTCTGTACCTCCACTTATAATTCTACCCCTCTATATAATCCTAGAGCACTCTCAAGATCCTGAAGGTAGGAATAAGAGCACTGTCCCTGTTTCTACCCAGTATGGCCACATTGAATAAACTCTTTCCTACTTCACCATCACCTTTTTTCCAGATACCCAAGCTAAAATATTAAGGAGGTAGTTAAACCCATTAACCAGGAGCTCAGGAGAGCGGTCACAGCCACAGATATAAATTCAGGATTCATCAACATTGGAAAGGTATCTGAAGCACTGAGAATGGATGAGGCGGCTGGGGGCAAGTGAAGATAGCAAAGAAAAGACATCTAAAGACTAAGCCCAGAAGCATTCCAACAACTAGAAGTCTAAAGGTAGAAAAGAAGTTCAGAAGGGTGACAGAGAAGAGTTTCCAGGAAAATAAATGGGAAATCAGGACAACTTAATATCTTAATTGTTTAGTGAAGAAAGGTTTGAAGGAGAGAATGAACAAATGTTTCAAGAGCTGAGAGGTCCAGTAAGATGAAGGCTGAGAACTGACCACATAATTTGATAAACTGGAAGTTGCTGTTGATTATAAAAGAATAGTTTCTGTGAAGTGGAAATATAAAGTACCCTGAAGAGATGAGGAGGTAATAAAAACACAGAAGACTGTGGCATTTTACTATAAAGGCAAATTAATAAACATGACAAACTAAGGAAGAAACTGCAGGCTAAAGGAAGGGATTTTTTACCCCTAATAAGGGAGATAGTGTCCTGAATAGTAATAAGGATCTAGTAAAGTGGAAGAAATTGGCAATACAAAAGAGATATGAGATAATTCAGGAACAAAGTCTTGAGTAGAAGCAAGGGGCCAGCATCTAGCAACCAAGTAGAGAGGCTAGTCTTGGACTAGAATTGAGACAATCATTCATGGTAACAGATACAAAGACACAGAAGAATAAAGCATTGTGATACAACATAAAATATCTTGGATTACTACTATTTTCTCAGTAGTAATGAGATATTCTTTCAGTGAGTGATTTTTTGCATGTCTTTAAGGGTAATGTAGTTGTATGGTCTACTGAAAGAAGGATCAGCCAGTGAGTTCTAGATCTGATTCTGCTAGCTTATCATTTAACCACCACCAATCATACGTATTATAAAACTGCAGTTCCACTATTTGCCTTGTGGCATGTGTCCATAAGTGCTAAAATTATTTAGAAACAGTAATAAGTGTTGTAAAACACACCATGATATTATGTGAGTTCTAGAAAATTTACATGAGAGTACTAAGGAACCCATGGGTAGCATCTTTACATTCTGAATGTTGTTTTAAAATGGAGACCTTAATATTAGAAATTCACAGAATCACTGACTCCTTAACATGGAAGGCAGTGTATTCAAGTATTCAAATCATGAGTTTTAAAGGCAGGTGGTGGGGTGGTTGGGCATTGTTTGAATACCAGCTCTGCCACTCACTTTGAGGCAGATTATCTCCATTAGACTTTAATTTCTTTATCTCTAAATGGGGTGCAGCGATAGCAGAACATGCCTCATGCAGGTGCACGTTTCTGCAAGGGATCAATAAATGTTAGCAATTGCGGTTGTTATCAAAGATAATTTCATGCAATCTCCTTTTAAAAGTACAAAGGAGGTCAAAAAATTGTGTAAATGGTGGTGGGGGCGGGGGGGAGACTTTGATTATCCCCAAGTTCACTGTCACAGAGTCCTCTACAGCAATGCAACATCTCATGCACATTTATTTCTTCAGTGTTTTCTGACTACACCCTTTATGATAAAGCAACCCAGAATAATATGTGATTTCCATATATTGCTACAGGGGTGAAAACTACAAAATTATTTGCTTATGGTACCTTCCAAGTCTATTTCTTCTCTAAAAGAAAAAGCACGTATCATACCAGAAATTTCACTGTATTGTAGATCAGTATGAATAGGGAGAAAAGTTTAATTTTCCTGTGAAATCATAATTACTAATATTTTGAGGGAAGACGTGAACTATGATTCCTGCTCTTATGAGTCACATAGGTAATAAGAAAGGGGAAACATATCTTTCATTGTCTTTGGCATTCCAACCAAACATGAGTAGCTATCTACTAAGCCATAACTCTAGTTTTGATTGATACTAGTTCAAAGTATCCTTGAGCAGAGACAGCATGTCAGGGGAAAGAAAAGTAATACAACATAGCCACTCATGCTCTTTAAGATCGATGTTCAAGGATTTTAACGGTAACTGTTATTTGAAATGGTAAGAAAGGAAAAGAGGAATGAATCCAGAAAGACATTATGGAATCTAGAATTTTAAATATGACACCAACATTTTAAAAATAAATAAGCAAATGTTGAAGACCAATGGATTTTAGATGATTTGCTGAAAGTCTTATTATTGGCCCAGAAAAAGCAAGAAGAATGGCCCCAAATACTTTCCTATAAAAATAATTCTGTATAATATTATCTAAACACATTTTTATGTAATTTCGTAAACTATTTACAGGAATAGAAATCCAGCCTCTCATCCATCAATGAAAAGCAATAATTTTTACTAAATATACAATGATTTTTAAATTATTTTAAATTACCTTCTCATCTACACAATCGAGGATTAACTGCTTATACTGCAAATGTCACTATGAAATTATTATGATAATTTCATGGAGTTTTAAAAAGTGTTTCTTCAAACTGTGAGAACAAACCTAAGTCTTCGTTAGTCAGACTGCTAAGCTTGCTTTGCCCCACCTGCCACAGATGAGGTGCTGCTCATTCTTTTCCAACCACTGCCCTCACACTGAGAGCAGTCTTTTAAAATAAGCACAAAAATGTGGATGTTTCTGCTAGTTCTCAGATATGGAAGGGGAGGGGGCAAATTCTGCGCAAACACCACTTCATGGAGGATTATATAGAAAAGCAAAACAGAAACTTCAGAATATTCTTCAAAAGTTGGGCTATGGGATATTTATTTTCTTTTCTATGCTATGCTATGCTATGCTATGCTATGCTATGCTATGCTATGCTATGCTATGCTATGCTATACTATGCTATTCTGCTCTGCTCTGCTCTACTCTACTCTACTCTACTCTACTCTAGTGATGTTGAGGATCAAACCTAGGACCACACCAAGCAAGCGCTCTACCACTGAGCTATACCTCCAGCTCTCGACTGATTATTTAATTTAACTTATAGAGGGTGGGCTGCCTTTGTAATTTTGTTTTTCCATCCACAATTCAAAACTACTTCATGGTGAACAACCCTGATACTTCTCATTTCTTTGTCAGAAAGTAAACACACTTGAAACTATATATATATATGAAAATTCAACTACTCTTCTAATGGTTTGATCTTGAAGGATATTCTTTCTTAAGATAAAACAGTATTTGGGAACTCTACATAGATTTGATTTCACTATCCAAGATGTAACTCTGCTGAAAAAGAAAAAGAAGGGAAGGGAGAAGAAAGGTGAGAAGGGGAAGCAAACTTGTTTTTAAAGGTTTATTTTCCTAGGCAGATTGTTTTACCTCAAATATCAGGCTTGTTGTTATAATCACACTGTGTTTATTTCAACTTTAACTTATATCTAAGGCTTCCAAATCACCAAATTGGTCCATACGAAAAACTTGCACAACGATGATTATTCTGTCGCAATACTTTAAAAGCATGTTTAGGGGAAGGGAACACTAGCCTTAAACTACTAGTTTGCAACTATTCACAGAGCTTTCTAGAGGATAAATAATGAACCTTTTTTGATTCTGCAAAATTTTGAGCACACAATGTGTGTGGTACGTTGAAAGTTTAAAGAGTTCTTCAAAAGTGGCTAAGCAGCTAATGTGTATGATTTAGTTAAGAGAAAGCAAAAAGGTACAAAAGAGTCCATCTATAAATATAGGGATAGTGATAAAAATAAAATTTTGCTTTTTGTTCCAGGTCACTCAATGGAGGAAACAATATAAAAAATAAAGAAAAACTGAAGGTCCATTATTATAAATAATAGCACAGAAGACAGTTCCTCCTAGAAATGTAGTTTGGGAATAGCTTTGATTAACAGCTTTAAAAAACTGCTTTTACATCTGTCTGGAGTCTAGGCCAAATGATCCCAGGTTATGTTGCTTTCCTGTTTAAAACTCTTCAGATTTCCCTGTTAACTGCCACTCAATCCTGGAGCATGACATTACTCCCTTCTGTCATAATGTGTGTTTTTATGCTCATAACAACCCCCACAACTTATTTCATAATCCAGCTAAAATGAAAATGTCATTTGAGTCTATCTGCTATCATTCTTACCAGATTATACAGTGACAATCTGCTTATATGTAGGATTTTACATAAGAGAAAGAGCCTTTTAAATTGATATGTAATTAATTCTCATATATCCAAGCCCTAATGCAATGCAGTTACTGACCAAATTTTGTGTTTCTCCCAGAACTCCAATCTTCATGCTCTAACCCACAATATAACTGTATTTGGAGACAAGAGTCTATAAAGAGATAATGAAGTGATAACGTTAAGGCCCCAATCTAAGAGGATTGGTATTCTTTTTTTTTTCTTTTTCATTTTTCTTTTATTATTCATATGTGCATACAAGGCTTGGGTCATTTCTCCCCACTGCCCCCACCCCTCCCTTACCACCCACTCCGCCCCCTCCCTCTCCCCCACCTCAATACCCAGCAGAACCTATTTTGCCCTTATTTCTAATTTTGTTGTAGAGAGAGTATAAGCAATAATAGGAAGGAACAAGGGTTTGTGCTGGTTGAGATAAGGATAGCTATACAGGGCATTGACTCACATTGTTTTCCTGTGCGTGGGTGTTACCTTCTAGGTTAATTCTTTTTGATCTAACCTTTTCTCTAGTACCTGTTCCCCTTTTCCTATTGGCCTCAGTTGCTTTAAGGTATCTGCTTTAGTTTCTCTGAGTTAAGGGCAACAAATGCTAGCTAGTTTTTTAGGTGTCTTACCTATCCTCACCCCTCCCTTGTGTGCTCTCGCTATTATCATGTGCTCATAGTCCAATCCCCTTGTTGTGTTTGCCCTTGATCTAATGTCCACATATGAGGGAGAACATACGATTTTTGGTTTTTTGAGCCAGGCTAACCTCACTCAGAATGATGTTCTCCAATTCCATCCATTACCAGCGAATGATAACATTTCATTCTTCTTCATAGCTGCATAAAATTCCATTGTGTATAGATACCACATTTTCTTAATCCATTCGTCAGTGGTGGGGCATCTTGGCTGTTTCCATAACTTGGCTATTGTGAATAGTGCCGCAATAAACATGGATGTGCAGGTGCCTCTGGAGTAACAGTCTTTTAGATATATCCCCAAGAGTGGTATTGCTGGATCAAATGATAGATCGATGTCCAGCTTTTTAAGTAGCCTCCAAATTTTTTTCCAGAGTGGTTGTACTAGTCTACATTCCCACCAACAGTGTAGGAGGGTTCCTTTTTCCCCGCATCCTCGCCAACACCTGTTGTTGGTGGTGTTGCTGATGATGGCTATTCTAACAGGGGTGAGGTGGAATCTTAGTGTGGTTTTAATTTGCATTTCCTTTATTGCTAGAGATGGTGAGCATTTTCTCATGTGTTTTCTGGCCATCTGAATTTCTTCTTTTGAGAAAGTTCTGTTTAGTTCACTTGCCCATTTCTTTATTGGTTCATTAGTTTTGGGAGAATTTAGGTTTTTAAGTTCCCTATATATTCTGGTTATCAGTCCTTTGATGTATAGTTGGCAAATATTTTCTCCCACTCTGTGGGTGTTCTCTTCAGTTTAGAGACCATTTCTTTTAATGAACAGAAGCTTTTTAGTTTTATGAGGTCCCATTTATCTATGCTATCTCTTAGTTGCCGTACTGCTGGGGTTTCATTGAGAAAGTTCTTACCTATACCTACTAACTCCAGAGTATGTCCTACTCTTTCTTGTATCAACTTTAGAGTTTGGGGTCTGATATTAAGATCCTTGATCCATTTTGAGTTAATCTTGGTATAGGGTGATATACATGGATCTAGTTTCAGTTTTTTGCAGACTGCTAACCAGTTTTCCCAGCAGTTTTTGTTGAAGAGGCTGCTATTTCTCCATCGTATATTTTTAGCTCCTTTGTCAAAGATAAGTTGCTTATAGTTGTGTGGCTTCATATCTGGATCCTCTATTCTGTTCCACTGGTCTTCATGTCTGTTTTTGTGCCAGTACCATGCTGTTTTTATTGTTATTGCTTTGTAATATAGTTTGAAGTCAGGTATTGTGATACCTCCTGCATTGTTCTTTTGACTGAGTATTGCCTTGGCTATTCGTGGCCTCTTGTGTTTCCATATAAATTTCACAGATTTTTCAATCTCTTTAATGAATGTCATTGGAATTTTGATGGGAATTGCATTAAACATGTAGATTACTTTGGGGAGTATCGACATTTTTACTATGTTGATTCTACCAATCCATGAGCATGGGAGATCTCTCCACTTTCTATAGTCTTCCTCAATCTCTTTCTTCAGAAGTGTATAGTTTTCCTTGTAGAGGTCTTTCACATCTTTTGTTAGGTTTACACCTAGGTATTTGATTTTGTTTGAGGCTATTGTAAATGGAATTGTTTTCATACATTCTTTTCCCATTTGCTCATTGTTAGTGTATAGAAATGCTAATGATTTTTCTATGTTGATTTTATATCCTGCTACCTTGCTATAGCTATTGATGTTGTCTAGAAGCTTCTGAGTAGAGTTTTTTGGGTCTTTAAGGTATAGGATCATGTCATTTGCAAATAGGGATATTTTGACAGTTTCTTTACCTATTTGTATTCCTTTTATTTCTTCTTCTTGCCTAATTGCCCTGGCTAGGAATTCCAGTATTATGTTGAATAGGAGTGGATATAGTGGGCATCCTTGTCTGGTTCTTGATTTTAGAGGGAATGGTTTTAATTTTTCTCCGTTAAGTATAATGCTGGCTGTAGGTTTGTCATATATAGCTTTTATAATGTTGAGGTACTTTCCTTCTATTCCTAGTTTTCTTAGAGCTTTTATCATGAAATGATGTTGGATCTTATCAAAGGCTTTTTCTGCATCTACTGAGATGACCAAGTGGTTTTTGTCTTTGCTTCTGTTAATGTGGTTTATTACGTTTCTTGATTTTCGTATGTTGAACCACCCCTGCATCCCTGGGATGAAGCCTACTTGGTCGTGGTGAATAATCTTTTTGATGTGTTGCTGAATTCGGTTTGCCATTATTTTATTGAGGATTTTTGCATCAATGTTCATTAAGGAGATTGGCCTATAGTTCTCCTTTTTGGAGGTGTCTTTGCCTGGTTTTGGGATAAGTGTAATACTGGCTTCATAAAATGTGTTTGGCAGTTTTCCTTCCCTTTCTATTTTGTGGAACAGTTTAAGGAGGGTTGGTATCAGTTCTTCTTTAAAGGTCTGATAGAATTCAGCAGAGAATCCATCAGTTCCTGGACTTTTCTTTTTGGGGAGAATCTTGATTGCTGCTTCAATTTCATTTTGTGTTATAGGTCTATTCAGGTGATTAATTTCCTCTTGATTCAGTTTTGGATGATCATATGTATCTAGAAATCTGTCCATTTCTTTTAGATTTTCAAATTTATTTGAATATAGGTTCTCAAAGTAGTCTCTCATGATTTCCTGGACTTCCATGGTGTTTGTTGTTATCTCCCCTTTTGCATTCCTAATTCTACTAATTTGGGTTTTTTTCTCTCCTCATTTTAGTCAGGTTTGCCAGGGGGTATATCGATCTTGTTTATTTTTTCAAAGAACCAACTTTTTGTTTCATTAATTCTTTGTATGGTTTTTTTGGTTTCTATTTCATTGATTTCAGCTCTTATTTTTATTATTTCTCTCCTTCTATTTGTTTTGGGATTTGCTTGTTCTTGTTTTTCTAGGAGTTTGAGATGTATCATTAGGTCATTAATTTGGGATCTTTCAAGCTTTTTAATATATGCACTCATGGCTATAAACTTTCCTCTCAAGACTGCCTTAGCTGTGTCCCATAGGTTCCGGTAGGTTGTGTTTTAATTTTCATTGACTTCCAGGAACTTTTTAATTTCCTCTTTAATTGCATCGATGATCCATTCTTCATTAAGTAATGAGTTATTTAGTTTCCAGCTGTTTGCATGTTTTTTGTCTTTACTTTTGTTGTTGAGTTCTACTTTTACTGCATTGTGGTCAGATAGTATGCACGGTATTATTTCTATTTTCTTATATTTGCTGAGGCTTGCTTTGTACCCTAGGATATGATCTATTTTGGAGAAGGTTCCATGGGACGCTGAGAAGAATGTATATTGTGTAGAGGTTGGATGAAATGTTCTGTAGACATCTACTAGGTCCACTTGATCTATTGCATATCTTAGATCTTGGATTTCTTTATTGAGTTTTTGTTTGGATGACCTGTCTATTGATGATAATGGGGTGTTAAAGTCTCCCACAACCACTGTGTTGGTGTTTATATATGCTTTTAGGTCTTTCAGGGTATGTTTGATGAAATTGGGTGCGTTGACATTGGGTGCGTACAGATTGATGATTATTATTTCCTTTTGGTCTATTTCCCCTTTTATTAGTATGGAATGTCCTTCTTTATCTCGTTTGATCAATGTAGGTTTGAAGTCTACTTTGTCAGAGATAAGTATTGCTACTCCTGCTTGTTTTCGGGGGCCATTGGCTTGGTAAATCTTCTTTCAGCCTTTCATCCTAAGCATATGCTTATTTCTGTCGGTGAGATGAGTCTCCTGTAAGCAACAAATTGTTGGATCTTCTTTTTTAATCCATTTTGTCAAACGGTGTCTTTTGATAGGTGAATTAAGTCCATTAACGTTAAGCATTAGTACTGATAGGTATGTGGTGATTCCTGCCATTTAGTTGTCTTAGTTGTTTGAAGGTGTGATTGTGTGTACCTAAGTTGAGGTTACTCTCTACTGTCTTGCTTTTTCTTTTCCTGTGGTTTGGTGCTGCCTGCCTTTTCATGGTTAAGTTGGGTGTCACTTTGTGTGTGCAGGATCCCTTGCAGAATCTTTTGTAATGGTGGCTTTGTGGTCACATATTGTTTTAGTTTCTGCTTATCATGGAAGACTTTTATTGCTCCATCTATTTTGAATGATAGCTTTGCTGGGTAGAGTATCCTGGGGTTGAAGTTATTTTCATTCAGTGCACGGAAGATCTCACCCCACGCTCTTCTTGCTTTTAATGTTTCTGTTGAGAAGTCTGCTGTGATTTTGATGGGTTTACCTTTGTATGTTACTTGTTTTTTCTCTCTTGCAGCCTTCAATATTCTTTCCTTAGTTTCTGAACTTGTTGTTTTAATGATGATATGTCGTGGAGTAGTTCTATTTTGATGTGGACTGTTTGGTGTCCTGGAGGCCTCTTGCATCTGTATGGGTATATCTTTCTCTAGATTTGGGAAATTTTCCGTTATTATTTTGTTGAGTATATTACGCATTCCCTTCGCTTGCACCTCTTCTCCTCCTTCGATGCCCATGATTCTCAAGTTTGATCTTTTGATGGAGTCAGTGAGTTCTTGCATTTTCTTTTCACAGGTCTTGAGTTGTTTAATTAATAGTTCTTCAGTTTTTCCTTTAATTACCATTTCATCTTCAAGTTCTGAGATTCTGTCTTCTGTTTGTTCTATTCTGCTGGATTGGCCTTCCGTTTTGTTTTGCAGTTCTGTTTCATTCTTTTTTCTGAGGTTTTCCATATCCTGGCTGTTTTCTTCTTTATTGTTGTCTATTTTTGTCCTGAGTTCATTTATACATTTATTCATTGTGTTCTCTCTTTCACTTTGGTGTTTATACAGTGCTTCTATGGTTTCCTTTATTTCTTCTTTTGCTTTTACAAATTCTCTATTTTTATTGTCTTGGAATTTCTTGAGTGTCTCCTGTACCTTTTGGTTGACCCTATCCAGTATCATCTCTATAAAATTCTCATTGAGTACTTGTAGTATGTCTTCTTTTAAATTATTCTTGTGGGCTTCATTGAGTCCTTTGGCATAGTTTATCTTCATTTTGTTGGAGTCTGGATCTGAGTTTCTGTTCTCTTCATTCCCCTCTGGTTCCTGTACTAATTTTTTACTGTGGGGAAACTGGTTTCCCTGTTTTTTCTGTCTTCCCGTCATTGTCCTTGGTATTGTTACTGTCCCTGTACTGTGTGTAATTAAGTATTTTCTAGCTTGTAATAATAACAATGGTAATATTTAGAATGGAAGAGTGAGCTGAGATGGAAAGCAAGAAGTTAAAGAAAAGGGGAAAACAAATATACAGACAAGAGGGAGAAAGCAGAACAAGGTATCAGACAAGAGAGTTTCAAAGGTATAAACAGGGAGTGTTAGTGTACTAATCGACAGTAAGCTGAACAGACATTAGAGAGACAGAGAGAGGATTGAAAATCAGATAAAAAAATAAATAAATAAAAATAAAAATAAAAATAAATAAAAAATAAGTAAATGAAAGTAATATCTATATATAAAAATGAATTAAAATAAAATGGAAAATAGAAATTTAAAAAAAACACCAAAAAACTTCCAAGTTTATATGCAATGCAGTTTCAGTCTTAATAATTTGGGTGTCCATCTCAATCTCCAGTCCTGGAGTTGGTGCCTCAGATGTTGTTCTGTAGTTGTCTCATCAAAGGGGATGCATAAAGTAGAACAAAACTACACACTCACTCACACACACACACACACAAAAGCCCCACCAAGTGTCCCCAGTTCAAATGCAATACAGTTTCACTAAGTTTTTCGGCTTGCAGGTGTAATTCGGTTGTTCTCTCATCAAAGGTAGGGAGAAAAAGAAAAAAAAGCGTCTGGAGACAGTTCTGAGAGTGGTATCTGCAACTGTGGCTTGCCTGCCTGCTGCTCTCAGCCTGTAGCTGGTAGCGTTATTTATGCAGATCTCTGGGGTGAGCTAGCACTAACCTCGTCCCACAGGCTTTGTTTGTTCAGAGTTCTCCTGTGCGGGGGCCTCTGCTACAGGCTTTCCCCTTTCCAAGCCCTGGGAAAGGTGACACTGCCCCCACATTGTCAGGCCTGTGTGTTTATCTACAATTCATGTGGGAGGTGGGTCTTCCCCCCTCTCCTCTGAAGTTTTCCTCCCACTGTCACTTTCAGAAGCTCTCCTGCTCCTGCTTACTGGGCGGTGCTGCTGCTCCTGCCGGCCGCCATGTCTGTTTACAGTTCACGTGGGAAGTGGGTCTTCCCTCCTCTCACAAGCTTCCCCACTCCTGGTTGCTGGGCACGCGCCCCACTCCCGCCACAGGCTCTCCGGCCCGCCCGGCTTGTTTATTTACAGTCCTGGGAAGGATTCCCTTCCACCGATCTTCAGCACTCAGGGAGCCCCACCCTCTTTAAAGCGTGTCTTAACTGTTCTTATTGCTTATTACTCAGGTTCTCTTTTTTTCCCGGGTGGGGGTAAGTCTGTCCAGGGGGCTATGCTGCTCTGGCCAAGGCTTGTCTGTGGGGGTACTGTGGTACCGCGAAGCTCACCAGGTCCGCGTCTTCCCAAGCCATATGGACGCCGGCCACTGGCACCCGGGGGGCCCTCCTCGTTTCTCCGTTTAACGTGAAGTGGAGATTCTCTGCGCCGGCTTGACATGTGGAGCGGTCAAAGCTATGCCTTTTCTTGGTGATTATGCCTGCAAAGTGTGTCTCCAGTGTCTCTCCAAGATTTCACTATAGGAGGGTCGCTTTCTGCTTCCTACCTCTAGCTGCCATCTTGGAATTCCATCGGATTGGTATTCTTATAACAGAAGGAAAATTCTTTTTTTCTCTCTCTCTTTCTCTCCCTCCCTCTCCCTCTCCCCTCTCCCCTCTTCCTCCCTCTCCCTCCCTCCCCCCACTTCTCTCTCTCTCTCCTCCTCTCTCTCTCTCTCTCTCTGGATATATTATGAAGGTGGCGATCTTTAAGTAAAGAAGAACTAGTCTCTCAGGACTAGTTCATCAGAAACTAGTCCTGAGAGAACCTTCCTCTTGGACTTCTAGCTCCAGAACAGTGAGGTACATACACATTGTTGTCATTTAAGACAACAGGTCTGTGGTTGATAGCCTGAGTGATTACTGCAAATGACAAGAAAGTACTTTTGTCAATAGATTGTTATTCAAAGCTAATCTTAAGAAATTCCCTAGTTAGGAGATTGCCTTCAATTACTACCACATGGTTTTTGAACATCATGTCTTCAAGTTGAAAAAGTATGCAATTATACCTGTAAAACCTGGTCTTGGCAAGTATAAACAGCAGAACATTTTGACATGGCCATCTTGAAATAAGGGATAGTCTGACAAGGTCAATTTGAAGTAGCCATGTCAGAATGACCCCATTAAAATGCAAAATCAACTCTCTCATTAGCAAGAATTACTCTATTCCTGTCACTTATCCACAGCTTGTGAGAGTGGTTAAGTTAGGGATAGAGATACTTATTATCATAATGTGGTACTAAGAAAAGATTAAAATAATGCAGTCTTCTTGATACTTCAGCACTGTCCCTATATCAAAACAGCCATGCAAATGTTATATAATCATGTGTTACTAAAAGCTACTTCAATTTTTTTTCCATGAACTTTTCTTTTTTAACCAGTAAGAGCAATTCATAAGGTATAATTTCAGGGAAGTTTTATTACTGTTCATGAATGTGCTTCCATCACAGGCATTCAGAAAAAGATCTAGTGCATACACAAAATTGTATCTAAACAGGAAGTTACCTATTTGTCATTGAAAGAATGCAGCTAACCAATGAATGTCAATGTGGTGTTTTTTCGGGGTTTTTTTTGGGTGGGGAGAGTAACTGTAAATTGAACTCACAGTATTGCACTTGCTACGCAAATTGAATGACAATATTAAGACTTCACTTTCTGTAAATAAAGATTTATTGAAGTACTATCCCCCACGTTCATATACCTAGTAATTTGGAAAACTGTGATTTAAATAAAAGTGTTTGTCTCTTATATCCAAGTTCATTACACAAAAAAATAAAGGCTTTAGAAACCAAATGACAAAGACAGGCATTTAGCACAATAGTTCAAGCTATGATAAACCTACAAAGTACCCAAGATAGAGAATTCAATGATAACCTATCAAATGAAGACCCTCATCAGCAGAAACTACAGTGAAACATTACAGAAAGTTTTGTCATAAGGAGCTAAAAATATACGATGGAGAAATAGCAGCCTCTTCAACAAAAACTGCTGGGAAAACTGGTTAGCAGTCTGCAAAAAACTGAAACTAGATCCATGTATATCACCCTATACCAAGATTAACTCAAAATGGATCAAGGATCTTAATATCAGACCCCAAACTCTAAAGTTGATACAAGAAAGAGTAGGAAATACTCTGGAGTTAGTAGGTATAGGTAAGAACTTTCTCAACGAAACCCCAGCAGCACAGCAACTAAGAGATAGCATAGATACATGGGACCTCATAAAACTAAAAAGCTTCTGTTCATCAAAAGAAATGGTCTCTAAACTGAAGAGAACACCCACAGAGTGGGAGAAAATATTTGCCAACTATACATCAAAGGACTGATAACCAGAATATATAGGGAACTTAAAAACCTAAATTCTCCCAAAACTAATGAACCAATAAAGAAATGGGCAAGTGAACTAAACAGAACTTTCTCAAACGAGGAAATTCAAATGGCCAGAAAACACATGAAAAAATGCTCACCATCTCTAGCAATAAAGGAAATGCAAATTAAAACCACACTAAGATTCCACCTCACCCCTGTTAGAATAGCCATCATCAGCAACACCACCAACAACAGGTGTTGGCGAGGATGCGGGGAAAAAGGAACCCTCTTACACTGTTCGTGGGGATGTAGACTAGTACAACCACTCTGGAAAAAAATTTGGAGGCTATTTAAAAAGCTAAACAGTGATCTACCATTTGCTCCAGCAATACCACTCTTGGGGATATACCCAAAAGACTTTGACACAGTTTACTCCAGAGGCACCTGCACATCCATGTTTATTGCGGCACTATTCACAATAGCCAAGTTATGGAAACAGCCAAGATGCCCCACCACTGCCAAATGGATTAAGAAAATGTGGTATCTATACACAATGGAATTTTATGCAGCCATGAAGAAGAAAGAAATGTTATCATTCGCAGGTAAATGGATGGAATTGGAGAACATCATTCTGAGTGAGGTTAGCCTGGCTCAAAAGACCAAAAATCATATGTTCCCCCTCATATGTGGACATTAGATCAAGGGCAAACACAACAATGGGATTAGACTATGAGCACATGATAAAAGCGAGAGCACACAAGGAAGGGGTGAGGATAGGTAAGACACCTAAAAAATTAGCTAGCATTTGTTGCCCTTAACGCACTGAAACTAAAGCAGATACCTTAAAGCAACTGAGGCCAATAGGAAAAGGGGACCAGGAACTAGAGAAAAGGTTAGATCAAAAAGAATTAACCTAGAAGGTAACACCCATGCACTGGAATTCAATGGGAGTCAATACCCTGTATAGCTATCCTTATCTCAACCAGCAAAAACCCTTGTCCCTTCCTTATTATTGCTTATACTCTCTCTACAACAAAATTAGAAATAAGGGCAAAATAGTTTCTGCTGGGTATTGATGGGGGGAGAGGGAGGGGGTGGAGTGGGTGGTAAGGGAGGGGGTGGGGGCAGGGGGGAGAAATGAACCAAGCCTTGTATGCACATATGAATAATAAAAGAAAAAGAAACCAAAAAAAAAAAAAAAGTTTTGTCGTAAGACTCAACGGACTACTGGGGGTAAAGAGGGATGATTTTTTAGTAATCATTTTTCATTTCAAAAGGAAAATTGGATTGTGTTTTAGGGAAAGAAAGCAAGAAAAGAGAGAACCAATATAATACTTTATTTCAATAATATTATTGGCTGGCCAACAGAAAGGGTGAAAAAGGACACAAAAACTTTCTGCACCATATCAAGAGGGCAATATACATCTATAAAGACAAATTTTCACATGTAATCTAAAATTCACTGAGGAAATTAATCCTTTGTTTCAGTATATCTCAGCTTACTTGGCTATTCTTCCAAGAAGAAGCAAATAAATAAAAAAGAAGAAAGAGTATTTTTGGTCTAATCCACCTATTTTAGTTTTTTTTTCAAAAATCTTCTCCATATTTGGAGATGGGAAAGTTATTATGTTATTGCTACCAAAAAATTTTAAAAAGTTTTGTCCTCCATATAAATCCAGTATGCTTAATTTTTGAGTAATACAGAGGTTCAAAAAACAATAAAATCTGCTATTTTGTCTTGAAAATTGTCTTAACACAAGCAGGGAGAAAAAAATCCTTCCTTTAACTATCTTCCTTGTTCTAAAATAAGGAATGGATGAAGGGAAAAGGAAATCATGAAGGTACAAACAGAAGGAAGATAAGGAAAAACAAACATTAGTCTCATTCAGATGTGCCTTAATAAGCTTTCTTTTTAAAAAATATTTTAGTGTATTTTTAATTTATTTTTATTTATTATTCATTTATTCACATGTGCATACATTGTTTTGGTCATTTCTCCCCCCTGCCCCCCTCAGCCATACTCTCCCACCCCCGCTTCTAGGCAGAACCTATTCTGCCCTTAGCTCTAATTTTGTTGAAGAGAAGACATAAGCATAATAAGGAAGACAAAGGATTTTTGCTAGCTGAGTTAAGGATAGGTATACAGAAAGATTCTTAGCATTGCTTTCATGTACAAATGTGTTACAACCCAAGTTTATTCATCTCTAACTGATCTTTACACTGGTTCTTGTTCCTCTTCTCATGTTAACTTCAGTCACTTTAAGGTTTCTGTATCAGTCCCTCTGGAGTGGGGAGATCTTTCTGTCCTTTTAATATATGCACTCATGGCTATAAACTTTCCTCTAAGGACTGCCTTTGCTGTGTCCCATAGGTTCTGGTAGGTTGTGTTTTCATTTTCCTTAGTTTCCAGGAAACTTTTAATTTTCTTTTTTATTTCATCAATGACCCGTTGATCATTGAGCAATGTGTTGTTCAGCTTCCAACTGTTTGCATGTTTTTTACTGCTGTTTTTGTTGCTGATTTCTAGTTTTAACACATTGTGGTCAGACAGAATGCATGGGATTATTTCTATTTTCTTGTATTTGCTGAGACTTGCTTTGTGCCCTAAGATATGATCAATTTTGGAGAAGGTTCTATGGGCTACTGAGAGGAATGTATATTGTGCAGAAGTGGGATGAAATATTCTGTAGACATCAGCTAGGTCCATTTGATATATGGTGTTATTTAGTTCTAGGATTTCTTTATTGATTTTTTTTTGATGACCTATCTATTGGTGATAGGGGGGTATTAAGATCTCCCACTACCACTGTGTCAGAATTTATGTATGTTTTTAGATCCTTCAGAGTATGTTTGATGAACCTGGGTGCACTGACGTTGGATGCATATAGGTTGATAACTGTTATTTCCTTTTGGTGTTATTTCCTTTTATTAGTATGGAATGTCCTTCTTTATCTCGTTTGACCAATGTAAGTTTGAAGTCTTCTTTGTCCAAGATAAGTATTGCTACCCCTGCCTGTTTTCGGGGACCATTGGCTTGGTAAATCTTTTCCAGCCTTTCACTCTCAGCCAGTGCTTGTTTCTGTCGATGAGGTGGGTCTCCTGTTGGCAGCAGGTTGTTGGATCCTCCTTTTTAATCCAGTTTGCCAAATGGTGTCTTTTGATGGGGAAATTAAGTCTGTTATCATTCAGTGTTAGTACTGATAGGTATGTGGTGATTCCTGTCATTTAGTTGTCTTTGTTGTTTAAGGGTTTGATTGTGTAGCTGAATCAATGTTACTCTCTACTTTCTTGCCTTTTCTTCTCCTGTGGTTTGGTACTGCCTGCCCTTTCATGGTTATGTTGGGTTTCATTTTCTGTGTGCAGAATTCCTTGGAGAATCTTTTGTAGTGGTGGCTTAGTGGTCATATATTGTTTTAGTTTCTGCTTATCATGGAAGACTTTTATTGCTCCATCTATTTTGAATGGTAGTTTTGCTGGGTAGAGTATCCTAGGATTGAAGGTATTTTCATTCAGTGCTCAGAAGACCTCACTCCATGCTCTTCTTGCTTTTAATGTTTCTGTTGAGAAATCTGCTGTAGTTTTGAGGGTTTACCTCTGTATGTTGTTTGTTTTTTCTCTCTTACAGCCATCAATATTCTTTCTCTATTCTCTGTGCTTGTTGTTTTAATGATAATATGTTGTGGGGTAGTTCTATTTTGATCAGGTCTGTTTGGAGTTCTGGAGGCTTCCTGTACCTGTACGGGCATAGTTTTCTCTAGATTTCGGAAATTTTCTGTTGTTGAATATATTACACATTCTTTTTGCTTGCACCTCTTCTCCTTTTTCAATGCCCATGATTCTCAGGTTTGGTCTTTTAATGGAGTCAGTGAGTTCTTGCATATTCTTTTCACAGGTCTTAAGTTGTTTGACTAATAGTTCTTCAGTTTTTTTCCTTTAATTGCCATTTCATCTTCAAGTTCTGAGATTCTGTCTTCTGTTTGTTCTATTCTGCTGGAATGGCCTTCCATTTTGTTTTGTATTTCTGTTTCATTCTTTTTTCTAAGGTTTTCCATATCGTGGGTCACTTCCTCTTTAATATTGTCAATTTTCGTCCTTAATTCATTCATCTCTCTGTTTATGGTGCTCTCTGTTTCAGTTTGGTGTTTATTTAGCGTTCCTATGATTGCATTTATTTATTTCTGTGTGTCCTCATATTCTTTATTTTTGTTGTCTTGGAATTTCTTGAGTGCCTCCTGTACAGTTTGGTTGACCATGTCTAGTAACATCTCTATGAAGTTCTCATTAAATACTTGCAGGATTTCTTCTTTCAGATTGTTCTTGTGGGCTTCATTGGGTTCCTTGGTATAGTTTATCTTTGTTTTTTTGGAGTCTGGATCTGGGTATCCATTTTCTTCATTTCGCTCTGAATCCTGTACTAATTTATTTGGGAGGGGTGAATGGTTCCCACCCCTTTTTCATCTTCCCGTATTTCCATTAGGTAATCTTTCTGTCCCTGGACTATGTGTAATTTAGTATTAGCTGAGTTACAATATTAATACTAACAAAATCAAGAAAGGAGAAAAAACAAAAAGAAAAAAAAAAGAGAGAGAGAAAAATGGGAGAGATGGTGGACAATCAAACAGCAAACCAGACAACCAAACCCTTAAAGAAAGGCAAAAATTAAAAAATAAAAAATCACCGGTTCTGGAACAGCAGAATTACAGTCTTAGTTGTTCTGATGTTACTCCTTTAGCATCCAGTCCTTTCTGTGCCTTTTAGGCAGGTTTGGAGCCCTCCTGTGGCGGACTGCCGTGCGGGGGCCTGGTGGAGCAGGTATCCAGCAAGCCTGCAGAGCTGGGGCCTGAGGGGAACCAAAGGGCAGGGATCCAGCTGGCCCCCACGAAGCTGGGGCAGGGCAGTGACCACTGGGCAAAGGACCCAATGGAGCATGGATCTGGTGGTCCCACACAGAGCTGGGGCCCAGAGGGGCCAAGGGGTGGGGATCCCGGCAGGGCATGGATCCAGAGGTTCCATGTGGGGCCCAGCGGGGCCAGAGGTGCAGGGATCCCTGCAGTCCCTCATGGAGCTGTGGCCTCTGGGGGCCTGAGGGGCTGGGTGCACGGCGGGGCGGGGATCCGGCAGTCCCACAGGAACTGGGGCCCGGTAGGGCCCAACGGGCAGGGATCCCGGTGGAGCTGGGGCCTGGCAGGCCAGGGAGCCCAGCGGAGCACAGGCTCTACAGGCCTATGGGGTGAGGACTTGGTGGGCCAGCTATTCTTTCAGTAGTTCATGGCGTGGAGAAGCTTTCCTTGATCTAGCAGTTTGGCGTGCCAAAGTTTCGGCTCTCCCTAGTGCTTTACCTCAGCTAAGCATGTCTCCAGCATCTCAGCAAGGTCCCTAATTCACAGAGTTCATGCAGTCTGCAGCTGTGTCCAATTCGCCATCTTGGATCCTAAGCTTTCATAATATAAATTTATTTTCCTTGTTTAACTTCAAATGATCAGATAAACTCTGCCAAATTGGTAAAACTATAACAAATGGAAACTATGCTTTTCTGTTTCTCAATTATCAAAACAAATTTCTATGAAACAGGGAGGTATACAAGAATCTTCCACAGGATTTCTATATATAGTAAAGTCTATGTCAATCCATGAAACATGGTAAATTTACCTGCAGAGGCACCTCCACCACTTTCCAAGTCTGCCAGTGTATAGTCAATGGCCCTTAGTTATAAGTTATTAGCTATCTAACAAAGCTTTCTTTGTACAAGTGTTTTAGAAAGTCAGTAAGGTTCTTTATAGAAATTATCCTGTAACAATATGCTTCAAATTGTGATGAAACTTGGATATAACAGAACATTTCTGAAATCTCATGAAGTTATTAAAATGAGATTCCACCTGTGTTGTATATAATCAAAAGCATTATATAAATTTTAAAAGCTATAAATATACATATCCTACTAGACTTTTTACTTTCCCAGGATAATGTCTAGACCATGAAAAAGAGACAAATGGTGCTGATGACTTTCAAAGAATCATAAAAACAAAGCAACCACATAAATTATTTATATTTAATTTCGTACCATGCTTTAGTCTGAGAACATTCTTCTAAAAAGTTAAAATACAGCATATAGAAACAAATACAAAAGCAACAGCCACCCACAAGTAGCCACTTACATTTCTCACAATGGGGCAGTATATTTCAGAGTCGTGGAGAAAAGCAAATAACAAATGTGTCAAAGTTCTGAATTTCTCATTTTGATAATTTGTGAAGACAACAGGACAAGTTTGGGGCTTCTGTTCTCTATGCTTACAGCTATTTCTTCAAAGAACCAAAGAAATGATGAAGTATTGGGAGCCCAACTGAACTAACCATTATCAAACCAAGAATCCCCTTAAAAGAGCATTTTAGACTCTGTTATTTAGTTTGGGGGAGGGGGTACTGGCTTTTGAACTCAGGGCCTTGTACTTTACTTGCTTGGCAAACACTCTACTACTTGAGCCATGCTCTTTGCCACACTTTTGACTTTTATTTGGGCACAACTAGTGGTGATAGCAAGATAATGCTAATGAAATCCTTCCAAAAAAACTTTAATGAAATCTGCCATGTTTTAACATCTGTGTTCTGGTCACTGATATGACTTCTATAATAATCAAGAAAAACATACAATATTTTTCTTCTGAAGAAGTACAGTATGAAAGGGGACTAATCTCTGGAGAAGCTCTTAGTTGCAAGGGTTAGACAGGTACGGCACAAATGTCATCTCACTTGTTTTTCCCTAACTCTAGAGTTTGAGTACCAATAGCTCCATACTAAAGATGAAAATAAGGAGGATGAATATGTTGTAAATAATGTATACACATGTATGTGTAAATGCAAAAATGATACTTGTTGAAACTGTTCTAGAAGTCAGAGGTGGGGGAGTGAAAGACAGAAGTGGAGGGGGTGAATTTAAGTAGGATATATTTGATACATTGTAAGAACCTCTGTAAATGCTACAATGTATATGACTCAGCACAACAACAACAATAATAATAATAAAAAGGATGAAAACACTTAGGTTCAGATAATTAAGAAACTTGTTAGCAAATGAATGAGTTTTAAGTCAGGTTAATATGACTCTAAAGTCAAAGTTGTTTTCCCTTCCTAAGCATTTTCTGAGCCAAGTCAAATAACCACAGTTCCTCTGGAACCATTCCTCATGTCTCATGGCTCCTAAGTTCTCTCACCATTTTGTCCACTGGTGGGTATAGAGGAGAAAAGGGTTTGGGGTTTGTACAACTTTAGACAAGCTGCTTAACCTCTGACCTTCAGGGTCCTTACTTGACAATGAAAAATAACAACTGTCGGGTATAACATGATGACAACATGATGGTACCTGTAAAGGACTTAAAAAGAGTAAAAATAAAGACAGCCTCCAAAGAATCAAATCACTTAAATCAGCATAAAATGGATCACAAACACTTAATTATGCCTATTTGGTATTGTTACAGTTTGGATCTGGAGTGTACCCCAAAGTTTCATGTGTTAAAGATTTGGTTGCCAGCATATGGTGCAATTGGGAGGTGGTGAAAACATCAGGAGGTAGGGCGTGGTAGAAGAAAGTTAGGTTAATGGGGTGTGCCCTTGCAGAGGACACTGGGATACTGGTCTCCTCCTCCTTTCTGTCTCCTTCCCAGCTTCTCCTGTGTCACACCACCCCCCACAATGTACTGTGCTACCACAGAACCAAATAGGGCCAACAAAAATGGACTGAAATCTCTGAAACCATGAGCCACAGTATACCTTCCCTTCCATAAGTTGATTTTCTCAGGTAGTTGGTACAGTGACTAACACAAAGGTCACTGAGTAAATTATTAGATTATTGCATCTATGACGCGCTGGCTTGGGAAAGAACAGCTAAATGGTAGAGTACCTGCCTAGCATGAACGAGGCCCTGCGTTAAATCCCGAGCATTATAAAAACAAAAAACAACTTATCATGTATTATGACTGGATTTTGCCAACAAGAAATTGTTGGATACTACTAATCTTTTAAGATTCAAACTAATATTTAGCCTTTCAGATGCTCTGTGTCCCTCATATGCAAAACTGGGAGAACAGTACATCATGGATTTACCCTTGGCCAAAGGTACATACTGGCTTTAGCTGTGCTAATTCAAGTTTCCTGAGCTAATAAGATATAAGAAAATAAACAATAAAACCCATAAATACCTCCCAGAAATTCAACATTTGGCCTCTCTAGTCTCATTGTCCACCTCCAATTCCTACTAACACAACAGTAATCCTCAGCTACCTTACTACAAAGAGAAGTAAGAAGCTAACCAACAGGATAAGAACATGTTAAAGTGCTTCATTCAAGAACTCAGAGCCAATGTTACCTTAGTCACAGGTGCAGTTAGCTCTACATTCTCCTTGTAGAAATAGAGACCTTATTTTTCTAACTGTTCCCCTGGACACCTGGGCCATTTATTCTGAATGAACACCTCAATGTCACAGGAACCACTCTGCATCTGTGCACTTAGCACATCAGTAGCTGTGAGAGACATTCAGATGAGAGTTTCAAAACTGGAACAACAAATCTCTTGCTGAGAGACCCTTCTGAGTTTACAACCCCTGAAACTGTTCTTCCATAATGAAAGGAAAAGAGCCACTGGGAGTTCTAAAAATGGAATTAGAAGTACCCACAATCTTTCAAAAGCTTGTGACCCATCAGGCCCCTCTGGTTTCTACTAGGATCTGCACTTTGAAATCATGACTCATTAAGTTCTCAGCAGAGACAAAGGTCTAAGATACAAGAAGTCTAATTTCAAAAACACATACATTAGAACTTTAGAAATAACTCAGTAAGACTGACATAAGAGAGACAGTCTTTTCCTTTAAAACAGAATTAAAATGTCATACAAGGTAATGATGTCACAGAAACTATATGTCCTTTCTTGGTTTATAGATATTTCTCAAAATAAGCAAAACTACTTGCCTAAAAACTTCTTCATAGCAAAAAAAAAAAAATGACATCTTACTCATTCTTATCCTTTAGTTGTGGTAATAAATAGCATGATAGTTACATGACAATGGTAAACCTTTGCCTCACTGAATCTTCCAAATGGTGCTGTGAAATAGGCACTATTATTACATCCATTTTAGAAGTGAAAAAACAAGGTTTTTCACACCTGTAATGCTAGCTATTCAGGAGGCAGAGATCAGGAGGATTGCAGTTCGAGGCCAGCTCAGGCAAACAGTTCAAGAGACCCTATCTCAAAAACACCCATCACCAAAAAAAGGGCTGGCAGAGTGGCTCAATGTGCAGGCCCTGATTTCAAACCCCAGTTCAAAAAGAAAGAATTCAAATCTAGACAGTTTGACTCCAGAGCCAGTCCTGTTTTCCACTGTTATCTGAGGCACCTAACAAAGGAACTCAGCTGAAGTACTGCTTAACACTTCATTAATTCAAGCCCCACTGCTCTGACACTAATAGTTAAAAAATGTCTGGCTAAAACTAACTTCTTCGACATCAAACAAAGTTGGATTTGTCAGGATGTTTGGAAGGTTTAGCTACTAAAGAGATACTTAAGCACCTTCAAACATTTCAGAGTACCTACTCTCAATGCAGCTGTCAGGCTAACAGCTCTCTGCTAGATAACATGCTGTTTGCCTCCTCTGATTACTCTCAAAGTAAATATCAACAAAATTATGGGCTTTTGGAATCTGAGAAGGCCTTGGAATCTATCTCATTCAAAATCCCAGTAGGGAAAGAAATCCCCTGCTCCAATGAGAATGGCATCTGAAAGTGGAGAGCACACAGCGCACCTCCCTCAAAAGGAAGCTCATTCTATTTCTCTCCAGTTCTAATTGTCATCAACTTCTTCCGCTTAACTTTTTATCTTTATCACATATAGCATTTCTCTACAATAAATCCTGTTGCCTTGGGTGAATCACTGATTTCACTGTACATCTAGTGGCTGAAAATGCTCTAAAATTACTTTTTTTCTTGCATTTGTGAAATCACTATCATGGAAAGCAATATCCCTTCTGACCCTCAGCTATCTTGCAGATTAAATATAATATATCCTCCTTCAGGTTGAGTCCGCACACCTGCTATAGGTAGCTGAGACCTAACAGAAACAAAACCTTTCAAGATATGTGAATGAAACAAGTGCATGTACTGCTCGATCTGGTTTCATTTAGTATCTAGAAGGATTAAAGACTAATAGTGAATTTACTTTGGATTGGTGCTGCACATTTTGTTTTAATAAAAGTATAAGGACAGCTAAACTTTCCTACAAGGTAGCTTTGTTTCTTGAACAAAACATTTAAGGGATGTTCTAGGTCAAACAAAATGTGCAGGGCCTTAAGTTTGAGTTCTTTCTTTATGGCCAACCAATCATTTAACTTCCTTTGGAAGAGATTTTATGAAAGGAACTCAAGATTTTTTATAAAAGAAAAAGAGAAAAGATGAGTCAGAGCACAAAAGAATTTGTCAAAGAGAAAATGTTCCTTGGAACACCCAAGACAATGCCCTAAGACAAAAACAATCACAGACTAGGAGAAAAACTAATCTGCAAACTGTTTTGAACCTCTATAAAGGGGATTTCAGTCAACAGAGGAAAAAAATTAAAAAGCCACACCTCTCCGAACTATCAGTCATTACAAGTCTGGAGATCTAAAGCTGACAGCAAAAAGGAAGAAAGAAAAGAAATAACTTTTCTTCCCATGGGGACTGAGACAGCATACTCATTCTTGATAAATATCACTCTACTCAGAAACTAGGTGTCAATTTTTCCTCAAATTTGACCTTCAGACAGTGAAGATATCCTTGTCTACCTTTTTAAAAGCATACAAACAGCTCGACTTTCCATTATTAAAAAAAACATAGTACTTAGTCCAAACTTAAGTATGTCCAAACTTGAATAACCATAATGATTATTGGTAATACAAAATGACAATGCTAAACCTTCTGCTAACCTTCCATGAAAGTTAAGAACTGTGTAAGTACTAAAGATCATTTCACTACAAATTATGCCCATGATGTTTATACTAGCAACATTCATCAACAGATTTCATTTTAGGCCTCCTTCTGAGCTGTGGCTCCTGTTATCAAATCATAGCACAGCCATTTAAAAAGGACAATTTCTAACTAGCAAAAACTCTTGTTCCTTCCTATTATTGCTTATATTCTCTCATCAACAAAATCAGAGATAAGGGCAAAATAGTTTCTGCCAGGTATCGAGGGGGTGGGCGGGAGAGGGGGAGGGGGTGAGGGCAGGGGGGAGAAATGACCCAAGCATTGTATGCACATATGAATAATAAATAAATAAATAAATAAAAAGGACAATTTCTAGTTTTCAGAAGCGCTTATAGCATGGAACCAGAAGGGAAGAGAGGGGTAGGAGAGCAAGAATGAATGGAGAGTGACTACAAAGGAAAAAGAAATGGGAAGGAGGGACACGATAGAAATTAGCATTTGTTTTTTCTTTTAAGAAAACATACTGCATTTGCACAAAAAGAGAAATATTGTCAAGTATTTCATCAAATTCACACACCTGTGCACATGTACACAAGTGCCACAAAAACTTAGAAGTGCTAAGAAAAACACAATGATTATGGTGCCAGAAATAATAGAAGTCAGCTGAGAAGCTAAGACACTGAAGCAAAATGGGATCATATTTTTACTGTCAAAACAAGTTTGTTCTGCAAACCAAAGTTGTCTAAACACAGGAAGAATATTATGTCAAAAGTGTCCCTGGTTCTGTGTAACTAAAAATACTTTTTATATGCTACACTTCCATTCTTCTGCCCCTACACTAACTTATATAAGTGCTAATTTTAAGGGAACAAAGAATGACAATTTGCTTTGCTCTGAGTCAAACAGTGAAGAAACTGCTTGTTTTTATTGTTTTTATGACACAATGATCAAGGATATTCAATGCAAATAACCACTTAGTGGAAAATCAATTATATAAAAGTAAGTTGACTTTGACTATAATTAGTGATTAACCTCTTTTATTCATTTGTGATTTACCTTGTTGGTATAACAATTACATCAGTGCTTGGTGTACATAGGGAACGTTTGATAATGTGAGTTTCAAAGGAACACATAATACAAAAAAGGAATCAAAATAATTGCAGAATAGTTAACTTATAGTGCAAATTCAGAATATCACAATGGATGCCATTTTTTAATAAATTGCTACTAGCACTGCAAGCATTTGTGAAATTAAGTTTCTTAGTACTTCATGAAAACTCCTTTACACATAGCATCCACCCTACCACAGCTCGTTTTCTTTTTAATTTATAGGAAGACTGATTTGAAATGAGTGAAGATGCATGGATATGGGAGAAGGAAAGCTGGAACTTTATTCTAAATTCTAGAACAGTGGAGGAAAAGAGTATTTTCTTAGTATTAATGTGATCAGTAAAGAGTATGCTGGAAAGAGAAGGAAATGGATGAAATAAAGAAAGGCATTATATCATAATTTATATTTCTACCAATAGAAGCTCACATGTTCTAGACTTCCAAGCTACCAGAAAAAACTTCAAGATGGCCTTTCCTGTAGCTTAAGATAAAGGAATTCTTGAGTTACATAATCTTTAAGTTATCTTTGTTTATATGCCCTAGATTTGCCCAGGACCAGTTGTCTGGTGTAATTACTCATTGCTTCCCCCTTTTACTCTCCAAAGGGCTCTATATTTATATGGTGCTTTATATGGTCACCCTAAATAATAGAATCAGCCATAGTGTATAACATCTTTTTGTGGAAAAAAAAAATTGCTCCATTTACATAAGTAGACATTGCCTTCTAAGGAGTTATTCCTACCTGGGCCCAGCATTACTGTTTTCTATCCTCCTCCCACCCCAGCCATCTTGTTTTGTTTTATTGTTCTATCTCCAAAGTGAATCTGAAACATACCCAAAGTTATTGTGCCTTCTAATAAACAGCATGCTATAATCCTGCAATATCAATGCTCTAAAAATGTCACAGTGAAAGCAAGTTGACTACATTTAACAGGTATGCTTCATTCCCTCCAATACTGAATGCCTACTATTTATTGGGAATCAGTCTAGTGAAAACAGCAGTGAACATGTCTGCTCATGAGGTTCCCATCCTAGTGGGAAGAAGTCAGGCAGCCACAATCTAGTGCATAGTTATATACAACTAATAAGGGTAAGTAATAAGGAGAAATATATTATCAAGGCAAGATGTAGGGTAGGAGGTAGGAGGAAGATGCATCAGATGATCACTACACTTCACTACTAAAGCGACATTTTAGCAGAAATCTAAAAGGAGTAAAGAAGCCAATCACATAACTATCCGGGGACATACCAAGGCCAAAGGCCAGAATTTGCTTGGTGTATTTGAGGAATAATCAGACAGCTTGAAGTTAAGTGAGTTAATTGGTAGAACAATGGGAAATAAAATCAGAGAGGGACTGTTTCGTGCACGTAGGACTTTGTAGCTTATATGAAGAAGCCCTGGGAGGGCTGGATTCTGAGCATATGAATAATATAATGTGACTTACTTTAAAAATTCATACTAGCTGCTGTATCAACAACAACGGAAGGGAGTGCATTAAAAATAAGATTATTATTAGACTAGAAGATTCTTACAATTAATAATCCATGTTAGAGATAATGGTGACTTAGATCAAAGTGATAGTAATAAAGGTACTTAAAAATGCAAGGATTCTAGATCTATTTTTAATAGTTTGGTTTTTAAATATTTTAGATTTATAATAAATTTGCAAAGACAGTACAGAGTTACTATATGCACCTAAGCAGGTTTTTTCTATTGCTAGTATTTTACATATATTTATCACAACTAAGAAAGCAACCTAGCATATCATTAACTAAACTCTAGACTTTAATTGAACTATGCCAAATTTTCTAGGTCTATTTTAAGGTAAAATCAACAGCAATTACTGACAAACTGTGGTAAAACACAAAAATGAGAGAAGTCAAAAGTATCTCTTAGATTTCTCCTGAGCAACTCTAAGAATGGAGGTATCATTTCCTGGAATGAGGAAAACCACAAAAAGTACATATCTGGTGGACAAAAATCTGAGGTTTGAATTTGGATATATTGAGATTCCCACTAAAAATCCTAGGGAGATATCCAATAGGCAGTCAGCAATATGAAAATGAAATTCAAAGAAAACTAGGCAGTTGGCTATGTGAAAATGGAATTCAAAGAATTCTGGACTGTACTTAATAGTTTGAGATTTTTAAAATACAATTACAAGAATTGGACACTCCACCATGTGTAAACATGTAGATGCTGAAAATGACTCCTAGGTTTCTAGGTAAGGGAAAACATAATAAATAATAATAAAAGATCTTCAATTTCAGACTTCTAACAGATATCCACATTTTACCAAAAGTCCCTATAATGAAGGTAAAATCTCAAGTACCAAAATGTCAGTGCATTTTTTTTTTTAAGGAGTTTGACTTGGGTTTGAGCTCAGGGCTTTGTACTTGCAAATTATTTTGCTCTGGTTATTTTGGAGATGGGGGTCTTGAGAACTACTGGCTCAGGCTGACCTCAAACTGTGACCTTTCTGATCTCAGCCTCTCAAGGAGCTAGGATTATAAGTGTGAGCCACCAGTGCCCAGCAAGTGAAAATCTTTTTGACAACTTAACACACTTTTCAGAAAACATTATTTTATTTTTTAATTATTTTACTGTTCTGGTGGTACTGAGATTTGAACTCACACTTGATAGGCAGGCACTCTATGGGTTGAGCCACACCTTCAGCCCAGAAAGCATTATTGAAAAACAAAATTATCTATCAAACTTTTCTTGGTAAAAGAGTATTATTTTGACAAACTCACAGATCAGAAAAGCACAAAACTTGAAATTTTAAAAGTTTACTTATATACAAATATATTTAACCAGTCACTTCTTATATTTCAGACTAATATTAATGATCCATTTAAAATCCATTTAAATTCACATTGAATGACTTTCACAACAGTAAGAAACCTACCAATATAAAATGTTAATGAAAGTTTATCAATGAAGATACAGAATAATCTATACCAAATAGGAAGACTCAGGCACATATGCACCAAAACACACTTGATCAAAATCCTACTGGTATGTCTTATTCTAAGAGATATTGTTGTGAAGTTTAAATATCAGTATTTTCAGATTTGAACATTAAAAATGAAAGATGCTTTCTCAATTCACTGTTCCTTCTTTCGTAACTAAAAACCTACATGACAGAAAAGTAGTCAGTAAGCACTGTGGACCCAGTGTATACAAAGCTACAATACCTAGAAAATTAGGAGTTTCCTATTACCTTGAGTCCCAAGCTACTATGCATAGTAAAAGGCCTTTAGAAGTCAAACTTTATACAGAGGGCTGTCAGAAGACAAAGTATAACTTAGTATTTCTTGATGTCTGAGGGGAAAGACTGCAATCATCAGTATTGTAACACAGTGTTGACATTTGGTTATGAGACTTTGGGGGTCTCTAAGTTTCTGTGCCACTGTGCTTTTAAATCATGATGTCTGCTTTCCTAATAAATTCCTTATACATTTTTCTTACTGCCAGTTACTTTGGCTGATAAGGGACTAGCCTATAACAGACTATCTGTTCTAATTTGCTATTTATCCTTCCTAACTTTACAACCCACAACATCATGTTGGCTAGGACTGTGACTGAATGAAAATAAATGTGCATGGTCACTGGCTTAGCAAGAGGCAGCTGGTGAGTGCTTGGTGTACATGTGTTGGAACTTCTAAACATTAACTGGCCATGGCTATTTGTTCACTTGTAGGTTCTCGACTATAGTAGTAAATTTTCAAAACAGTGAGGCAGTAACATCATGGATCATAAAGTTGATCATACTCAACTTTATAAATTACTGGCTTTAATTTATATTGAAATCTCCCATGGTGAAGTGTCAAATGAAGTTTTGGCTTTTTCTTTAAGGTTTAAACTTTCTACTCAACTTACTCCACAAGTGCATATGCAAAACTACTTAAACATGAGCTATATGCACATGCTTCTATTTCTTCTTCTCAACTGTTCAGTATTTACTTTCCTATGAATAAGGCTCAATCTACTTGTTATAATAATTATTACTATAATGTTCAAGGCCCTCCATTTCAACATGTGCTGATCTACTTTAAGTATGTTTATCCTCCAGAAAGAAAATCCTGTGTGTAGTAACTTGAGACTTAGTGCTCCCTTTTGTTGATGCCAATTTGGCTCATTCAATCTCACTTATTGCCTCTCACAGTTTTCATACATTGTACTTCTTATATACTTCTTTCATTAGATTGCTAGTTCCTCAAGAGCAGGTTAATTCTATATTAGTATTACGAAGACTTTCATATAGTAAATGCTCAACAAATATGTGTAAAGTAAACAAAGAATCCTTCTAGGATCATCCTACCATTTCTGCTATTCCTACTCAAAGTCTAAGTGCATCCCCCACCCTCTTCTGAATTAGACCAACTCTTGGGATTCAAGATCCTGTACGACTCGCCAACTTCTCCAACTCTGTCTGCTGTTATTCTTCATGCACACCACTAAAAACTCATAAGACTCTCCCGAATATTATGGTTTTTAAAAGCCCAAAAAGGCCAGTCAGATGCTTTATAATGGCTACAGCTTTGTTCTATATTCTAACCACTGGTGAAGACAGAATAAACAACACACTTGCAAATGTTACATGGGAATGTTAGGAAGAACAGAAAAATGACAGACAATATGCGACTGGCTCCTGAATAAAAAGGAGTTAGAATTGTAGACCTGAAAGGGATGCTGCAGAATAGCTACTGTAGTACACGAATGTCACAGTAATTATAAGATTTGCTCAAGGCCACACAGTGATCTGTTGCGAGGACAAAGAACAGAAATGAGGCTCTCATGCCTTAGACACTCTAGGTAGCACTAGTTCCTCATAATCCACCAGGACTACTTTCTCCTATATCGCCACTCACAGGACTCTATCCTTCCACCAATACTGAACATGTGACTTTGATTTGGGCACGGACTTCACTTTTAAAAACCAATCAAACTACTGACAAATGGATTAAGAAAATGTGGTATCTATACACAATGGAATTTTATGCAGCCATGAAGAACGAAATGTTATCATTCGCAGGTAAATGGATGGAATTGGAGAACATCATTCTGAGTGAGGTTAGCCTGGCCCAAAACACCAAAAATCGTATGTTCTCCCTCATATGTGGACATTAGATCAAGGGCAAACACAACAAAGGGATTGGACTTTGAGCACATGATAAAAGCGAGAGCACACAAGGGAGGTGTGAGGATAGGTAAAACACCTAAAAAACTAGATAGCATTTGTTGCCCTTAACGCAGAGAAACTAAAGCAGATACCTTAAAGCAACTGAGGCCAATAGGAGAAGGGGACCAGGAACTAGAGAAAAGGTTAGATCAAAAAGAATTAACCTAGAAGGTAACACACATGTACAGGAAATCAATGTGAGTCAACTCCCTGTATAGCTATCCTTATCTCAACTAGCAAAAACCCTTATTCCTTCCTATTATTGCTTATACTCTCTCTTCAACAGAATTAGAGATAAGGGCAAAACAGTTTCTGCCGGGTATCAAGGGGGTAGGGGGGAGAGGGAGGGGGCAAAGGGGGAGAAGGAGGGGGTGGGGGCAGGGGGAAGAAATGACCCAAACATTGTATGCATAAATAAATAATAAATAAATAAAAGAAAATAATCTTTTAATTGAAATATGACACACATTCAGAAAACTACATAAATCAGTAACTTGGTGAATTTCCACAAACAATACACCCATATAACTAGAAACCAGACTAAGAAATCAAAAAACTCTCAAAGCCCCTCATCCTCAATAGCCTTCTCAGTAATAATTCTTTCTTCTCCAAAAGATAATCTTCTACCCTGACTTAACCTCAAACACTAGTTTTGCTTTTCTTAAAAAATTACAAATAGAATACTATTCAATTTACTATTTTGTCTGGCTTCTTTTGTTTAATATTATGTGAAATGTGTCCTTGTTACCTTATATAGAAATAAGTCTTTCATAGATAGACAATATTTCATTATGTGACTATGCCATGATTTAGCAACCCTCCAATTTGGGTTATTCTCAGTGTTTAGCAATCGTATATAGTATTCATATATGAATAGCTTTTGGTGTAGACAAATATGCATTTCTCTTGAGTAGGCAACAGGAAGTCTGGACACAGAGTAGACACACATTCAGCTTAGAGATACTGCCAAACGTTTCTCCAAAGTGTTTGCATTAATAAGGAAATATAAAGCTCAGAGAATTCAAGTGAGTTTGGACAGTGACTTAGAAAAACTACAGATAAACTCAGGGATTCACACTACTATTCCCTTGGAATATTCAGGATAATGCTCAAGGCAATCCAAGTGAGAAAATTTATTGAACTAAACATATGAAGGACAGAAAACAGATAAACATCTAAATAAGGCCAAAAGACCTCTACATATGGGGTCATAAGACACTGGGTCTCTCAGGGTTTACCTCCCTACTAATCTGGTATATGACCTAAGCCAAGTCACTTAGCTTGGCTTCTGTGCTGAAGCATTTTCAATTTTTGGATGACTATAATGCTTATATTTATCTCATAAATGTATTGCTCAACTAGGATAATCTTGATGAAAATGCTTGGAAAGGATAAAACACTCTACATGATGTTACAGAACATCAACACCAACATACTGTACAAATGATGAATTCAAGAGTACTTATCAAGTAAATAAATCTTTGAATCCTAGAATATATGAATAATAAAGACTCAGACAGAGAAAAAAATCTTTCTGCATAAAAAATTACAGACACCTGGCAATATCTTTCCTAAAGCAAGAAAATACAGCAAATATGAATCATTTAATGTTGAAGATAATAACAACAGTAATAAGATTATCTAAATGGAGCTTCATAGTTACAAAACATTTTCATCTATAATTCCTTAGAGGACAAAAAAAAAAAAGATGTCAGCAAGAAAAACAAACTCTTCTCAGTGACATTTTAGGACAAATTCTACATACGAGTTTATGGTGCTCTTCAACAGAAGTCTTTATGGCTTAAAAGGAGTGGGTAATAAAGCTTTGTTACTCCATAACCCACACATAACACAGCAGAGAGTACATGTTTATCCCCAAAAAAGCTTTCCTTAGCCACAAAAAGTATTGCCAGTAACACAAGAGTTAGTGGTGGATACCATAAACACTTGAAAATTAAGAATCAGTATTCGTCTCTATCACCCATCTTCAAAATCAAGTATAGCTCTTAGGAATCAGTAAAAAACTTATGTCCATTCTACTTTTTCTGTTTTCTATCTGTTTGTAATTTTAATTTTCCCTCAACTCTTTCCTTCTTCTCCTCCTTCAAAGGAGATAGAGCCCTCCTTTGAAGAGAAAGTGAAATGTTCATCCTCCCCCTCTCTTTTCTTTCTCCCTATGATGAACTGTCTTAGAGTCTAACTATTAGAAGTATGGCTGCTTCTATTTACATGTCATATGGCAGTGTTTTTATCTTTTCTGCTATGAAAAGACGTTTACCATCAAACTATTTATAAGATGATAATTTTACATTTGGTATATGCCATTTAAGAAAATATACGACAAAAAGAAACTAAGTTTAACAACAGAAACAAATTCATATTTTGTTTATCTTAACAGCCTGTACCTACTTTGAAGCAGTGACAGTGTATATGTATGGATAGATAATTTGTTCACTGTATAGTCAGTGTTTGGCAATTCTAAGAATTTCAGAAATTTCTATTAATTTGAAGGACCCACAGAGATTCTTCTACCATACTGAGAATTAATTACTAAAATCAAGTCTTATGGTAATTCTCCAGCCCTCCACTTCCTCATATAAATGAAGGAATTCTGAATGATCAGGCAAAATCTTAATGAGTAAAGGATTTACATATACTTTTTAAAATTTGTTGATCTGTCTATAACCCCCTCCCCATCAATAGGTGATTGTGTCCTTGTATAAAGATCAGAGCATACTTATACTAACTTAGATGGTCAATCGATGTGACCTCTTGATGCAATCATGAGATGCAGTAAACATGTGAATATATGAGGCTGCTGTTTTGCAGTAGGTTTTACTGCAAAGAATAAGCAATGCATTTCAAAATAATGACAAAATGTACAGTATAGTAAATACAGAAACTCCTATCATCATTCATTGTCATTAACAAGTATATAGATGTTTATGTATGTATATGTTACATAAAATTGTATGTGATAAAACTTTTATATGATTAGCAACAACAGACTTATTTACACCCACACCATCACAAGCACGTAACATGATGCACTACCATATTAATGATAGCTACAATGCCATTAGGGGATAGGAATTTTTCTTATGAAACTACTGTCGGGTATGTAGTCTGTTGCCAACCAAAATATTGTTATCTCATAAATGGCCACACATAAATAATCTCAACTTATCTCTAATCTGAGGCAACCCAAATAAGCTATGACTAAGTATACAGGGCATCCTGGGCGTTGACTATCTCTGTTTTGGTTCATTTACTGAAGTGAACCTAAATGATTGCTCAAGTGAGCAGGATTTATCACACTATAATACTAATGCAAGTAATATTTATAACATATACAAACGGATACACATACAGCATTTTTGCTGTAGACCACCTTTCAAAAATGTGGTCTATTTCCTCCTAATTTTATCTGGGTCAGGACATTTTATTTTCCAACATTCTCTAAGAAGTAGTATAAGAAACACCAACCGAAATACTAATTATTAAAATTCTGACTTGTTTTTTGAAAAATTTCTTCATGTTGTCAGAATTAAAGGCTTGCCTAGGACAGATTTAAGATCACCCTTAACCCGCATTGCAAAGCCATTAATGGTGAGAGTCACATGGTACAGACAGACTTAGATTTGAATCTTAACTCATTCATATTCTGACTACATTTGAATAAAGTTGCAATAATTCATTCAAGCAACCCATATTTTATGCATCAAATGCATATTACTATGACACTGCCAGAGATTTTATCAGGATTCTCTTTTTTGATCAGTCAACAAATATTTATGAGCAGACAGCTGGATGATAGATTCAAGCCACAGCTTGTATGGTATTTTATTCAAAGTCATCAGGGAAAATGAAAAGGAACATGATCAACTTATCCTACACTACCCCCTACATAGCCCATAAAGTACAATACATATTGTTTTGAGGATTCAACTATACTGACGCTTGAAAACCTTCAAGTTAGATAAAAAGGAAAGGGGAAGACAAACAAAACCAATATTCATATGTTCAGGAAAATGTATCCTTTAAGAATTTTTTAAATTCTTAATTGATAGGCTATAGGTCAAGTATTCTAAAGTGCTCCTGATTGCCTACAGAGTATACTATATTCTGTTTTAATATTAAGGATCAATAACCTTAATATAAGTTCATGGATTTAACAGAAGATGAAGGAAAAGGAGACAGCAACTTAGAAAGGACTGGGTGTGTTAGATACATCCTCAGACAGAAATTGAAATCCATAGCTACAACTCTATGTCCTTTAGAGTCCTAACAGCTGGATCTCAAGAAGTCTTCAATCAGCCCAGCATTAACATATTAACTTAAAGAATGAAAGTATTTCTATTTAATTGATTCAGCTAATAAGTATTTAGGAGAGCATTCACCATGTGGCAGCTATGGAAAAAGAAAAAAGGAAAAAAAAAAAAAACACCTCAGTTCCTATCCTCATAAACTTAACAGTCTAATGATGAGAAGCAATCACTAAGTAATGTCAGAAAAATGTCTGAATAGAGTGGTGTGGAAAGGAAAAACTCCTAAATTTGCCTGAAAGAGGCAGGAAAGACATTAAAGAGAAAATTCTGTGAGGAGGTAGAAACAATGAAGATAACATCCTAGGCAGATGGAAAATTTATATAAAACTCAAAAAGTATACAACAATATGGCATGTTTAATTGATCTTCATGGGCCTGAAATAATAAAAATGTTTTGCAATACTTCATTCATAAAAAAAAAAAAAAAAAAAAAACTAGATTCCTGGGATTATAGGAGGTTTTACTGTAACTAATAGTAAAGTAACATTATTCTATATCTGCCAATAATTATGCAACTAACTCTTCTGTTTCCTAATGTACTCACTCAGGGAACTAACTACAGATAAAAAAGAGAAGTTTCAGGAGAAAAAAATCTATTTACTTGCAATTTCTGTTTCAGTTTTTAGGACTCTTGAAAGTGAATATGCTTGAGTGGCTGCATGATTCAGAGTCAAGCTGTCATATTCACCTGAAGTACATTTGAGCCCTGCTCTCCCATGAGCTAGCTGTACAATCCTGGGAAAGTTACTTAAATTTCCTAAGTCTCAATTTCCTCATCAACAAAATGAAAGTAGTAATGGTGGTGACCTCCCAGTGCTGTTTCTGAGGATAAAAGCAATTATGCCTGAAAATCCTATCATCATTACTATAGTCTGATTATTTGTGTCCCCCAAAATTCATATATTGAAATTCTAATCCCCAACATAACAATATTAGAAGAGTCTTTGGGAGCTGATTACATCATAAAGGCTGAGCCCTTTTATATGGTATTAGTGTCCTTGTAAAAGGCTGAGGAAGCTACTATCATCTTGCCTTTTCTGCCACATAATAGTGAGAAGATGGCCTGCAGAGATCAGAAAAGCATGCACTTGGCAGACATCAAATCTGCTGGAGCTGCACTCTTGAACTTTCCAAGATCCCCCAGTATTGTGAGAAATAAATTTCTGCTGTTTAAGTCACCCAGCTCTACAATTTTGTTGATATATCCTGAGCAAAGACTGTAACAGTAATTGTAACCTGGTAAACAGATGATAAAAGACAGCACCTACTACTTACACTGGCCATGGAAGGTATCCCCTAACTAATGTTGCTACCACAATTCCTATGTGTTCTACAGAGAAGAGGGTTATACACATTGTTAAATCTTTTGGTAAATTTAACACTGACGCTATTGAAACTTTCAATATTACTTGCACTCAATATTAGTCTTTAATTAGTGTTGAGATTGTGACAGTAGTATTAATTTCTTATGCTTTGTATGTGATTATGATCCTATAAGTAAAATAAATCTAGTAAACTGTAAACCACATATAGTGCTCTTTAGCATTTACTACATTGTTACTAGGAAGGTATAAGGCAGGATAAAAAGTATACATATCAGCATCAAGGGACCCAAGTTCTAATCCAGTTTTGCTGTCCTTTAATTGAAGGACACTAGAAGAAAAATCTACTCACCAAGGGTTTCACGTGCTTATCGAATAAATGATAATATATAATACAAATGTTTTCTCTTTAAAAGTCTGGGCTCTAGAGGGAGGAGGGAATGGGGAATTATTATTTAATGGTACATAATTTCTATTTGGAATGAAGAGAGGGTTCTAAAAATGGATAATGATGGTAGTTGCACAGCAGTATGAATGTATTCAATGAAGCTAACAGTGCACTTAAGATAATTAAAATGGTGGACTTTATGTTATGTATTTCACTACAATCAAAAAAATTTTTCAAGTGTCAAAGTCTGTGCTCCACATTCCTTCATGCCATTCATTTATTCATTCACGCACTCAATCGTTTGTTCAAATACTTTCTAAGTGCGTACTATGCACTATGACAGGTGATAGAGATTCAAAGAAAAACAAGACAGAGTTGAACAAGACAGGCAGACATATATCCAAGTAAGTGCTATAAACTGTGAGAGACCCTCTATACAAGGGACCTAGAAGGAGTTACAAAAGCAAAAGACCATAATATGTGAGAAGATCAAAAAAAAGAAAGAAAGAAATCTTCATCAGTTCTTTTAGCTGAATCTTTAAAAGAACAGCAGATATGCATTATGAAAATGATAACATGACCACATTCTCCCCTGGCCCAAAGTTAACTTTAAATGACAACGACTAGAGAAGGACAATTCTTAAAACAAAGGCTGGTGGCCCATACCAGTAATTGTACTCAATTCAATTTGTGCCTTTCATAGCTCAGACTACACGAGAATCTGACAAATAAAATCATGATTTAGAATGACTAAAAACTATATCCTTCATTTTACACATTCTAAGAAGAGGCCTGGAAAGGTAACAGACACACTCCAGGGCACACAGCAACTTGAAGACATAGAGCCTGTTTTCTAGATCTCAAATTAAGAGTTCTCTCTTTATGCAACATATTTCTGATTAGTAACTTCCTATGAAGAATTCCATGTACAACGGATGAGGTTTAAGAAAAAGGGGAGAAAAATTACCTAAATAACACGGGGCAAAAAACAATCAGTGAACATACATGCATATACTAGTTCTGCCACCAAAGACACTAGGGGTGTTGGGCAATCATTCACTTACTTTCAGCCTTAATTTATTTGGATACTTTTGAAATATTAAGTACAGCCAAGCACGTAGGAGGTAGAGATCAGGAGGATCACAGTTCAAAGCCAGTCGCAGGCAAATAGTTCTCAAGACCCTATCTTGAAAATACCCATCATAAAACAGAGCTGGCTGAATGACTGAAGTAGTAGAGCACCTGTCTAGCAAGTATGAGGCCCTGAGCTCAAATATCAGTACTGCCAAAAAAAAATGTTAAGTTCATATGTATCCATTTTTATGAAGTAAAAGTCTCTCTGGAAGCTCAGTATGTACGCTGTGGGTGGAGGGGAAGAGGAATAAGAAAAGGGAGGAGGAGCAGAAAAACCAAGAAGCAGCAGCAGCTACTTTGGTTGCAGACCTCTTGCCTTCTGGAGGCGGGGAGTGACGGGACCCAGTTTACCTCCACAGAATCCTGAAGTCAATGTAATATTTAGAATGATTAGACTACACCGGTGAATGCCACACTCACTCTAGAATTATGTGGATCAGGAAAAGTTTAAAAATATTTTTAAAGACTAATGTGATATTTTTCATTCTGATAAGTAACAGTGACTTTTTTAATGGCGACACTGGGGTTTGAACTGTGAGCCTCACACTTGCTAGGCAGGCAGTCTACTCAAGTAATAACGACGTTTTAAAAGTTATTTCATAACTGTAAGGATATTCTAGCATTAAAAAAATAGGAAAGCAAAACATCAAAATGAACAAATTTAGCTTTCCTATATGTTTTTGTCACTGGTATGTCAAGAGATAAAGTCATTAAAGACCAGTAAATTAGGAATTACATCCAAAGCATCTCTCAGAACTATTCAAATTTTCAATTTATACAACTTCTACTTTAGACCTCCCATTCTGAGAGAACTGACTTCAAAACTACTGTTCTATTAGTACCAAGATCACCTTATACATCCAAGAAACTATTTCCTAAGACTACTATTGTTAAATAAATAAAATAGCCCAACAATAAAAACCAGAAAAACTTTAAAAAGTGAAAATTTACAATGTCTATAAACTTCAATCACTAAATGTAAGAATCATTTTGGATTGTCATACAACTTTCCCCATACCTAAAAACTAACAACTATAAGCATCCCATATACCATAATCAAGGCAACTTTTAGTTTTCCAATGTTTAACTGTCTCTGAGCTGGTCCTTACTCTTTGCTCTATCATAGTCAGTGTTCAATTTCATCAACATCATACTTTTGTTGAATAAATCCTATTTTCTTTTCAAAATTCTGAAGATCTATTTCCCCAGGTTTCAACACTGTTGTTCCTTTCTTTACATTTCTGCAAAATCCTTCCAGTCACCAGAGATTAGTGCAAGTACTTCTGAACATCAAAGCAACAGGAAATCTAGCTAGATAATGAGATAAAGCTGCATTTCAAGGATTATGTAACCTCTCTGAACTCAAAAAACAGTGTGATCAATTGACCACTGCTACAGCTATTTTTTCAGATCTCTTTTTAAAATCTCTAAGTTATAAGACAATATGACATTTTGTTAGCTAAAGCAAAAGCAATTCTATTATGCAATTCAAACATTTCTTTGCTAAAGAATGTTCTGATACCCAAAATACACGTATCTCCCAAGCCACTATGGGCATCTAAGAAACCTTTGTAAAACTTGCACCTTCATGTTTCTTTTTCATTTCTTTTTTTTTCCCATTTATACCTGTTTTATTTTCTTCTTTTCCATTTCTGACATTGCAAATAACATATTCTAAGCAGATCTTTGATACACCTTTTAGAAAATGCTGCATCAAGTTCCACAGAGGTCCATTTTAACTTTATTTTACCCTACTCGTATCTTAAAGCAATTTTTCTAGACATACTCTCAATATGGCAAGGAAGAAATAACCAATAATCAATTCTGAAACTGAAAACTCACATTATCATTAACGATTCACTGTTCTGGGAAATAAAGATAATTCCAATAACTTTCATTAAGACACTTGCTCCAGAGAAACTAAAGCAGATACCTTAAAAGCAACTGAGGCCAAAAGGAGAAGGGGACCAGGAACTAGAGAAAAGGTGAGATCAAAAAGAATTAACCTAGAAGGTAACACACATGCACAGGAAATTAATGTGAGTCAACTCCCTGTAGAGCTATCCTTATCTCAACCAGCAAAAACCCTTGTTCCTTCCTATTATTGCTTATACTCTCTCTTCAACAAAATTAGAGATAAGGGCAAAATAGTTTCTGCCGGGTATCAAGGGGGTGGGGGGGGAGAGGGAGGGGGCAGAGTGGGTGGTAAGGGAGGGGGTGGGGGCAGGGGGGAGAAATGACCCAAGCATTGTATGCACATATGAATAATAAAACAATAAAAATTTAAATAAATAAATAAATAGACACTTGCTCCAAATTTTAAAAAATAATGTGTCCTCTATCTTCCTCTTATGTAATAACATGATATTTGCTGCATGATTCAGGAAACAAGGTAGAAAGTCAGTTAAGTGAGGACTCCCCTTTTCACATTTTCAGTTTCTATATGCTGATTCTTTAAAAACAGCTGTAGACAGGTAAGATCATACTTTCTGCCATGCTAAGGCTACAAATACAACTTTCTTTTGCCATTAAAATATCATATTGGCTATCTTCTAGGTTCAGGGATCAAAGAAATGCTCTAAGTTGAGTCTAACCAAAGCGCTTCATAAGACAACATCCTCAAGCCACAAAATGATGTTTACATGGGAATTAAAGAGAAAATGTTTCCTCTAAAATTAAGTCACATCAGTCATTCAAAGTACAGACACTGTAGGGAAAACTGATGATACGCATCACACATTTCTTCTTAGATGTGACAGAACTTTGGGCCATTAACCCTTACAAAGTGCCTCCAAACAGTATCTTCTGGGTCTGTTTCAGGAGGCACCTGGGGCACCTGAACTGCCATGAGGGCCTTCAACTCCCATCATTACCCTTTGAAAAGAAGCTGGGTACAGAAAGGTGGGTGAAGCCAATACCTTGGGATCTGTCAGTAAGTCCAAATCTGTTACTGCTGCCAGCTCTCAGTTCTTAAGGAATATTTGAGCACTGGCTATAAAGTGGTCATACGGCCCTCATGTAATAACACTCCTACTAAAGGGCTCCCATGTCTGAACATTATTCAGCGTAATAATAAAACATAGCCTCTGTCTACTTAATGCTCTACACTGAACAGCAAAGTCACATCATCTACAGAGCTGCTTCATTTTATTCCCAGTACAATTCTTAGTGGTTATACAAAAATGAGACTTTGACAAAAAAAGTCCTTCTCCTTTCCTGGGTGTCAGAAAACAAACACACAGGACAAATACGGGAGAGAAAGATAGAGGAGAAAAGAGTCGTGGATCAAGGAGCTCATATTAAAGATCACCACCAATGGAAAACCCTAATACCAATGGTCTCCAGTTATATTATTTCCACAGATGATGTAGTATTAAAACTATGCACACACACACACATGCGTGTACACACACACGCAAGCATGCACATGTGCACACAGACGCACCCCGATTTATAGGGGAATAAAAATATCATAAACAGGGGAATAAAAGCAGGCTCAAGGGTGAGAGCAATTTCTCATACAGCTCAAACCATTATGAAAGACCAGGCATACAGCATCAACAAGTATAAAGATTAGATAGATAGACAGACAGAAAGATGAGCCAACCACAATGAGTAGTCTTCCCCTGGAATCGTAGGGAAATTGGCTCCAGGACCTACCATGTATACCAAAATCTGAAAATGCCCAAGTTTTATCAAATGTATTATAACCTATGCACATGTTCTCATATACATTTTTTTCACAGAGCATGCTAGACAGGCACCACGGAGCTGCATTCTTAGCCCTCTCCCATACACTTTATAATTATTTCCAGAATACTTATACCCAATACAATGCGCATTCTATGTTAATTGTTATACTATAGTTTAACAAAAAAAAAAAAGAAAAAAAAAATCTGCCCATTTCACTACATACATAATCACCATAGGCCTAACTATACTTTTGATATGTGGTTGATTGAATTTGTGCAGATTCAGAGGGTTGACTATACATACAAACATGCACAAATACAAGCAGGTGCTGGTGGTTCACACCCATAATCCTAGCTACTTGAGAGGCAAAGATCGGGAGGACTGAGGCCAGCCCAGACAAAAAGTTCATGAGACCCATAGCTAGGTGTAGCAGTGCATGTCTTCCCATCTACATGGGAAGCAAAGATAGAAGGATCAAGGTTTCAAGCCCAGCTCAGGCAAAAGTTTGCAAGATCCGATCTCAATGGGAAAAAACTGGGCGTCATCCCAGCTATAGCAGGAAGCATAAAATAGAAGGATCACAGTCTTACAAACACTGGGCAAAAAGTGAAACTTCACTTCCAAAATAATCAGAGAAAAAAAGGACAGGGGGCATAGTTCAACTAGTAGAGCACCTGCATAGCAAGTACAAACACCTTAGCTCAAACCCAGTAACAACAACAACAACAACAAAAAGACAAAAAAGAAGAAACAAACAAAAAAAAGGTACAAAAATACATACAAAGTAAATACAGTGACAAGACCTTCTTTTGGTTCTAGATTATACTTTTCATTTCAGTGTTATATCCAGAAATAAGAGCTTCTTGAGTGAAACAAAATAGTGTTGTTTTTATGCTAAATATGACACTTTCATTAAGGATTTTCTTCTTAAAATTTTCCCACTGCAGCCCCTAAGATCTGATTTCCCTGCCATGGCAGTTTACCCCTGCATTTTAAAAGGACATAAGGAAGACACCACCTGCTTCAGCAGTCAAGGTGCACACACAGGCACCTTTGAGCCAGAGATATTTATGGCTGAATATAAGCAGTCTTCTCAGTCTTACAGTAAATAGTAAGTGCTTCCCACTTCATAACTATAGCATGAGGTATCATCTGTGACTTGCTTTCTCAGTGCTATGACCAGCATGAGAAGAAATGATGAAGAACAGTAGGGTTATCCAAGAGAGGCAGGTCTTTGCTAACTGCCAGGAAGAAATCAAGGCTAGTGAGGAACAGCATGAGAAATGACATACATTACTTGGCCCTGGTTCTAGGAAATCACTGATACCGAATGTCCTCAGAATGCAGAGGCTGAATCCTTCTGTATCAAGCACACGAGATAAAAATCATGGCTGCACGCAGACGATGTCTCTAGCTATGTATGTGTATGTACACACACACACACACACACACACACACACACACACACAGACTTCAGGAAAACTGCATGTATATATTTGCTAAACAACTGTTTGCAGAGTATTAGTTAGGGCAGAAGATACACAGTTCTTTCACCAAGATTCTAGCAGCTGAACTGAAGCAAGCAATGCTCTCCGAGTTACCTATTTGTATAGTTGGGTTTAAATAGGCCATACATGTGAAGATGATACAAAAGAAAATCCTGCTGGGCCTGGCCCACACAGTCAATTGTCTTATGTATTTATTTTGTTTTTGCAGTGCTAAGGATTGAACCCAGGGCCTTGCACATGTTATGCAAGCACTCTAGCTCTGAGCTACACCCCAAGCCCATGTCTTCTGTATTTAACAGGCATAACATATAATGGGAAAAGGTGATGAAGGGGAGTAGGGCAAAGCCCAATGAACAAATTATCTTAACTGTTTATCACCCTATATACAGAGGAAATAAATAAGAAAGTAAATAGGCCACAAGGACTTAAATCCAATTGGAATGTTCTGATACATACACAAACACAAATACATATTGAAAAGATGGAAATTTAAATTGTATTTAAACAATATAAGCCTTGTCCCTATTAAAATATAAATCACTTTTTGTCAAACACTTTAATACAGCTGCCAACAAACAAACAAACAAAAAAAAAGGTATATATACAAATTTTACCTTTGCTTGTCTCTTACTGGTTTCTCTTCTGGCTTCCCTTTCCTTCAGCCGTTTCTCCTACAGGAAGAAAGAGAAAATGAGCAACATATAAACATTTATGAGGTGTAAAGTAGACTACACATTCATTATTTTTACTTTCTTTGGCAGTACTGGGTTTGAACTCAGGGCTTCATACATGCTGGGCAGGGGCTCGACCACTTAAGCCACATGTCCATCACTACTTTTACTTTTTAAAGCTCACTGATAACTAATACTTGACATTCATTGTTCAGTAAATATTTGTAAGATGCTTACTATTTCTTCATATTTATTGAGTATATGTCAGAAATGGAATCAAGTCCCAATTCTACAATTTACTAGCTGTGCATGTTTGATCTACTTATTCTTTGTAACACAACCAAAAAGGGAAATAGTGGGAACACACATTGCACAACATTAATATAAAATTACATAACTATATGGAAACCAAAATATCTGCTACATGACTGATACATACTCAGTGTCAACTATTAGAACAAAAGGAAATAGAAGAAAAAATTGCAATCATGCCTATTTCCTTTGTCTGAAACAAAATTTACAAGATACAAAGTCTCATCTGTTCTTTGGAAAGTATGGATGTTTTCTCAAAAAAAAAAAAAAAAGAAAAACAATTAAAGATCATTCTTATAAACCATTTACTTTATTAAATTGCTTTATAATTCCTTCATTAGTTTTCCACTCAGAAGAAAATAGGTAAAAAGGGATTTTAGTCAGGGTCTTGCTATGCAGCCTAGATTGCCCTCAAAAACACAATCCTTCTGCCTTCAGCCTCCCCAATACTGGGATTACAGGGCTGTACCACCACACCTCTTAACACTACTAATATTTTTAAAATAAGAAATAAGTTCAATATTAAATTTTTTTAAACACCCATCTGAAGTTTTAAAAAATGTGGTTTTAAAATTGTAAAAAAACCAGAAAACTATCTCCCTCAATAAGAATAGTAGTATTAACAAAAAGGCTATTTTGATTCCTAAATCCCTATATAACGACTTATACATTTTGTTTATTTTAATGAATGACTAGGTCAATGTAAAAAAGTGAGTAGTCCCAGAGGCACCTGCACACCCATGTTTATTGCAGCACTATTCACAATAGCCAAGTTATGGAAACAGCCAAGATGCCCCACTACTGATGAATGGATCAAGAAAATGTGGTATCTATACACAGTGGAATTTTCTGCAGCCATGAAGAAGAACAAAATGTTATCATTCACTGGTAAATGGATGGAATTGGAGAACATCATTCTGAGTGAGGTTAGCCTGGCCCAAAAGACCAAAAATCGTATGTTCTCCTTCATATGTGGACATTAGATCAAGGGCAAACACAACGAGGTTATTGAACTTTGATCACAAAATAAAAGTGAGTGCACACGAGGGAGATATGAGGATAGGTAAGACACCTAAAAAATAAGTTAGCATTTGTTGCCCTTAACGCAGAGAAACTAAAGCAGATACCTTAAAAGCAACTGAGGCCAATAGGAGAAAGGGACCAGGAACTAGAGAAAAGGTTAGATCAAAAAGAATTAACCTAGAAGGTAACACACATGCACAGGAAATTAATGTGAGTCAACTCCCTGTATAGCTATCCTTATCTCAACTAGCAAAAACCCTTGTTCCTTCCTATTATTCCTTATACTCTCTCTTCAACAAAATTAGAGATAAGGGCAAAATAGTTTCTGCTGGGTATCAAGGGGGTGAGGGGGAGAGGGAGGAGGTGGGGTGGGTGGTAAGGGAGGGGGTGGGAGAAGAGGGGAGAAATGACCCAAGCCTTGTATGCACATATGAGTAATTTAAAAATTTTTTTTAAAAAGTGAGTAGTCAGCACATACAGTTTTCTTCTCCTGGAGTAAGATGACAACACAATCACCATTCACCATTTCATTAAACTAAGAGAGTTAACAAGGGTACTACACTGGGCAGTCTTTTCGTCTCCACTGTGCTTTACACGCACACACACACAAACTTTGTTCAAGTACCAATCCTAATCCATACTCTGATGACAAAATCTACATATATATATAGACTCTTTTGTGATTAAGAAAGCATAAATGTTTAACACCTCAAAGGGAGTTAAATACTAATTAATACAAAGAGAAGGGAGTCCACAGAGTCTGCAGATTCAGTTTATATTTCTTCAGTTTGCACAGTAGGAAATAAAAATTCTAACAGGCATATGTCATGTCCCTAATACCTAATGCTAAATTATTCTGTTTCTGTGATCATTTTTCTTTTTCAACTTTGGAGAACACACTAGTTTCCACACAAAACATACAGGGATGCTGTACAATTACACAAGGACATTCTAAAAATTAACTTGGAAGTTCCAGAAACTAGGTCAGAGGAAGGAAAAAGAAAGATGAAGGAACAAAAATTATGAAAGGTTTTGATTTGCTTATTGTCAAAAAGCTTATGTAGTTACCTAGAGACTGATGTCAAAGCTGGGTCTTTTGTGTCAAATCTACTGGCTTTCCCAATATATTCTAATAAAAACAAAACTGTTAGTGTTTCAGATTAAGAATTACTATCCATGACTCTAATAACAGAAGAAAGTAACACACAGTATTATTTTAGCAGGCAGCCAATTAATGTGATCGTTATTATCAAACTCTATGCTTGAGTGGGGCATGATGGGACACACCTGCTATGTCACTACTCAGCTGAGACAGGAAGATGATGAGTTGGAGGCCAGTCTGGGCTACACAGAGAGAACCTGTTTCAAGAAACAATAACAAAACTGGTTCTCCAATGAGATTATGAAGAATGCTCTGCTGTTAAAACAGCCTCAATGTGTCCTTAATTTGTAGAACAAAATAAATGGCAGTTTCAAAACAATTTGTCCCCAAATTTTTCTTTAAGCTGACACCACAATTACTGATTCTTTGAACATTAGCAGACTATAAAATACATGGTAAGTCAAAATTACGTTGAAGAAAAAAATTGAAATAACTAATCTTAATTTTTCTTTGTTAAAGCTGGCTTTAGCTTTCGGAGGCATGTTTTATAATTTTAATAGGAGAATTTAATCCTACATATGGACCTCCCCCTAAAAAGCTTTCTTTCTTTAGATACTAAAGTTAAACATAACAGTATTTATTTTGTTATTCTACAATGATCAAAATGACTTTCAAGTTTTAAAACGTAGCTACATACATTAAACTACAGAGTAATAAAACTATGCTTTCACAAAAATGTATTTGCCCATTAGCATATTATTATTGCTACTGTTATTTCTTGCCAAAAATAAAGTTCAACAATGTACAAGGCATTGCACCTATCAAATTGCTTTTGTCTCTTTTTCTAAATCTGTGTGTAACAGAACTTGTAAGATACCATGTCCCCATTTTATATGAAAAAACAGAAAATGAAAGTAATTAAGTCACTCGAGTGATGTCATATACATATTGAGAGATTGGGACTAACCTCGGTCTGTGGAGCCAGTGTCAACTCCAGAACACTACTATATTCCACACTCTGCCATTAGGACATATTCAAAAATAGTACTTCTATCTTATCAATATGTTTTAGATGAACGGTAGTATTTCATTTATTACTAATAATACTCTACTACCATGTAAGTCTTTTCATCTTAATGGCATTTTTGCCTCCTGGCGGCATTTTATGGACTTTAATTTTTGCCAGTCTCCTGTGTAGAAGAAACTGACCACATTAAACAGTCACACAATTTTTTGTTGTAAATATTCAGTAACTGGCCTTCTCCCAACACATTAGAGTGTATGAAAATGGCTCTTCAAAGTTGCAAAGAATAACCTTGATATGTTCACATCAGGAAAATCCTTTCCACACGAGTATACAATCTCTATTCTGGGGCATTGAGCCAGCCATCTTAATCATAGCAGGAAAAAAATACACTGTCAATCTTCTACTGTTACTGAATCCCAATGGTAATTCATTATAGTAACTAAGGGATATTTTAAATTTCAGGTTTAAATTAGCAATCAGAATTCACATGTGCATGCAAATGCAATAGTGTTTACTTTGACATTTTGTGCCACCAGTCTCAAATGGGTAAGGGAAATCCAAAGACTTTTGCAATATGATGCAAGCACGGCCAGGACACGAAAGGGGAGTACACAAGGACAACTATCTTGTGCTGGGAACAGTGGCTGACATTTTTAATCCCAGCTACTTGGGAGGTGGACATCAGAAGGATCAAGATTCAAGCCCAAACCAGGCAAAAGGTTACTGAGACCTGCTATCAACCTGTAAGCCAGAAGTGAGGACAGATGGACACACACACAACTCCCTCTGTGATGCCAGTAGGTGGGAGGAATGCAGTCTGAAGCTGGCCTGGGAAAAAATGAGATCCTATTCAACAAATAACTAAAGCAAAAAGAACTGGAGGTGTAGCTCAAGTGTTGGGCATCTGCCTTGGAAGTTCCAGGCCCTGAATTCAAACACCAGTACTGCGGGGGAGGAGGATAGAGGGACAAAAAAAAAAAAAGAGAACCATCTTTCAATACTGGACAAAAGGAAAATAATTAGTACTATGTCTTAAAAGAGACAAGAATAAACAGAAGATTTTAAAGAGCAGAAAAACAGGAAGTAGAATTACAGATTTGGGAAATAGGGAGGATGCATCTTTTTATCTTTGCTGAGATTAGAAAAAACTATTCAAAGATTTGTTTATGATTGTACAAAGAAAGATAGATGGTTAGAGTACAGTAACTTCAGGGAAAAACAAATTCGAATTTTACTACATTCAATAACTGAGGTTTCCTCTCCCTTTTAATTTTATGTAGCTCAAATATTTTAAATCCTTTATTTTCCTATTTCTGAGGGGACACTGATACCAAAAGCTATTTTTATGCCACTCAAAAAGGCAAAATTTTATCATTAGTTCTGCCACGCTAAAAATGATTAAGTATAAGGAGAGCATGAAATTCAATAATGAAAATCAAATTCACAAGGGGGAAGGAATCAGAAAATTGTATTTCAAAGAACAAAATACTCCCTTTATTATACTTCTTTTGGCTTCTCATATACTGTAGATCTCTACCTTCCAGAAAAGAAAGCACCATGAAATATGAATTTTATCAGCAGTCAGGACAATGTATTTCAACCTTTTCATTCTCTGGTGATACTCAGAAATTTGTTGATTTGGAAATATAATTCATTTTTCAAGAGGTAATGGAAGTGTAACCCACTAGAATGCGTCTCAGGCAACTTTGCTAGTTTAGTAGAGTCCCCAGCTATCACACAAGAAAGGAGGGGACATCTATCTGCACTTCAGTATTACACATCTCTTTTTCAGCGAAGAAACCTGGCTCAATCAAAGTGCATAAAAGAAAATAGTTTCTGCTGGGTATTGAGGGGGTGGAAGGGAGAGGGAGGGGGCGGAGTGGATGGTAAGGGAGGGGGTGGGGGTAGGGGGGAGAAATGACCCAAGTCTTGTATGCACATATGAATAATAAAACAATAAAAAATAAAAAAATAGTATATAGTAAGAAAGATTGTGTACATAGCCTGTGAATACATGGAGCTGAATCTGACTTAAAATTAATTGTATTACAGGGTCATTTAGCATCTCAATGTGTATTAAAGTTATAATTTGAATCTTATTGTTAAAATAAGTAAGCAAGTGCTGGGGATATAGCTCAGTGGTAGAACACTTATCTAGCACATGCAAGACCTTTGGTTCAACCCCCAGCACCACAAAATAAACAAATAAATTTCATACACAAAAAAAAAGTGCATAAAAGAATGACTATGAGGATTTTAAAGATACTCTTGCTCTCCAAGAACAAAATCCCAGTAAACTTAAAACTCTCCTCAGGAACTCAGAACACAAGTCTTTGGTCTGTTGCCTCTTCTACAGAGCTTCATTTGAACAACATAAAAAAGAAGTCTTCCATATATGAATCTAAAACAACTTTAACAAGAATATTAAGACAGGGTAAAGAAAGTCAAACTGGCATGGAAACATTTCATCACTCATTAATTCCCTCAAACTATTTACCAAGTTGCATGTGCCAGGCCACATGGTGGGTTCTGGGTATTTATCAATGGGCAGAACAGACAGTTGAGCCAATGTGATCATGGCATTTTGTGAATCAATCCTGCCAGATTTGATTCCATTATCATCAAACTCTTCCTTCTGCTCCTCAACCCCAATCTCCAACTATTCTCCATCAGTCTAACCATCAACCTACCTCTCAAACCCTATGTGGTATGATTTTTTTTTAAATCCATGAAACAAAAAATAAAATGGAAAATACCAGCCACTCATAGGCTGACAAGCCTTTGGTAAATAAACTAGGAGAAGAAAGGGGTGAACAGAAGAGGATCTTTCTCTTCTTCTATAAACACACATTCTTCGTAATTTCCATTTTAGAGAGTTATATAACAAATGCTTATTTCCTACACCTCATGTCATTTTTGACCTCAGTAAAATTCCTCTAACTCTGCAAGCTGGCTCACAGTCTAAGATATTTCCTTAGATTTTTAAATGGTAAGAGCTACTGAAAAATAAATGTGGTACTAGTATGTATAAAGTTATGCAATGAACATTCAGGGAAAAGTAGTATTAGTGTGGGGTCCCAAACTATACAATGCTCATTTTACCCTTAAAATAATTTGAGACCAATAAACCTTGTTTTGGAAATAAAAATAATTTATATTATTTGTCACTATTCCTTCTTCAAAATCCTATATTCCTATTATCACCATCTACCTTTTTATTTACTGCTTACCATTGTAAGGCAATGGTTGATGGTTTGAGACAGGCAGACACACAGATGAAGAGTTCAAAACATGAAGTTCACAGAGTAACAAAGACCTAAGTAACATGTAGACACATTACTTTGACCATTCTAGGTTTTACAGTTTTATAATCTGTAAAATGAGTCTAGCTCACTTATTTCAGAAGTTAACTGTTGGCATGCAATATGATAGTGTATGTAAAACACTTACTGTTAATAAGCCACTATTAACTAGCCACTCCTTGTTACTGTTGATACTCTTACCATTACTATTCCTAAGATTTCTGATTATAGTCTCCCTCTTTTTTGACCTATCATATCAGTTTAAAGTTAAGCCACCTGGATTACATGCCAAATTAATTTTGTATCAACAACAACAAAACAAAACAGATTTTCTAAAATATTCCTTTAAATCTTCCTAGCTTTCTAATGTTCATGCTGGTGTAAGTGGAACATGGAGACATGCTATACCATTTTTGTAAGCAGTTCAGAGCCATCTTGATATGATTATCCAATGTGGATAAAACTTTCAAAGCAAACTTCAAGGGAAGGAGAGAACTTCATATAAGATTGTTTCTCTCCATGCTCAGCTGTTGATAGCAGAAATTACCGTAAATACAAGGAATCTTGCAGAGCTAAGAATGATGACATACCACAGAGCAAATTTCAGTCAATTAAAGTAAAAACCGTTCAAAAATGTGATGAGCCATGTTTCAAAAGACTGAATTATCAGAAAGCATACTGCTTCTGTGCAAGAGAAGTGTTTTGTCTTTATAACTTAGCAATGTTTCTTCTGTAAAAATTATTTTTTACTATATTTTTATTTCTCATAAACAGTTTCAAGAAGTTTGGCAAAGAAAATAAAAGTAAGCACAACAACCTATAAATACCAAGCAAGCGGAAGACTGTGAGTCTCAGAAAGCAATGGTGCTTAAAGGTACCAATGAAAACCCATAAAAAAATAAATAAAGCTGCTATGTGACCTACTATAGTTACAGAAGGCCCTGAAGTCCAGAGTGAGTACCTATGAATTCTTGTATATGGGCAGCTGAGTGCTACTCCCACTGATACTGTCATAGTTTTTTCCAGTATAAACCAGTTAAAAACCTCTACAATGTTTATATCCAAAGATTTGAAATCAGTATAAAGCTATGTCTTCATTTACATGTTCACTGCAACATTACCCACAAAATGCCAAGACATGAAAACACCAAAGTATCCATCAGTGAACAAATGGATTTTTCTTCCCCCAGTACTGGGTATGAACTCAGGCTCTCTTAACTTGCTAGGCAAACTCCTTCACTTGAACCAACTCCAAAGACCTCTTGCTTTTTAGTGTGATTTCAATCAGGGTCTCATGCTTTTACCCAGACTGGACTTGGACACAATTCTCCTACCTCTGCCTCCTAAGTAGCTGGGATTAAAGGCATGTTCCTGGCTCTGACAAGTGAATTTTTAAAATGTGGCATATACACAAACTGGACTATTATTCCACCTTTAAAAAGTGGGAGAGTCTGTCATTTTTGGCAATATGGATGAACCCAGACGACATCATGCTAAGTGAAATAAGCCAAGCACAGAAAGACAAATAACATCATTCATGTGAAATCTACAAAAAGTCAAATTCATAGAAATGCAGACTAGAATGAATGGATGTTGCTAAAGAAAACAAAATTTCAATGAGATGGGAAAAATAAATTCTAGGGATCTAATGCACAACATGGTGACTACAGTTAAAAATGATATACTATATATTCAAAGAATCCAAAATAGAGAATTTTAAATGTTCATAACACAAAGAAGGATATGTTTTGTAGTTCATTTGATCATGCTACAATATATACATGTAACAAAACATCATATTCCACCTTCAAATAGTTATTTGCTTCAAAATACAAATTAAAGTAAGTTTTAATAGGTGTTTAGTTTGTTTGTTTTTGTGGTAGTGAGGTGTAAATTCAGAGCCCAAACGTGCTAGGCACTCTACCACATGAGCCACTCCACCAGCCCATGTTTTAAGAATTTTAAATGGAAAAAACATGTTTATTCCTCATTTTTCTAAGTCTTCTTACATGAGGATAAATAACTCAGTCACAGTAGAAATCACAGTGTTTCCAGAATTTGGTAGATGAAAGTACAAATCAAGGGCAGGTATGTTAGTATGGAGAAAAAATAAGTGGAGGAAAGTGACAACCTGAGTCCTACAATGCAAAGACTGAGACACGTCCAAAACCGTAGTATCAGGCTATTAATTTTTAAAAGAGCAAGTACTACTGTCACACTGAATCATTTCGACTGAATTTACCTACATGTTAAGTATCTTATCCTTTTAATTCAAAAGTATCTTTCTGAAATATTTTTAACATGCTCGGAAAAAATTTTGCAACTTCTGAAATCCAAGCTTGATAAACATTTTTAAAATGTATGTCAAATACAGAAGCATGGGATCAGTTTCATGCAGTATCTTCTTTCCCGTGCAAAATATATTCAGGCACATCATTTATTCAAAATTTTGTGTCAAAAATTTCTCCACCTTTTTCTGTCTTCATGAATTAAAACTTATTCTAAGACCCTAGAATTAATATTTTCAAAATTCTTTGGGGACATTTTAATTCTTCTCAGTACTATGAATGGCAGCCTCCAAGGGAGACATAATTACATGTGCCCAAAGCAAAATGTTATGCTAGAAGAACTACAATTGTCATTACAGCAATATACTCAATCAGGAAAGAAATAGTTAGTCAACAATGTGTTAAAGTAAAGCAATTAATTAGAACAAAATAATCTTTACAGGAATAAAATTTTGGTATTTGCTGGGAAATAAATAAAGATGTTATTATCAAGCAAAGCAAGTAACCAGATTTGTAAAGGGGGAACAATTACAAATCTGAAGTCCCTCCACCTCAGGGTGGAGGTATGAAAGAAAGGTAAGGTTAAGTATATGCACAAACAAGGATTCTCCATAAAATGTTTTCATCATCTTGATTTTGAAACAATGTGAACATATCATTCCAAAAAATTAACAGATGCAGATTTTGTGCAGTGCCCACAGCTGGCTATGATTTCAGTAGATTTTTCCTAAGGAAATATTTAAATACTCTACCTTCACATACTAGACTGCAATGCAGGACAATTAGCCCATTTGAAATTAACTTTCGACAAATTTTGGAAATAATATTCTACAACCTAAATATAGTAATAACTTCTACACATGGGACAAAAGAGAATGCAAGGAAGAGGAAAGGGAAATAATTAATCTTATTTTATCTAAATTCTTCATATTTCTTTTGCTGCTGACCACAACTTAGATATAATGAAGGGCACAATAGTCTTATGATGCTCAACTTTCCCCTGAATAAACACTATAAGTAAACTGTAAACTGAGACATGACAAGCTACAGACACTTAGTATCTTCAAAGATTTTAACACCTGATTAATGTCAATTTTCAATTGAAGCACTAAAGCAACACCAGAAACATTCATTTCTCTCAGTAACATAATCATCCAACAATTACAACCAGTGTATTTCAGATTAATTTGTTCTCCACATTTCTACAATATTGTTTGCAACATTCTTTTTCATACTGGAAGCTATCTTCAATACATACTTTTTTTATTCCCACCAAATGCTACTGTGACTGCCTTTTGGCCTTTTAGCTAAGATTAGTTGTACCAAATGCTAACGTAGAACTGTACCAAATCCTAAAGAAGTGAGAATTATTGTTCTCCTTTAAAAAATCAAAGTTATCATAAATGGTGTAAGGTCAAAGAGGAGTAAAAAACTACAAGAATCATTTTTTAACAGGCTATAAAAATGTTCACATTCAAAACCTTCAAACATTCTTTGGTTGGGCTAGTTGGGTGTTTTTTGGCAGCACTGGGATTTTGAACTCATCAAGTCTTGTGCTTGCCAGGTTACCACTCCACCACTTGACCCAAACCGCTATTCCTTTAATTGCTTTTTAGTTAATTTTCATATAGGGTCGCCTGCTCTTGGGCCAAGCCAACCTCGTGGATTCTTCTAACTCAGCCTCTCTAATAGCTGGGATTTCAGAGATGCCTGGCCTTTAAAAGGTTCATAACACAGAAACGACTATTACAGTAGTGATTCTCCAGTTATGATATTATGCTACCTTGAAATCACTAATTGTCTCAGAGCTGCAGAAAGTTATTTAAGAATGCAAATCTGCTGGGTGCCAGTGGTTCACATCTACAATCCTAGCTAATTAGGAGGCTAAGACTGGGAGAATTGTGGTTAAAGGGCCAGCCCAGACAAATAGTTTGAGAGACCCCTCACCTCCAAAATAACCAAAGAAAAATGGACTGGAGGTGTGGCTCAAGCAATAAGAGTGCCTGGTTTGCAAGGGCAAAGCCCTGAGTTCAAATCACAGCCCCACCAAAAAAAAAGTAAGTCTGTTTCATTTCATTAACTGACTCACTAATTTAGTGAAATGTCCACTTTTAGGGGATTATATAGAATTATAGAAGAATATTGCAGGTAACCCCAACCAAGGATAATAGAAAACTGCAGAGTTTAAAGTCACCAGGAAACATGCCTGTTTATATAGAAGCATTGTCTCTTAAAAGATTTCTACTTTTTTCAAATGGGAACTTAATTTTGTATTTATTATCAAGTAATTGAAATGGAAGGAAATTTAGCTACTAAACTGAATCTGGAAATACCATGGCACTTCAATGGGTGAGTGATGAAACAAATCTCAGCATGGCCACTCAATGGAATACCACCCAGTACTAAAAGGAACAAAGTGTTGATACAACAACTTGAGTAAATCTCCAGAAAATAATGGTGAATGAAAAAAGTCCATCCCAAAAAGCTACATATTATAGTTTCATATATAAAATATTCTAATGATGAAATTATACAAATGGAGACCATAAAATCTCTTTGTATTACTTCCTACAGTTACATGTGAAACCAGAACTATCTCAAAATAAAAATGTCAATATACAAATGTCAATAATACAGTTGAGCATCATTAACTGGTTTCATTCTGATGCAAGCATCACAGAATGGACTTACACACACTAAGACAGCTACCACATCACTACACAATATAATCTTTAATCATTGCTTAAATCATTACTATAAAGTACATGACTATAATTTAAAAACACAATAATTTTATTTGAGTCGCCTCAGACCAAAAGCAGATATAGGTGGCACTCTCAGAAACAAGTCAACAGTACAAAGACTCTCTCAGCAGAAGGGACAAAATAATAAAACAGCCACAGAAAAAATGATGGCAAGAACAATTGAAAAATGCAATATAATTATTAATAGCTAATTAATATTCACATATATTTAGTTTACTCTACTAATTCAAGATAGAAAGCTTACCCGATGCTTTGCCTTGATTCTCTTCCTGTATTCTTCTTTATCATATCTGTCTTCTTCCTGAAGTCTTTCCTTTGCTTTATCTAAGTTGATACCACCAGCATCATCTTCTTCCTCCATATCCTTTGATATAGATTTCTGCATTTGTGGCCACTGCTGAACTAACTACAGACAGGAAAAAGCAAGAGGGTGTGTGGTGGAAAAGAGGGAACATCCACAGAAACTATTTCCTCTTGTGTTATCATTTTAAATGGTGCATTTACTTACTTTCCATCTTACATCCTATATTTCTTAAGCTTTCTCACAAATTTCATAAGTATAGTGAGCAAGCCAAAGAAAAGACAATCACAGTCAGGGTAAAGTAATTCAGCTACAACCCAGTAAGAACATAATTAAAGGCCCATTTCACAAAATTAGAGAAGGTAAGCTGCAGAACAGATATACTTCCCAATGGTGTTCTTAACATCCTATCCTTCAAAACACTCAGCTCAAAATAATCTGCACAGAGCAGGACCTTCACAGAGTAAGACTAGTGTACAACTACTTGTGTGTGCCTCTAACATATTCCATCAAACTGTGTGGGTTTACTTTCCTGTTTCTCTTATTAGAACTAATTACTTAGAGGGAAGTTGTATGTCTTGCTCGTTTATCGTCAGGGTTCAAAAATAGTGTATGGCACATAGTAAACAAGGGCTCAAAACCGATCAATGAATCATGTATCAGTCAATAAAAATTTAAAAACTAAATGTAAAGGGGAATGTTAATTTGGGATTCAAGGGGTGCTGAAATCCACAATATTCTACATGTATTGGGCTAAAGGAATGGCTCAAGTGGCAGAGTGCCTGCCTGGCAAGCACACGGCCCTGAATTCAAACCCTAGTACCAACCAAAGGAAAAAAAAAAAAAAGATTCTACATATGTAATTTATGGAAAGAAACTCGATAATAGGCAGACAGGTCACTGAAATGACAGTCAGCACACCTGGCTGCATATCCTGCTTCTTTCACTAGCCTACTGTCTAATACTGAGTAAATTCTGGACACCTGTATCCTTTTCTAAAAAAAAGAGGTAACTCAGTAATTTCTAGGTCCAACATTATAAAAATATAAAACTCTTTAGAACAGTTTAGATAAAAACAATTCTCTTACTTTATCTGATAACTGGTTACCAGAAGAATTTAAATTGGCACCATGGTGTTTAAAGTCTGCTAATTAATCTGCAGGCAAATGGAAATTGGAGGCATACACCTCACAGATGTTAATACATTCTTGCCTCTCCTCTCACTCTTGTAGCCAGCACAACCATTCTTCAAGGTGAGATTGCTACAATACCAACTTTTGGCAACCAATGGGAGTGACAGATACTATTGCATAATAAGCCATGCTAGCAGTCATTGAGCCTAAAGCAGCTATGAGAGGGATCACTTCTTGGAAGAAGAATGGTATCCACTGCTCAGAATCCTCATCTGGTTTGTATGACGGAGAGGGGGGAAGAAAGTGTACCATCTGTGGTCTGAACAAATAGCAGAAATTCCTTTAGAATTTCCAATCAGAAGTTTTAGTGTTACTCATATCCACAAACAGCTATTAGCAATAAGCATGCATGAAGCATTTTATTAATCAGAAAGTTTGCAATCATCTTCTGGCTAATTTCACAGGGAGCATCAGATGCAATATGACTATATTCTAGTGGAACTTGCTTCTCAGTTGTTCACTTCTCTTTAGAACTTTATTATGAAGATTTGTTACCTATCATTTACAGTAGCTTCCACTTCCAGCAACTTTGAAGCACACCCTGTATTTTGTTATTTTCCATCTCATTCATATACCCCAAAATAATATCCAAATCTTTGTTAACATCAAAGAAAGTTTAAAAAAGGAAGTATACAACATTGTATACAGAATGGTTAAGCAGCTTCAGAGATAATGAAGTATGTGATATATCAGTCAATATAAAAGTTCTAGTTTTACTGGAGTAATAGATGATTCATTCAACAAATTGTTCTGAGAGTTTAGCACATGCGAGATATTGTTCTAGAAGCTGGGGATACACTAGTTAACAAAATATCCACTGGCAAATAAGTATGTTAGTATTCCTGTGACTTGCTCCCAGAGAATATGGTGATGAATGTCTTGATGAGAAAAATCTTATCTATAAAAACAGATTTAGAAAGCGCAAAACCACTTCTGTCAGCATCACCAACAAATATCTCAGTTTACTGCCAGTAAAAAATCCTTGTGCATAGCTGTAGAGCTGATGAAATGCCTACAGGAATAGCAAAAGGAATTGCCACATGTGCTGTAGAGAAATATTTTGTCAATAATGAATCACCTGTCAGCAGCGGAGTCAACCTTCTTAATACCTAGACTGTTCTCAGAAATGAAGTGTTTACAAAACCTTACCTCCCCTTCATCAGTAAATGTTATTTTCTTATTCACTTTAAAATTTCTCTTCATTACTTTTTTTGCTTCTGCAACTTTGGTTAATTTTTTCTTGACACTGGATTTAGAAGATTCTTTCTTCTGCATGAGAATAAATTAAAAAAACATGATTAAGGAAATATTTTATATTAATTTAACTCTGGCAATACAGAATCAAAACTGAGTTCATTACTATTGTCATTGGAAATGAGAAGCAACAAAAACACTGCCTAGAAATTAAGATATTATATTAAATAATGATGCCCTCAATGCTAAAAGGGTTCAAATGTGAATATGATGGGTATTAGGCACAAATAACCTTTCATTTTCTTCTACTGCTAGAACTCTGCTATCTAAAAATGTTGAAGCAGAAGAACTAAATAATAATGAAACAAGCAGACATAAGATAAAGCTGTTTCCCAAGTAAAATATGAAACATTTTTAAATTTCCAAGGGCAAACGTAAATCTCTAGACTAGGAAAATGAACACTAGCAAAGCAAAATGACAATGAGTTGTTTGCAACTCAACATTCTTCTACCAATTACAACAATCTACTATGCAAACACTGGAAAACATCCTGTGACAGTTAAGCTGTCCAAAGGCAGGATGGAGTAACAGTACATACCAGGATACACTGATCAGGACCTATCTACTGCCCTAACACCACCACAGAAAGAAATGAAAAATTTAAAATCAGTGCTTACTTATGCCAAGTGAGGCACTAAGGTGGGAGTGAAAGCGATCATAGCATACCCTGCTTTGATGGTGGAGTAATAAGAAGTAACTCGTTTCACAAGAATTATGGAATTATTTGAACTACTTGTACTATTGGTAGTACTACTACCCTAGTGAAGCTTACATTCAATGAACAGACAGAATGAAGAGAAGATTTTGGTACAGTAGCTAAGAAAATGACTATGCAGATAAACTCTACTACTTACGAGCTCTGTGACATAAGTTACACATTCTCTGTATGTTAAGTATAATAATAGGACCTACCTTACAGGGTTCTTAGAGAATTAAGTAATAAATGTAAAATGTGCAAAACCGTGGTCAATAAACTTTAAACACCACCATTATAGACACTTAATTGTGCCTGATAAGATCATGCCAAGTGAATATAGAGTTTATTTCACAAAATACCACACTATGAGCTTCCTAGTCTTCAATTCTGTACCATAAAGAACCACCAAGGGAAAGTAAGAAAGAGGGACTGATCTAGAAAATAATTATTCAGAAGTTCTCGGAAGATGCACATTGGTTAAAACCATTATATATGGTAATAAGTATGCACTAAAAACAATTTATTTAATAAGTAAATGATGAATAAATACATAAAAGCTAAAAAATAAAACACCCTAAAACTGAAAACAACCAACTTACTATAATAGAGGTTTGTGACAATTAATATTGTATTGTGTTGTATTGTTAGATAATGATCATGGTTATGAAAATCAGCAAGTATATCTGCAATATTATGATTAAAGTAGAATAAGGTTGTTTTGACACCAAAAATAGTTCTGTTTTGTACGTATTACTAACACTGTCTTTGCACTTCTCATTCTTAACATGTGAAAGCAAAAGCCAACTTGTACTTTGTAAGCTACTAGCATCTTCAATTCATATAAACCTTATGAGAAAACTTCCCTATATAGGACACTAAAATGTCAGAGACACTGAAATTAACATTCTACAGTTTGTCTACCTCGCAAAACTTCTATGAAAAGAGATTATATTTTAGATTTTCTTCTTCCTATAAGACACCCATCTCCTCTCCCCACCTCCTGTGGCTTCATAAATACTATCAACTGGTGACATAAAGGCCTAACTTCATATACCTAAACCTCATAATTTGCTCTCCACCACTTTGCTCTAAGACATATTACGTGTGTGTGTGTGTGTGTGTGTGTGTGTGTGTGTGTCTTCTTCAGTAAATATTCCCATCCTTATTTTCTTAATCTCACTTCAGAGAATAATTGAGTAAACTGGATGTAATTAAAACCCCTAAATTGAAAGAGACAAGAATGGCAAAATGCGTGTTAACCTAAATAAGTTGCTACCTAAAAAGCCCCTAAGAGCATAGGAGAAAAAAAGACAGTTCTCCTACATCCCATTTTCCTCATGAAGGCTTATCAGAGACCACCACCAACACTAACATACGGATTTGTAACTTTATTACAGACTCCTACCTGATCTTCTTTGTTTTATGGTTAGGTCAACTTTTATGGATCCTGGATAGCCTGATCTTGTCGTCAGATCTCACCAAATGATAAAAGGGAATGAAGATCAAACAGTGCCAACTAAGAAAATCATTATAATGTAAAACTAGTAAGCTAGAAATATTGGGAAATGACATGAACAACCTTTCTGGGGTGATAGTAATACTCTCTATTTTCGAAAGAGTTTGGCTTACAAAGGTATGTTCTTTTCTCAAAACTCACCAAATGTACACATTTCAGATTTGGCCATTTCACAGTACAGTATTGAAATTTCTACCTCAAAAAATATACTATAAAAAATATTGAGCTCCAATTAATGTCAGGAAGCTGAAGCATATGGGGAAAATATAATGAGGTTGGTTACTTATTCTGAAATGTGTTCAATAAAAAAGATGAATGGACAGATGGATAGAAGTATGATTACAGAAATAGCAGAAAAGATTAATTGTAGAATTTTGGAGTTAGGTATCTTGGTGTTCAAACGTATACTTCTTACAGCTTTTCTGAATGTTTGACAATCTTTCTAATAAAATACAATAGAGGAGATTCTAAGATAGCGGCTAGAGAGAGGAAGCAGAAAGTGTGCCTCCTAAAGTAAAATATTGGAGCGACGCTGGAGATACACCTTACAAGAAAAACCACCGAGAAGAGGCAAAACTTTGAAACCTCCACACCTCCAGCCTGCACAGATCATCTCCACTTCACATTAAATGGAGAAACCAGGAGGGCTCCCGCGCCACCACCAGACGCCGGCACCTAGAGGGCTTGGGAAGGCACAGACCACAAGGTGAGCTAAGCAGCACACAGTACTCCCACAGACAACCCTGGGCCTGATCAGCATAGCCCCTTGCACAGACTGACCCCCCACCCAAGGAGAAAAAGAGAAACTGAGTAATAAGCAATAACAACAAAAAAGACCCACGGCAAAGAGGGTGGGCGCCTTGAGCGCCAAAGATGAGGAGGGGAATCCCACACAGAACTGTAAATAAACAAGCCGGGCTGGAGTGGCACCAGACGCCCAGCAATCAGGAGCGGGAAAGCTTGTAAGAGCAGCAGAGGGAGGAAAACTCCACAGGAGAGGGGGAAGACCCACTTCCCACATGAGCCCGGCCTGAGAAAGCGGGAGCAGTGTCACCTCCCCCATTGTGCTTAGAAAGAGGAAAGCTTGTAGTAGTGGCTCTAACACAGGAGAACTCTGAGAAAACAAACCCTACGTGGCCAGGTGAGTGCTAACCTCACCCCAGAGATCTGCATAAATAACGCCTCCAGCAACAGCAGGCTGACAGCAGCAGGCAGATGAGCCAAAGCCACAGATAGACATTCACAGAACTGTCTCCAGACTAGTTTTTTTTTTTTCTCTCTGTCTCTCCCTACCTTTGATGAGACAACAACCGAACTACACCTGCATGCTGAAAAACTTACTGAAACTGTATTGTATTTGAACTTGGGACACCTTGTGGGGTTTTTTTGTTTTGTGCGGCTTTGTTTTATTTTATTTTACCCCTTTGAAGAGACAACCACACAACTACTTCTGAGGCACCATCTCCAGGACTGGAGGCTGATGGACGAACACCAAAATTATTAAGACTGAAACTTTATTGCATTTGAACTTGGAGATTTTTTTTATATTTTTTTCATTTATTTATTTTTTATTCTTATTTCTTCTTTTTTATTTTCAATCCTCTCTGAGTCTCTCTAATGCCCTTTCAGCTTGGGATGATTAGTACACTGTCTCTCCCTGTTTATATCTTTGAAACTTTTTTGGTTTCTTTGTTTTGCTTTTTGCTATTTGTTTATTTGTTTTTCCCTTTTCCTTTAACTTCTTTGCTTTCCATCTCCTCTTACCCTTCCATTATAAGTATCACTAGTGCTATTATTACAAGCCAGAAAATACTTACTTGCACACAGTACAGGGACAATAACAACACCAAGGGCGATGACAGGAAGACAGAAAAAACAGGGAAGCCAGTCTTCCCACAGCAAAAAATTACTACAGGAACCAGAGGGAAATGAAGAAAACAGATACTCACATCCAGACTCCAACAAAATGAAGATAAACTATGCCAAAGAACCCAATGAAGCCCACAAAAATAACCTAAAAGAAGACATACTACAGGTACTCAATGAGAATTTTATAGAGAAGATGCAGGATATGGTCAACCAAAATGTACAAGAGACACTCAAAAAATTCCAAGACAACAAAAATGGAGAATTTGAAAAAGCAAAAGAAGAAATAAGGGAAACCATAGAAGCACTGTATAAACACCAAAGTGAAAAAGAGATCACGATTAATAAAGAGACAAATGAACCGAGGACAAAAAATAGACAACATTAAGGAGGAAACCAAACAGGATATGAAAAACCTCAGAAAAAAGAAAACAGAATTGCAGAACAAAACGGAAGGCCAATCCAGCAGAATAGAACAAACAGAAGACAGAATCTAAGAACTCGAAGATTAAATGGTAATTAAAGGAAATAACTGAAGAACTATTGAACAACTCAAGAGCTGTGAAAAGAAAATGCAAGTACTCACCGACTCCATCAAAAGAACAAACGTGAAAATCATGGGCATCGAAGAAGGAGAAGAGGTGCAAGCGAAGGGAATGCGTAATATATTCAACAAAATAATAACGGAAAATTTCCCAAATCTAGAGAAAGATATACCCATACAGATGCAAGAGGCCTCCAGGACACCAAACAGACCAGATCAAAATAGAACTACCCCACAACATATCATCATTAAAATAACAAGTTCAGAAACTAAGGAAAGAATATTGAAGGCTATAAGAGAGAAAAAAACAAGTAACATACAAAGGTAAACCCATCAAAATCACAGCAGACTTCTCAACAGAAACATTAAAAGCAAGAAGAGCATGGGGTGAGATCTTCCGGGCACTGAATGAAAATAACTTCAACCCCAGGATACTCTACCCATCAAAACTATCATTCAAAATAGATGGAGCAATAAAAGTCTTCCATGATAAGCAGAAACTAAAACAATATGTGACCACAAAGACACCACTACAAAGGATTCTTCAAGGGATTCTGCACACAGAAAGTGAAACCCAACATAACCATGAAAAGGCAGGCAGCACCAAACCACAGGAAAAGAAAAAGCAAGACAGTAGAGAGTAACCTCAACTTAGGTACACACAATCAAACCTTCAAACAACTAAGACAACTAAATGACAGGAATCACACCTATCACTACTAATGCTTAATGTTAATGGACTTCATTCACCCATCAAAAGGCACCACTTGACGAAATGGATTAAAAAGGAAGATCCAACAATTTCTTGCTTACAGGAGACCCATCTCACTGACAGAAATAAGCGTAGGCTAAGGATGAAAGGCTGGAAGAAGATTTACCAAGCCAATACCCCTGAAAACAGGCAGGAGTAGCAATATTTATCTCTGACAAAGTAGACTTCAAAACTACATTGATCAAACGAGATAAAGAAGGACATTCCATACTAATAAAAGGGGAAATAGACCAAATGGGAATAATAGTCACCAACCTGTATGCACCCAATGTCAACGCACCCAATTTCATCAAACATACCCTGAAAGACCTAAAAGCACATATAAATGCAAACACAGTGGTTGTGGGAGACTTTAACACCCCATTATCTTCACTACATAGGTCATCCAAACAAAAGCTCAATAAAGAAATCCTAGATCTAAAATATGCAATAGATCAAGTGGACCTAGTAGATGTCTACAGAACATTTCATCCAACTTCTACACAATATAAATTCTTCTCAGCAGCCCATGGAACCTTCTCCAAAATAGATCATATTCTAGGGCAGAAAGCAAGTCTCAGCAAATATAAGAAAATAGAAATTATACCGTGCATACTATCTGATCACAATGCAGTAAAAGTAGATCTCAACAACAAAAGTAAAGACAAAAAACATGCAAACAGCTGGAAACTAAATAACTCATTACTTAATGAAGAATGGATCATTGAGGAAATAAAAGAGGAAAATCCCAAAAGAAATAGAAGGAGAGAAATAATAAAAATAAGAGATGAAATCAACAAAATAGAAACCAAAAAAACCATACAAAGAATTAAATGAAACAAAAAGTTGGTTCTTTGAAAAAATAAACAAAATCGATAGACCCCTGGCAAACCTAACTAAAATGAGGAGAGAAAAAACCCAAATTAGTAGAATTAAGAATGCAAAAGGGGAGATAACAACAAACACCATGGAAGTCCAGGAAATCATCAGAGACAACTTTGAGAACCTATATTCAAATAAATTTGAAAATCTTAAAGAAATGGACAGATTTCTAGATATATATGATCGTCCAAAACTGAACCAAGAGGAAATTAATCACCTGAATAGACCTATAACACAAAATGAAATTGAAGCAGCAATCAAGAGTCTCCCCAAAAAGAAAAGTCCAGGACCTGATGGATTCTCTGCTGAATTCTATCAGACCTTTAAAGAAGAACTGAGACCAACCCTCCTTAAACTGTTCCACAAAATAGAAAGGAAAGGAAAACTGCCAAACACATTTTATGAAGCCAGTATTAGACTTATCCCAAAACCAGGCAAAGACACCTCCAAAAAGGAGAACTGTAGGCCAATCTCCTTAATGAACAATGACACAAAAATCCTCAACAAAATGGCAAACCGAATTCAACAAGACATCAAAAAGATTATTCACCATGACCACGAAGGCTTCATCCCAGGGATGCAGGGGTGGTTCAACATACGAAAATCAATAAACGTAATAAACCACATTAACAGAAGCAAAGACAAAAACCACTTGGTCAATAGATGCAGAAAAAGCCTTTGATAAGATCCAACATCATTTCATGATAAAAACTCTAAGAAAACTAGGAATAGAAGGAAAGTACCTCAACATTATAAAAGCTATATATGACAAACCTACAGCCAGCATTATACTTAACGGAGAAAAACTGAAACCATTCCCTCTAAAATCAGGAACCAGACAAGGATGCCCACTATCTCCACTCCTATTCAACATAATACTGGAATTCCTAGCCAGAGCAATTAGGCAAGAAGAAGGAATAAAAGGAATACAAATAGGTAAAGAAACTGTCAAAATATCCCTATTTGCAGGCAACATGATCCTATACCTTAAAGACCCAAAAAACTCTACTCAGAAGCTTCTAGACATCATCAATAGCTATAGCAAGGTAGCAGCACATAAAATCAACATAGAAAAATCATTAGCATTTCTATACACTAACAATGAGCAAACGGAAAAAGAATGTATGAAACCAATTCCATTTACAATAGCCTCAAACAAAATCAAATACCTAGGTGTAAACCTAACAAAAGATGTGAAAGACCTCTACAAGGAAAACTATATACTTCTGAAGAAAGAGATTGAGGAAGACTATAGAAAGTGGAGAGATCTCCCATGCTCATGGATTGGTAGAATCAACATAGTAAAAATGTTGATACTCCCCAAAGTAATCTACATGTTTAATGCAATTCCCATCAAAATTCCAATGACATTCATTAAAGAGATTGAAAAATCTACTGTGAAATTTATATGGAAACACAAGAGGTCACGAATAGCCAAGGCAATACTCAGTCAAAAGAACAATGCAGGGGGTATCACAATACCTGACTTCAAACTATATTACAAAGCAATAACAATAAAAACAGCATGGTACTGGCACAAAAACAGACATGAAGACCAGTGGAACAGAATAGAGGACCCAGATATGAAGCCACAAAACTATAACCAAGTTTCTTTGACAAAGGAGCTAAAAATATACGATGGAGAAATAGCAGCCTCTTCAACAAAAACTGCTGGGAAAACTGGTTAGCAGTCTGCAAAAAACTGAAACTAGATCCATGTATATCACCCTATACCAAGATTAACTCAAAATGGATCAAGGATCTTAATATCAGACCACAAACTCTAAAGTTGATACAGGAAAGAGTAGGAAATACTCTGGAGTTAGTAGGTATAGGTAAGAACTCTCTCAACGAAACCCCAGCAGCACAGCAACTAAGAGACAGCATAGATAAATGGCACATCATAAAACTAAAAAGCTTCTGTTCATCAAAAGAAATGGTCTCTAAACTGAGAGAACACCCACAGAGTGGGAGAAAATATTTGCCAACTATACATCAGACAAAGGACTGATAACCAGAATATATAGAGAACTTAAAAAACTAAATTCTCCCAAAACTAATGAACCAATAAAGAAATGGGCAAGTGAATTAAACAGAACTTTCTCAAAAGAAGAAATTCAAATGGCCAGAAAACACAGGAAAAAATGCTAACCATATCTAGCAATAAAGGAAATGCAAATTAAAACCATGCTAAGATTCCACCTCACCCCTGTTAGAATAGCCATCATCAGCAATACCACCAACAACAGGTGTTGGCGAGGATGCGGGGAAAAAGGAACCCTCTTACACTGTTGGTGGGAATGTAAACTAGTACAACCACTCTGGAAAAAAATTTGGAGGCTACTTAAAAAACTAGACATTGATCTACCATTTGATCCAGCAATACCACTCTTGGGGATATACCCAAAGAATGTGACACAGGTTACTCCAGAGGCACCTGCACACCCATGTTTATTGCAGCACTATTCACAATAGCCAAGTTATGGAAACAGCCAAGATGTCCCACCACTGACAAATGGATTAAGAAAATGTGGTATCTATACACAATGGAATTTTATGCAGCCATGAAGAAGAACGAAATGTTATCATTCGCTGGTAAATGGATGGAATTGGAGAATATCATTCTGAGTGAGGTTAGCCTGGCCCAAAAGACCAAAAATCGTAAGTTCTCCCTCATATGTGGACATTAGATCAAGGGCAAACACAACAAGGGGATTGGACTTTGAGCACATGATAAAAGCGAGAGCACACAAGGGAGGGGTGAGGATAGGTAAGACACCTAAAAAATTAGCTAGCATTTGTTGCCCTTAACGCAGAGAAACTAAAGCAGATATCTTAAAAGCAACTGAGGCCAATAGGAGAAGGGGACCAGGAACTAGAGAAAAGGTGAGATCAAAAAGAATTAACCTAGAAGGTAACACACATGCACAGGAAATCGATGTGAGTCAATGCTCTGTATAGCTATACTTATCTCGACCAACAAAAACCCTTGTTCCTTCCTATTATTGCTTATACTCTCTCTACAACAAAATTAGAAATAAGGGCAAAATAGTTTCTGCTGGGTATTGAGGGGGTAGGGGGGAGAGGGAGGGGGCGGAGTGGGTGGTAAGGGAGGGGGTGGGGACAGGGGGGAGAAATGACCCAAGCCTTGTATGCACATATGAATAATAAAAGAAAAAAAAATATTCTTCAAAGTTGCATTTCATGTCCTGTTCAGCAAACTCAGCTTCCCTCCCAAGAAATGCTATAACCTTGCAGAGACTCACTTTTCAAATGTATTTTTTAAAAAGATGCTAAAAAGGCTTCCTCCTGCAATGCCTTGTTTATACATATTCATACACATGCATTTATCTATCTAGCATAAGTTTCTAAAAGTGAAAGTGCTCAAATGGTATGGCATTTAAATTTTGAAAGATATTTCCAAATAGCCCTCAAAGAGGTTATACAAATATGTATTACAACCAAAACCTATTCCAGCAAAGTACAGAGTAGGCGGCTTTATATCTGCCAGTCAAGTAGGAGAAAAAATAATCAGGGGAAGTTTTAAGTTGCGTTTGTGTCAATTTCTGATGGAACATCTAGTCAAAAGCATTATTTTCCATGTATGATCTGTATCCTATGCTAGTATTTCAACAAACCCCTGATGTTTTATTTACCAATTTGCACAATCCCTTCATTTGTTAAATATGATTCAATATTTCTCTCAATTCATCACTTATATTTAGACTTTTGCCACATATGGTTAATTATCATTTTTGCATTTTGCTTTTCTCTAGAAATTTTAATTTTTATGCATTCGAGCTTATTATTTTCTAAAAAAAATTGTTGTTTATGCTATACTTTTTAAATAGTATTCCAACTAAAAGTCTCTTAATTTTCACTTTTAACATATAGTTTTTACTGTTTTTCTTTAATAGTCTTAACAATAGCTCTTAGACTTAGAGAACATGTCCATTAATACTTTATTTCTATTCATTAAGGCATGAAAAATATAAAATGTCTATTGAAGGCAGGAGTTATGCTATGGCTACAGGAGTTAAGTTCAAACATATTTATGTTATTGGTACAAGAATAAAATTTTTAGCAGCCAAAAAGTATAATGAAAAATCTGAAGACATTCATAAAATACCAAAATGCAATGTTTGTTTCTATTTGTACTTCTCCACATGTATGCTTAGCGCCTTATAAACTAAAAAGCTAAAATGAAAATATAAGGTATGAAATTCATAAAGCACCAAATGATCCTCAAGGCTCTGTGACAGCCGTGGAAGTTGTTTCAAGTAACTTGGAAGATAAAAGAATCACCATCACCAGTCACAAAAACAACATGGCTCAAATCACAGGGGTCATGTGAGTTAACACTGGCTATAAGATCCAAATATAATCAATAAAAAGCAAAACATTGGTATTTTAAGAAATCACATTATGCTTCATTACATTTCCTTAAAGTGGTTCCTATATGTGCCACTAACTAAGTAATTTATAATGAGAACTACTTAAAAGTGAAAAAAATAAAGAACTCAAGCAGGTGGTGATCTTAGAGATTATCTGTTGTAGGCTAAGCCACTCGTGTTAAAGACAAGGGCATTTCTTATTTTTTATTAGCAGCATATTATAGCTGTAGGTACACTGTGACATTTATGCAAATTCTTACAATGTATCTTAATTAGATTCACTCCCCCCCTTTCATCTTTCTCCTTTATCCTTCCTCCTTCTTAGAACAATTTCAACAGGTTTCATGGGTCTATCTTCATACATAAATATAAAACACTTCCATCATATTCATCTTCCTTCACCCTTTCCTTATCCTTCCCCCCAACCCACTGGTACCCATTCCCAGTCAGGACTTGTTTTACCTCCCTGTCCTTCATTTTTTTTTTAAAGAAAAACATTTGTGTTAGTTTATGGTAGTTACAAGGGGTTCCTTTGTGATATGTCCATAAATTCATGTATCATACTCCAAATTGGTTCATCAGCAAGGACATTTCTTAACATTGATAAGCATGGTCTCTCAAAAGTGCAAACACACTTTTCTACAGATATTTGCACTGGTCATATAGGTATTTAGTTAACAGGGTCAGGAAGACTGACTACAGAGGGAAGGCAATAAGGTGGTCAAGAATATTTTTTTAAAAACTTGAGGCAGAAACTATTGCAAGCAATATGACACTAAAAGACACTTCTCTTGCAGGAATATCTAAATCATCTCCATCCCTACTACCTTCCTTCCCAATAATACCACTGACTCAGGAAGAAGGTATCAGAATTTTCTTGGACAAAAATGGAATAGTATCAATATAACAATGAATAATATTTAATCACAGATTTAACTGATAAGTCCAGAATTAGTTCAAGCACATGTAAGAAAAATAAAAGTACTTGTCAGCCTGTTAGTGTAGACTAAAGCAGAATTTCCATAAACTTATTCATGCTAGCTACCTAGTGAACAACAAATTTTAATGTATACAGAAACATGCATATGTGTGTACACTCTAAATTAAAATAAACAGCATGTATGATTTAAAGCTTTTGCAGAAGACTGTAATAATATAACTAAGATATATACTAAACTTAAACTGGGTTTGGTAGCTGGTTAGCTAGCCATTTTTTGACAGGATGTCGTAAGACACATAAGAGGTGTTGGAGCCATCATCTCAGACCCCCAAAAATGAAGCAATCATTAATACTCGTTATCCATGATTTCCATGCTTGACATTTTTCTATAATGTCAGACGTGAAATCATAAGACTTACATAGATTGTATCTTTTCTTTTTGTTTTTATTTTTTAGGTGGGGAGGCCAGTACTAGGATTTGAACTAGTCCTTGTTAGACAGGAGCTCTACCACTTGAACCACTTCCCTACTCTTTTTTTAGCATTAGCTGTTTTTTGAATAGAGTCTGACATTCATGCCAGAACCAGCCTGGACTGTGGTCCTATCTAAGTGGGACCATAGGAGCATATCACCACACCCAGCATTTTATTGGTTGAGGTAGAGGTTTTCGAAAACTTTTTGTCCAGCTGGCCTCGAACCAAGAATTACAGGCCTGACCCACTGCGCCTGGCTTAGACTATATCTTAATTGAACAAAAAAACAAGTATCACTACCACATCCAAACCATGATCACAAAGATTATATGCAGTAAAGTTTCCAAGCTCCACTTTGGAGTTAACAAATGTTAGCTAAAAAGAAAGTACCAACTGAAACCGAAGGCCAGCCTATATATACTATGTTTTAACAAAATGTGCTATGTTGATGTCCAATGATTCGAAATTGGATATTCTTAAAAATATAACATTTGCTAATCAGTGTCCAAAATCCTTTAACTGAAAGTCATACTTCACCATGCATGAGATTATACACACTGGGGAGAAACCGTATCATTGTAATCTATACATATCGATATATATATAAAACATCTGCAATAGTATGCTAACCAAATAATGGTGTTAAATACAGAACTAAGAAGGACAAAAGGATCCTCCAAAATCACTTAGAAAAACATTACCACACAACTGCCAGTGAGTGTACATGTGAACGTGTGCCCACCCAACACACACACACACATGCCCTGAGCAGTTAAGAGAAATTTTTAAGATTACACAGGCAGTACCAACAGTCAGAGTCAGAACTCCAGATCCTTCAAAAACTGAGCCTGTGTTCTTGCCCTAATACCACACATATTAGCAGTATTTGAGATGGAAACATCTCAAGACAAGATCATGCCCTGAGAATTTTACTTTTCCTAAACAATACTGAGAGACCTCATATAATGAAATATTAAGAGCTGATCAGAAGTGGATGTTATCTTTAAAAGGAAAGGAATCCTTCAAGCAATTAATTTAAATTCTTTTCTTTTTTCACGGGACCATAGATATGACTCTTATCTGTAATTTTATTTCTCTAAAAAGCACAGTATTTCTTAGGAGAAAATGAAAAGAATTATCTCCCTCACTGCTCTACTACATTTTTCCCTCATAAATATATGGTGAGCCTGCAGCAATTAATATAACTTCCATCTGTGTCCCTTAGCACTTAATATTTTTAAAAGCTTGACAGTCATTGGAAGCTGTAGATAGATGTGTGCTCACTAGTTTGTTTTTCTACCTTAAACTAGTTTCTGCTAGTTTGTTAGTTACACTAACAAAAAAATCGTAATTCCGAAAGAATTTAAATGAAATTTTACTAGCCCCCAAATTCTATATTGCCAGTCAATTCCTTAAAAAAAAAAAAAAAAAGAAAGAAGTCTCCTGCCTACTATCCCATATAAACTAAAAAATTTAGAAGCTGTCAATATACTTGAAAATCTCCCAAGATTTAACACTGGGTATCTTTTGAGACTTCTTATCACTTCCTAACCTCAGCCCTTTATTTCTTACAGTATTTGTATTTTTAAGAGCTTTTTCTACTTATCCTCTTAGATACTCAACTCTCTGTTGTACTTACCTTGCAATTGCTAGAGCAAGCACTCATACTGCATCTAACAAATCAGTAATTACTGTGACGCTGAGTTGAGCCTGGGCTGATTAAGATCAATTTTCTATGAAAATACTTAAAATCTCAAAAATACATTCTACTTTTACCTATTCCCATGTCAATTTGCTTAAAAAGCACAGAAATAAACCTTCACTGACAATTTATTAAGGGCTGTACCATTTTACTTTGAAATCTTAAAAACTCTTCAGACAGAATGTATCTTCAATCAAGGCCCTACTTTGGCCTACACAGAAAACTGTAGCTTCATTGACAATTATTTGTTGAGAAAAATGAATTCACTGACTATGAACAATAAGGTGTGAGGTGAATGACACACTATCTGAAAATGATGGCAGGTTGCCCAGACAGTGAGTTTATATAACAGAATAATCACTCTGCCATGCTCTTCTCCCAGCAGGACATGCTAGAACTATGCTCAGCTTTGGAAAGGACTACAGCTTTCTCCCTCAACAAGGAAACCCAAACTTCCACAGCCCCAACTTCCCACATACAAAACAAATTTCTCAGATAACTAAAGGAATCTGCAACCATAATGTCTAGTTCCCAAGTAGTTTGTGTTGCTGATTATGCACTGCTCACAGTGATCTACCACATGTTCTATAAGAAGGGGGAATGATAGGGAAGTGGAATGAAAATCTATGTTGTATGCAACAGAATGCTCAAATCCTGGAATCTCTTCTTTTCCCAATAAAGCTTACTCTTTAACCCACATCATATGACACTGTGCAATTTGTATTAAGCCCTGATATATGAGAAGTGCCAACTGGAACACTACTTAGTTGTTAAACCAAGGATTACTAAACTATATAGAATAGTAGTTGACTACAGATGCCATTTGTCAGTCAAACACTTAGCTAGATATTTTTTATTTCATTTACTCCTCCCACCTATTCTTTTGAGGTACTGACTGAATCTTACACGAGTAAGCAATTATTCAGCTAAAAGAGACAGGCAAGCTCTAAATTAGCATCTCCTAAATTCCAAAATTCGTACCCTCAAACACTGAAGCTGGCACTCTTTTCTTTAGTACATAATTCCACTGAGTAAAATTCACAGAGGCAACACTGCTTATTGGAACATTTAGTCTATTTCTCAAATGTGGAAGCCAATAATCTCCCTTAGATATAGGAATAAGGTATCTACTTCTACTTGAACAAATTCTTCAACAAAGAATTCACTATAAAAAGAAAACATGCTGGGCTGGGACATTTATTCCTGTTTTTTTTTGTATATCTTTAAATGAATTACATCAATAGAAAACAGGAAAATTATTCTTTCTACTAAAAAGTAATAATACATGTCATCTCCAAAAAAAAATAGGCAATTGATGTTAACCAAAAATCCTAATCTAAATATTTTTTCCAAGATCCAGTATTACATTTCAACAGTCTATTCTGGTACCAAACCCAAAGACTAATCGAATTTTCCTCTGTCAGTCTAGGAAAACGGCAATAGTAATAGACAGAAGTGAAATAAAGTTGGGGAAAAAAACAGTAAAGGTATTAAGAGTTCAGTGACAAGTTTCCAGGACAACTATGAGCCAAAAGACAGCATATACAGAACAAAGTAGACAGGGAAAGGGATAGCTGTGCAGAGTTAAGACAGTTACAGTGATAAAAGAAAACACTGAAAATACAAATCACAAGAAAGGAAGGGACAAGGGAGAAGAAAAGCTCTGTGAAAACAGACTCCTCTCATGATTAGTGACGTGCTATAAAAACTTTGCACCATCCAGTCAAATCGTATTTCCCAAACTGTCAAGTCTAGACCAGGAAACTAAATTAAACCACCATTGGGAAACTTCAAGAAATTCTTAAACAGGTATAACAGAATACAAAATAATTACCATCTACCTCACAAATGTATTCTCTATTGTAAAGTTTGAGATACAAAACTAGAAGTGCTAAGTTCAAAAAAAAAAAATCACATACAAGAAAATCTTTGGTACTTAGTGAGGTCACTTCCAAGTTAATATGCCATCACTGACAGTACTGTTTACAACATATTCTGGACTATTTCTTTACCAAGTACTTCAATATTTAAACCACACAATAACTTGACTTCTTAATAAATGAAAACATTAATAACTTGCTGATTCTAATAAAAGATTTATTTCAAATGAATTTTATTCCAAACACAAAATGTTTATCTAAGTAAACAGGGTGAACTGAAAAGGAATTCTATTAGAATGGAACTGATTCTCCACTTAATATGTTATATTAAGATCTGGAGTTATAATAATATGTAACTCATAATTTACCTCATTAATTCTAAATCAATGAAGACAGATGTCAAACTTTATAATAAAAACCACAAACTACTGCAGAGTAACTTGATTAAAATACTGTTATCAGCTATTTGAATATCTTCAGGAAATCTCATTACACTAAAGGGACACTCTATGTTTAATTTTCAACCTGCTTTGGAAAGAGGTACCTACCTACTTTTAGGAATACTACATCTCACTGTCTGGCACTTAGAAAAGAGCTGCACCTCTCTTGCATACATGTTGGTGTGGGAGTAGACGGACAAGAAAAAGAAGAAATATGAATGTGAGTAATGCATGTGACTGTATCAGAGTTGCCTTTCCTGAGCTTTGTCGTGGCATCATCCCTCCAGTTTACTTTGAAGATGAGTACTAAAGGCTGCTATATAAAATTTATTATTTTATGTTTTGTAGACCAGGTAAACTGCTAGTTAAAGCTATGCTTCCCTGGAGCAAAACAAAATTGTCTCCTTACAGACAAGGTGGTATTTCTCTTCATTTTGGTGGTCAAGAGTTCACAGTCAAATTCCTGAACCATATGTAAGGATGTAAAACCTTACATGACCTGCATTTTCAATTGCCTGCCAATCACTTCTACCTTTTATTTTGAATGCCCTGGTGTTTTCTACTTTAATAGAAAATAATAAATGTACTTTAAGCTATTTCAAGTTCACTTTGGAATTAGGAGAAATAAAATATTAATTTAAAAGGAATCTCAGTCATTTATTCAACAGACAGTATATACTATACCCCATGTATTAGTCAGCTTTCTACTACTGTCCAAATACTTGAGATTAATCAAGTTAAAAGGAGAAAAGGTTCATTACGTCTCACAGTTTTGAAGGTTTCAGTCCATAACCAAATGGTCTTCTTGCTTTGGGCCTGTGTTAAGGCAGCAAATAATGGCAGAAGCAAAATTGCATGCCTCATGGTGGCCAGGATGCAAAGAGCATAAGGAAAACACTGGCGTGCCACAATTTTCTTGAAGGCAGTCCCCAGTAACCTCCCACTAGGTCCCACTACCTTCCAGTAGTGCCATAGGCTAGGAAGTAACCTTGAACACATAGGACTTTAAGGGTCACCTGTCCAAACTACAGCATCACAAGCACCATCCTAGGCACTGGAGATACAATGGAGTTTGCATTCTAGTAAGAACACAAACACATATGATGAAGATGTCAAGGAGCTTTAAGTGCTAGACACAAATGACAAATAGTAAGTGGCTACAGAGTGAACAGTATGAATCAGGTTTGGATAGTTATGAAAAGCCTCTTTGAAGAACAGGCACGTGAGTAAAAATATGAAAGACATGAAAAAGGAAGCCCTGCAATTATCTACACAGAGTTAAAGGTATAAGTGAGCAGTAAGTACAAAGTCCCATAAATGGAAATGAATTTGTTCTTTACAAGAAACAAAAAATATTCAGAATGACTAAGCAAAACCAGGGTAAAGCATAGTAAGACAAGTCACAGAGTCTAGATTAGGTAAGGCCTTTAAAAGCATGGTAAAGAGACAGACATGCCAGGCACTAGTGGCTCACACCTATAATCCTGGCTATTTGGGAGGTTGAGATAGGGAAGACTGTGGTGTGAGGCCAGCCAGACAAATAGTTCACAAAACCAAAATGCATGGGAGGAGTGACTCAATCAGTAGAGTGTCCACTTTGCAAGCACACTGAGTACAAACCCCCGTCTTGCCAAAAAAAATAAATAAATAAAACAAAAAAGACCTGGGCATGTTAGTACATGCCTGTAACCACAGAAGCAGAAGAACCACATGTTCAAGAACAGCTTGAGCTATATAGCAAGGCCCTGTCTCCAATGAATCAATGAATCAATGTGAACAGTTGTACTTCACCCAGTATATTGCACAGAATACAAATTTAGAGCAAGATAAATAACATGATCTCATTTTTTTAAGCTGGATAATAGACTGTATAGGATCAAGGAAGGGGGAACTAATCAGAAGTTATTCTATTGCTCTACCTGCAAGAAGACAGAAGGATTGAATTAGGGTGATAAGTGAAGAATATGGTAGAGTCTGGATTTATTTTGAAGGTAGAATAAATAAGATTTCCTAAAGGGATAGAGGTAGGAGGTGAAAGTAAAGAAGATTCAGAGACAGCTCAGAGGTTCTTGATCTGTGATTGAATGAATGCTATAAAACATCCATGAGATATTAAATGGCAACTTAAAAGGAGCTAGGGAAGCTGAAAGGGGAGATAACAACAAACACCATGGAAGTCCAGGAAATCATCAGAGACTACTTCGAGAACCTATATTCAAATAAATTTGAAAATCTTAAAGAAATGGACAGATTTCTAGATACATATGATCGTCCAAAACTGAACCAAGAGGAAATTAATCACGTGAATAGACCTATAACACAAAATGAAATTGAAGCAGCAATCAAGAGTCTCCCCAAAAAGAAAAGTCCAGGACCTGATGGATTCTCTGCTGAATTCTATCAGACCTTTAAAGAAGAACTGATACCAACCCTCCTTAAACTGTTCCACAAAATAGAAAGGGAAGGAAAACTGCCAAACACATTTTATGAAGCCAGTATTACACTTATCCCAAAGACAGGCAAAGACACCTCCAAAAAGGAGAACTATATGCCAATCTCCTTAATGAACAATGACACAAAAATCCTCAACAAAATGGCAAACCGAATTCAACAAGACATCAAAAAGATTATTCACCATGACCACGAAGGCTTCATCCCAGGGATGCAGGGGTGGTTCAACATACGAAAATCAATAAACGTAATAAACCACATTAACAGAAGCAAAGACAAAAACCACTTGGTCATCTCAATAGATGCAGAAAAAGCCTTTGATAAGATCCAAAACCATTTCATGATAAAAGCTCTAAGAAAACTAGGAATAGAAGGAAAGTACCTCAACATTATAAAAGCTATATATGACAAACCTACAGCCAGCATTATACTTAACGGAGAAAAACTGAAACCATTCCCTCTAAAATCAGGAACCAGACAAGGATGCCCACTATCTCCACTCCTATTCAACACAGTACTGGAATTCCTAGCCAGAGCAATTAGGCAAGAAGAAGGAATAAAAGGAATACAAATAGGTAAAGAAACTGTCAAAATATCCCTATTTGCAGACAACATGATCCTATACCTTAAAGACCCAAAAAACTCTACTCAGAAGCTTCCAGACATCATCAATAGCTATAGCAAGGTAGCAGCACATAAAATCAACATAGAAAAATCATTAGCATTTCTATACACTAACAATGAGCAAACGGAAAAAGAATGTATGAAACCAATTCCATTTACAATAGCCTCAAACAAAATCAAATACCTAGGTGTAAACCTAACAAAAGATGTGAAAGACCTCTACAAGGAAAACTATACACTTCTGAAGAAAGAGACTGAGGAAGACTATAGAAAGTGGCGAGATCTCCCATGCTCATGGATTGGTAGAATCAACATAGTAAAAATGTCAATACTCCCCAAAGTAATCTACATGTTTAATGCAATTCCCATCAAAATTCCAATGACATTCACTCATTCTGAGTGAGGTTAGCCTGGCCCAAAAGACCAAAAATCGTAAGTTCTCCCTCATATGTGGACATTAGATCAAGGGCAAACACAACAAGGGGATTGGACTTTGAGCACATGATAAAAGCGAGAGCACACAAGGGAGGGGTGAGGATAGGTAAGACACCTAAAAAACTAGCTAGCATTTGTTGCCCTTAATGCAGAGAAACTAAAGCAGATACCTTAAAGCAACTGAGGCCAATAGGAAAAGGGGAACAGGTACTAGAGAAAAGGTTAGATCAAAAAGAATTAACCTAGAAGGTAACACCCACGCACAGGAAATCAATGTGAGTCAATGCCCTGTATAGCTATCCTTATCTCAACCAGCACAAACCCTTGTTCCTTCCTATTATTGCTTATACTCTCTCTACAACAAAATTAGAAATAAGGGCAAAATAGGTTCTGCTGGGTATTGGGCGGGGGGGAGAGGGAGGGGGCGGAGTGGGTGGTAAGGGAGGGGGTGGGGGCAGGGGGGAGAAATGACCCAAGCCTTGTATGCACATATGAATAATAAAAGAAAAATGAAGAAAAAAAAAACACTTTATTCTTACATCAAATAAATATCAAATTTCCCTAAAATAAAAAAAAACTAATCAAAATAAACTGAGGTTTATTTGCTGAGAAAAAGATTAAAATAGCAAAGGATAAAATTCCTATTTATCCTTCTAGACTAGCTCTAACTAATGTCAATTAAGTAACTCCAGGTATCTTTTTCTCATCATCCCTACAATCTGGGTAAGATACCCTCATCTATCTCTCTGTCTCCCGAGACTATGTTATTGATCTGTCATTTTTTGAGGATTTCTAATTCACTAGATTATTTGATCAATGACCTTTAGTTTAGTAAACTATGGGTATTTAGAAAAAGTTAGTTGTCTCATTTATTCTTATAACAAATTCATTGATGCACTGGAAACCTTCCTCCAATGGTCATTAACTTAGTATTTTGCAAGGCATTATTTTTCTCTTTATACTGTCATTTCACAAATTTATGAAAGACTTTCTGTACTATTAGTCAAGATTTTAAGCTCAAAATTTTGTGAGTCAGCAAATATGAGTATTAGTATTTATACATGCTACATTTTATTATGTTCAGTGTCTTATTGTAATTTCCAATGCATTAGAAAGTTACAGATCACGTGATGATGATCTTCATCCCAAATTATTGGAAATTAAAGCTGAGAACGAATTCCCTACACCTGGGGCTTATTAAATTGCAAGGATGTATAATAATAGTCTAATTTGACCTAAATAAAAAAATCAACACTGCATATTTCATTAGTTAAAAATGAACAACTGAAATGTTTCTAAGCAGGAATTTAAAAAGAAAAGCTCATACTGGAGGTTAGCCAACCAAATCTTTACATAAAACATAAAATTAAAAATCAGACAAAGCCATGTTTCATTTATAATACAAAGATCAAGCTACTATGACTTCTTCTTTTTCTTGGAGGGGGGGTGGTGAAAAACGGGTTTGAATCCAGGTCTTTGTGCTTGCAAAGCAGGCACTCTACTGCTTGAACTACATCTATAGTCCAAGCTACTATCCCATCTATATAGCTTAAAAACTCACATTCTTTCTGGTATATACATTTATATATCATCCTGTACCTCCTGATGAGGCTTCCAGGGGAAGAGAATTTATGATAAGTGTCTAGAAGAAGGGTAGAGGAAGAGATTTTGTTAAACTTACAAGAAATCATCTAAGAAATATATGTAAATTACAGTATCGATGGACAGATTCCTAATGACAAAAGACCTTCCAAAGTAAGACATTAACAAGTTATTGTGAAAACAAATACTGAATCCTAAAATTCTAAATACACTGGAATTAAACTGTCCAATCATTTTATACCCAATCTCTAAGCCAATAATATTAAATTCTAAGCTTTTTAAGTTAAATATAATAAGTTTACTCCTTTTGCCCTCATCTTCATGCTGTGATGGAGAGAATGACATATCAGTTTATTATGTTCAGATTCAAATTAATAAGAAAAAGCAACAAAGTTAACTGAGGCCAAAAAGAACCTCATCACTTAAAAAATCAGAATGATTCATGATCTCAAACTGATTTACAACTATGAAAGCAATTAGCCCATTTTACAGATATACATCTAGATTTTCTGAAAACCTTTTGCAATATTAAATGCCTATTTCCCAGGAAACTTTGAATCATTAATGGAATTCATTGATTCTAAAACTCTAGCTGATATACAAATAATGATACCTTATCTACTTTATTTTAAAATACCTTCAGGAATCATGAGCGCACGCGCACACACACACACACACACACAAAAATGACTAAGCATAGAACTATACATATCCTAACTGCAAGCACTTGGGAGTTCTGTGTGTGTGTGTGTGTGTGTGTGTGTGTGTGTGTGTGAGTGTGTGTGTGTGTGCACATACTTCCCCTTGACCTCATAGTAAATGAGATATATTTTCCCTAAACTAGACTTTTTACTTTCTACAATTTTGCCTTTTCTTTAAAAAAAAAAAAAGTGAATCATCTTAAAACCTTCCCTGCGTGAAACTTGAGTATGTGTGCTGAATGGATGGCTGGGTAGATGAGTGGATCTTTTCCAAATGTAGCCTGCTGCTTCTGCAACTAATGCATTGTCATGGCAATATTAAAAAGCATTTAAGATTAAGTGAATACCGTAAAGAGAAAATGTGACTTTGATTTGGGCACGGACTTCACTTTTAAAAACCAATCAAACTACTGACAAATGGATTAAGAAAATGTGGTATTTATACACAATGGAATTTTATGCAGCCATGAAGAACAAAATGTTATCATTCGCTGGTAAATGGATGGAATTGGAGAACATCATCTGAGTGAGGTTAGCCTGGCCCAAAAGACCAAAAATCCTATGTTCTCCCTCATATGAGGACATTAGATCAAGAGCAAACACAACAAGGGGATTGGACTTTGATCACATGATAAAGCGAGAGCACACAAGGGAGGGGTGAGGATAGGTAAGACACCTAAAAAATTAGCTAGCATTTGTTGCCCTTAACGCAGAGAAACTAAAGCAGATACCTTAAAAGCAACTGAGGCCAATAGGAGAAGGGGACGAGGAACTAGAGAAAAGGTTAGTTCAAGAAGAATTAACTTAGAAGGTAACACACATGTACAGGAAACCAATGCGAGTCAACTCCCTGTACAGCTATCCTTATCTCAACTAGCAAAAACCCTTGTTCCTTCCTATTATTGCTTATACTCTCTCTTCAACAAAATTAGAGATATGAGCAGAATAGTTTCTGCCTGGTAGCAAGGGGTAAGGGGAGGTAAGGAGGGGGTAAGGGCGGGGGTGGGAGAAAGGGGGGAGAAATGACCCAAATATTGTATGCACATATGAATAAAATAAAAATTAAAAAAATAAATTTAAAAAAACAATCAAAACTTGGATAGACTCATGATGGCTAAAAATTAATAAAGAGAAATAAAGTTGAAGATCAATAAAAATGAAAAATAAATTCGTAATTTTTTCCAAATTTTAGGAAACACAGAAAATGAGTAATGCCATAATGAACTGAAAGTACTAACACCTGGGAGGTCAATAGTAATTAGTACAATTAATGGTTGCTTACAACTGCTATTCTAAAAGCAAATGATTTTAAATGATCCCTTCAACAAAGTAATACCTGTCCCAACCACTAGTTAATGTGTGTCCTTTTTTCTACCTGGTTTCTGTAAAGAATTTAGTATTAACCCATAAACACTACCTCAGCAGTGGTTTAATAAAAATCTAAGTCCAAGTGGCCTAGATTTCTATCATGGAGAAATCAATGTTCTTTAGACAGTTTGATGTACAATCTAAAAATAAACCTACTTAAATTATTTTTCTGTCTAAATGAGGAGTAGGAGAATTTTTTAAATTACTTATATACTGGAAAAAGTTAAAATGAAGACTATCTTCCTCACAGAAAAATTATTCTAGCCTACCTTCTAATGGGTTCCTGAGTTTTATTACTGGATGTGTAATAGGCCCAACAAGGTAATAGGATTCTATGAAGATATCTCTAAGGCAAAGTGAAACACAGCTTTATTTTCCTTTTCCTTTATGGAAATGACCAAATAATGGTAGCATCACAGAACTCTAGAAGCAAAACCAGGAAATTTGAAGCATATGAAGCTGTCTAAAGGACCTTAAAGCCAACATTCTTTCTGGTTCCTCTGGTTGCCCAAACCATACCTAAGCACCATAGAAGTGGATATTGTTCTAATATAAATAAAAGTATACATAAATAAAATCTACTGTCAGGCATTATGTGAATAAAACATTAATCCTGATATATTAAGTATTTTAGAGGTGAAATACACATAATGCATTTCATGTTCATCCTCCATCTATGTGCATTCTATCAAAATTCACTAAAAATTATGAATATGCACATTCCCATCATAGAAGCATTTCTACTGTTACTATTCTCTTTCCCCTTCCTATTCAAAGATTTAAAGATTTTTTTTTTTTTTCTTCTCAGACAAGCGCCAAAGGCTCATGCCTGTAATCCTGGTTACTGGAGGCTGAGAGAGGAAAGATCATAGTTCAAGGCCAGCCCGGGCAAATAGTTTGCAAGATCCCATCTACAAAACAACCAGAGCAAACATGATTGGAAGTGTGGCTCAAGCAGTAGAGTGCCTTCCCTAACAAGCATATTCACCTAAATGACTAAAACACATGTCAAGCTTACCTGATTTGAAAAAAAAAAAAAAATAGAGCTCATTACCTCATCCACTATAGTTTTTCTGATCACTACATAGTATACTTTTATTTAACAAACATTTATTAGACATCTACTACATATCAGACATTGTCACCACAAACAGCCAATTTGTTTTCTAGAATTGTGTGTGTGGTGGAGATTGAACACCAGGCCTTGTACATGCTAAGCATGTGATCTACCACTGATCTGCACCCTTAGTCAAAAATCATTCTTGATTCCTCTCTTTCTCTAATCTCCTAGATCTAATTCATTACAAAATCCCATCATTCCTACCTTAAAAATCTATCTCTACTACATTCACAACAACTACTACCCCATTTTAAGCCAGTTCTTACCTGGACCTGGTACATCTGTTTCCCTGCTCTTTCCAACAGCAGCCAGAGCAAACTTACCAAAACATTATCATTAATCTGTTAAGAACTGTTCAATAACATCCCAAAACAGTTAGAATAAAACATAAACCCCTTATTAAAGCTGTTTTAAATCCCTACATAATCCATTCATTGTGTATCACCCAGCCTCTTTGTATACCACTCTTCAGTGCCTGCACTTTGGCTTCAGTTGCTAAATCATGTCAATTTTTTTTTCCCTACCTTGAGGCTTTCACACAGTTTTTCCTCTGCCTAGACTTCTCAGTTCCTTCTCAATCTTCCAACTTCAGATCCAATGTCCTCTCACGTTCGGTCTTTGCTGGTCACCAAATTTAAAGCATCCTCTCCACCCCAGTTTCTATGACAGCCCTACTTATTTCTTTAACAGTGCTCATTATACTGTAATTTACCTTATTACTTGTTTACTATTTCTATGTCTGCCTCTGACATCCAGCTACCTGATTACTACTGTATGATTTATTGTCATTTTCTGGCATTGAAGCAGGGAGTCTGGCATAATTAGAGCTCAATGCAGTTCAGTAACTGAACAAATGCATGGATAGCCTAGGCACTGAACTCTAGAGTTTCTTATGTAAATACCACCCTCTCCATGTCTTTATCAGAAGTACTTTCAGGGGAAAAGTATTTATTGTAAGTCCCACTTTTTGTATTTATCCTGTCCTTCTTAATGAAAGCATTTTTATAATGTGTAGAGAATTTTTTTTAAATATTATTATTTATTCTAGAAACTTAACATTTAAAAAAACCTAGTAATCAAGTTTTTCATTCTTTCATTATTATATAAGTACATACATGTCCCCAAAATGAAAGTAAATTAAAAATGTCTATTTCAGAAATGTCTTAAATTAAGCACTGGCCAATTATTGCTCATATTTGCATCACGCTACAGAAGCAAGACAGAGAAATTTGATGTCTCTGATTTTAAACTATATCCAAAATTAAAGCTCATTTCTCTAAGTCATTAAATTCATGATATCAAGTCAACAGTATAACATAGAGCGTAGAATTAAGTAGGAGAAAAGAAATGAAAATATTCAATGGAAGGAAAGCTCATTACCCTCACAAACTAAAGTTTTTTTAAAAAGAAAAAAACTGCTATTCTGAAATCTAAAAATAGAAGACAATGCTGCTAAAAAGATGTAAATAAAAAGATAATTATTTTTTATCTGTGCCAAAACTATTTTAATGAGATTTTTATTCAAGCTAACTAGAAATTCATCTTTGATGTTTATACCTTACTGCTACTTTCAACAAAAGCAAGTAAAACAAGTTAAAAGTTTCAAGAAAATCTTAATGAGTATAATTTAGGGAAAAGGGAGTTCCGGCTTCCACTTGTGCATCTATCTCATAAGATGGTAGACATAGTGTGTATAAAGTCAAATCAAAATGATGGTCAATATATTAAGATGCTACCTCTCTTCCATTAGAATGGCTATCATCAAGAACACAAAACAACAAACGTTGGCAATGATGTTGGAGAAAAGGAACCCTCATATACTGTTGGTGAGAATATAAATTAGTACAACCACAATGGAAAACAGTATGGAGGCTCCTCAAACAACTAAAACTAGAACAACCATAGGATCCAAAAATACCACTCCTAGGATGCATCTGAAGGAATGTAACTTAAGTCAGGTTACAATAAAGACACCTTTCACACCCATGTTTACTGCAGCATTATTCACATTAACCTGCTGGAATCACTGTAAGAAGAGGACTAAAGTAGAAAGAAGAATGGACAGGATGAACCAATTTGGGATACAACGCATATATACATTGAAATGTCATAATGAAACTGTCTAGATATCTAAAACAAACAAAAATGTCTTTTTTCAAAAGTAAATGACAGGAAGGTAAAACAGGTCCTGTTTGGGGGTTAGTACCAGAGGGAGGGGAGGATATAAGGAAAGGGTACAAGAGAGTGAAAATGGTACAAACATTATTTACTCATATATAAAAATGTAAAAATGAGACCTACTGAAACTACTGTAAGAATGGGGCAGGGAGGGAGTTAAAGGTAAATGGGGGGGGGTGAATTTAACTGAGATATATTGTAAATACTTTTGTAAACATCACAATGTACCTCCAGTACAACAATAATGATAATTTTAAAAATGAGCAAACAAAAAAAAATCAAGCAAGAAGAAGAAAAAAATGATGCCAAAGTTAAACACATTGTTTAACCTATTCCTGGCATGAAAATAATATATAAACAATAAAATTTAATGCCCTTAATCAATCAATGTTTATTACATCCTGCCTGTGATGCCCCCAATGATCCTGCCTCTCTGTGATAATGCCTCTATGAAATCCCCTCACCTTCAGTGTGGGCAGGACTCAAAACTTTGTTCTTATCAATAAAATATCTCAACAGTGACTGGATGTCACTTTCATCGTTGGGCTGCAGATGGAAGCTACAGAATCCCTTTGCAGGCTTAATGATGTAAGCAGCCCTACTAGAGTAACCCGCATGCCAAGAAAATACAGATGGTATCTAGGAGCTACGGGTGGTGTCTGAAGTCAGTTCAGGCTGCTACAACAAAACTACTACACACTGAGTGGCTTAAACAACAAAAACTAATTTCTCACAATTCTGAAGACTAAGAAGTCCAAGACCAGTCAATTTGCTTCCTGGTGAGAACCTTCTTCCTGATTTGCAGATAGTTGCTTTATTGCAGAGAGATGTATCTCTCACATTATCTTCTTAAAAGAGCACGAATCTCATTTGTGAGGGCTCCACCTTCATGACCTAATTGTCTCCCAAAGGCCCCATCTCCTAATACTATCACACTAGAGATTAAGACTCTATCTTATCAATGTAGGGAGGAAAAAGTTAGTCCACAACAGATGGCCTCCCACCAACAAGAAGCCAGGCACCTGGTCACACTGCTGCCAGAAAACCCCACATTCTGCAACAGTCCAGTCACAGATAAGAAAGCAAACCAGCCAACACTTCACTGCAGTGCTGTGAGACCAGGGGCAGAATAAGTCCCAACTAAGCAGGTTCAATTTCTGACCACAAAAAGCATGAGAAATTAAATGTGCTGTTTTAAGCAGCTATGTTTGTGGTAAGTTTTTTCTTTTTTACACAACAGAAAACTGATGAATTGCCTTACAACTGCTCTCTAGTTCTGATTGCATTTTTATTTTTTTGATGCACTTGGATTAACATAATATGCAATGCCCTCAATAAATGATTATTGAATTAGCCAAGAGAACCAGATCTTTCTGGTCCACTCACATTTTAATCCTAAAATAGCAAAACAAGCAAAAATAAAAACATGAACACTAGAAACTGCCTTTGAAGCAGCAAAAGTGCCATGTTCTACAAAGGATGAAAAGATGTAGACCCAAAAGTGAGAAAAAGTCAAAGGGACAGAATTATTTCATATTACTCTTCACAAGATGGTAAAAACACTCCAGAAGCAACTAGTAAAAATTTTCATTGCTAAAACATGAGCATTTGCTTTATTTCCCAGATCTCCTTACCTAGAGATTACTTTTTATGAAAAGATTTTTAAAAATCAAGTTTTCTGCTAAAATACATGAAATTTATTCATAAAAAATTTTAAAATAAGGGTTGGTAGAGTGGCTCAAGCAGTAGAATGCCTGCCTAGCAAGTGTGAGGCTCTGGGTTTAAACCCCAGTACTTCATGCATATAATCCTACCCACTTGTGACATACACATGAGGAGAATTGCATTTCAAGGCCAGCCTGGGTAAAAAGTTTATGAGATCCCATCTCAGCCAACAAACTGGGCATGGTGGTACATGTCTGTCGTCCCAGCTACACAGGCAGCATAAATAGGAGGATCATGGTCCAGGCTGGCCCAAGCATAAATGCAATACCCTATCTGAAAAATAACTAAAGCAAAAGGGCTGGAGGCACGGCTCAAGTGGTGCAGCACCAGCCTACCAAGCTCAAGGTCCCAAGTTCAAATCCCAGTACTTCTTCAGCACCTTCTCCCAAGTAAAATGACAACATAAACTATATGTTAAGTGTAGGTAGTGAACTCAAAAGGTAACATAGACTTATAATGCAAAATATAACAAGGAGAACAGCAATGATAACAATAAAGATTTTTGAAGTTTGCAAGGTTCTAAAATATTGCTCCTGGGAAATAGTATTCATCCAGTGGAGATAATCCTGAGTAACAAAGGTAGCAGAAAACTCCCAATACTGAAACAAGTCAGATATATTGAAAGAATACTGGTGGCAAATAACATTTATTTGAAAGCCAAAGAAAAGAGTCAAAGGAAAAAAATGTTGTAGGAGACAGCAAGTGTCTATACTCAAGTATCAGGTTCATAGAATAAATTTAAATTTGACTATTCTTTCTGGGAACTATCTTGGTTGTTTTAACTATGTTAGAGTTGAACAACGCTAGGTGTGGACATTAGTGTTCTATGCTGCTTCTGAATGATGTTAACAAGGAGTAGGAGTAGATTTTCACTAAAGTGCTATAATGTGTGTATCCTTCTGTACAAAGTAAACAACTCTAGGAACTTTTTCATTTTAATTTCAGCAGTTTGTTTGTTTTAGATAATTAAGTCCCATAAAGACTAAAGTTAAAGAAAATTACAAAGAACAGCAACATATTATAAGCGTGACAAAATCAGGCTCAAGAGAAATGGCACATCCCTGATAACTTGCTACTATATCATAACCATAGATTTTTATAGAAGAAATCAGATGAGTCAGCAGAAAAGACTAATAAAAGTTTAAAAGACTGCTTTGAAATAAAAACCAAATACCTGACATCTTTTGAGTCATAGTATTGTTGGATTTAGTACATTTTACCTACACATATGCACGTCTGAGTTTTCTGAGTAGTGTTGGGTTTCAACTGATCAGCTAGATCGGGACAACCTACCTCTCACCCCTCACCACACACACACACACACACACACACACACACACACACACGCACGCACGCACAGATTCTATCTTGTCTTTGACGACAAAGCAAACTTACTGGAATAGTGCACGTTCAGAATACATTCTTTTTAAAGCTTCCCAATGCTTCCTTTTTAATAACTATCTGTAAATAATAAGATCAACAAGATGTCAATTCTGTTCATTATGGCAACACAGGCTTAGGAACAGAATCTGGATTTTGTTTTTTTTGCATATATGATTTTATTTTATTTTTTTTTCAGGCTTGTGTCTTTTTTTTTTTCATTTTTCTTTTATTATTCATATGTGCATACAAGGATTGGTTCATTTCTCCCCACTGCCCCCACCCCCTCCCTTACCACCCACTCAGCCCCCTCCCTCTCCCCCCTCCTCAATACCCAGCAGAAACTATTTTGCCCTTATTTCTGGAATTTAATTCTAACTTTGTTATTTACTAGTTGTGCATTTTTAATTTAACATGGTGTATAGTGCACATACTCAAAAGAATTTTTATGATGAAGAGGGGAAGGAACTACTGTTTTGGGGGATTTATTGCATTACGGGGAAGAAAACAGAAACTGACTTAATACCGTATCAAACACAAAAACCGGTGTGACCACACACTTGTGTATTTGCATTTATGTTCTTAACTGATTTTCAAAACAGAAATTATTAAGAAATTAGAGCTTTAAGAGGTGAGGAAAACAGAATATAGTGTATTTAGGATTCACAGGTCTTCTGACATCTCATCTAGCTGAGTTTTCTGTATACACATCAACCTACTTCCAATCTTGAAATAGCTTAACAATTTTACAAGTTCAGACACTTTGAAAGCATGTTTCTAAAACACTTAGATACATTTAGCTCAAACTTTAAGGGAGGCAGAAAAGACAAGCCAACAGAACACAAACCTACTTACTAAATCTATGGCAGTTTACAAAATATGTAATGTCTCTCCACAGGGTAGGCAAGCAAGTAAAGGCGAAGAGAAATTATTGTTTTACCCTAATGTTGTTGGAAAACTATGATCTAGTTAAATATTTTCATAACAAAACTGAAAACAATTACACTCTAGCGTTCAAAACACCCATTCTGACATCCAAGTGTAAACTAAGAACTACAAGGTCTCTTTGCAGTCAAGATGCACTGTCATAAACCCTCATCAGTCTGACAACATGGGAACTGGTATGTGAGCATAGTTACTGGTGCTGTCAACTCAAAGGATTATCTTTTCTGAACCTCGGCATATACTTAACAAAAAAATGTATCAAACAGCAAGGAATAAACATTTCTATCTTTACATACTAGACAGCTAGCGATGCAAAAAGAAAGGGAGCAAATTCCTTTATCACCTTGATAAGAAACCAATGAACTAATTAAACTCTCAAAGGATAAGAATAATAATGCATAATAAAATCATCAACTGAATGAGAAATACATAACCATAAATACTAGAAAAGCAACATTTATTCAAAATTAGTCACATGCATAATTTCACAGAATTCTCCCTGTGGCTGCCCATTAATTAACAAGAATTTGGCTTATTGTAAAGCTGGCAATAAATGTTCCAAATACCCCTATCATTAAGTGGTCACTAGGTGCTTTAGCTCTAGCTAGGTAGGCAAAGCAGCCACACAGGTAACAAGGAAGAAGATAAATGCAAAAATAAGCTGGAAAATACAGTCACACTGAGAAAATAAAGCTGAACTACTCATAAGAAGTCAATATAATCCTCATCAACATCCATATACATATTCTACTAATACTTATTGAATATCTTCTCTGTATCAGGTATGTGCTCGGTCCTGCAATATGAGAAGACAGACATTGTCTCTGTTCTCCAAATGTTCTCCAGCCTAGTAAGAAGGTGAATATACAAATAATTACAATGTGTCTAATGTCCTAGAGCCTTGCATGTGATATCTGTGCAAGGGACAAAGAAGGAAATGGATGTAGACTAGCCCTTTCTCAACAGGGGTTCCCCACAAGGAAATTAATCCCTAATACCCTAAAGTATCCACTAAGTGTACTGCATTAACTTCTCTCTTATGCATCTAGAATATTAATATTCATGTACCACCCTTGGGGAGATCCAGAAAACAGTCACTCAAATCTTTGAGCTCACTCAGACAAATCTCAGGGTTCCCAATGAGGAACCCTGGCAAAAGACAAAGGTTTCAATCAACTAGTAAGACTTCAGCTGACACAGAAATAAAGTGGGGATTGGTATGGGGGAGTGGGGTGGCAGGGGTTGATGGATATTTGTTAGGAAAAGGAAATGGTAGATGCCACATTTGGAAAACTCTCAGGCAGGAATGCAAGGCAAGTAAAAGAACAGAAGAGAATGAACTGAACCTTGATAACACAGAAGATGAAAAATTTAGTCTTGCATCAGATTGTAAAGTACTTGATACAGCATGCTGAGGATCTGGAATTCACACACATGAAAACATAGGAGAATACTTTGGAGATGGCAGTGATCAGATTTCTCGTAAAGACTTTCTTTGGATAGTTCCAGTTCACAAAGGCAAAAACCTAATCTTTTCAGGATACTATCATATCTACCACTCAGTAAACAGTACAAATCTGCACCTAAACCCATTTTTTACATTTAAAAGTTTTCGTTGTGTATCAAGAAAAATAAACTTTCTCATTCATATTTCTATCAACAATTAACAGAAGTCCAAAAAAATAAATTATTTTTCAGATTATCTGGGTTCTCAGGAATCAAAAGAGACATTTACATTAGTTTTAACAACAAACACAGACATTACCAAGACTGTAAGGAAAAGATGATTCCTAAGGAAGTAGATACAGATTTTGAATCTGCAAAGTTAAAACTTCAGAAGGCCTGGTACCTTTCTCTCCTGACCCTACCTAAAACTATAGAATTCTTCTCAAAATCTAATATTCTAACATCTTAAACCTTCTTCCCATAAGAAAACCTGATCCTAAAAGGAAATCTGATATTTAACCTTAGAGTGCATTATGTTAAGTCTAACAGGCAAGTCACAAAAATACAAAAATACTGTTTGATTCTCCCTATATAACATATCTAGAGTAGCAAATTCATAAAAATAGAAAGAACAGTGGCAGTCACAGAGCTGAGGGAAGGTGAAAATGAGTAAGTGTTTTTTAATGGGTATAGAGTTTTAGTTTTGCAAATGAAGGTTTTGGAGATGGGCTGTAAAACAATATGAACATACTTATGCTACTAAACCATATTTAGAAACAGTTAACATGGCAAATTTTATATGTTTTACTAAAATTAAAAATCTAAAATTAAAACTAAAGGAGAGACCACAAAAATTCACTGAGATTGAAATGGTGAATAATTCAGAATGTAGTCCCTGTCTCAGTAAGATAAAACCAAAAGAACACTTATTAAAGCCTAGAGTTGAGAGTCTTTTATTCTGTAAGCCTTGGATGTTTGAGGACACAAAACAATGACACAACTAAAAATGCTGAGTTAGATAGATTTATATAACAGCAATATGTTAAAGTTGATGGGAGTGAGAGCATACCCTACCAGTCCAGTAAAGAAGTTTTAGAAAATTTGAAAGAAGTAAGAGAACATGAGGATGAATTCATGCAGAAGTTAAGGTTTTTAGCATAGGTAAGAGGAAGGATGCAGCTTGCATTCTACTCCCTTGGGGTCATTATATGAAATGGCTGAACAAGCAAATAAAAGAGACAATAAGCTATAAAAGGTACAGAATGAGGCCCTTTCTATTGCTTCAGGCTCAAGGTCATTTATCAGGAATCAAAGATTGTTTTATTTATTTATGCCTTTATTCACTTGAAAAAAATGTGAAAAGGTCAGCAAATAACTACTTGCTGTTGGCCAATTACAATAGGAGTATTTACATGCAGGAATTTTACCTGCTATGATGAAGATATACTTCTCCTTACAATTGTATAATAGATGCAACTCTAAAAGGTTTTATAAATAAAACTGTAGAAACTCTAGTCACATGTTCAATATTCTAGGAAAACCCTATTTACTAAGTAGAGCTCTGTCTCCTAGAGTGGGTCTTTTTGCAACAGAAATCATTTATCTGTTTTTACATCTTAGTATATATTCACTCTCATTCATCTCTATTGCAGCCTAGGAAAAGGCTTGAAGTGAGGTTCAAAGAAAGCTCTAAATGGGCTGGCGGAGTGGGTCAAGCATTAAGAGTGCCTGCCTAACCTGCATACCCATGTTTATTGCAGCGCTATTCACAAAAACCAAGTTATGGAAACAGTCAAGATGCCCCACTCCTGACAAATTAAGAAAATGTGATATCTATAACAATGGAATTTTACTCAGCTATGAAGAATGAAATCTTACCATTCACAAGTAAATAAATGGAACTGGAGAACATCATGCTGAGCAAGGTTAGCCAGGCTCAGAAGACCAAAAATCAAATGTTCTCCCTCATATGTGGACTTTAGATCTAGGACAAATACAGCAATGTGGTTGGACTTGGGTCACATGATAAGGGGAAAGCAAATATGGGAGGTAAGAGGATAGGTAAGAAACCCAAAACAGGAAAGTGTTTGATGTCCCCACTCCAGAGGAACTAATACAGAAACCTTAAAGTGACACAGGTCAATATGAGAAGGAGATCAGGAACTAGTCAAAAGGTCAGTTAGAGATGAATCAACTTGGGTTGTAACACATTTGCATATGGAAGCAATGCTAGGACTCTCTCTGAATAGCTTCCCTTATCACAACTAATAAAAATGCTTTGTCTTTCTTATTATTGCTTATGTTTTCTCTTCAACAAAATCAGAGATAAGGGCAGAACAGGTTCTGCCTGGAAGCAAAGGACTGTGGGGGGAAAGGGGAGAGGGTGTGGGTCAGGGAGAAGAAATGGCCCAAACAATGTATGCACATGTGAAATGAATTTAAAAAAAAAAGAATGCCTGCCTAGCAAGTGTTAGGCTCTGTGTTCAAACCCCAGGGCTAACAAAAAAAAAAAAAAAACACAAAAAACAAAAAAGCTCTAAATGAGATTAAAGGGACTATCTCATTTGTGCTGCTGATGCTATAACAATGTATCACTGACTGGCAATTCAAAAAAAGAAAGACTTATTTTCTCACAGTTCTGGAGAATGGCAAATCCAAAATGGAGGCTCCAGCACCATGAGAGTGCCTTCTGATAGCATAGTGACACAGTGGAAGGCATCACATGATTGCAAAGGGGGCTGAACTCAACCTTTTATTAGAAATCCATGCCCTTAGAAAGATATCAGTACATTCATAAAGGTGGTGACCCATAACCCAATCACCTATTAGAGGTCCTACCTCACAATAGTTCTGTGTTGCAGATCAAGTCTCTAAAACATGAACTTTAAACATATCCAAACCATGTTAGGTAGTAAAATAACCCTCTTCTTTCACACACCAAAAGAAAATGAGAACCAAATCACAAAGCATAGTAGCAAGAATGTGAATCATAATGAAATGTAAACATTTATACTTTATTATAGAAATAATTTTTTCATAAAAATGGCAAGATTTGCCAATAACAAAATGAAAAGTCTTGCTATCCTTTTGTAACTTATTATCAAATTATATATGAAATAGTTGCAAAAATAAATCAACTTATTATACCAAATTCCCAGATCTTCATCTGCTGCTGAATCCAATTTAATTTGACACTCTGAAATAAACAAAGATGGGGAAAAAAAGTCTTTGTTCCAAAAAGCTTACTGTCTGCTTGGAAGTAAAAGGAGAAAACACAAGTATACCATCAGTCAGAACAGAACGAATGTACACCAAAAAGGTCTTAAGGAACAAGGTCTTTAAATTGTCACCAAAGTTCAAAACAAATAAAAGTACAGAGGGAATCAATAAACCCCAAACTAGCTCTTTGACAGATTGATAAGCCTTATCTCCTGAATCAGGAAAAGAAAACAACTACTATCCATAGTCTCACAAATGAGAGGCACTATAATACAGATTACATGGACATTAAAATATTAAGGAAGTATTACTAACAACTTTATGTCAACAAATTAATTAACCTAGATGGACTGAACAAATTTCTTGACAAGTACTATCTGTTGAAGATCATTCAAGAAGAAATGGATAACCTGAGTGGGTCCATATTTATGAAATAAAATGAAAGTGTAGTTTAAAAACCTCCCACAAAGAAAATTTCTGGACCCAGAAAGTTTCACCAGCAAGTACTAGCAACATTTAAGAAATAACACTGCTACAAGTAACTCATGTAAAACAGAAGAAAGAGAACACACAATGAGTTAACTATTACCTTCATACCAAAACCAAACAGACATTACAAAAAGATGGCGGGGTGGGGTAGACCATATACTAACAGGTCTCATTCTTAAAATATTTGCAAACTGAACCAAGTAATGTATGGAAAGAATCATGGTAATGAGGACTATACCCAAGGAAAACAAAGTAGGTTCAATAATCAGAATATAATTAACAACTTTACAGACAACTTCCTCCCTTTAAAAAAAAAAGCAGAAAAACATGTGACAAAATTCAATTCAAATTTTAAAATAAAGAATATTGAGACACAGAATTTCCTCAACTTAATAAAGGACATCTGTAAATTTCTCTAAAGGTAACAGCTAACACAATTCTGATGACGGAGTACACTATCAGAAAAAAGGCTGTATTCAACATTGTACTAGAGTTCTTGGTATAGTAAGTGAAGAAAAAGAAAAGGCATACAGATTGATAAAATGAAGAAAACCATCCTTATCCAAAGATTATATAATTGTCAATGCTCCTAGACCCTTAAGCAAGGCTTTGGCTGTAATGCTTATTTTTAATGCTCTAATCCTGCTGCTATATTACATCCTTTTCCTACAATAAAACGTAGCACTATAAGCATTGTTACTTTGGGTTCTTTTAGTGTTCTTTGGTAATTTAGCAGCCACTATTAGTGCAAGAAATAAATTTAACAAGACCTGTACAAGATGAATATGAAAGCAACTAAGCACTGCTTAAAAATAAGTAATAATGTGTTAAGAGGCCTGACTAAATTAATATGTAAGATCAGAAAACTGAATATTTATTTTCAAGATGTTATTGTTGACAAATTAATTAACAGATTAAATTCCAAACAAAATTCTAGCAGTATTTCCATAGTGATTAAAAGGTTACAAAATCTATACTGAAATGCAAAGGATCTAGAATAGCCAGAATTGTAAAAACAAGCACAAAAGCTGGAGGACTTTTGGTATAATACTGACATAGGGAGACATATAATCAAGGGAACAGCATATATACATTCCAGAAATATATCCATATGAATACAGCCAAGTGATTTCCAACAAAGATACCAGTATTATTCAAAAAAGGTAGAACAGTCTTTTCAATAAATGTTTCTGAAACAATCTGATACCCATATAGAGACAAACGAACTTTGAAACAACCCCAATACACAAACACTGACTAAAAATGGTACTTATGCCTGAAGTAAGAGCTAAAATACATAAAGCTTCTAGAAGAAAATACAGGAGAAAAATCTTTTTGACCTTGTGGAGGCAAAGTTTAAGAAAAAAAAAGATAAAATACCAAAGTTTTGAACTACAAAACAAAAAATTGGTAAGACTGGACTTAGATCAAAATTTAAAACTGTGCTTCAAAGGTCACCTCAAGAAAGTAAAATGACAACATGGAAGAAGAGAAAAAAATTTTACAAGCTATATAATAACTTGAGAAATTTATATCCCAAATATTTAAACTAAAACTGTATAATTTAAAAAGATAAACAACTCAATTTCTTTTAAAGGGCAGAAAATTTAAAAAGACAATTCACCAAAGATGATACACAAATGGCAAAAACACAAAGAATGTCATCACCATTAATCACTGGGATACCCAAATTAAAACAACTATGTAGTAAGCCTTTACACACACTACAATGACTAACTTTTTTTTAAGGCAATACCAAGAGCTAGCAAGAAATGCAGGGCAACTGGAACTATAATGCAAAATGAAATAGTCACAACCACTTTGAAAAATAGTTTGGCAGGTTCTTAAAAATTTAAAAACTACCATATAACTCAGCAATCTCTATTAAGCATTTATTCAAGAGAAATGAAAACCTATGTCCACAAAAACAATGTTCAGGCCATGTTTATTTGTACTAGCCAAGACCTAGTATAGAAAGAAGGTTTCTGCTCTGGAAAAGTCACAACCATAGTGACAGTAAGATTAGGTGCCAGAGGCAGAAGGTGGTGATGCTTACAACATGCTTGGTGGAAAATTTATCATTGATGAAATGTTCAAAATTTAAATGTAGCAGTATGAAAAAGCCACAAATATCTATCAAAATTCAGCAAACTACATACTTAAAATTGGTGATTAAATCTGATTTTCTGAAAAGCCTCTTTAAGTACAAATCATTTTTTTCCCTAATTTTCCAATTTAGGCTAGAGTTGGCAAGAATGGTTCAATTCTTCTCCATGTTGTTGTACCAGCTGTGGCAGCTTGACTGGAGGCTTGAAGAGCCCTCTTCTTAGGTCACTTGCCTGACAGGTAAGCTGGTGCTGGCTACCAACTGGGAACTTAGCAGGAACCACAGGTTGAGATCTCAGGGGGCCTTCTCTTACAGCATGGTGGCATTTGCCAACCCAAGATATACAAGCAGAGTGGTATCACTTTTATGACACAGTCTAGAAATTCACATTAGAATCTTATTCCATCAGAGTCATAAGCCTGTCCAGAATTTAGTAGAGAAACCTAGATCCCACCTGTTTATGGGACGAATATTAACATAATATTAGCAGAATGTCTAGGAAGGAGATATTTTCTGACTATATTAGACAAATAAAGCCTCCACACTGGATTTTTACTGTGTACAAGAATGGAAGCCACAAGTGGTACAGTGCCTGTCTAGAAAGTGTGAGGCCCTGAGTTCAAACCCTAGCACCGCCAAAATAATTTAAAAAGTCATATACATCTTGGATTAATGAAGTGAGACGTTTCTCAAAGTCTTCATGAACATCAAGGAAATGGCTCAGGAAACAGAGGGACTGTTATCAGGGCAATTAGGAATTGGTAGAAGTGGTTTGTCATGATAAAGGCATCAAAACTTCTTGTGGAATAGACTACATGAATTTCTTTAATACCTATTTAAGAAGTCCAATCAATGATTAATAACCATCCAAAACAGAAAGCACTAGAACTAGACGAACTCACTGTTGAATTATTTTTTTGTTGGTTGAAACAGGCTCTCATAGCCAAGGCTGGCCTCAAACGCATGATCCTCCTTGTCTCCACCCGCTGAGTGCTGAGATTACAGGCATGGACCACCATACCTGGTTCACTGTAATTCTACCAGTCATTTAAGGAAGAAACTATGACACTAACTACAATTTCCACCAGAAGACAAGAGCAGAGGGAATGCTTTCTAACTCGTTCTAGGAGGTCAGCATTGCCCTAAAACCAAAACCAGAGACACTACAAGGTATAAAATGTATATTTAATATTATTATTCATAATAATTAACATATATTACTCCTAATAATTTAGTATATTTGATGCAAAAATCCTCAAAATATTAACAAATCTATCAACATAATAAGAATTATACACCAAGATCAAATGGAATTGTAATTAATTCTTATAATTTTATGCTGCTTTTGGCATCCATTGTGAATATAAACTCAATTTTTTTTTTGGTGGTTCTGGGGCTTGAACTAAGGGCTTCACACTTGCTAGTCAGGTGCTCTACCACGTAAGCCACTTCATCAGCCCTTTTTTTGTACTGGGTATTTTCAAGACAGGGTCTCATGAACTGTTTGCCCAGGGCTGGCTTTGAACAATGATCCTCTTCATCTCTGCCTCCTGAGTATTTAGGATAACGGGCATGAGCCAACAGTGCCCAGCTATAAACTTAATTTTCCCATGCCAAAGAGCAGGGCTTAGTCACATTTGACAGCTTCGAGTTCTCTATTCTGTCTCCTTTCCTCAATGTGCCTGCTACAACTACCTCCAGATGACTAGTTCCCTATAGGATGGCTGGATATAACAGCTGCACTGTACGAGTAGGCCACAGTAACACCTCTCAGTCACAGAATGGCTCTAGGAACCGGTGTCTTCTTGTCTACCCCCACCAATTAGATCTTCCACAGGAAGCCCACCCAGGCAATGATCTGGATCCCAGGAAGTTCCTGGGCTCTCTGTATCTTGCTCTTTCTATTGAAGGCTGAATGTATGTCTCAGATGGCTCCCTTCTTCCCATTATTCCTATGAGGCATGCTGTTCTCTTCTGCCTGCAAATAATAAAAACTGCTTCTGCTAAAAAAAAAAAAAAGAATGGGAGCCATTAGGAAAATGAGAAAATAATATGTTTTAGGATGTTAATTCCAGGGGCCCTACTGGGAATAGAATACAACAGAGACAGATGGGAAAACGTGTGTGCCTATTAAGCTATTAAGGTAGTATTTCAAGAGTCAAAAACAAAAGAGACCCTGAAGTGGATCTGACAGCTGAAGTGAGCCAGACAAGTCTGCCAGACTCTGAGCAGAAGTGAAATGCCTTGGTAATCAGGGGATGCATCTGAGTAAATTTACAGAGTTTCCTCTGGAAAAATGGTGCCACTAAGCAAGACAAAGTTCAAAAAGGCCAATAAATTCTATTTTTTGGCATATGATAAGTGAAGGCAGAATTCATTTGAAAACAGAAAACAAAAGAGGACAAAGCCACAACAAACAGCACATTTTTACAATACCTGTATAGAAGGGAATAAATTGTGATTAATCAAGAGTTGGCTATATTCCTCCTGAAGTAAAGGTGATAGAGATCCCTACATTTACCTTAAAGATTGATACCGGCACACAAAATAACTGAAAAGTGTGCTCTAATACTCCTGCTCCCTTCCTGGCCAATATATCTTCTTTGCAGCTTATTAAGCTAACAAAACTACCTACCAGGAGATTTGTCTTTAAAGTGAAAGTAGGAATCATTTATTATAACTCTTTCTTTAAGTGATAATAGTGAGGAACATACACGAATTCAAAGCCTGCATGAACTTTTCTAAAACTTCATAGGAGAACAGATACCACTGGTTGAATTCTTCTCCCTTATTTCTTATTAAAAGAACTCCTGGTTTCTTCAGTTATCAAAATGCCCATATGCTTCTGGGGACCTGAGTTTATAATCCCCTTGGTTATTTTTAATCGATGTAATTCAGTGTTCTCAATCCTTGCCAGTTTGTACTACACAGAATCATTGAGGAACTTTTAAAACCATTGTGTGCCTTACCTCCCCCACTATTCTGATTTACTTCTTTTTGAGTTATGGTGCTTTTTAGTCATGAGAGGACAAATCTGAGGACAGAAGCCACTCAATGATTAAGGCTGTCAGACCAGAAAGACAGATAAAACCTAGATCTAGACAATACTGAATTAATCAACCCTTAAACTACCTTTCATCTAGATTTTTTTGTTATGTAAATAACAAATTTTCTATCCTTTATATGCCACCTCTCCTTATGTTTTTCTGCTACTCGTAGTGAAAAGTATCCTACACATTATACCTGGCAATATAGCTTTCAGAACAGAAATTTGGTTTTAATAAACAAGAAGCTGACTTCAGTCATTTTCTAACAAAGGAGATGCCAATTTCATATGAGTCAACCAAGAATGATGCCATTTTACTACATATGAAAATATATTTTCTCACCGCTTATGAACTATATCTAACAGTGAGTATGTGGACAGGCAGGCACGTGTACATCCAACTGACTCTTCAGAGTTTCTTCTTTGAATGCTATAGTAGTATATCCAACAATACCATCTTGTACAAACATCGTTCACATGTGTTTGAAGAGCTACCTCCCAGATACACCTATAAAACTAACTTGAAATAAAACATTCTCAAAAACAAAAGTGAAACAAATGGATGATATGTTCTTCATTGTCCTGTTCATCAATTTTAAATATAGTGTAGTAAAAATCTGACAATGCTCAAAAGTCCTTTCTATAAAATGGCATAGTATTTGCACATAACCTATGTACATCCTGCCATATATTTTATGGTAGGATTACTTACAACACCAAAAGCAAAGTAAACACAATGCAAATAGCTGCTATACTTTATTATTTAGGAAACAATGACAAGGAATAAAATCTGTGTATGTTCAGTACAGGGGCAATTTTTAAAAATAATTTTGTTCCATGTTGGCTGAATATCCAGATGTAGAACCTGCAGATATGGAGGGACAACTGATCTAAACATTCCAAAACCAACTGCCACCAATCCTGTACTGCTAGGGAATACTATTCAACTTTGGCTCTGATTTTAGGTACAACATGTGCAGAAAGCACCTGATTTAAAGGATTATGCCCCCAAAGTTTAACTCTAAGTCAATTGTTTAGAACTTCCTTCATTTTGGTCTCAAATGCAGACAGCTTATTATCAACTGCTCACTTCCCCCACGACATCCCATACCCTGAAGTTGACATCTCTCAAATCTCTACAAAGAGGTCTTCAAGGGTTCTTTTCCTTAGACTGTTACTATGTTCACATCTCCCAGTTCTTACATTCAGGGTAAGGCAATGTACATGTACTCCCTCTCCTGCCAGCTCCACACACTACTACCAACCCTTCTACCTTTCACAGCCAACTTTCTTAAATTGTGGTCTATTCATTCTCTTACATTCACTTATCAATCCACTTCAATATGACTTTCCACCTCCAAAACTTGATTATAGTTCAGGGAAAGGTCACCAACTATTGTCTCATTCCCAAAACCAATGACCTCTTTTAAGCCTCTATACTTCTTTCTTGTTAAGTTTTAAGCTTCCTTTAAAGACAAACCCTATGCAAGGCACTTGATGTAAAAATCTGATTAAAACAGTCTTTTACCTTTGAAAAGCCCAGTATCCAACAGGAGAAATAGTGAAAGAAAAAATAATCTTTGTGGGCCTCATACACACTAAGCACTCAGTCTAACCACTAAGCTACACCTCCAGCTCCCAATTTATTTATTTACTTTTACTTATGTTTGCCAGGCTTGACTTGAGCTCCTATTCCCAAGTACTTCTCCTACCTTAGTCTCCCAAGAAGCTGGAACCCTATGAATTATTCTAATGTTGGGGTAAATCAAGGACCAATAACTACAGATGATAAAGAAATCATAGAGCCTACCCCTGTAAGTCATCTCAAAAGGATTTCATTTGATGTGAAATCAGGAGAACAGGATAATTTTAACTTTTAGAGCCCTGATTCAGCAGCCAACATGTAAATGCTACACTCTATTCTTTCATCTATTACTTCAGCCAGCATATCCTGTACTCCACTATTCATAGTTCTCTATCTTTTTCAATATTCAAACAGAAGATCTACTTACACAAATAACTTAATTATAAATGGGGATTTTACTTTTGGAAAGCAAGATGGCAAAACAAATCAACTGCGATGGCTGTCATCTTCCTCTCCTTATCTACCATTAAGTGTTTCTGTTTCTCTGCTAGTGTTTTCTATAAACAATACTTCATCCTAAAACAACTGAAAAGAATAGATTTTCTTACGTAACATTTTCTCACATAAAAACAAAACAAGGCTAACCCAGGTTAACTTGCCACAACCTCTCATAGCTCCTAAGTGATCTAAATAGAAGGTGAACTATTGTGTCTCACTTCCTCTAATTCCTCTTAGCCTAGGAATTCTGCAAATTTACCCCAAATAAACAAATCAATATAACTGAAAGGCAAGTTCTCAAAGATACCTGCAGTTTTTTTACAGCAAAACTCAGAGACAACCAAATTGCTAACATTTGAAGAGTACACCAAAATATTATACAATTTACATGAAGACCATATAATTTTTAAATGAAAGAGGAACCCCAAAGTTGGTGTGAACAGCTCTAGTCATAACAAGAATTTGGCCCACTGATGACAATTACAAACTCAACATGAAATGTATGAAACAACTTTTTCTTTTTTTTTTTTTTGGGTGGGACTAAGTATTGAACTCAGGGCTTCAGGTTTGCAAAGCAGGATCTCTACCACCTCTGGTCCATTTTCCTCTTGTTACTTTGGAAATGGGTCTCATGAACTATTTGCCAGGACTGGCTTCAAACTGCAATTCTTCAGATTTCAGCCTTCCAAGTAGCATGGATTACAGATGTGAGCTACCAGTGCATAAGACAACTATTTGAAGGAGTATAAAACAAGCAAAATGAGGCAGAAACTGGAAATGAATCTCAAGAAAGAAGGAAATCACGCTGCAGGAAATCTTTGCTGTGTTAGTTTCTGCTGCAGTGTAACAAATTATCACAACCCAGCCACAAAAATAACACCCACTTAGCTCAGAATTCTGTTAAATTAGAAATCTGGCACACAGTAGCTAAATTCTCTCTGCTCAAGGTTATGAGGATCTAAAAATCAAGCTGTCAGCTGGGCAAAATCATCATCTGGAAGCTCTGAAGAAAAATTCACCTCCAAGATCCTTTTGGTTGGTAGCAAGATTTAGTTCCTTACAGTTGTTGGACTACTGCCCCATTTCCTCACTGGCTGACAACCAGAGACTTTCCTCAGTTTCTTAACACTTCCTTCTCACATGGATACTTCCACCTGTAAACCAGCAATGGTTTGTCAAATACGTGCTTCAAATTTGAGTTCTTCTGCCACCAACCAGAGAAACTCCTCTGATTTTAAAGTTTCTTGTGTGAATAGTTAGGCCCACCAAAATAATCTCCCTACCTTAATGTCAACTAATTATTACACATCATCATTGGAGTGACATCATATTCACAAGTGCCATGAATTAGGCCAGTAGCTATTTCTAGAATTCTCCCTACCAGACATCCTTACATGGCTTTTTCCCATAAAGATACTCATAATCAGCTCAGTATGGATGTTAGCACAAAAAAAGCAGAAAAGCAACATCCAACAGTCTGAGGGGTCAGAATGTGCAACATGGGCCCACAGAACCTAGAAATTAAGAAGAATAGTCTCCAGCTGGGGACATGGCTCAAGCAGTAAAGTGCCTGCCTAGTAAATGTAAGACCCTGAGTTCAAACCCCAGTACTGAGAGAGAGAGAGAGAGAACGAGAAAAAAAGAGAGAGAGAGAGAAAAGAAGGTGGCTCAAAGATCTGTGCATTATTTTCCTCAAATGCTTAGCTAATAGCTGGAATCAATAAGTGAGTGGCAAAGCTCCAAGGAGCTCAGGCAAATGCAGAGATTGCAGTTGCTACTCAATGAAAAGAAGATAACATTTAAGAGTTTGAGCCCCACCCAATTAGAAAACCTTTGAAGACTCCTTGGCCTTTCCACTAAAATGCTTAAAATTTCTTAATTTAAGGAATATGTCACAGAACTAATGGTGAAACCAAAACAGACCTGTCTTAATAAGACTGAAAATATAGCTTTTATAAGTTTCAGGTTGTCTAACAGTAACTTAATCACCTGTTAGAACAACACACACCTCAAAGATAAAACCCAGTCTTCATAACACACTGCATCTAAAGCAATAAAAATTATTAGAAATGGAAAATATGTCTCATAGTCAAGAGAAAATGATTAATACACAAATCCACGAATAGCGGAGATACTGAAGTTAATAAATAAGATGTTTCTAAATCAAATATGCAGAACAGCCTATAGGAAAAGATAGATTTAGTGGGTTAAAAGATGGGTATTTCAAAAGATACTGAAATACTGAAGGGAAAAAACAATGGAAAAATGGAAATCCTAAATTTTAAAAACAAGTTCTAAAGTGAAATCAGAATTACAGAGAATTGACCAGAAATTGGACACAATAAGAAAAAAGAACCAACGATGATAGGCAAATGTAAGTTACCTGAAGTGTCCTACAACTACCTAGCATTAAGTGGACAACTATCTAGGAATCAAAACTGACTAAAAGGCAAAAGAAAAAAACCTGAGTGTCCCTATGTCCACCAAATAAGCTAAACTCAAAATTTAAAACTTTTGCACAAAATTTCTCCAGACGCCCCTGGATCCTGTGATGAATTCTACTAACCATTTGAGGACAAGATAACAATCTTACACAAAGCACATCCAACACTTCTTATAGCCCTAAAATCAAAATCTGCCGAGGACATTATTTAAAAAGTATACACCATTATCACTTATGACAATAGAAGCAAAAATTCTTAACCAAGTATTATCAAATTGAATCAGAAAATTATCAAAAAGGTTAACAAAGAATGGCCAATTTGAGTCTAGCACAGTACCTCACTGGGGGGAGGGAGGAATTCTTTGTCATCTTAATAGATGTATAAAAATTACTTGACTAAATTATGTCCCTTCATAATTAAAAAAAGAAGGCACTCAGCAAAGTAGGACTATTAAGGAACTTCCTCAATTTGATGAAAGACAACTTCGTGAGGAAACAAAAATTTGGTTAACTTTCTAGCTATCTCCTTGGCAACTTGATGAAAGTTGTATATCTATTAATTTTAGGCTTATAAAAAATGACCCCTGATTTGTGGACTGCAGCTGGACTTAGTCCAGCTGATATGAAATATATATTTGGAATTGCACAAGGGGTAGTGTCTCCTAAAAGGGAGGAGGTGCATGAAGCTTCTAAGCCACAATGTACCACCCCAAGATGCCTACCCATTTAATATGGATCTTGTCTCCTTGTACCTAAACTCTCACCTAGGAGCCATATTAGCCCATGGAATATAGCAATGCTCCCACAGAAGAGTTATTCCTGAGACTACCCTGAAGCAAAGCATAGTAATCATAGTCTTCCACACCCCAATGCTTAGGTGAACCTAAGACCCTTGAGTAGACGAAATGGGATTTTTAAAAATCTACATTCTGCCAGGTGCCAATGGCTCATGATTCAAGGATAGTCCAGACAAAAAGTTCACAAGACCATATTTCAACCAATAACTGGGCATGTCATGCGCCTGTCATCCAGCTACACAGTTCAAGACTAGCCTGGGGAAAAAGTTGACAAGACCCTCATCTCAATGGAAAAGGTTATGTGTAGCACACACCTGTTATCTGCCAGCCTAGCCCAGGGAAAAAGCAAGACCGTATCTCAAAACTAACCAGAGAAAATAGGGCTGGAGGTGTGGCTCAAGTGGCAGAGTGCCTGAGTTCAAACTCCAATACCACCAAAAAAAAAAAAAAAAAAAAAAAACCCACCAAAAATCTATATTCTGCATGATACTTAAGAATGAAAAATTAAGTGCTTTTCCCCTGAAGACTGGAAAGAGAGCAAGAATGTCTATTACTACCTCATTCAACATTATATTGAATGCTTTAATTATTGCAATATGCAGACAAATACAATGCAAACACATTAGACAGAAAACAAAAGGGTCAGGCACAGTAGCACTTGCCTTAATTCCAGCTGCTCAGGAAGCAGAGACCAGGAGAATCACGTTTCAAGGTCAGCCCAGGCAAATAATCAGCAAGACCCCATCTGAATAAATAGGCCAGGTGTGGTGATTCAGGTCTGGAATTTGAGCTACATGAAAGGCATAGGAAGGACTGCCCAAAGCTGGCCCAGGCAGAACTCCTGAGACTTCATCTGAAAAATAACCTAAAGTAAAAAGGGCTGGAGGTGTGGCTCAAACAGGAGAGTGCTTCCCTAGCAAGCTCAAGGCCCCAAGTTCAAACTCCAGGACAGAACTCCACCCCCAAAAAAGACATCATTGCTCCTTGAATTGATCAAAACAGTTCACTTAAGAATCCCAATATTTTTTTTGTGAAAACTGAGAAATACAATCTAAAATGTGTATACAAGTTCAAAAGATTTACCACAGGTAAAACAAAATTGAAGAAGAGTATAGTTGAAGAGCTTATGTTACCTGCTTCTAAGAGTTCCTATAAAACTAGTAATAGTAATTAAGTCAGTGCATGCTACCAACAATTCAGATAAATATAGATCAAAGCAGAAGAGAAAGTTCAAAAATGGGCCTACTACTTAGATGAACTGAATTTAGGCAGAAGCCAAAGTTACACTATTCAAGGAAGAAGAGTCTGGTGAAGAAATGATCTATAAAATATATTTCATGGAAATAAATCTATTTCAATAACTACCTCACATTCTAATAAAGAAATTCATCCTAATAGAGTAAAGAAAAAAAAAATACTATCCCAGTGATACCTTTCTATAGGCAAAGTCTTCACAGGATACAAAGACACCAAAGGTACACACAGCAAAATGACAAACTGAACTCCAAAGTTAAAATTTTCTTATTTCAAAAAATACCACTAAGAAAATGGATTTAACCAGATTCTTTTGCAAAAGATACAGGAATAACTCAAAAGATATTTAACATAACTAGTCATCAGGAAATGCAAATTAAATTCATAACACGACTTAACCAGAATGGCTACATTTGTAAGACTGATAATACACAATTTTGGAAAGTATTTATTGCCAAAGTATAATAATATAGCCTCTTTAAAACACTATCAATTTTGTTTAAAGCAGAATTTCTCAACCTTGGCATTACTGGTATTTTGAATCGTATTATTCTTTGTTAAGAAGAGTTTCCTGTGCACTCTTCTTAACTGCTCACTGTTAAGTTAGTTAGTCAGGAGTCCCCCTGAGCTCTAGCCACCCTCACCAGTTTAGATTACTAAAGATGTTCCCACACACTGCCATATTTCCCTGGGGGAAAAGGGGGGTGCTAACTCATACACAGATGAGAACCACAGACGCTTTAAGTTAAGCATGCATATACCCAGCAATTCAATTCTTGGGTATTTACTCAACAGACATATAAACATATGTCCATAAGAGATATATGCAAGAATGACCAGTGTTTTATATGTACTACTCAAAAAATAGAAGTAATCCAAATATCCATGTACAAGTGGACAAACTGCTATATAGTCACACAACAGAATAAAGCATAGTTTGTGCTTTAATAGTTTATATTATGGAAAGATTTAAGAGATGGTGAGTATGCTGTGTCAAACTGTTCCCTAGTATCACTGGAAGGTGAAGTTAGGCATCCAGGTCCCCTCTCCTGGCAAGTGAAAATCAAATACTGGTCACCGTTAAGAGTCACTACCTCTTTTGATGATCAGTATGTAAGTTAGCACATTAAAAATAAAATAACTAATATGTCTAATAACATGAATTTTAAAATTATGTTGAACAAAAGAGGCCAGACATAAAGGAGTGCTTGCTGAATGATTATATTTATGAAGTTCTTCAGCAGGCCAAGCTAAACTGTGGTAAATGAAATCCTAGTGTGGTTGTTTGGAGGGCAGGGGACAAGAAATGACACAAAAGAACTTGCTTAAAATCTGTGCCTCTATGGCATGCAAATTATGCCTCAAAATATCAGAACAATTATAATATACCACAACTGCAAACACAGAACTATATGTTAAGAAAATAGAGCAAAAATAAGTAATTCTGAAGTCACAATAATTTTTTGATGTAACTGTTAGATACTTAAATTTTAATTAGTATCTAGAGAGAGAAGTGAAAACAACCCATTACTTGCTACCACCTGCTTCAGGAACAAACCAAGATAGCAAAGTAGTGCTCTGAAATGTTCCAACTAACTGATTCAGTGCATAAATTTTCATTACTTGACCTAAATACCAAGTATAAATTCCTCTTACTCTTTTCAAGGACCTGGTCACAAATTTCTGAATTAAACAGACAGCATCTCACTCAATTGTTTGCCTTTTATTTGCTTATACATTCACTCAATTGTGAAGTGAACTATGTGCTTCTTTTGTGAAGGTCAGTTTCATAGATCCATCTGCCAATATCACCTATCACATTTAAAAGCCAGTTTGCAAAACAAAATCAATTTATGATATTTATCAATATTTACTGATATTGATATTTCAGTTTAATTTCCTGTGACAACTCACCCTCATATGCTTCCTTCATTTCAATAACCCTCATATGCTTCCTTCATTTCAGTAACGACCTAAAGGCAGCTTTCACATTTATTTCATTTCTTTCAAAATTGGATGCACTTGGCAATACCAACCACTTAAATGACCCAATGTTTAATTCTGAATAGGTTTTGAAAATGTTCTCTGTCACTCACAAAGTTATTTGGTACTGAGTCTTCGCAGTACAAGTGCAGACTGATAAGAAAAGTTCTAATCACCAAAGGGCTATATGCTACTGGCCATCCAGTCATATAATCTGATATTTTTTCTGGCTTTATCAGATTAGTTATCTGTCATCAAAAGAGGTAGTGATCTCAACAGTGAGCAGTATTTGATTTTTCACTGGTGAGGAGGACTGGATGCCCAATGCATCCTCAAAGAAAACCAGTATGAAACAGCAAGTGTAGCAACCTCATTTTTCTCTTAATACAAACTATAAAACAAGGCACAAAAAAAAACTTATTGTTTGGGAGAAACAGAGAACACGGTGTAAGAAGGGTTATAGGGAATATATGTTTGGAGGAGGACAAAACAATGTTTAACTTGGAATAGTTTTCAGAAAGTAAAGAGAAAGTTAACAGGAAAAGTATAATTCAAGGTGGAGGGCTAAATCAAGGGAGGTATTTCCACTTAGATCTTTCAAGAAGGTTGAGGAATTCCACTCTGCTTCCTCCAGCAAGGAATACATTTAAAACATACAAGAAATAATTTAAGTATAAACCCTCAAGGAACAAAAGAGCAGATGACGGTAAATAGCAGATATTAACAAAATGGTATGTTGTGTTAAGTAGATTAACAATGGTAAATAACTCCACAGTGTGAAAAAAAAATTACAACCTGAATGCTGGCACAGGGCAATGCCCACAAGATCCAGCGTAGTGACACTACCAACAAACAAATGATTCTTTCGTCAATCTACTCACTGATTGTATACCGAATACAGCATCAAATTAATTACTCCATACTTTCTACTAAAAATAACACAACAGCCTGATTTCTCTTTCTGATTGTCAACCAGTCCCAAGCTAATGCGGGAAAAAAAGAACCAGGTACAGTAGTCTCTCCTTATCTTTGGGGGATATAGTCAAAGACTCGTAAACAGAGAAGTCTTTGAAAGCACAGAGAGTAATGAGCACTATATTTTTCCTATACATATATACCTGTGATTGTTTCATTTATAAATTAGGCACAGAAAGAAAATAATAGAATAATATGCAACAATAAGAGTTATTTAAAACTTACGAATTATTTCTAGAATTTTGAATTTAGTATCTGTGGACCATAGTTGACCACAGGTTAAGTGAAAACAGAAAGTGTAACTACAAGTGGGGGAACTACTTTCCTTATTTTCTCACACAGTAATGGTTTCATAACTTTTATTGTGATAGTTTTTCATGAGAACTTTACTCCATTTACCCAGTAAGTATTTATGTGTGCAGCCTTGTAGCTCTGGAACATTCCCCAGCCCAGCATCCTGTGTGTGTGTCTCTGAGAACTAGTGCTTGTTAAACATAAGCAAAATATGCTTTTTTTTTTCCCCTCTGGGCCCAATTCTCATCCTTGTATCAACACCTGCAGAGCTGGATTCCCTTCTCAACATGATAGCACATCTCAAAATGATTCAGTGAGAATGTAATTTTTTAAACATTAGTAAGTTTATACTACAACCACTCTGGAAAAAAATTTGCAGGCTACTTAAAAAGCTAAACATTGATCTACCATTTGATCCAGCAATACCACTCTTGGGGATTTACCCAAAAGACTGTGACACAGGTTACTCCAGAGGCACCTGCACATCCATGTTTATTGCAACACTATTTACAATAGCCAAGTTATGGAAACAGCCAAGATGCCCCACCACTGATGAACGGATCAAGAAAATGTGGTATCTATACACAATAGAATTTTATGCAGCCATGAAGAAGAACAAACTGTTATCATTCACTGGTAAATGGATAGAATTGGAGAACATCATTCTGAGTGAGGTTAGCCTGGCCCAAAAGACCAAAAATCCTATGTTCTCCCTCATATGAGGACATTAGATCAAGGGCAAACACAACAAGGGGATTGGACTTTGAGCACATGATAAAAGCGAGAGCACACAAGGGAGGGGAGAGGATAGGTAAGACACCTAAAAAATTAGCTAGCATTTGTTGCCCTTAACGCAGAGAAACTAAAGCAGATACCTTAAAAGCAACTAAGGCCACTAGGAAAGGGGGACCAGGAACTAGAGAAAAGGTTAGATCAAGAAGAATTAACCTAGAAGGTAACATACATGCACAGGAAATTAATGTGAGTCAACTCCCTGTATAGCTATCCTTATCTCAACCAGCAAAAACACTCGTTCCTTCCTATTATTGCTTATACTCTCTCTTCAACAAAATTAGAGATAAGGGCAAAATAGTTTCTGCCTGGTAGTTAGGGCGTGGGGGGGAGAGGGTGGGTACAGGGGAATAAAGGAGAGGGTGGAGGAAGGGGGGAGAAATGACCCAAGCCTTGTATGCACATATGAATAATAAAACAATTAAAAAAAATAAACATTAGTAAGTTTAAAGTTCCTTTTTTATAAGCAACTAACTATAAAGATAAAAACTAAATACACCTTTCCCATATTTTGTCCTCCTCAGTTTGACTATAAAGTAATGCTAACCCTTCAAAATGTATGAAAATCAATACCTGTATAGTAAGTATAATTCTGCAATAGCAGGACTAGATTCCCAGAAAAAGGACAGTTACATAGCTCAGTGGCCCACAAACAATTAAGTGAAATATGTGTGTGAGTGTGTGTGTGTGTGTATGTGTGTACATGTGTGCATACATTCATGTATGCATACAAGGTGGGAAACACAGAGAAAGAGAAAGGGCTCATGAACCTCCTAGACATAATTTTGTGAGAGAAATGAACCAAAAATAGAAGTTAAAATTAATAGGTTATTAAGGAGACAACCATGGTTGTTAAGGGGCATAGGTAGATGGGTAGACCTCACCAAAAAAAAAATAATACCACCAGTAAATGCTGCTACTTGGGTAGGTAAATCTCTAAGTGGCATTGCCAATTACCTTGAGTGAGAAGAAAAGATTAAAGTTGGGCTGAATTTTTGCCATGTGCAAGTAGAAGAAGTACTCTTTTATATTCAGATCTCTCACTTGAATGATGAGACATCATTCTTAACCTGCTCAATCATGTAAGAATTGTAAGGTTCAAAATACTAACAAGTTCTAATTCAACAAATACCATATATACAGAGTACTCTGCTATACTTTATATCTGAGTTGGCAGTGAAAAAGAACAGTACCCAAAAAAGTCTCAAAGAAAATTCTATCTCAGTTCTGCAACTAGGTCAGGTTCCCTTAGCCACTGGTTTTCAAAATGTGGTCCACAGACATCAACATCAAATACACTTTGAAGAAGGGTATTTGCAAGATTTGCAAGGTCAAAACTATGTTCACAATAATACTGGTATTTTACCATGTTGATATTTTCAGTTGTAGAAGTAACAGTAGATGAAACTGTTGATACCTTAGCACAAATCAAGACACTAACAACACACTGTACTCAGATATTCTTCCCCTTCATCTTAAAACAAGAGACTCTAATTTCACTTAAAAATGACTTTCATAAACCATTAAAATGGATCTCATCAAGTCTTAACTCTTTAGTACAAATGTATTAGTTCTCTGAGGGTGCCATAAGAAATTAGCTAAACTTCGTGGTTTTTCAACTGACATTTATTCTCTTAAAAGTTCTGAAGGCCAGAAGTCCAAAATCAAGTTGTTAAGACAGACACACTCCCAATGGCTTCAAGGGGAGAATCCATTCCTTCTCTCTTTCAGTTTTTGCTACCTTCAGTCATTCCTTGATTTGTAGCCATATAACACCAATCTCTGCCTCCATGATCACCATTGCCTCTTCCACTTTTCTATGTCTTCTATTCTTGGTGCCTCCTTCTATTCTCCCTAGTCAGAACACTTGTCCTTTAATGTAGAGCCTATGTGGATAATTCAAAATGATCTCTTCATCTCAAGATATTTAACTAAAATCTTTAAATGCCCTTGTTCTAAATAGTATTTGCAATTTAGGATTAGAATGTGGACATATCTTTTAAGTGCCTATTATTCAGCTCACTATGAGCATTTTTAATAATGTGTGACCAAATGGCAAGTATGCAAAAAGCTCTTCTGCCACACGGTGAAGTATAATACCTATATTGAGGAAAAGCCCTCATGAAATCGAGCTACAAATTAAACTAGTCTCTGCATGGGTACCATTTTTACTTCAAAGAACTAAAAGGGAAATTATAGTAGCAAGAAAACAAAAGAAGCTCTGAAAGCAGATGGTGCTGTCTAGAAGAGCCTTGATGTTGCTAAGGTATGGCACTTACAGCCAAGCCTTGATACTCCCCTGCTCAACAGAACACAACATCAGACAAGGCTACTACCACCATGATGGAGCAAGTCAAAAAAAAAAAAAAAAAGACATCAACAAGATTAAAACCACAAATGTGACCAAACATCCTTCTTTCCTAGCTAACAAGAGTAACTACTTCTTTGTCAATTAAAGCTTTTGTCTCCATTGATTCCTTCCTAAATTATAATAAAGGAACCACCCAAACTGTCCCACAGCATCTAGTCCAAAGCAAATTCTCCATAAAATCATATAATATAAGCTTAAGTCTATAACAAGTCCTTTCTAGAAAATTTTTACTGAGATTTCCCACAGTGCTTTATAATGTGTAATCTCCTTCTCCATCAAAAGTAATTCACTTGTTCAACTACAGGTGTGTTCCCAGTAGTCTTGCATAGAAGCCACCAGCAATGGTTTGTCAGCCTTGGACATCTGCAGGTATTTGTCAAAAACGCACAAAGTGAGTATGTTATTTCAAAGAAAACACATAACAGAATTCTTTTACCAATGTTAAAATTTGAGCTTTTAATAGAAAATTAGAGCCAAGCAATGAGGTGCATGCCTATAATCCCAGCACTTGTGAGGTGGATGCAGGAGGATCACAAGTTCCAGATCAGTGTGGACTACACAATCAGACTGTGTACTGTATATCAAAGGGCCATCCTGTCCCTCACTTTGGAACCAAAGATAGATATATGGACGTAGGATTCTATAATGATTCCCTAAAGAAACAACCTTAATATCATTAGCCAAAGCAGAAGCTAACTGAAGGGTGTTTCAAACAGCATGAGCAAAAGCCAAAATCATAAAACAGCATGGTCTCTGTGGGAAAACTAAAAACAGTTTCAAACTTGTAGTTCTGAAATGCTAGCACATGATGCACATCTCTCTGCATTCACTTCTAAAAACTAAAAGGAGACAGCCTATCTCCACTGTAGGTGAAAATGCTGACAGTGAATCTCAGTGAGGTAATCTAATTTTTCCCACCTTTCTCTCCTCAGTTCATCAATGCCTCATACTCTAATGTTATCAGGTATCAGACACCTTGATATATTTGCCTGAATTGGAAAGCAGACAGGGTTTTATTGTTTTGACCCCAAAGGAACATGGAATCTGACTTCAACTTTATTGGATAAAATCAATCTCCTTAGTTCATATGTACTTTTACATTGCCTTTTCTCAGGATACATCACAGTATAAAACAAATAACCATGACACTGACTTTCAATAAGCAGTAAAATAATTCCACAGATGAATTATTTATTAGCAGCTGAAATCATATGTAGGTGCCAAAGGCACATCCTGAGGTCCATATTGTTTTTATTGCTGATACTGCTCTCTTTGACCCTCCACTATCACAGCTGAAATAACTGATGCCCCAACAATAACCTATGACATCAGTTAGCACCTATTACTAAATAATGGGCTGTCAAAGTAAGTTTTCCATGCCCTTTAAGTTAACCTGAAGCTTATAATCAATAAGCCACTCAAGTCCTGAAGGGTGTATTCCAGCCTAGTCAACCCTATGTAACTGTATTCATTTATTCTTTCACTCAGTGAGTGTTAACTACGTTGCATGCACTGCAGTAGAGCATAATTCATGAAAACAAATGTTCCTGCCCAATAACAACAACATGCACCTCCATGTCTTATTTATCTGAAGAACCATGATATTCATTATGGTACCACTTTGTCCATATTGTTTTAAAATTCTCAGGACCACAAATAAGACTCATACACAAGTTACAATAACACAAATCCAAATAGGTGCAATGGGAAAACAAACACATTTTACATAGTACATGCTGCATAACATAAATTAACACCATTACAATTACAAAAACTTACAATTACTAAAAAATAGTTAGCTTTGGATAGTTTTCAAGCCAGAGTCTCTAATGTCATGAATATAAACAGCTACTTTTAAATAGGTGAACACGGGTCTGGGAATGTAGCTCAGTGGTAGAGTGCTTGCTTATCATAAGCAAAGTTCTGGGTTTGATCCCCAACATCCTACCACACAAAAAAGGTGAATATGTACTTCAATGAAGTAAAGAATTATTTTTTAAATTCTATGCTACTTGATTCTCTTGACAGGAAAGAAACAAAAATACAGAGGAGAAGGAAGAATTGGGAGTAAGTAATATTGGCAACATGAAATAAAATGAGTTATATTATCATATATTAATTTAATTCTTCCTGAGGAAAATGGTCCAGGGATTTGTGAGAGATATACTGGCAAACAAAATAGCTCCATTCTTCTCAGCTTGTTATGGTGAAGAAGAAAGAAGGTACAAAAAACAATGGAAACAAAAATAAAATATAATTAGAATTACAAATGTAGAATACTATAGATTTCATGGAGAGAACACCCAATTCAAAATCAATTTTTAAAGTAATATAGTGTCAAATGTAAATGAGGTTTTGCTAAAGTTAGTAATACAATTATGTGGATCACCTTGTTAATTTTATAGGCACCAATGAGTCAATATTTCAACACATAAATGGCAAACTTTAAATTTCCTTAAAACATGTCCAACTTTAACAAGATTCTTTATAATAACCTCTAATGTCACATCATTTAATATCTTCTCCTTTCACTATATAATATACAAAATATACAGTGGGCAATCAAATCACTGAATCTCAGCTATGACTTAATAAAAATTGCATTATTTGGATGCAGACCAAAAATCATTTTATGGTGCTCACATGATAAAAAGGACATGAACAAATGTCAAACGTCATGGTTAGCAATGTATTTTGCAATGCAGAAGTAAACTGACATGTGTTAAAAACAAAATAACTCTTGGATCTAATATGAGGTTGTCAAGTTTCTCAAACTGCAGTCAAAATATTTTATTTCATTCCAGCAGCTAAAGTGAAACTGAGGTTACAAATATATTTCTGAGCTAAATTTAAAGACAGAGCACATAGTTTACTTTGAAAACTAATAGCATCTTGTCATCTGATCCTAAGTAACGTTTCTGAAAGAGCTGTAAGCAGTCTTCGAAAACTTCAGTATATCAAACTTGAATGTCAAAAGTTTTATCCCTATTCAAATACAGTATATGAAACTTGAATGGTAACATTTTTATCCCTATTCAAAAAACTAATTTTATATAGGTTTAAGAATTCAAGGGGGGAAAGGGGACAGACAGGAATTTAACATAAACTAAAGCAGCTTACTTTTTAAATTCATCCCCATTACCACTGTTGTGACACTTCCATTCATTTTAAGCAAATAACAGCTTGTTGTATTTGTGTCCTCAGAGTTCAGGATGCCAACTCGCCTTGGGGAATTAGCAAAGTATTACTATTATAGATTCCTTTGCCTCTCTTTCAGGTCTGTGAAAGAAATTTTGCTCCTTCAGTAAATTACTTAATTTGAAATAAAGTATATTATTTAATTTGAAATAAAAGAATCAATGAGAGCATGGAGCAACAGTAAGATAAAGAAAAGAGAATGCATATTACATGGTCACTTTATGACTAGATTCTTTGAGGCATAATTACAGACTTAAAGATATTCTGATTACATAAAGAAAAGAAAACCTGCAAAGTCTATTGTCAACATTGTAAGGAATGCTCAAAATTAATGTTAGTGCTCTAAAGCAGGAAAGGAGCATTCACTGTTAACCAAATAGACAAGTGCTCTCCACAAGAACACAAGAAAACTACCGTATGACATCAAGGTAGAAATGCCTATCAGCTTTACATATATGAAAAGTTTGAAACTACTAATCTAGATATGTTTTGATTTTCCCCTATCTTTAATTAGGGTCATTTACTTAGCTCCAACAAGATCTGCCTTGCATATCCAGTGAGACCAGTGTAAAGTGTTTTGAGAACTTCTATCACAGGGCCTTCAGTTTACTACCAAGCAAGCTCCCCTTAATCTGATAACCTCTATCTTAGTAGGTTATGCTCTGCTTTCAGGAACTTCTCCCCAGGTCTTTAATCTTTGTGCTCTAGATTTTAAGCCTGTGCTCCTGATCTGCATTGATAATATCTAATTCCCATAATATCAGCCATACCAGGAAAGGAAAAAGATGTGTTATCCCGTAATCCCCTTGTGCTTTATTTTCCCAAGCAAAGTATGAGCCACATTGCTGACTTGACAGCAGAAACCATCCTAAATGGTTTTATAACATGAGCAGTGACCATCCACTTTCTCTAGATTTCTTACCTGAATAGGGGCTGTTACTGTACTTCTACCTTGGTAGTACACATTCTGTTTTGTCAGGGTTACACTTGAGCACTTCATTCAAAAACTAAATAGAACTAAAAACTAAATAGCCAAATAGAACTATATATATTAAGAATACCCCAAAGCATCTGAATTTTACAGAAAGGGAGGGAGCTAGCCCAACCTCCCTTTTAATAACAGAAATTAAAAGCTTAGCCAGGCATGGTGGCCCAGGCCTTGTAATGCCAGCTACTAGGAAGGTAGACATGTGGTGGATTCTTGGTCCAAGGCCAGTCCTAGGCAAAAAAAAAAAAGGTCAGACTCTATCGGAAAAACAACCTAAAGCAAAAAACAGCTGGAGGCATGGCTCAAGTGACAGGGTACTTACTGCCTAGCGAACATGAGGCTCTGAGTTAAAAACACCAGTACCACCACAACTTTTTTAAGAAGAAAGAAAAGTTTAGAAACTTAGCTGGCAATTTAATCAAAGTCTAACAAACAGTTTCTGGACTCTCACCTATCAGCTGCTTACATTTTTGGAAGTACTGCTTTAGAATGAAACATACACTAGTTTGAGGATTCCTGGCTTCTTCACCTTGCTAATAAAAATGCTCTGAGTACTTTCAAAGGCAAACCTTGGGACATATCTGATGTATCCCTAAGATTTGTTAATCTAGCAATCGTATTCAGAAAATGAAACGAGGTAAATTTTTTTAAGTGAGTAACTCACACTGGGTCCTAGAATTGTTCATTCCTTTTTCCCCACCCTGTGCCATTCACATCTATTTTATAAGTTCTAGAATTTTGCCAAAGATCAAAGCTACCTTGTCAGCTTTCACTGCCAGAATCTACCTCTATGGATTATTTTTTAAAATCCATTCATTTTAATGTCTTCTTTTCTAATTTTTAGCACTTCTTCAGAAATCTCCGAATATTATCCAGTGACTATGAACATTTCTACAATTCTCTCTAGAATCAAACATATAATTCTATGATGTTAAAATTAACTCTTCATTGTTTTAGGTAGAGGAATGAAGAGACAAGCAGATGGTATTAAGGAGAGGGGGAAATTAAAAGAAATCCATGACTCATATCTAGAAAACTAAACTCCTAGAATAATGTGTCAATCCAAATGTTCAAAGTTTAGTTCACCTGAAATAGGTAAACTATTTACAATTTAATATAAGAATCCCTGAGAATGAATAATTGTCATTCTGACATATTTGAGAATTTTTAATAGGAAAATCATAAAGACTCACTGTTCACTGGAATAACTTCTTGCAAGGGTTATGGAAGAATAAAATGCCCACACACTTCATACTGGTAAAGTCACCTGGATACATTATTAACATTGGTTTTTATTAGGTGCTAGGTAAAAACTTTTATTACCATAGCACTTACAATAGAAATCAACAGGGAAATTTTTTAATTCACAGAATGTCCCTTTCTGCAACTTTGGATGAATATATCTAAAGCTTAAAATAAAGTCAAGCTGTTTCTATCTAGCAGAAGTTTTATTATTTCCCCTTTAATAAAGTGACTATGGCAAAATCATGAGAGATTTGGAACAAGAAGGTAAAAAAAGTTTACCTCTGATTAACATCTGGAAAGCTGTAATATTAATGTTCTTAACATTAAAAGATACAGTAAATGAATCAGATTGAGTAAGTGAACTTTTATCTTTTTATTTGGGACAGCCAAATGCACTGTTGGCTATGATTTGATCAGAATTTTTTAGTAAATATATGTAGGCCTTCATTTTGTAAGTAATTTAAGAAAGTTTAGGACAGCAGTTCAATCCAAAAGAAGGATTATTGCTCTAATCCAACTGCCACAATTGAGCATGAGAAGTCCCAGTGGACAATAAACATCAATCATGTTCACTTTTAACATGAGTAGTAACTCAAAACTTTCATTTTTCATAAATTACTACAGAAAACACTATACAAATGTACCTATTGAATTATTAACCTTATTTCCATTCATAGCACATCTCTCATGGCTTCTGTCTTGCACATCTACAATACACTTCCACCTAACATATATTGCAGGAAATGTGAAAATACAAATTTCCATGCTACTAACAAGTTTCACTTCTTACAAGATACTTCTTCCATGTGACAGCACTTTCTTATTCTTTTCCAAATGAAAGAAGTCAAAAGATTAGGGGGAAATAGAAACATGAGTAGGACTGCTGGAATATCTTACAAGAAAAATAGGTCTGAATTTATACCTTATCTCCATAATAAATGGTCCATGTTTTACTGAGCTCCCCAGCTAACAAAGGAGCTCAAATCAATAATCACTAAGAACACCATACAACAGGGCCATAATGTCACCAAGTCAGATTTAATAACACTAATCAAGAAGAAATTTTACTAGGAATTTTAAGTCCAAAAAGGTCCTTAGGAGTTTAACATTTAGAAAGGTCAGAATCAAAGAGAACCACAAGTATGACTTCAGTTCTAATATAGTTACTGCAAAATAAACTCACACCACAAACAAAGGAAAGCAGTTGCCTCTAGACTACTATTCTGCAAAACGAAAGAGAAAGAAAGAATTACGTAATAAAATTATTTTCATAACATAACTAAAATGGTCAGTCTTCACGAACACTGCTTTGAGTAATGAAAGTTGAAGAAAAATCTGCTGGCTCACTGGATCTCATTCTTGATGGATGCTCAGACTGTTGCCATGTTATGAAAAGACAAAGCAGAAAACCAACCAGGTCCTTTGAGATCTTATGACACTATATAATAAAAGGTATGTGAAATAATGAGAGTTTGAGAGTTTGAAAATTGTTTTCATACAAGGAATAAACCTGTGTTTGTATCATTTGTTTAAACACAGGCTGTGGCAAGTACTACATATGAGTTAGGTTTGTTACACAGCTAGAATTCCAACAACACATGTTTAGTGACAAAATTATTTTGTTTATTCAATCTTCTATTCTCAAAACTTTTCACAAAATTTAGGGCAATAGCTCTGCCCATTAGAGAAAGACTACAAAGCAATGGCAAAATTCAAACTTAGAACTCCTTTCAAAGAAAAGCATAAACAGTTTTTCTGATCCTGAATTATAGGCTTCTACTTTTAAAGATCATTGATCTATAAATTAATGAAATTCAAACACAGTAAGATAACTACCTTTCTTATTACAGGAGTTCAATCCAAATATTTAAAATAAACAATGCTGTGGCTTAGTACAAACACAGCATAAATCAAATCCCAATATAATCTTGCATTTGAACAAATGAAGACATAATCTGCCATTCCAACTAGGCAGGAAGCAGGGATGGAGAGATTACAGTCCAGGATGGCTGAGGCATAATTATGAGACCTTATTCAAAGAACCTACAGCAAAAAAGGGCTGGGAATGCGGCACAAGCAGTAGGGCACCTACCTTATGGTAAGCACAAGGCCCTGAGTTCAAAGCCTAGAACCACCAAAAACAAAAAAGAGAAATCATAATTTCATTTACATGTACTACATTTAAAAAACACACTATCAAGGAATTACTCACAAACTGATACTGTGAATAAAAGCTTATCACATTATCAAGGAAATTATTCCTAAACTGCTCAAATGAGCTTACTACCTATAATTTTAAAACACTGATGTGAAACAGTCTCACATGAATGAGTAAGAAAGCATGCAGGAGTTTAAATAAGTTTGGGGTTTTTTTTAATATTTTAAATATAGTAATTATTTTAAAATATCAAAAGAAGGGGGTTTTTTTTAGTATTTTCATATCCTTCCCTGTCTTTCTCTTTGTTTCACATGTATATCAGCAATTTCTAAAAATATATCAAGACTGCTTCTTTCACAGACAAAATCAACAATGGAATGAAGTAACAATAGGGTAGTAAAAACATATTCCACATACAAAAAAAAAAGTCTCCTATAGCATGGATGGATAGATCTATAGCATGGATGCCTATGAAATTCCCTACTTTTCCTGGTTATTTTATAATACTACATATGCCTAATTAAGCGTGATACCTAAGGGAGTCAGCATCCTAGAACAAGACTTATTACTATGTCATATCTGAGCTATTGGACTAAAGGAATTCATAGAAAATCTAGGTCATGAGCTATCACTTATGAAGAAAAATGGTGCAGAGTAACGGGACTCAAAAGCAAATTCTGCCTATGTTAGCATTTGCCAAGTGTGGAACCTTCAAATTACTGAGAAATATATCATCTCAGGTCTACTCTAACTTTTTAATTTTTGCACTTGCATTTCAATAGCATTGTAAAACCTTTTATTTACATTGTAGATCAAGTGGATTATTACCCTATAGCTAGTTCAGCACCTGAGTTGGTGCACTAACTAATAACACACACTGTCCTAAGATAAACATCACACCTGGAGCTTTGTGAGCAAAAAATCACACAGGTTCAAGTGGAGAAAGAGCCCTGAGTTCTATACAACCCACCTGGGTACCAGCATGCCAGAGAGAAAAGCTATCCATCCATCCCTTGAAATGCTATCTACTTAAAGTGTAGTAGTTTTTAGGTTTGTTATTTTGTTGGCTTTATGGTATATGAGAACTTTAAGTATAAAGAACCTAAACATAATTTTATATTCACTTATACCTTAATCAAATAATTTAAGAAAATAACAAATTTAAACAGTCTGGTACAAGTGAGTTAATTAGTGAATTATTCATTTATAATTGCTTTTTAAACCATACGATACCAATATCCAGTGATAAAGAACCCAGAACTGAAAGGATTGTATGAAAATACCGTAATGGCACTACTAGAGACACTGCGTTCATTTATAAGAGGCACATGCCAAGCACTATTTCCTTTCAGCTAAAGTAACAGCAGCTTAGAGACATAATTGTGATTTAACCAGATAAAAGAATGAGACTTTATGTTCAGGCCCTATGGCAGGTCACCCCTAAAAAAGTGGCCCCCAAACAAGTCCACATGCTATTCCCCACATACTGTGAATGGTACATGATGAAGTGGAAGGAAAGCTTCTCATCAGCTAACCTTAAAGTGAGACTGAGGCAGTCTAGGTTAGGGAAAGCCTCCGACTGATCCCCTTCTTGGCTGAAGGGCGCCTCTCCCTAGCCCACAGGTGAGAGGAGCCAGGTGATGATGTAATGTCTCCCAAACTCCAAGTTCAAGGTGGTATAAAAACAACCAAGAGACGCTAGCACTTCTTCCCTTACTTCATCTGGAAGAATGAGTGACTCCCCTTCTCTCTCAATAAAGTTATTCTACCTCACCCCATCCACATGTTCTGCTTGGATTCTTTCACTTGGAATGCAAGGACCAAAATCTTTTGAGAACAGATTGCTGATAACATTTGTGGCAACACCAGCCAGGAGCAACCAAGGAGTGAGCTCCCAGTATGCTATCTCTGCTAATCCTTTGTATTTCAATCCATCTTTCTCTATCCTCTGGTTCCACTCCTCACCACACCTCAGAACCAAACACCACTCATGGCTTGGGTGTTATGGGGCCCTCACAGTGGGGCATCCACCCAATGCTCAGGACTTGTTCAGAGCCCCAGTGCAGATGGGCCACACCCTGACTGGAAGGACACAACATTCAGCCACAGGACTCTGAAGCTCCCACGAGCACCCCAAGGCACAGGTTTTGTGCCCAAGTTCCCTGGTCCTACCCCCGGGGGAGAGGGGAGAGCACATTAAAGCTAGCTGCCCCTTCCCTAAACTTATCCACCCTAACCCTTAATTCCCTCCCCCATCATTTCCTTCACTGTGCTGTGAGAGATTGTACTCCAAGGTTTCTAACCCCCCATGTGGGCAGGGACAATGAAGAATGTCCCCGCCTTTTCAGCTGGGTTTCTCCACACACACTCCCACACCATCTTTCTATTCTCTCTCCCCCTAACCAGCAGTTTTAAGACAACAACACCTTAATCAGCCCATCCTGCCACAGGCTTTTTATTAAAACAAAAAAAGAAAACTGGCTCCAGAGGGGCAGGAGCCATGTGGTCAGGGAGCAAATAAACAGCTACCTTCTGGTTGAGAGACTTGAGTGCCCCTTGCACTTACCCTACAGGCATTTACACCTGTCAGGGCCTTACTGCCCCATTCCAAATGCCACCAACACCAGGAGATGGGCATGCACACACAGGCTCCTGGCCAGCTTCCTGGGGCAGGTACAGGCAGCGTTGTTTCCCCCGGCCCACCCCTCAGGCACAGGACCTCTGAAACTCCCACCATCAACCAGCAGGACCTCCGGGGTCCTGTGCCACAAACTGCCACTCGGTACTACATGCAACACAGGCCCCAGACCTGCTTCTCAGCATGGGTTGGAAGCTCCAACTTGATAGTCACACTCTATCCCAACTTTTCTTGCCCCCATGGCCTACAGGGGTCCCAAAAATGCTCACTCCAAGGCCACATTCCCTTGTCCCAAGGCTAACAAGGATTTGTCTGCCTATCTTAGCCAAAGATTCTAAATTCCATTCAAAGATAAAATCTAAATTAACATATATGTTACATCTGTGTAGCTGTGCCGTTAATTATTGCTGCCTTTGAATTTTAAATGTATTTAAATTCTATTAAGTATGTTTTCTAAAATTAAAAACAGTGCCATTCAATTAAGGATTTAACACTGGTCACCCATAAAGTATATCCGTAATAAAAAACCATTGTAACTTATTTAAAATTCATTTACACTAAAGGCGAAATTTAAAGGAGAAAATTATTCTATTAATAAAATGTCATCTTTTATACTTAATAGCATTAATTAATGCCATCCATCATAATTATTATTCTAAAATGTGATATCCAATAAACATTTAAAAACATTCTAACTTGAACTGTTCTCTGCTGATAAAATTACGCTTACTTACAATGAAGAGGTTAGAAGAATGGATTCTTATGTGTATTTTAAACAGGCAATTTAATTAGAGGTTTTATTCTTAACAATTATTTTTGTTTTAAAATTAATAAAACTTTGTTCTCTGTAGCTCAATGTAGTATGTCAGATCTAAACCTGTTTAAGGTCATTTCCAAATTGTAGATTTATAATCTACAATTTCTACTGAGTCTGGATTCCTGGCTTTCTAGGTAATAAAAAAAAAAGCTCCTTTATAAGGACATCCAAAATCTAATTATGAACAACTACAGTAAACTGAACAATAACAAAGCCCCTCAAAGCTTAGAGGTTTACTGCCATTTGCCCTAGCCCTAGCAATCCTGAATTTAAATAAGCCTTTAAAACTAAAAGTCAGGACATTATATTCAAAGAAAAAAGTTCTACAACCAATGAACAATTCTCCAAAACTATCAAGTGATGTCACATCCAAATGAGGCTAACAAAACTTTTACATCCCATCGTAGTATGCTTCAATTATTTGGTCTTTTCAACTAAGATGATTAACTCATATGGACACCTGTCTCTCAGAGACAATGTCTTTATTCCTATAACAGATTGCTATTTTGAGCCTGTACGTTGCATGTAACATGTCTTTGTGTTCCATTTGAGAAATCCTTTGAAAAGAGCATGTGTTCACAAAAAATGCTACCACCATGATGAAGCACCATGTGTTCAACACCATCTTGCCATCCTCTAGGAAAAGTACAACTAACTTGTGGCTAAAATTCTCCAGATTAATACAGTTTTTATACATGTTGATTTTACTGCATTGGTATGCTAAGGATTGGACGAAGGGTGGAGTGTACTGGAGATTTGTTGTAAACTACTTAGGAATCTAGCTGACTCATCTACTAAAGATAATGACAAAGAAATGGTTTGTTTAATAAGAGTGCACTCTAAATTAATGTGATTGCTTTATGTGCCATTGTGTGTGTTTTGTGTTTAAGTCTTGGCCTCCTACCAATTGTGGCCACGTAATTTTTACTTTTTTGAACTCATTATGCATGCTTATATTCTTTGGTGATGCCTAAATCAAAACATTTGTCTGTGTGCATGCTTAGTGTCTTTAGGAAGGTTCTCAACCTGCTTATAAAGTTAATGTGCACAACTATCTCAAGTTATCTAAAGTTCTAATCCCAATCATGCCTATTCTCTGCCTTAGGAAAAAAAATTATAAATAATCTCAATCTGTTTCATTCTATCAGAAGTGTAATTTACATTTAACTCTTTTATAATTAGGTTTATTGACCCATGTGCTCTCGTAGATTGCTATTATTAAAAGATAACTTAATTTTTTTCCTAAGTCTTTAAAGGTATAAGGTTGCTAAGAGTTTTATTTAAGTAAACAAGATACAGTAGATGTGTACTGCAATTTACTAAAATATAATTGTACTTTTCTTACTCTAAGACTAGCCAAAACCCTAGTGGGCATCACAATCCATTAAGAAAGAAAGCACAGATATATATTCTGAACTATTACTAGAATACTATTTTAGTTACTTTAGTCAGGCTGCACCAAAGGGGAACTCTAAAAGAAGCCAATAAGAAATCTGCAGAAAAACATTCACAGTTCTACTGATCTTCAGCTAGAATCATAGACCTATAAAGATGTTACAGGAAAAACTTACTACTCTATACTATGTAAACCAGAGATCAAGTAAAGTCTATAATATTTTAAATATACAAAAAAATCCAACTATATGCAGCAAGCTAAATAAATGCTAAATAAATAGCTCACTGAAGTAAATTAACGAGTAAAAATATAGGACCAATTTAAATTTATCTCTGATCTATTCAGTGGCTTTATTCTCAAGACAAGTATAAATTTAAAATTCATTATTCTCCCAATCTGGTTAAATTGGTAAAGAATGCCTCTGATCTCAGTGAGTTTGATATCCAGATATATGTGGTACCATATGTGTACTAGTAAATCCTCTTCTACGTAAGAATCACCCAGGATTCTATAAAGCAGTTTAATGAACGACTTCAGGGTAAATTTCCCTACATCTATGTATGAAAAATAACCAACACAAATCACATTCAATAAAACTTACTGCAAGCAGGGTGCCAGTGGCTCAGGCCTACAATCCTAGCTACTTGGGAGACTGAGATTCAGATGATCAAGGTTCAAGGCTGGCCAGGGCAAACAGTTCACAAAACCCCATCTCCAAAACAATTAGAGCAAAAGTAACTGGAGATGTGGCTCAGGTGGTAGAGTACCTGCTTTGCAAGCACAAAGGCCTGAGTTCAAACCTGAGTCCACACAAAAAAAGCTATTGCATAAAGGAAATGCAAATTAAAACCATGCTAAGATTCCACCTCACCCCTGTTAGAATGGCCATCATCAGCAACACCACCACCAACAGGTGTTGGCGAGGATGCGGGGAAAAAGGAACCCTCTTACACTGCTGGTGGGAATGTAAACTAGTACAACCACTCTGGAAAAAAATTTGGAGGCTACTTAAAAAGCTGGACATCAATCTACCATTTGATCCAGCAATACCACTCTTGGGGATATACCCAAAAGACTGTGACACAGGTTACTCCAGAGGCACCTGCACACCCATGTTTATTGCAGCACTATTCACAATAGCCAAGTTATGGAAACAGCCAAGATGTCCCACCACTGATGAACGGATTAAGAAAATGTGGTATCTATACACAATGGAATTTTATGCAGCCATGAAGAAGAACGAAATGTTATCATTCGCTGGTAAATGGATGGAATTGGAGAACATCATTCTGAGTGAGGTTAGCCTGGCTCAAAAAACCAAAAATCGTATGTTCTCCCTCATATGTGGACATTAGATCAAGGGCAAACACAACAACGGGATTGGACTTTGAGCACATGATAAAAGCGAGAGCACACAAGGGAGGGGTGAGGATAGGTAAGACACCTAAAAAACTAGCTAGCATTTGTTGCCCTTAACGCAGAGAAACTAAAGCAGATACCTTAAAGCAACTGAGGCCAATAGGAAAAGGGGAACAGGTACTAGAGAAAAGGTTAGATCAAAAAGAATTAACCTAGAAGGTAACACCCACACACAGGAAATCAATGTGAGTCAACGCCCTGTATAGCTATCCTTACCTCAACCAGCAAAAACCCTTGTTCCTTCCTATTATTGCTTATACTCTCTCTACAACAAAATTAGAAGTAAGGGCAAAATAGTTTCTGCTGGGTATTGAGGGGGGGGGAGAGGGAGGGGGCGGAGTGGGTAGTAAGGGAGGGGGTGGGGGCAGTGGGGAGAAATGAACCAAGCCTTATATGCACATATGAATAATAAAAGAAAAATGAAAAAAAAAAAAAAGAATTAACCTAGAAGGTAACACACATGCACAGGAAATCAATGAGAGTCAACTCCCTGTATAGCTATCCTTATCTCAACCAGCAAAAACCCTTGTTCCTTCCTATTCTTGCTTATACTCTCTCTACAACAAAATTAGAAATAAGGACAAAATAGTTTCTGCTGGGTATTGAGGGAGTGGGCGGGAGAGGGAGGGGGCGGAGTGGGTGGTAAGGTAGGGGGTGGGGGCAGGGGGGAGAAATGACCCAAGCCTTGTATGCACATATGAATAATAAAATTTAAAAAAAAACAAAAAAAGCTTAATGCAAACGCACATTCCTGTGTTAAAACAAACATCTTTAAAAAACAAAACTCTAGGTACACTAACAAAATCAGTGAAGCCAGAGGCTCAGTGAGGGAAGAGTCAACTTCTCATTCCTTTATGCATGGTCTTGGGCTACAATAGTCCCTTTTACCTTTTTCTTTACTTCAGATATCAAAGGAAAACAATCTAAAGTAAAAGCAGTCAGTATTTACTTGTCAGGTACTATCATATACTAGATTATTATTTAACTCCCAGAATAACCCTTCCAGCTTTGACTATTATTAGGTCTGCTTTGCAAAGTAAAGAGTAGTAGTATTTCCCAAGTCACACAGTTCATAACCTGGCTGAGGCAAGATCTGAACTCTTCAAGCTTTACTCCAGAGCCAATACTCCAGTACTGTACCTACTATACTGTCTCATAAAAGTAAGTTTCTCTATGTAATGACCTAAGAAGTCATCTAACTGGGAAAGAGAAAAAACTACTCATAAAACATTTATAAGCACAGCTGGCTCATATTATCAGCAAATTCTTTTTCTTATGTAAAGGGCCAGGTAGTCAACATTTTAGGATTTATGGCACAAAAGTTCTTTGTCCCAACTATTCAATCCATTGTTGTAGTCTGAAAGCAACCACAAACAAATAAACTCTGTTCTAATGAAACTATTTAGACAGTAAAACTTCATGTACAAACACAGCCAACAGGAAGATTTGTCTAGGGGCTATAGTTTGCTGACCCCATGCTAGCTCATAAACAGAGAGATATATTAATAGTTTGAGTATATACTCTAAAAGTCATGATTCCTATGTAAATTACAGAAAATCACCATGCAGTTATAAGACATAACTTCAACGACTTTCTTCAGAGGCAAATGCATTTATTTACAGAAAGGATTTGTATTTTTATTACATTATCAAAAGATACTGTTTTAGTGGCAAGAGCAGGTTTTCTCTGTAGCTTTCAAGGATACCTCTGAGCTTTTCTGAATCCCTAAGGAAGGCAGCACCTCAGCCCAGAACAGGCGTACAAAACCACAGCAGTTTGCACCAGGACTGCTACACAGCCTGCATTTGTTCCTGTCCCACATTTATTCCCCATCAACAGCACCTGTGCAGTCAGAGCAGGTGCCTATAATTTTCAGCCAACAAATTCAGAATTCCTGGAACAGTGAAAGCACAAACAAAAAAGTTCATTTGATTTACTGTATACAAATTAAAACAGATGTATCCATGCAAAATTCAACCTTTTCTGATGCTATGACTTCTCAAATTTTAACTGTTCTCCTGGTTGCCCATCCAATTAGGTAAAAGGGATAAGACAGGGAATAAGATTTGCTGATTGCTATCATCAATTTCCCAAGCTAACTGAAGTTATGGACAAGAAAATGTAATGTTCTTTGATCTTCTTCTAACTTATAATTCAATATGCAATATTGTTTGAATTACTACCCTGTCTCTCAGATTGCCAATGCTGCCATTCTCATTTTCACTCTTATCCTTCTGCTATCTGTTTTATTGCTAAGTGTTTTTAACATCTACACCTTTTAGTAGGAACACTTTAAATAAGGACCCAGGCTGGGAGTGTGGCTCAATGGTGGAGCACGAGCTCTGAGTTCAATCCACAACACAAAAAATGGGGGTGGTGGAAGCACCCAAATACATTCTTATTTATAATAAAGTGTATGGATATGGGCATAAAAAATCAAATATATAAAGTAAATGTGAAGGATTCAATGAAAACATGCCCATGTTCTATTTTATTTCTATACCTCAGTGGGTAAAGCACATTCCATTTGTACACTAGATTAGGGCAACAGGTTCTAAATTTATAAATACCAAAATAGACTTTATATGTACTACACTCAAACATATTAACGTATTTAGCATTAAGAATACTGATGAGGCAAAGAGCCATTCCACTTGGACAAACCATACCAGAGAAGGCAATCAGAAAAGAACATATTAAAGCAAGGCTTTTAAAGTCTGTACTGCATCTTGGAAAGAATGAAGGAACTAGTGATATGATCCACTCTACACAGAAGAGTGACATCAAATCTAAACAGAAAACAGGCCCACTATAGAGTCCATTACTTCACTGAAACGTAAATCAGCATCAAAAGTATCTGTGTTACATATGCACACGAAAGCAATACGAGGAATCTCCCTGAATAGCTATCCTTATCTCAACTAGCAAAAAACCCTTTGTCCTTATTATTGTTTACATTCTCTCTTCAACAAAATTAAAGATAAAGGCAAAACAATTTCTGCCTGGAAGCGAGGGGGTTGGGAGGGGAGGTGTGGGAAAAGGGAGGGGGCCGGGGATAGGTGGGAGAAATGACCCAAACATTGTATGCATATATGAATAAACAAGAAAAAAAAAGTATCTGTGTTAGAAACAAACTCTTTAATGAATGACATGTCAACATTAAATGCAAAAGACAAATTGAAAACAATGTCTTGGACTGACTCTGTATTTAGAGGGAAGAGACAGACAGCAAATGTGATATATATCAATGTTCTTTTAGACAAAAAGACAAAATATCCTACAGTTAGTACTTTATATTCCTAAAACATCAAGAAAGCCTAACCTGGGAATGTAAGCAAGTCTGTAATCCCAGTACTCAAGAGGGTGACACAGGAGGATTTCAAATTCGAGGCCAACCTGGGATACATAGCGAGACCCTGGACAGAGAAGAGGAGAAAAGAAGAGAGAGAAAATTTTTAAAGTTTTAAATTTACTGATCTAAATACTATTGTAAAGTGAATACCATGTGGCTCACTGAATAGCAAGTTAAAAATTAAACTCATATAATAACTCATTCATATAAAACTTGACTAAAAATTGTGAGATTGATTCCAAGAGAATACTTTTGCTTATCTGTCATTATGTGCAATACTTCCTGATGTGCAATTTTTCCTGGTAGTTTTCACTACAACATAGGAACTATACATCTTAAATGTTTACTTTTACTTCCTATTTCATTCTGACCCAGAACTCTGTAGGAATTAATGAATAGAGAATCTTTCCATTCATGATATATAATAACTATAACCAGTGCTTGTGGTGGAAACACAGCTCAATGGCAGAGTGCTTGCCTTGCATACATAGAAGACCTGGGGGTTCAATCCCCACCTACAACATCGACAAAAATGTAGCTAATAAGAGCCTTACAAAGGAGAAATTGCTGGTGATATGGGAGTGCCTTTAACTTCATAAAGCAGTCTAAGGGCTAGCAAAATGGCTCAAGCGGTAAGAGCACCTGCCTAGCAAGCCTAAGACCCTGAGTTCAAACCCCAGTAGAGCCAAAAAAATTTTTTAAATAAAGTCATCTAAGCACAATACAGTCATTCCTGGTTTTCTGGAGGGAACTGGCTCTAGGATGTCCCAGGATACCAAAATCCATGAGGCTTAAGTCCCTTATACTAAACGGCATGGTATTTGTATATAACCTATATGCATGTCCTTCCAAATACTTTAAGCCTAGATGACTTATAATCCTAATACAATGCAAATGCTTTATAAATACTTATACTGTATTATTCAGGGAATACTAAAAAGAAAAAAGCCTGTACATGTTCAGTATGGTGGAATTCTTTAAGTATGTTTAATCCATGGTCAGCTGAATCCATGCATACAAAACCCATGGACAGGGGTCATATATGTACACAACATGTACATTGGAACAAATGACTAGTAAGATTATTTTTATGTTTGTGAACATGCTATAGTTTAAAATGTTTCTGTTATACAACAATATGACAATAAAAAAAATTTTTAAAGACAGTTTTGTTATTTCTTTTAACCTAAAAATAAGCATACCTCAAATTATAAAATAATTGTCCTAAACAGTCTTTATCCAACCAAAGACAAGCATTCAAGAAATTATGTAAATTTTAAAGCATTAAGTGCTTTAATGAGCACTTGGTCCTCAGTCATGCTGTTAGTCCATCTGTAGAAAACAATGACACACATTTGATTTATACAAGTTATTACACATTATAAAGTTCTGTCTTTGGAACTAAAAACTGCTAATAGTTACTGGTAATAAGCACATTTCCATAAGATAAAGAGCTATACATTTCTAGTATTATAACTTGATTAGCATAACTAACTAAGCATTTATTTAGCATTTACTATGTTCCAAGCCTCAAGAAATAAAAATGGAATTCTAATGGCATTCACTACCAAGGAATGGCTCAAAAATCTAGCATTGAAAAAATGGCATGTGTTTAAAAAATAACACTTAGTCTCCTGAGTAATATAAAAATCTAAGGTATTACTGCTCACAATGATAAAAAAAAAAGTTTGGCTATGTTTACACTTTAGTATTCACAGAACACTGTTTTCTAATTTTCTACCCACTCTATTTTTAAAGTATATGTATATTAATATGACAAACAGAAACCATTTCAAGTACATATTACAAACTTTCTTTACTGTGATGATTCCCCAATAAATGACTATTGCATGGCATGTGATAAATCCAATCAGGCTGTCAGGTCAGTAGGACAAAATTCCCACTGATTCATGACATTCGTCAGCTATCTACACAGAACCAACATTCATCAGTATACTAAGACGGATCCATAATAGTGATAAAAGACATGTATCACTGGTTATCAGATAAAATGAGACTGGATGTTGTTGCAGTAGGTGGGGACAGCTATGAATTTAATCAAGGCTCTACATGAATTACTTGGTGAGCCACTGCCTCCCAATTCATTCCAATAAAAAATGAACTGAATGCAGAAAGATGGAAGCAACCCAAAAACACTGCACATGCTGAGTACTAAGAGACCTCCGCTGATTTTCTCTATTGGGTTAAGTTTGCATCAAAAGCAAGAGGCAACATGCTAAACCTCAAATTAAACTTGAACACCCTCCACAAATAGATTTCTAACACTTCCACATAAAAAACAGTTGCTTCAGTGAAACTACTATGACCATCCTCAAAACAAAACTTCAAGATGTAGGTTCCTTGTTCTTACCATCTTTCCCATTCTTCACAATCTATTAAACTCTGCCTTTGTAAAATCTTCCCTCTCCACTCACACTGTGAAAAAGGAAGCTCTAGAAACTAAAATTAACTTTACCATGTGTTAAGACTACCAAATAGGGTGAAAAGAACTAAATTCAATTTAGAATAAAATATTTCTAATTCACATCCTAGCACAAAACTGCCTATGTACTGGTTTCTTAATCTCTTTACATCTTGCACTGTTGTTTTAAGATATAGAGATTTCCCTAATAATATTTTGAATTTCCAAGAAAGAAAGTACTTTGTTTTTCGTTTTGTTTTGTTTTAGGGGAAGGGTTGTATTGGGGTTTGAACCCAAGACTTCACACTTGCTGGGCAGGCATTGTACCACTTGGGCCTCCAGCCCAAGAAAGGACTTTCTATCTTGTCATGTTACATTCCTATTACCTCTAGCATTGTGCTCTGATTAAATGAATGAGCAGAAGAGTTTGATACATTCACTGCCTAGTATAAATCCCAATATTTATAAATATGTAAATAAACCTCTCATAGGTCATGTTATTAACATAAAAAATTAAAGGGCTGGGGAAAGAATTAGTGTAGGACATTGAAAGCATAGCAATAAATTATAAAGCAAGAGATTTTTACATTGTCTAAGATATTGCATTATAATCAAAGAAAATTTTCAACAAGTTTAGAATCAAAGATTAAAAAGTAGAAGAGTCCATCTACTTTACTTCCTTTTATAACTAAAGTTCTTAATCTATAGTCAATATACAATAAAAGTGTGGGTTCCATAAATGTGGTATCAAGTACATTAGACCCCCTCCCTTATCCATGGGAATTTGTTCCAATTCTCCCAATGGATGCCTGAAACCACAGTTAGTACCAAATCGTGTGTGTGTGTGTGTGTGTGTGTGTGTGTGTGTGTGCGTGCGCGCGCGCGCGCGCATGTGCGTGTATGTCTGGGTGTATGTGTGATAGCTGACTTAAATTTAAGATTCAGTTTCCAAATATAATAATAGGAAATGGCAGATCTGAGTCTTATGTTTTCTACTAAAAGATATTGAACACATACAACCCTGTTCTAAATTTTAATTCGTAAGTTAGACACAGGTAAAAATAATAATAAAACGTAAATATAAACTTAATGAAATTACTAGCAACAACAGTAATTTTGTACTCTAGGACTACTCCTAAGTAAATTAAGGGCACCTGAATACAAGCACTGTGATACTACTGTAGCCAATGTGATAACTAAGACAGTTACTAAGTGACTAATGGGCAGAGAGCATATACAATGATGAATACAATACACCTGAAAAGCAATGATCCATACCCCATACAGGACATAGTTGGGTGACATAAGCTTTTATCAGATTTCTCAGAATGACATATAATTTAAAACATAAAACTTCGTGCAATTTTCTTTTTAATATTTTCGGACTGCAGTTGACCTCATGTAATTGAAACTCTGGAAGGCAAAACCATGGACAAAGAGTTACTACTGTAATCCAATCCCTTTTATGCATTTTGAAACAATACTCTGAGAAGGGGCCTACAGGCATTACCACACTGCCAAAAGGATGAGTCCTAGGGAAAAGGGAGTGATTGTGATGGTCAAAGAGAGAAAGTGATTTAGGAACTCAAGGATAATAGGGAAACTGATTTATAGCATGATTGTGTTAGTAGCTCAGTATCTTTTAGTAAGTTAGTAGAAAACTTAATACTCACATCTGCTATTTTCTATTATTATATTTAGAAATTTAATTTTAAATTTAAGTCAGCACTATGACTTTCAGTCTGTACCACACCTGCTTACAGTTCCAAATGAAAGATAAACCAAGCTGTCAGTGGGTACTATAGCATCATTCATTGCTAAAAATACTGACACAAAAGATCTTTGAGGTTAACTTTTCTGAATGTTTTCAAAAGAAGAAAACAATGGCACTCTAAAAACTAAATTCTTAAATGGAATTTTCAAAATAGAATCTTCATATGGCTTCTCATTTCCAGCAACTACAATTTTCAAAGCCACAGCTGTACTTTATACAGATTTTACAATTTAATTTTAGCCTCAATCATAACTAGACTCTAATCAGTCTTTTAAAAACTTACAAGGCCAAGACAAAAATCATTTTATATTGTATTTATAGGATTGTCCATCATATTAAGCAAAGTGCTAAAAAACTTCATATAAAATTTCAGTCAGGCAAGGGGCATGGCTCAAGTGGTAGAGGGCTTACATAGCAAGCCCAAAGACCTGAGTTCAAATCCCAGTAACACCACCCAAAAAAAGAAAATTCAGTAAAATACAGTTCTTATACATATATATTTTACCTAATTTTCTTACCAACTAACAAAAAACTTTACAACATAAGTATAAATTACTATAATAATAATTATTGCAAGTAACAGTACTTTTGCTTAAATCATCAAAATTAAACACCTAGTTTAAATGCTGTACTCTTTTTTATTATTGTTGTTGTTTTGAAGGTACTGGGGGTTGAACTCAGAGCCTTGCACTTGCTAGGCAGATACTATGTTCCCTGAGTCACCCCTCCAGCCTGCTGTGCTTTAATTATTTTCACCTAGGGTCTCAATTTTTTTACCCAGACCAGCCTAGACAGCAACCCGGGATGACAAGCATGCGCCACCACACCCAGTTTTTTTGTTGAGACTGGGTCTAACTTTTTGCAAGGCTGGCCTCAAACACGATCCTCCCATCCCAAGTAGCTGGAATTAAGAGGCGTGAGTCACTACACAATGCCCAGCAAAATGCTATACTCTTTAAATGATGAGATACTTAGTTTTGATGTGACTTTTCACGACAAATAACTCGATTTCATTAACAAAATTTTGCACATTAAATGTGATTTGTCGAGTTTAATTTATAATGCATTGCTGTATGTACTGACATTTAACAGAAAAATGTTATAGCAGTGACACCTCCAAAAACTGAGTGAAAGCCAAGCAATTAAAGGAAGTATTTAATAGGAAACTTACAGAATTTCCCTTTCTAGCATAGTCTTTGACTTTTAAATATAAAAAAGACTTTAAATTTTGACTTGATAAAACAGGCAGTCTGCTCAGCAGCCAGCTCACTTAAATAGTGAGGTGAGTATGGCAATAGTCATACCTTAGCAAAAGACTTCCATCAATAACAGCTGTAAACACCTATTTGAGAGAATTATAACACTCTGTAACAAGTCATTTCACAAACTATGCACAAATGATAGGTTTTTATTTCCAGTACCATTCCAGTCTTCAAAAATATCTAGACATGAATCTCAGTATTCCATATGCAACCAACTCTGGTCCTCAGTATTACTACCTCACTATTAAACAATAAGTACCTTTGTCAATATAAGGAGTAAGAAGCCAAAAATAGGTAATCAGCAAAGACATTATCTTTAGACTTGATTTCCCAATATTTGATGTCTTTCTAGGCATCCTAAGGATTTGTACTTTAATTTGGATGTAATCAGATTACTAACCATTTCTTAGTTCAGACCTTTTAAATATTTTCAAATTTATTGTATGACCCAGTATGCAGTGCATTTAAGTATACCAGATGAACCAAAGAATGACTATCCTTCAACTATTGCATATGGTATTCTAAAATATCAACTAGACTAAGATGGTTGATATTGCTGTCTTGCTCCTTGATGCCTTTAAATCTACTGATTTTTCAATCTAGTTTCTCTATTGTTTGCTGACAAAATTAAGTTTAACTCTTCTATAATTATTTAGAGCTTTCCTTTCTCTGACTCTCTCTGTACCAGATGTTTCCCCTCATTCTCTGATAGTCTGCCTCCATCTCTCATGTCCTCAAACCAGAAAACACTGCACACTTCCAGAGGAATTTGTCCCCCAGCCTGTGACCGTGGCCCATCCTTAGGACAAGGCTGTTAACACAGAAAATCTGCCCTGTGCCAGTCTTCTTGCAAGTTCTGATTCTCCTCTAACGGCTTACTTTTGCTCATTCTAAAGTACTCAGGTTTTGTATTTTGTCTTATTTGCAGGAGGTTTAATCTATTAGTTCATTCCACCACATCAGAAGCCCCTATGCAAATTTTTCTTCAATCTTACAATGTATATATGTGTTGGTCTCTCTAAGTATAACACTGAACAGAGTATGCCCAGAAAGACCAGAATCCACAGGTTTGATAAAGATAATATAAACTAGAACAATTCCGTGAATCAGTAATTTAGGGTCATAATATATTCAACAAAAGGAAGATTATTAATACTACTGATTAACTGTTTAAGATTATTTTGATAACTATGTTGGAAGATGAATTTCAGAAAGGAAATCAAACAGGCACCAATGGCTCATGCCTGTAATCCTACTTACATTAGAGGGTGAAATCAGGAGGACCACAGGTCAAGGACAGCCCAGGCAAGTTCACCATCTCAAACAATAGCTGGTATGTGGCTCTTCATCCCACGCTACACGGGAGGCTGAGATCAGGAGGAGAGCAGTTCTATGCCAGCCCAGGCAAAAAACTTTTGAGACCCCACCTCAAAGGTAAGAAGCTGGGTGTGGTAGCATGTGCCTGTCATCTCAGCAATGCCAGGAAGATATTGGTCCAGGCTGGCCTGGGCCAAAAGCAAGATCTCATCTTCAAAATAGCCAGAGCAAAAAGGGCTAGCAGAGTGGCTCAAGCAGTAGAATGCTTGCCTAGCAAGTGTGTAGCTCTGAGTTCAAAGCCCAATACTGCTGGGGCACTGGGGTGGGGGGGCGGGGAGTGGAGAAAGAGAGAGAGAGAGAGAGAGATTGGTTGGGACAGACTAAGTAAAGAATAGTAGGCATGAAGAGAATGGTGATGTGGACAGAAAAATAAGTAAGCAAATAAGTTCCATAGAAATTGAAAGGAGTATCAAAGGAGAGACCACAGACATTTTGCCTCCATATTCCTTGATCTGAAAATATGGCATTCTTTCCACATTTCTTATATTTGTTGCTCTCACCTAACTCTACTCTCCAAAAATGAGAAATTAAATTCCTCCACCCCATGCTAAAAGTGGACCTCACTAATCACTGCCCTCTGAAGTTTATCATTTTAATACAGAGATCCAGGTATTACAAGTTAGCACATCAATCAGCACATAAGTTAGCACGTAACAGGAAAACCATCTGCTATCTCTCACTTAAACACTGACCAAACAAATACACCTTAAATGATCTTATATAAACAAAAATTTATGTGACCCCTATGCAAGCTCAAATTAATATTCTGGGCCTCTAACCTAGCACAACCCATCTATCAAATTCAACTTCTTTACATATATATTCACATCTACATCCAGTTCCACTTCACAACATGACACATTTCTATCTTTAAGCCTTTGTTTATGCTATGTCCTTGATTAAAAGGCCTTAACTACAATTGCTAGCAAAGTTCTTTCTTCAAATTCTTCCTTGAAGACTCAATTCAAGTCATATCATCACAGCCCTTTGCATTATCTCCCTCTAAACACTTCTTTAACAAACCTAAGCTAACAGGCATTATCTATTAATAATTATACTCTCTATAGTTAACCAAACTTACATATATATAGATATATATATGTTATGTATATGTGTGTGTGTAAGGGACTTCACACATAATCAGAGAAATGTCAACCAAAACCACAATGACAAACGCAACACATGATGTGCTTAGAAAACACTGTGCTAAGTTGCAAATCACAAAAGACCGTTTATGATTCCATTTATGTAAGCTACCCAGAATAAATAAATCTACTGGGACAGAAAATGGATTTATAGTTACTTATGGCTGGAGGGAAAGAATGATAAGACATGAGAATTTAAAAGGTTTTTTTCTAGACATGATTGAAAACATTCTAAAATACTGGTGAAATCTAGACAACTGAGTAGACCAAACAACCCTAATGAATTATACACTTTCAATGGGTAAGCTGCATGGTATGTCAATTGTACCTCAACAAAGTTATTACCAAGGGGCCAGGCATGTCAGTACACGTCTATAATCCTAGCTATGTGGAAGGTGGAGATGAGAGGACTGTGGTTTGAGGCCAATATAGGGAAAAAAGTTAGTGAAGCTGGAAGCCAGTGGCTCACACATATAATCCCAGCTACTCAGGAGGCAAAGAACAGGAAGAATGAGGTTCAAGGCCAGCTGGGCAAATAGCTTAGGAGACCCTACTGCAAAAATACCAAATACAGAAAAGGGCTGGTAGAGTGGCTCAAGTGGCAGAGCACCTGCCTGGCCAGTGTGGGGCCCTGAGTTAAAACTCCAATACTACCAGAAATAATGATAATAATAAAGGTGGTGACACCCTATCTCAAAAAACAAGGCAGGCATGGTGGCACATGTAATCTCAGCTAAATAAGAGGCAGAGGTAGGAAGATCATGACCCAGGCTGGCCCAGGGCAAAAACACAGAACCTATCTGAAACATAAACTAAAGAAAAATGGCTGGAGGTGTGGCTCAAGTGTTAGGCCAATTGTCTAGCAAGTGCAAGGCCTGAGTTCAAACTCCAATACTACAAAAAATAAATAAATTTTAAGTAGTCCAGCAAGGTCTTTCAACCTGAGAAAGCCAGAGACATAATCATTTCTTGGCACCTGCCAAGGCTTCACATTTCACCCAATGTGTACAACTGAGTAATATGCAAGCCACTGAAATAATGCTTCCCAACTATGAGAAGACTCTTTCCCTCAACTTCTGATCTAAGAAATTCCTAGAAAAGTGCATGAAGCCATTCATGATAATGATATTGATGAGAATGAATTTTAATAGGTGTAATCGGAAAAGGCTTATAAATCAATTTTCTTCTTTATTCTACTAAATTCACATTCAGCAAGAACACATAAACCTAGCACAGATGTGAACATATAGGCCTACCAAAACAATTCTTTATTTCTGGTTAATAACTTGATGATTTTGATTACTAAACTTATTCAAATGTCTCAAAAGGAATAGCACAGTATTATCTACAAGTGTTTAGATTGTATCTCCCAGCTTCTGAATTCTAAAGACAATAGGACTCAAGTACCAGTACATGTGTTTGAGCGCTTGCACTGGTGTTGCGATATAGGCAGCTTGCCTCCACTTGCCTTCGCCAAGGTTAAACCAAGCTAAAGAAGTACACAACTACAGGAAGAAGACCTGCTTGATCTTCTGGCAGTAGTGATTGATACATACACCCTTTACCTTAGCCCTACTCAAACCCATACACACACTGAGGCCCAAAATTAGGATTTAACAACTTTACAGTGAAGTCACTCTAAAATCACTTATGATTCAATACAACAAGTTACTTTTCCACTGAATCTTCTCAATCATCGTTAGAAGGTGATTAAACAAATTCCACTTTTTTTGGAGAACACAGAGAACCACATAAAGAAAATGAGTCCTAGTGGTCAAACTAACCTCTATGAAAAGAAAGGGATAGCAAAGATGTTACATGTAGGAATGGTTTCACACAGAATACTATGAATTTGACCCAGTTTTTCAAAACTAATATAGGGTCCTACATAGATTAACTGATTCAGTGAAAAAACCTTCATGTTACCAGTACATTTTTCAATTGGATAGTACAGTCTCAAATTTGGGAAATTGTAATACAAAGATAAAAGATCAATCAGATTTGAATTTAAGTTTCTATTAATGTATTCATTTACTCATTTCATTCAACAGCTACTGAGCACCTACTATAATGGCAGATAACCCTGACAACATAATATGAAAATTAATAACATCACCCAGATACAGTGGTACATACCTGTAGTCCTAACAGTTGGGAGACCGAAGCAGGAGAATCACAAGTTTGAGGTCAGCGTGGGCCACATACCAAGTTCAGGGCCGGCTTGGGCTACATAGCAAAACTCTGTCTCAAAGAAAATTAATAATAGCTACTCCTTGTATTCATCAAGGCATGCAGTATTATGGGGAAAATAAGCAAGTAAGACAGTATGATGGTGCATTCAGGATGTGGTGTATTGTGATAGCAGCAAGCACATGTTATTCAGGGAACCTTCAAGTACCTGACTTAGTCTCAGAAAAGCTAACTACCCACTATTTAAGGGCCTTATCAAACAAAAATAGCTTTCACAACATTTAAGAATCTGTGTCTTTCTGGAATCCATACTAGACACTTAAACTATATGAATTTTTCTATTTTCTAACTTGGGAGAAGCATAATAAAACAGAAATAGCTCTGACTTCCTGTTGCTACTTAACATTTAACATTGGGAGACCTCTGCTAGAGTCATCCATTGACCTCTCATGTTTCTGTACATCTTTTGTTGGTTACTCTTCTAGACTTTTTCCAAAGATGTCGATACAGCATCAAACCTTAAAAGATGCAAATTATCTGCCTTGAAGGCAGCAGACAGGTCTGTTTCCTAACCAGGATAACAGAAATAAGGTCTCTCTTGGGGTGAAATTGGGGCAAGATTGCTGGAAGGCTTCTCACAAGACTAGGGCTTTCCTAGGCTTAGGATGCCTCAAATGTGATGCAAACCCACTCTGTAGGCAAAACCAACCTTAATCCACTTCTGCATGTCCCCTATGGAGTCTGAGAGGCAGGGGAACTGCTCAACAACATATACAAAAATGTGGCAGGCTAACTTGTGAATCTGCAAGTAGGGGAGAATCTCAGACTCTTTACAGTTCTTAAAACCTAGAAATAATTTGTTTCTCTTCAGTAAAGATAAGAAAGGCCAAGTATACCTATGCTTTCTGCCATTAAACAGTGCTGGTTAGTGAGAGAGAAGCAAGGAAAGAAAAAAGAAGTAACCATTATAAATCTGAACTGCTAAGCTGATGCTAGCAGAACCCACTGGACATTAGACAGGTAGGCTACTAAATTCTGATAGTATAGTTAGATATAGCAGTATATTCTTGTGTTTTTATATATAGTATATTCTTACATTCTTATATACTTCTCTCTTTTTTGTGAAAGGGTGAAAGTATATCAGAAGATTTGGGTTGGGAGTAAAGATAAGACAGCCTAAGAGAAATTTACCTATTTTGATTTGCAAAGTCTTAATTATCAAGACATCAGCAAGTAAGAAGGCAATTCAGATAGATCAAAAGATGCAAAGATGCAAAGAAAATACAATAGTGCTGAACCAAACCACAGGTGAGAACATTATTTAGCAAGTTCTTGCTAAGTGTTTTTGGATGTGCAACCATTTCCTACAAACATTCTGAAATTAATGCACCTTCCAAAATTAGTATCACAGCAAGGAAGAAAACATTCTTCTGCTCTGCTGCTTCCCAAGACAAAAAAAAAAAAAAACAGTAGATATGAAAATGTATGCAGGTGGAAGAATTACTCTGTGATCACCCAAAAGATGTAACAGGAAATGTGCCATTTTAATTTAGAAGACAAACTTGAGTAAGTTATTATTTGCAGACAAGTCTTATATGATTGCCACTGCAAAATCAATTCACTGAGTCTAGCAATGTGAGGGGTCAGGAGGGAACAGGTCAATAGGAAGGAAAATCACACCAAGACCAATCATCCCTGAAAAAAATGGCTTCATATCCTTTATGTGCTTTAAGCAGAATTACAGTAAATGATTTTTCTCTCATGCATGCCTACTTCTTAGCAATTTCTTCATATATTCCAGGGATAGTACCCAGTTTACCAAGACACTTACTTCTGAAGCTTAATTTATGCACAATTAAGAATCTCCATGTTGACTTTATTAGAACGATATCAAAATAGCACTATTTTCAATCATTTATTATGCCAAATAAAACCCAGCAGATTCTCTGCCCAATAGTATATTAAAAATGTCTGTCACCTCTATTCTAATAACCAGCAAGCAAGGCTAAAACAAAAGAAAGAAAACCAAAACAACAACAGTTTTCTGGGGGGAAATGCCCAAAGACACAATAATGCTTTGAGGAGAAGAGCTTCATACCTATGATACTAAAGATGAAGTATGTCAACAAATGTCTTAAAGGAAAACGATTCCATGCTACAAATAAGCATTAAATGTAGATCAGGTGAAAGATATTGCACAGAATGCATAAACACAAAGCATTACCTAGTCTCATCGACAGTTACCTTCCCTCATACTTCACTGTATAGTCAATGTTCCTACTAGAAGCCTACATATTAATTCTCACCTTCCCTTGTTCTGTTGGGCAGAGAGGTTAATGAATACTGTATAGACACATAACCTGTCTTAGTCTATTTGGTTCAGCTTATAACAAAGTACCTGAGACTAGGTAATTTATAGAACTGAAATATATTTTCCACAGTTCCAGAGGTTGGCAAATCCAACATGTAGGTGCTACCATCTGGTGAGGTATCTTGAGACATCCTCACATGGCAACAGGACAAAACAACACTATGTCCTCTCATGTCAGAAAAGTGGAAGGGCAAGCTAGAGCCAAAGATCAAGCTGGCAGGCCAATATGTGAAACCTCTTTCATGAGTTTCAATTCCAATCACAAGGAAGGAATTCAAATGGCCTAATCAGTTCTTCAAGGCCTCGTATTATCACACTGGCAACACCAGAACATGAAAGGACACATCCATACCACAGCAAAGCCCACTACCCAAGGGAGCCAAAGAACCTTCAGATCCCAACTGTGGTTGTAATCACCTGCAGGGGCAAAGCCCATTCATGAATGATAGCACCAAAGCATGGCAAGGGTGATGGAGAAATTAAAAAAGTTTTCTAAGCGACAAACCAGAGCTTCACTCACTAAACATAATTTATAATGTTACAAATACCCAAACATACACATTCAAATACCCCACCATACTGTATTTTATTATGACCATATAAAAAGATTTAAAATAAAGTATGCACAATCTTTCTTCTATTGAAAGACAAAACCCAATAATATTAGACAGAAAACTCTACAGCAAAATAATAATGACTTTCATTTAATAACTCCACATGAAAAAAAGATTAAACTATTTTTAATTCTATTTATAAACAACTGATTAATTTCTACAGGGCACTATACTTGTCTAGTTATGGTTTAATTACACCATCAAATTATGAACTCTCCTTAATTCATTCCACGGTATCAGGTGCTCTACAAAATGCAGCATGTACATTGTGATTCAGTTGGCATTTAGCTGTGGTTGTGAACTAGACTTGTGGTGTCAGTGCAGGGCTAATCACTTTTCAGGTCAATGACAGACACCAAAAATATAAAAAATACTCCATGAACTATGCTATAATGATAAAAGTCTGCTTCTTGATGTTATAATTTAAATAAATGGAAATGTTACCTTTTCATGCCTGTCCAAAGACATCAACATACTCATTCTACATTCTAAGTGTGTGCACACAATAAGTAGCCCAAAATTATTTACACCAATTCCACCGATATTATTCAGTTACAGAAACCAAACTACACACAAATGATGATAGCCAACAGGACAGAAAAAGAATTCGTGACTTGTTATAGCAGACTGGTTTAATTACCAACTTTACCACTATGACCTTGGGGAAAGTCACTTAAAAGCCTTCTTCCTACCAGGCAGCAGTGGCTCACTCCTGTCATCCTAACTACTCAGGAGGATCATAGTTCAAAGCCAGCCCAGGCAAACAGTTCACGAAACCCTATCTCAAAAAAACCCATCACAAAAAAGGGCTGGTGGAGTGAATGACTCAAGGTGAGGGCCCTGAGTTCAAACCCCAGTACTGAAAAAAGAAAAAACCTTCCTCTGTGGAATTTTAGGTATCATCATCTATTTTTCCTATCACAGGATATATGAGAACTTATGTGGGCATGGTGGTGCATGCTGAGTGAGTGAGCAGAGAAGTTTGAGGCCAGACTAAACAATGAGATCTCATTTCAAAAAGTAAAAAGTTAAAAATGTGAGTACTTAAAAGGAAAGATTCATTTATGGTTAAACATCAATAAATATTGCTATGGTATCAGGGATATGATTATTAGACAAATTCCATGTAATCTATAATCCAATGTGTTTCTAGTGGCCCCACGCCTCAATTTACAAATTTTCTACCTTTCCCAGGGAGACAAAAAAGGAAGAAAAAGACAATCAAGATAAAGAGGATAGACTATAAGTAATGAAACCAATTCTCCGGTGTGTTTGGCATGGTGTCTATAAAAATAATTCTAAAACATGAGCAACAAAAATATTAAACAAAGGCAGCAGTGTCTGAGAAAGTGCTTATTAGTCTCCCACAGGGAATATACTTATTTGTATGTGTAAATGACATTATTTCCCATTCTGTGCATGGTTTCTTTGGTCTCTCTTTACCACAAAGTCTAAAAAAAGCTAAACATTGATCTACCATATGATCCAGCAATACCACTCTTGGGGATATACCCAAAAGACTGTGACACAGGTTACTCCAGAGGCACCTGCACACCCATGTTTATTGCGGCACTATTCACAATAGCCAAGTTATGGAAACAGCCAAGATGCATCACTAGTGATGAATGGATTAAGAAAATGTGGTAGCTATACACAATGGAACTTTATGCAGCCATGAAGAAGAAGAAATGTTATCATTCACTGGTAAATGGATGGAATTGGAGAAATCATTCTGAGTGAGGTTAGCCTGGCCCAAAAGACCAAAAATCGTATGTTCTCCCTCATATGTGGACATTAGATCAAGGGCAAACACAACAAAGGGATTGGACTTTGAGCACATGATAAAAGCGAGAGCACATGAGGGAGGTATGAGGATAGGTAAGACACCCAAAAAACTAGATAGCATTTGTTGCCCTCAACGCAGAGAAACTAAAGCAGATACTTTAAAGCAACTGAAGCCAATAGGAGAAGGGGACCAGGAACTAGAGAAAAGGTTAGTTCGAGAAGAATTAACTTAGAAGGTAACACACATGTACAGGAAATTAATGTGAGTCAACTCCCTGTATAGCTATCCTTATCTCAACTAGCAAAAACCCTTGTTCCTTCCTATTATTGCTTATACTCTCTCTTCAACAAAATTAGAGATAAGAGCATAGTTTCTGCCTGGTAGCAAGGGGTAAGGGGGGATAAGGGAGGGAGAGGGGTGGTAAAGGAGGGGTGGGGGAAGGGGGCAGAAATGACCCAAACATTGTATGCACATATGAATACAACAAAATTTTTTTTAATGGGCAGTAAAAAGACAAAATAACCTCCAGTGAATGATGGCTATAATATTGTAATAAAATATAAAAGGCAACAACAAAATCTAAAATGCAAAGATGACTGACATTGTAGGTACTGAATCAAATTCAAATCTCTCACCTTTAAAAGATGGTGAAGAATCAAAAGGATATTAACACGAATGCAAAGAAGTATTGACTTTAAATATTCAAAGACAGATTAACAGGTGAAGTTGAAAAGATTAGGTGAAGCAAACCAAAAAAACAAGAAAGAAAAAAGCAGCCTATTTCTATTTCAGCTGAAGAGTCAACAACTTCAATTCTATTGTTTTGTTAGTCCTAGACAATATGCAGAAACAGAAAAAAGTTCTTTGATCAGCATTTCAAAATCCTATGAACTACTCGGATATGTTCCCCACATCTGACAAATATTTCAAAGTTATTATAGCAAAAAAATCATGCAGATATTTTAAAAATCTTTAATGGTATAATGTAAACACAGTAAAAAAGAATTTTACACCATTACAATTATATGCAATCAATTACCTCCTAAATTACCAAATCTGGACAGGCACAACTGTCATTTTGACCCAGTAAATTACTTAAGTTCATGCTTATACAGAGTTCAACACTACCTTTACAATAACTACAAATCAATCAAGTAAACCTTACACAGCTTCAAGATATAGATTTTTTAAGAATAAGCCCTATAAATCAATTCTATGAATGTTATAGCAAATAAAAATATCAAAATTAATTTTCTCCATGAAACATTTGTGAAATTCAGAACCCACCAAGAAGGTTGGACGTAAGAAACTTGTTTGACTGCAGCAGATAGCAAAAAATAAATTATATATACACACACACACACACACACACACACACACACACACACACACACACAATGACTCTAATGTTTGAGAACACCTTGCTAGTCAGCAGGAAAGATGAAAGAGACTATTTATCATTGGGGGTAGGGGGGTGTTGGGGGGACATGGGAGAAAAACACACAGAGAAAATGTAAAAAAGTAGAGCTAGGGGCATGGCTCAAGTGATAAAGCATCTGCCTAGGTCCTGAATTCAAACTCCAGTACCACCAAAAATAAAATAATAATACATACATACGTATACACACATACACATATACCACCAAAAATAAAATAATACATACATATGTATACACACATACACACAGACACATATGTATGTACACAATATACACCCAGACTGAGAGAGAAATCCTAACTAGTGATTGGTATTCATTAATATTAGAATCAAAGAAAGAACTTCAGATATTAAGATATTTCTCACTACTTGATCCAAAACAGAAACACCATGTTAGTATCAGTGACGGTTTGTATAAATTGACACTGACGTTAAAAAAAAAGTGGGACAATGACTTCTCTGTAACATGATTTGGCAAAATAAAGCACAAGCTTTTCAAACATGTCATATTCCCATTTAGGTCATTACAGAAAGAAAACTACAAAGCAATTTTCCTCATGACAATAGAAACAAAGATCACTAACAAAATATCTATTAGCAGACGGAATCCTGCATATAGAAAAAGGAAAACAAGTCATACCTAATTGAGGTTTTTCAAGGAATTTAAAGAGGTTCAAGATTAGGAAAAAAATAAGTTAATGCATCCTATTAACAGACTAAGGCTTACCACATGATCACTTTAATAGTTGCAGAAAAAGCATGTGACAAAATTCACCATCCATTTATGATTTTTAAAAGAAAAACACTAAATGAGCTAGGAATGGATTGGAATTTTTCCCAATCTGATAAAGTTATCTGTGGGGTCATGGGGGACAAAAAACTGGCAGCTAATAACAGATGTAATGGTCAAAGAATGAATGCTTCCCCTTCTCTAAGTTCAAGAGTAACATGGATATGTACTTTTACCACTGCTATTTTAGCGATCCTAATCAGTATAATCAGACAAGAAAATGAAATAAAAGGCACACAGATGGTGATAAAGAAAGTAATTTAGGTGTTTGCAAATAAAGATGGCTTAGTCAGCTACAGAGAAGAAATCAAGTCAACAGAACAAAAACAGGTCAGTTTAGAATTGGTATACAAAAACAAATTATATTTCTATACACTGGCAACAAAGAACTGGAAATGGAAACTTTAAATGTACACATTTATGGTACACATTTATTATAGCATCAAAAAATTTCAATATTCTAAGAGATAAATCCAACAAAATATGTGTACGGTATGTGTGCTTAAAGTTACAAAACAATACCACAAGGCATTACAGACCTAAATAAATGAAAAGATCTGTCATATTCATGTGATTAAAAGATCCCATGTTAAGATATCAATTGTCTACAAATAGATTTATAAATTCAACATAACATCAATGAAGATGCCAGGAGGCTTTTTGTACAAATTGACTAGTTGATTCAAAAGGTCATGAAAACCTAGTAATCCAAAAATAGCCAAAAGTTTTTTTTGTTTTTTTGTGTTTTTTTTTGTTCGGGGAGGCAGAGATACAGAATTAGAACACTTATTTAAGATCTACTATATGGCTACTATAATCAAGACAGGCGTTACTGATGAAAGGATAGATAGAGCAAAACTGACCTCACAATGAAACCCACACATATATATAGTAAACTGACTTTCAAGAGTCAAGGTAATTCAGTGGAAACAGCATATTCTCAATGAATAGTACTAGATCAAATGAATATACATATACAAAAAAAAGTGAACCCTGACCTTTACCTAGAATCATATACAATTAGGTTGAAGTAGATACTAGTCCAAGTATAAATACTAAAACTGTAAAACTTCCAAAAGAAAACACAGTAGAAAATCTTCATAACCTTGAATTAACCACAGACTTACCAGACATGAGACATTTATAAATTACAAAAGAAAAGGTAATTAAATTCTTCAACATTTATTGTTTGTGCTCTTTGCAAGACACAAGTGAAAACAAGTCATAGATAGGGAGAAAATACTAGTGAAACACCATCTATTAAGGGATATACATCGAGAATATACAAAGAACTCTTAAAACTCAACAAGACAAGCAATACAATATTTTAAAAGAAAAGCAGAAGATTTGAACAGCCATTTCACCAAAGAAGATATATAGATGGCAAAAAAAGAAGCACATGCAAAGATGTCTACCATTAGGAAACTAGGAAAATGCCTACATACCTACTAGAATAGCTGAAATTTAAAGACTAGAAATGTTATGTGCTGTTGAATTTTGAAGAATCAAACTCCCACATATTGATAGGAGGAACACAAACTGAAAGAGCCCACTGGAAATCAACTAGGGAGTTTCTTCAAGTTAAACATACACTTAGCCTTCATTGCACTGGTAGATACAACACCCTACAGAAATGAAAAAGAAAAGTAATTTTCACAAAAAAAAAAAAAACTAGGTACAGGCAGACATGTTGGCAAACACCTACAATCTCCCAGCACTTGAAAGAGTGAGGCAGGACTGAAAGTTTGAGGCCAGCCTGGACAATATACAAAAGTCTTGCATAAAGAAAGAAAGAAAGGAAGAAATAAAACAAACTTAGGTAATATACAAAAGCCTTGCTTTAATAAATAAATAGATAAATAAAACTTAGGTACATTCAAATGATGAAATAGTACTCAACAATTAAAAAGAATAAACTACTGATACATGTAGGAACAGTATAGTAAGTGAAAGAAGTGAAAGAAGCCAGACACAAGATGCTACATACTGCATGATTTTCTTTTTTGTCCATACTGTGGAGTGAACCCAGGGCCTCATGCATGCTATGCAAGTGCCCTAGCCATCTTTGTTCTGCCCCCAGCCATTATGACCTCAAACTCACTTATCAGTGTTAGGGAGTTCACTCCACCTCCCAAGTAGCTGAGATTACACAGGTATGCACCACTACACGCTATGATTCTATTTGTACATCTTTCTGAAAAATGCAAAACCAGAAAGACAGAAGTAAAATCAGTGGTTATCAGGGACTGAGGGTGAGGTGAAGTAATTGACACAAAAAGGATGAGGGACTATTTTATCATGATGAACTGCCCTACTCCTGAGGTAATGATTACATAATGACATATTTGTCAAACTCAAATTGTATACTTTAAAAAATTAAATTTTACTTTATATCAGTTATCTAAATTAGCCTTTTTAGAAAAAAGCAAAATTCTATTTTGTTATATGCATTTTTTTCAAATGCCAGATGAGCTACAAATACTCAAAACATGCTCTAGTAATAATGTGAACAACTGGGCTGGCAGAGTAGCTCAAGTGGTAGACCATCTGCCTAGCAAGTAAAAGGCCCTGAGTTCAAACCCTACTGCTGCCAAAAAAGTTAAATGGGTGCCAGTAGCTCACACCTGTAATCCTAGGAGATTACAGGAGGCAGAGATCAGGAGGATCGCAGTCCAAAGCCAGCCTGGGCAAATAGTTCGAGAAATCCTATTTTGAAAAAACCCATCACAAAAAAAAGGCTGGTGGAGTGGCTTAAAGTGTAGGTCCTGAGTTCAAACCCAGTACCACAAAAAATAATAGTAACAATGTGAACAATTCACATGTTATAACAAAATTATATTATTCCTTCACAATCTTAACTCTAGCTTATTCCTTTAATTATACTCATATTTCCCAAGAGATATACAAAATAATTTTAACTACCATGTGTCAGACTTTTGTCACAGAGACAAAATACTTGAGCAACACAACTTAAGGAAGGAGAGATATATGTTGCCTTACAGTTTCAATCATGGCCAGGGAGGATGTGGTAAAGAAGAGCAGCTCACCACATGGCAGCCAAGAAGCAGAGAGACAGAATTCCTCATTAGCCAGCTTTCTCCCTTTACCCCTTTTATTCAATCCAGGGCTTCAGACTATGGGATGTGCCATCCACACTCAGCACAGGTCTTCCCCTTTACTTAATCCTCTCTGTAAACATCTTCATAGGCACACTCAGAGGAGTGCTTTACTAAATCTCCTAGGTGTCTCTCACTCCAATAAAGCTAATAATCAAGATCAACCAGCCTACTGACTAAATAACTTAAAACAAAATTAACTTCTTCTTATTATTTCACTTATTTTAAAGGAGACTTCACTGCAGACTTAAAGTGGCTTCATTTGAAGCAGAATGAGACAGGACAGGATTGTACCACAGACTTTTCTCTCTCACCTGTATGAGATATAATAGCTCCTATTGCACAGAATAGGTCAAGGACCAAATGATACACTTTCAGAAAATGCCTCCACACGTAACACGGTAAGTGCTCAATAAGCATGTTCTGCTAGTGTTTTCATCTTTACTTAAAGAAACTTTTCTAAGTTTCATTGTTCCAAAATCTAATGTATTTCCTGATGTAAGTCAGGATATTTAATAAATATACTGTATAAAGAATAAGTGACAAGCTGCATTTTTCACTCAATTCTTTCAAGAGATAATTAAGAATAAAGGGATACAATGTAAGAAAAAGAATAAGGGAAGGGAAACAGAAATACATTTACTGTACATCTATAGGTATACTAAGAAACAGGTGCTTTATCTGAGTTATCTCTCTTATTTCTCCTAGAAGACATCTATAGAAAAAGAATCTATATAAAACTTTTAAATAACCCTTCATAAGTGGTCTTTAAAAAGAAGTATTCAGGGCCAGAGGCATGGCTCAAGCAGTAAAGTGCTGCTGAGTAAGCATGAAGCCCTGAGTTCAAACACCAGTGCTGCCAAAAAAAAAAGTGTTCAATTTCTATTTAAAATACTGGCTTGCTCACAATGCAAATATCTCATTAAAAGTAAATTTCATGTTTAGGATGGTTTAAGTAATTATAATTAATTACAACAACTTAATCCATCAAAGCAATATGTTAAGACTCACAATAAACAATCCTCACACCATAAACAATGAACCTCACTGTCCCCCTTCATTTCATAATCATGACTCTGCTTACTTTCAAAACTTAACACAAGTAAGCAAATAAGATTATAGTTGACAACCTCTAATAGTTCCTGAAGTTATAGAAAATGTAAAAATTCTTCAGCATTTATATTGCTTAAATATACAGAGGGGAAAGACTTCACTGCAAGATAGTCATTCTAAGTTTCTATTGGTCCTTATTTTTCATGAGCTCCCCAAAGGCAACTAGCACACAGTAAGAAAACATATCAGAAGACCCTCCATTAGATGTAAACTTACCTGTACTGCTTTATTCTCAAGATCCAATCCAAACACATCACGCCGCTTCACTGTAAGGAAATCAGCATCAGCTCCATCGTCTTCATCATCATCTCTGTCCAAAAGCTGCACAGGAACCTCCTTAACTTTCTGTGTTTCATTAGTGTTGGTGACAGATTCAGTCTGAGACCATCTTTCTTTACCCAGTTTCTCTTCCATTTCTTCATCCTCCTCCTCTTCTTCTTGTTCTTCATCACTAATACCATTATTCAGTCTGTACTCTGTCTCTTCTGCTCTTTTCCCACCTTTCTGCAGGATGGACATTTTCTCACTGAAATAGGCTCTAAACTCTTCCACTTCATCATTGGTGAGGGAGGGAGCCCTGGGCTTAGTTACTTCATTGGCTTGGCTTTTTACCAATTCTTTGGTAGGCTGTTTCTCCATTTTCTGAAGAAATCTTATTCTTGGTGCCACAGCAAGACCAAGAGACCTTAAAAAGCAGACAAATGAAAATAATTGTCTCATTACACTGATGGTATGTTTATGGTACTATGGAACAGTTTCTCAAGAGCAGAGATTTATCTTTAAAGCTTTTCTTAAAGAAAATATTCCCAAAACACATGAATACAAACAGCTTAGATGATTGCAAAAGCAAGCCAAAATGTACTAAATACCTTTCCAAAAACATTTTAGAAACCTGGCTTTACTTCAAGAGTTAATATGGTATAAAAAAAAAGAGCTCTGAAATAGAAACAAGATGATCACAGTTCAAGTACTAGACCCAGTTTCTACTTCAACTCTCAGCCTCAGCTTCTTCACAACATATAATAATAATACCTGCCAAGTCTAACGCAAAGTTGTTTTGAAGATCCAATTAACTAATTATATGAAAGTATTCTGTAAAATGTAAGCTACTAAATCAAATGAGAAGACATGGTCATGAAAAGGACAAAATCCAGTTCTCTGCAAAGAATAAACTAGAGCTTATTCTTCCCTTCTTCTGAAAAAAAAAAAAAGACACAATCATTGCTATAAATATGAGTTTTTATATTTAGATCAAAAAAAATAAACTCTTATTTTCTTCATCTAAGATGAAGACTCAATTTAAGATCAGGTGTTCCCTGCTAGAATCAAAGCTAACAGCTTTCACTAAATTCCCACTGGTAGATTAGAAATATAACCTTAAAGAAAGGACTGCTTTAGTAAACAGCTAATGTCATAGTATGGATCCACTGCTCTCTTCGTGTATAACATGATTTATATCAGAAACTGAGAGATGTAGTATTGAAAAGCACAAACTCAGAAACAAAACTGTGAGGATCAAATTCTGGCCCTGTCACTTCCTAGCTGTATGATCTCAGGAATGTTATTTAATCTCCCTAGACCTGTGTTTTCCTATTTGCAAAATAGGATAGAATGCCTACTTCAGTCAGGCATGGTAATACATGCTTGCAATTCCATCATTCAAGAGGCTGAATTAAGGAGAATCGTGAATTTGAGGCCATCTGGAATTACAGAGTAAAACCCCCCCAACCTCCCCCAAAAAATGACAAAATAAAAAAAGAACGCCTACCTCATAGTGTTATTATACACAGGTAGTTCCAGATATAATGCTGTTAAAGTAAACAGGCAAGAACTGACAACTTGCTGTCATCATTATTACTGTCATTGAAATAGGGGTGAGGATAAACAACTCGTAACCATCAAAGGTTTTCTCTTAATAGGTAGGACTTACATTTACGTTTTCTTGGCTACAAAAACTTTTGAGAGTTCCTTGAAGATAAGAGTATATAAATACATGTATAGTTTTAACACTGACCTACAATATTAAGCACTCAAAATGTTTCCTTAGTAAATGATTTAAGACCTTTATTAGTATAGTACTGGCACAAAAACAGATAAGAAGACCAGTGAAACAGAATACAGGACCTGGATACGAATCCACACACAGCTATGCCCACCTTATTTTTGACAAAAGCGCCAAAAACATACAATGAAGAAAAGATAGCCTCTTCAACAAATGTTGCTGGGAAAAGTGGTTATTCATCTTCAAAAAACTGAAACTAGATCCATGTTTTTCACCCTATACTAGTATGAACTCAAAATGGATCAAGTACCATAATATCAGACCCGAAACTCTGAAGTTAGTTCAGGAAAGAGAAAGGAGTACTATGGAAGTAATAGGTATAGGCAAGGACTTCCTCAGCAGAACCCCAGCAGCTCAGCAACTAAGAGAAAGAATGGACAAATGGGACTACATAAAATCTAAAAAGCTTCTGCACAACAAAAGAAATGGTCTCTAAACTGAAGAGACCATCCACAGAGTGGGAGAAAATATTTGCCAGCTATACATCTGGTAACTAGAATATACAGGGAACTTAAAAAACTAAATTCTCCCAAAATCAATGAACCAATAAAAAAAATGGGCAACTGAACTAAATAGAACTTTCTCAAAACAAGAAATTCAAATGGCCAAAAACACATGAAAAAATGCTCACCATCTCTAGCCATAAAGGAAATGCAAATTAAAACCACACTAAGATTCCACCTCACCCCTATTCGAATAGCCATCATCAAAAACACCAACAACAGGTGTTGGCGAGGATGTGGGGGAAAAGGAACCCTTGTACACTGCTGGTGGGCATGCAAGCTAGTGCAACCACTCAGGATGCTGATCTCCAATTCCATCCATTTACCAGCGAATGATAACATTTCGTTCTTCTTCATGGCTGCATAAAATTCCATTGTGTATAGATACCACATTTTCTTGATCCATTTGTCAGTAGTTGGGCCTCTTGGCTGTTTGCATAACTTGGCTATTGTGAATAGTGCTGCAATAAACATGGGTGTGCAGGTGCCTCTGGAGTAACCTGTGTCACAGTCTTTTGGGTATATCCCTAAGAGAGGTATTGCTGGATCATATGGTAGATCAATGTTTAGCTTTTTAAGTAGCCTCCAAATTTTTTTTCAGAGTGGTGTACTAGTTTATATTCCCACCAACAGTGTAAGAGGGTTCTTTTTTCCCCCGCATCCTCGCCAACACCTGTTGTTGGTGATGTTGCTAATGATGGCTATTCTAACAGGGATGAGGTGGAATCTTAGTGTGGTTTTAATTTGCATTTCCTTTATTGCTAAAGATGGTGAGCATTTTTTCATGTGTTTTTTGGCCATCTGAATTTCTTCTTTTGAGAAAGTTCTCTTTAACAGATTTTTTTAAGGTAAAACTGAATGGTTTAAACTATGACCCTCAGAGAACCAGGCTGGGAATAAATTCCCTAACTTTGAAGATTCACTATTACAACTACATTATGAATACTTACCGTGCATATTCAGGAATAGGTAACTTGCTCACATCAAATACTTCTTTATCCTTCATAAGATATACTGAACGTATGTAGGAGACAAAACACTACAACATAAAAGATTGAAAAGCACAATATAGATGAAAAATGAAGCTAGAACAAAATACAAAAGTAAGCAAAGGGATAAATTCAACAGCAATGAAAAAAACACAAAATAGGTCAGCATATCTCCATTCTGCACATATACACAAAAGAAAATTTAACTTGTACAACTGTAATACTAGAAAAGAATATGCATTTGGTTTCATCAAACCAACTCAACACAGAACATTGCCTTCCACAAAAGCTATGCTAGAAGTTAATATTTAACTACAATAAGGTACAACCAGGAAAAACAAGACATTGTAGACAGATAGGGGATCTATGTTGAACTTCATATCTAATACCTGAGCAAATTTCTTCTTTTTCTAAATGGCCACTTTCTCATCTATTGAAAAGACAGTAATTACACCTTGTGTTATGGCAACGAAAAAAGTGATATAACTAGTATATCTTCTGAAATACAGTTAAGTGCCAATACCTAGTTCTTGATTATATTAGTACAATAATCAAAAGATAGTTAATTTCAACAAAATAAAATTTTACTATAGTAAGTGAAATTAGATTATGACCAGAAAAAAAAAAGTTTACTAAAGCTTTACCTTTTTTACTATAATTTCAAATAACTTACTATCAATCTGGAAATTTTTTCTTCCATTTTTGCTTAAAAAGAAAACATGGGCTGGGCGTGGCTCAGCACCTTACCCAGCCCTGAGTCCAAACCCTAGTACTGAAAAAAAAACTATATTCATGCCAAAGTTTTATAAACCAGAAAATAACCAGGATTCTGATCCTGTCAGTTTGTGAAATAAAGTTAATGAAATACATCTAAGCAAATATTTTCATTTTAAAAATAAGTTTTGAAAAGAGTTATTTAGTTCTTTCTGTTTCTTCATGCTTTCTTTTAGCTCTACACTAATCTTTTTTATCCAACTTATTTCTAAACCATTTTCTTTGTCTCCATAGGATGACAAACAATCAATGGCACCAATTCAAGGGTATTTTTCCCCTATGTCCATCCACAAGAAGTCACCCCAGGTACTTACTATTTTTGTTATATCCAGATTATAATCAAAAGCTAGAAAATCACTTCTATGAAACTAGGTAGCCTGCTGCTAAACCATGCATGACACACAATAAATCACATCATTTATTTTAACGCACTATTCTATAATCTTTGTTCTGGAAGACTCATTTGATGTAGGCACAAACCAGTGAAACAATCATCCTTCAAACGTTTCTTATTTCCTAACTGATCACTAAATGACCTTCTAATCATAAAATGTGTCACATTATCAGAATTCATGTACTTTTTAAAATTTCTGTGCTATTCTCTAAGGTTCTAAGTGAAGACTTTTAACTCCTAACTTGAAGAACTGTTGCTAGAAAAAACATGCACACAAATACCTGTATTCTCAATACTAAGAAAAAAAAAAGGAAAATCATTAATTTGTTCAAAGATCCTTTTCACTGGATTGCAGGTGAAGCAAGTTTATAGAAGTCCAACTTTTCATAGCTCAGTATTTGGTTCTCTCATAGTTTGGAATTTAGCGGGGAAGGATCAGGGGACAGTTTTACCAACAGAAATTTATTTTCTCATGGTTTGGGAGATTAAAAAGTCAAAATCAAGGTGTTGGCAGGTTTGTTTCCTCTGAAGGCTCCAGAGGAAGATGCTTCCTTGCCTTTTCCAAGCTTCTGGGGTTATTCTTTGGCTAGGACTGCCATTTAAAAAAAAAAAAAAAAAATAGCTAGATGACCCTAGCCCATTTTTAAAATTTTCTTAAGCTATCATTTACTCATCTGTAAAGTCAAATCAATACCATCTACCTTATAAGTTAGAAACATTCACACTGTGCATGTAAAAACAGTCACTTCATAAGTGCCTGGCATATAGTAATCAAATTCCTCTAGTCTTTTGTCATGTTATTTTAAGCACAGCAGTGGTAATTTGCTAAAATATAAAATTGAGCATGGAACAGAAACGGTGATTTTTAAATAAAATTTACTTCTCTGCTGAGACTGTCCATTTATTTTTAAAACTGTAAAATAAAAGCCTTGTCTAAGTGAATGTTTTTCTGCCTGGGCTACTCCCACAACTTGGTGCCCTTACCCTTCATCTACCTGCTGAAATAGAATCTAGCCTCTGAATCCCTAACTCCCTAGCTCACTGTTGTTGTGTGATAGGAGAAGCAAAGTCCTTGTCACTACAATACAAGGTAGGTGAAAATACAGTGCTTCATAACAGGGAGTCATCTGTTAATTCAAAAACTATACATTGAATAGACTGGAAAGCACAATGCAAAAGCATTTCACATCTTCCTTTTCCAAAGAATCAACAGCTAGACACTATTAGCTAAAAAAGTAAGTTTCATTGACATCTCTTACCTCAAAATTAAAGAAATGCATATGTTAATTAGTTTGACTTAGCCATTCCAGAATGCATATACATTTCAAAACATCATGTACAATATGACATAATAGATATAATTTGTCAATTTAGCAAATAAAGAATCTTTTTTTTGACTTTTAAGTCCAGGAAAACAATTTGAAACAATGTACCACAGAATAAAATTTACAGAATAAAACCTCATTCCTGAAGGTAACTTGAAAAGTGTTCTATGTCTTCTAGAAATTTAACCTAGTAAGAAAATACTAATCTCACAAAGTAAAATCAGGACTTACTGCAACTTTACTGAATAAAAAATTAAGCTATCAAATATACTAGTTATCAGATGATTAGACATCTAGAAAGCATTCTAAAGATTTTCTGTGTGTCTCTGGTAAGAGTATATACAGGTTACTATTAAAAAAAAAACAAAACCTTTTTGAAATTGTAAGGAATAATCTAGACTTACATAAAACTTATACTGCTTGAATATTTAAGGCATGACCATGCAACAAAGAAGTAGAAAATGATTAAATTTAACTTCATTATGTATTATAGTCTTTAAAACGGGGTGGGGGGGGAGGTCAATTCAAACTTACCCTTTGAGCTCTTTCTTTTAAATCTTGGTCTTGCGCTAAAAAGGATTCCAATTTTTTCTGGACATCTATGAGTTTTTCTGGATTGATTCTTTTTAACAACAAAATAAAAGACAATGGTTAAACTATGAAATCTCAATTTTAGAAACTATAAACATAATGTATCATTTTTCTATTTACTTAAGTATTATTTTTTAATACTTAACATTATTTCTCATCTATGACCCAAATTAGACTAAAATTTACACTAGACCTAAATCTGACTCTCCTGCATATTATGAATAACACAGGAAGAAAGAAATGACAAGACAGTTTCTCTGAACACCCTATGCTGAGTGAATGAAGGATACCTGGATTAACACCACAATTAGCACTGATTACGTCTTAACTCTATAAAGCTTTAAGATAGCCTTCCATAAGAGACAGCTTAATGAAATAGGATAATAAAATTTCTTGCCATTTTTATAAATATTTCCATTTTCAATCAAATATAATAAAATCAATTTCAAATAATAAACAGATAGTCAAGAAATGTAAACATTGATTTACCATTTAGAAATTAGGGATACTGTAACAGAAGCATTACTTAAAACTTTGCCCAGGTAGGCTTTAGGAAACAATGACATTCTTACAAGGGTCTGCATTTCATAAGACATTCCACTTGTTTCCCTGATTTTAGACTGAAATACTTTGTTCCTCCAAATCCAAAGTGGTGATGGGTGGTGGTGGATGAAGTTGTTTTTCCTTTTATTTATTATAGAAAATTTCAAAATATACAAAGATTTTAAAAGAACTCAGCCTCAAAAATTCAACTTATGACCAATTTATCTCTTTTACATCCTCAACCAGTCCTCCCCTACCTAACCACATCCATATTACTTTTAGGCAAATCAAGCCAGGACTTTGCAATGACCTCAATACAAGTTAGATGCTGATGGATTCTACAAAAGCTCAATCTACACATCCTCAATGAGATTACATCATGATCCCTTGAAATGAACAAATAACCCACAAAATAATTTCATTCAGAAGGTTTCATTCTTTTAACCCTCAATGGTTCTTTACATTAATAAGTTCTCCTGTGAGTTCCACTAGTATTCTAAAAATTTGTATAAACAAAACATTTAAAAAAAAATTCAGACTTCCAATTTCTAGTACCACCACTCCACCTTAACAAGTATACAGCTAAACACACCGAAAAACTAACTCAAAGTGGATTTGTTAGAAGCATAAGACCATAGAGCAAACTGCAGTCCTCCAGATAGGAGAAACAGAGACATAAACTGACAAAGTAATGGCTTAGTGGAACAGACTCATGAGTGGAAACCACTGCGGGAACCAATGCCTGGGGAGAAAAGCATGACCAACATCATGCCCAGATAGTAAGAAAAAGTTCAAGGCATACTAAAAGACAAAACAGAGCAAACATCCTACCTAATCAGAGTGGATATGCTGAAATTAGACTGGAAATTTAAAACACTAAGTAACATGTTAAGCACCTCTTCCTGCGAAAGAGAGAGAGGAGATTAATACCCTTAAAAAGAAGGCGGGACAACAGGAAAGATGCCTAACAGCATGTCAGGATACCACCATCAAGGGTCAAAGGTATAAGTATTCATTTGAGAGTCCCAGGGTACCCTGTTGACACAAGGCCACCTTGGGAACTATTTTCCAAGAATTAATTTTTCCATTTTCAACCATCAAAGCACTGAAAGGCTGCTGCAGCCATGGTTCAAGCAGCCCAGGTACAGCTCTGGTCAGCAGCAGACCTTAGTATTATCCACTTGATGCTGGTTTCTTGAAGGTGCGATAGAGACGCCAGAAAGGTAGCAATGCAAAAAAATTGAGTATCTACTTTGAATACCTACTGAAGCCTCAGGCATCAAGCATAGTTGTCCCAGAAGAACGGCCATTTATGTCCAATACAGTGGCCATGTGAGATGCAGTTGTCAAGGCCTCAGAGTCAGGCTTACCCAAGCCTTTTGGAGTTTACTTTATACCATAACATGAACTAGCCATCAGACACAGGGCTATAGGATTAATGTTTGCCCTGCTAGGTTTCAGTGTTGCTTTGGTCTGACCCTTTCTCTTCCCCTAGTCCTCTCATTTAGCACAGGGATTTTACCCAGTACCATTTTATCTTGGAAGTATTTAACTTGTTGTTCCTGCCTCATCATTGCTGGCAACAAGGATCAAGCAACTCTGGACTTAAACCTTTGAACCAAAACAAATCTTTCCTCCTCCTCAGTTGATTATCTCAGGTATTATGTCATAGCTATGGCAAGCTGACTAACACATCAAAATTATTCATAACCTTTCAGGAGCAGCTTGGAAACTAAAGTACACTGAAGATTCCAAAGATAGCAGAAGCTTTCATACAGGGAAAGAACAAATCACCAACCTAGAACTCTATATCCTATAAAATTAGCCTTCAAAAGAAAAGGAGAAAAATACTTTTTTGAACAAACAAAAACTAAGCAAATTTATGTCGAATAGAGCTGTTGTGAAAGACATGTTAAAAAGTTCTTTAGAAAGAAGAAAACTAATGAATAAGTAATGATAAAACGTTTTTCTTTTTGAATTCAGGGATTTATACCTTACTAGACAAGCACTCTACTACTTGAGCCACTCTACCAGTCCCTAGTTTTCTTAATCAAACAGGTAAGTCTTATCAAAGTAGCAACAATATGTTTGATTACATTTTTACGTATACTGTGTGTGTGCATGTGCTTATATATAAGTGAATGAATGACAGGGAGGGAGGAATTAAGATTTTAAGATGTTCACATTACTTGCAAAGTGGTATTAGTGTTATTTGGAAGAAGGTTTAGATTACTTACAAATGTGTATTTCTGAAACTCAGGGCAAGCACTAATAAAAAACTTCAAATATAACTCATACCTTAAGGAGAGAATATGGAACCAAATGCTCAAAACCACAAAAAAGTAGACAAAGACAAAAACAGGAATAAAGAACAAGAGCAACAAGTGGAAAACAGTAACAAATATTGTAGATATTAACCAACTATATCAATAATCACTATGAGGATCAAGTGTAGTATACCAGTTAAAAGACACTGCAAAAGTGGATCAAACCCAAAAAGCCAATTTTATGTTGTCTATTACATGTAAAGACACTCAAAAGTAAATGGTTAGAGGTCTGGAAGTATAGTTCAGTAATATAGCATGTGCAAATCCATGGGGTTTGGTCTCCAGCACCACCAAAAAAAAAAAAAAGGTAAATGTTGAAGAAAAATATACCCTAACACTAACAAAAGGAAAACTGAAGTAGATAATCACTTCTTAACTTCCAACACAAAGGATTTTAAAACAAGGAACATTATCAAGGATAAATGGCATAGCATGATTGTCCAAGAAGACATGATAAGCCTTAACATGTTTACACATTCCCTAGCAACAAAGAAAACCACGTGAAACTAAACTGATACAATAGCAAGAAGAAAGGAGGCTACAACACCCCTCAATCTGAAATAAATCCAGCAGGCAAAGTCAGTAAGGACAGAGATGAACTCAACAGCCCCATCAATCAACTGGATATAATGGACATCTATACATGACTTTATTTACCACAAAATACACATCTTCACGCACATGTGGAACATTCACCAAGACTGAACATAATCACAGTCATTAAACATACCTCAAAAAATTGAACATAAATCATACAGTGTCTGCTCTAGATCACAAACTAGAAATTAGAAACAGAAAGATAACCAGAAAATCCCAAAATACGTGATTTAAAAAAAAAAAAACACTTTTAAATAACACAAAGGTCAAAGAAGGAATCTCAAAAGAATTATTTTTTAATGTTTTCAACTGAATCAAAATGAAAGTACAACTTACTAAAATTTGTGGAAAGCAGCAAAAACTGCTTAGGGGGAATTTCATAGCACTGCATGTATATAATAATAAATGGCTAAAAACATTCTGTTGCTTACTCAACAAACTTGAAAAAGAGAAGATTGAGTCCAAAGTATTTTAAAAAATGAATGAAAGAGCAGAAATAAACGGAACTGAAAAAAAGGAAAGCAATACAGGAAGGGGGGGTAATCAATGAAATCAAGAAGCTGGTTCTTTGATAAAGTTTTGAGACTTTCTGCTTGTTTGATTTTTAAGAAGAAAACTACACCACAATAAGCCTCTGACCAGAAGGAGGAAAAAAAGGCATAAATTATTATTAGAAATGAAAGAGGACCTTTACCATTTCATACACTTAAAAGGATAATAAAGGAACACCATAAATTAGTCTATATCCACAAATTTGATAACCCAGATGAAACGGATATATTCCTTGAAAGATACAATCTTCCAAAACTCTACACAAGCAGCATTCTGAATAGGCTTAAAACTATTAAAGAAATTGAATCGATAATCTTCCAAAACAGAAAGTGCCAAACCCACACATGGTCACTAAAACTCTACCAAACACTTAAAGAATGAATTCTATCAATTCTCTGTCATTCTCTTTCACAATATAAAATCAGAGGGAATGCTTCCTAACTCATTCCATGAGGCTCTAATATCCCTAATATCCAAAAACATGCAAACACATAATGGGAGGTGGGAGGGAATTACAGACCAGTATCTCTCGAAAACACAGATGCAAAAATTCTCATAAATTAGCAAAGACAATCCAATGGATAAAAATAATTTTGTATCACAACAAAGTAGAATTTATCCTAGATATGCAAGTCTGGTTCAACATTCAAACAAAAAAAGGTCAATGTAATTCATCACATCAACAAGCTTAGAAAGAAAAAAATTACATGATCATATTAATAGATTCAAAAAGTATTTGACAAAATCCGACACCAATTTGTAATTTTTTAAAAGTCACCAAACTAGGAATAAAGGAGAACTGCTTTAAACATGGTAAAGAGTATCTATATAAAAAAAAAAAAAAAACCTACAACTAACATCATCCTTAATATAAATGAGAAACTGGAAACTTTCCCACTAAGATCAAGAGCAAGGCAGAGATGCCCCCCTCACCACTGCTTATCAACATCTTACTTAAGGTCCTAATGCAGAAAGGAAGTCAAAGGCATACTAATTAGGAAAGAACAAACTGTACTGTTTTCAAATGGCAATGATCCACACAGAAAATCCAAAAGAATGGATAAAAATGTTCTTGCAACTAATAACAATTATGAAAATGTCTCAGAATTCAAAGTTAATGTACGAAAGCCTATAGTTTTCCTATTTTCATCAGTGAATAAGTGGAAATCAAAATTAATACAGTACCATTTACATAAGCACCAGAAAAAAATGAAATAAAGTATGAATCTAACAAAGTATGTATGAGATCTCGATGAAGAAAACCATAAAACTCTCATGAAAGAACTCAAATAATAACTAAATCAATGGAGAACTAGTCCATGATGAGGGAGATTCAATATTGTCTAGGTATTAGTTCTCCCACATAACCTACAGATACAATGTAATCCCAATCAAAAGCCCATCAAGTTATTTTGTGGGTATCAATGAAGTAATTCTAAAGTGTGTATGGAAAAAAGACCTTTCACAATAACTAACTCAATATGGATTATAGATGTAAATGTAAAACACAAAAGTATAAAATTCCTAGAACAGAACATATGAGAAAATCTAGATGGCCTTGGGTATGTATGGCAGTGACTTTGGAAACAACAAAGGCCTACATTCATGAAAGAATTCATCAACTAGACTTTATTAAAACTAGGAACACTGAGTGAGGCATTCTTTCTCTCTCTCTCTCTCCCTACCCCCAGCCCTTTCCTGCCCACCATAAATGAGCTGCTCAGCTCTCCTATACCCTCCTTATGATGATGGACTGAAACAATAAGCCAAAATAAATATTATTTTTCCTTTTAAGCTGGATCTCTCAGGTGTTAGTCACAGCAACAAAAACCTAACTAAACCAGAAAATTGGTACCAGAAGTAGGGTGGGTTGCTATGACTACCTTATAATATGGTTCAGAGCCTTTGGAATTGGATGGTGGAAAGAATTTGGAAAAGTGTGGAGATGCAGGCTAGAGAAAACCTAAACTCCTATAAAGAGAAAACCTAAAATGCTATAAGTAGAGCTTAAGGGGTGATTCTGATATGGAATACCAGAATACCGAATGTAGATGACAGGAATGCAGACAGAAAAGACTGCTCCTGGGGTTTCAGATGGAAACAAGGACTCTGGAAGAAACTGGACTGAAGCCATTCATCTATGTTGCGGCAAAGAACTTATCTACAGTCTGTCAATACCCTAAGACTTTGTGGGAGGCTCAGTTTAAAGGTGATGGACTAAAAACAAAAATTTCAGAAAGTGAGAGAGAAAAAAAATTAGGAACATCTGCTCTATGAAAGACAATGTGAAGAGTATTGTGAAGGCAGCTATAGAATGGAAAAAGTATTTGCAAAAGACACCTGATAGAAAGACTGCCATCCAATAAAGGAAATGCAAACTAAAACCACACTAAGATTCCACCTCACCCCTGTTAGAATAGCCATCGTTAGCAACATCATCAACAACAGGTGTTGGCAAGGATGCAGGGAAAAAGGAACCCTCTTACACTGTTGGTGGGAATGTAAACTAGTACAACCACTCTGGAAAAAAATTTGGAGGCTACTTAAAAAGCTAAACATTGATCTACCATTTAACCCAGTAATAACACTCTTGAGGATACCCAAAAGACTGTGACACAGGTTACTCCAGAGGCACCTGCACACCCACGTTTATTGCAGCACTATTCACAATAGCCAAGTTATGGAAACAGCCAAGATGCCCCACCACTGACGAATGGATCAAGAAAATGTGGTATTTATACACAATGGAATTTTATGCAGCCATGAAGAAGAACAAAATGTTATCATTCGCTGGTAAATGGATGGAATTGGAGAACATCATTCTGAGTGAGGTTAGCCTGGCCCAAAAGACCAAAGATCGTATGTTCTCCCTCATATGCGGACATTAGATCAAGGGCAAACACAACAAGGGGATTGGATTTTGATCACAAGATAAAAGCGAGTGCACACAAGGAAGATATGAGAATAGGTAAGACACCTAAAAAATTAGCTAGCATTTGTTGCCCTCAATGCAGAGAAACTAAAGCAGATACCTTAAAGGCAACTGAGGCCAACAGGAGAAGGGGACCAGGAACTAGAGAAAAGGTTAGATCAAAAAGAATTAACCTAGAAGGTAACACACACGCACAGGAAATTAATGTGATTCAACTCCCTGTGTAGCTATCCTTATCTCAACTAGCAAAAACCCTTGTTCCTTCCTATTATTGCTTATACTCTCTCTTCAACAAAATTAGAGATAAGGGCAAAATAGTTTCTGCTGGGTATTGAGGGGGTGGGGGAGAGAGGGAGGAGGTAGGGTGGGTGGTAAGGGAGGGGGTGGGGGTAGGGGGGAAAAATGACCCAAGCCTTGTATGCACATATGAATAATTAAAAAAAAAAAAAAAAAAGACTGCTATCCAAAAATATACAAAGAACTCCTAAAATTCAAGACAAACAGCCCAATTTAAAAATTGGGCCAAAGACCTTAATAGACATCTCCCCTCAAAAAATAAACAGTAAGTAAATGAAATTGCATATGAAAAGATACTCCAAATCCCGTGTAATCAGGAAAATGCAAATGAGAACAATGAGATACCACTACACACATATTAGATGGCCAAAATGTGAAATACTCACAACCCAAAATGCTGACAAAGACGTGGTCCAAGAGGAATTCTCATTCATTGTTAATAGGTATGCAAATGGTACAGCTCTCTTCAGAAGGCAATTTTACATTTTCTTACAAAACCCAACATATTCTCACCAAACAATCCAGCTACCATGCTCCTTACTATTTACTCAAAGGAGCTAAAAAATTATGTGTACACAAAAAAACCTGTACATGGATGTTTATTCATAACTGCAAAAACTGGAAGACATACTATAGTATATAGTATATCAAGATGTATATTCATCAATAGTAGATGAATGGATAAAACAAACTGTTACATCCAGACAATGGAACATTACTCAGCACTAAAAAGAAATGAGCTGTCAAGACATGAAAAGACCTGGAGAAAGTTTAAATGCATATTACTAAGTGAACAAAGCCAATCAGGAAACGCTATGACACCAACTATATGACATTTTGGAAAAGGCAAAACTATGCAGACATTAAAAAGAACAGTGGTTACCAGAGGTTAGCGGATAGAGCATATTATTACACATTTGAACAAACCTAAAGAATATACAACAACAAGAGAAATCCTTGTGTAAACTACAGACTCTGGGTGATATTCATGTGTCAATGTAGGTTCAAAAACTGTAACAAATGCACCAATCTGTTAGAGGATATGATATTGGGGGAGGCTATGTATGTGTGTGTGGGCAGGGAATATATGGGAACTCTCTGTGAACCTAAGTCTTCTAAAAAATAAACAAAGTCTCTTTTCTCTAAATTACAAACTAGACAGCTGAATGGATTAGGGAAGGAAGGAAACAAGCTAGGCAATAACCAATTTAATGACTTCATGCCCTCACTCTCCTAACAATAACATAAAAATCTGTAGCTCTTACTTGATTTCCTTCACAGGCACTTTCTTCAGGAGAAGCTGCTGTATCATCCTTTGTTCTTCTGAGGGAAGCAAAATTAATAAAGCTTCACCACCCTCTTTGTACCTAAAGAAAGAAAAAGAAAACACTAATATCAACATAATCTGAAAAAAACCTTCCTGAACACACACTCACACAAAAAAAAACCATAATCTGCAGTTTACATTTTAACAGTATGAGGAGTATATAATATGGAATCAAGTTCATCTATTATTCAAACTTGACACAAAAAAGTATTTGTCACATGCAAGTCCTAATTCCATAAAATAGAAACAACCTAAATTACCTAACAATGCATACCAAATTAAATGATTACACAAACACGTGGCATTGTCTGGTATAGGGATTAAATAGCAGACTCTCAAGGAGATTGCTTGAGCTTGACTTAGTAGCTCAATGACCCTGTGCAAATTACTATTCTACTCTGTGTCTTAATGTCTCATCTGTAAAATGGGTAACAACATCTTCCTTACAATGTTGATGAAAATGTTAAATGAGTTGATATTTAGGAGTAATCCCTGAATGCTATTTCTCTTAAGATAAATATAGATAGATAGATAGAGATATATGTAAATATCTATATATATAAAAGAAACACCAGCTTTTAATCTGGGTCAAAAGAAAACTAGGGATCTACCAAATTTCCATCACTAGTTATAATTCCTAATTACTTTAAGGAAATACTTCAATAGAAGAGCTAGCTCCTAAGAAAGAAACCCAATTAAATGTTTTTTGTAGCTGTTGTTCTTGACTTAGTCTTACTATGTAGCCCAGGCCTTGAACTCACAATGTAGCACAGGATGGTATCAAGCTCAATATCCTCCTGCCTCAGCCTTCTGAGTGCTTAGCTTACAGGAGTGTACCATCACACCCAGCACTAAAGGTTATCTCTTAAACAGGTCCCTACCCATATAGCAAGGAGACAATTTTTCACTCAATCCATTAGAGAATTATAATAAAATTAATTATTTAATAAATGTAGCACCCTAATATATTAATGAAACTAATTCATATTCCTGGGAATTGTTACTAAAACCTCTGAAATAAAACTGCTCAGAATCCTAAGTATAAAGAAAAGGATCTCTGTTCAGGTACAACACTTGCCTCCAACCATGTTAACTTCTCTTCCCTCACAAAAAAAAAATAAAAATAAAAATCTTATTTCATGCCACACCTTCAGAAATTTGTGCTGATATGGGCCATAAGGCTTCCTGTAATTGCTGAAGCTTCCTGTGCTATTTGCATGCAGTTTACAGATAGTATAGTATCAATTAGTGGTGTAGAAGCAGTAAAACCAAATCAAATGAGGTATTTGGGGAATTATTTCTAAATACTCAAAAGAAAACATCTTAAAGCACTCTAAGATTCATGATATAAAATATGTGGAGTGTATTTTTATAACTAACCAAATAAACTGTTTACTAAGAAATAATACATCAGGCATAAATTGAACACAAAGATATAAAAAATGAAAATTCCTGTCTTCAGTGATTTATCACTCAAGTTGACTAGGAAAGAAAAAAACACACAAGCAAGAGATTCAGGAGAATAGTCACAGAATGTTAAGTAAGTCAGTGCCAAAGGACAGCACAGATAACAAAAGCTGAAGTTTCACACAGGTCTTGACAATAGACAGAAATGAAAAACCTAAGGTATTCCAAAAGAGAATAGCATGACTAAATGAGTAGGAACCAAACAATACAAAGCTAACTTAGTAAAATAAGAACTAAATTAAGAGAAGGTCCAAAGTTAGAATACACAAATGGTCAGCAGAAAGGACTACTAAAAAAAGGTACATTAAAGCCTACTTTTAGAAGACATTGTATGACCCTATATTCAGTAACACTATCTTGCAGTACAATTTTATCATTGAAAACTGAAGGGGGAAACTGGCTTTAACGTCTTACTGAGAAATGGCAATTGTACTTTATTTTGAAGACTCAAGGACAATTTTTACTTTAAATGTTATCATTAGAATTCAACCCATACATAAGATAAAACTCCAATAATAAGAAAAAGTATATAACCATCCTTGTATGCAACAGGTTCACAAAAATAGGAAGTAAAACACATCATAATGTTAAGTTTTCTTCTAGTTAACTCATTTATCATAAAATTTTAAGGCCACTATATGCCAGACACTGAAATACTAAGAAAAATTCTAAGCTTAAGTTTACTTAAGCCTGGGTACTTAAGTAAACTGAGCAATCTTAGATATACTTTATGTTAAAGTCTCTGGAAAGAGACTATGTAAAGAAAACCTCTTTCACAAGGTTACTCTATGGGCTAAATGAGCCCACTCATTTATTCACTTAACAAATATTTATTGCGTTTGGAAATAAATGTGCTTATCCATAACCTATCCATTCCCTGTGTAGTACAGAGGTTAAGGGACAGGATAGGTCGAATCTCATGGAAATACTAACAGACCCGTGGCAACCAAGCACGGTATTTGCTAGCATGACTCCTCATCTGTGAGACGCTTTTGATAGGACACACCAGGGTTGTCACAACCTGGACTCGAGGTACATTTCTCTGGTGAGCTTTGTGAACAAGCATACAAATGGACAATCTTTTTAAGTGATATCTCACACACACTTTGTATTTTCTGTGTTTACCTGGCCCAGAGCACCCTCAAATGTGCCAAGAAATGACCCAGGTATTGGATTTTTTATTTCACCTACACCTTGGGACTGCTTTTATCCTAGAAATTATTAAATCTTGACTTTGAATGTGGGAGGCAGCTTCTAAGACACTTGCCAGTAATCTGTACCTCTGAGCATTCACACTCTTTTATACACACACACACACACACACAAAGAGAGAGAGAGAGAGAGAGAGAGAGAAAAGAGCTGACGTGTGTAACTACTAGGATACTGCAGATAAGATGGAGTGTGAGTTCCATGTCTAGGTCATAAAAGACATTGCTGCTTCCAACTTTCTCTCCTTTACCCTTTCATTTGCTCTCTGTGACAAAGTAAGTTGCCACATCATCAGATGTTCTTTGAAGAAAGCAACAGGAGAAGAAACTAAGAGATACCTCTAACCAACAGCTAGGAAGGAAAAGTATCTGCAAACATCCATAAGAGTGAGCTTGCAACTGAATCTACCCCACTTTAGCTGCAAAGTACCATTGTAACACCTTGACAGTGTCCTTGTGATAAAATAAGAGGTAAAGAACCCACCTGAGCCAAACCTGGATTCCTGACCCATCGAAACTGAGATAAATGATTACTAGTGTAAGCCATTAAGCCAGGGGGCAATTTGTTACACTGTAGTAATTAGTATATTGTGTAAAATCTGGTCTATGAGTCTGATTTGTTAACTTCAATATCTACTATATGCCAGGTCCTCTTCTAAGTACTTAGGGTACATCAATAAATAGACAAACATTTCTGCCTTTATAGGGCTTATAATCTAGTAATGAGAAAGGGAAACAAGAAAAAGAAAAACAAGTAAATGCTCTAGTATATCTGAACATGCCAAATGCAATAGGAAAAAAGAGCAGGGTGTGGAGGAGTGAAATCAGAAGGCTACCAAGGTAAGTATGTGGATACTTGGGGAAAGCACTGAAACAGAAACAGCTAATATAAAGGCCCTATGGCAAGAGCATGCCTATCACGTATAAGAAATAGCAAGATCAGTGTGGAGATGACCTTGGGAACATGAGAAACAGGCAAAATGGGAGAGAGGTGAATGTATAGGCCTAGAGGTCACTGTCACTCTAACTGGGAAGCCATCAAGAGTGGTAGGATTTCACTTGTTTTTGAAAAGATATCTGGACCTGATGTATTAAGTAGACAATAGGAGAGACAAGAGTGGGAGAAGTGCCTGGGAAACAGTAGACTAAAAATTATCAGCCCCTAATCTACATCTCTACAGTTAAACAGGCTGCACTCTACCCCAGGTCCTTACTGCTTCAGATACCAAAGATTTACTTTGTCCTTTTATTAAGTCTAGATTCTAGATGTCAACAGCTGAAAGAAGGTGGCACATAAGGAAGCATTAGCTTCCTTCTAGGGGGAACAGACTATAAAGAAAGCACCTTCACAAATCTCAGCTAAAGGACTGAAAGAAATGAGGAATTTCAATAGCAAAAACCGTTCCAATCTTATATCTAAGAAATTCACAGTAAGTTTAACTTAATGCTCATGGAAAATTTATCTTCACTCGTTTCAATTTATACACCAATTCAAGACCATTTAAAAAATTCTCACTGATTCCTTACAGTACAGAATCTCCTAAAAATCATGAACCCTTCCCAAATCAGGACTCTTTACTAGTTTACAGCTTTTCTGTTAAGGCAAACATGCAAGGCAAAGGTTTGGCCTCTGCTGCCCCCTAGTGGAATCACAGTCTACTACCTAAATTACTCAAAATTTTCAGCAGCTGTAAAATGCAGCAGACAAATAAGGTTAAGTCAGAATATTGCTGAGATCTTATCTCTTAGTACTTTGGAGAAGAAAATAGTTATCTATAAACTCCCAAATAAAGGATGTATCTGATGTGTATCTCCTTCCCATTCCCAAGTCTTTTCTATTATCAATGGCACATTTATAACAAATAAAAGAGCTTGTTTTTTTTTTTGAATACCAAAAACTACAAGACCTAAAGAGAATTGCTTTTAATTGTCAGAATTACATTATGAAACTATATTCCTATCTCTTGCCTCACTGATCTGAAAAAGAGATCATTTTGTTAAATGGTTACGGGAAATTTACCAATTGCCATAGATCTAGACAGATGAATCAATTAAAACAGAATGACAGCCAGGCCTAGTGGCACATGTCTGTAATCCCAGCACTGGGAGGGTGAGGGAGAAGAAGTGTAAGTTTGAAGCCGGCTTGGGTTACACAGTAAAATGCTGTCTTAAAAAAAACAAAAAGCACTTGAATACAAGTACCTGAATCACCTTGTGTTTTTATTTAGCTAAAACACAGGAGGGTGGAGGAACAAGTTCTCTCAACCATAGCTCCTTTGCTAAAGAATTCAGTTTTCTATATTCATCTATTATAGTTCAATTCCAAAGTAAACACTATCTGGCAACCTAGTTTTAATTACAGCCTAACAGGATTTTAATTAGTTTCAAATTTTAATTTAGCCTTTATTCAATTCAATCATTCAGTCTCATGGCCCACCAAACTTTCTAATTTTCTCTAAGCCCCTTAATGGCAACTTTAAACTGCCTGAAAAAAAATAAATAAACATTGTATGTGCTAACCTTTTCACTGACTATACATCTAAAACAGTCGATTCAGAATGTATTGATTATAAAGGGTCAGAAATGTACTTCAGAAATTAATGACTATTAGAAATTATATTAAAACAGTCTTTAAAAATTAGTATTTCCTTTTCAGACATGGCATTGTACTATTGCTCTAAGTTTTCTTCATCTTCACAGTCATCAACACACAATTTAATGCTCACCACAGCATGTTCAACTACATTACATTTCCAGAAACTCCTCCAGAACCTACAACCCTGAGATATTTTGCCTTCTTGGGCCTTTTCCTGATACACTATAATGTCCATTAATTTCATATAAGGAGATTTTTAAATACTGCTAAACATACTGTGTGAAGGAAATCAGTCTGCCCTGTCCATGACCACATATAAAAGGGTTGTAAGAATCCTCTGGTCTAACATATTTGTCAGATACAAAATCCAACCTTGCCTATCCAAAGACAAACAGAACCACAAAATGTGTGGTCCTGCAGATTTGTGTCAATACATATATAAATTTACACATACTAAATGCTTACTGAGAGAAATTAAACCATGGGGGGAAAGATTTGTTCCAGCACCCACCACTAATGATTTCTTAGAAGATTTCACTCTGAACAATAGTCCAAATATATACTAAACACATTAAGAGATCAGTGAGATACCAGGCATCTTCTTAAAATGGAAAGCAGAACCATTTTTCATAAATCTCATGAGAAAATAAATTTCTAAAGAATAGTGTGAGCGCTAAGATTCCACCTCACCCCTGTTAGAATAGCCATCATCAGCAACACCACCAACAACAGGTGTTGGCGAGGATGCGGGGAAAAAGGAACCCTCTTACACTGTTGGTGGGAATGTAGACTAGTACAACCACTCTGGAAAAAAATTTGGAGGCTACTTAAAAAGCTGGACATCAATCTATCATTTGATCCAGCAATACCACTCTTGGGGATATACCCAAAAGACTGTTACTCCAGAGGCACCTGCACATCCATGTTTATTGCGGCACTATTCACAATAGCCAAGTTATGGAAACAGCCAAGATGCCCCACCACTGACGAATGGATTAAGAAAATGTGGTATCTATACACAATGGAATTTTATGCAGCCATGAAGAAGAACGAAATGTTATCATTCGCTGGTAAATGGATGGAATTGGAGAACATCATTCTGAGTGAGGTTAGCCTGGCTCAAAAAACCAAAAATCGTATGTTCTCCCTCATATGTGGACATTAGATCAAGGGCAAACACAACAAGGGGATTGGACTATGAGCACATGATAAAAGCGAGAGCACACAAGGGAAGGGTGAGGATAGGTAAGACACCTAAAAAACTAGCTAGCATTTGTTGCCCTTAACGCAGAGAAACTAAAGCAGATACCTTAAAGCAACTGAGGCCAATAGGAAAAGGGGAACAGGTACTAGAGAAAAGGTTAGATCAAAAAGAATTAACCTAGAAGGTAACACCCACGCACAGGAAATCAATGTGAGTCAATGCCCTGTATAGCTATCCTTATCTCAACCAGCAAAAACCCTTTTTCCTTCCTATTACTGCTTATACTCTCTCTACAACAAAATTAGAAATAAGGGCAAAATAGTTTCTGCTGGGTATTGGGGGGGGAGGGAGGGGGCGGAGTGGGTGGTAAGGGAGGGGGTGGGGGCAGTGGGGAGAAATGAACCAAGCCTTGTATGCACATATGAATAATAAAAGAAAAATGAAAAAAATAAAAAATAAAAAAATAAAGAATAGTGTGAGTACACAATGACATTTTACACAGAACACAGTCCCAACTCTCAATACATGTTCAAAATATGTTATTAATTTCCATTGAAAGACTTACTTTTGGGGATAAAAGCATGACTCAAGAGGCAGAGTACCTGCCTAGCAAGCACAAGACCCTGAGTTGAAACCCCACTACTGCCAGGAAAAAAACAGACAAAAAAAGACTTACTTTTGAACTGTCTAGTACACAAAACTCTATTTTAAAAATAGTCCTTTACTGCTGTACTATTATTTCCACTCTTTTATGGTGCTCAAAAGGAACATATCAGAGTATATTTTGATGGGGTAAATACAAATCAAAAAATATTTAGACACTCAAACATTTGACAAAAATTACTAAATAGGGAAAGAAGAGCTCCACTTCTTGCTAGGCTATAGAAGAACATGAAAAACCTTCACTTTAGCTCAAACAAATAAATGTCACCACATACAAAAAAACGTATTTTTTTCCCTGGGAAGGAAACCCCAAACGGACTTCCTAGATAAGCAATAGAGAATATTTTCATACCTGAAGTGGGCACAAGGTGGGGGAGGGGGAGGTCAAGCCTGCCAGAGTGGTAGTCTTTGCTTAGATAATCCCTATAAAAGCCTTAAAAGTTCAAGGCTTGAAATCTGAAGCAATTGCTAGTCCAGTTAGACCAACTCCAAAATCCATACTAGCACAAATCAGTTTTGATGACAAGGAAAATGAGAAGAAAATTTAAAACTGAAGAAATAGTTCATCTGTGGCTAATCAGAATTAAATGTAACTTTATTATGATTAATATTTAGGTTATTTACAATTCTTAGCTATTATAAATATCAGCATCACAAACATCTTTACTGAAATTTTATTCATCTCCTATTTTCTTAAGATAAATTTCTGGATACAGAATTATTAAATCAAAAGGAAATACTGAGGCTTTTGATAAGTATTACTACATGCTATCCAGAGAGCTGTTAACCGTTACAATTCTACCAAATTAAAAAAAAAAAAAAAAAAAAAAGACAGCATTTACTTACCTAATTCCTCCTTTGTTTATCTCCAGTTAAATGAAAGCAAAAAGATGGGCCAGCACACCTACCTGGCAGTTCTACCTGCTCTGTGAATATAAGTGTTGGCATCTTCTGGACAATCAAATTGAAGAACCCAATTCACAGCTGGAAAATCTATACAGAAGTAATGGCAAGAAAGAAATCAGTTCGAGATCTGCTCTGCTACACAGTTTTTATTTCACAATATTGCTTACCAAGACTTTCCATCACATGAAACTTAAGAGCTATCAACTGTGAACTTAATTGAAAGTAGTAACTGCATGAATCAAGAAATGCTAAACATTTCTGTACTTGGTCAAAGTGAACTAAAATTAATGAGTGTCTGAATGTGAAGATTTCTTCACATCTGACACAGAACAGACAGACAAATAATAAAATACCCTGATGTTTGATAACCTAAAAGAACACTCGTCACAGGTCCCAGTGAACTATAAAATGGGTTTCTGAATTTAAGTGAAGGTTTACTTTTCCTGCTAGTCCTACCTCCAGGTGAATTAGTGAAGTCTTTCTAGGTCCTTTTCCTTGCTTCCTAGCAATAATTGTTCCCTATATATTTAAGGCTATAGCAACCTTCACTCCTTTCCAGAGAATTCTGTTCTTAACTTCTTAAGAGAACTACCTCTAGTCATTATGGGTTTTGCTGTGGATTTCAGATCAATCACCATCACGAAAAAGGGCTGAGCACAAAAAAGATGAAAGGATGTAGGTATTGGCTCCTGCCTGTAATACTAGCTGCTCAAGCACTGACGCTCAGGAGGATCATGGTTTGAGGACAGCAAGAGCAAAAAGTTAACAAAAAAACTGGGCATGGTGGTACATATCTGTAATTCCAGCTACATGGGAGGCATAGATAGGAAGTTCATGGTCCCAGGCTTGCCCAGGCAAAAAGCAATACCCTACCCAAATAAATAACTAAACCCAAAAGGGCTGGGGATTTGGTTCAAGTGGTAGAGCACCTGCCTAGCAAGTGAGAAGCCCTGAATTCAAACAACAGTACCACCAAAAAGAAAAAGAAGAAAATTGTGTTGGAAGACAGTTATAGTTTTGACTCTTATAAATATCAATAAATCAAAAAAATCTACTCAAAAGGGTAGAATTTCAATATGGGAGAAAGTCAAGAAAAAAATAATTGAGAAGAATTCTTGCTCAGGACCTCAGAAGTCAGGACATGTAGCAGGGCTGTAAGTAGGTTGAAAATAGCACTTGGAACTCAGATCCCCTCCCTGTTCTGTACAGCTGGGTCCAACAGTCTTATGCTGGAGAAAGGCTTCAGAGCCCAGGAAAGCAGATACTCCAGAAGGCAGGAGCACCAGAGCCAATGGAAAACAGGTACACTGAGGGAAAGTTTGCATGCTGCCTGGGAGGTCTGATGCTGAATTCCTTGCTAGGCTTCCTCAGAGCCAGCAGCAAGCTTAATTCTCATCACAATCAGGTTCTCCCCTCTGGAGAGATTAAAAGTACAAAAAGAACATTTTGAGCCCTTCACAAAATGATCAACTTTGTCCAAATCCCCTCACACTGACAGCCACTAGTTAACAAACTTCAAAAAGGCTTTTGGTGCCTTACTAATAAGTATAAAAAGACATCCAATTGCAGACAACTGAGTCTCAAACATGAAAGACAAATGATAAACAGCAGAAACAGAAACAATGGCAAGAAGAGAATCTAAAAAAAAAAATTCTTGCCTTTGCAAAAAGAACACTGTACCTATCAAACACCAAGAGGATGAAAAGAGATCTTAGAACTTTAAAACTTTAAGTTTTAACAAATCATCCAGAAAGAAAAAGAGAAAGATGGATAATGGGAGAGAAAAAACAAGAAAATCAGAAGATCAAAGACATCAAATAGTCTTATGAAAAGAGTATACAAGAGGAGGAAGAGATTTTGAAACAAGACAGTAAATAACTGAGAATAACCAAGACAGGGTATAAGAATCTAAGTACCCTAACTCTTTCGGAAGGAAGCAATCAGTACATAGTTAAAACATACTGAAGTAACCAAAACACAAAGAAGCAATTCAAAGGTAATCCTCCTATAACCTGTGACTCTATTACACTGCTCAATATGTTAAGTATCCAAGTTTAATTAAGATTAAATACAATTAAGTTCAACCTTTCCTCAGTTCTATCAGCCACAATTCACCTGCTCAACAAAGATATACTGCTGGACAGTGCAGCCAGAACATTTCAACAATCACAGAAAATTCTATGGAAATGCCAGTCTAGACTGAAAAACTACAGTGAATGCTTGCACAAGTGGGACCTCATAAAGTGTCAGTACAATGTGAACAAATAGAAAATTATATAAGAATATCCAGAAAAAGAGAAGAGTTACCAAAAAGGAATAAGGCAAATATCTTCCACAGAAAACTGATTATAGAAAGACAATGGAAAATATCTACAAAACTCTGAAAGAAAACTATTTCAACCTAGCAATCTATTCTTGTTCCCATTATCACTCAAAATAGGCTATTATCAAACACAGAAGGACATGAAGTTTAACTACCATACACTCTTAGGAAATTATGAGAGAACAGATTTTTTTTTTTAAAAACCCAAGAGAAAGATAGGTCTCTGGAAAGATACATTTCAACTTGTAACAAAATCGCAAGTACTACTGAAACTATGATAGTTTGTTGCTTATATTCATAATGCTAAACCTCAGTTAAATGCCAGTGAGAATACAGAATGTTTTCCCCATCCCCATTTAGCAGTTCACAGACCTGCTAAATTCCACCATAAAGCTCTGTGAATCAGAGGTTAAGAACCCTTAACTAAAAGGAAAGAAAGACAACATACAATAGAGAAACCTGCACACACCCATGTGTACTACCACTAGTCAGAAAAGCCAAGTTATAAAGTCAGCCTAGGTACCCATGAACAGATAAGTGAATAGAGAAAATATGGTATGTGTATATGATGGAGTATTATTCAGCCATAAAAAATCAAATGATGACATTTGTAGGAAAATGGATAGAACTACAGATCATGTCAAGCAAAATAAGCCAGATAAATACCACATTTTCTCTCACAGGCAGAATCTAGATCTTACAAAAAAACAAAGAGACAAACATAAATGGAGGACTATTTGCAGGGAAACAATCTCATCAGTATACCAACTCCACTCCTTCAACAGTAAACAATCGCTACAGAGCCACTGGGGAACCAGTGAGAGGAAGAGGGAAAAGGGCAGAAGGGAGTATGATCAAAGTACTTTGTAGTACATGTGAAAAGGTTACAATGAAAACCATACAAAAGTTTATAACAAAAGTTTAAAGGGATTGGGAGAAGGGGAATAAGAAAGAGTAAGAAAGGGGATAAATATGATCAAAGTACATTACATGAGCACATAGAAATACCACAATGAAACCCCTCACTTTGTTTAATTCATATATGCCAATAAAAAAATAAAGTTAAATAAGTAAAAAAAAAAAAGTAACACCCCAAATATGTAAGAGTAACTATGTCTGGTAGAGGGAAAGGAATAAAACAAGACAGAGAAAGGACACAGAAGGAACTACATTAGAGCTGGAGGCATGGCTGAAGTACCACCAAAAGAAGAAAAAAAACCCTGCCTAGATTAACTGATTTCTTTAACAAAATCAAAGAAAACATAACTAAATATTACTGTCTTTTCACTGGAAATAGATGCAGTACGTGTGGTTTTTTTTCTTTCAAATTGTAATTTTTTTTTTTTAAACAAGTAAGAATCTTTTTTTTTTTTTTTTCTGGCACTGGGGTTTGAACTCAGGACATCATGCCTGCCAGGCAGGCACTCCTACTGCTTGAGCCACTCTGCCAGCCCTGTTTTAAGATGGGTTTCTGAGATAGGTTCTCACAAACTATTTGCCTGGAACTGACTTTGAACCACAATTCTGCTGATCTCTGACCCTTGGCCAGCTAGGATTACATGCATGAGTCCTGGGCACCTGGCAATGAATAGGAATCTTAAAAAGAATAAACTTTACTTTAAAATGTGCATTAGATCAAGAGCAAACACAACAAGGGGATTGGACTTTGATCACATAATAAAGCAAGAGCACACAAGGGAGGTATGAGGATCAGTAAGACACCCAAAAAACTAGATAGCATTTGTTGCCCTCAATGCAGAGAAACTAATGCAGATACTTTAAAGCAACAGAGGCCAATAGGAGAAGGGGACCAGGAACTAGAGAAAAGGTTAGTTCGAGAAGAATTAATTTAGAAGGTAACACAATGTACAGAAAAGCAATGCAAGTCAATTCCCTGTATAGCTATCCTTATCTCAACTAGCAAAATCCCTTGGTCCTTCCTATTATTGCTTATACTCTCTCTACAACAAAATTAGAGATAAGGGCAAAATAGTTTCTGCCTGGTAGTGAGGGGGTGGGGGGGAGAGGGAGAGGGTGAGAGGGTAAGGGAGGGGGTGGGACGAAAGGGGGAGAAATGACTCAAACATTGTATGCACATATGAATAAAAGAAAAAAATGTTAGGCAGGTGTCCAACTGTCAACCAACAATAAAAGAATTTCAAAAATGTGCATTTGTTGTTGCCAGGGGAGTAGCTCAAGTGGTAGAGCACTTAAGCACAAGGCTTTAAGTTCAATCTCCAATACTACAAGAAATAAAATATGCTTTTGTTGACCTGAACTACTAAACATCAGATCTAAACAGAAAAAGGCACAATCAAAATGTTTCAAAATTATATAATTAAAGAATGGTGGGGATTAGGGATGAGAGTTGTAGGGCTGAGAAAAAATTTTAAAAGCTTTAAAATATGCATGCATAGATAGCTACTGTCTCCAATCACACACTGAAGAAGTGGTATGGTGTTCTGAGATATGTTTTAGAATAACCTAAAAGGGAAAGGAGGACAAGGAGGATCATGAAAAAGATAATTAAAGTGGAGTAATATGTATATGATAGTACATTGGACCTATTGTTTGTGTTTGCTTAAAATTTGACATAATAAACAAATACAATAAAGCAAGGTGATCATAAAGAATTCAAGATATTCTCATCTCTTGTTCCAATCTCTAAACTAGTTCTCTTTCCTAATTATTTCTATCTTTATCCTACCCCCCAAGGCCACAAGCTACATTTTAATACAGCAGCTTTTTAAAAATAAAATTTGAATACATTTAATGTAGTGGTTTTAAATTACAGATTAGAATGATTGGCAAAAAGTTGGACTTCTCTGAAATTTCTTATTAAATAAATTACAATTTCAACATGTTTCCAGTTTTCAATGCAAGAATTTTTCATGCTTTAAACCTCTAATACTCCTTTGATGATTCTACAGGATCATCAAGATTCTGAAAGGCAATTATCATGAAACAAAAGAACACAAAAGTTGCAGATATTACAGCATGTTTCACTGATACGTTCCTAATGTTAGTCAACTGTTAACAATTTGCTAATTTCTCTCTTGCAAGAGAAAAGACAGCCCAATTACTTGAGTCTATTATTTTCCAAAAAAAAAAAATACACCCTATTAAGTAAATTATGTTTCCCACAATCACAGAAATTTCAGCCCAAAAGTTTGCTTACCCAGCCCCCTGGCTGCAATATCAGTAGCAAAGAGTACTGCAGCTCTCTTGCGGACAAACTCATTGTAGACTTCCATTCTTCTCATCTGCTGTTGTCGGCCATGAAGAGCAAGGATAGAAATACCAGGACGGAGCCTGCAGAACACTCTGTACAAGTACTGCACCTGATGTGAACAGAAGGATAAGCTTGGTGCCTCTGGATGACAGCAATAAGGCTTACAAGATGAGCAACAAAAATGTGTTAAGATACACAAATTTCACCAATTGAAAGTTTTTCAATATGGAGTAGAAATGTACTCTGGAGTAATAATCTTCAAACATTTTTATTCATATACTCCTAAAAGAATTTTGAAAAAAGAAAAATGTTCTTAATTTTTAAGTTGGTATCTGAAATCTCTTCATATTCAAATAGCTGCAATAATATAATTTCTCTAAAACTGACATTCTAAAATAAACACTTTTCTCTTACAAATAGCAGGTATTTGATATCCACAAACCAAGTGAAAAATACATGAAGAAACTCCTCTTTAACAGAAAGTTTTATTTCCTTTCCTTCTTTAATTCTCATTTCTATTTCCTGACCCCACAGAACTGCATATTAAAATTATTTTATTGACCATTATAAATCATAAATTTCTACAACAAAATGTTGTCGGTGTGTGTGTGTGTGTGTGTGTGTGTGTGTGTGTGTGTGTGTGTAGATACTGGAGTTTGAACTCAGGGCCTCACACTTGATAGGCAGACACTCTTACCACTTGAGCCACTCCACGAGGAAAATGCTGTCAGTTTTATCTTTCATTTTCTGCATCTTTACACTATATTCTCTTCTCAGACTGAGAAATTATTAGCTCAGAACTGACCAAAGCAACAAATATTAGGATTTAATAACTGTTAGACATAAATTTTACTGTAAATACATCTCCATGTACAACCCTAGAAGGAGCTAACAAATGTTTTCATTTCTCATTAATATGTAAATGGATACTATGGACTGCCAGACAGAGGGAAAGTTCAGCATCATTTCTAACCTTGGTATTAAGAGTATCTGTTTGAACTTCTATTAAATATGCCAAAAGTCACAAGGAAAGATGACCAGAATGGGAAACCACCTAAATTGCACAATGACTTGTTACCCAATCATAAGAGTCACTCACTTTCTCAACAGCAATACTATAATGCCAGGGATGGTCTCTGATTCCGAGACAATGTACCAGTAAGATCAGGTATAAATGGACTCATGCCTCTTTATTATAAAGGTATTGAAAGGGCTACCATAAAGGGGCACATGAGAAAGCAGAATCTGCAGACCACCAATGTAAACTCAGGCAAATCAGTCTCAGGACATTAGTCTTGGAAAAAGTACATAAGGACATTCAGCAAGTATAAATCTCAAATTTGAGATGCCTTCTAGACACAATTGGAAATATCCAGTAGTCAAGGGGATGCACATCTGGAGCTTAGGAAAGAAGTCAGGGCTTCAGATGTGAACTTGACAATTGTCAGCATATGGATGAAAATCATTAGGTTACCAATAAAGAAAGCATAGAAGGAAAGAAAAAGGCAGAGTAGTCAGAGTCACTTCAAATTGCAGTAGTCAAAATAGGAAAACTCAGCAAAGGTAGTTAAAACAGGGAATTCAGAAAGCAAAGTGAAGGAGAACAGGTTAACAAGCATTGAGATTAATGAGGCACAAAGGTATAAAGAAGTGTTTCAAGAGAGAGGAAATGTTCAGCTATACCTAGTGTTTCTGAAAGGTCAAATAAGATAAGGACTATTAAGTGACCACTGACTCTAGAAAGCTGCATCTCCCCAGGACTGACTCAGTGAAGAACTAATGAGAGAACAGGAGGTAAGAAAGTGATTTGGGCTAGTAGAGGGAAAGTCTAGAGAGACTGCTGTGAAGAGCAATAGAAAAAGCAGGGACTGGAAAGGGATGTGGGGCTCACTTTTTATTCTTAAATAAGGGCAGTATTTCAAAATGGTAGGGAGAAAAAAAGTAGGAAAGAAAGGGGATATGTGCATTAGCAAAGGCCTTGTGTGGATCAGGACAGGGACTAGAGCACACACAAGAGTTGGTCATAGTGAAGGTCAATCTTGATTAACAACTTGATTGGACGGAGAAGTGCCTAGGAAACTAACAAAGCACACTTCTGGGTATGTCTGTAACAGTGAGATGATTAACTAAGGGGGGGAAGACCCTCCCTGAACATGGGTGACACCATCCCACAAGCTATAAGTCTGGACTGAATACAAAGAGGGAAGGAGAGAAAGCCCACAGTGCAGTCTCTCTCTTTTTCTCTCTCTGCTTCTTGGCCACCATGATATGACTGCTTTGCATGCCACACCTTCTCCTCCATGAGACTGAGCCCTGTGAAACTATGAACTATAATAAATAATTCCCAAACTATGAGCTATGATAAATTCCTCCCTTAAATTGTTTATGTCAGATATTCTGTCATGAAAGTCTAACACAGTCATAAACACAATCAAGAACAATTGTCTACTGTGGCAAGAACAAAAGCAAACTATTAGAAAGTGGAAACTTTATATATAACTCTGAAAATGATTCCTAGTCTATAGATACTAAAACCAACTCTTTCCATTAAGATAGGTAAAAATTTTGAAAATGTGAAAGAGGTCCAAAGAAGATCTAGCCATTCTCTACATGATAAAATGACAGGGCTCAGTAGACAATAGAAAAAGACCACCGCTTACCTTCCACACGCTAGAGGGAAACTCACCTGCATACTTATCATGGTAAGCTACTATAAAACCTATAAATCTAAAATTTACCTACTATATGCCTACATGTCATCAGGAATCTGAAATATAGAGGAAAATGGTATATAAATCAACTACAGGCCCTTCTCCTTAAGGGACAAAACCAAGTTTTCTTATGCATCTCTGAATCTCCTATTTCCAGCACACAGCTAGAACTCATAAAGAGTTTATTAGCTAAATAAAAATATAAGCAAAACATTACAAAGGGATAGAAAAGAGAACGACTCATTCTGAAAAGAGTGAGAAAAGGACTTCCAAGTAACATGTGAGCTTACCTTAAAAAAAAAAAGAAAAACATATTTATCAAAAATTAGTGTGAGGGGTGCAGGGAGAATATTCCAAACAGAAATCAGCATAAAGAAAGACACCAGGCATGGAAAAAGAGGCGTATTCAGTCCCATAGTCATGAAGAAGAGGGATGCATCATGTTATGATGGTCTCTGCTTAACCTAGCTGACAACTGTGACAACTGTACTTTCTACCAGTATTTACTGGAGGCTGCTATGTTTCTGGTATTATTAGCACCTAACATAGTACTGAAGAAATACAGTTTCTACCTTCATGGAACTTAAAAGTCTTATTCTCAGATTCTTTTTCAAAGAAACCACAGGATTCTTTTTACCTACATATCCCTCACCTAGCAATATGTCTCATATCTAACTGAAATGTGATCACTAAAAGGAGATGATTCAACATGAGTAAGTTCAAAAAATAAACAAACAATGGGTACCTCTTTGCAACTGGAGAAAAATACAATACTCTTCTTCTTCAGGTGGCTTCTCAAAAAGGAATACAGCACACTAATTTTTTGGTGCAGCTCACAAACTATGTAGTTCTGTTCCAATGTAGCAGGCGTGCTTGTAGAATCAAGAGAAAAAATATTTTTAAGAAGTCACAATGAAACTTTTGAAATCCACACTTCTTTAAAAAAGGAAATTTTAATAGTGGAACATCTCTCAAATTTCTTTCTCTTTCCTCTCTCTCACCCCCACCTGCCTAGCAAGCAAAAAGCCCTGAGTTCAAACCCCAGTACTTAAAAAATAAATAAATAAAAGATTTATGCCATTATTTATAAAACAAAAAATGAAAGTCAACACTAACACCTATCATGAGGGAACTCACAGAATTAACTAATGGGCACACATACAATTAAGTATCATGCAACTGTAAAAGAGGAAATGAGGAATTTATCCACATATGGCTGTGTCTGGAACCTATTAGTAGGTAAATAATCAAATAGCAGAATAGGACATAATTTGGTACTTATATCAGGGTGGAGATATACATTATATATGCATACACAAGCATAGCCAGATCCATCTGTGTTTATATTAAGAAAAAAATGCAGACAAACCAAAATAAATGTCAATTGATTTTAGATATAACAAAGTCATAATCTATAAATGGAAATGCTAATAAGCAAGACTTCATTAAAATTTTTAATTTTCTTATTATTACAAATGCTGTCAAGACAGTAAGAAGGGAAATAGAAAAAAGTCTGCAAACAACACATCTGATAAAGGACTGTTCTCTAAAATATACAAAAACACAAATGCACCAATTAAAAAAAAAGGCCAAAGACCTTAATAGACACCTCTGCAAAGGTGATACTTAAGATTGTATTATACTGCATGCAAATTTAGAACAATGATATACCACTATACAGTTAGAAGAATGGCCAGAATCTAGATTTTGTTGAGGACAGGAAGCAGTGGGAACTCATTCATTGCTGGTAGAAATATAAAAATGGTGCAATCACTTTTGAAGACAGTTTGGCAATGTTCTAACAAAATCAAACACGTTCCTGCCATCTAGTCCAGCAACCATGCTCCCTGGTATTTACTCAAAGAAGTTGAAAACCTACATCCACACAAAAACCTGCACACATTATAGCAGCTTTATTTATAACCTGAAAGCAATCCTATAGTAGGTGAATTGATAAAACATTATATCTAAACTGGAATATTATTCAGCACTAAAAAGAAATGAGCTCTCAGGACTAGGGCTATAACTCAGTGGTAGAGTACCTGTCTGCCATGCACAAGGCCCTGAGTTCCAACCCCAGCACCACCAAAAAAGAAATGAGCTCTCAAGCCATGCAAACTTGCAAGAAACTTAAATGCATACTACAAGTGAAAGAAACAAAATGTGAAAAGGCTATTGTATGATTCCAACTATAAGATGTTCTAGAAAAACTATGAAGATAAGAAAAATTAGTGATTGCCAGGAGTTAAGGGAGAGAAAAGGATGAACAGCAGAGTACAGAGGATTTCAGTGAAAATATTGTAAAATATCCTAGTGGATACATGCTATTATAAATTCTAAGCCCACAGAATACCTGATGGTATTGAACCCTGAGACTGAACCCTGTGTTAGTCAGCTTTCTACTACTGTGACAAAATACCTGAGATAACCAACTTAAAAGAAGGAAATATTTATTTTGCCTTATGGTTTCAGTCTACAATCACTTGGCCCCATTGCTTCCAGGCCTGTGGCAAGGCAGTGTATCAAGACAGAACTGTGGCAAAGGAAAGCCGCTCACCTCAATGGCAGCTAAAAAGCAAAGAGAAAAGGAAGAAAGGGCTAAGGTCCCAATATACCCTTTAAGGCCACGCCCTTCATGACCTATTTCCTCCAACTAGGCACCACCCCTAAAATTTCTACCACCTCCCAATACATGAACTTCAACATATGAGCCTTTAGGGAACATTCCAGATTCAAGCCACAAAAAACCCTAATGTAAACTATGGACTTCAGGTGACAAGGATGCAGCAAGGTATTTCATCACCTCTACCAAATGTGTCACTCTAATGGGAGTTGTTGATAATCTGGGAAGCTGTGCATATGTGGGGAGCAGGAGATATATGGGAATTCTCTGTACCTTCCTCTCAATTTTGCTGTGAATCTACAACTGCACAACAAAGTGTTTAAAAATAAATAGATCACATCCCCAGAGGAATACTGTAAGAGTGAATTGAAGTTTTATAAAAATAAATCAAAAATAAAACAACTGAGCCCAAATACGTATCAAATTGATGGCTTACTGACACAAAAATTATTTAAAGGTACTTTGTTATAATTTTTGCAAAATACCTAAAGAAAAAAATACAAAGTAAGCTCAAGTTTTTCTAAGTAATCAGAGCATTAATAATACAGTTATTATCCTCAAACTACTTTAGATATAATGATTGATAAATAAGTAGAAGTCTTCGGGAATGAAGATGTTTGGCATAGGAAAGACACATGCCAAAAAAAAATAATAATAATAAGGCTGAGTGAAAACCTTATGTCCTAAATTTAATTTATAAGCAGCAGCATGAACTCACAATGTACTTGCCCTTTAAAAAGTGTGTACAGGACTGGTGAAGTGGCTCAAGCAGCTATGAGTGCCTGCCTTCCAAGTGTGAGGCCCTGAGTTCAAGCCCCAATGCATCCAAAAAAAAAAGTGTGTCCAAGCAGGGGGCACCGTGCCTCATGCCTATAAACTCCCTCACTACTGAGGAGGCTGAGATCAGGAGGATTAGCCACCCCAGACAAAAAGTTCATGAGCCCCATCTCTACAGAAAATGCTGGGAATAGTGGTGTACACCTGCCATTCAGCTACAATGGAAAAGTATAAATAGGATTGTGGACTGGCCCAGACAAAAAGCAAGAGCCTATCCCAAAAATAAGTTAAGTAAAATGGGCTGATTGTGTAGATCAAGTGGAAGAGCACCTGCCTAGCAAGCATAAAGTTCAGTATCCCCAGTACTGAGGGAAAAAAAGGCCTGTCCACTGAAAACTCTAAACATTTAAACATGACCATCCCAACAGAACTTAGACCATGATATGCTAAAAACATATGCTGGTAAAAGGATTTTATGAGAGCTAGAAACATGTAACTTGCCATAGAGCTAACCAAGATGTGTCTAAAGAACCTAGAAAGCAACTTGAAGCATTTCCTTCTAGCTAAGACTGAGGCAACTCAAGAGAAAGTATTAAATATAATCATTTCTAGTGGGTGAAGGATGTAAAAACTGTTTAAGCCCATCAGTTAAATATCATTAACTCATCACTGAGTCACCATTAATCATGAAATCTGAGTTCATTATGATATCAAAAAAGACTACTCATCTTCAGAAAATGCTAGGGAACCAACTCAGTCTAAAAGCTGACAAAGATAATATAGCACATACTCTAGAATTCTCAATTTCCTATAAGAACTATGCCTCAAGCTAGTCACAAAGTTTATAGGACAGCAATATGATATAAATAAATAAATAAAATAAGATTGAACAAAGCTTCACAGTCCAATGTGGTAGCCAGCAGACACTATGTGATTGTGAGCATCTGACATAAGGCTAGTGCAATTTAGAAACTTATTTTCTAATTTTAAAACGTTACTTAATTTAAGTTCAAGAACTGATCACTGATGCAATTCAGTTACTGGAAAGCTTTTAACTATGGTTTGGACTAACTTAAGTGTGTAAATCTAATTTTTCAACTATGAATTTTTTGGAAATCTAAATAGAGGTCAAGAATCGAGATGTGCTAACAAATGTAGAATTACTGGTATCAAAGACATAGTACTACAGAAAAAAGGTAAACTGTCTCATTAATAATTTTATGTTGCTGGACACCAGCAGCTTACAGATGTGAGCTATAATCCTAGCTATTTGGGAGGCTGAGATCAGGAGGACTGTGATTCAAGGTCAGTCCAGGCAAACAGTTCATGAGACCCCATCTCCAAAATAAGCAGAGCAAAATGGCTCAAGTGATAAGAGTACTGGCTTTGAAAGCACAAAGCTCTGAGTTCAAATCCCAGACCCACCAAAAAAATTTATTTTTATTACAGCATTTGGGAGGCTCAGGCAGGAGGACTACAAATTCCAAGCCAGCCTAGGCTACATAATGAGACCCTGAGTCAAAACATATTTTTGTTTTTTATATATGTTAGATGAACTGAAATGTACTATAATAAACTCCATCAGTTTCTTTTTAATTTTTAAGTGTGGCTACTAGAAAATTTAAAGGTACACATATGTCTCACATTTGTGGCTTGCATTACATTTCTATTGGACTACTCTGGACAGTAGGCCCAGAAAGAGTCCCACACAGATTACCTGATTTATAATAAAGGTGATACAGCAAGTATGGTGGGGAAAGGGTGCTCTTTGTCTTTTCAATAAATTTGACTGAGTGACCAGGAAAAAAAAAAAAGAAGAACTGAGCATATTTTGCAGTCTCCCAGTGCTGCACAGCTCAGCCTGCCACATGGAGAGGCCCTGTTAAATACCCCAGTCTTCTATTCAGACCCACAGAAGGACTATGCCCCATAAGTCAGAGCTATATCCCTCTTCTAGAAGAGCACCAAAATCTAACTGCCAAGCTACAGCTACAGCAACTCAAGGTAACCTACCCTTACAGCACCAGCCTGCTGGAATAAGGATAGGTAACAGACCACATTAACTGTTTTGGTTAAAAACCAGAGTGTCAGAGAAAATCTCACCCAAAACCTTACATTCGAGGAAAAGGAATTATCAGATGACTTTATTAGAAATAATGGACTTTAGATTACAATAAAAAGGTATCTTTGAAGAGAAAAAAATACTACCAAGATGGCCTTCAAAATACCGATGAAATAAAAAGGTTTTCAGAAAACTCAAAACAGAATTTCACTAATAAACTATAAAGAAACTCTTTAAGCCAAAGAAAAATTGTCAAATGATCAAAATACAAGAAGAACACTTAGATTAACACCAAATAAATATTGATGTTTGATGCTTTGAACAGTAATAACAGAGGATTACAGGGCTTTAAAACGTGTATAATTAAAACAGGTGGCAAGAAATACACGTTAGGAAGCAAACAGACTTAACAATATGCCGGTGACTCAATAAATCTAAAAATGGAAAGGCATAAACAACATAGCAAATAAAAGGATGGGAAAAGACTCACCACTAAAATACTCTAACCAAAAGAAAGTTGGGTTGACTAATATCAAACTACACATTATAAGGCAAAAAGTATTAATAAATACAAAGAGGAACATTTTTAACGAGTAGTGTTTCAGATTAACAGGAACTGTAATACTAAATTTGTATGTAACTAATAACAAGCTCACAAGCGTATCTCAAATTTGAAATTTTCCTACTTTATCACAGAATCCAGTTTATAGTCACTAGAAAACATAGCTACAGACAACTATTTTCTCTTTAAAATAAAATCATCAGAAGCACCATTTGTCCACATACAGCAATGTAAAGAAAAAAACACACTGGTACATGTTTTCATAAATATATTGTAATGTACAATTTCAGAGAATCTAAACTTTCTTAAATTTAATTTTCAGATCCTTCACAATTTGAGAATTGTGAATAATCAATAATGCCTCAAAATAATCTTGACTATAATCTTTCATGGTCTATTAACTGAAACTGATGTTATTAAAGAAGAAAACTCCATAGTGACATTAGAAAAATTCCCACCACCTGATTTCTTATCCTGTGTCAGGTGAATCTGGAATTAGAGTCCTGCAGCCCTTCTTATACAACCCACAACTGTGTATGGTGTCGCTCCACATCTGCCTTCTAGAATTTTTTTCTGAAAGCTACATTTTTATAAGTGATGAAACTGTGTCAAAAAGAATTTGTAATATAAAATCAAAGTCTTTGCCAAGTTTTTCTAAAGTCTTATGATCTAACCAACTCTACAGAAATTAGGGATGGGGACAAGTAATTCTAATTCATCAATCAGACTAACCTAAACAGTCTTTACACTGTCAAGTTAGTTCTAACCAATTTTAACAGCTTAAAGAGACCAATGTTTCCTCAATCAAAGGAAGAAATTATACTTCAAGGATTTTCTTGCTGTTCCATTCCCAAACTCAGGTAACCAAAGCTACCAGGCTTTGGTTTATACAAACTAAAACTTTGTATAAAATTATACAAACTTTATCCAGGATCACCTGGAATCAGAGTTTAGCTTCATGATCTCTTTTAATCTTAAATCTTTTCAACAAGGTCAGTGTAGAACTTAAAACCTCTATTGTCTACTTTTAAGAACTTTCAGAAGGGAAACTGTTTCAAATAGTTCACTGTCCAAATCTATTTCTTTTTAGGGTAACATTTCTCAACAAGAAGAAATGAAAGTTTTAAGATATAAACAATGTTAGAGTTGAATCCATATTAACATGTTCACAGACTCTAACTCATGTTTGTTCACTGGAAGACATTTCTTCAGGAAGTCAATTATGTCCACATTCTGTAATGACTCACACCAGACATACGTGTGTGTATGTATGTATGTATATACAAAGTATTTTATTCCCTGCAAAATGTAAAGATAGAATAGCAAATTCTTAAATTAAAATAACTTTTTTTGTTGAAAAAGTCCATACCTGTATTTTGCTTTTTCATGAACCCAGACATACTCAGGGTTTTTCAAACTCAAGCGAGCAAGGTCCTTTACAGATTTGGTTTGTGTGGCTGAGAAAAGTAAAGTCTGACGTTTCTTAGGAAGATTTTCAATAATAGCATTCATGGTATCAGCAAAGCCCATATCCAAGATTCTATCTGCTTCATCAAGAACTAAAAAAGGAAAATGCAAGTTGGACTATAATATTTCAAACATACACTAAGCTAAATGCAACGTATTACCCTGAAGTGGTTCTAAAGCAGAAAAAGATATGAAATGGGCTGGGAATGTAGATCAGAGTAAAGCAACTTGCCTAGCATGAGTGAGACCCTGGGTTCCAATCCCAGAACCACAAAAAAGTGAGAAAAAAACATTAGTGGAAAAAAACTGATGAAATCTGAATAAAGTCTAGAGTTTAGTTTACTCAGCAGAGCAATGTTAATTTAATTTTTGACAAAGGTATCATAATTATATAAGAGCTTAACCTGGCCCAAAAGACCAAAAATTGTATGTTCTCCCTCATATGTGGACATTAGATCAAGGGCAAACACAACAAGGGGATTGGACTTTGAGCACATGATAAAAGCGAGAGCACACAGGGAGGTGTGAGGATAAGTAGACATCTAAAAAATTAGCTAGCATTTGTTGCCCTTAATGCAGAGAAACTAAAGTAGATACCTTAAAAGCAACTGAGGCCAATAGGAAAAGGGGACCAGGAACTAGAGAGAAGGTTAGATCAAAAAGAATTAACCTAGAAGGTAACACACACGCACAGGAAATCAATGTGAGTCAACTCCCTGTATAGCTATCCTTATCTCAACTAGAAAAACCCTTGTTCCTTCCTATTATTGCTTATACTCTCTCTTCAACAAAATTAGAGATAAGGGCAAAATAGTTTCTGCTGGGTATTGAGGGGGTAAGGGGGAGAGGGAGGGGGCGGAATGGGTGATAAGGGAGGGGGTGGGGGCAGGGGGGAGAAATGACCCAAGCATTGTATGCACATATGAATAATAAAACAATAAAAAATAATAATAATAATTATATAAGAGCTTAAAACTAGGAGATACTGGATGAAAAGCATATTGGAACTCTCTCACTGCTGCTTGAGTCCAGAAAATAAAAGGTTGACTTAAATACACAATAGGTAACATCACTGTGCAAAAAAGAAAACATTCATTAAAAAAATGACAATCTGACCTTTCAAGTTACTAGAAGAGGATACTTAAAAGCAAAAAAATTTTTGTCAATATCTAATACTAAAATGCCTAATTTCATATGTAAAAGTACATTCTTCTCTTTCAATTTAAAAAAAAAGGAGGGGGGGCCTACTTTCTACTCTGAGCTAAGCCCAAGATAATAAAAAAAAAAAATACAAATGATTTCTCAGATTCAGATTGTTTTCCACTATTAAATCTTATAAGAGCTCTCTGCTTAGTGACCTCTTCTTCACTAGAAATCCTAAGACTCACCTAACATTTGAAGATTGGTGGCATGGAAACATATTGTTTCATCCATGTGCTGAAGAAGCCGACCTGGTGTGCAAACAAGTATATTTATGTTGTTGATCCTCTCAGCTTCATGTTTCAGATCCTGAAAACAGTTGTTCCTTTAATTACACATACATGTCTCAAAGAAGCCTGTGTCACAAAACTGTAAAAGCCATCTGAATGTAGCATTTCATACTAGCCATTCAGATACTCTTAGAAATAAAAACAACTTCTTCCCTTCCATTTCTGTAACTTGTCCACATTTCTGGGCTAAATAAAATTCTCAGTGAAGACCTACAATATTCTAGAGTCTTCATCACACCCAGCATTTTCAGGACAAGATAAACTATCAAATGAATGATCGAGACTTGATTTCCTATTAAGTCTGCTAGAACTAACTTAAAAACAATTACTGGAGTTCAAGTGGTAGCACAGCTGCTTTGCAACCATGAAGCCTTGAGTTCAAACCCCAGTCCCGCCAAAAAAAATAAAAAAACAATTAAATTACTCCCATTCTTTAAGTCAGGATCCAGGGGCACTGAACAGGATCTCCACACCGCTACCACATTTTGTGAACTGGAAAAAAGACCTGAGTGCTGTTTTAGAGATTCTCTCCTTGAGAAAAGAACAGTGGGATATTGTTAAATGTTAGAGCCAAGGGACAGGTACACGAGTATATGATGGTTTATGATGCCATTTTCTTCTTTTCTGTATATTTGCATAGAAATTCAAGAACTATTTATCCTCAAGTCTAGAGGAGACCCTAGCAAATCAAGCACTGCAGGTGAACTCTAAGGTAAAACAAAAGTTGAGGAGGTTTTGCCATGACCTAAAATTAACATTCCTCAAAATGGTCTACCTTCCTTTCTTCTCCTGCTGTCATAGCAATGTTCTGAATGATTTAGACCCTGAGGAAGACACTTATTAAAATGTACTAGGTCCACATAATGAATGTCCCTTCTTAAAGCACATTAACAAGTAGGCTTACTCCAACTGGCTTGCACATCTGACGCAGAGCCTCATCTATGCAAAGACCCTGAAGAATATGGGCTTTCCAGACAGCAAAACTAACAAGCAGACTCCAGATGCCAGCAACCACACCAAGGTGACACCACCCCATAAGCCCCCATCCAGGAGGCCAGTCCACCTCCTCCCTGTCAACTGCCATAGGAGTCCTACTTGGGTTCCTAAAGAAGGACAGACAAGGACAAAGGACAAACCTTCCCACCAATGATGAGACCAGCTGAAAATTCGTGATTCTTTCCTACTTTTCGGAGAACCTCAAAGGTCTGATATGCCAGTTCCCTTGTAGGTGATATTATCAGAACCCCCAGGCCATCAGTTGAGGTCCATTGCAGTCGGTATAAGGCTTCCAACACCTTGAAGACAAGAAGAAACTTGTGTCCAATCACTGCTTAGAAAAGTCAGCTTTTTGACCTGAGTCTCAACCCTGTCCCTCCAAATCAAAGCAGAAGACATACAACTCACAAGTTTTACTCAGTCTGAAAGAGACTGTTTCTTCCACCTACCAGAAGCATCCACTCCCAATTCAGAGGAAAGGGAAAAGAAGCCTCATGGTAACTCATCTGATGCCAGAGCCATGCAATCAGGAGACTGGCTATCAGAGAAAGGTATGTGTAACCCACTGGCAATTAAAATAAAGTTAAGAAAAATTATCACATTCTGAACAGGAACCACGTTACAATAAACTTTCATCTGGGTAGCTGCCCTAGTTATACAGTGACTGAGTTCCCTAGTTTTAGAAAGATACTGCTTTAAGGAAAAAAAAAAGAAAAGAAAAGAAAAAACATGCTAGGATTTAAGAGAAAATGGTTTTGTAGTACTTGAAACCAATTGTTTTGTAGGAATCATATTAGTAGATCAACCATGAAAATGAGGTATAAGTAAATTCCTAAGCAACTCTATTCTACTGTTATATAAAGAACAGTTATCAATGTTCAGAAAATTCTCAACAACACTCCATAAAGTAAACAAGTTAAAGCTTTGTCCTTAACACACCTGTTAAGCCACTGGAAGGCCTGTAAGTGTGAAAGCAGAGACTACTTTGCCCACAGTCCCACTGTACAGAACCATTCTGAACCACCACAGTGGAACACCTGATCCTTCAGGAATGCAATGGTTTGTCAAGACACATGCATTCATTCATTCAATTAAGTCAGTGAGTACCTGCCATGGGCAAGGCACTGTGCTAGGAGCTGGGGAATATGGAGAATATGGTGGGAAACAAGACAGCTATGGCTCCTGTCTGACAAAGCTTCATTCTAGCCAATGAAATTCAACATGAAAATAATTCTTTACATAATTATTTGCTTCCCTGTAGGCACAGAACATTATAAAACTGTATAAAAGAGGATCTGACCAAATACAAATATACTTACTGGAACAAGGAAAGCCAAAGTCTTGCCAGATCCAGTTTTAGCAGCTCCAAGTACATCTTTACCTTGCAAAGCCAATCCAATGGTCTGCTTCTGTATCTCAGTTAGCAAGCGATACTGGGCTTCTTGCAAACCTGGCAGCGTAGAGGGAAGAATGATACTTCAGAAAAAACTTACAGGTATTTCAAGCTAAACTGTGTGCTCCTTTGTCACAAATTGCTGGCTAGGGGGTCTTTTACTCTATCTGGATACAAACTACAGATAGGTAAGGGAAGCTCCCTTAGTGCTGACAGCCTTGTTCCAGAGGCTCACTGGCTGGGCTTCCAAACCCCAAGGCTTTAGGCTCTAAACCATTAGAACCAGAGGCTTATAGCTCTAAGCTTTCAAGGCTGGAAGCTTATTACTCTAGGTACCCAAGGCAGAGGCTTATTGCCCAGGGCTTAGAGTACCAACATGGATGAACCTAGAGGGAAACAGCCAAGCACAGAAAGACAAATACCACATGACCTCACTTACATAAGCAATCCAAAATGCCAAACTCACAGAAGCAAAGGATAGAATGGTGACTACCAGAAGTTGGGGGCTGTGAGGGGATTGGGGAGATGTTGCTCAAAAGATGTGAAATTTCCAGTGAGACAAGTAAGTTCAAGAGACCTACTGAAAAATCACAATGACTGTAACTATAATATAGTGTATGCTTAAAAATTGCTGATACCAGATCTTAAGTCTTGTTATGAAATAGGAAAAAATAAGTGAATAAGGTAAAACTTATGTTAATTAGCTTGATTTAGCCATTCCACAATGTAGACATATTTCAAATCATGTTATATACAGTAAATATATAGTTTTTATCCAAAAAAAGGCAGCAAGAAGGAGGCCATCTGCAAGGCAAGAATAGACAGACTGTTCCTTTATGAACCTGAGAGGGAAACAAGTCTACCAGCATCCTGATTTTGGACTTGTAGCCTCCTAACTGGGGAAAATTTTCTACTGCTTAAGCCACCCAGTCTAGTATTTTGTTATGGCAGCCCTAATGAACTAATACAATGTATGACATATTTTTGATTGCTCTCTTGCTTGTTTTAACTAACACAATTAGGTTTTGTTCTAATTACTCAAAAGCTCCTGAAATCTTTTTAACTAATATTCTTTAACCAATCAAGAATGAGAGTAACAATTGTTAAAACTCAGTGTTTTATAGGTATTCCTGACACTGAAATTGTTTGTCAAAATAACATTTTTCAGGTCAACCTCTCTCTAAGCCATCTCCTTTCTGGGGGGGAAAAAGTCATCAATAAATCCAATAACTTATCCTAAGATGACCATCTACCTACCTTTCAATGTCTTTTTAGACAAAGGGAAATCTGAAAATCTTGTAATTTCATTTACATTTATCTGGAAAAAAATAAAAGGAAGCAAGGTCAGATAAGACAAAATAATCTATTGGACAATTCATTAATTTCACAATAAGACCATGTTTTTCTCTACATTGTGCTGCCTAGATCACCCTTGCGCTACATCATTACATTCAACCATCACTTGTAAATAAGAGCCATCATTCTTCTAAAATGAAACATATTTCAAGGAGGTTGTTATCAATTTATATTTTATGTAAGTTTTAACCATCCCAACCACTCAAAAAAATTCAAAACATACATCTTTCATGTAAGTAAAAGAAAGTCATCACTACCTTGATTGTAGGAGGAAAATTTACTTCAATCATCCTTCAAGGGCTTTCAGTTTAAGAAGGCCATGATGAGGATACTTCTATTTACACCCATGAAAGATTGAAAGAAACTAGAGAAATATATGTTGAGAGCACACACATTTCAAAGCTTTACTCATACAAAAGTGGCATATGAAACCTAACCTGATTACTGTTTCATTTGGAGTATAGTGAAGGAGGAGCATTATTTCAAAATAATTGGATGTGTTTAGATCATGTTTTGAAGTCACAATAACATATTATCCTTTAACTTTATGTTATTCAAATGTTCATTACTGCCATTCTCCATTAGCATAAATCCAATTTCCTGAACTTCATTTTAGATACTCAGAATCGTTTCATTACAGATGTTGAATTCAGGAATTACTGCTCAGATATGGGAATATGCTGCCAAATTATTCATAACTCACAAAAGGGGAAAGCTGCATTTGTAAGGTTCGTTTATTTAAATTACACTCTAGGTAATAAAGGGATTTACAATCTACACAATCATTTTTCCCACAATTCTTAACACAGCGCAGGCATGATTACTCTCCATCCTTAAATAAAGGAAAGAACAAATATTAAAACACTGTCTTAATCCATACAAGTTATTCCAAGTTTCATCGGAGAGAAAGCAGACTCAGCATTAAAGAATCATTTATTCTGGAGAACATGATTCTGAGTGAGGTCAGCCTGGCCCAAAAGACCAAAAATCGTATGTTCTCCCTCATATGTGGACATTAGATCAAGGGCAAACACAACAAGTGGATTGGACTTTGATCACATGATAAATCGAGAGCACACAAGGGAGGTATGAGGATAGGTAAGACACCTCAAAAACTAGATAACATTTGTTGCCCTCAACACAGAGAAACTAAAGCAGATACTTTAGAGCAACTGGGGCCAACAGGAGAAGGGGACGAGGAACTAGAGAAAGGTTAGTTCAAGAAGAATTAATTTAGAAGGTAACACACATGTACAGGAAACCAATGCGTGTCAACTTCCTGTATAGCTATCCTTATCTCAACTAGTAAAAACCCTTGGTCCTTCCTATTATTGATTATACTCTCTCTTCAACAAAATTAGAGATAAGGGCAGAATAGTTTCTGCCTGGTAGCGAGGGGTAAGGGGAAGTAAGGCGGGGGTAAGGGAAGGGGTGGGGGAAAGGGGGGAGAAATGACCCAAACATTGCATGGACATATGAATAAAATAAAAATTCCCAGCGAGGAACCTCAGTTGACAATATTCCAAGCAGGACATTAAGATGACACCCTCCTTTGCACAGTGGTGCCATCAGCTACCCAGTCATTTTCACAAGGAATGGAATGCCTGCCCACAGGAGGAAGGAGACCGGCTGCCTGGTCTGCAGTCCACCAGACAGGGCACAGGCGAGGATGGCCCGTCATTCTACAGTCTGTTAACCTCCTAGAAGGAGAATCAGAAAGAACATACCTGTGCCAACACACCACTGTCACCACTGCAATACAGAACTATATGCCATAACCTTCAAAGAGGTCACAGAGGAAGAAAAGGAAGTTTTGATTTTGCTGATGCCCTGGAACAGAGGTCTGCAGGCTATGGCCTACAGGTCGAATCCAGCTTGCTACCCGGTATTTGTAAGTAAAGTTTCCCTGAAGCACAGCTCCAGCTAGTCATGTAGCTGGGACAGACTGAATGCCCCACAAAGCCTGATACGTCACAGAAAAGTATGCCAACCCCTACTCTAGAAGATTCTCAGTTGTATTTCAAGGAATACTTGAAGCTACAGAAGATGACCACAGTTCCTACACACAAAATACCACCCTTTGCCCCTCCCTTTATTCCTTTCTTAGAAATAACCACCCCTATACCCCAACTGCACAATCCTCAAACTCCCTAAAAGAAATCTCCTTCTGAATCCAGATAACAGGTAGTTTAGGGATGGTTCTTATTAAAGATTTCCACACTGGTGGAAAAGTTGGCGAACAGTGGCAAGCATCACTCAAATGCCCTCTTCTACACCTCACAACATCAGTAACACCTGTTTCTTACAGAAGTGAATAGTATCTGAAACAAAAAGGATAAAAACTCCTTATATGTTCCACTTATCACAATCAAGAGAAGAAAAGCCATCTACCTCCAATCACACCAGACCAATTTTTAAAAAAAGATTAGAATGCAGTTTCTACATAGCACAGCTGATATGCCAAGGGTGAGTCTGTCAGAAATAGTGAGAACAGTTACTGAACTAAAGCAAATAGTTCAACATTTCTCAGTAAGCCTCAAATCCCAGTTCTCTCTCATCTCACACATACACACCTATGTGATGCCCTTAGAAATACACCCTCAGATGGCCTGCTTCAGGGAGCATAGTAGAGTTGACTGACAGCGCTAGCTGTCTCCCTATGATCCACCACTGAAAAGGCCTTCTTCACCTGGGTTACTCCCAGTTAATGGCTGAGCTCAACAGCAGTCTCCCTACCCATGGCTTTGCCTATCCACAGTCCAAAATATTACACTGAAAACTCCAAAAACAACAAATTCATAGGTTTTAAGTTACTTTTATTAGAGCAATACAGTTCTACCTATTCCATTTTATTGCTGTTACTCTCTTACTATGCCTCATCTATAAGTTAAGCTTTATCACAGGTATGTATGTATAGGAAAAGACAATATATTTAGGGTTTCATACTATCCAGTTTCAGGCATTCACTGGGGTCTGGAATGTATCCCCTGCAGATAATGGGGTCTGTCAGACTACTGCAGGCTCATTCCTACAGGTTGGGTTGGTGTAGGAGTTCCTCTAATGGGTGTTAGAAGGAAAATTCTTCAGACCAAAAAAATCTGATACCATTTATTTGATCAAAACAAAAACAGTTTGTGATCTGGGTAGCTCCCAGAACCACACAGGTCTGAGAACTCCAACAAGTGGAACAGCCACCCTTTACAGGAAGATATAAGTGAGCCATAGAAAACAACTAAATTGGGTACATCTAGTAAACCAATTAGTTACACTTAGCTAATTAACCGTACAACCTAACTAGTTAACCGGCTACAGAGCCTTACAACTAGTCAAACCTGTTACGATGATTAAACTCTACCATACTTTGATGTGTTGAGACCAGCGCAGGGATTCAGTCCAAAGCCACAGCTTCCTAAATTTTACACCCTCAACTTTGGAAGGAGGATTCTCCATCGTGCTGACCAAAGCCTTCTTAACATTGACCTGCAGTCTGAGATTCTGCCCACCCACTTTTCCTTCACCCTTCAGAGACATTTTCTCCCAACAAATCTCCAACTCACCCAACCCAACTTGGCATCTGCTTCTCAGAGGACAAGACACCTGGACTATACCCACGTCTCCCACAAGGTCTTTCAGCCTCCAGGCCCCTACAACTCAAATGAATCCTCTAAGTGTGAGCCAGAGACTCCCCAATGCTTCCAGGGAAAGGGTCTTGAGCATGGCCTCCTCTATAAATGAAATGTTCACTAGCTGTCTCAAATCATCACATAGTGGCTTAACACAACAGGTTATTACCTTACAGTTCTGGAGGTCAGAAGTCCCAAATGGGCTTCTCTTCCCTTAAATTAAGGTATTGGCAAGGCTGCATCCTTTCTGCTGATGCTGGAGGGGAGTCCCTTGCCTTGTCTTTTCCATTTTCCTTGGCTATGGCCCCTTTCTCTTTTTCCTTTTTTGAGCAGAGGTCTCACTCTCTCACTATGTTGCCCAGACTGGACTCAAACATTTTAAGCCACTGAAGAGTACTTTAGACTCACCTTGATAATCACCATCCTTTAAGATACACCGCTGAGCAATCTTCAATTACCCCTTGCTATGCAACATGGTCACAGGGTCTAGGAACTGGGATGAGGCCATTTTAGGAGGTCATTTTTCTTCCTACCATAATCTCCACAACCACTCACAGTCTATCTTCAACCCTCTTCTCCAGCCCAGTTTAAAGCCAATTGAAGGACACATGAGACATTTCAAGGAGTGTTTCCTCCCTCAAGAACACCACATGTTTTCATGTCGCCTGTATTTCCTCATGCTGTTCCCTCCACCTAGAAAGTCCTTGCCAGTCTTTTCCATCTGGTGAACTCATTATTAAAGAACAGCTCCACTCATAGCCACTATAAATGGCTGCACACAGTGGCATCAGGTAAGGCTCAGGTGTGGGGGCCAAAATCCAGCCCATATTCAGCTAACCAAGCCAGGCCTGCAGCCACAACCACCAGGAAGACAGCAGCAGACCCAGAGGAAATGAGCTCTTCCTAGCACACCTGGCCAGGAACAGTGACATACGGAATATAATTCACTCTATCTTTTCCTCCAATTATACCAGCCCCTAACTGTACGATACTGAGTTACATATTACCTTTTGCAAGCTCTTTAAGTCCAAACCCCAGTACCAACCAAAACAAACAAACAAAAGAACTATGCTGGAGAGATAGAATGGAAGCTGCTCCTTCAACTTAGAGAAAACACTGGAACTTAAACAGCTGTTCAATACATACGATGTAATAAAGTGTAGTAGTTTGGAGCACTGGTATCAGACCTGGACTATCAGACCTAGACCTCCTTTTTGACTTACTAGCTGTTTAACATTGCTGTGCCTTCAGGTTTCTCACCTGTACAATGGGAACAATATCTTAGATTGGTTGTTCTGAAGATATAGTAAGTCAACATGCATAAAAGTTTGATAAATGTTAGCAATTATTAAGTGACCAAAAAGAATGAATCAATGCTGCCAAGCAGAGCAAAGCTATCTAGAAAAGGTGTGGTCTTATACCCAGCAGGATCTAAACACTGAGCATCTACTCAAGGAGGATAAGCACAATGCTACCAGTCTCTGGGGAGAGCAAAGATGAGTAAAAACAGTCACTGGCTTATAATGGTTCAATTACAATCTTTCAAGTTTTATGATGATGCAAAAGCAATACACATTCGGTAGAAACTATACTTTAAACTCAGAATTTTGATTTTCCCAGTAAAATATTCTCTTGATATGCTGGGTACTGGCAACAAACCACAGTTCCCACTCAGCCCCGAGATTATGAATGTAAACAACAGACAATCTACAGAGAACTATGTTGCTAAGCCATAACATTTGGTACATGTGTTAAATGTTATGTTCCACTTACAATATTCTCAACTTACACGTTTATGGAAACACAGCCCATCTCAAGAAGTCAAGGAGCATTTGCAAATCATTGGTTTCTGACCTTGAGAGATTCATGGTGCAGTGGGGGGGTTTACAAAGAAGTTTTTTAAAAAGCTAATCATCACGGCCAGGTGGCAAATACTATAATAATGGTATATTCAAAATGCTAATGATGCAACAATCTGGAAGGTCATGAAGAGAAGTTTGAACTAAATGCTGAAGGACAAGTATGTGTGCTAGAGTGGAGTTAGGAATATGCTCTTAGCAAGTATCAGGACAAAAAACATGGCCAATTCACTAAACTACAAGTGGTTCCTTCACATACGGCCATTATATACCACTTGCTTTACATACATTATCTCATTTGAGCCTTATAAACTCTCTCAGTGGTTAATAATTTGTTCATTGAATGTGAAAACTAGGCTCAGAAATGTTGAAAAGATAAACTGAGTGAGATTTAAACCAGATCTACCTGACCAGTAATAACAAACTCTTTCACTACACTGGAATACGTTGACAAACTAAAGTGTTTGACAATTTTCCTGAGAGTAACTGTGAGCCAATGAGGGGTTTTAATCAAGAGTAAAATGACTGGACTTTTCCTCTTCTTGAGAAAGGGAAAAAAAAAAGATTTTAGCAAAAGCAGTATGGAAAATACATTCGAGGAGTGTAACACAAGTCAACGCCAATCAGCCACCTGTTTCACTCATTAAAGTTTTACTAGAATACAACAGCCATTCCTTTAAGTATTTCTATGGCAGCTTTTGTGTTACAGGGAGAAAACTGAGTAGCTCCACATAAACTCAGATCAGTTCTGGGTAAAATACAAAGAGTCACTGGTCCATAGGAATAAATTAAGCAAGGACTGAGGCTAAGAAATTCTACTCACAGTCCAAAACAAAATCCAAAAGTAATTAGCTTTATAATGGCTTGTTAAAGACTGTGTATACAACAATAATAACATAACAGCTAATATATGGAATATTTCTATGTGATGGCATTGTGCAAATGCTTTCCATGCATTATCTAACTAACTCCACAACTTAAAAGGTAGGTACTATTATCATGCCTTTTAAAGACAAGAAAAAGGAAGCTAACAGAGTAGGCAACTTGCCCAAAATCACACAAATGGTGAGCAAGAGCCAGGATCAAATCATCATCTGAACTTGAAAACCCAAACTCTTAAACTGAGCTCTACCTAACCTTAGTTTTGATCTCAGTGACAATGAAAAGAAGGCTTTACCAGGACGACAAGTGATGACTTTGATTCCAGAAATATTCCACCTGTTAAGTCCCTGACTATACTACACCAGAAAGGGGGCAGTCACTGAGTGGCTTAGAACATACATGGGATTTACAGGGGATGGGAAGGAGAGGAACTGACATTCCTAAGGAACCCTAATGCAGGGAAAGAGGTCGGCAGGTGAAAATGAAAACTACAAGGACCCTCATCTGGGAACATCAGCTACATTGGGGGAATGACAAGCAACAGAAACCGACCTGCAGCCCAGCTTTTCTACATCAAGTCTTGAGTGGGAACATGAAGCAAAGAAAGAAAATGTAACTGGCACAGGACAGGGGATGGACGATGTTGTTGAGGGATGCAGTCTGGCTTAATGAACAAAAACAAAGGCTTTACTTAGAAAGACACGGGTCTAGGTTCCAATTCCACACCACCTAGCAGACGTGAGAGCCTGGGGGAAGTTTCTTACCCCCTCCAAACCTCAGTTTTCTCCTCTGTAAACTGGGTATGGTAAGATGCACACCTCACAAGAGGTCAAAGAAGTCGTGTAAAGCACATGGGAAGTACCTGAAAAGGTTACGTGCCGTTATTTCCATCCTTTTCCCTAAGTATCACAGTACGTATTTCCCAAGCACAAGTACATCGTCATACGACCCCAGTACGTTATTTCTATTACTGTCACTATTCTTACTCCTCCATTGCTGTAATCATTACAACAGGAGTCCCCCCGCCCTGAGGTACCCCCGCATTTCTATCACTCTCTCGAACACAGGGAAGAGCAGGAGTCCTGGGTGGTGACACCCGGCAGACCACCCGAGAGACCTCAACAGGACCCCCGGCGGCATCTCGCACCCCGCTTCCTTCCCCAACCCCGAGGACTAACAGAAGGGTGAGGCCCAGGCCAGGTCCCCAGCGACAGGTCCGCCCCTCCCCCTCCCCAAAAACCCCCGCCACGGTGACCCCCGCCCGTCCCCGCCCTCGCCTCACCTTCCCGTAGTTCTGTATAAGGCGACTGATATTCTCGCGCTCGACCTGCCATTCGGGCTTCTTCAGCTGCTTCCTCAACTGCTTCTTTTGGTTCTGCCTGTGGCTGTGTTTTTTCTTCCAACGGTTAAAACTCCTCACCGGGTCGGGTCGGGCCCCCGGACCCAGAGAGTCTGCAGTTTTGCCCATTGTGGCGGTAACCACAACTCAAATATCGCCCCAAACGCTACGAACCTAAGGCCAAGCTGAGGTACCAGTCTGCGGAGAACGAACCAGCGTGGGGAAGGTGCGCAAGGGCGCATGCGCAAACACAGGAGCCCCCGCCCCTGAGCTTTTGATGCCCCGGCACGCACCGATGACGAAGAGGAAAGTGCGGGCGATGATTGGTGCTTTGGCTTCCGCAGGGCGGAGCGCTCTGGAGAAACCGAAGCAGAGAGGTCTGGGGAACTGGAGGGGCTGAGCGGCTTCTGAAGCACGCCGGTTCTTTAATAGAACGCATGCGCGCTGGCTGCTGCTACTCTGGTGACGTCACACTACTTATCATTCAAGGGCTGTTGCGCTCGGACTCTGGCTTCAGCTTGGCCGAGCGTTCGCGAATGCGTGCGTACGCTTTACAATCTGTGAGTTACAATTGCGGTCCTGGTTTTGCATATTTTGGCCCAGGAAACTGGAAAGTTTGTCCAAAATCAAATAGATAATGACTTATTTCGGCCCACGGCAGTGTACCTCCTTAGGAATAAAAATGGGTATCTTTTTTCTTTTCTTTTTTTTCTTTTCTTTTTTTTCTTTTTGGCGGTACTGGGTTTGAACTGAGGGCCTTTCGCTTGCAAAAACAGATATTCCTTAAACTTCCTCTGGGCTGGCGGGGTGGCTCAAATGGTAGGGCGCCTGCCTAGCAAGCAAGAGGCCCTGAGTTCAAACCCCAGTACACACACAGACACACAGACACACACACACACACACACACACACGAAAAAAGTAGAAAATAGACTTTCTCTGCCTCTCCTGGTTTTCCCTTTCCTCGGCCCCCTCGGATTCCAGCCTCAGCAACCAGGTAACTGAAGCACAGTATAACTGAATTTACCTTAAAAGATTATTGTAAAACAAAATGAGCTGGCGCCAGTGCTCAGCTACTTGAGAAAATGAGATTGGGAGGGTCCGGTTCAAAGTCACCCCAGGCAAATAGTGTGAGACTCCATCTCCAAAATAACCAGAGAAAAATGGACTGGAAGAGTGGTTCAAACAGTAGAGCACCTGCTTTACAAGTGAGAAGCCCTGAGTTCAAACTCTAGTCCTACCAAATTAAAAAAAAATTTTAAACAAAGAAAAATGATTACTAAAAGTAAGAAACTAAGAAAAGGCAAGTTGACCATTTAAGTGACTTTGATTTCCATGAATTGGGTGTTGTGGCATTTTTTACCTAAAGCCTCCACACAAGACACTGGGTGACACTGGGAATTGGAGAGCCAGGTTCGATGTAGAGTAAATCCTTAAATTTCCTTTCTGACACCACATCCTCAGATAACTATCCCAGCCCCGTGCCTATCCAGGGAACTGGAGGTGAGTAATTGAGAGAGGGAGGGAGGACAGGTGAACCAGAGAATCTCCACATTTGGGTACAGCAGATGTAGGTGAGAGTTACCGCTCAATAAGGGGAGAGTATATAAAAGAATATGTACATCCTCTGAAAATTAAAAATAAAACAACCATACATTTCTGCTTCTAGAAATATACCCAAAAGAATTGAGAGCAGAATCTTCAAAGGTATTTGAACACTAGTGCTCATACCAGCACTATTTAGTGTTCATCAACAAATGCAGGGGTAAACTTGGCATGTAAGCAAAAGGGGCCATTCCTCAGACTTAAAAAGGAGGGAGATTCTGACACACTCTATGACATGCGTAGACCTGGAGAACATCAGGCTGAGTGAAATAAGCAGTTTGCAAAAGGACAAGTACTGTATGATTTCACTTGTATGAAATACCAGAGTTGTTGAAATTATAGAGAAAGAACAGTGGTTGGTTGCCAGGGCTAAGTGCAAGGGAGAATGGAAACTGTGTTTGGTTTTGCAAGATGAAAAGAGGACTGGAGACTGATTGCAGAACAATGTGAATGTACTTAATTATACACTAAAAAATAAACAGTAGGTTTTATGCTATGTATTTTAACGTATGTGTGTGCATATATATATATATATATATCATATATGTGTACATGCAAACACACAAGGCCCTCAGATATATCTGACTAACCTCCTAAAACTGAAGCACTCAGGCATATATGCACCCCAGCTGTAATCGTAGCTACTTGGGAGGCAGAGATCAGGAGGATCACAGTTCAAAACCAGCCTTGGACAAATAGTTTACAAGACTCTATCTTGAAAATACCCAACAAAAAACAGGGCTGGCAGAGTTGCTCAGGTGGTAGAGCACCTGCCTAGCAAGCATGAGGACATGAATTTAAACCCCAGTACCACCAAAAAAAAAAAAAAAGAGAATTGGAAGATTCATTTCTAAGGATAATGAATGCCCAAGAGAAAGACCTCAATATAGTGACATTTAGGCACCTGCAAAGCATGGCAATCAACACTTCTTCCTGGTGCTTTAGTGAAACTTACTAGTTAATAAGCCTTCTAGTCACTCATTTCTAATCAGATTTACTCTTAAATATGAAAAATCACCAAAGAGCACCAAATTTTTGAGGACATACTTTAAAGGTATCAAACCCAACTCAAAAGATCTTTTTCCCTCTTTATATTTTGTTTTCTATTCTGTGTTTATAAATTGTTTATTAAGCATGTATACTGGAGGGAAGTGGTCCAAATAATGTATACACATGTAAGTAAATGCAAAAACGATAAAAATAAATAAATAAATAAAAATTTTAAAAAGCATGTATATCAAATAATTCCACTATTACATCATCTGAGCAGCATCTAGATTGAGCTGTGGAAATACAGTAGCTCCCTTATCCATCATTTCACTGTCTGTGGTTTTGGTTGCCCAGTCAATGGTCTTCAATCTTTAAATATATATATATATATATATATATATATATATATATATATATATATATATATATAACTTTATTCAGTATATTGTTGTAATTGTTCTATGTTATTATTAGTTATTGTTATTATCCTCTTACTGTGCCTAATCTATGCATTGAAGTTTATCATAGGTGTGCACATCTAAGGCAAAGCATAATGTATATATGATTTAGAATACTCTGTGGTTTTAGGCATCCCTTGGGGCTCTTGGGATAGATACAGTGAGCATAAGGGGAAACTTCTGTATTGGGTTTTAGAAATCCACAAATCTAGTAGTAATTGTTACATATTCTGTCTAGGATCTATAGAAATTGTAACTAAACTAATTGAACAATGTTTAACACTCTTGCCTTACTCAAGTGATCAAATGGCTTCGTTCCATGTGACAGTGTTAACTGCTTGGTTTTCTATTTCATCCTCTAAAGATAATCTCTACTCCACAGCACCAATAGCTGTTTGTATTACAGTTTTCAAGTCAGGTTTCAACTTTGAATAACTAACACTTGGCTGATATGTTTCCTGGACTCTAACAATATGTTTTAAACACTGGTCTTTTCACCCATTTGCTTCTTTAATAAACACAGAATCCTCCAAAGATCAATAAAATAACCAGAATCTAGTGACTTTCAGCTATTGAAAGAGTATATAAAAAGTTTTTCAAAAACTTCAACCTGTGCTTTCTTTTTCAGAAAAATTTTAGATTTAATCTTTGTACAGTTTCCAGGAAGAATGACACATAATTACACATAAATGTGAATGGGAAAAGGGTCCCTGTTAATCACCACATACCTGTCAGTACTAACACTTAGTGTTAACGGACTTAATTCAACCATCAAAAGGCACCGGTTGACGAAATGGATTAAAAAAGAAGATCCAACAATGTGTTGCTTGCAGGAGACCCATCTCACCAACAGAAATAAACATAGGCTTAGGATGAAAGGCTGGAAGAAGATTTACCAAGCCAGTGGCCCCTGAAAAGAGTCAAGAGTAGCAATACTTATCTCAGACAAAGTAGACTTCAAACCTACATTGATCAAACGAGATAAAGAAGGACATCCCATACTAATAAAAGGGGAAATAGACGAAAAGGAAATAATAATTATCAACCTATATGCACCCAATGTCAACACACCCAATTTCATCAAACATACCCTGAAAGACCTAAAAGCATATATTAACTCCAACACAGTGGTTGTGGGAGACTTTAACACCCCGTTATCATCAATAGATAGGTCATCCAAACAAAAAATAAAGAAATTCAAGGTCTAAAATATACAATAGATCAAATGGACCTACTTAATGTCTACGGAACATTTCATCAAACTTCTACACAATACACATTCTTCTCAGCAGCCCATGGAACCTTCTCCAAAATAGATCATATCCTAGGGCACAAAGCAAGCCTCAGAAAATAAAAGAAAATAAAAATTATACCATGCATACTATCTGATCACAAGGCAATAAAACTAGAACTCAACAACAAAAGTAAAGACAAAAAACATGCAAACAGCTGGAAACTGAATAACTCATTGCTTAATGAACAATGGATCATTGAAATAAAAGAGGAAATTAAAAAGTTCCTGGAAGTCAATGAAAATTAAAACAAAACCTACCGGAACTTACGGGACACAGCAAAGGCAGTCCTGAGAGGAAAGTTTATGTCGTGAGTGCACATATTAAAAAGACTGAAAGATCCCAAATCAATGACCTAATGATACATCTCAAACTCCTAGAAAAACAAGAACAAGCAAATCCCAAAACAAATAGAAAGAGAGAAAAAATAAAAATAAGAGCTGAAATCAACGAAATAGAAACCATAAAAACCATACAAAGAGTTAATGAAACAAAAAGTTGGTTCTTTGAAAAAAATAAACAAGATCGATAGACCCCTGGCAAACCTGACTAAAATGAGTATAGAAAAAACCCAAATTAGTAGAATCAGGAATGCAAAAGGGGAGATAACAACAAACACCATGGAAGTCCAGGAAATCACCAGAGAGTACTTCGAGAACCTATATTCAAATAAATTAGAAAATCTTAAAGAAATGGACAGATTTCTAGGTACATATGATCGTCCAAAACTGAACCAAGAGGAAATTAATCACCTGAATAGATCTATAACACAAAATGAAATTGAAGCAGCAATCAAGAGTCTCCCCAAAAAGAAAAGTCCAGGACCTGATGGATTCTCTGCTGAATTCTATCAGACCTTTAAAGAAGAACTGATACCAACCCTCCTTAAACTGTTCCACAAAATAGAAAGGGAAGGAAAACTGCCTAACACATTTTATGAAGCCAGTATTACACTTATCCCAAAACCAGGCAAAGACACCTCCAAAAAGGAGAACTATAGGCCAATCTCCTTAATGAACATTGATGCAAAAATCCTCAACAAAATAATGGCAAACCGAATTCAACAACACATCAAAAAGATTATTCACCACGACCAAGTAGGCTTCATCCCAGGAAAGCAGGGGTGGTTCAACATATGAAAATCAATAAACGTAATAAACCACATTAAGAGAAGCAAAAACAAAAACCACTTGATCATCTCAATAGATGCAGAAAAAGCCTTTGATAAGATCCAACACCATTTCATGATAAAAGCTCTAAGAAAACTAGGAATAGAAGGAAAGTACCTCAACATTATAAAAGCTATATATGACAAACCTACAGCCAGCATTATACTTAATGGAGAAAAACTGAAACCATTCCCTCTAAAATCAGGAACCAGACAAGGATGCCCACTACCTCCACTCCTATTCAACATAGTACTGGAATTCCTAGCCAGAGCAATTAGGCAAGAAGAAGGAATAAAAGGAATACAAATAGGCAAAGAAACTGTCAAAATATCCCTATTTGCAGATGACATGATCCCATACCTTAAAGACCCAAAAAACTCTACTCAGAAGCTTCTAGACATCATCAATAGCTATAGCAAGGTAGCAGGATATAAAATCAACATAGAAAAATCATTCGCATTTCTATACACTAATAATGAGCAAACGGAAAAAGAATATATGAAAACAATTCAATTTACAATAGCCTCAAAAAAAATCAAATACCTAGGTGTAAACCTAACAAAAGATGTGAATGACCTCTACAAGGAAAACTATAATCTTCTGAAGAAAGAGACTGAGGAAGACTATAGAATGTGGAGAGATCTCCCATGCTCATGGATTGGTAGAATCAACATAGTAAAAATGTCTATACTCTCAAAAGTAATCTACATGTTTAATGCAATTCCCATCAAAATCCCAATGACATTCATGAAAGAGACTGAAAAATCTACTGTTAAATTTATATGGAAACACAAGAGGCCATGAGTAGCCAAGGCAATACTCAGTCAAAAGAACAATGCTGGAGGTATCACAATACCTGACTTCAAACTATATTACAAAGCAATAACAATAAAAACAGCATGGTACTGGCACAAAAACAGACATGAAGACCAGTGGAACAGAATAGAGGACCCAGATATGACACCACACAACTATAACCAACTTGTCTTTGACAAAGGCACTAAAAATATACGATGGAGAAATAGCAGCCTTTTCAACAAAAACTGCTGGGAAAACTGGTTAGCAGTCTGCAAAAAACCGAAACTAGATCCATGTATATCACCCTATACCAAGATTAACTCAAAATGGATCAAGGATCTTAATATCAGACCCCAAACTCTAAAGTTGATACAGGAAAGAGTAGGAAATACTCTGGAGTTAGTAGGTTTAGGTAAGAACTTTCTCAACGGAACCCCAGCAGCACAGCAACTAAGAGATAGCATAGATAAATGGGACCTCATAAAACTAAAAAGCTTCTGTTCATCAAAAGAAATGGTCTCTAAACTGAAGAGAACACCCACAGAGTGGGAGAAAATATTTGCCAGCTACACATCAGACAAAGGACTGATAACCAGAATATATAGGGAACTCAAAAACCTAAATTCTCCCAAAACTAATGAACCAATAAAGAAATGGGCAAGTGAACTAAACAGAACTTTCTCAAAAGAAGAAATTCAAATGGCCAAAAAACACATGAAAAAATGCTCACCATCTCTAGCAATAAAGGAAATGCAAATTAAAACCACACTGAGATTCCACCTCACCCATGTTAGAATAGCCATCATCAGCAACACCACCAACAACAGGTGTTGGCGAGGATGCGGGGAAAAAGGAACCCTCTTACACTGTTGGTGGGAATGTAGACTAGTACAACCACTCTGGAAAAAAATTTGGAGGCTACTTAAAAAGCTGGACATCGATCTACCATTTGATCCAGCAATACCACTCTTGGGGATATACCCAAAAGACTGTTACTCCAGAGGCACCTGCACATCCATGTTTATTGCGGCACTATTCACAATAGCCAAGTTATGGAAACAGCCAAGATGCCCCAGCACTGACGAATGGATTAAGAAAATGTGGTATCTATACACAATGGAATTTTATGCAGCCATGAAGAAGAACGAAATGTTATCATTCGCTGGTAAATGGATGGAATTGGAGAACATCATTCTGAGTGAGGTTAGCCTGGCTCAAAAGACCAAAAATCGTATGTTCTCCCTCATATGTGGACATTAGATCAAGGGCAAACACAACAAGGGGATTGGACTATGAGCACATGATAAAAGCGAGAGCACACAAGGAAGGGGTGAGGATAGGTAAGACACCTAAAAAACTAGCTAGCATTTGTTGCCCTTAATGCAGAGAAACTAAAGCAGATACCTTAAAGCAACTGAGGCCAATAGGAAAAGGAGACCAGGAACTAGAGAAAAGGTTAGATTAAAAAGAATTAACCTAGAAGGTAACACCCACGCACAGGAAATCAATGTGAGTCAATGCCCTGTATAGCTATCCTTATCTCAACCAGCAAAACCCCTTGTCCCTTCCTATTATTGCTTATACTCTCTCTACAACAAAATTAGAGATAAGGGCAAAATAGTTTCTGCTGGGTATTGAGAGGGGGAGCGGGAGGGGGTGGGGTCAGGGGGGAGAAATAAACCAAGCCTTGTATGCACATATGAATAATAAAAGAAAAATGAAAAAAAAAAAAAACTGAACCAAGAGGAAATTAATCACCTGAATAGATCTATAACACAAAATGAAATTGAAGCAGCAATCAAGAGTCTCCCCAAAAAGAAAAGTCCAGGACCTGATGGATTCTCTGCTGAATTCTATCAGACCTTTAAAGAAGAACTGATACCAACCCTCCTTAAACTGTTCCACAAAATAGAAAGGGAAGGAAAACTGCCTAACACATTTTATGAAGCCAGTATTACACTTATCCCAAAACCAGGCAAAGACACCTCCAAAAAGGAGAACTATAGGCCAATCTCCTTAATGAACATTGATGCAAAAATCCTCAACAAAATAATGGCAAACCGAATTCAACAACACATCAAAAAGATTATTCACCACGACCAAGTAGGCTTCATCCCAGGAAAGCAGGGGTGGTTCAACATATGAAAATCAATAAACGTAATAAACCACATTAAGAGAAGCAAAAACAAAAACCACTTGATCATCTCAATAGATGCAGAAAAAGCCTTTGATAAGATCCAACACCATTTCATGATAAAAGCTCTAAGAAAACTAGGAATAGAAGGAAAGTACCTCAACATTATAAAAGCTATATATGACAAACCTACAGCCAGCATTATACTTAATGGAGAAAAACTGAAACCATTCCCTCTAAAATCAGGAACCAGACAAGGATGCCCACTACCTCCACTCCTATTCAACATAGTACTGGAAATCCTAGCCAGAGCAATTAGGCAAGAAGAAGGAATAAAAGGAATACAAATAGGCAAAGAAACTGTCAAAATATCCCTATTTGCAGATGACATGATCCCATACCTTAAAGACCCAAAAAAACTCTACTCAGAAGCTTCTAGACATCATCAATAGCTATAGCAAGGTAGCAGGATATAAAATCAACATAGAAAAATCATTCGCATTTCTATACACTAATAATGAGCAAACGGAAAAAGAATATATGAAAACAATTCAATTTACAATAGCCTCAAAAAAAATCAAATACCTAGGTGTAAACCTAACAAAAGATGTGAATGACCTCTACAAGGAAAACTATAATCTTCTGAAGAAAGAGACTGAGGAAGACTATAGAATGTGGAGAGATCTCCCATGCTCATGGATTGGTAGAATCAACATAGTAAAAATGTCTATACTCTCAAAAGTAATCTACATGTTTAATGCAATTCCCATCAAAATCCCAATGACATTCATGAAAGAGACTGAAAAATCTACTGTTAAATTTATATGGAAACACAAGAGGCCATGAGTAGCCAAGGCAATACTCAGTCAAAAGAACAATGCTGGAGGTATCACAATACCTGACTTCAAACTATATTACAAAGCAATAACAATAAAAACAGCATGGTACTGGCACAAAAACAGACATGAAGACCAGTGGAACAGAATAGAGGACCCAGATATGACACCACACAACTATAACCAACTTGTCTTTGACAAAGGCACTAAAAATATACGATGGAGAAATAGCAGCCTTTTCAACAAAAACTGCTGGGAAAACTGGTTAGCAGTCTGCAAAAAACCGAAACTAGATCCATGTATATCACCCTATACCAAGATTAACTCAAAATGGATCAAGGATCTTAATATCAGACCCCAAACTCTAAAGTTGATACAGGAAAGAGTAGGAAATACTCTGGAGTTAGTAGGTTTAGGTAAGAACTTTCTCAACGGAACCCCAGCAGCACAGCAACTAAGAGATAGCATAGATAAATGGGACCTCATAAAACTAAAAAGCTTCTGTTCATCAAAAGAAATGGTCTCTAAACTGAAGAGAACACCCACAGAGTGGGAGAAAATATTTGCCAGCTACACATCAGACAAAGGACTGATAACCAGAATATATAGGGAACTCAAAAACCTAAATTCTCCCAAAACTAATGAACCAATAAAGAAATGGGCAAGTGAACTAAACAGAACTTTCTCAAAAGAAGAAATTCAAATGGCCAAAAAACACATGAAAAAATGCTCACCATCTCTAGCAATAAAGGAAATGCAAATTAAAACCACACTGAGATTCCACCTCACCCATGTTAGAATAGCCATCATTAGCAACACCACCAACAACAGGTGTTGGCAAGGATGTGGAGAAAAAGGAACCCTCTTACAGTGTTGGTGGGAATGTAAACTAGTACAACCACTCTGGAAAAAAATTTGGAGGCTACTTAAAAAGCTAAACATTGATCTACCATGTGATCCAGCAATACCACTCTTGGGGATATACCCAAAAGACTGTGACACAGGTTACTCCAGAGGCACCTGCACACCCATGTTTATTGCGGCACTATTCACAATAGCCAAGTTATGGAAACAGCCAAGATGCCCCACCACTGATGAACGGATTAAGAAAATGTGGTATCTATACACAATGGAATTTTATGCAGCCATGAAGAAGAACAAAATGTGATCATTCGCTGGTAAATGGATGGAATTGGAGAACATCATTCTGAGTGAGGTTAGCCTGGCCCAAAAGACCAAAAATCATATGTTCTCCCTTATGCGGACATTAGATCAACGGCAAACACAACAAGGAGATTGAACTTTCATCACAAGATAAAAGCAAGTGCACACAAGGGAGATATGAGGATAGGTAAGACACCTAAAAAATTAGCTAGCATTTGTTGCCCTCAATGCAGAGAAACTAAAAAACAGCAACTGAGGCCAATAGGAGAAGGGGACCAGGAACTAGAGAAAAGGTTAGATTGAAAAGATTAACCTAGAAGGTAACACACACGCACAGGAAATTAATGTGAGTCAACTCCCTGTGTAGCTATCCTTATCTCAATTAGCAAAAACCCTTGTTCCTTCCTATTATTGCTTATACTCTCTCTTCAACAAAATTAGAGATAAGGGCAAAATAGTTTCTGCCGGGTATCGAGAGGGTAGGGGGAGAGGGAGGGGGTGGAATGGGTGGTAAGGGAGGGGGTGGGGGCAGCGGGGAGAAATGACCCAAGCCTTGTATGCACATATGAATAATAAACAAACACACACACATACACCCACGCACACACACACACAAAGGGTTCCTGTTGAAACTATTTGTTGAATGGGGGAGGGTAAAGAAGAATGGTGGGGGGGTGAATTCAAGTATGATTCACTTGAAAAAAGGAAAGAAAATTCCCTCCCCCCCCAAAAGAAAAGAATGACACATAATTTAATTCATGTTACCTGGACATGTATTTGAGTTGAGAGAATATAAGACAAATATTTATTCAATCCTTTTCTTTCAAATTTTTTGTAACCAGCGGCTTCTTGATTACCAGTATGAGCCACCAAGGCTGGCCTTTTCTTTCAATTTTTATTTCAATTCATCTATATGGTTGACATGGAGGTAAAAAGTTAATTCCCATCTGCTCTCAGTTCTGTGACCTGGTGACTAGAATTTTTCTGCTGTTTTTCCAGTGTTCCCTGTATTTGCTTTGAAAAATACATTCAGTTATCCCACTAATGTTATTTCATTTTCCTCTGTCTATAGTGGCTTCCTATTTATTTTCTGATTCTAATAATTTTAAGATATTCTTCTGATGTCTGTTAGGAAATTGCATAATTGTTTTAACTCAAATTTTGTAATAATGTCAAGCAATGCATATGAACAAAGCTGTCAAATTTTAACAATTATTCACTGTGAACCATCTTGAAAATCATTTCTTTTGGAGATGATGTAAGACTACTTAATTGCTGTAGCTGATATGTTTGGCCTCAGTTCTGTCACAGAAATTTATATAAAATTTTATGTAATATATATATCATGTCTTCTTTTGCTATTCTGTCTGGTGTTTTTATATTTTTGATAATGGATTTTTAAATTTTTTAATTTAGGCCTGGGTATGTGGCTCAAGTGGTAGAGTGTCTAGCAATCACAAGGCCCTGAGTTCAAACTCCAGTACTGACCCAAAAAATGCACATTTAGAACAGCGTGTTCAGAAGTTAACTACATAGTAATATCTTTACGTGATGACCTTAGACTTGTTTTTCTTTGGGTCAGGAACACCCACTGACTCCTACTTACTATGCGTTTGAAAATCAGTGAGTTTATTCTATTTTATCTTTCATTTCTCTTCCCATTATTTAAAGTTGTGTTATGTATGCATTGTCAGACCATATAGATTTACATCCTATTCTTCCAGGCATATTCCACTTTGCTTAGACCTAGAACTAAAATTACATTTAATTAATGCTTATTGTTGTCTTTCTGCTAGAATTGTCAAAATCAAAATCATCTCTTAGTTAGAAGAACTTATACGTACAATACTTTCTAAGTTGTTGCATGTTTCAAAATGTTTTCAATAGTCTCTTTTCTTTCTTATTTATTTATTTATTTATTTTTGTGGACCGGGAATTGAACTCAGGACCCCATGCCAAGCTCTCAACAGCTTTAGCCATGCCCCAAGTCCTTTCACTTTTAGCTTATTTTTCAGATAGGGCCTCCAATTTTTGCCTGAGCAGCTCTGGGCCCAATCCTCCTACCTCTGCCTCCTTAGTAGGTAGAACCACAGGCATCCACCACTAAATCCAGCTCTATAGCCTCAATTCTTAAAGGATAGTTAACTGTGTATAAAGTCTTTGGTTCTTAATTTTTCCCCTTGATTTTCTTTAAAGGGTTGCTCCACTGTTACCTTGAATAATATGTTAGTGCTAAGATGTCTGATGCCAACCTGATTTCTTTCTTCTGAAATGACCTTCTATTGTTTTGAATAGAGAATCAGAAGATTTTTTTCCTTTTTTAGAGAAACAAATCTAATAGTTTTACTAAGTTATATTTTCAGATTAACTGTTTGCAGGTCAATTTTCCCTGGCTCCCAGTGGACCTCTTCCATATCAGTTCTTTGTTTATGTTTTCCTGTCCTCTACATTATAACTGCCTTTCTACATTGATTGAGTTAAGTAATATTAATTTTCAGACAGTCCCATAGGATTTGAATAATTTGGCCTAACAGCTAAAAAGTAAACCAATCCACATCCTTTTGTCATGCAGAAATGGCAAATAGCTTTTTGTAAATCAATTCAACTATATATTTTATGTTCCACTATAAAAAGAAACTAATGTAATACAACAAAGCAGGTGTTTATTTAATAATAAAATCTCCCTTTGTTCCTTTACACCTTGTCAATGTACTCCTTCTGAGGTCTAATAACACCTCTGTGGAATTAGAAGTTGCAGCTTAGGTGGGCTCTGTCTCCTTTACTCATACCCTGTAAACCCTGCAGACCTAACATGTACTGCCTTGATTCCAGAATGCAACTTCTCTAAAATTTTCAACAAGAAGCATATGTTTACCTCATTGGTCAGTACAGGTAAACTAGAAGGCCAGGAGGTTCAAACCTGCTGAAATCATTATGCTTCTAACTGCTGGCAAGAGTCACAAATCAATTTCTTTATCCATGCATGCCTTGTTCATTCGTTTATCTAATTTGTGTTCATTCATTTATCTAAGTGTCTTGAAGTCAGTTTGAAGTCAGCCCAAGGCAAATAGTTGGTGAGATCTTATTTCAAAAAAAATCCCAATACAAAACAGGACTGTCAGAGTGGCTCAAGTACTAGAGCATCTTCCTAGCAAGTGTGAGTTCACTTTTAAGGTACTTTTTAAGGTACTGAGTTCAGTACCTTAAAAAAAATGAAGAAGAAATTGTTCTTGCCTCAAGGAGTTTATAGTTTCACGTGACAATCTAAATTAGCTGGGTAAGAATCACATAGGAAGCTTTTTAAAAATAGCACTGTCTAAACCTTATCCCGAAACAGTCTAATTCTATAAATATAAATTGTAATCAGCCAGCTGATCTATAGATTGCTTTTTAGGGACCTCTGGTCTAATAGGTTGTAATAATTCAAGCTGATTATAATTAAGTAACTTGAATCAGTTTAAGTCTACTGTTACTAAAATTAAACCATAACAGAACTCTGAAATATTAACACATGAAAGGAAAACAGTATGCCTTTAATTCACATAAGCCACAGATAGCAATAATATCCCTCACAAAACTATCTCCATTCATCAGTGTGATAAGAAAAATTACTGTGTGTCTTACACGTCAGGAGTATGATATTGAGGTCTACTTGTAAGAATTCTTGAAAACTCATACCCTAATCATTTGTCTGAAACAAACTAAACTTCTGCCACTATTTTCATTTAGTGAGAAGCTGATATTTCCAGGTAATTTTAGTTCGTGATGGACCAGCAGGTGGCAGTCTAGGATTAAGGACTGTGTTTCCCTTGGGGACAGACTGAATTTAGCCTGAGTTTTTACCACAAGTAGCTGGTTTACTGGTCAGTTATCTACCTTGTTATAACACTAAGCCTTTTGGATATGCTTTATAATTAGTGCTCTAATTCTCTGGAATTTTTTTGAATTATTTTCCCACATTTCTTTTTAATTAATAGTGATTGCTAACATTTATTGAGCACTTGGTTGGTGCCATGCATTACAGTTTATTATGTACATTATCTCTAAACTCATGCATCTCTTTGATAAAACAAGATAGGAAAGTTTAAATTATATGTTCTGGTCACCAACCCAAATAACTGATATTGCTGGTATTCTGTCCCAGTTTGTGGTAACTACAAAATATATGATTTCGGTCTGTTTTGTCACTAAAAGCCTCCATCTGTTCTGTTCTAGGAAGAATTTAGATCTTCATAAGTAGCAGCGTATCTTTGATTGGAGCCACTCTTATTATTTCTAATGTAAGACAGGATTTTTTTTTTTCCTGGAGGTACAGGGACTTAAACTCAGGGCTTTGCACTTGCTAGGCAGATGCTCTACACTTGAGCCACACCCCAGCCCTTTTTGCTTTAATTATTTTTCAGATAGGGTCTCATGCTTTTGCGCAGGGATGGCCTTAGACTCCCACCTCTGCCTCCCACGTTGCTGGGATTATAGCCATGAACTATCATGCCTGGCCCCCAAATTTGGTTATTTGAGATGACATTGAATTTCATTGTCTTCTAGTTTTGTACAATTTCCGTACATGTCCACTTCTTTTATAAGCTAAGTAAGAACTATTTATCAGGAGATTTCCATTTCCGTTCTGACATATAAAGAGTGTGGACAATGGTAGTCAAAGAATAAGCTATACAAATTGAAAACCAGGGATTATACTTGGATCCATAAAAAATCTTATGTTTTCAGGGCAAACTGCCACCTGAAATCTGGAAAGAAATGCAAAACTAGAGACTCACAACTGAAATCTGCCTACCAGGAACAGAAACTGTTGGAACCATAAACTGGTAGAAATACTTCCGTGGTCATTTTGATGAATTGCTGGAGACTAAGCATAGACTATCATGAAAGTGTGAGCCCATCCCATCAGGTCCTCAAGACAAAGATGTGAGAGAGAAGCCCTTCTGGGTCTGGCAGTGATGGGGGTGCCAAGTAATTACTATAAAATATGCCCAAAGCCTTGTGTGTGAGACAAAGCTTACTTGCTAGTGGAAACAAATTTACTGTAGTCTTGTGACAGTCATGTTAAAAGCAAATTCCTCTCACACTAGCACCGTCTAGTCTTCCTGTCTCATCAAAGGTAAAAAAAGGCTATATAAGAAGAAATATTTGTGAATGTCACAGGCCAAAGATCTAGACTCAATAAATGATGGTGATTAGACTGGATTTTAATACAGTTTAAACTGGATTATAGACTTACCCCTCACCCGTTACCACTCCAGAAAGGTTCCAGAATTATATTAGTGAATAATAACTGAAAAGCTGCAAGACACATTCTCTTTAAGGAGGAGAATTTAGGGAAGCCCAAAATCAGGAGACAATATCAAGAGCACTAAGGAATTAGAAGTCTCTGCCACATTTAGCTATAACAAACATCAAACAAAGTTTGACTCCTGGCCAGATTAACATAAATCCTTACACACTTTGACTCCCATTACCCAATAGAACATGTCCAACTTTTGACAAGAATTATATGTCTGAAGAGACAAGCATCAGAAGCAGACTCAGATGTGAAAAGGATGTTGGGATTATTAGAGAATTTGAAATAACTGATGAATGTATTTAAAAGCTCTAATGGGAAAAGTAAACAACATGCAAGAACAGGTGAGTAATACAAGTAGAAAGATGAACATTTTAGAAAGAATCTAAAGGAAATGGTGCTAAAAAAATTTAAATGCTAAGACAGAAATAAAGAATGCCTTTGATCGATTTACCTGTAACTTGGCACAATCAAGGAAAGAAACATTAAAGATGGAGCAATAAGCTCCAACCTGGGCTAAATGGAGAAAAAAAGATAGAAAATCACAAAAGAAAATACAAGAATTGTTGAACAATTCAAAAAGACCTAAACACACTTAATTGGAATACCAGAATGAGAAGAAAGAGAATGGTACAAAAGTAATATTTGAAATAATAAAAGCTGTGAAATTTCCAAAATTAATAGCAGATACCAAACCAAACCACAGATCCAGGAAGCCCAGAGGACACCAAGCAGAACAAGTTTGAAAAATGAACTAAGCAATAAATAAACTACATGTAAGTAAATGATATTCATACATCTGAAAACCAAAGAGAAAGAGAAAATCTTGAAAGAAGAGAGAGGGAAAAATAAAGACACTTGACATGTAGCTGAACAAGGATAAGAATTAGATTCACATTAGCAACTTTGTAAACAAGAAGACCATGAAGTGAAATATTTAAAACCTTGAAATTAAAATATATACAAAATCTCTAAACACTCAATGCAAAGAAAACAAACAGCTCAGTTTAAAAAATGGACAAGTGATACGCCCAGACACCTCATGGAAGAAGACAAATTGATGGCAAAAAATATAAAAAGATGCTTATGATTACTTATCATTAAGTAATTACAAATTAAAACAATGAGATACCACTGCACATCTACTAAAATGGCCAAAATCCAGAACAGTGGCATACCAATTGCCAATGAGGATGGGCAGCAATAGGGACTCTCATTCATTGTTACTACAGCTGCAAAATGGTGCACTCATTTAAAAAGACAGTTTCTAACAAAAGTATACATACTCTTACCATGCAATCCAGCAATCACAGTCCTTGCTAGTACCCGATTTACTTGAAAGCTTATGTCTATGAAAACACCTACACACAAATGGTCACAGTAGTCTTCTTTGTAATTCCCATGAAGTGGAAGCAAGCAAGGTATCTTTCAATAGGTGAGCATATAAACTATGGTACATCCATAAAATAGAATATTATTCAACCAGAAAAACAATAAATGAACTGTCAAGCCAAAGCACGAATAAATCTTAAATGCATATTGCTTAGTAAAAGAAGATAGCCTGTAAAGTCTGCAAAGATCCACGTATATTATGTTGTAGAAAAGCTGAAACCATAGAGACAGTAAATAAGTAAATAGATCAATAGTTGTCCTGGGTTTGGAATCCAGATGGTTGAGGAGGTAAAATAATAAAAGCATAGGAGCTGAGAGTGTAGCTCAGTGGTACAGCACTTGGCTAGCATGTATAGGGCTCTGAGTTTGAGCCCAGCACCACAAAAAAAAAGATAAAGCACAGGAACTTTTTCAGTGTTGTAAAACTATTCTGTCTGATACAGTAATGTTGAATACATGATGTTAACATTTGCCAAAACTCATAGAAGCTTACAGCACAAGAAATAAACCTCAAAATATACAAATTTTTCAAGCCATTTAGAAGGTAGAGGGATCCCAGTAGAATGCAGAATGTGACAAGAGAATCTAAATGTATTACAAATACATGAAATAGGAGGGAGAGGTTCTACCTTAGTGACTATGAAAATGAGTGAAATCAGTAAGACTGAAGGCAAAAGGAAATATACATAAGTTCTGCACTTTAGTTGATAAAATTGTTCCCCAGAGGGGTACCGGTTAACATTCTGAACCACTATGCATGTGTAATGGAATTGAACAGTTACATCAAACTGTAGTGGATCACGGGAGCCAGGTTTCTGGTGTGGTGGAAGGCACAGATAAGTAAAGGGAGAATGATCCAATGATGATGACTTATAGTTAGAGGCACTGGTCTATTATTTTATATAAATATATATGATTGCATATGGAAATATTTATAGATATGGCACAGACATGGGTCTGTATTGGACATCTATCCCCTTTCTTTGTCAGCTGAAATAGCCTAGAGGCAATGGCACTTCAGTAGCAACGAATATACCTAGATTTTTCTTTTCAATACAATTTTCTAATAAAGGAAACAGTGCTCCTTGTTATAGTTTGAATCTGAAATGTCCTGCAAAGGCTAGTGTGTTGAAGGCTTGGTCCCCAATGCAGTAATGTTCAAAAATGGGCTTTGTGGAAGTGATTGGATCATGAGGACTATGACCTCACCAATGGACTTAATCCATATAGCCCTTGAGGACTATATCTTGTCCCCAAACCCTAGTACTCTCATATTTCTATGTCTCTTTCCCTCTATCTCCTCTCCTTTCCTCCCTCTCCCAGTCTCCCTCCTTCTCCTTACTGGTTACTACCTACCATGAGCAGCCTCCTCTGCCACAAGCACTACCTCACCTTAGACCCAAAGCAATGGAGCCAGCCAATCTTGGACCTAACATTTCCTCCTTTAAATTGTTTTTCTCGGGAATTGATCACAGAAATGGATAGCTGACTAACACACTTATTTTGGGAGTAGGACAGGAAATAGCCAGGATGACCCTGTAGCATCTTCTAGAATCAGAAAGCAAATCCTCAAAATGCAGCACAAAACCTCACAGTGACTGGGAAAATTAAAGGGGAAAAGTCAGCTAAAGAGCCCCAGTAGCTAAAGCTGGGAAAATGTGAGCTACAAAATTAAGTAGTAGATAGTAATCCAAATTATTTTTTTAAAAAACTGTGATGTAAATAAGTAGGGGGGAATAGTCAAGTCTCCATGCAAAAGAATTTTAAATAGTTTGTGTAGATCTCTTTTAGGAGGTAGGACATAATTTTTCATTCCCTAAGTCTGGGCTGTGTATAGTTCCTTTCTTCAAAAAAACATTTAACAGGTACCTCAAAACTGAAGGTGATTAAAAACAAGGAAAGTCTGAGTCACTGTTAAAGGTAAGAGGAATTTAGGGAGACATGTCAACTAAATAGAATCAAGGATGAAGAGTACTGATTCATTAGGAGAAAGAGTCACCTTGAGAGAGAACGACATCTAAAAACTCTCATAGTTCAAAACTTGGCACCAAGTTTTTTCTGGTTATTAATTTCTCTCTCTCTCTCTCTCTCTCTCTCTCTCTCTCTCTCTCTCTCTCTCTCTCTCTCTCTCTCTTTCTCTCATCTCTGCAGTTCTGGGTTTGAACACTGGGTATAGTGCTTGCCAGGCAGACACTCTACCATTTGAGCCTGAGCCATTCCCCAAACGCTTTGTGCTTTAGCTATTTTAAAAATAGGGTCTCGTGTTTATGCCTGGGCCGTCCTGGACCTCAATCCTCATATTTACACTTCCTGCTTAGCTGGGATGACAAGCATGCACCAATATGCCCAGTTTTTATTGGTCAAGATGGAGATACATTGACTTTTTGTCCAGCTATCCTCAAACTATGATCCTCCCATCCTCCCAATCTCCACCTCCCAAGTAGCTAGGATTACAAGCATGAGTCACTTGACCTAGCCTAGTATTTCTGGTTACTGACCTGAAATCTCTATCTTGAGCTAGATTCCTGTTCAGAGAGCCTTGGACAAGAGACTAACGGATATTGGGGACTACAATATTTGCAATAGCCTTACATAGGACCATAAGATAGAGATTCTGGTTGAAGTGTATTATCAAAAAATAAAAACACATATGCTAGAGTGTTTCTCAAAAAGATATTTTCCAAAATTCTGGACTCTTGCCACAAGTTGTGCTAAACTATATACAGAATGTCATCCATCCAGTTTTATAGCCTCTGTCACCAAAAGGCACAGTAGAAAAGAATAGAAAAAGAATTGGCTTTTGCCACTAGAATCTATATCCAAGATGCTTGTGTTCCTGGAAGAGAACGCCTTCAGGAAGTGCTAAGAGCTCGCCTGTCATGCTTTCTTGGGCATTAGCAACTCATATGATTTCATCTAACAGATAACCTGAATTTGAGTTCTGCCTCTTTTGTTCAATGTTTCCAGGACCTTGGCTAAGTACATATTTAAGGCACATAGGAAGCATAGAATCTGTCTGTTTGTTCCTGTCTGTCTGCCTGATTTCCTTCTTTTCTCCCTAATTTCCTTACCATATTATGTTATGGTTTGAATATGAAATGTCCCCCACAGGATCATGTGTTGAATGCTTGGTCCTAGCTGGTGGCCATCTTTTGGGAAGTGGTGGAAAATTGAGGTGGTGGGGCCTAGCTGGAGGAAGTAGGTCACTAGGGCCTGCCTTTGAAGGGTATCATGTCCCTTCCTGTCCTCCCTGCTTGCTGGCATGAAGTGAGTAGTTTCTGCCACATATTCCTGCCACCAGGATATTCTGACTCACCTCAGGCCCAAAGCAATGGATCCAGTCAACCTTAGACTGAAATCTCTGAAACTGTGAGCCAAAATAAATCTTTCCTCCTTTTAAATTGTTTGTTTCAGGTATTTGTCACAGTGACCAAAAACAAACTAACACACATTAGCTAAAATTTAGAATAGGGGTGAGGTATCAGACGTCCTTACCGAGATTAACACTAACTAATTCTATCAAAAGGTTATAAATTGGGATAAACAAATTTTTGAAAATTGTCTAGAAATTCAATGCACAATATAAAATATTGCTTCCATGTAAGAATATTTACCTTTATAAACAATTGGTTCATTAACAAACTTTTGGAGCAAAATCCTTGGAAAATTAGGATACCATCTTTAATAAATTGATAATTTAGCACATTAAATGTCACTGCGGAACTCCTGGAGCTTGTTACAAATCGAAAACACAGCTAAATTAACAACAAATGTAGTAGCTCAATGAATGCAAATTTATAATGACTTCTTAGTCCCACATTTTATTTAATATTTTATCAAGTGAAAAATAATAAACATTCTCAAATGTTTAATTAATTGTTAGGCTATTTGGAGTGATGTACATTTAGAATAGCAAATGAAGAGAAAGCTTTTCACTAAGTAACTTAGATAGACACATTATTCCCAAAACAATGGTAAATCGTGATGGAAAGCACTTCTTGCTTGGTTATCAATATGTATGTGCAACGCTTCTTCTAGAACCATTTAGCGAGTGGAGAATCCCCCAGTACAAACAGAAATCATTCATGGTAAAAACAAGCCAAATTGTTTGTGCTTGGGGGCCAGCATCTCCTGTGTCGATCTGGAAGCAGAAAATAGTTTCAAAATCCTATCTAGCATGGAATAAAAAGAAATCCTTAGCAGTAGTAGAATATGTGGTTAATGCTATATTTGAAATTCTATTTGTACTTTATATTATGTTCAAATTCTATCTTGAATCAAATAAAGTCTAGCAACTCTACCATCAAAAATACAATACACTCTCTGCTCCTCCCCTTTTTGACAGACAGCCACATCTCATGCAATTCCAGTCGCATCCCTGAGACGCAGTGGTGCAGATTGGAGTGAGCACATTTGGCTATATTGGGCACCTGGTCACCAGGGCTGCTTTCAACTCTGGCAAAGTGAATATTGTATCCATCAATGATACATTGATTGTCCTTTCATTGACCTCAACTCATGGTCTACATGTTCCAGTATGATTCCACCCCTGGCAAATTCAATGGCACAGTGAAGACTGAGAATGGGAAACTTGTCATCAATGGGAAGGTCATCTCCGTCTTTCAGAAGAGAGATCCCGCCAGCATCAAATCGGGTGATATTGGTGCTGAGTACATTGTGGACTCCGCGGGTGTCTTCACTATTATGGAGAAGGCTGGGGTTCACTTGAAGGGTGGAGCCAAAAGGGTCATAATCTCTGCCCCTTCTGCTGATGCCCCCATGTTTGAGATGAGTGTGAACTATGAGAAGTACGCCAACTCTCTGAAGATCATCAGCAATACCTTCGGCACCATCAACTGCTTAGCCCCCTGGCCAAAGTCATCCATGACAACTTTGGCATCGTGCAGGGGCTCATGACCACAGTCCACACCATCACTACCACTTAGAAGACTGTGGCAGCCCCACTTCTAAACTGTTTCTGTATATTTGCCTATTCTGCACATTTCATATAAGTGACACAGTGTGTGGCCTTTTGTGACTGGCTTCTTTCACTCAATATGTTCAGATTCATCCAGGCTATAGCATGTATCATCAATGACTTCATTAGTTTTTCTACTTCATTGTTAAGAAAATGCTGCTATTAACATTCAAGTACAAGTTTTCAAATGGGTATGTTTCTATTTCTCTTACATTTGTGCTTAGCATCACAAGTTCTGGAGACAAATTGAATACAGTCATTCTCCAGCTTAAAGCTCTCCTGTTACACTTACCAGAGAATCCAAACTCTATCAAAACTTTCAGTATCTTCTTCTTCTCACATTAGCTAATCTCCAAGGTTGTCCTGTATGTCTCCCTTCTCACAGCACACTACCACAGTCTCTCATTCCTTCAAACATGCCAAACTTGTTCTTACCATTTTACTTCTGTATTTGTTCTTCATTCTTGCTCTTCCCCAAATCTTCAATTGGCTCACTTGTTCTGCTCAGACTTCAGCTCAAAAGTTGCTTCCTCAACCAGCCTTCCCCAAACTCTGCATCTAATACTGTTTAATTATTCTTGCATAACCATTTAATAGAATTGTGCAATATGTAGCCTTTTATGACTGTCTTCTTAATGTTTCAGTCATCACAAGTTTTCTTTCACTCTTTCTTTCTCCTTCCTTCCTTTTTGTAGCAATACTAGGATTTGAACTCAGGGCCTACATGCTTGCTAAGCAGGTGCTCTACCACTTGAGCTACTCCTCCAGCCCTTTTAGTTTTAGTTATTTTTCAAATAAGGTCTCACATTTTTGCCTTGGAGCAAGTTACCCCTTCTGTGTAGCTGGGATTAGAGGTGTGCCCCACAACCCTCAGCTCAAATTATCATTCTTACAGGTTTTCTGTTTATCTTCCAAGCTCCTTGTGAAATCCCAGAAGATTTTTTTCCGCTTGTTTGCTTTTTTTCTTTTTTTTACCATTCTATTCCCAAAGCCTGTCTCAGAATCTATCCACTGTTTGCTTGTAAATGGATAAGCTGTCTTGACATTCACATGGCATCTTTAAGAGGTTGTATAATGTTCGTTATCTTTTCCTGTGTTCATCTTTCTTTCAAAATATTATTTTAAGCTTGAGTTAGTTCTTTTAAACCTCTTAGCACCTCATTGCCAAGCAGAGTGGCATTCTACTAGATTGGATCCAATGTATGGGATTGCTGAGAGTAGGTTGGTAATTACTGTGGCACCTCAAAATGATATTTGTCCTCATGGGAGAACGTATCCTATAAAGGCAGTGGCTATAACTGTGAATAGTAACATAATACCAATGTTTCATGTTTCTATGAAGATGTAGGATCCATAGTAGATCCCTCATCCTACGTGAAGAAATAGGCAAATAAAGAATATGGAAGCTCCATTGGCATGGAGGTATTGGATAATTCAACCGTAGTTTACGTCTCGGCAGATATGTGTGACTGAAGAGAATGCTGTAGTGGTATCTGATGTGTAGTGTATTGCTAGAAATAATTCTGTTGCGATTTGTAGAATTAAGCAGATTCCTAGTAGGGAACCGAAGTTTCATCATGCTGAGATATTGGATGGCGTTGGGAGGTCAATGAATGAGTGTTTAATGATTTTTATTAATGGATGTGTTTTTTGGATGTTTGTCATTAAAGGTTTCTGTAGTTGAATTACAACGATGATTTTTCATGTCATTAGTCTTGGTTTGAGTCCATGAGGAAATTATGACATATTCTATGTATTTATTGAGTGTTGTGTTTGTGTTGGGTTTTGTAGGGTTTTCTTCTAAGCTTTCCCCTATTTATGGTGGCTTTGGGTTGGTTGTTAGTGGTGGGGTTGGTTGTGGATTGATTTTAAATTTTGGTGCTTCTTTTTTGGACTTAATGGTGTTTTTAGTTTATTTAGGTGGAATGATAGCAGTATTTGGTTATACCGCGGCGATGGCTATTGAAGATTATCCTGAGACGTGGGGTTCTAATGTGGTTATTTGGGGTGCTTTAATGCTAGGTTTGTTTGTGGAGTAGGTTTTTTTGGTTTTATTAGTGAAGAATAATGAGGTGGATGTGTTTGGGGGGTGTTTATAATACAAGTGATTGGGTTATTTATAGTGGTGAGAGGGTGGAATATGTTAATAAAGATGTCATAGGTGTTGCAGCTGTTTATAGTTATGGAAGTTGGTTGATGGTGTTGGCTGGTTGATCTTTATTTGTAAGTATTTTTATTGTTCTTGAGGTTACTCGTGGTAATTAGGTAAGAATTGTTAGTGCTAAGGCTATAGATAGTAAGAAGGATAGGAAGTATAACTTGATTATTCCTTTTTGGTTAGATACGGTGATAGAGGCTTTAATTTGTATGTTGGCTATTAATTTGGGTGTGGTTTTTTCTATTCAAATTATGTCTAAAAGGGGTGATGCTGCTTTTTGGCTGAGTGTTATTGTGTTTTTGGATGAGGTGTGGTATATAATGGTTGGGAAGAATCCAAGTATAGTAGAAAATGATTTGGTGTTGGAGTTTAGGTTTAGTTTTAGGTTGTAGGTTATGTTGTTGAGTTCTATTGTGATAGTGAATCCTAGGATAGTGACTCCTAAGGCTATTAGTTTTAGGTATAGTGGTATGGTGAGTATGGGGTTATTTTGGGGGGTAATGTTATTTGAGGTAATAAATCCAGCGAAAATGCTTCCTACGAGTAATTGTTTAATAGAGTTTATAAGTTGTGGGTTGTTTTCATGGATGTTGATGTGTGGGTAGAATCGGGGTTGTCCTAGGAGGGCAAAGAAGATGATTTGTGTGCTGTATACAGCTGTAAGGGAGGTTGCAACAAGTGTAATTAGTAGGGCTCAGGCGTTGGTGTACCACGTGTTGGCGGATTGGATGATAAGGTCTTTGGAGTAAAATCCTGTTAGGAAAGGTATGCCTGTGAGTGCTAGGCTTCCTACTGTCAGAGAGGAAGTTGTGAATGTTGTATCTTTGGCTAATCCACCTATTTTGCAGATGTCTTGCTCATCGTTGAGGCTATGGATGATGGATCCTGAGCATATGAATAGTATCGCTTTGAAGAATGCATGATTGCAGATGTGGAGAAATGATAGGTAGGGTTGGTTAATTCCAAGGGTGACTATCATTAGGCCTAATTGACTGGAAGTTGAGAATGTGATGATTTTTTTGATGTCGTTCTGCGTTAGGGCACAGATTGCTGTGAAGAGAGTTGTGATAGCTCCTAGGCATAGTATGGTTGATATAATTGGTTGATTAGATTCTAGGAGGGGGTGAAATTGGATTAGAAGGAAGATTCCTGCTATGACTGTTGTGCTTGAGTGAAGTAGGGCTGATACTGGTGTTGGACCTTCTATGGCTGAGGGGAATCATGGGTGGAGTCCGAATTGGGCTGATTTTCCAGTGGCAGCTAGTAGTAGGCCTAGCAGGGAGATTGTTGTTATTTTAGGGTCTATGAATAGTTGTTGTAGGTCCCATGAGTTGGAGTAAATTAAAAATCATGCTATTGATAGGATGAATCCAATATCCCCGATTCGGTTGTATAGGATTGCTTATAGTGCGGAGGTGTTGGCGTCGGTGCGTCCGTACCATCATCCGATGAGGAGAAACGATATGACACCCACTCCTTCTCACCTGATGAAGAGTTGGAATAGGTTGTTTGCTGTGACTAGGATTAGTATGGTGATGAGAAAAAATAGTAGATATTTGAGGAATTGGTTGATGTTGGGATCAGAGTGTATATATCATAGGGAGAATTCTATGATTGATCATGTTATGAATAGGGCTATTGGCACGAATAGTAGTGAGAAATAGTCTAGTTTGAAGCTAAGTGAGAGTTTTGTGGTATGGACGGTGAGCCAATGTCAGTTGGATACGATGGTTTCATTACCTAGGTGGAGGAATATGATTATGGGGATTATGCTAGTGATGAATGCTAGCTTAACTAAGGTTTTAATATATTCAGGGTAATTTTTATTTTTGTAAAAGTCTGTTAGGGATATTAGGATGGGGTATATGAGGATAATGAATATTATGATTATGGGTGAAGTTAATATGTTTATTACTTTTATTTGGAGCTGCACCAATTTTTTGGCTCCTAAAACCAATGGATAGCTACCATCCTTTAAAAGTAAGAAAGCCATATTTTTAGGTATGGTGGCATGAGTTAGCAGCTCTTGTGTATGTTCTTGGTAAATAAGAAAATTTTGTTTTCTGATTCTAGAGTCACAATCTAGTGTTTTTGTTAAACTATATTTACAGAATATTGTGCCGAGAATGATTTTTGGATTTAAAGATAGTAGGAGTAGGGGGAGTAGGTGGAGGAGGACTGAGGAGTTTTCTCGTGTGAATGATGGGTGAATGTTATTTATGTGATAGGTTTACCTCCTTGAGTAGTGGTTAATATGTATAGGGTGTATAAGGCTGTTATGAGTGTATTGGCTCCTATAAGGAGGATGGTGAAATTAGATCATGAGAATGAGGAGGTGATGATTATTAGTTCTCCAATTAGATTAATTGTTGGGGGCAGTGCGAGGTTGGTTAGGCTTGCTATAAGCCATCATAGGGCTATTAATGGGAATATTGTTTGTAAGCCTCGAGTCAGGAGTATGGTTTGGCTATGTACTCGTTCATAGTTTGTGTTTGCTAGGCAGAATAGGACTGATGAGGTTAAACCATGGGCTTCTATCAGTGCTGTAGCTCCTGTAAAGCTTCATGGGGACTGGATTAAGATGGCGACAATTACCAATGCTATGTGACTGACTGATGAGTATGCAATTAGGGATTTTAGGTCTGTCTGTCCTAAACAAATTGAGCTGGTCATTACTATGCCCCATAGTGAGAGTAGTATAAATGGGTATATTATGTGGTTTGTGACGGGTGATAGGAGGATGGTAACTCGTATTATACCTTATCAGCCTAGTTTCAGTAGAACAGCTGCCAGTACTATGGAGCCGGCAATGGGTGCCTCAACATGGGCTTTAGGTAGTGATAGGTGTAGTCCGTATTATGGTATTTTAACTATAAATGCTATTATGCATGCTAGTCAGAGTAGGTCATTTGATCACGATAGGTTTAGTTGCTCTGAGTAGTTGTTGAGGATGTGAAGGTTTAGGGATCCTAGCGAGTTTTGTAGGTAAATTAATGCAACTAGAAGGGGTAGGGATCCAATTAGTGTGTAAAATAGGAAGTATAGGCCTGCATTAAATCGTTCTGTTTGGTTTCCTCATCGTGTAATGATAATTAGTGTAGGAATTAGTGTGGCTTCAAATAAGATGTAAAATAAGATTAGTTCTGTGGACGTAAATGTTATAATTAATAGAACTTGTAGTAGTACTAGTATGGTGATACACATTTTTTGTCGTTCTACTGGCTCTTTGTTCATGTGTTGTTGGCTAGCTATAATTATTAGTGGCAATAGTCAGGCCGTTAGAATTAAGAGGGGGGTGGAGAGGGAGTCTGAGGAGAATAATAGTGAGAGGTTAAGGCTGTTTTCGTTTGATTGGTTTAGGGGAAGTAAGCATAGTATGCTGATTAGCAGACTGTAGGCAGTGGAGTTAATTCAGATTATGTTGTTCTCTGAGAATCATGTTATAGGAATGAGTATGATTGTGGGTAAAATAATTTTTAGCATTGTAAGAGGTTTAGGTTTTGTACACAGTGTGTTCTGTATGAGTTTGATATTATAACTAGTAGAGCCAGTCCTACTGCGGCTTCACAGGCTGTGAAGACTAGGATGATAATGGGGAATATAAATGATACGGTGATGTTGAAGTTCAGGGTGATTAGGGTTGCGGTGATAAAAATTGATAATATTATACCCTCTAGGCATAGGAGTGAGGATATTAAGTGTGATCGATAGATTAGTGCTCCTAATAGGGATGCTGGGAAGGCTAGGAAGAGGTTAATTAGGATAGGGGACATTTTGTTGCTTATGAGTAGTTCATAATCTAATGAGTCGAAATCATTTGCTTTGTGTTAAACTAAGCACCATATTCATTTCATTCTAATCCTTTTTGAGACCATTGGTAGGCTAGTCCTAATGATAGGATGATGATTAGGGCTAATGCTATGAGGACAACTGGGTAGAGGTGGTTTGTTTGTAATGCTCAGGGAGGGGAAGAAGTATGGCAATCTCAAGGTCAAATAAGAGGAAGGCAATTGCGATGAAGAAGAATTTTATTGAGAATGGGAGTCGTGCTGAGCCTATGGGGTCAAATCCGCATTCATAGGGGTTTGATTTTTCATTGTAGATGTTGATTTGTGGAATTCAGAATGCGATAGTGATTAAGAGGGTTGCTAGGAGGGAGGAATTTAGGGTTAATGCAATGATTAGGTTGATTGCTCTTTTTTGGGTTTATACCAAATCTAGCTGATTGGAAGTCAGCTATACTGATTAATACTAAGAGAGCATGAGCCTCATCAATAGATGGAGACGTACAGGAACAGTCAGACCACATCAACAAAATGTCAACATCGGGCTGCGGCCTCGAAGCCGAAATGATGCTTTGATATAAAATGGAATTGTAGTTGTCAGTTAGGCATGCTAGTAGGAATGTGGAGCCGATAATTACATGTAGGCCGTGAAATCCTGTTGCTATGAAGAAAGTTGAGCCATAAATGCCGTCGGAGATTGTGAATGAAGTTTCAAAATATTCCAAGGCTTGTAAGAGGATGAAGTAGATGCCTAGTAGAATAGTGATTGATGGTGCTTGGATTATGTTTTCTTGGTTTCCTTCCATTAGACTGTGGTGCACTCAGGTAATGGATACACCTGATGAGAGAAGAACCGATGTGTTGAGAAGAGGGACATCAAGGGGGTTTAGTGGGTTAATGCCGGTGGGTGGTCAGCAACCTCCTAGTTCTGGGGTTGGTGCAAGGCTTGAGTGGTAAAAGGCTCAGAAAAATCCAGCAAAGAAAAATACTTCTGAAACAATGAACAGTACTACTCCATATCGCAGTCCTTTTTGAACAACTGAGGTATGGTGGCCTTGGATTGTGCCTGCTCGTACTACATCCCGTCACCATTGATATATGGTTAGTGAGTTGGTGAGCAGTCCTAGTATTAAAAGGAATGTAGAGTTAAAGTGAAATCATATTGCTAAGCCTGATGTTATTAGGAGGGTGGATAATGCTCCTGTTAGTGGTCATGGACTTGGGTTGACTATGTGATAAGTGTGAACTTGGTGGGTCATTATGTGTTGTCATGGAGATAAAGGCTAACTAGGAGTGTAAATACATAGGCTTGGATTAGGGCTACCGCAAATTCAAGAATTGTGAGGAGAACTAGGATAATAAATGTCATGAAAGCTGTGGTTGGGTTGATAGTTAGTAGTGCTAGTGTAGCTCCACTGATTAGGTGGATTAATAGGTGGCCTGCTGTGATGTTAGCTGTTAATCGAATGGCTAGCACTATCGGTTGAATAAATAGGCTAATGGTTTCGATAATGACTAGTATTGGGATTAAGGGGATCGGGGTTCCTTGTGGTAAGAAGTGGGCTAGGGATGATTTCATTTTATGGCGGAAGCCTAGGATCACAGTTCCTGCTCAGAGTGGGATAGCCATTCCTAGATTTATCGATAGTTGAGTTGTTGGGGTGAAGGAGTATGGAAAAAGTCTGAGTAGGTTAGTTGATCCAATGAAGATAATAAGTGAAATTAGTATTAAAGATCAGGTGCGTCCTTTGGAGTTGTGCATTGTTATTATTTGTTTAGTGATTAGTTTGATTACTCACTGTTGGATGGAAGCTAGTCGGTTATTGATTAATCAGTTTGGAGCTGGGAGTATAATACTTGGGAAGAGGATTACTAAGGTGACAATAGGAAGTCCTATTATAGTAGGGGTAATGAAAGAGGTAAATAGATTTTCGTTCATTTTTCTTCTCAAGGGTTGTTTTGTTTTATAGATTGAATATTTTTGGGTGTGGGGTTAGGTGAAAAGTTGAATGTTTTTACTTTTAACTGAAAGATAATAAACAGGGTGAGAATTATGGAGGTAATTGTAAATCATGTGGATGTGTCGAGTTGTGTCATATCATTATGGAGGGCTAGCTCTCTGTTTTCAACTTAAAAGGTTAACACTGCAGCAGCTTCATAATGTACTTATAGTATAGATAGGGATCAGTTTTCAAAGTATTTGAGTGGGACTATTTCTAATACAATTGGTATAAAGCTGTGGTTTGAGCTGCAGATTTCGGAGATTGGCCGTAGTAAAGTCCTGGTCGTGTGGAGGTGAGGGTTGCTTGGTTAAGGCGCCCTGGGATGACATCTGTTTTTAGGCCTAATGATGGGATGGATCATGAGTGTAGTACGTCTTCAGATGAAATTAATATTCGGATGAGTACTTTTATGGGCAGTACGACTCGATTATCAACTTCAAGGAGTCGGAGCTCTCTTGGCTTTAGTTCTGATGTTGGAATCATGTAAGAGTCGAATGTTAGGTCTTCATAGTTGGTATATTCATAGCTTCAATATCATTGATGTCCTATGGTTTTTACTGTTAGTACTGGATTGTTAATTTCATCTATTATATATAGGATTTGTAGGGATGGAAGAGCGATTATAATGAGAATAATTGCTGGGAGGATTGTTCAGATTGTCTCTACTTCTTGGGCATCTATTGTGTTGGTGTGTGTTAATTTAGTAGTAAGCATAAGTGGGAGGCGAGAATTCTACCATTGAACCACCAATGCCCCACCAAGTAGTAAGCATAAGTGAAATGATATAGAGTACCAGAGAGCTAATAAGGTAGACAATTATTAGTGTGTGGTCATGGATGTTTAGTAATTCTTCTATGATGGGTGATGTTGCATCTTGTAGGCCTAGTTGGAGGGGGTGAGCCATGAAGATATACGGGAGATTAGCCTGTAATTTAACTTTGACAAAGTTATGTAATTGTTTTACTAATATCTTATGTAGAGAAAGACATATAGGATATGGAGCTAGCTTGAAACTAGTTCTAGGGGGTTCAATTCCTTCCTTTCTTAGTGAGTTTTTACATATGTAGGCTCTTTGAACATGTGGTACAGTGGTGGACATCCGTGGAGTCACTCTAGGTTTGTTGTTGTAAGTTCAACTACTCCTACTTCTCATTTTGAGGCAAATGCTTCTCTTATTATGAAGACTATAATAATTACTGCAGTTAGGGAAATGAAAGAGCCTATCAATGATACTATATTTCATGCTGTGTAGGCATCTGGGTAATCAGAATAGCATCGTGGTATGCCAGATAGGCCGAGGAAGTGTTGAGGAAAGAAGGTTAGGTTTACTCCTACAAATATAATGGTAAAATGAATTTTTGCTCATGTTTGATCTAGCATATAGCCTGAGAATAGTGGGAATCAGTGCACAAACCCTCCCATGATTGTGAATACTGCTCCTATTGATAAAACATAGTGGAAATGGGCTACTACATAGTATGTGTTGTGCAGTATGATATCTAGTGATGAGTTGGATAGAACAATATCTGTGAGGCCACCTACTGTGGAAAGGAAGATAAAGCCTAGGGCTCAGAGTAGGGCTGGTGATCATTTGATATTACCTCTGTGAAGCATAGCTAGTCATCTGAATACTTTTACTTCTGTGGAGATGGCAATGATTATAGCGGCAGAAGTGAAGTAGACTTGGGTATCAACATCTATTCCGACGGTAAACATATGGTGTGCTCATACCATGAATCCCAGGAAGCCAATAGACATCACAGCTTGTACTATCCCTATATACCCAAATGGCTCCTTTTTACCAGAGTAATAGGTAACGATGTGGGAGATTATGCCGAAGCCTGGGAGAATTAGGATATATTCTTCAGGGTGACCAAAAAATCAGAATAGGTGTTGATAGAGGATGGGGTCTCCTCCTCCTGCAGGGTCAAAAAAGGTAGTGTTTAGATTCCAGTCAGTTAAAAGTATTGTAATGCTAGCCACTAGGACAGGGAGAGAGAGTAGTAAGAGGACTGCAGTGACCAGGACCGATCATACAAATAATGGTGTTTGGTATTGTGACATTGCAGGGGGCTTTATATTAATAATTGTTGTGATGAAATTAATAGCGCCAAGGATTGAGGACACACCAGCTAAGTGAAGGGAAAAAATGGTGAGATCCACTGATGCTCCTGCATGGGCTAAATTACCTGCTAATGGAGGGTATACAGTTCATCCAGTTCCCTGCTCCAGCTTCTACTATTGAGGAGGCCAGTAAAAGGAGGAAAGCTGGTGGGAGGAGTCAAAAGCTTATATTATATATTCGGGGAAATGCTATATCAGGGGCTCCAATTATTAGTGGTACTAATCAATTGCCAAACCCGCCGATAAGGATTGGCATCACTATGAAAAAGATTATTACAAAAGCATGGGCTGTGATGATGACATTATAGATTTGGTCATCTCCTAACAGGGTCCCTGGTTGTCCTAATTCTGCGCGAATTAATAAGCTCAGGGCAGTTCCTACTATTCCTGCTCAGGCCCCAAATATTAAGTACAGGGTGCCGATGGCTTTGTGGTTTGTTGAGAATAGTTAATGGTTGACGAACATAGGTAAAATGGCTGAGCAAGCATTAGACTGTAAATCTAAAGACAGTGGTTGAGTCCTCTTTTTACCAGTCTTCGAGGTGATGGATCACGTTGAATTGCAAATTCAGAAGAGCAGCTTCAATTCTGCCGGGGCCTCTCCTGCCTTTTTTTCTTAGACGGCAGGAGAGGTAGATTGAAGCCAGTTGTTTAGGGTATTTAGCTGTTAACTAAAATTTCATGGGTTTGAACCCCATCAATCTAGTGAGGACTTAGCTTAGTAAAAGTGCTTGATTTGCGTTCATGAGATGTAGAGTGATATCCTGCAGTCCTTATTACAGGAATTAAGTTTATTTAACTTGCTTAGGGCTTTGAAGGCTCTTGGTCTATTTAACCTAAATTCCTAGTTTAGGGTAAATATGATAGGTGTTAGGGGTAGGGTTATAGTTGTAACAATGAAAAGTGGGGGCAAAAGAATTGAGGGTTTGTTGTTGGGGTGTCATCATTTTATTTTTGTAGCATTTGTGGTTGGAAATAGGGTTAGGGTTGTTGAGTAGATTAATCGTATATAGAAGTAGAGGTTTAGTAGGGCTAGTATGGCTATAATTGTGGGTGTCAGGATTAGATCATTTTTTGTTAGCTCATTAATAATGATTCATTTTGGTAGAAATCCTGTTAGTGGTGGGAGTCCTCCAAGTGATAAGAATGAGATGAGTAGTATTAGGGTAACTACTGGGGCCATATTTCAGGAGTGGGCTAGGGTTAGTGTGTTGGTGTTTGAGTTGTGGTTGATTATTGTGAACATGGTAATAGTTAGTAGGATATAGATGATTAGGTTTAGTATGAAGTCTATGGATGGCTATTATTCATCCTATATGGGTGATTGATGAATAGGCTATGATTTTGCATAGTTGTGTTTGGTTCAGTCCTCCTCAGCCCCCTACTATGATTGATAGTAGAGCTATTGATATAATGAGTTGGTGGTTGATTGATGGTGTTAGTTGATATAGGATGGAGATTGGGGCTAGTTTTTGTCATGATAGTAGTAGTATCCCAGATATGAGAGTAGTTCCTTAGGTGACTTCTGGTACTCATAGATGAAATGGGGCTAGTCCGAGTTTTATAGTTAATGCTATTAGGGTTATGAAGGATGTAATGGGGTTTTGTATATAGGTGATTGATCATTGGCCTGAATCTAGTAGGTTGATCACAATTGCTATTAGTAGTAGCATAGATGCTGTGGCTTGCGTTATGAAATATTTGGTTGCTGCTTCTATGGATCGTGGGTTTCCTTTGTTGACTAGTAGTGGGATGAATGCTAATATATTAATTTGTAGGCCTGCTCATATTATTAGCCAGTGGGAGCTTATTATTGTAATTATTGTTCCTATAATTATAGTGGGTAAGATAATTAATTTGGCAGTGGGGTTGATTAGTACGGGAAGGATATAAACCAACATTTTTGGGGTATGGGCCCGATAGCTTAATTTAGCTAACCTTACTTTAGAGTTGGGTGTGATATGGTAGCGCAAAGAATTTTGAGTTCTTAGGATTAGGTTCAATTCCTGTAGCTCTAGAAATAAGAGGGCTTAAACCTCTATATTTTACTCTATCAAAGTAACTCTTGTCAGACATATTTCTATATTTGTAGGGGGATGCTTGATATGGCAATGAGGAGGGATACATGTAGTATGCAGGCGGCCAAAGTAAGTGGGAGGAAGTTTTTTCATAGTAGATGCATAAATTGGTCATTTCGGAATTGGGGATAGGATGCTTGGATTCATAGAAATAGTACGGTGAGGCAAAGGGTTTTTGATGGTGAAGTTGATTATGTATATAAATTCATTTATTGTAGGTTTCTTATGATTTCAGCACATAGTAGTTGTTTCTTCATGTAAAGAGCAATGATTAGATTGTGGAGTTTTAGTGTATTTTATTGATTTAATACCTATTTTGTGTAAATAATGCTAATAATCAGGATTAGGAAATCTGTTCAGTTTTTTACTGCATTTATTAATGCACTTTAATTGTACATATAAATGTGTTTCGCTGTGACATTTCCAAACATGCATATTTTGTGCTTTGGCCAAACCCAATCACCCAACTAACTTCTCATACCGTCCCCTCTCCCCACCTCACTTGCTCTTCCCTGGCAGTCCTTCTACTGTTCAGGTCACCTTTTAAAAGGTTATTTTCTAGTTTCCGCATATGAGAGAAAACATGGATACATACATCTGGGTTATCTAACTTCACATGATGATCTTTTTCCATCCATTTTCTTATATAGGATGTGATATCATTCTACTTTATTGCTAAACAATAACTCTGTTGTGTAGCGATATCATAGTTGGTGTTTTGGTTTTGTATTTTTACAAATCCATCTATTCATAGGCATCTATGCTGATTCCATAGCTGGACTATTGTGAGTAGTACACAGTAAACAAAGGTATGCAGGTGTCTCTTATGCATGCTGACTTTGTTTCCATCAGATACACGTCTAGGTGTAGCTGGATCATATGGTAGTCATATTTTTTTTTGAGGAGCCTCCATAATGTTTTCCATAGTGATTGTATTGATTGACATTCCCACCAATGATGTATAAGGGTTCCTCTTTCCTCACATTTGCTTTGTTGTTGTTATGTAAATTAACCCATTTTATTGTAGGCTAGGGATGTCTCAAATGGTAGAGCTTCTACTGGTCTTTTAATTCCTTCAGTCTTCTGATGGCAGACTTGATTGTGATTGCTGAAGTGGTGGTGTAGATCCAGGCACCACCAGCCACTGTTTTCATGCAGAAACCACAGTGCCATATTCCCACAGCCCTTCTCTTCATCTTGGTTTTGTCACAGAAGGAGCAGGTGTACTTGGCATGCTGGCTGATTTCAGTTTTCTTCACCATTTTCCAGAGGTAGGAACCATAGCGGGCCCCCTATTTACCAACAATCCCAACCTTCTTGATGTGCTTGGCCATATCACTGCAACCTAAGCCCAAGCCAGAGAGCTTTCCTCACATTCTTGTCAGCATTTGTTAATAGTATTGTTCTGGTTTTTGATAATAGCCATTCTTGTTGGGTTGAGATAGAATCTCAGTGTAGTTTTGATTTGTATTTCTCTGATTGGGGTATTCTTGAATCTAAGGAAAGATTAATAGGGGAAGTAGAGTCTTTTGACTTAACTTACTTTTGTTATTATATTTAAAATTAAACCCTGGGCTAGGGATATAGCCCAGTAATAGAATGCATGCATGTATGAGGCCTTGGGTTCAATCCCAAGCATGCGTGCACACACACACACACACACACACACAAACCCTTGACTTATATGAGGCTCATTAACACAATGAATGATATAAATCATACCTACATCCTACATTTCTGTGATATATTTCAAATATCTGAGTAGGCACACTAGGGAAACCAGTGAAAAGTGGTAAACTGGTTAACAACAGTTGACTATTACAAGCATCAAGTCTCAGCTTTCATCATTATTTTATTATGATGAAAGCATTCAGTAAAAATGACATTGTCCCAAGTAGTTTATAGTCTTTCCTTTATTGTCAATATTAGATCAAATAATCTTGGAAATTACTATGACATACAAAATATCACAAAGTGTTTTATTTTAAATGAATGAAAAGTTGAGGGTAATATTGAAATAAGCTAGTTTTTGCCCAGTCTTGGGGTTGTTGAATTTGGCTATTAAATTTGGCTCAGTGCCATTTGGAGGATTCCCGGAATCAGACAAGTCACCACTCAAAAGTGATAAGGTATTGACTAGACCATTATAAACACCATCTCAGTTATCTGTGTAAGCATAGGGACTACTTGCTCATTATGCATAATTCAGTTCCCTTCATGTGTAACTTCTACAATGCATATTTTCAGTCATATTTTATGAGAAATAAAATATGTCACTTTCAGTTTTACATTCCATTAAGGTGGACATTTTAGATATTTATTTGAACAATAAAGACTATTATATACTATGTACAATATAAAATGTACGTATTAGTTGAGTGCCAAAAACCTGTATTGCTATTTGCAATCTTATTAAAGTTTATAGTTGACCAAGGTAAGTGATTATAACTAACCAAATGCTGCAGTACCTCCTTCTGTTTCTGGAACAAAAGCAATGAAATTTGTTTACACTGGCTATCAGGACTGGTAACTGAAATTGTAAAAATAGGTGACTATGACCCTTTAAAGGACTGATTGAAAAAAATGACACATCGATGATTAGATGTAGCAAGGTCACTGTGGTCAAGAATCCTTATCTCCAACATTTTCTGCAGGTAGATAATGGAGTGGGAGGAAATGAAAACCAGTCTTATCCATCAATGCAAGTTGAACTAAGCAAGCTCCTTCCTGTATTTGGCAATAATCTGAGCAATAATGCCAATAGGACGTACGAGAGAACTATGTGATGGTTGGTATAAGAGAGGTACCTGAGGACTGGGTTTATAGCTCAATTGTAGAGCACTTGTCTAGCATGCTCAAAGCCCTGGGTGTGATCCCCAGTATAACAACAAAAGAAGAGAGAGAGAGAGAGAGAGAGAATCCAATAAACAAACTATTGCCTGGTTTCTTCAGGAATTTTCAGTGGATCTGGAATTGTTGCCCATCAGTATTCAATTCATATGCCTTTTCCTGGCAATACAACCTAAAAACAGATTTAGAGCTGTCAATGACTGTGTTAGCAGTGGAGGAAAGGAGTACAGGAAAAATGGCTTACAAAGAGTTTCTGCTATAACTTGACAAGTTGTATAGATAAAAGTAGGTATGAACCAAGTTCCTGTGGACATCTGAGCAGTAAAAAACACAGATGATGAGCAATGGTGGTTGTTTGAAGTATAGTTTATTCTATGTGAGGTTTCAATACTGGATTCAAATTCACTGAACTTTAATTGTAACAGCTGTAGAAGAATGCAATGGGTAAGGTTGGGGATAAAAAAGCTTTCTGCCAACACAGATAGAATGAAGTGCTAGAAAAAAAAATACAAATGAGAGACTGTAAAGCAGGAGTGATGGGTAAAAGGAAAACAGAACAGGAAGTCATACCAGAAAGGAAGGAGAAAAACTAAAGTTCCGGTCAACTCAAACCACAAGATAAGTAAAATGGAATGATTTCAGCACTTTGACTTGCTGGAAGGTGAGGAATAAATGGAGAGAGAATTTATTTTTGTTGCATATGTTGTTAACTGGAAAAAATATCAATTCAATAAAATTATTACCAAGTTAATTGTAAAATATGTGAATTTAAATCAATATTTGTAAGATATTAAATAGCCTCGTGGCATTACTGTCTCCAGAAAATCCCATATGACTTTTCTGGTGGTTGGAACAGTCTGAACCATGTTATGTTAACTAACATAATGGTTAATGTTAGTTAACATTAGAGGAAGGTAGATGAAGGGATATATGGGACCCCTGTACTACTTTCACAAATTTTCCATAAATCTAAAAAAAATTTTAAATTAAGTAAAATGTATACCATGATGATAGTCTTATAAAATTTGTGGGTGTTTTGATTTTTGTAATGTAGTAGTTTTTTATTTTTATTTATTTATTTATTTTCATGGTACTGGGTTTGAACTCAGGGCCTACACCTTGAGCTACTCCACCAGCCTTATTTTGTGATGGGTTTGTTTGAGATAGGGTCTTGTGAACTATTTGGCCAGGCTGGCTTCAAACCATGATCCTCCTGATCACTGCCTCTTGAGTAGCTAGGATTCCAGGTGTCAGCCACTGGCATCCAGCATAAAATTTCTAAACCTATTTACCTATGCTTCCAGCTATCCTCTATTTGCATATGTGGATGGAGAGATGCTTAAAATAATGGTTACTAATGCCAACATTTTTTATTATTGCATAGCAGAATTTTAAATTTATTGATTTTTCTTTGTACTTTTCTTCATTGCTTAGTATTTAGTATTATTTCAGGTCAACAATAACAAAAATAGCATGTACTCAGCACATATAGCTAACATATCATAGATAATGTATATGTAAAATATGACATATGATATGTGTAAACATATGTGTACATACACATAAACACATAATGCACATATCAGAGATGTAGAAGTCTGAATTTTACCATTTGTACTATGAAATCAGGAGTCTGCTTCTCTCATAAATATCCAATTTTTTGCACTTCCCAGGAATCACCAGTTAAACTCTTTTAGCTGTATCTTTTTGTATTTGTGTACATAATTCTCTTCTATAAACATGCTTATGCTGCTACTTTTGGATTTTCAGTTTGAGATGTTATCTTTCAACTTCCATCTATAGCAAATAAGCATTTAAATATTTTAAAGTGCTTCTCTTTCAGCCACACAAACACCTCCGTGAATATCGTGCATTATTATGACCATGTAAATATATTCCACTAAGCCATAAGTGTTACTTTCCTGGCATAACTTCCTCTCCCTTGGAGTTAATAATGTTATTTGTCTTCTTACTTTTCCGTGGTCCTATCACTAGTGTGTCCCCAAACTCTTCGCCAGGAATCTAAGGCATCTCTATGCAGTCAGAAACATAAGGCACTGTCATTTCCATGTTTCTTAGAGCTCACCTGGGGTCCCTCTGTCCTTGTCCCCCCACCCTGCCCTGCCTTGCCCTCTTCTAGACTGATTGCTCTCTAAGCTTGTCCCAGAGCAATCATCCTGTGGTCCTCCTGTACCATAAACCTGGGGTAGCCCCGTCTTCTTCCCTGTGATGCATCTCCTTTCTGTTTTCTGCATCTTTTTTCTTGGTTTACTCCCTTGTTTCGAACTCTTCTGAAGCTTCTTAGAAAGGGTAAAAATGTTGAGATCTTGTTTGCCTGAAAAGTCTTCATTACCTCTCATCTTATTTTAGGCTATGCAGCTAAGAATAGAATTTTGGGTTGGAAATCACTTTCCCCCTCGTGCTTTTGAGAAATATAATACCATTCTGTTCCCCATTCTTTATAGATGGTGTGTTTGTATCTCTCCTTTCTTACTTTTTTTGGTGGAGGAACAGTACTGGAGTCTGAACTCAGTTTCATGCTTTTGAGGCAGTTGCTCTACCACTCGAACCATGCCCCAATCCCTACTTACTTATTTTCAACTTATCATCAAATGGGTAAACTTTCACAATACCCTGCCTTCATGTAGATCTATTTCAACAGTTGCAGTAATCACCTTTAGGCAAGAAACTTGTCTTTTGTTTAGAGAATATTTTTTAATGTTGTTCCTTTGATAATTTCCTCACCATTTTATCTGTTTTCCAATTTCCCGTGTTTGTCAATTTGTTCTGTTTTATGGACAATTTCTTCAACTTGATCTTTCAACCCTTTATTGAATTTATTTTATATATCATTTTCCCAAGATTTCATTCCTTTTGTTTTTTATAACTATTACTTTTTATAGCCTCTTATTTCTACTTTTTGGATGCACTTCTTAATATTTGTGTGTGCCCCCCCTTGGGGGGGGCAAAATTCCACTATATAGTCCAGCTGGCCTTGAACTCACTATTCTCCTGCCTCAGATTCCCACCTGCTGGGATTAGAAGTATGAACCACCATACCCAGCTGCATTTCCTAAATTTTCAATAAGAATTTTACATACAAACATATGCAAATGTGTATGTATACACACAACAGCTGTTTTCTCCTCCTTCATTGCCCCTTTTAACTGCATTTCCCTTTTTGCTCTATGATAAGATTTCTGTCTTTCTGGTTTAGGATTTTCTCAAATCCAAAATGTTGGCGGTCTTTAGCCATTTCTTCCTTTTTAAGAATAAGACATCAAACACCTGATTGGACTCTGAGCTTGAGCTGCGCTTGTAACTGGTAGGCTTTTCTCTAGGGAGGTTAGTCAACAGACACCATTGATGCTTTGCATGGGAGAGTTCTCTGTTGTGGGGCTGTCCTGTGCACTGTAGCATGTTTAGCAGCATCCTGGCCTCTATTCATTAGATGATAGCTTCATTCTCCCTCCAGCTGAGACATTGTGAGATATCTCTTAGTGGGAGAAGATAAAGTCACCCCTGTTGAGAACCACTGCTTTAGAGGGATCTGGCTAAGATTTTGCTGGGGCTCCAACCAAGTATCTGTAATTTACCTCTTTTTCATGAGGTCATCAGCTTCCACTGCAAGAAGTCATCCACTCTCTTGCCTGGAGACTACCAACTGGCTGCTAGCATCCTCAGAGAGAACTGGTAGTCTTACCATCAGTATGTGGATTTACACTGGTTCCCCACTACCATTTTCATTTAGCCCCTAACCCTGGCTTCAGCTGTGCCTGTGGCATAAGTGCAGAGTGTCTATGGCTTCTGTTTTTGGAGACCATTGTAAATTCATTTTTCTTTCAAGATGGGTAAAACCATCAGGCATGCACCACCATAACGGTCAGATTGCTGAACTGTTGATACTATTTCTTCTTCTTCTTCTTCTCCTTCTTCTTCTTCTTCTTCTTCTTCTTCTTCTTCTTCTTCTTCTTCTTCTTCTTCTTCTTCTTCTTCCTCCTCCTCCTCCTCCTCCTCCTCCTCCTCCTCCTCCTCCTTCTTCTGGTAGTACTAGAGTTTGAACTCAGGGCATCACACTTGCTAGGCAAGCACACCACTTGAGCCACATCCCTTAGCCCTTTCTGCCTTAGTTTATTGTTTAGAGTCTCACACTTTTGCCAAGGGCCAGCCTTGGACCACGATCCTCCTATCTCCACCTACCAAGTAGCTGAGATTACAGACATGCACCACTATACCCGGCTCCAATTGCTTCTTACTTAAGGTTTTCAACTAATCTTGTTTTTAGCCTTACCTGAACTCTGATTTTAGGGCTGCCCAGCACTTCCTATTCCAAAACTTTTTGCAGTTTTGCAATGTGAAGCAACTTATTTCTTGGCTTCCCTTACTTCTAAGATTTTACATTTCTTGGTTGTGCTAAGTCAACTTAGCCTAGCAAATTTGCTTTCTAGCTTCCCAAGTTTTCTTTGTCCTTGTGGATTTTTGTCATGTTAAATTCTTTTCTATAATTTTAAGGGTGATTTTAGGAGAAGGTAAAGGCAAAAGCATGTGTTCAATCCACTTTTTAATAAGAACTCTACTACTAGACATTTTAAACAAGGCTTTGTGACATTTTTTGTGAAAACAAGTCTTATGAAGGCAATCAAGTTATTTAGTTAAACAGAAAAAAATCCTTTAACATTCCTGTAATCCTCTCAGAATTAAGCTGATTTTCAGCATGCCATAGAAGATCTGTGAACTAGTCCTCTCTCTACTTTACCTCATCTACCACCTAAACAGAGCTACTGGGATCTTTCTGGTCACCTGTGGTACAGGGCTGTTGCTAGAACCAATGCTGCTGTGATCCCTAATGTCTCTCTGCCTACTTGTCTTCCTTTTCGTAAGACAGGGCCATGAATTGAATGTGTTTTATCAGGTCAGGCCATGTTGTGAAAAGTGACCTTTTTACAAAAAGTTCTGTGGAAACACTAACATATTACCAACTCAGCAGCCTACTTTCTAAAACTTACCAAGCATAGCAGTATTTCCAGCTCTGCATATCGACAGAAGCATTTCATTCCTCACTGGGGGTTGAGTTGAGTTGCCAATTCCCCACCCACCATAGCAAAACACAAGTGACTTAGTGAGCGAAGACAAAGGGCAGAGCAGCCTGAAACCATGGAATGCTAAATGCCCTTCAAGTTTCAATGTGTCCCTGTCTGCTTTATGAAGGCAGAGATGTGGAAAACATTTCAAATGAAGCGAAAGGAACCAGTCTGCACAATAAATAACAGCTGCCCAATTCTGAAAGGGTTAAAGTTACCATTCGTGCATACAATAACTTCACTACTGCTTAAGCACTGGCATTTGCAGCATGACTGAACAGGAAGGACCTGGAAACCAGCTTTCCATGGGCCTACCTGCCAATATAAATGCTGCACCCAGAAAGCACACTAGACAGCATTGTGTTGATTTTTGGAGAAGTTTACTTTTAACAATAATGCCAATCACACCATGACACATCCCCAACATGCCAGCCCCGCCTCAAATGGAACACTTTTCTGACAAAACAATGACCATATGTAAGCCTTTTGACTGGGACCAGCCTAGAACCATAATGAAAATGAGCCTGCTGCTGAGAACAGAGTGAACAACTATGAGCAAAGAGGCCACATGTTGTTGAACAGATCTTTCAAGTTGGTGGCCTTGAACCCATAGATGTAGGGTTTTTAATTTTCCTGCTTTCATTTTAATGAAATTGAATTAATCCAATAGAATTAATATAAACATTACAGGGATAACATTTTTAAAAGACATTTTTAGGGGCTGTTTCGGGGGGGTTGAACAACTCATGGCCTTGCACTTGCTAGGCACACACTACCACTTGAGGCACATCCCCAACCCCTTTTGCCTTGGCCTGCCTGAATAGTAATCCTTCTATTTATTCTTCCCCTATAGCTGGAATGGCAAGCATGAACCATGATACTCAGCTTCTGTTGGTTGAAATGGGGGTCTCACAAACTTTTTGCCCTCGTTGGCCTCAAACCATAATCCCCTTGATTTCCATCTCCCAACAGTTAGGATTAAAAGCATGCAGCACTGCATCTGGTTTAAACAGGTCATTTCTTAGTCTCTTCATTAACTGTGTTCCCAGGACCTTATTAAAGTTTATACTAAGCCTGGTGGTGCCCCAGGGAAGAAGGTACAAGTTAGAAGGAAATCCCATGGAAGGAAGAAAATAGAAAGCAACAAATCACAAGAAACTGTGATAGAATTGCAAATTGACAGTTTTGAAACTTTTATTCCATTGACTCTGAACGTGATAATTTCTGATGAAAAGCCCATTGTTACTTTAACTAATGTCCCCTGCCAGTGGTGGTTTTAATTTTTTTTAAGTGTTCCATAATTCTTTATTCTGAAGAAAGTTTAAATAGTTAAATATTATTCTTTCTTTTGAAAATTCTTGTTAGATAAGTGGTGATATTCCCCTTTCCTCTATCTCTTATACTGTCATATTTTCCATTTCTCAAATTTCTAGAACTCATATTCCATATATATATTCTGTGTGTGTGTGTATATATATATATATATATATATATATATATATATATATATATGTATATATAGCCTTAGATGGATCTTTCAGATCATGAATTTTTTATTTAGAAAATTAAGTTTTTTAATTTCAGTTGTGTTTTGCGGTTTTTATTTTTATAGATTTTGTTTTTTGAAGTCAGCCTTTGATCGTACCTTGTTTTCCTATGGTTTCTATTCTTTCTTACCTCAGTTACTTTAAGCATACTTAAAGATACAATAAGTTGAAGCTCTTGGGAGAAAGTATATAAACCTGTGGTTTGTTGAAGCTGATCTCTGCCCCACACAGTGGATTATTTACTCAAATATTTTGTGATTTTCAATATTTGAGGTTAACTTCAAGGGGGATCATTTTTTTCTGTCCAGGCTTGGCTTTGGAAGTACCCTCCAAAGTAGTTTATTTGATTTTTTTTTTTTTTTTTTTTTGCTTCTTCTAAGCTACTGAGTTGTTTTACATTAATTTTTTACTTTGGAGAGGGTATGTTCCTGGACCCTATGGGAAGTTCCAAATCTACCCATCAGACTTCACATCTGTATATGATGCAAATTGGGTTTTGTTTTGTTTTTTTAATTTTGGGGGAAACGGGTTTGAATTTAGGGTTTCACTTCAGGGTTGCAAAGCAGGTGCTCACAAAGAAGACACGCTGCCACTTGAGCCACACTTCTGTCCATTTTGCTCTGGTTATTTTGGAGATTGGGGGGTCTCATGAACTATTTGCCAGGGCTCCCCTCAAACTGTGATTCTTAAGATCTCAGCCTCCAAGTAGCTAGGATTATAGGTGAGAAGCACCAGAGTTGTTTTCATTTTTGTTTTTCCCTTTAAAAGACCAAAGCCTTGACAAGTTTTCTTTGAGTCTCCCTGAGCCAAAGGAGAGTTTTCTTGGTAATTCTTTTACACAGAAACATCCCTTTCTATGTCCCTTGCACAGGTTAAAAACTTATGCCCCTAAATATTATTAATTTCTAAGTCAAGAATTACCTCTGCCCATGAGAGCTACTTCAGAGTTGTTGACTCTAAAGTACAAGTACAAGTTTTGTACTTACCATGTGGCTTTAGAATTTTTTTCATCTGTCACTAGGAGTTACATACAATTGTAGTGCACTTCTATATAGTTATATTGCATCCACCATTTTAGGGTTTGAAAGAGAGGATTTCTGTGTTAACTTAGTCCTCATGTTATTAGAACTAGGTGTTTAGCAATGAATTCTTGAGTTTTTTGGCAATTACTTCTGGCTGCTTTTAAGTTAACATGTTCTAATATTAATATGACAGTTATATGTGATCAAAGTAGTACTTACACTTAATTTTTTAACCAAAGTCAAACTTCATTTTTGCAATGATAATACAAAAATTATCCTTGTGGGGGGAAAGACTTTGGTTTCATAGAAAATTCAATCCATTGAGATTTTCATTTGCTTATATGAAAAGTACATTTCATGCAGTAGAGTCATGAGCCTCTTTGACTGACTGAGGCCAATAAAGGGGAAAAAACCACAAGAAGAAAATACAATACACAAATGATGAGTTCAATCCAAGTTGAGGATTAATGTATAAGTGAATGAAAGTTTTACGGATAGTGCAAACAGAGACGGGTGATGGGAGAGTTGAACTGACTCATCGCAGAGCAAATACTATAAAGACATCACAAATGAACAGATGTGTTACATAAATTCCATCTTTGTGCATGGAAGCTTTCAATGGTTTATGTGTAGTAGTAAATAAGCTATGGAGAAATTTCTTAAAATCTTTTTATTCATTTGTGTTGCATTGAGGAATACACTATTAAAACTGAATGTTTCATTAAAGTAATGTTTTGGTGATTTTTCTTCTAAAAACATGGCTCATTGTTTTCATTCAACATATTATATATGCTGATCAATTGAGTTTTGGGGGTTTTTTAATGTAATTTTAATTTTTTTTAAATTGTTGCTCATATAGTTTAATGAAGCTCATGAATCAGAGGTTTTTCCTAATCTTATGTTTCTATACATTTAAGTAACATTTAAATAAAGACAATTTATCATTAAAGACACGTGTGAGAAACAATGATTATAAGATTCTAGAGTAGAAGACAGAATCCACACTGGACTTCATATTAGATTGAACCATATGAAATTATCTTTTGACTTGTTTTCTCAGTTTTATCCACAAAACTGCAATAGCTACATAACCTTACATATAAAATTTATCCTCTTTAATTTATCATTTCTCATGTATAAAATAGAGGCAATTGTTCTGATCTGCCACAAAATAGTTATTTGTATATTAGATTAGGATTTCTTTCGTATATCTATGGATCAAGTCATTCCCCACCACCACCACTTATATGTTCCAAGGAGTGAGTCTTTTAAAATCAGACAATTGCTCCATTTCCACTGGGTGAGTAGAGGTGTCCTGGAATCTCCAACCACTACCCAAGAGAAAAAAAAGAGAACTAACTGAAAGAATCTTCCCCAAAAGAATGGAGACTCCAGTTCCTCCTACTTCATGACAAATCTCAAAGATGGCCTAGCCATGTTTGGGAATTTCTGTTCCCGTTTTTTTACCCAGTGCTGGACTAAGAGCTTCTACCACTGCCAAAAAGCCATTCTAGTGCAAGCCAAGATACTATCAGTATTCAAAATGCAGGAAGAGCAAAACAGATACTATGTATAAAGTGTCTGAAGAGCCACACCACTTTGTCAAAATCCATATACTAGTTTGGGTTGGAGAGAGTAAAGCTCACATTTTTGCACTGTAAGTCTTATCAGACCAAATAAAATTTAATAACAATGACTATTAAGCAACTGATCTATTTGTAGGATTTTATACTATAGACAAAAGGAAGCCCATTAATCTATGTACAATAGAAAACTGAAGTGGATAGATGAACAAGAAATTATCAGATAACATTCCTAAAGAGTTGAAACAAGTTGCAATTTTTTCTTTTTTAATTTTTGGTGGGACTGGGGTTTGAACTTAGAGTTTCACACTTGCAAAGCAGGCACTCTACTGCTTGATCCACATATTCAGTCCATCTTACTCTTGTTATTATGTGGGAGATGGAGTCTCTCAAACTATTTGCCAGGACTGCCCTCAAACTGTGATCCTCTTAATCTCAGTCTCCCAAGTAGCTAGGATTACAGACATGAGCCACTGGTGCCTGGCTCAAACTGCAAAACTTTAGAGTAAAAAATTCATATATTTCCATATATGTATAGCTATAAAAGATCTGTACATAAATATGTTGGTATATATGTAAAGTGCATATAGCCTTTGACTAAAACAGACAGACACAAAGAAAATGGTTGCAGACACACACTGGAAAGAACAAGAATTAGCTCATGATCCTAAAGAATCAGGAATTGTCAAATGAGGTTGGCCAGTCATTTTGTACAAAATCAGTGTACATTGATATGAGTGACCAAGGTGATACTAGATTCAATCTAAAGTGCCGGGTATGAGGATGATAATTAAAAAAATCTTAAATACTAGCCTCAGGCAGCCATGAGTCTTAGATAGTATGAAACAAGATCTCACCAGGGGCTGCAATAAGCATGAGTCACATTTATTACAAGAAGATAACTACTGTTTGTGATGTCACCAATTTTGTTTACATGGGGGAGGAAGAGGAAGTAGAGGGAAGAATGCCATGCTAATTTTGAAATTCAAGTATTTTACAAGATTTCTATATTTGATCCTGGATAAAATTTGAGTTGTAAGGGGTGAAATTATCAGCTTCCCCAGAAACTCCAGTGAAAACCTGAGGAGATATTCCGCAGGCAAGGAACTATGAGATGTGAGTCTTTTCCATTCAGGATTTGTGTGTTTCAGGTGCTAAAAATATTCTTCTAAAAACACTCTAAGAAAACAGTGTTTGGATAGAAATATTTCTTAATGTTATGAGCATCATTCCTTCTAAAAAGTGGATTATAAATTTCACAATTGAGAATGTGGACACACAAAACCTACTTCACACACACACACACACACACACACACACACACACACACACACACACCCTACTTCTAATCCCTAAACAAATACCTCATCATTTTGACTAGTCAAGTACATCTAAATTTTTAAAATAATTCTCTTGTGATTTTTTAGTTTATTGTTAATTCTAACAAATATATACATTCAGAGATGAAGCAGTCTGCTTGTGCCACAGAAATTTACGAGTGATGAAGAAAGAGATAGGGTGGCAAGGAATTTGCAATGATTCTCCCAGAGGCTAGACCCATACGTTCAGTCACACCCTTAGGCATCCTGCTTACATGGCTCGGGCAACTGCTGATTCAGTTTGCCCAGAGTTCTGCCATAAATTCATTAACTCTTCATTAATCAGAAACAATCCTAAGGCACTTCCAACCAGGTCTAGAACTTCTCTGGTGTACATCTGGTGTTCACAGGAAATATACAAAGGAGACAGAAAAAAGGTCTTGCCTCATCTGCATGTCTCATGCCTGCAGCAGCATCTGCACCTCACAGGCTAACCAAGCAATCTTCAACAGGTAGAGCTTCCACCTCTTTCTCATGCACCAAATGATCCCTGCACCAGTCCATAGTTACCCACACCTCCCTCTTCTTTTCCTCTTCCCTCCACTTCCTCTGTACTCAAATATGATGTTCTATTAACAAAGAATACCATTAGCGTTGAGAAGGAGGATATTGGACGAGAAGATAAAAAGTTTGCCTTCTTTCTCACATAATGGTTTTATCAGAATCTTTCTGTTAGCACAAACCTTGCTTATAAAGGAGAAATTGATGAAAAATTCAAAGGATCTAGACAATGGTTCATGTAGTTCAGAAATTCCAAAGTAACTCTTAGAAATAAGCTCATGGAACTACTTTGTCTTCTGCATCTTAACATCAAATTTGTTGTTAAGATTCAGAAGACCTGGGAACTATCTTAGGATTTCTGATCCCAAATAGGAGCACATTTTGGTTGAGGTCAGTCATCAAGTGTCCATTTATGAGGGATCTCATTGAGACCTCTTACCTTAGCCCATACCCTTACATATACCACTATTTATCAGCTTATAAAGTCTTCAAGGGTAGACTATGATAGTGAGCATTGTACCAAGTAGATGATCATGAGATATTTAAGGGACAAAGGGAATTGCATTATCCCTAATTCAGCCTTCTAACTCAGTGTACCACCTTCTGCTTTGGAATGTGATCACCCTACTAAAGTGTCACGGTGACTGATGTTGACCACAGCAAGGAGGAAGGGATCTTTCTGGAGAAACCAGAAGGCCTCCTTCTACTTAGTCAACACACTGAAGACCAGGCGATGACTCATGCAATTCCAATGAGGCAATCATTAGACAATAGGATTTAGAGCCAAACAGGAATTATGAGTCATAAGAGTCATGCTTTAAGTTTGATTACCAGGTTGTTTTGCTTCTCAGTTAAACCATAGGCAGCATATATACCTACAGAAAAAAAGGGGGGGGCCCAAACTATTTAATTTTTAAAAAATTTAAATACTATTATGCACAAATATATTTTAGTTTCATGACTGTGGAGGAAATGAAGTTGAGCCATTTACATTTTCACTTTCATAAATTTTGGTATAACTCCATTCAATTATATGTCACTCAAACATGCCTTAAATTATTGTGAACAGTTGTTAGAAGTAAGAACAGAGTATAGTTTTTCCATAGAAAAGCCTCTCTTAATCATAACCAGCATGACAATTGCTCTTGAGATAATGTGATTTCTGTTATCTCTTAAAGCAATGTAACGATGAAACATCATCACAATATTAAAAAGCTTAGAACCTTATTGATATGCTACCATGATTGATAAGCAAATCTTTCTTCAGTGAAAAGGAAATATGCTATTTCTTTCCCAAAGCCTTTTCATCCTCTTTGTGTAGACATTAGCACAGGGGAGCTTTCTTCTTAACAATTTTGGTTTTCCACAAAGTGTGTTCCATACAATGGGTGTCTAGGATGCATTTATTACAGAAAAGGTAGAGGAATTTAATAAGGCATTTCTCAACTTTGGCATGCTGGGCTTGAGACAGGCCCTCTATAAACTTCTTGAGTGTCTTGACACTATCCTCTAACTTCCTGTTAGAAGCGGCTTTTTCTCATGCCACCTATTGACCTTGAGAGTTGCCAAATAAACAATCATGGTATACATACCCCACAAGCACGACCCAGACTAGACTAGACTACTGTATTGTGCACTGGTCATTTTACTCAAAGCCTCCAGCTCTGTGAAGATCCGTGTAGAGTGGAACATAAAATGTAATTCCTTTCCCCCTCATTAATAACTGTATCGTCTTTACCAATATCTGTCTAGTCATCACAGAGTGCCTGAATGATACACTTTATAAATGGAAACTTTAAAATCATGACTCCGCATAATTCATCTACACACATTCTGTTGCAAGTTAACCTGTTCAGAACTATAATAAATCATTTGTCATGTCTCATTGAGCACTAACATAATGATGAAATCTTTTTAACGATTTTTGAAATTCTACTATTTATGCAAGTAAGCTCTGTATATAATCATCTTAATCTTCTTGATTTTTGTGTAAATGTTTTAAAAGTATTTTTCAGTCCAGAAGTATAAGTATTTTTATAGTTTTCTCTGACAATAATTTACACAAGAACGATTAGCCTGATTTCTCTGAAATATAAACTCAGAAATTCGTGTAACATAAATTTTCTCAACATAAACAATTGTCTGCAAGCTGCTTGAACCAATAACTGAATGACGCCTTACCATGGAGTATTGGTTGATTAACCTGTTTCTCTGTCCATGTCAGAGAATGACATTATTGAAGGGCTGCCACTGATTCAGAATCTCTGAACATGTTTCTCTAAGAGATCATTGTCTTGTTCCTTTAGAGGCTCCTTGGGTATCTCTAAGAGGATCACAGGGTGAAATCACTCCTTTACCAGTGGGAACAGGGATGTAGCAGTATCTCCTGCAGAACTAGTGCCTGGGATGGTTTTATGTCTGACTGAGGTTGCCTGAGAAGAACCAGCCCAACCATTTAATACCAAACACTGCAATATAAAAGAAGTGTACATGAAAGGAGGATTTGCATTTAATTCTTCCTTGCCAGACAATGAACAACACTATCTGAGTATAGTACGTAAGCTAAAATATTTTATTGCTTTTGCATATTGGACAGAGAAAAGAACTCAAAATCCTAGCTTTGCCAGTTACTAGATATACTATGTCTTTGGATGAGTTACCCAAATTCTGTGAGACTCCATTTCTTCATCTGTAAAGTGAGAGTAATAATAACTATCACACGACCATGGTGTCTGGTGAATCTATAGCTTAAGAAATGTTCATTCTTTTTTGTTTTTGTACATTCTTTTTTTTATATTAAAAATGGTTTTGATGATTTCACCCTAGTCCGAATGGCGATTTTCAAGCAAACAAACAACACTAAATGCTGGTGAGGATGAGGTGAAAAGGGACCCTTCCTATGCTGCTGGTGGGAATGTAAGCTAGTGCAACCACCATGGAGGTTCCTTGAAAAAGTGTGATCCTGCTGTGCCACTCCTGGGCATAAACCAAAAAACTGCAAGACGGCGTGCAATAGAGATACCTGCACCCATGTCCACAGCAGCACTATTCACTTAGCCAAGCTACAGAATCTGACTAGGTGCCTGTCAGCCAATGAACAGATAAAGAAAATGTGGTATATATACACAATTGAGTATATTCAACTATAAAGAAGAATGAAATTATGTCATTTGCAAGAAAATGGATGGAACTGGAAGTCATCATGTTGAGAGAGATAAGCCAAGATCAAAAAGCTAAACACTGGATGTATTCGCTCATATGCAGAATCCAGACCTAACATGGTAAAGGTGATTACAATGTGGCATTAGTATAAAAGGAGAGTGTCTGCTGGGAGGGGTGAATCAGTAGGAGTAGGGAGAGGGGAAAGGAGAGACTCCTGGGGGATGAAGAGGATTGAAATATGATATATATGTGGATATATATGATACACACATACGTATACATATGAAGATAGCATAAAGAAATCCACCAGATCCTGTTTGAAAAGGGGAGAGGAAAGAGGGTGGCTAAGGGGATATAATAGAGGATGTGAACTTGTTCTAAGTACATCATATGAATTATTACAGTGAAACCCCCTTACACCATTAATGTATGCAGCTAAAAATGTTTTGATGAGGTCTAGGAAAGTAGAAATGAAGGGTCAGATTTTGTTTCCACAAGGTCAGAAGTCCTATTAATAAATGTGTTGACTTCATAATCACATTTGTAAAAGAACTAAGAAAGGAAAATAATGTTCTCGTTCTAGATTGATAAACTGTTAGTGAAAATAAATATTCAAGTCTACTGGCTTGGGGGCTTCTTTTGAGACATGGTCATACTGTTGTTGCCCAGGCTGGCCTTAAACTTGTGGTCCTCTTGCCTCATCCTCCCAAGTACTGGGATTACAGGTGTGAGCTACAATACCCAGCTAAATCTATTATTAAGAAAGGTTAGCAGAGGAGCTATACAATGAAGTGGTAATAAGCACAGGTTTTGAAATGAGAGAGAAGTGAGGCTGAATCCTAGTTCTGTCACTTATTTCCGTTGTCACCTTGAGCAAGGTGAATATGGTGCAAATACTGTGTACACATGTACACAGTAAATGTAAATGGAAAAATGGGACATGTTGAAATTATTCCAGGAATGGGGACAGGAGAAATAAAGGAGCATGATGGAGGGGTGAATTCTACTATGGTACATTTGATATATTGTAAGAACTTTTGTAAATGCCACAATGCACCCCCAGCCAACAAGAAAAAAATTCTAAAAAAGTCATTTTCTTTATAGTCAGGAAGGGAATAAAACCATATTTCATTGAATCTAATATTCCATATTCTGCAAGATTCATTGTTCTTTTATGCATAAGAAAAAAAATTGCCAATTGGACACAATGCTTTCTTACAATGTAGAATTTTTATTTCATAATTATCCTTTTTTGGGGATTGAACTCAGAACTTTGCAGTTGCAAAGCAGGCACTCTTATGTGATAGAGTGCCACACCTCCAGTCCATTTTGCTCTGGTTGTTTTTGGGAGTGGAGTCTCGTTAACTATTTGCTGGCCTTGAACCATGATTCTCCTAATCTCAGCCTCCCAAATCGCTAGTATGGATGTGAGCCATGAGCCACTAAATCCCCCAACCCAACTTTTTTTTTTTTTTTTGCAATAAGGGGCTTGAACTCAGGGCCTACACCTTCAGCCACTTCATCAGCCCTTTTTTGTGATGGATTTTTTTCTAGATACATCTCATGATGTATTTGCCCAGGCTAGCTTCCAACCATGATCCTCCTGATCTCTGCCTCCTGCGAAGCTACGATTACAGGATTACAGGCATGAGCCACTAGCACCTGGCTCTATTTTTTTTTTTTTTTTTGGAGATAGGTGTCTCACTATGTTGCTCAGACAAGTGTTGAACTCAAGATCTTCCTATCTCAGCCCCCTGAGTATGGGATTATGGCAGTATATGACCACACCAGGCTGTGATTTATTTATTGAAAGATCTCTTTAAATATATTTAGACAAATTTTAACCATATATCACCTTGATGCACAGATAAGAAGAAAAATCTTAGTAAAATAAATTGATATACTCCTTTAACGTGTCATGGTGAGAGTCTTCTAAATCACTTTTCAACTGAGTCACCAACATCCCACTTTTCTATACAGAATTGGCCTCTTTGCCATCAAGAGCATTGAAGAAGAAGTTTATATCTTAAAAGACACCTCCACAATTGCCTTCGAGATTTTCTCCCAAGTCATGTGTCATGCTGCTCCTTCATGCAACCAGGAGTAGCAACCAAGTTTGCTCACAAGCAGGTAATGACACCTGCCATGTGAGCACTGTCCTGCAGAAGGGATGGTACGTCATTCTCATTTAGAGATGTGAAGTGTGGGAAAAGTAGGTGTCTGAGCACTGAGAAAGCTGGATAACACTTAATATTCAAAGAACTACAGTGAGAATTCATGAAATACATGGATGGTTTTAATAATATAATAGCATACATACTAAGTAAATCATAGCAATTCTATTCCTGGGAAGTGAGGGGATGCACCAGTTCTTGGTGACTTCTAGCCATGTTCCTGGGATGTCAATAAATACTGAACTGAAGTATTTAAAACCCCGAGTATTATACTGTTCTACTTGAGGAATGGCATTTTTTCACATGAGAGACCATGCAAGGCTGAAGCAAGTTGCCAAACAGAGCATTCGTTCTAGTCTCTGTCCCCTCTCTCCAAAGAAACAGAACAGAAAACCTTATTATCCCTGTCATGGTCATCTCCCATGTGAGATCGTGGCAGTGTGGCCTCTTGCCTTTCCTGCTCTGCAGTTCCCAGCTCTGCTCTCCTGGATGCTGTTCACTGCTTGTGCACCACCCTGACGGCTGTAAAGCTGCAGATACATTTTGAGTAACCATACTTAGAAAGCCAGCTCAGGCAAATGGCAGAGAGGTGTAACAATTAAAATATCAAAATCTTTTTATGAGTAAATACAAAATAGCAGTAAGAATTACTTGGAATTTTATTAGTTGACTTAAGCCTTCAATCAATGACAAGTCAGAAGTTCTAGTAATCTAAGAGAGATACACACCTGCAATCTCAGCTACTTGAAAGGTAGAGATAGGGAGGATCATGATTTGGGGTCAGCCTGGGCAAAAAGTTAGCAAGACCCCATCTCAACCAACAAACTGAGCATGATGCCTCACATCTGTAGTCTCACTATACAGGAGACTTCTTAGATAGGAGGAACATGGTCTGAGGCCAGCTCCAGGAAAAAGATGTGAGACCCCATCTGAAAAGTAACAACAACAAAAGGACCAGGGGTGTGGCTCAAGTGGCACAGTGACTGCCTAGGAAGCGCAAGGCCCTGAGTTCAAACCCAAGTACCACCAAATAAAGAAATAAGGAAGAAAAGGGAAAGAAGCACCTCTGACCTTTTCTGCAGAGGAGCAAAGCAGCAGTACAAGGCTGAGCCTCCTTTCTACCCCAGCTGCTCGGGAGATTACATTCTCTGTGAACTCTCTAATTTGTTCTAGTTGGTCAGGCAGACCCCATAGTAAATCTGGAACTAGGCAAGTTTCCCCAACCAGGAAGCTTCTTGGAGTGGCACTGTTGAGAAATACCTGCAAAGAGAGTGGGCTGGGAGGTGGGACAGCCAGGGACACATAGCAGGAAGATCAGGCTGGACACTATCAAGTAGGGCAAAGCTTCTCAGTCTTGTGCTCTTAACATTTTGGACCAAGTAGTTGCTTGTTTTCTGGAGCTATCCTGAGCATTGAAGGAGGTTTAGCAACACCACTGCTTTCTATGGAACTAGACACCAGTAATGACATCTGCTCATCCCCTACCCATTTCACCACCATGCAGGTGTGACTGTCAAAAATGTCTCTGGCCAGGTGTGGTGACTTGCTTCTGTAATCCTAGCTACTCATTTGAGGCCAACCTGGGCCAAAAGTTCATGAAACCCCCACACACATCACACAATGGCTAGGTACGGTGCACAGTGGCACAGGTCTGTCATCCCAGCTCTGCAGGAAGCATAAATAGGAAGATCGTGGTCCAGACAGGCCTGGCCATAAAGTAAGACCCTATTCAAAAATAACCAAAGCAAAAAGGGCTGGTGGCATGACTCAAGAAGAGGGTACCTGCCTAGTAAGTGTGAGGCCCTGAGTTTAGCTTCTAGTACTGCCACAAAAAAAAAGTCTCTGACCATTGCCCAACATCCCTGTGGGTGGAGGGACACAAAACTTCCCCTAGTTAGGACTCACTTGAATAGGACAATATCAACAAAGTTCAAGGATTATTGGGCAATAAAAAGAAGCCCAGAGGACTCTCAGCATGGAAGATGATTTCAGGCAGGAACAGTTCTCAAGGACCGTACGTGTTGCTGGAATCTGTCTCCATCCCTGGACTTGCTCACTCTCCGCTCTGCTTTTCCTTCTCCTCCTTTCTACCTCTCTCTTCATCTCTCATAATGGAGATCTAACTTTGGCATGCAGTGCACAGCCCCAGGTTTTTACAGTCTCTGCTTGGACATTTTTTAAGACCATGAAATCCATATCAGCTCAACCCTCTAAGATTCTGGGAAGCATAGAGCACCCCTTCCTCCTATGTTCACAAACATGCATTTGGCCAGGTAGAGAGGAATATTTAAGAAGAGCTAAGGGCTGGAGGTATGGCTCAAGTGGTAGAGTGCCTTCCTAGCAAGTGTAAGGCCCTGAGTTCAAATCCCACTAGTGCTAAAAAAAAAACAGAAGAGCCAAGTTTGACAGTGGTGTAGTGGAAATTTCCTCTTCTTCCAGAATATTATATGTTCATTTTGAATGCCCCATTTTGAGAATCTGGTAACTACAAAAATACCTTTCTTTAGAACTGTGGTGTTGGGAGGTGGTAAGCTAATTTTAAGGAGAGTAAAATTTGAACACTGAAAAAACTTGGCAGTGGTTACAAACCCTAGTGTGTGTAAGTATTGTCTTCAGTGCTTGTTAAAAAGGTAGACTCTGCTACTTACTGCCAGGGATTCTGATTTAGCAGGTCTGGGTGAACACGGGAATTTGTGTTTCTAACAAGCAACCCAGGTGATTCTAGTCTTCAGACATTCCTTTGAAAAATGTTAGTTTATGAGGGAGATAAAAAATATAAGCATGTTCTGAAACTAGTTAGAAATGTATGGCTTGCCAGAGATGCCAGAATGGAAATTTCTTCCATGAAGACAAGATTTTAAAAGATTGGTTCCTGGGAAAGAGCTCTGGAAATAATTGGACAGAGTCCCAGGGCTACAAAAATAGTCCTGGGACTCAACAAGGAGGCAATTGGCAGGTACTTGGGCCCTTGTTTGATGCAATTCTGGGTGGAGGTATGAAAGATAAGTGAAGGGGAGGGATCCTCACACATATAAATCATCATGTGAGGAAAGTGGGTAATTACTTGGCATTTAGGTAATCATGTATGCAAATTAGAAGAGCATATATATATATGAGCCAAACAAAACAAAACAATTGTTAGCACATTCTAGAGCCACCATGCCAGTCACACCATCATTTCCAGCTGCCCAGATGTAAGTACCAGCAATGCCATGGTTGCAATGGTTTGATGCTTTGATAGTCATGTATAGAAGCAGGAATGTTTTATTTGGAGGGTGTTTTGTACATCCAATAAGGAAAAATTATGACTTCTTTTTCCAGTTGACTCCATATTCTCTCCATACTAAAAACCAGAAGACATTCAATAACTTACAGGCTTAAATGAGTTTAAACAATAATTCTTGTTCTGTATTAAGACTGAGTGTTCCCAGTATGGAATATTTTTGAATCTTTTGGTTCTTTCAGCAATTCAAGGCATGAGTATGACCTGTGAATAATAAAGAGAGCAAAGAAAAATGAAGTTTTTTTGACCCATTTTTCTAACATTCTATTCTATTCTGGATAGTGATATTTTCATAAGTAGTGTTTTATATTTGTGTTGTCTATTATATTGGTCTATTGTCTGGTACAGCTGATGTGCTTCTGTTCATGGTCAGATTCATATTTCAAAGGATTTCTATTCCTCTAATTTTAGACTTCCTAATCTCTGCTACTTCTTTTGGGCCTCCCTTTGATGACTCTTAAGAGTCTTCAGTGAAAAGCCCATCATTTAAGATTACCATAGCCTCTGATGATAAGTGGAAATGTTCTCAATGGTTTCTAAATTTTGAAATTTATAAGTGGTATGAAAAAATTGAACTTGGAGTAGAGTGTATGAGTTTAATAAAAAGTAATTAAGCTAGGATTCCCTGCTTCACAGAGTTTTATCTCTAGTTAAGTGAGAGAGTGATTAAGGTTTATATGGGCAGATGAGGCTTGAGGGAGGCTGTCATGAGCAGAGGTGAATCATAAGGAAAGGGTGGGGGAAGGCTTCAAACACAAAGTGAGTCTCAGCTGACTCTTTTGTATGAAAGGCTGTCTCTAAAAGGCTTAACTTTAAGTTAAGGAGTTTACAATTTCCAGAGAAGACCTGCATTTAAAATACCTGAAAAATAAGTGAATAATTTGATATTAAGCTATCTAGGATAGGTGAGTTGGAGCAGGTTCAAGTGAGTTTTGTGAAGCAAGTAAAGATGAGCCAAACTTTAGGCTGAGTTATAGAAAAAGACAGTGCAAGAGATTAGGGAGCATGAAACAGGGGAGTCTGAGAAAAAACAAAACTACTCTAGTAGGTCGTGGTTTCATTTTTGTAAGAACAACGCTCTCCTGTACTCTACATAGCTGTTTTCCATGACTTTCACTTGTAAACCTTAGGCCTGTGATGCCCAGACATGACGACTCTGCAGGATGAGAAGAACCCCAGTAGGGTCACCACCTGGGTTACCAATTCATTTTGGAAATAATGGCTCAAAGTCATTATCAGTAACAGTTTATTTTCCTTAAGCCCCTGTTCAGAGTTCTTTGCCATCATACCCCATTTCCATCTGGATTTTGGTAGACTTGTCCTAGAAATTATTTACTACCACCCAAAACTCCATCATTCCCTGTGTGGGGCTCACCCCTGAAGAATGTCCCTCTTATCCACTGACCTCTTTCCTACTCTCAGTCCCTTTCAAGTCAGTCCATCCAACTCAGCTTCATCCAATGCAAACTATTTCTCTAACATACTTATTTTCTAAAGCCAGAAACCCTTATTTTTATCAAAATTTCCTATATACTTACAGATCTTTGACTTTTTCTTCCTCCTTTTCCTAAAATCGATTTAGTCCTCATGACCTGAGTGTCCTCTCTGGCCACAGGAGGACACTTCTTATATAGCCTTCTGACCTTTGATGCTAGAGTGTCAGAACACTCAGGATCTGACACTTTCCTTAGCCTCCACATCCACTTCCAGTTCACTTTTCTAGCCATCTTTCTCCAGCATCATCCTCTTTAAGAGTCATCTCAACCTTCCCCTTGGTGCCCCATCCTGTAATTTATAAACCAGGACACTCACTTATAGGAAAGGGGGTGAGCTTCAACCTCCTTAGTAGGAAAACATTCTCTCAGTTCTAATTTGCAATAATACTATACATAAAATAAATACAGAAAATACAAAGAGGTCAGATAGGGCCATGAAGGGAAGATGAATGGGAAAGAGAATGGGTTTTCTTTAATCAGCAAAAATTTTCAATCCTTCCTTCAATTGAATGTAGTTAAATATAGCAAAAACAAATGCCTACCTCCAAAGATTAAAAGATTGAGTATCATTAAAATAGTTCTTCTGACCTGGACCACGAGGTACATCTGTAATGTCTGTTTACTTATGATAACTGCCTGTTAAGCCTCCCCAACGTCATTTTAAGGATTCCAGGATCTTTTCCCTTGGATCTCAGACATTTATGATTGCTCCTTCTAGAAACAGCCTTTCCTTCTTCCAGGTCAACCCATGAGGAAGTCTTGCTCCTTGTGGTTATTAGGAGCTGCTCTCCACCCACAGGTGGGGATCCTACTTGTGGTAGCATTCAGAGTCATGTGAAGCAAGCAGGCTACAACTCAGAGTAGAGTGGTTGTGTCTTGCAAATGTTTACCACTCCTGTGACTTAATGCTGCCCTGCTGAACTGAACCTAAGCTTTATATTTTGGGAAGACTGAGTTAATAATGGCATTGTCCTTGATGCACTTAGGTTATGTATGGACTATTCCCTAGATTACTGCGGTAAGGATGAGGTAGGTTGACAGTTTTATCAACAGGGACAAAATTGTGAACTATGGTTTAAAAGTTTTAATTGGAGTGAAATTCATATAGCATAGAAATAATCATTTTGAAGTGCAAAAGTCATTGCAATCTAGTGCACTCACAATGTTGTACAACTATCACCAGTATGTAGATCTCAAACATTTTCAGCACTTCCAGAGGAAACCATGAATAGATGAACTTCAAACCAATCTAGGAATTTATATATGATTTGCACAGTTTAGCAATAGGTGTTGGGTTTCTGTTTTATTTTCTCATCCTACTGATCCCATATAAACCACTTTATGTTAAAGACAATTTTTATTGAAGCCGGAGTCTAAGGAAGACAGTGAATCATACAGGAGGAAAGCCCTCTGACCCAAGTAATCTGTATTTCTAGAAAACTGCTGGATACACAAGTCTACATAGAAGATACTCTTCAAAAACAGAAGTATAGGAGATAAAGGCAAATACTTAAAATGATCAAGGCAGGGATTAGGAGAAAATTAAACTAAAAAGAGAATTAGAATAGAGAAGTAAAGAACAGTCCTAGAACAGTGCCTGGCACCTGCCCAATAATTATGTGTTGAATGAAAGAATGAACAAAAATAACTCTAAAAGAATTAATCTAAATAACCCAGAATGAATGAATGAATGATGGCATTGAAAATGGATGTGCAAAATGCAAGGAGTTGTGCTTCAACAGAGCAACTTGATAGCCATGAAGGAAAGCACATTAAATGTTTACAGGGTCATCCCAGTTGGACCCGCCTTCAAAACAAACAGGAGAAAAATGTAGTCTATCATTTTGTATTCAGATATCTATACCAAAGAGAAAATGATCAACATTTCCATAGCTTTTGCTATTTACCATATCTAAAGACATAGAACATAAACAATATGGCTTTGAGGAAAAAATACTGATTGAATTTCAGAACTTAAGGTTTTAATAAAAATCTCAGAAGTAGAAGGGTATCTGTTATTGTTTAAGCTTGGATTACACTTAGTATGGTTGTAAATTTATGTGACTATTTCTTAGTCAGTCTTGGGGACACTGTTCCTGGTTTGTATCTCTTAATATGTTAGGTACATTATTCTCCCCTATGACTATTTGTTGGAATATGCTATTAATTAAAAGTTTGTCTATCTAGTCAACCTGTGGACCAGAAGGACGTCTGGAATGATACATGCCGTCATGTGACTATTGATATTACAGCACTAAGTTAATTAAAACATATTTTCAGAAACACAATAATTAAGTTAATAGGATTTAGCAAGGCCTAGAAATTACTCTATTCCAATAGAGTAGTCATTTGTGCTCAAAATTAACACTCAAATCAGATGTTTGAAGCTAGGGACAACAATACATATGGTATATTTTTGCCTCCAGCAGGAATACTGTCACCTGAGGAAGCCTCTCCATTATAGACCTGCAGAGCTATAAGCTCAGCCTCAGGATTTCCATTGTATTTGTCATCCTCCTTGTCACTTGACAATAAACTTTAAAGCATATGTAGCATCTATGAAACAACATATATAGCCAGAGAGAACACTCATGTGCCACAGAATAGTGATGGCTAGATTCTAGCATCTGGGTGGTTTAGGTATTGTTTGAAGAAGGCCTCATACTTGAGAATGACTGATATGGGAAACAAAAGACCAAAAAGTGCAGTTCTTAGAATACTTTCAAATTAAGTCATAGAGACCTTGATTTTAGTTAGTACTGCTTAAAGTCTTCCTTGATAATGAATTAGACACTAGCCTGATAATGAATTTAGAAACAAGAAATGAAAATATCAAGTTCTATTTAATGGAAATTTGCCTACTCAAACCACAGTATAAGTTCTAAAGAACTACAACCTTGATACTGTGCTATTCATATTAGACAAATTATTTAGTTTAAGACTAAATTTCTCATTTTGAAACAAAATGAGGAAAAAGCTCAAATACACTAATAGACTCTCTTTAAAAGGCACACAGAGAAAAAATTCTTCTAGTTTGGTGTAAGACATCATTTGATTAGATGTAAGTGGCATATTAATTAATTGTAATGATCCAGTTAATTGGAGGTTGCAAAGAGGCTGTGTGTTAGGCTGTGGATGTGGAAAGGGAAATGCAGCTTTCAATCTCACTCTTCATTCTGAGTGGACATTTCCTAGAAGCGTGGAAGAAGCTGAGCTCAGCTTCTACATTAAAATGTTCTTTCATTCCTTCCGTTCGGCTTCCTCCACCTTTCCATGAAATACAGTAGAAGTACAGGGCAAGGTCTTCTCTTCTGAACAAGCGCACACATTCCAAGCTACTCAGATGGCAGTGTCCTAGACTCAAGGAGCAAAATCAAGTTCAATGGACTAGTGTTATGGAAGCAAACCAATCTAAGCCTTTAATTTTGAAGAAGTGAGTTACTAAGAACTTTTAAAAATCTTTGGCTGAAAGCAGCCCTGGCAATCTTCCCTCCACCTCATGAGCGCTGTGGGTTCTTTCACCCTGTTGTCCTTCCTAATGAAAAGATAGCCCATAACAGACAAAAAGATTTATTTTCCAGGGGTCAGTTGATGAGCGCAGAAGGAGAGTTATGGAAAGCTCACTGTCTTCTGAAAAGAAAGGCAGCAGATGACATTTTTATCTAAGCTTTCGAATCAAATTGAGAAAGAAATCCAGCTACATCCATAAATGCTCTTTAAATTGTACAGTAAAAAACAAAACAAAACAAAAAACTATTGGCTTAGTTTGAGTTACCAATTGATTAGATGTAAGAGTTCTAATCATTTCCATGATCCAGTTAATTAGAAGTTGAAAAGAGGCTGTTACACAATGTGGGTGGGGAAAAGAAAATGTAACTTTCAATCACACACACACACACACACATCACAGGGAAAAGAACTTTAGAATGACGTTTAGATGTGGAAAAAGCCCTTGAATTAGAATGGCAGGATTGTAATATCTTTTTTCTTTTACTATGTTAGGGTCATATATATATATTTTTTTGGTGTCGTATTTTCTCTTTTTTTATTTATTTTTTAAATTTTATTCATATGTGCATACAATGTTTGGTTCATTTCTCCCCCCTTCCCCTCCCCCCCACTCAATCCCTTCCCCCCCAACCCCTCTCTACCAGGCAGAAACTATTTTGCCCTTATCTCTAATTTTCTTGAAGAGAGAGTATAAGCAATAATAGGAAGGAACAAGGGTTTTTGCTAGTTGAGATAAGGATAGCTATACAGGGAGTTTACTTGCATTGATTTCCGGTGCATGTGTGTTACCTTCTAAGTTAATTCCTCTTGATCTAACCTTTTCTCTAGTTCCTGGTCCTCTTCTCTTATTGGCCTCAGTTGCTTTAAAGTATCTGCTTTAGTTTCTCTGCGTTGAGGGCAACAAATGCTATCTAGTTTTTTGGGTGTCTTACCTATCCTCATACCTTCCTTGTGTGTTCTCTCTTTATCATGTACTCAAAGTCCAATCCCCTTGCTGTGTTTGCCCTTGATCTGATGTCCGCATATGAGGGAGAACATACGATTTTTGGTCTTTTGGGCCAGGCTAACCTCACTCAGAATGATGTTCTCCAGTTCCATCCATTTACTTGCGTGGTGTCATATTTTCAATTCAAAACAATTTTAATTCTTATGTCATAAATGATTTGAGGTGGGTTCTACCCAGAGGCAAGAGTTCCTCCAGGTTGGAGGCAGGGCCAGAAGAGATGAACAAATGGAAATCCTTTCTCATCCCAGAAGCCACCAGGTGTGAGGAGGACAATTAGGCAGAATCCAGCTGACCATTTGGGGAGAATCATTCTGTCTCTCTCCCCACCCCTCTTTTCTGACTTGCTATATGCTAAGTACTTCACAAACATCATCAAACTTAATTCCACAGCCTTATTAGGCAGCCACCATTATTACTCCCCTTCACAGATAAGGAGGAGAAACCACCACTCAAGGTCACACATCTAATAAATGAGGTGGCTAGAAGTGGAACTCCTGACTCCAAGGTCATGCCCTTAGATTGAGATCGAAACCCTCTGGCCTTGACCTAACTGCTGCATCAGGGTCACATCTATTTTTTCCAACCTTCTTTTCTGTCTCTCTTCCCTGTATTCACCATAGTCCACAAACGTCAGCCCCAAACATGCTAACCTCTCTCCTGCCTAGGTGTCTGGATGCTTGCCACCAGGCAGAAACTCCTCCTGGCGCCTCTCAAGGTCGGATCCTTGACACCCTTTAGATCACCACTTACTTGTCAGTTCAGGGAAGCCTTCCTGACCACTCCAAGTGAGGTAGCCGTCTCCCCCAAGGAGTTACTCTCTATCATATGAACTTGTTAGTCTTTTTCAAGGTACTTATCACACTTGGTAAAGCTTTTATTTATTTACATAGTATTATTTGTCTCTTCCCTCAGGAACGTAAACTCCATGAGGATAGAGATCTGCTTGTTTTTGTACCTCTGTGTTGCTAGCACCTGGTACAGCACCTGACCCATGGCGGTTGAATAAATACTAAATGACTTGCATCACTAAATCACATTACCTGGGCAAGAAGCCCATTGGATTATTTCTTGCATGAAGTTGACATAGTTTCAAAAAATTTTACTAATAGCACATAAGTCTATTCTTTGTCCATATTTTATTCAACTTGAAGCCACTTGGAAAATACATGTCCATTTACTTTCCCACTTTTTCTCATGCTTGGATTGTTATCTTTCAGGTTTCCACTCAAGTGTCATCTCATATGTGATGGCCACCCCATTGATTCTGTTCATAGCACTTATCACACTCTAAATTTATGTTGATTTTTTTCTCACTTTTTACTTCTGCCTATTAAAATGTAATTTTCTTGAGGGCAGGAAGATTTTTGTCTACACAATTTTAAAACCATTTCCCAACATGGTAGACATTCCACATTAATGATCCAATACACTGACCACTTACCTGCATTCTCTTTTTAGTTTTAATAGTTTTTTAAAATGAATTTCTTTGGATTTTTTTCTATGTAGATAATCAACATCTATGGTCAATGTTTTCTTTTCTAAGAGTTAGACCTCAGTACTTTTTATCAACAACTACCAGAACAACGTTAGATCATACTCAGCAGCTATCTGTGCTTTGTTCTTAATTGTTTACCATTAATTATCTGGACAAACTATTCCTTACTATGTGAAATAAACATCATTCTAATCCTACTTTACTATGGACATTAAATTTAGTTTAATGTAGTTTAGTTCTAACAAAAGGCAATCTTAAATATTACCAAAGAACTTTTAATCATATAATTCTCTTCCTCTGACATCCTGATAAAGAATAAGTTAACCTGATAAAATAAACTGTGTTGATATTAAAATATTTTTGTATTCCTAGAATAATCTCTTAGTCATGCAATATATTTCTACCTTTTTTTGTTTCCTGGCATTTTTCTTAGAGTTTTGTCTCATCTGAGTCACTAGGGAAATTGTAGTATTTTTGGCTTATGTGTTTGTTGGTTGACCTTGTTTTTTTTCAAGTTCTGCTATCAGGCTAACAATAGACTCATAGAATATCTAGAAATGTTTACTTTTTTCTGAGTTTTGAACAGAGTCTTGGGTGTTTGTACAAACCTCAGAGTTCACTGCCTCCCTCCTTTATCCTTTAGGTAGAGTGGGAACACTGAAAGTCTGTTCCAGTGATGACATGGAACTGGGCAGAACTGAATGTTCAGACTAGGATGTGCTGCTCAGACCCTGAGTTTTGGCAGATTTTGGTTTGGTTTTGTTTGTTGCCAGGTACATTTTGAGATGTGGAAACTTGATTTATTAATTTCTGACAGGAAAGACCAGGAGGCTCTGGTCCCCTTGCTTCATCTGATGCTTTGAGTTTTAGAATCATACACTTATGCCATCTGTCACCCTGGTGTTCAGTGACTTGTTTAAATATTCTAAAGGTCTTTATGAATCTTGCATTACGTTCATATTACTCAAGGATCTATGATACCTCATTATCTAGGGAAGTCCATGAGTCATATAAAGGGACATTCTAGAAAAAATATGTTATTTCTATTTTAAATAAATAAATACATGTATACAGACAGTGGGAGTAGTATATAAAATAATAATTATATCAATCCTTAATACATTGGTTAAGTAACCAAGATACTAAGAGTTTTGCTCATTTCTATGTTCTTGCATTTACATAGGATGAGACATTTGTGACTGCAGTAACTTCCAGCCTCTCTGCCTGACCATTACTTCCTGTTTCTCAGAGTAGGTGGAGGAGTAACTTATCTGATTGAAGGGTGATAAGGGTATGAAATTCCTTAATCATACATTTTGATGGTGATATTAATCCATTAGAAAGCTGGGAGCACTTGGTGATAATTCTCTGTGCCATGTATCTATCACCAGTAATGTCTGCTCCCCAAATTCAACTCCTCCCCCTGCTCAGGGCTAGATGTGGGAAGGTCAGCACTAGCAAACATTTAGCCACAGAACTAACCCACATTCTTCCATTAAACATTACCAGTAAACTGAAATTTTGGTCTCCATCTATCTGAATCTTATATTGTTCAATTTTCTTCAACCCAACAAATAGGTATTTCTTTTCATAATCAAAGAGAATGATACTTTTAAAATTATAGGCTGCTCTGTATACAAATGTTACCAATAGATACCATTCATTGAGTGCCAACTATGTGGTAATCTCATTAGTTGCATTATTTCATCACCTCACTGAATTTTACAAAAGTCTTATAATGTTGGTTATTATGATCTTTCTTTTAGAAATTTTTTTTTAAAAAGCTAAGGTTTAGGGATTTTTAACTGACATTTTTTTATGGAATTGAATCTTTACCCCATGATTTTAGATACAAGATTGAAGCCTCAGGGGGAACTAAAAAGGTCGTTTTCTATCTACATTTGCAAAGGAATTCACTGAACGTTTAGAACTGAAATGAAGTGTGCAAACTCCCTTTTTGGAGTTTACTTTTCTTGTTTACTAGTAAAAGACTATTCCCAACACCTTATTTTCAAGCCAACATGTATTTGCTTGTTTAACTGAAAGCTGTCACCAAACACACTCCATCTGCTGTTGGAGAGAGCATTTTTGAATGGTCCAGGAAAAGGAGACAAAATAGGCCAGAAAAATTCTTTCTGTGAAAAAACTAGCCTTAATCTACAGAGTTGACTCTCAGTGGCCTACTGGGGTCATAGGTGACTTTAGATGGCAAAAATTCAGACATGTAAGCAAGTGATGTGATCAGCATTTCTTATGGCTGAGTGATTGTCAGGGAAGAAAGAGACTAAGCCTTCTGCTGGGGATTTGGCCAGCAGCCTGTAAAAGATAAGACTAAGGGAGATTTCTGAAGATTGTTTTCTATCCATCCAGAATACTTAACAGATACTAAGCTTGCAAATGGCTGCTTGCACTTGATTAAATAATTCCAGAAAACAAACAGTTCAGAATTATTTTTACTTTAAGAGAATTGTTCATAACCCTAATGAAACTATTCTATGCAGTTACCAGGGCAAACCCCAATACCTTGTAAATTTCTCAATATAAAATGTCAATCTAACAATGTCTCAATAGTATCTCCCTTTGTGCCACAACCTAGGGCTGAGGCATGACTCAGGGCTGATGCTAATGAGGTCAGTCATTCAGCTCTCTGAGCTCACCATTTGCTCCTTGTTCATTCACCCTTTGCTGTACTTATTCTGTGGGTTTTGACCATCATCTTCAAGTAAATGACTTCCAAATCTACTTCTCATCCCTACTTCAAGATTTCCAGTCCCCCATTTACCACTTGTACTGGGCATCGCCATGTGGATGAATCACAGGTAACTTGGAGTCCTTATGTCGGCCATCACTCTTCCTTGTCTCCTGTTACAAGAGTAATCTTCCCAAAGTTCAGTCCCAACCACATCATTGTCACTTCCAAGCCTGTATTGGCTCTTCACTGTTTGCAGAATGAAATCCAGGTTATTAAGCATGGCATTAACGATCAGATCTCAGCCTCATTTACTCTTCATGTGCCCTATTTGGCTAGTCCACTGCTCCAAAACCTTTTTTTCCCCCAGTGCCACCAAATAATAATAATAATAATAAAGGGCTGGTAGAGAGACTCAAGCACCTGCCAACCAAGCATGAGGCTCTGAGTTCAAAACCTCTTTTCATTACTGTTCCCCCCAAGGAACATTTAAGGGATTTTTAGATTAATTTCCCCTCATAAAATGCTATTATTATACACTGCATATCTGCCTATGTGTCGCATATCTATCTGTGCTTTAGACATCAAAAGATTAAGAGTTTGTACTATTGAGAATGTATACTCTAGCCAGATCTGATCATTTACCAATCCCTGAACGCACTCCTGCCTTTTCTAGCTTTCAAGTTTTTGCTCACCATGGCCATTCATCAGAGGAGCCCGTGGAACATGGGAAGATTCCTAGAGAGCGTTCTGCTGCTATCCATCCTTTGCTCCCCCGGCCTAGAATAGACTCACAATTTCTCTGTTTCTTCCTATTGGAGTTTCAGCCTAAATGCCACACCCATAGAAAATTCTCTTCTGGAGAGTATAGTATATTTTCTTTAATATGTGCTCAGTTTTCTGTTCATGTTATCTCCCCCACTGGACTGTGTTGCTTACAATGCACAATGCCTACATGTAACAGGCATCAGACTATGTTGGATGAAATCAGCTCACTGGTCATACTGTGAACAGAGTAAAAACCCACCAGTGCTCACATTAAAAATCCAATGTGTATGCCCAATAAATGAAGAGACGAAGACATATTTGTAAACTTCTGTCATTAACACAGACCCAGCTTATCAAGGGGTTTTGTGTTGTGCAACATTGATAAGCAGAATTGGTTCCTGCTTTATACAGAGGACGCCCACTAAAAGTTATTCAAATGGCTAGTTGCCCAGACATGTAAATATGATCAGCGTGAGTAGAAGGCTGAGAGGCCAAAACATAGCCATTTTTATTTTCATGTTTTTGGTTTTTTTTTTTTTTCACAGATATAAAATCTTTATTGGGCTTATTTATCATGAAAACAGGTGACACATGTGAAATAATTTTAAACATTAGTAATCACTACCACCACATAAGAAATGACCAAACTACTAAAGCTACATGGCAGGGAAGTCCATCTGACAAAGGCGTTTTTGTGTAGGAAGAGAAACATGTTTTCTGAAAGGGTCTTGATGATTTTTACATATATATGAAAATCTTTGGAAATACTTGTCATACTTCATTGCATCATGGAATAATCAACTTTCTAGGAAAAACAATGTCTGTGGTTTCATAGGATTACATTTTGCTTTAGTCAGAGGTGTTTTCTCCCATCCTTTGCCCCAGGCCTATCTTCTAAAACTACCATAAATGGGTTTTTTGTTTGTTGGTTTCCAAAGTCTGAGAATTTAGTGGGACAGTGCTGGGGGAGGGCGGTGTGAGGGGGTGAGAGATGGGAAGTTTGGCAAAGAATTTATTGCCAAGGGTAAGCCAGGTCTGTTCACAAATGGCTGTATGTGATTTTAGCCCCTCCTGGTCTTTCAAATAGGGTATCATTCCAGGCACTGAAGAGCCTACCCGCAGTTCTATTTCCTGAGTTCTTAATTAGTTACGAATTTCTTTTCACTCTTTCTGCTACTCAAGTTCAAGTTCTTAGAGCAAACAGCAACCGCCAAAGGAAATACTTTAGGGCCAACATTTAAGGCCAGGCCGCACTTAGAGGCTGAATTATGCAGGCTTGTTTGCCTAACAAGTCAGATAGGCGGTGGGGGAAGGGGAGGGGAGGAGACGAGGCAGGGCCCGCCCTCCTCGAAATGGGATTGGCTCCTTCTCTCCCTTTAGTGGTTCATTTTGCATCTTGGTTGGACAGGTTGAGAGAAACATGTCATTAAGGTGGTGTAAAAATGAGCCTTGTATGTGTGGGCCGTTCCCTAGGTTTGTGGTTTTGGATTCTCAAAGGGGAGGACTTATCACTGGCTCTGGAATCAAGTTGGTGAAACTAGTCTTGTCTATCTTGAAAAATGCCATCGTGACGCGAGGCGCGCAGGAGCTTGACTGTAACACAGCTGGTGGGGAAAATGACGGAAGCTCCTCGGGGGTTTGACTGCAGTTTCTTAAACGAGGAAGAAGCCAGGAAGATCCTTCAGGTGCTGGAGAGAAATGAGCAACTGCAGAGGGTGGAGAAGGACAGGATCAGGTACAGAGCACTTTCCTTCCCCTTCGCGGGTCTCCTAGAGCGGGGCGTGCGCGGGGCACCTGCCGGGGACCTCGCCACGGGGGCGGCGCGCTCGGGCGGACGCTGCGATCGGGACGAGGCAGGTGCGGCGAGCTTCTCTCTGAAGGACTCGGGGATGCCCGGCTGATGCTCTGTCACCTAGACCAGCTCGACTGCGAGCCTGGGGTCGCTCAAGAGCGCGCTTCTCTGCCGTGGGTTCCGCGTGGGTTGGGGACACGTGGGCGATGCTCTGTTGCGTGGGGTCCAGGGGGCTCAGGTGTGTCCTGGGCGGTCCGGGGACCGTGGGCCCCCTGAGGCACGTGAAGCAGGGCGGGGGCAGCAGCCGGAGGAACTTGCCAGGAAGACCTGCGTGGGTGAAGTGGACCTGGGTGGGTTGGCTGCGGTGGGTGCGTCTCTTCCGCGTGGTGCTGTAGAGAGGAAGTTTTCCTTCGGAATTTCTCCATTGACCTTCGCAAACAGTGCTGTAGCTGAGAGATGAGTTACCAGCCAATGAAATTCAGAGATAATTACCTGGGATGTAAATTAACCAGTTTACCTGCTGGGGAAATGGGAGATAAATCCTGGAAGGAATTAAGGGGACTTTCACCAGTCTTGGACTACACCCCTGGTCAAGTATCCTCTATTCACTGTGGAAAGGAATTCAGGGCACCACTCAGGCCATGGTGTATGGTGGTATCCACAGGAATTTAGAAGGCCGTTTTGTTTGTAATCGGCTGCTTGGTGACCTGAGTTCCATGTTCCCAATTCCTTCTGGGTATTCCTAAGCCTCCTGCCTGCCTCCCCCATCCCTCTCACCTCGAACTGGGAAACCCTAGTTAAGTCTTTGCAACAGTTAGCCCTGTCTTCACTCTTCAATACTTACGACTTTGAGGGAGGAATGAAATTTGAAGTTTGAGGGTGTGGATTTCATACCACCATACTGTGATTTTAGAAAAGGAGACTTCAGCCAGGGCCTGATGGCTCATGGCTGTAATCCTAGGTACTAGGGATGCTGAGATTGGGAGGACCATGGTTCAAGGCCAGCCCTGGCAGAGCAAAATGGATGAGAGGTGTGGCTCGAGCTGTAGAGCGCCTGCTTTTCGAGCATGAAGCCCTGAGTTCAAACCCCAGTCCTGTATGAAGATGGAAAAAAACGAGAACTGTTGAAACTATTCCAGGAATGGGGGTGGGGTGGGGGATAAAGGAGAATGGTGGAAGGGGTGAATTCAACTATAATATATTGTAAGAACTTTTGTAAATGTCACAGTGTACTCCCAGTACAACAGTAATATAATAATAATAAAAAGAACCCACAAAAAAAGAACCAAACACCAGTTCCACAAAAAAAAAAAAAAAAAGAAGAAGTAGCCCTCAGCATTCCCTAACCAGTGTAAAAACTGTGTTCTCCTGAGGCCAGTGAGTCCATACCATGTGCACGCATACAGGCTCACCCCGCTGTGGATGAACTGGTATTACTCCCAAGGCACTAAAACTGTGTTTGTTCTCAGTGTGCATTACAAGCATTTCTTGTTTCTGAAGAAAATGGGGCTTCTTAAGTGACCCATTGTATATTTGAAAAAGTGAGGGGGGAATTGAGAAATAACTAACACCAAGTAGAGAAGCTTCTGTTTAGGATGTTATCAGCTTAGCGTCTCATGAGCTATATAGTGATAGAAATAGTGATATTTAATTTTCATCCAAGGGAATTTTGATCTTTTATATTCAACCCAATACTTGTGTTTTCTCTGCAGTCAGTCCACTTAAGTTGATTTTAGAGGGAACTGAATCTATGTATGACTGGCAAAGGCCACTGGGCTAGGTGTTAGAAGGAAGGCTGAAGCACATTTCTAATGTCACAGTGCTAACATCCTGCATGGACCACAAAAGCCACAATACTAAGAAAAAAGTCAATACTGTAACTAATAAATTGGTTATTCAAGCAATTTGAAAAGTGCTGCCATTAATATATAAAAATACTTTAAGGAAAGTGGATGGTCGGACCAAAGGCCCAAAGCAATGATTTCTAGCGCTTTCTTTTCCCTGGATTTCAGGCTCCCACTGTCAGATACCCACACCTGCTTGGCAGTCTCCATGGGATTGTTCTTGCTTACCTGCTTCAGGCTCAAGTTTGTTGGCACACAGAAAGGACCTGAGAAAACATGTAACTTGGCTGCCTCCCTCTTCTATTCCATGTCTTGATTTGTATGATCATATTTTCCAAATCAAATATCAGGACACATGACTTACACTTCAAGAGTGCAATTTTGGACAGTCTAACAGGTCTGACTGAGAGACACTGGGGGCCTTTTCACTATATTAAGAAACAGCCTGAAGATGTCTGGCTACGACAATAAGGGACCAAATGGGGAAGTCTGGTGAATTCAGTTTCATCTATGATACTTGACATGTCTATAAGATAAGAAGAAATATCCTGTATTTAGAAAGAGAGGCCTACATTGTCACACAGGGCCAGAGATGAGTGTTAAAATTATGGAAGTAGTTGAGTCTGCCACACAGGAGACAGCAGCTCCACCCACAGAAGTGCTCCTGAGCACACAGAACTTTACCCTGGTCTCCCTCATCTGTACTGAGCCTCTCTGGCTCCAGCTTACTGGGAAAATATTTGCCTTAAATATAATAGTTAATGATTCTATTACATAAAACGTTTATTCACATTTTTAAGAGAACCACCAGGATTCAAGTTGACAAATAGGTAAAAGATAGAAGCAATCATTCACACTAGATGATAGCCAAACAGTAAACAAAGCAGATGGGAAAACGTTCATCCTCACAGGAATAAGTGAAAATTAACCTTGAGATACCATATTACCCTTTTACAAAAAACAGAGAAGACTGCGGAGGGGACTAGAGTGAACATAAATTGGCCTTTTTGTGAGCAACATGACTCTCCATAAGGATGGCCGTGGCCTTGACCCAGTTGCCCCATTCCTGTGTATTTCTCACTGGTAAGAGACTGAGTAGAGGACATAGATGACCACACCAACATTTATTAAGTGTTGCCTTTTTATTTAATAATAGTGCATTATTGTGGTAATAATAGCAGATAATATTTATTAGGCCTTTACTGTATACTGGGCACTGTACCAAACATCTTGTGCAGATTTAATTAATCCCCCTAATTACATTGTTGCATACATTCTTTAATTCCCTTTCACAGAGAAGGAAACAATTGACAAGTGTCAAGTGTCTTGTCCAAGTTGAGCAGTACAGCCAGAATTCAAATCCAGGTCTATCTCCAAATTACTTTACCCATCAGCAGTCATAGTACAACTGTGAATAAGAATTGCTTTTTACAGATGGGAATGTGACATTTTTTTCAGTTGTTGTTGTTGGGTTCTTTTGAGACATCTTGCTATGCTTTTCGGGTGGGGGGGGTCTTGCTGTGTACCCCAGGCTGGCCTTGGACTTGCTATGTAGACTAGGTTGGACTCACACTCATGATCCTTCTACTTGTGCCTCCTGAGTGCTGAGATTATAGGCATACACCACCATGTCTGGCAGGAAAATGAAATTTAGCAAGGTTAAGAAACTTGCCCGGGGTCATGCAGTTTACAAATGGCAGACCTAGAATTTGAACCAATAACTATCTAGCTCCCAAACCTTTCAGTTAAGTGTGTATGTGTATGTATACACATAGGAATGCATGTGTGCATATGCATATACACACATAACCGTATCCATAAACACATACATTTTATATAATGTGCATAATCTGAAAAGAATCTTACGTTTTACAAATCATCCAAAACCATGACAGTAGGTCTCCACTCAGTGCTTCCCGCCTGTTACTAAGTGGAACTCTAAACGAAGAATATCTAAAGACTGTGTCACCTCATTAATTCACACAATATTTATCAATAAATCAACACTCGTAAAGTATAAATTGTTACTGTGCTTGGTGTAACCAAGTTGAAAGATAGTGTGTCTACATTTAGACCATCTTTGCTTGCCATATGATTACAGCCCAGGATGGTTTTCCAGACTTTCTTTGACTCGGATTGAGTCACACTCATGTCCTTGAGCTGTGACATGGTTCTGATGGTAAGTATCAAAGTCGCAAAGTGCTCAGTAGCTAGTGAAAACTGCAGCATCCCACAGAGATGAAAGGCCAACTCTGCAAGCCTCTCCCCTTTCTAGTCCTTCTTCTTGCCCTCTTCTCTCCCGACTGGTGAAGTCTGCCTCTAAGACACAGAGTTTCAAGAGACATCGAGGCCTATTTATTGGGCAACTACTGTGTGCCATTGGCTTGGCCCTGAGAATACGGCCGAGAATAAAGTCAGCTTCTGATGTAAACCGTTCAGTGTATGGACATGTTTTGCTGGTAGTAGAGCCTGTAAGATGAATGTTCATACATAAGTAAACTCACCTTTACCATCCCTTTGTGGCCTGGAAAAGGAACCCTGAGAACAATGGCCGGAAGTCACAGGCATGCCCAAGAGGCTCAAGCCTTCCATATCTAACAAGGATCAGATTAATGTGGATTTCTGAGGTGTCTGTGTGTTTCAGTAACAGCTGAGAGAACTTTCTCGTAGGTGTATTCTTTGTCTAGTTGCTCCTGTGGATCTGTCTTTGTGGGCAAGACACACAGAACTACTATAACAATGGCCCCTATATCCCAATGTCCTTTCCTTTTCTTTTTTTTTTGTGGTACTGAGGTTTGAACTCGGGGCCTACACCTTGAGCCACTCTGCCAGCCCTTTTTGTGATGGGTATTTTCAAGATAGGGTCTCGAGAACTATTTGTCTGGGCTGGCTTTGAACTGAGATCCTCCTGATCTCTGCCTCCTGAGTAGCTAGGATTACAGGTGTGAGCTACTGGCTCCAGGCTACTCCTTTAGGTTTTAAAGTCTGTGATACCTGTTTTTTATCTTCACTCTAAACTTCTTAAAGAGGGATTTTTTTTTTCTTTTTCAAAAGCTAACAAGGATAATTGTAATTGAGGTGGACATTTGTTGGATGCTTACTTTATGCTAAGCTCTTTGTGCGCATTGTCTCATCTAATTCTCACAATGGATGAGTTAAGGCTTAGTTGACTCTCCTTTGCAGAGGAGGCATAGAGAGGATTGTAACTTGCTGGACAGAACAGTAGCAAGCTAGGAAGTGTCAGGTTTGGGAGTACATCTGCATGTGATCACTGTGTAGTACAGAAAAAGTCCACAGGACTTCCTCTGCCTATCTGCTTGCAACAAAACCACACTGAGATCTTTCACTTTAAAAACGCTTGCTATGTCCACTGACCATGAAAATAGGGAACACACAATTCTAGGCAGTCGTGTGCCCAACTAAAAGTTGGGGGTGTTATTGCTAAGGAAAACGGCCTACTGGATATTGGAGGACAATTTGTAGTTCTGCCTGTACAGGGACAATTCTTGCCACTGTTTTTGTTTTTTAAAATGTACATTTGACGTAGGTGTGGTGTCCCATGCCTATAATCCCAGCACTCAGTAGGCCAAGGTAGGAGGGTTAAGAGTTTGAGGCCAGCCTGTGCTACATAGCAAGATACTATCTCAGGAAAAAAAAAATAATAGTCAGACATGGTGGTGTGTGCCTGTAATCCCAGCTACTGGGGAGGCAGAGATCAGGAGGATTGCAGTTTGAAACCAGTCTGAGCAAAAAGTTAACAAGACCCCATCTCAACAAATAAGCCAGCCTTGGTGGTGTACATCTATAAAATTCCAGCTACTTGGCAGATATAAATAGGATTGTGGACCAAGGCCAGGCCCCAGGCAAAAAGCATAAAACCTATCTCAAAAGTAACTATGCAAAAAAGACCTGGGGCATGGCTCAAGCAGTAGAACACCTGCCTAGCAAGTGCTAGTTTCAAACCACAAAAACTGCCAAAAAAATGTACATTTGCCACTGTGGCTTGAACTCAGAGCCTTCACCTTGAACCACTCCACCAACCCTTTTTGTGATGGGTATTTTCAAGATAGGGTCTCATGAACTATTTGCTGAACTATTTGCCTGGGCTGGCTTTGAACTTTGATCCTCCTGATCTCTGCCTCCTGAGTAGCTAGGATTACAGGTGTGAGGTGTCAGCACCTAGCACATATGCATTTTGTAAGGTTATAGTCCAGGATGTTAAAACAAATGTCTCTTGGGGATGATATTTAATGGATTGAACTCTTTACTATTGTTTTATTTCTTATAGTTATCATGTTATTAAAAAAAAGCAACAACAGAAGTTTCATTTCATAATAAAGAAATGCAGAATGTTCAGCTTTTTCTGCCATAAATGTCTTTTTAAAATAACTTATTTAAAAAATATGACTGTTTCTCCCTTCTGATGCTCTCATATACATGGTAAGTTGTACATCCCCCTTGATTCCTTGTGACAAGGATTATCTCGGTGGAGAGCCTGACACACTTACCTAATAAGCAGAATTTAACTCAGTGCTGTGTAAGGAATACAAAAAAAGGGGGGAAACCACATGAAGAATTAAAGGAGGTCAGGGCGAAGTTAGCCAGAAAATACTTTCCTTCCTCACCAGCACGGATGGCTCTACATTACCATGCACGTGAAGGGAGGTCAGGATAATGTTGTACGAAAATGTTTTCCTTCCCTGTCACACACACAGTCTTAAACTGGGAAGGGGTGGCTCGGAGCCTCTGGGAAGCTCTGTCTTTCACACACGTGGGTGAATTATCTCCTTCACCTTCACGCATGTCTGTTCCTCTGCAGCTGGTTACTCACGTGCTCTGAAATTTGAGGGCCTAGATCACCTCCTTCTTCTCAGGAATGTTTCCTTATTGACATCACTCTGTTGACAATGGCCCTAATTAAAAGGCTGTACTTCAAATATTAAACTGGCTACCACCACCAGCTTCCTCATTCCACTGCGTATTAGCTTTCTAAATGAAAGAAGAAATTGGGGCTTGGCACCTGTGGCTCATGCATGTAATCCTAGATACTAAGAAGGCAGAGATCAGGAGGATTGTGGTTCCAATCCAGCCTGGGCAAATACTTCAAGAGATCCTATCTAGGAAAAACCCATCACAAAAAAGGGCTGGCAGAGTGACTCAAGTGGTAGAGCACCTGCCTAGCAAGCATGAGACCCTTTGTTCAAACCCCAGTACTGAGAAAAAAAAGGACAGAATTAGGGGCTACAGTGACCAAAGCCCACACTACCACCTAAAGTTTGTGATTTTTTGATATTGATGTCAATATCGATGTCTTGGTTTCAGCTTTAGAGCAAAACATCCAACAGCAGTTGAAGGAAGAAGGGGGTAGGGGAGGAGGTCATGGGGAGATAGGAGCTTACCCTGGCAACCATTGTCTCTTCTAATCACTACAGTTTTAGTTTTTAAAGAATGCTATGTAAATGGAAATATAGACTATATAACCTTTTGAGACTCGGCTCTTTAATTCAGAAAAATGCATTTAAGATTCACCCAAATTGTCAGAGGTGTCCATAATTCATTCCTTTGTATGACTGAGTACTATTTCATTGTGCTTGTGAATCGCAGTTCATCCATTCACTCAGTGAAGAATGTTTAGACTGTTTCCAGGTTTGGGTGATTTTGGATAAAGCGGCTCCAAACACATGCTTGAACATAGCTTTTATTAGGAGTAGCATTGCCAGATCAGATTCTTGAATTTATGGGGAACTGCCAGACTATTTTCCCCAATGACTGTGACATTTTGCATTCCTATCAGCAGAGGGGAGTGTTCCAATTTTTGTCTTAGTTTTTTGGACTGCTGGAATAAAATACCTTACTCAGGTAATTTATAAACAACAGAAATTTATTGCTCACAGTTCATGCACCTGGAAAGGTCCAAGGTCAAGGTGGTGGCATGTTTGGTGTCTGGTAATGGCCCATTCCTCAGCGATGTTGTTTTTATGTGTCCTCACATGGTAGAAGGGACTCACACCTATAATCCTAGCTACTTGGGAGGCTGAGATCAGAAGGATCACAGTTCAAGGCCAGTCCAGGCAAATAGTTCACAAGATCCCACCTCCAAAATAACCAGAGCAAAATGGACTGGAAGAGCCCTTGCTTTGCAAGGGTGAAGCCCTGAGTTCAAACCCCAATTCCACCAAAAAAAAAAAAATGTCTCCCTCTCAAGTTTCTTTAAAACAAAATTAATCCTGTTTATGAGGGTGGAACCCTCTTGATCTAATCACCTCCCAAAGGCCCTGCCTCTTACTACCATTGCCTGATACTCAGGTTCCAACATAGGAATGTGGAGGGGTCACAAACATTCAGACCACGACACAATTGCTCAATTTTGGCAGCATTAATTTCCAGTATTTTTATTTAGCCCATTCTAGTAAGTTTGAGGTGTTATCAGGTTTTAATTTGTCATTCTCTAGTGACTAATGATGGTAAACATTTTTTCATGTGCATATTTGCCTTTCATTTATTCTCTTTGTTGAAGCGTCTGTTTAAGTCATTTGCATTTGCATATTTTAATAGGATTATTTACTTTCTTACTGTTGACTTTTGAGAATTTTTTGTGTATTCTGAATATAATTCCTTTGTGGAATCTAGTTTTTGCAAACACTTTTTGCCATCTGTAGTTTCTCTTACGGTATCTTTGTGTCTCCCTTGTAAGCTGGGATATACCTACATGCCACCATACCTGGTTTATTGGTTGAGATGGGGTCTTGCTTACTTTTTGTCCAGCCTAGCCTTGAACCTCAGTCCTCCTGATCAGTTTCCACTTCCTGAGTACCTGGGATTACAGATATAAGCCACTGCATCTGGCCCCTCTTTTTTCTTTTCTGGACTCAGGTGGTATACTACCACCTGAGCCATTCTCCCAAACCTCGGCCTTTCTACTTTTTATTTTTGCATATGGATTCCTAATTATCCTAACGCCATTTGTTGAGAAGACTAGCTTGCACACCTTTGTGGAAACTTTATTATGTTTTGGGGTCTGTTTCTGGGATCTTTGGTTTCAGTGATCTGTATGTCTTTCCCCCCACAAATTCTATGCTTTGTTGATTGCTGTCATTTTATAGTAAATCCCGTTTTTCTTTTTCAAATTTGTTTTGTGCATTTTGTTCCTTTGCTTGTCTATGTATAAATCAAACTTACAATTGTTTGTTTCTAGTACGTGGCAGCACAGTTGGTGCTTTTGTGCTGATCTCGTGTCTCCCTGCTTTACTAAACTCACTTATTAGTTCTAGGATGTTCTTTTCTTTCCTTTTTCTTTCTTTTTTTTTTTTTAGGTTTTGGGGTGATTTTTTATGTAGACAATCATGTCATCTGCAAATAGTGGCAGTTTACCTCCTCCTTTCTGGTATGTGCCTTTTACTTCTTTCTTTGCCTGCTACTGGCCAGGACTTCCAGCCCAGCGTTGAACAGGAGTGTGGAGATGGTGCAGCCTGCCTTGCTCCTGTGCAGTCTTTTGCTGTTAGATAGGATGATGGCTATAAGCGGTTTTGGTGGTACTGGGGTTTGGACTTGGGGCCTTATGCTTGCTAGGCAGGCACTCCACCACTTGAGCCGTGCTTACAGCCCTAAGCTACAGTTTTTGTAGATGCCTTCTGTTGAATTCTAGTTCTTGCTGCTGATAGTTCTTTCTTTTTTATCAAAATTTTGTGACTTATGCTGTTGGTAGTATTCTAAGAACTCTGCTTGAATCCGGATTAGAAAGATTTTTCTCCTATGATTTTTTTTTAGATGTTTAAAATGCTTCAGATGCCTAAGATGCTTTTTCTGCATAAATTAGCATGGTCATGTGGTTTGCTTCTTTAGAATGTTAGTATACTGTGTTACAGTAACCATTTTTATTCCCTCCCTACCACTCTTTAAAAAATTTATCGTTTTTACAGCTACTCACATGGGTATACATTGTTTCGGCCACCACCCCCTCTTTTCCCCAACTTCCGGGCAGAATCTGTTCACCCTCTTGTTCTCCAATTTTGTTGAAGAGAAAACATAAGAGATAGTAAGAAAGACATAGCATTTTTGCTACTTTGAGATAAAGACAGCTATACAGAGAGATTCCTAGCATTGCTTCCATGCACTTGTGTATTACAACCTGAATTAGTTATCTTTACCAGACCTCTTCACTTTCCAGTCACCTTCCCATAGTGACCTCTGCCAGTTTAAGATTACTGTATTTGCTCCTCTACAGTGAGCATATCAGCCATTTTCAAATTTTAGGTTTCCTTACCTTTCCCTATTTCTTCTGTACACATTCTCCCCTCAGTGTGTGACCCATGTCCAATAATATTACTGCATTTGTTTTAGATCTAAAGTCCGCATATGAGGGAGAACATACGATTTTTGGCCTTCTGAGCCTGGCTTACTTCACTTAAGATGATGTTCTCCAGTTCCAGTCATTTACTTGCAGATGACAAGATTTAATTCTTTTTTGTGGCTGAGTAAAATTCCATTGTGTATAAATACATTTTCTTAATCCATTTGTCGGTTGTGGGGCATCTTGGCTGTTTCCATAGCTTAGCTATTGTGAATAGTGCCGCAATAAACATGGGTGTGCAGGTGCCTTTGTAAAGTAACCTGAGTCACATTCCTTTATGTATATCCCTAGGAGTGGGATCGCTGGATCATATGGCAGTTCTATGTTTAGTTTTTTAAGAAGCCTCCATATTGTGTTCCAAAGTGGTCGTACTAGCTTACATTCCCACCAGCAGTGTATGAGGGTTCCTTTTTCCCCCTGAATCCTCACCAACATTTGTTGTTGGTGGTGTTCTTGATGATAGCTATTTTAACAGGAGAGAGGTGAATCTTAGTGTGGTTTTGATTTGCATTTCCTTTATGGCTAGAGATGGTGAGCATTTTTTAATGTGTTTTTTGGCCATTTGGATTTCTTCCTTTAAAAAGCTTCTGTTTAGTTCAGTTGCCCACTTCTTGATTGGTTCATTGATTTTTGGGGAGTTTAGTTTTTTGAGCTTCCTGTATTTTCTGGTTATCAGTCCCTTGTCTGATATATAACTAGAAAAGATTTTCTCCCACTCTGTGGGTGGTCTCTTTATTTTAGAGACCATTTCTTTTGTTGTGCAGAATATTTTTAATTTCATGTAATCTCATTTGTCCATCTTTTCTCTTAGTTGTAGAACTTGAGTTCAACTGAGGAAGTCCTTGCCTCTATCTGTTGCTTCCAGTGTATTCCCTGCTCTTTCCTGTATTGACTCCAGAATTTCAGGTCTGATATTAAGGTCGTTAATCCACTTTGAGTTGATACTAGTACAGGGTGACAGGCATGGATCTAGTTTCAGTTTTCTGTAGCAGATAACCACTTTTCCCAGCAACATTTGTTGAAGAGGCTGTCTTTTCTCCATTGTATGTTTTTGGCACCTTTATCAAAAATAAGGTGGGCATAGCTGTGTGTAGATTCATATCCGGGTCCTCTATTCTGTTCCACTGGTCTTCATAGCTGCTTTTGTGCCGGTACCATGCTGTTTTTATTGCTATTGCTCTGTAGTGTAGTTTGAAGCCAGGTATTGTGATACCTCCAGCATTGCTCTTTTTGCTGAGTATTGCCTTCGCCATTTGTGGTCTCTTGTGTTTCCAAATGAACTTTAGGGTCTCTGTGATGAATTGCATTCGGATTTTGATGGGATTTTGCATTAAACATGTAGATTACTTTTGGTAGTATAACCATTTTTACTATGTTGATTCTACCAATCCATGAGCGTGGGAGATCGCTCCACCTTCTGTAGTCTTCCTCAATCTCTTTCTTCAGGGGTTTGTAGTTCTCCTTGTAGAGATCATTTACATCCTTTGTTAAATTTATTCCCAGGTATTTGATTTTTTTTGAGGCTATTGTAAATGGAATTGTTTTCCTATATTCTTTCTCAATTTGTTCATTGTTGGTGTATAGGAAGGCTACTGATTTTTGTAAGTTGATTTTGTATCCTGCTACATGGATGAAGCTGTTTATGGTGTCTAGGAGTTTTTGTGTGGAGTTTTTCGGATCTTTGAGGTATAGGATTGTGTCATTTGCAAATAGGGATACTTTGACTATTTCTTTACCTACTTGTATGCCTTTTATTTCTTCTTCTTGCCTTATTGTTCTAGCTAGGAATTCCAAGACTGTGTTGAATAGGAGTGGGGATAGTGGGCATCTTTGTCTCATTTCTGACTTTAGGAGAAATGGTTTCAGTTTTTCCCCATTAAGTATGATGTTGGCTGGGGGTTTGTCATAGCTTTTACAATGTTGAGGTACATTCCTTCTATTCCTAGTTTTCTTAGTGCTTTTATCATGAAATGGCATTGGACCTTGTCGAGGGCTTTTTCTGCATCTATTGAGATGATCAAGTGGTTTTTGTCTTTGCTTCTATTGATGTGCTGTATTACATTTACAGATTTGCATATGTTGAACCACCCCTGCATCCCTGGGATGAAGCCGACTTAGTCATGGTGAATGATCTTTGTGATATGTTGTTGGATTCAGTTGGCCATTATTTTATTGATTTCTGTATCATTAAGGAGATTGTGTCCTTGTCCAGTTTTAGGATGAGTATAATACTGGCTTCATAGAGTGAGTTAGGCAATGTCCCTTCCCTTTCTATTTCATGGAAAAGCTTAAGAAGTGTTGGTACTAGTTCTTATTTAAAGGTCTGGTAGAATTCAACAGTGAACCCATCAGGTTCTGGACCTTTCTTTTCTAGGGGACTTTATTGCTGCTTCATTTTCATTACATGTTACAGATCTGTTTAGATGACTAATATCCTCTTGATTCAGTTTTGTATGGTCATAAGTATCTAGAAATTGTCCCTTTTACTCAGCCACAGAAAAGAATGAAATTTTGCCATTCACAAGTAAATGGATGGAACTGGAGAACATCATCTTAAGTGATATTAGTCAGCCTCAGAAGGCCAAAAATCCTGTATGTTCTCCCTCATATGTAGATTATAGACCTAAAACAAATACAGTAATATTATTGGACATGGGTCACACACTAAGGGGAGACTATGCACAGGAGGAATAAGGAAAAGTAAGGAAACCTAAAACTTGAAAGTTGTTGATGTGCTCACTGTAGAGGAGTGAATAAAGTAATCTTAAATTGGCAGAGGCCACTATGGGAAGGGGACCAGGAAGTAGTGAAGAGGTCTTGCAGAGATGAACCAATGTGGGTTGCAATACACATATGCATGGAAGCAACACTAGGAATCTCTCTGTATAGTTTTCTTTACCTCAAAGTAGCAAAAATTCTTTGTCTTTCTTATTATCTTCTATGTTTTCTCTTCTACAAAATCAGAAAAGAAGAGGGTGGAATAGGTTATACCCAGAAGCAGGGGTAGGGGAGGATGGGAGGAAGGAGGTGGTGGCCCAAACAATGTATACACATGTAAGTCAATGCAAAAATGATAAAAGGATAACAAAGAAAAAGAAATTTGTCCATTTTTTTCAAGATTTTCCAATTTATTGGAATATAGGTTCTCAAAGTAGACTCTGATGATTCCCTGGATTTCCTTGGTGTTTGTTTTTACCTCTCCTTTTTCATTTCTGATTTTACTAATTTAGGTCTTTTCCCTCCTCATTTTAGTCAGACTTGCCAGGGGCTTGTCAATCTTGTTTATTTTTTTCAAAGAACCAGCTTTTTATTTAATTGATTCTTTGTATGGTTTTTTTTTTTTTTGGTCTCTATTTCATTAATTTCATACCATATTTTTATTATTTCTCTCCTTCTGCTTGTTTTGGGTTTTGCTTGTTCTTGTTTTTCTAGGCATTTGAGATGTGGCATTAGGTCGTTTATTTGAAATCTTTCTGTCCTTTTAATATATGCATTCATGGCTATAAACATTCTTCTTAGGACTGCCTTTGCTGTATCCCATAGGTTCTGGTAGGTGGTATGTCATTTTCATTAAATTCCAGGAACTTTTTCATTTCCTCTCTTATTTCTTCTATGATCCGCTGATGGTTGAGCAATGTGTTATTCAACCTTCAATTATTTGCATATTTCCTGCTGTTGTTTTTGTTGTGGAGTTCTAGTTTTAATGCATTGTGATCAAATAGAATGCAAAGGGTTATTTCTATTTTCTTATATTTGGTCAGGCTTGCTTTGTGCCCTAAGATATGGTCAATTTTGGAGAAAGTTCCATGGGCTGCTGAGAAGAATGTATATTGTGTTGTTGTTGGATGAAATATTTTGTAGACATCAGCTAGATCCATTTGATCTATGGTGTGATTTAGTTCTAGGATTTCTTTGATTTTTTTTGTTTGGATGACCTATCTATTGGTGAGAGAGAGCTACTAAAATCTCCCACTACCACTGTGTTGCAGTCTATATGTGCTTTTAAGTCCTTTAGTGTATGTTTGATGAAATTGAATGCACTGACATTGGGTGCATGTAGGTTGATAATTGTTATTTCCTTTTGGTGTATTTCCCTTTTTTATTAGTATGAAGTGTCCTTCTTTATCTCATTTGGCCAATGTAAGTTTGAAGTCTACTTTGTCTGAGATAAGTATTGCTACTCCTGCCTGTTTTGGGGGCCATTGGCTTGGTAAATCTTCCAGTCTTTCACCCTAAGCCAGTGTTTATTTCTGTCAATGAGATGGGTCTCTTGTAAACAACAGATTTTTGGATCTTCCTTTTCAATACAATTTGCCAAACGGTGTCTTTTGATGGGGGAGTTGAGTCCATTTACATTCAGTGTTAATATTGATAGGTAGGTGGTGATTCCTGTCATTTAGTTGTTTTTGTGGTTTAAGGATTTGATAGTGTGGAGCCGAATCAATGTTACTCTCTGATTACTTGTCTTTTCTTCTTCTGTGGTTTGATACTTCTTGTCCTCTTGTGGTTTTGTTTGTTTTTATCTTCTGTGCATAGAATTCCTTGTAGAATCTTCTGTAGTGGTGGCTTGGTGGTCATATATTGTTTTAGTTTCTAATTATCGTGGAAGATTTTTATTGCTCCATCAATTTCGAATGATAGTTTTGCTGGGTAGAGTATCCTAGGGCTGAAGTTATTTTCATTCAGTGCACAAAATACTTCACTCCATCCCCTTCTTGCTTTTAAGGTTTCTGTTGAGAAATCTGCGGTTATTTTGATGGGTTTACCTTTATACATTATTTGTTTTTCTCTCTTACAGCCTTCAATATTCTCTGTTCTTTTTGCTTGTTCTTTTAATAATAATATGCCATGGGGAGGTTCTATTTTGGTCCAGTGTGTTTGGTGTTCTGGAGGCTTCTCGTATCAGAATGGGCAAAACTTTCTCAAGATTTAGGAAATTTTATGTTATTATATTATTGAATATATTACATGTCCCTTTGGCTTGCACCTCTTCTCCTTCTTCAATGCCCATGATTCTCAGGTTTGGTTTTTTGATGGAGTCACTGAGTTCTTGCATATTATTTTCACAGCTCTTGAGTTGTTTGACTAAGATTTCTTCTGTTTTTTTCTTTAATTTCTATTTTATCTTTGCACTCTGAGATTCTGTCTTCCACTTGTTCTAGTCTGCTGGAGTGGTCTTCCACTGTGTTTTTTGTTTGATTAAAGGGACTTTTTATTTCCAGGATTTCTGTTTGGTTCTTTTTTCTGAGGTTTTTCCATATCTTTGTTCAACTCCTGTATTTTGTGTTATCTCCTTAATTCATACATATCTCTTTTTATAGTGTCCTTTATTTCACTTTGGTGTTTGTTGAAGTCTTCTTTGAGTTCATTTATTTGTTTCTGTGTCTTGTCATGTTTTTAAATCTTTATGTCTTGAAATTTCTTTAGTGCATCTTGTACATACTGGTTAACCCTGTTTGGTATCTTTTCCATGAATTTCTCAGTGATTTCTTGTATGATTTTTAATTTGAGCATTTTTTGTGGTTGTTCCTGGGCTCTTTAGTAACACTTATTATCGTTTTGTTGGGGTCAGGTACTGGGTTATCCATTTTCTTCATTTTGCACTGAATCTTGTATTGAATTATTTTTGAAGAGAGTGGTTTCCATCACTTCTTCTTCCCATCTCTCCACTTGGTGCTGTGCAACTATATTCTTGATGGACTACTTGGTGGTTTCAATTGCTTGTTTTCTTTCCCTTGCTTTATTTTTTTGTGTTGTGACTGACTTAGTTGTTAGCTTGGTTGATGTGCTTTTCCTATCCCTGGCCTGGAGATGTAATTTAGCAATAACAAATTCACAGGTTCATTGCCAGACCAATTGTTTATATATTATATAGAAAACCCCTTGGTGATAATATCTATAAACAGTGGGAGTTGGGGGAGTAATGGTTTTTAGGCTAGATATAGAAATTTGGAAATTAGTAAAGGTAGCACTAAAGGGGGTGGGGCAGGAAAAGGAGCATGGGGTAAGAGGAATGGGGGCTGCTGGGCTTTGTGGCCCTTGAGTGTGTTTAGTCGTATTTCTGTTATTGTACTGGAGGGTGCTTTTGTCAGGGATTGCAGGGGTTGTATACAGTTGGTACAGTAGGCTAGTCAGCAGGTGATGAGTGTGTAAAAGGGAGGGGTAGTGTCAGTAACCACTTTTAAAGTATCAAACTGACCTTACTATTATGGGTTGAATTGTGTAATAATAATAATAATAAAGCCAGGATCAGTGTCTCATACCTGTAATCCCAGCTACTTGGGAGGCAGAGATGGGGAGCGTCACTGTTAGAAGCCAGCCCAGGCATAAAGCAAGACCCTCTCTCCAAAACCAACACAAAAAGGGCTGGTGGAGTGGCTCAAGTGGTAGAGCCACGTGTGAGGCCGAGTTCAACCTCCTTATTTGGGGAGAGGGTCATTGTACAAGTAGTCAAGTTATAATGAGATCATTAAGGTGGGCTTTATTTTTATGCGACTGCTGTCCTTATAAAAAGAGGAAACACTAGACACAGAGGGAGACACGAGTGTGGGGAGAGTCCATGTATAGACTGGAGTCAGGCTGCCAGATTCAAGGAACTACCAGGAGCTGGAGAGAGGCCGGAAACAGATCCTCCCTCGCGCCTTCAGAGGGAATGGGGCCTGCCAACACCTTGATTGCTGGCCTCCAGAGCTGTTCATGGACCTCACACTGGTCTGTATTACCAGTGCTCTAGCAAGCAATGCCCTCAGAATAAACCCCACTTGGTCATAGTGTATTATTACAGTTTTTTACTCATTCTGCTAATGTTCTGTTGAAGATTTTTGTATCTGGATTCATGAAAGACTCTGACATCTAGTTTTCTTTTTTTTGTGTGTACTATTTTTGTCTGGTTTTGGTGTCAGGGTTATTTTACCCTTGTTTTCTGGGGGAGATTGTGTAGTGCTGGTGTTACTTCTTCCTTCAATGTCTGGTAAAATTCATTGTAAGCCACCTGGGACTGACGATTTCTTTTATGAAAGACTTTTAGCTATAAATCCAATTGTTTTGACACAGCAGGGCCACTCATTATTTCATCCTGGGTGAGTCTGATAGTTTGTGATTTCTGAGAATGAATCTATTTTATACTTATGTGCACAGTTGTAGTGAATTTCTGATTGATCACATCTAATTGTGTCACTTTTCTTGTCATTCTGGCAATTCTTATCTTTATATAAGAAAATACACTTTATATAAGTGTGTTTATTTGTATAATTTACATTTAACATAATTATTGATATGTTTGGGTTTACACATACAATCCTGTTTCCTGTTTGTTTCCTCTTTTTTTTATTCCTCTGTTCTCTCCTGCCTTTTCTTGTTATTTGCAACATTTTAAACTATTCTTTAGAAATCTATTTATTATAATTTTCATTATATGTTGTATAATTTTTTATATTTTAAAGGGCTCAAGAGGAAAACAGTCTGCTAGGCAGTCCTCTGTATCTTTTTTATTATCAGTTGTTGTTGTATTGGAGGTACATTGTGACATTTACAAAAGTGCTTACAATATATCATAGTTAAATTCACCCCCTCCATCATTCTCCTTTATCCCCCTCCCATTCTTAGACTCATTAGGTCTCATTTTTCCATTTGTATACATGAGTATATAAATATTTCCACCATATTCGCCCTCACCTTATATCCTCCCCACTCCTGTTGGTACCATCCCCACGGACAGGACCTGTTTTACTTTCCTGTCCTTTTTGAAAAAGAGACGTTTTGGCTTAAGACAGCTCTACAGGGAGTTTCTTTATGACGTTTCCATGTATATATGTAGTATATCCTAAATTGGTTCGTCTCTTATTTTTCTCCTTTATACCTTTGTCCCCTTCTTATGGTAATTTCAACAGGCTTAAAGATTCTATTTTCATCCTCGTATAGCAAGTACATCAACCATACAGTCTTCTGTATCCGTGGGTTCCCATCCATGGAGATATAGCTGAGGTTCAAACAGTGTCTTGCACGTTAGCCAAGAACTTTACGCTGAGCTATACTCCTAGCCCACGGAATTAAAATATTTGAAAAAAATGCATTTGCACCGAACATGTGCAGATTTTTTCTTTTCATTATTCTCTGATTACACATTATAGCACCTATTTATATTTAGATTACATTTCATTGTATTAAGTATTACAAGTCATTCAGAGATTTAAAGTATTTGAGAGGATACCAATAGGTTATATGCAAATACTACGCCATTGTATTAAAGACGAGCATCTGCAGATTTAGGTATTTTCGGGGGTTCTGGGACCAATCTCTGTGGATGCTGGGGGACAACGGTGCTAACTCTGCTTTACCATTTATTTAGCTTTTCCTCCATTCTGGGTGTTCAAGACTCCTGGTAAATTTCTTTCCAGTTGAAGAACTTTCTTTTGCACCTCCCCTACAGCAAGTCTCTGTGTCTGTGAAAGTCTGTCTTCCATCTCATTCCTGAAGGGTGTCCTCACTGGACATGGCACTGTGGGTACAGGGTACTTGTCCCTCAGCCCTTTATGGGGCGGCTCTCATGACTCCCCTTCTCTGCACTCTTTCCTTCAACTTTAAAGTGCCCTGGAGCTCCTCTTTCCGTTTCTGTCCTCTGAGGACAGAGAGAGACTAAAAGCCAAGGTGTGCCACACCCTCTTAGACCACAGATCAGAAGGGATCTCCCCTCTGAGTTCTCTCGCCATGGCCTGCAGCCGCTGGAGACCCCTTTCCTGCTCCTCCCACCTGCACTAGGGGCCTCTCCAGAAGTCCCTCTGTGCACACCAGTGACCAGAACCTCCCTCCTTCCACACATGGCACAGTAGAGGAGGGAGAAAGCAAATCCATGGCTGGTTCAGTGGCATTTTGTATTCTTTCACAGTTTGCACACTCCTCTTTACTTAGGGGCCTCAGATAACTCAATGCTCCCTGCATCCCATGCAGGTTTTGTGGCTGCACTCACCTGAAAAGACAGGGGACAGGGAACGGGTTTACTCTGCCTTCCCTGGAACCACAGCTCTCTGCATTTACTCTTTTAAAATCTTTTGATTGAGATGAAGTTCACTTAAGATAAATGGTCCTCTATAAAGTGAAGATTTGGTGGTGTTTAGAGCATTTGCCAGAGTTGAGCAATCACCACTCCCCACCTCTGCCCTGTCTGCGGGTGTCCTGTGCTGGAGGTTTTGTAGAAGTGACACCATGGAAAACTCACCCTGAGGCCTGGCTTCTTTTGCTGCACGTGGCTTTGAGGATCAGCCACCTGACAGCGTGCGTCGGTCCTTTGTTCCTTGTATTACTGAATACTATTCGCTTATGTGTATAACCACAACTTGCGTGTCCATTCTTCCACTTGCAGACATTTGGGCTATTTACCCTTTGTCTATATGCGGCTGGGAACACTTAGCTAAAGCACTCGAGTGCCTGTTCTCAGCAATTTGGGGGATATACCCACGAATGGAATTGCTGTGGTGTTTGCTGTGGCATATGCTAACTGTGTTTAATAGAGTAACTGTCACATTGTTTTTCCCATGTTCACTTTTAACACAGTTGTGGATATTTTTGTTTGCTATTTACATAACATCATAACATAAGACTTTCAAATTAAAGATTTATAGTCAACATCATTTTTGTGGCTGCATGATGTTCTACTGTGTGTGTATGCATACATTTTTTTTGGTGGTACGGGATTTGAACTCAAGCCCTGGTTCTTGCTAGGCTTGTGCTCTACTGCTTGAGCCATGCTTCTATTCCTCTTTGCTTTGGATATTTTTCAAATAAGATTTCAAAGAATGTGCCCAGGGCAGCCATCCTCCAATTTACACTTCCTGTGTACCTGGGATCACAGGCACTCCAACACAGCCACCTTTTATTGGTTGAGGTGGGGTCTTGAGAACTTTTTGCCTGGGCTGGCCTCAAACCACAATCCTCCCAATCTCTCCCAAGTAGCCAAAATTACATACCCAGCTTCTATTGTATATATTTTATAACCTAGTTAACTATTCCAATTTTTAGTCACTTTGGTTTTTAAATTTTATTTCTTAATGCCACATTAAATGACTGTGGCAAACCTTTGTGCTTATATCCTTCATTCTGTTTATTTTCTTAATTTAATTTTTATAGTACTGGGGTTTGAATTCAGGTTCCTCCAGCTCTTAATTCAATTTAAATTTTGTCTCTCTGGAGTAAATTCCAAAACGTAGAATTATTAAATATAAATGCTTTCTAAATCCTTATTACATATTACCAAATTGCTTTCCAAAACTGTTCTAATAAATTGTGCCTTTACTGCTAGTATAGGAGGGCCCCAATTCTACCTTATAATTGCCAGCCCTGGGTCGTGGTATTATTATTTTATATCTTTTCTAATTTTGTAGGAAAAAACTTTCATGTGTCAGGTGCTGGTGGCTCATGCCTGTAATCCTAGTTACTCAGGAGTCAGAGGTTAGGAGGATTGCAATTTGAGGCCAGCCCAGGCAAATAGTTCATGGGACCCTATCACAAAAATACCTAACAAAAAAAAAAAGTCAGGTGGAGTGGCTCAAGTGCACCTGCCTAGCAAGTGAGACCCTGAGTTCAAACCCCAGTGTCACAAAAAAAAAAAAGAAAAAAACCTTTCTTGCCCTTGATTTAAATTCTAGCGGTGTGGTTTTAGTGAACTTAAACTTTTTTCACATTTACTGCTTGTTACTCGTGTCTTGCCTAGTTATGTGTTCAGAATGCTTCTTGTCACAGAGACCATCTGACCACAGCTTTGACGAAGTGGGGTAAAGTTTTGTGATCCAGGAGACTTGTGAAGACTCATGTGCTGGCTGGCTTCGTGGCTGAGGGCTGTGAGATGCTGACTCCACAACACAGTGTGGCTGCAGAGTCTCTGAGCATCTCAGGTGCTGCGTGCTTAAGGCAGAAGGAGAGGGAAGGTGGGGCCAACTGCTTACCTTTGGGTGTGGACCAGGAGAGGGAGTGACCCTGCCATCACGGTAGGGAAAGCTTTCCCCGGTGCTCCCCCAGCATAGGTCCCCCTGTGACTCTGGCCACAGCTATAGGAACCTGCAGATAGGTACCACTGTAGGTACCTTTGGAATAGGCAGTTGAGAAAGCAGGGAATGAGACTGAAGTACTGAGTTAGGATTATCCCCGTCACAGTGCATACCATAGCACCACACACTGCTGTTCACAACAAAGAAAGAAAGAACAGGAGCCGGGAGAGGTACTCCCAGGAGGAACCAGCACTGTCAGGCACAGTCTTGGGGGAGGGGGGGTCCTTATTGATTTGTATGTTTCTCTCTATATTAAGGAAATTGAGCCTATAATCCCAGCTACTTGGGAGGCAGAGATCAGGAGGATCATGGTTAGAGGCTAGACTGTGTAAAAAGTTATGGAGACCCCATCTCAACAAATAGCTGAGTATAATAGTGTGCATCTGTGATCTCAGCTAGGTGGGAGGCATAGGTTAGAGGATCACAGTCCCAGGCCAGCCCCAGGCAAAAACGTGAGACCTCATCTGGAAAACAACTAAAAAGGAAGAGGGCATGGCGCAAGGCCCTGAGTTCAAACCCCAGTCCTGCCCAAAAAAAAAAGGAAATTGAGTTTTGTCTTTATTTATTATAAATTTAGTTCCCAGGTTCAACTTGCACTTAACTTCTATTTATCTGAAAATAGTTTTTTCTTCATTTTTATGCAGTAAAATGTGCAAAGTTTAATTTTTTTCCTTTTGTTTTCAAAATTATAGGCTCTCCCCACCTCAGATTAGAGCGATATTCACTTGAAGGCCAGGTAGGAAGAAAGGTGTGTGCCAGTGACGTAGTTACTGAGGCAGGAGGATCATTGAACCCACGAGTGTGAGGCCAGCCTGGGCAACATGACCCTATCTCCAAAAAAGAAGGAAAAAAAAAGAAAGAGAAAAGTTCACTGGTAGTTTTTAAAGTCCTTTTAAGCCAGGTGCATTGGCTCAGATCTATAATCACAGCTATTCCAGAGGTGGATATTGGGAGAATTGCAGTTCAAGGCCAGCCAGGGCAAAAAGTTGGTGAGACCCCCCCCATCTCAACAAATAAGCAGGGTGTGGAGATTCATATCTATAATCCCAGCTATGCAGGAGGCTTAAGGAGGATCATGGTCCAAAGCTGACCCTGAGTAAAGATGCAAGGCCCCATCCCAAAAGTAAGTAAAAGCAAAAAGGGCTGGGGCATGTGACTCGAATGGTAGAACACTTAGCAAGCACAAGGTCCTGAGTTCTAACCCCATACCACCAAAAAAATTTTAAATATTAACTTTTTAATTCATCCATGAATATTTCGTCAGTAAAGCAAAATAATTTTATAAATCAATTTGTTTTCAAAATACTTAGCAAATTGTCCTGGTACCATCTATTTCCATCTCTTCTAGGACTATGAGATACAGTTGGTCCCTGTTTATTGGTTGTTTGGCGTCTGGGGCTTCAGTTACCCATAGCCAACCATAATCTGAATATATGAAATGGGAAATTCCAGAAATAAACCATTAGTTTTAAATTGTGTCCCATTCTGAGCGCCATGTTGAAATGTCACCCTGTCCAGCTCCCTCTCACCTGGGCTGTGGCTCATCCCTTTGTGCGGTGTCTCCACTACCTGCCCATTGCTCAGTAGCCATCTCAGTCCTCAGGTGGACTGTCATGTCCTGCAGGGCTTGTGTTCCTGTAACCTTTATGTAGTAGCCCAGCTCTGCGTCACAATGCCTGCTGTGTCACAATGCCTGCTGTGTCACAATGCCTGCGTTGGAGACATCGTATCAGCTCCCATCATAAGGAGGAGAGTGTAACACAATACTTTTACAACAGCATATTGTTACTTTTGTTCTATTTTATGATTAGTTGTTCTTAATTTCTTACTTGCCTAATTTAGAACTTTAACTTTGTCATAGGTGTGTATTGTAGGAAAACACATAGGGTTCAGTATTAGCCACAGTTTCAGGTACCCGCTGGGGGTTTGGAACATACCCTCCATGGATAAGGGCGACAACTATGTTGCTTTTAGGGAAAAGATTGGAACAACCAAACAACAGCACAGCAAAGAGGTGATAAGGCAAGGTGCTACAGCCTCAGCTTGCATGACTCAGGGGACTGTAGACAGTCTGTGATTGTGCCTACCTGTAGTGGAGGGCAGGAAATGGGCTGTGTTCCATCTCCCCTCTTCCTCTTCTGATTTCCTATGCCAGGTGGCAAACGCAGCTAGAGTAGACCATTCATCTTGAAGTCTCAATCAAGTGACTTTGTTGTCCTTTAAATCTGGGGCTTTTGCTAAGCAAGCCAGTGCCTGGTAGGGTGGTGTGATATGATGACAGGTATTTGGAGATGCTCTCTGCGGTATCTGGTGCCTAACTCCCTCCCTGAGGCAGACCTTATGAAGTAGAATTTCTCCCTGTAATCCTAGCTACTTGGGAGACAGATCAGGAGGATCATGGTTTGAAGCCAGCCCTGGCAAATAGTTCACAAGACCCTATCTTGAAGAAACCCATCGCAAAAAAGGGCTGATGGGGTGGCTCGAGGTGTAGACCCTGAGTTCAAGCTCCAGTATCACACACACACAAAAAAGTAGAATTTCTCTTCCTCAAGGCAGGTCAGCACCCTGCAGCCTCACCCTGTTGGAGCTGCTGACCCAAAAGGAAATTCTCTGACCTACTTGTCTGATAGGAGATGATGGACCTTCAATTTCAGAACGGGTCCTGCCCAGGAGGAAGAAGTGCTGAGGAATCTGAATGGACAGGCTAGGCTGGGTTCCCTCCCCGGTCTGCTAGCATTCGGTCATGCCCTTTTTGTCTATGCTATGATTGATCCATCGTGCCTATGCAATAAAGTCTCCCCAAAACCCACAAGGACATGCTTTGGAGGGCTCCCTGGCAGCAGCACACATGGAGGCTCCTGGAGGGTGGCACACCAACAGGGGTTAGGGACACATGCCTGCCTGTGCATCATTTTACCTGTATCCTTTGTCCTTTATCATAAGCTGGTAAATGTAAGTGTTTCCCTGAGTTCAGTGAGGTTCACTGAACTCAGGGAAACTACTGAAACCCACAGAGGGGATTATGGGAACCCTAATGTACAGCTGGTATATCAGAAGCACAAGTAAAACAACCTGGTGCTTGTGACTGTCATGGGGTGGCAGTCTAGGAAACTGTGGGGTCTGATGCTATTTCCAGGTAGACAGTGTCAGAATGAATTGAAGTGAGGACACACAGCAAGTGTCCACTGCAGAACCGACCTCTTGCTTGCTGGTGGGGAGAAGTCCCACACAATTTGTGGTCACAGAAGTCTTCTGTGTGGGTGGCTATGGCGTGAGACCAGAGCAAAAGCAGTTTGTATTTCCCACAGAGTAGGGTAAGTTTTTAACGTAAAACAAAATTAATTTGCTTCAAAATTATTTAGTCATGCAAATAAGCAGTTTAACAGGATGACTAGACAAGCAGGCAAACAAAATAGAAACTTACCATGTTGTGACTTTTAATATTTCCCTCTCACGGGAAGCTGGACAAGCTCATTAGGAGATCGTTGTCTGCATATTAATGAGGGTCCAATCAGGAAACCAGAAACGGTTCTGCGTATAAAATAGAGTGTAGGGCAGTGAATTGGCTACCTGGCGACAAAAAGATGAAAAGAAAACAATCAGAGGCAAACAACAAGTAAGGCAAACCAGGGATTGGCAGAGCAAAAAGCTGCCACCATTCTAGACTGGAAGCAGTAGTGTGCTGGTAACTGGATCTCCTGGGAAAAAGAAAAAGAAGAAAAAAATAAAGCCCTGATTTGTGATGTTATCCAATTAGTTTAACAATCATCTTGCAAAATTCCTGAATATTTAACTCTGTGCCTTTTTGAGCCAGTACCAACCAGCCTTGGCACACCACTGGCTGGAGAGACAAGGGGAGCACAGGGTATAATCCAAGCCCCCAGGCTAGGGTCCCCCAGGGGAAACCAGAACCATAGCAGGTGTGACTGGGGATTTGGAGGTGTGGGAGTCCTTTCCCGAAGTTCTGCAGAGGCAGAGGGAGGGGGTCACATGCCTTGGGGAATAGATGGAAGCTGGTGAGCCAGACACACTGGGAATGTGTCCTGCTGGGGTCATGTCCCAGCAGCACAGAGGACAGCAGGGCAGGGACAATCGCTTACCCTCCTCTTTTCTCTGAGTTCTTGTTCTGGCACCCTTTAAATTCTGCATGTTCTCATTGACTATTCACATATTGCTTTCCTGCCTGAAAAGTCTCCTGAATTTCCCTCTGGTTCCCGTTATCTTACGCTGTTGTTCACGCCCCTCCTTTGATCCATTACGCTTTCTAGCTCTTGCTTCTGCACCTTTGCAAGTTGCTGCGTTCTATTGCTGCTTCCTTGTCCATCGCATTCTCTCTCTGCCTCCTCCTTTCTGGGTAGTTCCTCCCAGAAAGGGACTGTGATGGCCTCTGTCATGCACTCGGGAGTCAAGGTCTTTGAGCGGAGAGGAAAAAAGTCTCACTCAGGCACCTGGGGTCGGGGGACACTGGAAAAGTTACACCTGTACTGCAGCTGGAATTTGAGGGACTAGGGGAACCAGGAGGCCCTGTAGCACCAGCCCCTCTTTCTTCTTGCCTCTCACAGCCCACGCTGCTCCACCAGGATGCTTTGACTCCATCATCATGCCGCTGTATTCGCCACCTGCCTTATTTTCCCTGGTCCAGATTCTGAAGGTCAAGTCCTCATGCAAGTCACGCAATGCATCCCTGCCAGCCTGTGGAGGGACTGCCCTAGGGCTCGCATCTCCTCTGCAGCCCCTTCTGGGGGAGGCTTTAGTGCTGTGCTGTCTAAGCAGGGCCAGAGACCAGGCAGTTCAGCTGCAGTAATTAGGGCTGACATTAATTAATGCTGTCATCGCAGGTGCCAAGACTCACCTGTCCCAGGGAGAGTTGTGCTCGTGCTTTCTCTGCTCACTCATGTCTCCTCTCTGTGTGTCCACCTGTGCACCAAGGCTAATGACACACCTGATGTGTCTGCCTGGCTCTGTGATGGCAGGTCTTAGGTCACAGGCTCTATTAGGACCGAGATTCTCAGCCATGGCTGAAATGACAGTTGCCTGGGGAGCTTTCAAAACTACCAATGCTAGGCCTCACCCCTGGCTTAATTTCTCTGTGACTGGGTTGGTACAATATTTTTTGTTGCCCTACATCCTCTCCATCCCCCGATGGCTCTAATGTGCACTAAGGGATCCCATGGGCACATGGGTCCCACACCTCACCTGTCCCATCTTGCTCTGTGCCTTCCTTTGCATGAGTGGAGGAACTGCTTGTCTCTCAGGAAACCCTGCCACTGGGAGGCCTGGGGACTGAGCAAAGGACAATAAGAGGATTCTGCCTGACTAAACTGTAATGAGCCTTGTTTCTAGTATTTTCCCACTTTAAAGCTGGTCGGCTGGATCAAAGGGACCTTCTGCCCTTGGAGCTGTTCATTCTTGGCAACTGCAGAATCACTTTTTACTTTCTTTGCTTTTATTTTACTGCCCACTGAGTGTGGGTTACTATAACATGCACAAGCTGATTCGACTTTGGCCTTACAAACTGGCTTCCTTGAATCCCACTGTGGGTGGCAGAAGTCTTCATATTGGCCAGCAAATGGTTATGTTCAATGCCTACTTCTAAAGTTGCCGTCATGTGTGTTATACAGGATTCTCTTTTCTCTCAGATGGCAGGAAGGAACATAAAAACGACTTTGGGATTGTGCACGTTGAGGGTAGGTGGAACTCGCTGGCTGGATTCTAACATTTGTACTTGAACTTGTGCTTAGCAGATCCCTTGAAGATCATCAGGGACCAAGTAAGACTTCTGTTCACTGAAAGCTGTCCTCTTGGTAGTGGCTGTAGGTATTTTACTCCTCAAGATAGAAAAAGTGTTAGTGTGTGTTGTGAGGGAGTGGAGGGTTCAGACAATGGCCCAGGACAGAGTATGTAAGGAAGAATATGGCCACTCTTCTACTTTCTCTGGTCTGCTTCAGGTCCCTCTTCCTCTTTAATGACACCAGGTCCCCCTTGTCCTCAGCAATCCCCCACCTCACCCACCAAACTCATTCTTAGTTGTAGTCACAATGTAGCCCTGGCTCCAGAGAAGTGAATTGGAAAGGCCAATAAATTAGGTCATGTCTGTCCACAGCGGTTTAATTGCTTTGCCACTGCCATCCAGGCAAAAGTCTTTAAAAGTTTATGAGTAACATACTCCCTCTAGGGTAGCCGTCTCTACCTTCAAAGCCACACCAGACCCCACCCTTACCCAGTTCTGCTGAGCTCTCCTCCAGCTTCCTCTCTGGCTTTCTTTCCACTTCTCTCATGTGCCAACTTTTAACACTTTGTGCTAGCCTCCCAGGTCCTTAAGGAATGTTGACAGGCAGAAAACCATCCATGAATGTCATTTTTTGTTGTTAAAAATGTAGAAGATTTTTAGCCTGTGTCTAAAAATCAACTCACAGATATTATAGATGCCACAATTTCCAAACAGGGCCCCCAAAACAACAGTAATAATTCTATCATTCAGTGGTACCTGAGCTCCATCTCGGAGACACTGCAGGCACTCACAGGTGGCAGTCCCCTAAAGAAGATTCTATACCTCCAGAGGTAGGACTATTTGAGTAGGTAGGCCAGGTACTGGATGCTTCCTTGGCTTGACTCTACCTTCCTTCTTGGAAGCAGGTAGCCATGAGGAGTTTTTTGACTGCAGGCCAGGCAACCATCAACATTGAGCACTGGGAGTAGCACTGCCTTTCTCACCTCTTTCTCTAGAAATTGCTAGCTATGATAGCTCCTCCTTTTGCAGCATTAAGGCAACTAACTGCCTTTTGGAACTTGTCACTGCTTTAAGTCCTTCCTCACAGGGCCTCATAGCATCAGGGGACAGCAGTTGATACTTCTGTGTTCCTCTCTTTAATGACAACACCATAGGATAGACTGTCTGGATCAGGATTCATCAACAATTCTGTTCAGTAGCAAACACACATTTATTTAACAGATACATTTGAACTCCTGCTATGCACCTAGTGCCAGAAGTACAAAAATGCTTTCTGTATCTTTCAATGTTTAAAAGAGAGGACTTAAATACTACATTAGTCCTGCCATGGTATCTGTGGGGAGTTGGGCCCATGATACCCAAATCTGTAGCTGTTCGAGTCTCTTCTATATAATGACAGAGTATTTGCAGGTAACCTATGCACAGCCCCCATATACTTTAAATCATCTTCAGATTGCTTGCAATACTTAATACAATGTAGATCCTACGTAAATAATAGGTATACTGAAAAAAGTATACATATTTAGTGCAGATGTACTTTTTTCTAATATTTTCAGTCTGTTATTAGTTGAATCCATGGATGAGGATCCCAGGAATGTGGAGGGTTGACCTTATATTCACTAGAATGTGCCAAATAAGATAGCTACATACAGGAACCCAGAGGTCATTTAGCCCCATGCTGGAAGAGATGATGCCTGAATTGAGTCTGAGGAGACACGGGGTGAATCAGGGTCAAGTGCAATAAGAAGTGACAGCTAAGGCACAGACATGTGGACGATTGGTGAGATGCAGCCACTATCCAAAATGAGATTGCTGGAATACACAGTGGTGGTAGTGGACAAGAGCACAAGCTAGGAGGTGACAGAGTAGATCATGGCAGGCCTGTGTGCCATGCCAAGGACCCTGGGCTTGACAAAACTGGAGGCAAGGAGAAGCCATCAAAATATTCCTAGCCACAGAATAAGAAAGTCAAATTTTCTTCTCAGGTGGATGGCTCTGGGTGAAGTCTGGAACAGAGGAGAGTTGTGTATAGGGGCTCAATGTGCCCCAAAAGTTCATGTGCTGGGAACTTAGTCCCCAACACAATAATGTTGGGAGGCAGGGGATCTAAAAAGAAGAGATTGGGTCATAAGAGCTCTGCCCCCTTGAATGTATTAATGTCATCACTTAAGGAGTGGGTTAGTTATCTGACAGGCAGAGATTGGTATAAAGCAAGTTTGGTCCTCTCACCTGGTTGCTGTCTCATGCTGTCTTGCCCTTCTGTCTTTTGCCATGGGATGACACTTCACGAGACCCTTCCTAAATGCTGATAGCATGCCCCGGACCTCCCAGCCTCACAAACCGTGAGAAATGGGGTTTCTTCTTTATAAATCACCCAGGCTGCGGTATTTTGTTATAGCAACACAGAATGGACTAAGGCAGGGGCTATGCCTAGGACTGAGAGAAAGTGGGAGATTCAAGAAATATTTGGAAAGTCAAATTAGCAGGACTTCGTGACTGATTAGCTGTAGGAGGAAGGAGAAAGAAGACTGTATGAACTCAGGTTTCTGGCTTTAAGGGGTTTTTGATAGTCAACTCACTGTTCACTGTTTACACTGAAATTAGTGGATCCACCACGTCTATCACCCTGCACTAGTATCAACTCAAAATGGATCAAGGACCTTAATATCAGACCTGAAACTTGAAGTTACTACAGGAAGGAGCAGGAAACACTCTGGAACAAATATGTATAGGCAAAGACTTCCTCAATAGAACCCCAGCAGCCCAGCAACTAAGAGAAAGGATGAATAAATGGGACTTCATAAAATTAAAAAGCTTCTGCACTACAAAAGAAATGATCTCTAAACTGAAAAGACCACCCACAGAGTGGGAGAAAATATTTGCCAGCTACACACCAGACAAGGGACTGATAACCAGAATATACAGGGAACTTAGGAAACTAAACTCTCTTAAAATCAATGAATGAATTAAGAAATGGGCAACTGAACTAAATAGAACTTCTTCAAAAGAAGAAATTCAAATGGCCAAAAAACACATGAAAAAATGCTCACCATCTCTGGCCATAAAGGAAATGCAAATCAAAACCACACTAAGATTCCACCTTACCCCTGTTAGAATAGCCATCATCAAAAACACCACCAACAACATGTGTTGGTGAGAATGTAGGAAAAAAGGAACCCTAATCCACTGCTGGTGGGAATGCAAGCTGGTACAACCACTCCGGAAAAAAATTTGGAGGCTTCTTAAAAATATAAACATAAACCCGCCATATGATCCAGCAATCCTACCCCTGGGGATAGACCCAAAGGAATGCGACACAGGTTACTCCAGAGGCACCTGCACACCCATGTTTATTGCAGTGCTATTCACAGTAGCCAAGTTATGGAAACAGCCAAGATTCCCCACCACTGACGAATGGATTAAGAAAATGTGGTATCTATACACAATGGAATTTTACTCAGCCATGAAGAAAAATGAAATCTTATCGTTTGCAGGTAAATGGATGGAACTGGAGAACATCATTCTGAGCGAGGTTAGCCAGGCTCAGAAGACCAAAAATTGTATGTTCTCCCTCACATGAGGACATTAGATCTAGGGCAAATGCAGCAGTGAGGTTGGACTTGGGTCACATGACAAGGGGAGAGCACATACGGGAGATATAGGAATAGGTAGAAAGCCCAAAACGTGAAAGCGTTTGATGTCCCCAGTCCAGAAGAATTAATACAGAAACCTTAAAATGACAGGTTATCAAGAGCAGAGGATCAGGAACCAGTGTAAAGATCAGTTAGAGTTGAATCAACATGGGTCGTAACACATGGGTGCATGAAAGCAATGTTAGGAATCTCTCTGTATAGCTATCCTTAACTAGCAAAAATGCTTTGTCTTCCTTATTATGCTTATGTCTTTTCTTCAACAAAATCAGTGGTAAGGGCAGAACAGGACCTGCCTGGAACTTAGAGGGGGAGGGAGGGAAGGGGGGGGAAGGGTGGAGAAATGACCCAAACAATGTATGCACATGTGAATAAATGAACAAAAATAAAATAATAAAAAATAAAAAGGATTTTCCATTTAGAAAAAAAAAAGAAATTAGTGGATTCAGATAGACTCTACACTTTGAGTACAAGGTGAGGTAATATATTTTGAACACTAAAGAACATTGATTCCTCTATTAATTAACTCTGAAATATTTGGAGACTTTCTTTCTCTCTCTCTCTCTCTCTCTCTCTCTCTCTCTGTCTATCTCTCTTTTTGGTGGTACTGAGGATTGAACTCAGAGCCTTGCAATTGCTTGGCCAGTGCTCTATCATTTGAGCCACACACCCCCTCCCCAGTGCTTTCGCTGTACATTGTTTTTGAGATAGAGTGTCACACTCTTGCCCAGGCCAACCTCAGACATGGTCCTCCTACCTCTGCCTCCCCAAGTAGCTGGGATCTGTGTCCAGCTTGTCGTCTAGATAGGGTATCACTCATTTTCCTGGGCTGCCCTCAAACTGCCTTCCTCCTATCTCCATCTTCTGAGTAGGGGGATGAAATACAGGCTTGTGCCACCAGGATGGCCAGCATTAGAGACATTCTTCCTAGTGTACCTGATGTCTTGGCAATTGAGGTCAGGTCATAGCCTATGACCAGGGCTGGGAGTGAGGGAAAGAGCAGGAAGATTTCAGAGCAGAGTTCTGGCAAGGAAGCTTGAACTGTTCCCCAGCTCCAGATGGTCTGGTGAAGGACCTCTGTTGGACAAGCTGAAAGTAGCCAGCTGACACTAGAGGAGGGAACGGATTGGCCCACAGAAACCACCACCTGCAAGTCATGGTGAACAGCTTGCCAGACAGCAGGTGCCCAGCAAGCTAGAGGAAAAGCCAAGTGCTTTCACTTCCTCCTGCTTTGGACTTTGCTCAGAAGCTTTGTATCTCATTCCTCTTCTAAGCAAAACTAATTAAGGCCAACTGATCATTGAGACACACCCCCTCCAAAAAAAAAAAAAAAAAAAAGCAGGATCCTTCACTGCCAAGTGTCTGTTTCTCCTCCCTGATCGGCAGCAAGCTGGCTTTTCAGCAGCACCCTTGCCTTCAGCACAGGTCAACAGTAGTGGACTTCACTTCCTCTCTTCAATGTGTCCTGCCCACCAGCGTAGGGCACAGTGGATCTTGGATTTGAAGCTTGTCCAGAGCCACTGAGGGCAGAAGCAAAGCCATCATTCTACCATGTGCTCCCCAGCACCCTCCCCCCCAGGTAAGCAGCTATGCTCCAGCATGAAGCCCCCTGAAGATCATTTGGCCCTATTATTCCAGAATTAGCTTAACTATATTCAACACATACTGCCAGGGTCAAAGCAGCAAGGCTAGGGATGATTTCTTCAGCAGGCATGATGATAACGGAAAGAGTTACCCCTTTCCAAGTTTATTATGATGTCAGCTTACGTAAATTCCCATTTTTTTTTCAGGGTTAGGGGGATCAAGATGAGTGGTGTTTTCATTGTATAGGAGTAAGGGATATTTAACGACTAGCTTGAGGCCCTATTTGTATGAGATATATGATCTGCTGTAATAAATGCAAAGTCGAGGACCCAAGAAATTTATGATCTAGAGCCGGGTGCTGGTGGCTCACGCCTGTAATCCCAGCTACTCAGGAGACAGAGATCAGGAGGATTGCAGTTCGAAGCCAACCTAGGGAAAATAGTTCATGAGACCCTAATTTGAAAAAACCCATCATGATACTGCAAAAAAAGAAAAGAAACTTACAATCTATTAGGGAGGACAGGACATAAGAATTTAAATAATGTTATAGGAGTGGACATGACTAATAGATGGCACAGACAGTAGAAATGTAGGGTTTGGGAGTGAGAGAAATGTGGGCAAGAGCTGAATTTATTAGCAAAGCTGTCTTGAAGAGGCTGACCTTGAAGGGCGGTGATGTAAATACGTGGAAGGTGGGTAGGGAGAATGATTTCCAATTATGACTTTTTAACACTTTCATTGAATCAATTCTACATAACATACTTACTGAACTTTAATTCATAGTTGTAGTATATGAACCCAGGTTGAAAAAAATCACTCATGTCAATATTGAAAGCTAAATTCCCAAAGGAAAAGCCTGGTGTTTGTTTATTTTGGCAATTGCTGGTTTGCTCTAGAGGCTTCCTTCCCACCTGACTTCCTCTCTTCCTCTTCCCAGAAATCTGTTCACCTTCAGTAACTTTTACTAAATGCTCATTGATTTTTAATAACCTTACACATAGAGAATGAGATTTAGGTTAACTGTTTTCATTTTACTTTTAAATTCTAAAAATGTTAAATAGAGAAGAGGCACAACCTCATTTCTGATAAAATAGCAGTGAAGCATGTGTTAAAGGACTTTTGCACAACCTTTCTCTGGATCTCTGGCATGCTGTCAAAACCATGGTGTCAGGAAGCAATCACTCAGTGTGCTGTGCTCTCTGGGAGTGATGGGAGGAGGCCATGAGAAGAAAAATCTTTAGCCTCCTCTCCAAGCCTTGTTCTTTACATGAGTCTATAGAAAGTCTCCAGACCACGCATGATCTTACTATTAAATCTTCTATGTATCTACCACAGACTTAGGGATTGAGAGAATTTAAGAGTTTCTGGGATTGTTATGGATAACCTAATGACACAGAACAGCAATGAAAACATTAATAGATAATGATTGACCTGCATGAATAAATTTAGACAGTTTCTTCCTTCTGTGGTGCTGGGGATTGAACCCAGGGCTTTGCACATGCTAGACAAGTGCTTTAGCACTTAGCTACACCCCCAACCCAAATTTAGACAGTTTTTCAGAAGCAAGATTAGCAAATAAACCTTTGTAGACAACTTGCCACAAATAAAACAAACAAGCTAAATGCTCACTGTCCTACTTCACTTCCTTGACTCTTTGTTCTCTATGCCAGTGATGGTCCTCACCCATCCCCTCTCTCTCCAAAGTACTTTCCAAATCATTCTCTCATTGCCTGGGGAAAGAGCATTTTCTATTGAACGATGATGGACTCAGATCTGCTATAATAGAGTTTACACTCCCATAATTCTAGTCTGTCTTTTAAGGCCAATCTTCACAAATGCTTTTCCAGCCCTCAACTAGAAATAGTTTTATTCTTCTTCATGATCCTAAAGTAAGTGTCTTGGTTTTCTGTTACATATGATCTATCATGCCCTGTATTATGTCCCAGCTACATTGTATGTATCTTTTCCTTCCATAGATCCTATGTTTCCTGGTGTCTTCATATCATGCTTACAAATTCAAATGCTCACTATGGTTGAATGGACTTTTTTTCCACTAAAAAAAAAGACATTTTTTTCAGTCCTTTACTAGATGCCAGCACTGAGTTGGATCATGCCACAAAGAATGTGTAGAAAGGGCATTGTAAGCAAAAGGGGACCTTGGAAAAGGGCCCAGAGGGCACAGCAGAGGGTTTGGAATGGTTGGCACAGAGGGTTTAAATGAGGGAGGAAGGGGAAACAAGTCCAGACAGGTAAACGGGGGGTTGGTCATGAGTTGAGTCGCACAGATGAGGAAAATTAGACCTAGATGTCATTTGATTAGACTCCACCACCTCATCATCCCCACCATCCAGGCTCGCCACCCTCCTATCAGCTCAGTGATTTTTATGCTCCCACGCCAGTCTGGGGCAATTAGCTGGGAAAAGATGAGGATAGTGATAGAGTGTCCATGACAGTATCGTCTGCATAGTTGCCTCACGTTAAACCTTGCTTTGTACTTGTCCCTGCAGCCCAAACAGAGGCAAGAACAAGAAAAGACAAATAACCAAGAAAATTAGGTGTACTGGTGTGACGTGGTGGCCAGGCTGAGCCCTGGGTTAGCAATACTTAGACCAACCTGGGAGCCACACTCCACAGCAAATACTAAGGGTCGCCACCTTTGCCATGCTTATAGGGCTTTCTCTCAAATGTCATAGAGCCTGTGTCTTTAATAACACCTGAGCTAAAATAATAAATAACGGCACTGAGCAGACAAGTCATAAAAACTACTCATGTCCAGAGACATAGGAAAATGTTCAGCTCTTTAAGAATCAAAGCAATGCCAAAAAAAAAAAAAAAAAGAGAGAGAGAGAACCTTGTTTGGGGGCTTATCAGATTAGCAAAGATTGGAAAGAATAGTAATGAATACCAAAGCCATGGGAAATGGGCTCATGTGGAGAAAAAAGAATTGGTACAACCTTTCTCCTAAGGAATTTAGTGATATATTTTATAAGGTATTAAAACATGTTCATTCTTTAGCCTGGTGATTCCACATCAAAGAAATTCATCCTACAGAATTAATCAGAGATATACACAATGCCAGTTTGAGCTATGTTCTCGTCAACGTTGTGATGGGGAACAATTGGAAAAAAAACATGTAAGTGGGAGCATGTTATAGCAACAGAGATACAACGTAGACTATTGAAGTTACCCAGCGCTCATTCTTCCTAGAAAGCTAAATGGAAGCAGAGGTGGCATGGCAGGGTGTGCGTAGTGTAAAAGGATTCTTCAAAGTGCGTACATGTATAGCTGGCATGTTAACCAGAAAGCATCTTTAGGGCTGGGGATGCAGCTCAGTGTAGAGCGCTTGCCTACCATGTGCAAGACCTTGGGTTCAATCCCCAGGACTGCCGAGAGAGAGAGAGAGAGAGAGAGAGAGAGAGAGAGAGAGAGAGAAAGAGAGAGAGAGAGAGATCTCCTGCTGTCCCTGTATTGACAACAAGAGTGTTCCCATGATCTTTCTGTTCATTCTTATGTCATGAAAGTCCTTTGGTCACTTTCAGACACAATGCAGGTCAACTTCCATAGGACAATTAGACTGTCCAGTCCCAGGGTGATTCCAGCTGCTGCAAAGGAGCAGCCACTTATTTCCCTTTGCAGTGAGCGCCTGCAGTGGTGAGGAGACATTTAATTCTGCTCCTGTCCCCATGAGCCTCTACCTGCCTTCCCTTCCATGGTGGGGTATGGTTGTTCCAGAGTTGAAGTGGATCTTGATAGGTGGGAGGAGAGGCCGGAGTTCGGAGTTCGGATGGGAAGCCTGTGCTGATAAGCTCTTGCTTGACTGCAGTGGTTGGAAGGCTGCCTCACTCTCTCTAAAGGGTTGGGTCTCTTTTCTTGTGTGTGTTGGTGTGGGCTTTTCAGAGATGCCCCATGGCCAGGCTCTGCTCTCCTGCAGCTCGTCAGTTGCAGATGATATGCTGTTTGCTAGGAACCCAATGATTCACCTACAACTTCTTTCTAATAAGGTCTTATCACTCCTGGAGCCAGCTCTAGAGGAAAATGAACTGTGAGAACCGTGCCTCTTTGGCCTCTCCTGTGGCCTGTGGCCTGTTCATGGGAAATATTTAGACTATTTTTGCCTGAGAAACCCTGGACATGGTGACTGGCTGCCAGTGAGCTATGTGTCGCAGTCTGTAGGCAAAGCAGTTTCTCAGGCTCAGACTTCACAGGCTAGAGACAGACACCAGTCGTGCTCTCCCCCCCCCCCCTTAACTGTAAGGGACATAATTAAGCTCTTCCAGTAGCACTATTGAAGCCCCTCTCTCTAAAGAAGGCCTCGGCACAAATCCCCCGTCTGTTTGCACTTTCCTGACCCAGCATGGCAAGTGGACATGTAACCCTAGCAAGAGGGCTTTGGCTTTTGTTTGCTTTCATAAATTCTGCCAAGTAGGTTCTCCTCACTGGTCTTCTCAGAAGTCACTTGGATGTCTGCAATCTCTTGCTTTCATCCCTCAGCTAAACCTGAGACAGGGAGAGTCCCAGCCCTGTTACTCCTGCTTTAAAACATTTGGAGGAACATACACACACATACTGAGATACTGAGAGAGAGAGAGAGAGAGAGAGAGAGAGAGAGAGAGAGAGAGAGAGAGAGAGAATAAGAATGAGAATAGTCTCTGGGTCTAGGGATTATGAGTGCTTTTTTTTTCCTTCAGGATTTTCTGTCATTTCCAACATTGATTGTAATTGTACTTTCATACTTAAAAAATAAATCAGCCTAGAAAAATGTTATAATGGTAAAACAAAGTCAGTTTTGTTGACATTTGAAATTCCCTGCCCCTATGCTAAAGAATTCCCCTGTGAACAACTTCCTTCCTGTTGTTTATGACTAGATGTTTCAGTTATGGTCTTTTAGGAGACAAGGAACATGTTCTAGCTCAGCATAAGTGAACACTCTGTCCTAAGGACACCATGGGGAAGTAAGGAAACACAGGACGCAGCCTTGGCCCTGCACTGCCTTCCTCGGAAGCTGGAGTGTTGATGCAGCAGCAGTATGGTGATGGCCAGGCCCATGGCTCCACGGTTCTGCTCTGCTTCTCCCAGTTCACGTCCATTGCCATGACTGATTTTCTTCTTGCACTCTCCTCTCCATCCCTGGCTTCTGCCTCTTCATAACTCTGTTGCCTTACAGCTTCTACATGGTACTGCTCAATGCCTTTTGCTGCCTCGATGACACACTAGTTCATCTTACTTGTCATGATTTCAAGACATGCCAAGAGGAAAGGCATGATTAAGTTGTTAGTCACTTTCCAAAATAGAGCACACCAGGAGGGAGAAATGACCCAAGCATTGTATGCACATATGAATAATAAAAAAATAAATTAAAAAAATAAAAAAAACAAAATAGAGCACATCAGTTGGGCAGCATTCTTGTTCCTACTGAGCTTTGGGTCAAGCACGAACCCCTGGTTCAGTTGATTAGGGCCAGGAATGCAAAAAATTGGGGATCCCATGACTCAAAGCACTTTACTAGGAGTGGGACAGGCTCCCAGCACATCTTGGGAAAAGTGGTCTGTTCTCTCAGACAGTTCTACACCATGATTATTCATTACTTCTGTGGCTTGAGTCCCATTCTCAGATATTGGTAAAAAGAATATAGGTTCCAGAATTATTTTAAACAAAACAAAAACAGAGAGAGAACCAGATATCCGTGTTTCTTTTTCTATGCCAGATGTTTCTTTATCTTACCTGAAACAAAACAAACATTATTGCCAAAAAGGCCAAAGTGATTCAAAGCTAAAGAGATGCTGACTTTAAAAATGTAAGGTCATTGTTAATAAAGAACAGACACACCCTACATGTACACCAAGTAAACAGTTGTTTGCATTTGTACTTTTCTTCTACAGAAGGCACCTGTCATTGACATTTCTTTTCATTCCTGAGAAACAGGTTGGTTGTTTACAGGCTGAGTGTCATTGTTCTATACCTATTCATGATGCATAGAGACACATTCATTTAAACTACTATTCATTGAAGCTACTTCAGTGTTACAATGTCATTTGAATTGTGTGACAAAGCTTCATTTTAAGCCTTTTCTCCAAAAACCCACTGAAATTTCATAATAGAGTATTTAATACATTGTGATAATTATCCCAAATTTTGTTTGTTCTTGAGATGCGAAAGAAGATTTAAATGCTAGAATCTGAAAGCAAAATGATATGAAATATCAGAACACAACAATATTACCACAGCCATGCTCTTCACACAAAGTCAAATATCCATAAAGAAATACATAATTTGAAGAAAAGAATTACATAATTTAGAGTAGACACATGCACTTGTAATGCTAGCATTAATTCATTTCACCCCAAGTACAGATTTCATTATAGAATCTTCCCAGAGTATTTCATGAAAAGATGTTTTGATTAATATAATTATATCTAAAGATAGAACTTAAAGTCTTATGGATGAGATGATAACAAATGTAAGTAATATGTGAGTTTGAAATAATTTATCAGCAGAGTAATCATTCTAATGGTCACACTTAGTACAAGGATCTAATGGGAGATGTTCAAAGCAAAGCCCTGTGTAATGTGACCTGTGTAATTTCTGAGCCAGTAGAATGGTTTTCCAGGTCATTTGGTTTGTCGCTTAATGGAGAAAAGCAGTGTAGACACAGCACTGATCTTTGCAAAGCAGTTTTACTCGAGAGGACTTAGAAAAGGCAGCAACCATTTGAAGAAGGGTTACTTCAGGGGTTGTGTCTTTTTGAAAATGTATTGCAAACTGTCATCCAAACCAAAGGGCTTTAACAGATGTCAACACCAAGACTTCTTTGGCCAGTGAGTGAATCCTGAGTGGATAATGGCTTGTGAGTCACAGACTTTCTGGATCCCCATGGTCCCTGATGCAACCCCAGGAGCAGTACATTCATGGTTCTGACATTAGGAAACCTGAGGCTATTTCCTCAGCATGCTGTGTCCTTCAATGAAAACTCAATAGCTATTTAAGATCTGTCTTTCTTTTCTCCTGGCTTGTATATTTGATCAGTGTGTGAGCATGGGATGGGAAATGTCTTATTGTAATATTAGACTCCTTAAAGTTGAAGCTAAGTCCAGAATGTTAAATTTAGTTAGTTTTCTAACACCATTAACACTGAATGATACAGAGGGCAAATTAAGTTGAATTTTAATTGCAGAATGAGAAGTGACCTTCTTGCCTAGACGGGATCATATTTTTTTCTGACTTGGCCAAATTGCCTAGGTTCCTCTTTCTGTCTTCTTTTCCTGGCAGGTCATGTCACAGTCTAAGAGTAAGGATTAAATTGTCTAAATATGAGGGAGGAAAAATCATGCTCTTCATTCTTGTTAATGAAAATGAACGAGGAACACACTGGATATTCATGAGTACAGTTGTATCTTGCTCCCTCACTGCCTAAGTAGCAGTACAGAGGATGTGGTCAGAATTTAGGATGTAGTTGTCTTTGGAGAGGATCCATGAATAACATAATAAACAAATCCAAGGGATTGAGATCATATACTTTATCTGTGGATCAGGGCTTTATTTGCTTTTACCTACGTTGCATTTGTGTTGGTAGCAGCTTTACCAGGCATCCATGTCCGGTTCTGCAGCTCTGAACATCTTCCCTGCACCTGAGAATCCTAACCTTCAATCTGCGAGTTTCCATGGAAGATGTCTGAGCATCTGCTTGAAGGGGAACAAGGGCTGCAAAAGCTAAAAATTCTAGGTTTTCATTCTCTTGTATTCATTTGTTGGGTTATTTAACAAATGTTTATTCACTGCTTGTGGTATGTTCAGGAATTCTTGCACTTAGACTTATGGAGGTAGCAATTGAGTGATGAGAAGATGCAACAAACATGGACTTTAGAGACTCTACAGAGAAGGCTTATTCCAGGCAAGTGTTGACTGACTCCAGCACTGGAAAATAAAGTGGAAACAATCGTACTGACTCATTCTGAGGTTGCACAGAAGCCTAGCTCTTCCACTGCCTCTTTACAACCTTTGACAGAATTTTTCATCTTCCATGTTTTCAATTCCTTTTACTATAAAATGAGTACAGCTGTCCCTATTGTCTGCAGGGGACTCCCTGCAGTGACCCACCGACCAGATATCCAAATCTAGAGATGCTCAGATCCCATATATAAAATGGCATAGTATTTTGCATGTAACCCATGCCCATCCCCCCATTCAATTTAAATCATCTTTAGATTACCTAGAATACCTAATGTAATGCAAATGCTATGCAAATAGTTGTGCTTTATTATTTAGGGAATAATGGCAAGAATAAAGTCCGTACATATTCCATACGGCAATATATACGTATATATCTTTAGACATGATTTCACTGTGTAGCCCAGGCTGCCCTCAAACTTGCAATCCTCTTACCTCTGCCTCTCAAGTGATGGAATTGCAGGCATGGGTCACCACACCAGGCAGAATTTTTTTCCTAATAGTTTTATCTACAGCTGGTAGATTCCATGGATACAAAGAGCCAACTGTGTAGTAATTCCTACCTCACAGGACCCCTCTGGTATTTAAATCAGAATTTATGTGGAAGCACCCAGAACAGCAGCTGTCACAAAATTTATTCTTAACATTTAATTCTGGTCTCACTTCCCATGCTGTTACAGTGTGGAAGTTCCCATCATATTCAGCAGCATCAAGAAGGCACTAGAAATAATATAAATAGTGTCTTCACCTTCCATCAGCTTATTGTCATTTTGAATCTGGAACCACACTGTCTTCATGTAATGGATCCAGAGAGAAGCAGCAAGAAGAAAGAGCAAGGAAATGAAAAGATGGCTGGCAGAAGAGAGCGATGGGAAAGACGGGCCTGCTCAGGCTGGAACATGAAGGCCCTAAGAGATAGACCTGGGATCTCTGAGATCTGAGACAGAGCTACACACGGATTTATTAGCCATATTCTTACATACGAGGGTTCTCTTTTGTGAACATGTGCTGAGAATCACAAGTGCCTGCTCATTTTAGAAATGGAGAAATGCAGGCTCAGAGAGATGGCTTCCCACATTCATAGGCATTCTTTTCTTCCTTTCTTCACCCAGGGCTTTCCAAGTCTCTGCCTTGTGTCCAACGTCATGTCAGAAAGCAAGGCAGACAAGGTCCTCACTGTTAACAATTATATTTTAGTAGGTCACATAGTACATAAATGAAGAAGATAATTTCAAAAAAAGATTAACGAGATTAAGAAAAGTACACCAAGTAATTTGGTAGAAAGTGACTGTAGTTGGGAGAAGTGATCATTTATTTTGAATAGTCAGGAAAAACCTCTGTAAAAATATGACATTTTAGCAAAGGCCTATGGTCATATGGCAAAATAGGAAAGAACATTCTGGATGGAGGGAACGAAAAGTGCAAAGACCAACAAGAACCAGCTTGGCTTGTTAGAGGAACACAGCAGGCCATGTGCTGAGGGGAACCAGAGATGATTAAAAGTGGTAGAAAAGGCAGAGGGCCAGACCCTATATAGCCTTGAAGGCCACTGAGTGAAAAATTGTATTCTATGCATGACAGGAGGTTATTGGAGAGTTTTAAGCAGAGGACTAATATGAAATAGCTCACATTTACAAAAGATCACGTTAAATAATATCTGTGAGAGGCTATTCTTTACACTGACCTCCTGCAGTAGGCCTCAAAAGACCACACCAAAATGGAATCACCTATGTTAAGAATCACTTTAAAAAAAAGAAGAAGGAAAGAAAATACCGAAGAGACTACATACAATCCCAGATACTCTGGAGGTAGCTTAGGAGGATCGCTGTCTAAGCCCACTTGGATAAAAACTCAAGACCCTATTAAAAAAAAAAAAACTAAAGCAAAAAGGGTTGGGGGAAAGCATGGCTGAAGTGGTAAAGCGACAGGCCCTGAGTTCAAAGCCTAGTACTGCCAAAACAACAACAAAAATGCAGGAAATTCACAACAACCAATCAAAATGGTCCCAGTCAACCTAAGCTAGCATGAAAAGGAAGTCCCCTCTGCTTAGTCCTTGAAAGGAAAGTAACCTGAGGTAACTCATGTTAGTCAGTCTGCTTTTATGTGTTACGCTCTTTCTTTCTCTTGCTCACGCTGCCTTCCAAAAACCAACTGTTTTGCCAGGCCCACCAGAGCTCTCTGTTTTGTAGATGGGAGACTACACTATTCATGACTCCCTAATAAAAGCCAATTCTGTCTTTAAAATTCAGTGTGTTGAAATTTTGTTCTTTAGTAATTGTTGGCTGCTGTGTGGAGTCCAAGCGAAAGGAGAGCAGGAATGGGAGGCAGGAGGTTCTTACAGTTGTCCAGGTGAAAAATGGTGGCGGTTTGGACAAGGAAGGTGACTGGAAACACTTGATAGGCTGCAAATCCCTGACAGGTGATTATCTTTGTCTCTTTTGTACACTGGTGTAATCCCAGCTCCTGGTACACAATAAGTGCTCAATAAATAGCGGTTGATTCAAAGAAGGCTTACTTTAAAATATTTGACAGGAGTCCAGGTTCACAATAATTAAAAGTATAAGCTCTTCCCAGTTCATGTATGTTTGTCTTTTTTGCATTTCTAGTATGTGTTTTTAGGGCTTTTAATAAAATAATTGGGATGTTCTTAGCTCTCACACAGCCCATACCTTGGCCTCGGCCCTTGTAGTCAGTGCAGTGTCTTGACTGTCCATCAAAGTGTGTTTATGAAATCTGCAAACCTTGGCTTTCTTACAATCAATCAGTTTCTTACAATCAGTTCACTGAAGTATAACATGGAGATCCAGGAGGGAATCTGTTGGGTCTAAGCCACGCAGTTGATGCTTTGGGTTTCTTTATAGGAAAAGGAAAGGCCTAAGGGCTATTCTGTTTACTGCCGTTGACCTCTGTCAACCTCTACCGCCTTTCTCTGTCAGTCTGTGTGATTTGCAGGTCACAGTGATTCAGCACTTCAGCTGTACCAGGCATGGGCCTTACGTGCATTAATTCAGTTCCTCCTCACAGAAGCCCCCAGGAAGTCATCACTGTTATCCCCACTCCCACTGGATAGGTGAGAAAACTGAGGCACAGAGAGGTTAAAATCATAGTTACCAAAGGTGAGGGACAGAGCTCAATCCAGTCAGTGTGGATTTACGTTCGTATGAATTTACGAGGGTGCTTGTGAAGATTAAATCAGTTGTCATGCACAACCACGCCTGGCTCAGTGAAAGCACTGTGTAAATGCTACGCTTAGCTTTCCGGTATTATTATTTTATACATAATTTTGATTTCCATGCAGGATTACCTCTCTCACTTAGGTCAAATATTAATGAGTTGCTTCACAAGGACGGCATAAGAAGTTTGTAGAACTCATTTATTACTCCAAAATTGAGCAGCCAGACAGCACATGGTAAGTTATTCAATATAATTTGGTAAATATAGAGCTGATACTGGGTGCTGTCCTAAGTGGCTTGAATAAAAGGCATAAATAAAAGGAGTTCACATAAATCTAGGAAGACAGAAAAGTCCTGATGGCTAGGAGAGGAATTAGTACAAACTCTTAAGTCTGACCTCAAGGTGGCCTGTTCTACAGCACCTCCTTTAAGGTGACTTGGTAAAAGATCACTGGCTGTGAGCTGAACCAGTATGGCAATCACACATCCTTTTTACTTAGATCATTTATATTTTCCTTCTGTTGTGACATTGCACTATGTGAAAATAAGCATCCAGGAAAGGTTGCAATAATCAATTTTTAAAATATTGAAAAGATTCTCTTTTGTCTGAGAGTGAGCAGTTCGGGATTGCAGCCATTCAAGGTGTTGAAATGGACTTTATTATCTAGCCTGGTTTGAATGCTCGTTCCATTGTCTTGCTGCTGCCCTTTCAATTCTAAATATTTGCTGTAGTTGTTGCTTTCTGTTTAGTTTATCCTTTTTCTTTATCTGAGCTTCCATTCATCTCAGACTTCCCTCTGGTTTAACTTTGCCATTATCAAAAGAACACAGTTTTCAATATACCTGCTTGCAATTTCTAATCCTGGCTCCTCCCTGTGTCTTGGTTGTGGGCTGAGCCAAAGCTCAGGCTCTGTTATCAGGGGCAAAGGCTCTCAAATAACAGTCTTTTCAGAGGAGTAACTGGCATAGGAGAGACTAGGTCCTGGAATGTAAAATTCCTGGTGCTGCCATGAAGCTTTTGCTTCCTTTACTCTGCCTCCTCTGAGCTGAGAACTTACACTTGTCCAAAAGCTTTCCCTAAAGAGTGAGCACCCTAAGAAATCTGAACCTGGAAGTGTCCTCCGGAGCAGGAAAACAAAGGGCAACACTTTCCTAAGGTGGTGAGTCTGCTTTGGGGATTTAAGGTTTTGAAAAATTCCTGCTTGGACACCCTGATTCATTCACCACTTACCCTACACTGAGGTTCTGACTCAGAATTCAGTTCCTGCCTCAAGCCTTCCATTTGTGTTTCTCTGTGTGTTGTGGTTGCTGGGCAATATGAAACAAAAATATGTTTGAATTCCTGTGGGGGAGGAAAACTTTAAGGCTCCTTTGATCGCCTGTGAATAAAGAAACAGATTTACTTTTACAGGATTCAGTATAATTGGAAAACTCCATTCTAGGGCTTACTGATGACTGAACTTGGAAGACAAGGATAGGGTGGAGGATTTGGGGAATGGTTAGCAAGAGATTTTTTTTGGCAGTATGGGGTTTGAACTCAGGACCTCATGCCTGCTAGGCAGGACTCTTACCTCCTGAGCCACTCTGCCAGTTCTGTGTTTGCAATGGATTTTTTTCAAGATAGGGTCTCATGAGCTATTTGCCCAGGGCTGGCTTGGAACCTCCATCCTCCCCATCTCTGTCTCCTGAGTAGCTAGGATTACAGGTGTGAGGCATCTCCACCCTGCGGCAAGAGATTCTTACAGCTTCAAGCAGACGGTTGATAGGGACTACCGTCAGTACAGGAAGGTCAGCTGTGAAAGAAAATAACAGAAGCCAAAGAAGAATAGTGGAGGAAAATATTGGTGAGGAGATTAAGTGAGAAGAGAGCAGTAAAAGGAGGAATCAATGTTTTTGGCAAGGAAGACCTGATAAGTGGAACTATTTTGAAAAATATTTGAGATTTTGCTGACAAGAACATGGAACCAATAATTTCTATTTTCTGACTTAGGGGACTTGTTTGCTTTCACGTTTTGTATAACTGCACTGTCTTTGAGCATATTGGAATTGTCGCCACCTGTAAGACTTCACTGTAAGCTTATGGCAACTATCAATGGGGTTAATATTACACAAGACAGTGAGATAGATGGTTAGGAGAACACAGGCTTTAGAATTAGAGTTATGATCTCACACCTCGGTTCAAGGACTCCAGACTGCCTGGTCTGCCCAGCTTCAGACTCCTCTCTGTAAATGAGGACCTGCAGGATTAGCACTGATGTCTACAAAATCCTGGAAATTGGAGAAGCTTGGTATATGCGATCTGCTATTATTATTACATAGGTTCATTATTATTACTACTATTTTTTTTTGGCAGTATTGGGGTTTGAACTAGAGCCTCAGGCTTGCTAGGCAGGCACTCCACCACTTGAACCACCCCACCAGCTCTTTTTTGTGTTGAGTATTTTTGAGATAGGCTCTTGTGAACTATTTGCCCAAGCTGACCTCAAACCCTGATCCTTCTGATCTCTACCTCCTAAGTAGCTAGGATTATAAACCATTATAATGCCTTGTTCATTATTATTTTTATTGTTATTAGTTCACCTGAAGACAAGAAGATTGAGCAGATTATGTTTTGAGGTCCTTGTCAGCTTTATAAGATTTCTCTTTTAAATGTGATATAGCAATGCTGAGAATTTTTTCCTATAGATTTTTATACCAGAAGACATCTTGATGATTATCTCATCTGTATCTATTTTTATTATATATAACAAATCATCCTAGAACCTAAAGGCTTAGAAGAGTTTCTTACGTATTCATTTATGATTCCGTGGGCTGGGTCCAGCTGAGTGGTCCGCCTGGGATTCTTTGTTTGGCTCCTGTAGTCTGGGAGTCAGCTGGATCTAGACAGTCTAAAATGGCTTCACCCACATATCTGGCAGTTGGTGATGGCTATCATCTGGAATTCCATGTATACTAGCCCAGGCTTCTTCTTACAGTGGTTTCAAGGTTCCAAGAAGAAGACAAGACAGAATTTGCAAGATTTCTGAGGCCTGGCCTCAGAAGTCTCGGTTTCATTCTACCATATCCTTCGGTTTGAGCAAGCACAAGTCCAGCCAAGATCCCAGGGACAGTGGAAGACACCCTGCCTCTTGATGGGAGAGGTGGCAAAGTCACATTGCAGAAGAGTGTACCTTCAGAGAGGAAAGGAATTGTGGAGGGCTTCTCTGCAAATGATCTACCGTATCATCTAGCCCCCTTACAAATGAGAAAAAGCCAAGAAAGTTAAATATTTGGCCAGGATAATCCATCTAGAAGCTGACGGTAGCCCTGTGCTCTTCTGCTATCTGATGAAAACTTGAGAATGGGCCAGAGTTTGATTAATAGGGAGCAAAGAGATGGGACCAAAAACTGGGAGATAAAGAAAGAGCTATCATTTACTGAGTACACTCTCAATAGTTAGTGCGTAATTAATTAGTCATGGAAATGAAGGCGAGAACAAAGGCTTGCTCAGAATAAAGATAAATAAGGAAAGGTGTCTAGGGAAGGTCAACAGGAAGCAATCAGGGAAGACACAGTGGAGGGGATGGGGGAGGTGGGTTTCATAGCTCAAGGTTGGACTAGAAAGCAAAACTAAGTTTAGCTTAGGAAGAGGAAGAGGTGGTGCTAGGATGGAGTCCTGAACTGCACAGGGCAGAGTAAGATTCATGTGAATTAAGAAAGGGCATTTGGGCTTGGACTGGAGGCTGGACCCAGCAAGAAAAGACCTGATTTAATTTAGTCTGGTTGATCAGCCTGAGGGTAAAACAAATTAGAACTGTAGACAACAGTCCCTTGTGATATGTTGAGTCAAGCTGGACTAATTAAGCAGACAAGCTGTGTACTAGTAATTTACCTATATGTGTGTCATTTATGACCCTGAAGCTGCTTCTCATTGGCTTAAGTGGGCTGTGCTCTGTAATTGGCTGGCCAAGCAGGTAACAACAACCAACCAACACAGATGAGGAAGAGTCTCATGCAGGCTCCTGAGGAGCTCAGTTGAGTTTAGAAAAAAATACTATCTCTGTCCAGATGAGGCCAGCTGAGATACAAAAGTACTGTCCTCCAGTTTCACAAATCACTGTACCTTATTGTCAGAAATTGTTCTTATTGCTAACATTGAACCTACTCCATGTTTTATGTTTTCAATAAATGAATGGGTTAAAAACACAGTCATTTGGTAGTTGTGTTCTTTTTTAGTACAAGAAGCTCAGTCAACCATTATAAATATACAACTTATGTTTTATTGTACACAGACTCTTGGGTATTAAGGTTAAGCAGGCAAGTTACAGCTTCCGAGAAAGTTTAGACCTTTATGAAACTCATAGTCTCTCTTTCTGGATCACCCTTCCAAAGCCAGAACTACACCGCTTTGCTTCCTTACACATAGTATACACAAAGCCATTTTTGACAATCTGAAGCCTGAAATTTGTGGCTCTTGGCTATATGTTCACCTACTTGTCCTGACTACTGTCCCCAGGATCATCCTTGAAATATTTGTGCTTGAAATGCTTCTAGATAGCTTCAGATTCTTGCCCTGCCCGTGTATCCACATGTCACCCTTGTCTGAATTCCATTTCTCATTGCCTTCAGGAGTTAAATATTACCATGAATATACCTACAGATGATGTACACCTTGCCTCCTCCAGCTCTAGCTACAATGAGGTTTCTATGGCCCAACACTCACAGTTGAATCAAAATAAAAGTAAAAACCTAGAGTGAAATATTTTAAATAGATGATAATTTTTAAAAATATGCCTCATTCTATTGAAAGGTTCTGGAGTACTGAGTTACAAATTTACAAAACATATAATGCCAAAACACAAAATGCAGTTTTGTGTGGCATATGGGAAAATGCTGAAACCTCACTAGTCACATGTAGCATATTTTATTAAACAAAGAAAGCCAAAATATTCAAAAGGAAAAATAATTACTGACAATTATAGACATGGTATCATTAAAATATTAAATTAGGAAAATAAAAATACTTGAACTAATACCTAGCTTTCCTAGGATGCTGAGTAATATGGGTATAGCTCTTTTGGATGGTGCTCCGGTAGTATGTATAAAGAATCACAGGAGCAGGTGTGGTAGTGCGTGGAAGTGGAGATCCAAAGGATCATGGTTCAAGCCCAGCCCCAGGCAAAAAATATAAGATCCTATCTGCAAAATAACTAAAGCAAAAAGGCTGAGGGGGGGGCGTGGCTTAACTGTTAGAGCAACTGTATAGTGAGCACAAAGTGCTGAATTCAAACCCCAGCATCATAAAAAATAATTTAAAAAGTCACAAAAATATTTATTCTTTGACCCAATCATTTTCTGTCTGAGATACTAAAAAATGCAAAATGCACAATGATGTTTATTACAGCAGCATTTATAAGGAGAACAGTAAATAAATTATGGAAAACATGCTAACTAAATATTTAATGATTGTTCTGAAGATGAATAATGTTACAGGTATTCTTAATAAAATGTTAAGTTTTTTAAAGATTAAATATGCATGATCTCCATGAGTGGTGTCTTCTATGCACTTGTGTGGATAAGAAACCTAGGGGCCTGCTTGACACGTCTACTCCATCCCCAGACCACCCCATCACGATGAACACTTGGTCAGTTTTACCCTCTTCGTTGCTCGGAAGTTTGTGCTTTCTTCAGCTTTGGCACCATTTTCCTGGTTGAAGCAAACACCTCTCATCTAACTCTACGAGTAACCCTGACTGGTCTCCTATCCCATTGGAACCTACTCTCCACATGCAGCTGGGATGGTCATTTAAAAATGCAAATCCAATATTTCACACTTCTAACACTTGTCATTACTTCATGACCAAACATCAAACTACCCAGCCTGATCCCTACCATGTGACCAAGCAGGTGCCTGTCTCCTCTCCCCTCTAGCTACTCATCCTCTCCATCACCACGCACAGCCAGCAGCTGTTGCCCTACAGCTACTCTACAGTTGTTCCTCTGCCTACAAAGCTATCTCCAAGACAGACAGACAGACACACACACACAGAGCCATCCCCTTGCTTCATCTTTTATCCTTCCAGTCCTGTCTTCTTTTTAGGGAATCTTCATTGTTGCCTAAGACCAGGTTCCCTTGTGGCATGCTATCGTACCACTTTTTTGTTATTATTCCCACACACACTCCCACTCTAGCACAATTAGAATCCATGAGGAGAAGGATGGGACTTGTTCACTATAACCTGCACCTGTTTTGCTCACCACCGTACCCTGTATCTGCACCGTGAGAGGCCTTCCACGGATGTCCACTGGACAAATTTTATCATAACTATGAAAAACACAGATGAAAAATCACAACGAAAAGGCAATACTAGTTGTGTGAGATTGTAAAAATAGGACTTTTTTTCTCTATCTTCAAAAAATGTATAATGGATAAATGACAACATAAACACAATAAATAAAAAGAAACAGTTCCACGTATTGTATTTATAGACTACACATAAAAAAGCTAAACATAGAAAGAATGACTATAATTATTCTACTCTAAAGAATCAGATGTTTTCACTTTTCCATAGGGTGTACAAATGATTACATTATTTTTACATGGCTGTAATTGTAGACAAAATGTTGTATTTTGTTTTTCCTGTTTCATGCTCTGTCATTTTCCCAGGATTCTACATTGCCTGTGTAATTATAGTTAGCAACTATATGATGTTCATTTACATTTGTGTGCTGGAGACTGGTTATTGTTTTAAGATATATTTCCTGGAATAGAATTCAAAGTATGTGAGAATCACAGGAAAACAGAGATTTCTGACTTCACTGGCCACAAAATGGAAATGAAATAGATAGAGATGGTTATGATGGTTATGTGTGTGAGCATTGAATGAGTGCTTGAGGTAGGACCAAGTAAATGGCAGTTATTTTTAAGAAAGTCCATGTGACATCAAGCCTGTAGGGGGGAAAAGCCTTTGAATCGGTTTAAATAGAGTGTTTCTAAATCAGACAGTTTCTGAAATAAGATGGGTATGTTGAGAAGTGGAGGCAGTTGGTGCTGGCTGCAGGGAACCAAGGATTAGGGAGGGTTCTGAGGAAGAGGAAGTCATGTCCAAATGTGGGGCATTAGTAAGTGAGGGGTCAGTAAGTGAGACGAAGTGTTGGTTAGAAGTAGGTCTCTACGTCTGATCTGTCAGTAAGGGAAGTAGCAAAAGGAGACGGGAGTGACCAGTATCAGAAGGTGGCAGTGACAAAAGGAGAAGCAGCAATACAAATTCTGTGGGCTGAACATATAATGACACTGCCTAATGCTTTTCAGAATGCAAGTCTGGGCAGGATGACCTCTGGCTTCCTTCCTTAATATTTGTATAAAATGGCAGCATCGTAGCCCCAAGCAGAACTGTGAATTACAGCCATCTTGGGTCATTGTCTTTAACCCCAGTGTGGCTGCTTTGCAGACATTTTGCTCACCATCTTCTAAGCAATATGAAAACCCTGACACTTGTGCTTTACAGCACAAAGGATTACAGCTGCCACGTAACATGAAGTACCTCCCAAAACATTTGAGGTTTCTAGGCTTGGAATCCAATGACAATTCTAACTTTGTCATCAGTGGCGACTGTTATAGACGCCCTGTCATTACGTTCTTCAAATCCTCCTGTCTTCTCCCTTTGGATGAAGTGCCTCTCATTTCCAATTAGTTCTAGGGGTCTTCTAAAGTAGAGAGAAATGTTTGGACAAAAAAGTCAGAATGGTGAGTTAAGGACTTAATGCAGATTTCATCTGAAAGAGATCTAAGTAAGAAAGAGTAGGAGAAAAGAAAACAGTCAAGGCAGAATTTCACGCCTGGTATTCTGAAGGTGTGCCGTAGATGGCCTTTCCTGTCCATGTCAAATTCCACTGTTCCCTCCAGCCTGAGCAGTAGTCCTGCGTTCATTCATGGCCTTCTGTGTCTTTGTGCTTGAAGAATTCCTTGATCCAAGACCATTGAAGGTTAGCTTTTATCTTCAGATGAACAAGTAAGGACCTATCCACTGTTTATTCCCACTACATATATGAGGCCTCAGTAAGCACTGAGTTGATAACATTGCTCAATAAACATTTAATGGATTCATGAATGAGAGGATGAGTAATCAGAACCAGAACATTCTAGTTCTGACATGTCTAGAACATCTGTCATTTTGCTGCGTTATTAGGTCAGGTTTTAGCACATTGCTCAACCGAGTTTGTCATCGTTGACTCGATGATTGTTTTAACTACAGCAAAAACTTCTAGGTTGTCATCTTATTCTGTGGACAGAAGAATGTGTGCAAGATGTATACACCATGATAAAAGGAAATTCTGACTAGAGACAGTTTTTCCTACATTTATAGTTTATGCTGCTCCTCTGTTGGACAAAGCTTAGCCTATCACATGAGTTTACCCCAGATATGAAATGAATTCAAAGAATTTAATGACATTTTTGTTTTCTTTCAGCAAACTTCAGAAGACAAAGAGGGATATCAGATGGCTTCATGGAGTTACTGGTGAATGGTTTGAAGAAATTCAAAGAAAAAAATTTTGCAACGAAACAGATGTTAGTCAAATGTTGAAACAACCACTTACCTGTAGGCTCAGGAAGGAGATGCCAAAAAATGGTGAGAAAAATTAGATTTCAATTTAAGTTTCATCTTTTCTTTTCCTTGTGACATAGTGTTATAGACAGTGGTTCAGTGGCTCTCCAGCTTAACCACTCTGTACTTCAGGACTATTATAAGGCACAAAAGTTTTATAGCACAACATACACTAAAAAGAGTAGACTAAGCTTTTCCTGTAATTACGTGTCTTTTTTTGTGGTTTGAACTCAGGGCCTTGCATTTTCAAGGCAGGTACTCTACCTCTTGAGCCATGCCCCCAGTCTTTTTTTTGCTTTACTTATTTTTCATCCAAAAAATAAAGTAAAATTCTCCTACCTATGGCTCCCGCGTAGCTGGGATCACAGACGTGCACCACCACACCCAATTTGTTGGTTGAGGTGGGGTTTCATTAATGTTTTGTGTGGGTGATCCTCCTAATCTCTGCCTCCCAAGTATCTGGGATTACAGGTGTGTGCCAGTGTACCCAGTCCCCATAGAATCATTTCATCATGCAGTGCTTAGGGATTCAGACGTGGATGTCAAAAAGGCCTAGTGTGAATCTCTGCCTCTGTCACTGTCATCTGTTCGTTATTTGTTTTCTACAAATCTCAATTTTCTCATCTTTAAATGAGTATAGTGCCTACCTCATAGAGTACTTGTGAGAAGTAATTAAAATTATGTATATAAAGAAGTAGCCTGGAATACAGTAAGTACTTAAATGGAATGATAATGAAGGAAGAGGAAGAAACAGATAGGAGGGCTGAGGGAGGGGAGAAGCAAAGGGGGTCAGGGGAGAGGAAAGATATGGAGGTGCTGCCATTCCTCTGGACCTTTGAAAAAGTCCATAAATGAGTTCTGATAACATGTTTTCTATGGACATTCTAACTGTGACTATCAGCATGTCACTTAACTTTGCCAGATTTTTTTAAATTTATAAATGAGGATGGAAGTAAAACCCGCTTTTTCTGGGCTGTTGAGAGAATAACAAGGTGCATTAGAAACAGAACAAAGTTACCCTTCCTGAAAAGAGAATAAAGTCACTTCATGTCAAGATTCTTAGACTAACCCCGTGTGTATCATGGTGACTGTGCCCTTCCCTTGAGTTCTTCAATAGTTATGATGTCAGCATATCCAAAAGTATTATGGCATTACAGTCTTTGTATATGTTGATATTACCTTCAAATTTTATGTAGTTTTATGGGTAAAACTATATATTATCTATACATATATTATACATATATCTTATATCCATACACTTATATAAACCACATGTTGTAAGTGCATGTACACTGAGATAGCTTTTGGAAGGGAATAAAGAAGATTCTAAATGGTTTAATTTCCCTTTCCTTTACTTTCTGTGGTATAAAAGAGTTAGATCAGCCATGCCTGTCACCTGAACTAGTATCAACTCAAAGTGGATTAAGGACCTTAATATCAAACCCAAAACCTTGAAGTTAGTATAGGAAAGAGCAGGGAATACTCTGGAAGCAATAGGTATAGGCAAGGAGTTCCTCAGTAGAACCCAAGTGGCTCAGCAACGAAGAGAAAGGATTGACAAGTGGAACTACATGAAATTAAAAAGCTTCTGTACAACAAAAGAAATTGTGTCTAAATTGAAGAGACCACCTACAGAGTGGGAGAAAATATTTGCTGGCTATACATCAAATAAGGGACTGATAAACAGAATATACAGGGACTCAAAAAACTAAACTCCCCAAGTCAATGAACCAATAAAGAAGTGGGCAACTGAACTAAACAGAATTTTTTCAAAGGAAGAAATCCAAATGGCCAAAAAACCACATGAAAAAATGCTCACATCCCTAGTCATAAAGGAAATGCAAATCAAAACCATATTAAGATTCCACCTCACTCCTGTTAAACAAAACACCACCAACAACAAATGTTGGTGAGGATGTGGGGAAAAAGGAACCCTCATACACTGCTGGTGGGAATGCAAGCTGGTACAACCACTCTGGAAAACAATATGGAGGCTTCTTTAAAAACTAAACATAGTTCTGCCATATGATCCAGCGATCCCACTCCTAGGGATCTACCTGAAGGTTATTCCAAAGGCACCTGCACACCTGTGTTTATTGAAGCACTATTCACGATAGCCAAGCTGTGGAAACAGCCAAGATGCCCCACTACTGACAAATAGATTAAGAAAATGTGGTATTTATAGGCAATTATAGGCTCAATAAAATTCAGCCACAAAGAAGAATGAAATTTTGTCATTTGCAAGTAAATGGATGGAACTGGAGAACATCATCTTAAGCGAAGTTAGCCAGGCTCAGAAGGCCAAAAATCACATGTTCTCCCTCATATGCGGATTATAGACCTAAAATAAATGCAGTAATATTATTGGGCATGGGTCGCACACTAAAGGGAGACCGAGTGCGGGAGGGATAGGGAAAGGGAAGGAAACCTAAAACTTGAATATGGTTGATGTGCTTACCACAGAGGATCAAATAAAGTAATTTAAACTGGCAGAGGCCACTGTGGGAAGGGAACTAGGAAGTAGTGAAGAGGTCTGGTACAGATGAACCAGTTTGGGTTGTAATACACACATGCATGGAAACGACATAAGGAATCTCTCTGTATAACTATCTTTATCTCAAACTAGCAAAATCAATATGTTTTTCTTATTATTTGTTATGTTTTCTCTTCAACAAAGTTGGAGATCAAGGGGGTGGGGGGGGTGGACCAAATAATGTATACACATGTAAGTAAATGTAAAAGCTATACAATAAAATTAAAAATAAAATAATTAAATGAGATAATGTGGGAAAAAAAAGAGATCAGAACTATCCCCATTGTTTTTTTGTTTGTGGGACTGGGGTTTGAACTCAGGGCTTTGAGCTTGCAAACCTTGAGCCATACCTCTAGTCCATTTTGTTCTGGTTATTTTGGAAATGGGATCTCAAGAACTATTTGCTAAAAGGAGAAAAGAAAAAAAGAACTATTTGCTTGGGCTTGGCCTTGAACCTGATCCTCACAATCTTAACCTACCAAGTTGCCAAGATTACAGGCGTGAGCCATCAGCACCCAGCTTCCCCACAGTTTTAAGGTACTAAAAATAAAAATTTCTAAAAGATAGAATGGTTCAGCAGAATGAGAACTGGATGGGGACTGAGGACAGAGCTCAGTGGTGGAGTGCTTGCCTACCATCCAAAAGGCCCTGGGTTGAAACCCTGACACTGCAAGAAAACAGTGAGAATAGGGTCCTCCGACTTACTTAGATTTGGTGCTAGATGTCCACGGGGAAGGTAAGAAAGACCCACACAGCAAGGGATGTGGGATCCCAGGTACATACCAAGCAACACCCTGTATTTGTAACGATTTTCTCTGCTCAGTAGAACCATCTGGGGCACAGGATCTGAAAGGTGGCTCTGACTCCCCTTCATTCCTGAGGTCTCCTGTGGGGATGCTCCCTCCATCCCTGGAACGCATACAGCGGGGAGGGCAACAAGGGTGAAGGCTTTGTTCTCTCAAGTATGGTATACTTACTTACCTGGGAAAAGTTTTTTTCTTTCGTGGGACTGGGGTTTGAACTCAATGCCTCACTCTTGCTAAGCAGGTGCTCTACCACTTGAGTCACATCCCCAACCTTTTTTTTTTTTTTTTTTTGGTTATTTTTGAGCTAAAGTCTCATGTTTATGCCCCAGCCAGCCTGGACCATGGTCCTCCCAGGTAGTTGAGATGACAGGAGTGAGCCACCACACTCAGCTTTTTTTGTTTGTGATGGGGTGTCACGAACATTTCCCTGAGGGGCTGGGCTTGGATGACAGTCCTCCCCATCTCTGCCTCCTGAGTAGCTAGGATTACCAGTGTGAGTTATCTTGCCTGGCTGGAAATATTTTTAACGATTCAAAACTTTTACAATTTTTTTTTTTAGATCCTTTAGAATTACAAACATCAAGATCTAAAACCCCAATGAATCAAAAACCTTCTGTTCCTTCTCAAATGAACATCAGATCATCGTTTGCTTCCCTGTTCTCATTCAGAAAGTCTGGGAGGGAGACTTCAAAGCTTCAGTCGCTGAGACAGAAAGGGTGAGTTCAACTCAGATCATGTGACAGCTCCTTGGCTCTCCCATAGCAGAGGCCAACAGCCTGCTTTGTGCTCAGAATATTTCCTGTTTGTTCTTAGAATTTCAATCCAGATAGTAACAAGGAAACAGGTGAGAAAGCTCGTAGGAAACTGTGTGACTTAGCTACCTGAAATTTGACTTTTAACCTAAGGCTGCGTCCCTGCGGGCAGAGTTGGTAAGTGACGGGTTAAATGTTGGGAAATAGTTATTGACAGCTGTTCATTGTGCCAAGAGCGTGGTCTGTGCCTTAGCTGGGAGGATATATTTAAATCAAAACTACTCCTTTAAGGTGGCACAAACAATGTATGCACATGTGAGTAAATGTAAACACCATAAAAATTTTTTTAAAGGTATAGGGAATGTGTGGGAGTTTGGGATACAAAGACTAAATGACAGTAAATATAAGATGTGAAAAAAAAAAAATAGAGAAAAGTAAAATTCTACAACTGAGAAAAAAATGCATGGTGGTGACCAGAAATATTGACCACAGCCATTCCCATAAGTGGTCACCCAGAATTTAAATATAAGGTTAGGAAGCTTTTAGAGCAGGGCACAGTCAGGTTCCTGGTCTAAAACTGTGAAAATCAGTTTACCTGGACTCCTTATGTGGTTGGATTGCTTTTTGAAACACAAGTGAGGCTGATGTGTAATTGGGCTGACTGCTAAATATTTCAGCACGTCTTCCTGGTTGTGAAGCTTCCCACCCTCTTAAGGTGTTGGCTCCTGAGTGTTCTCTGTGCAGTCAAAGCTTTAAGGTTAGTCGCAGAGCTAAACAAAAGGTGTTGGAGGTCACTGTCGCTGAAAACAAGAAGCAGCAAGCAGCTGGGCAGGTTGCGAAGTTAGCAGAGCCCTGTCCCCACCTCTTGCGTGGCTGGCAGGTTTTCTGTTTTCAGCTTTTACTTGAGACTCTTTTTGTCTGAGGAAATGCTGAAGAACATTCATGTATTGTTATGTGACAGTCCCTAGCAGAGTCACTTGCCAGGAAAGACTTCAATGGGTGAGTTGCTTTTCTTTTTTTAAAAATGTTTGAGACACCGGTAATTCTGTGGTTTGGGGAATTAAAAAGGAAGAGAATTTCATGCACAGGAAATAGTTCTTTGAAGGAAAAAAGGAATATTCCCAATGTGTGGTGTGCGTAGGGTGTTTGATGAATTCATATTTTAGGTGATTTTTCTTTAAGGCAGGGTTTTATAGAGCTGAATAATCTAACATTAGTAAACCTGCAGAAGTAGAGGACATATTAACTCTACAGACAAATTCTTCCAAATTCATACTGCAGGTTCTACAAACGGGATCAAAGATCTAGAATCTTCTTTCTTGGCATAATGTGTTTTGGCTGTAGGCCAAATGGAAAAAAAACTAGAACTTGCAAAAATCTGTTTGGCAAATGTCCCTCGTGGGTACCAAAGGACTTGTGACCCTCTTCTAACCAGACAAACGGAAACACAACACAGCATGAGAAATGAAAGAAATTCCATTATTTCATTAACTGTTAGCACTTTTCAGAAGCTGTCATCTTTACATGCATTTTTACTTTCAAACCAGAAGTGGGAATATTCAACACTGATTTTAACGTTTTCATTAGTATTGGTAAATACTTAGGAATTTTGCTAGTGCAGAACGTAATGAAGCCACTGGTGTGTTTCTAAAAGATTTCACAAGGTAAAATGCAAAAACATGTCCTTTCAGTTTTTAAATTTGAATGTGACCTAAATATTTGGATCTAACTCCTAAATGTGGGGGAACAGGAACGTTTAAGGGGAGTGCTGTGCTGAGGCGGCTGAACTAAATTGTGTATCATACATCCTCAGGGCGTCCTTAATCTCAGGCAGGGTTTAACTTTCTTTGACAGTCGTGAGCTTCCAAAATAACAAAATCCCTTCTGGGTCAGGAGCTGCACCTTGCCGGTGAGCACTGGGGAGGATTGACAAGGAGCCAGAAGCGCAGTCATCCATCCTGTGCTGGCAGCCGGCAGGTTTTTACCTGCTGCCGTCAGAAGCCTGACTGTCACACTTGGTGCTCAGAGAACAAGTTGGCAAAGCAATTTACAGGATTAAAAAAAAAATTTTACTGAATCATTTTCATTGTTTTTAGGGTATACAATTTTTTTCAACTTTCTATACCATGATGTTAATTTTAAAATCAATTTATTTTCTAAATCTCTGTTTTTATTAATAATTTTTATTTTATACCATTTCCCTTAGATATCATTCTTTATATAATTTTAGTCCTATTACTTTATAAAATTATTCTTATTAAATATAATTTGCTACACATTTATGTATATTAATACATCTATGCATTATGTGATAAATATATTATAAAAATATATAATATATTATGAAATATAATATAAAAATAAATATACGGTTAAATATAAAACACAAAAGCCATCAACAGTGAAGTTATTAATACAGCTACAGGTAAACAGAATTGAATGAGAGGTATTTTTCATTTATAGATTTAAAGGATCTTGATTTAACTTTCCAAAATTGTATTCAGAGAAAAAGCAATCAAATCAGAGAAAAAATAACCAATCCCTATATGCAAAAAACAGCCTTCTGTGTATCCCTAAAATGGTTGATTGTCAGAGAAATTTATTTTCCTCTTTTAAGCTTTGGATTGTTTGTTTGTTTGTTTGTTTTGAGAAGAGTCTTATCATGTAGCCCAGTCTGGCTTTGAATTCATGACTTTCTTCCTTCTGAGTGCTGTGACTATAGACATGTGCCACCACACCTACCTATATGCTTTGGTTTAACTGAGAAATGACACTGGATAGTCGGTAACCCTCCTCAGGAAAAAAGAAGGGTGTTTTCCATTTCACCAGATATATGTGGTCATTTTAAGGCTCAGCCAATAAAAAATACAGTATCCCTCCCATTGACCCACAGTTTGTACCATCAACCACAGCTCAAAATACAATAAAATATGATATGATACCTTGAAAGAGAGAGAACACCAGATTCACATTACACTGTATTATGATAATTGTTCTACATTATTATTAATCAGTGTCATTAATCTCCTACTGTGCCTAATTTATAAATTAAACTTTATCATAGACATGTATATATAGAGGAAAAATACACAGTACAACTGGGGCATGGCTCAAGTGGTAAAGCGTCTGCCTAGCAAGCCTGATGCCAAGTTCAATCCCTAGTACTACCAAATGCAACAACAACAAAACAAAAAGGAAAAGAAAACAAAGTATATAGAGGCTCTGCTACTATCTGTGGCTTCAGGCATCCACTAGGGGTCTTGATCCCTTTCCCCAAGGGTCAGGAGAGACTACTGCATGTGTATCTTGAAGCTTAGGGTTCCTACTTTCAGTGTACAAAACCACCATAAGAACAGTGACTTCATGAATTCATGGAAAGGCTAGAAGATTTACCATTTCTGCTGCAAATATGATTTATTCCTTTTCCCAAACTTCTATCATACTCCAATTCTCCCATTATGATTTTAATGCTATTTATAAATGATTGACCTGACTACGCCCCCAGAAAAAATATCTTCCATTTATGTTTTATTTGTTGCTAGCCAATAAATTCTAGAAAAGTCTAGGTATATTGTGTGTACTTTCCCCCAACACCATCCTGTAAACCACAGGACCATATTTCCTCATGTCATGTTATGGGGTACTCAGTCCCATATGTGACAGAACTGCAGTAACTATTGTCTCACCAATGCCTGTCACATGACTCACTAAGTGTGTAGTAGTGGGTGGCACAAGCCTATAAATGCGGTCGTCCTGGCTGTGGAGTGGCATCGATGGTTGTTTCACTCTTGGTCCAGACACAAGTTATTCCAGTGACAACTTCTGCTCCATGGAGAGGTGATGTGCTTTGCTGCTCTCGGCACTGTGTTCCAACACACTCCACTGCAAAGTCACCCCCTCAAGGAGGCCACCTATGCTTCTGTCCACACACCCTCTTGAAGCTGTGGAACCAGATGCTACCGGTTGGTTATGGTGATTTTAGGGGCGTGAGTTCTTCTCCTTACTCTTTCCTTGTCGTAGTCCCAAGGTCTAAGGCTAAGTGAAACTACAAAAGAACTAGTTCCTATGGCTCATGAGTAACACGTACAATTAGTCTTAAATTTCCTGTCCTTCGAGGATTGTCACCGTGCTTCACATACCGGTGCCTACTTACTACATAGTTGTGATTAGTGACAACTGCAATCTTGCAGTGGGAGTATGCGTGCCCTCTACCCTGTTCCTATAGGATGATTTTCTTCCCTTCAGATTCAAGGAGCCTTCGTGGGTCCACTAGCTGCTCTTCAGACATGCCCAAATTTGCCTAATCCATAGGGCGTACACAGCTTAGACCATCCAGCTGCACCTCCTTATGTAAGCAGAAAGATCAGACACTGTGTTGGAAAGGTAAAAGGCAGATCTTATTTCTCCTGGATTCATATTCTTTCTGTCTCTGTCTCTGTCTCTTTCTCTCTCTCTCTCTTATTGCTCTCTCTCTCCTAATTGAAGAGTCTGAGTTCGAAGTTAGACTGAAGCAGAAGTCGCAGAGTAAGCAGGATCCTTCTGTTCCTTCTGTGAGCAGCAAGACCAGGGGAGTGTTTTCAAGTCTCATCCCGGGTGGCCAATGGCTCCCAGTTGATCTGGTTGTTCATTATTAGAATGTCATCAACAATTGTAAAATAATGACAGATCCTGACCTAGAAGGTATGCAGTAGGGCACAGGGAATTTTATTTTTAACTCTCTGGGACATCTGGACACTCATCGAGTTTTGGGAACCACTGTGACTTAGCTTTTTTCCACTGTGATAGATAATAGCCAAGGTGATAGCTTCTCTTCTGTGCATTTATCAAGCTTTTATCAAAATTTTACTCAGGCCGGGGACCAGTGGCTCACACCTGTAATACTAGCTACTTGGGAGGCTGAGTTTGGAAGGCTCCCTCTTCAAGGCTAACTAGAGTAAATAGTTTGCAAGACTTCATTTCCAAAATTACCAGAACAAAATGGCCTGAAGGCGTGGCTCAAGTGGTAGAACATCCGCTTTATAAGCACAAAGCCCTGAGTTCAAACCCCAGTCCCACCAAAAAAAAAAAAAAAAAACCAGTTCTACCCAGGATCATACGATGTGTTCAATACTAGATATAAAATAGTGAAAATAAAGCAAAGACCCTTCCCAGAGGGCTTTATAATCTAGTGAGGAGCATCATACAGGCAGTCAAGCAGAAGCTACGCCACAGAACGGTAAGACATGCCAGCCTCATTATGATCATCCTAGATTCGAGTGTTTACTTTGGCTGTTTCCAACAAACGACAGGAAGGGGCCTTAAGGAAGGGATGCCTGTCAGAATCCACACAGAGATACCTTTTGGACTAGCTGTGACCTGGGTAACAGTCACACACTGATGGTTGTGATATAATGTGCTATGGCAATGATGCTATTTCCGCCAGAAGAACGCAATAGGAAAAGCACCAAATTCAGATGGGAGGACCCAGAAGGTTATCTGGAAGAGGAGAGCCAATTTTTGAAGGACAAGTAGGAGCAAGCTAGGAAATTAAGAGTCCAGAGGCTGTGCTAAGCAAGAGATGACGCAAGCAAAGATGCAGAAACTGGAAAAAGCAGAGATTCATCTAGATCACTGAGGGTCAGTAAAGATGAGCACTGGTGAGAGATGGGGCAGGAGGAGTTAGCAGAGACGGAACAGAGGGACTTACATGTGACTTACACATGCAGTGCAGCACTGAAGAGCTTGGACTTGATCCCAGATGCAGTAGGGAGCAATCAATCACTTTTAAAATAATATCATTCTTTTCTTTATTAAATATATTTAACAGATAAAAATCGCCCACAACCACAACCCACTGATCTGACCAGTCTGGACAAACACTTAACACTTAACATTTTGCTGCATTTCTGTGTGTGTGTGTGTGTGTGTTTGTGTGTGTGTGTGTGTGTGTGTGTGTGCACATGCATGCACATATGTGTGTGTCTTATATTAATGTTTTTTAAACAGAGAAGTGTTATAATCAGATTTTCACTTTAGCTCAATGGTTTTTAACAAGGGCAATTTTTGTGCTCTGAAGAACATTCAGCAATGACTGACATTTTTGGTCTTCATAGGTGAATTGTCAATAGGGGTCAGCAATGCTGCCAAACATCCTACAATACACACGAATGAAGGAAGAAAGGAAAGGAGGGAGGAAAGGGAGAAGAGGGGAGGGAAGAGGAGTGGAGGGGAGGGGAGGGGAAGGAGAGGGAGAGGAGAGGAGAGGGGAAAAAAGATGCCAATAGTACTGAGACTAAGAAACTTTGGTCCAGCTGTAGCACAAAGAATAGAGTAGAAGGGGCAAAATTAGACTCAGAGAGACCAGGTAAGATACCACTGAGAAAGGAAAGACCAAAAGGACCAGATCTGTGCAAGATTTACAGTAAGGAATCATGAGAACCTAGTTATTAGATGAGCAGGCTAAGAAAGAAAGAGATCAATTTTCTACAGTCCGCTGTAGGAAGCCAGGTAGATGATTGTGAATGTAAGAGGAAGATCAGGTGTGGTGAGGAGAAGAGTGATGGCATTCATTTATTCAACAAAAACTGCACACAAATACCACGTGCAGCACAAGGACAAAACTGACAGTCCTTGCCTTTACAACCTTTGTCTTGTGAGGATAACAAAAAGAAATAGGGAAACATGAAGAATGGTGTAGCAATGGAAAGACCCATGCTGATGGAGCATCATGGATCTTAGACTAAGTCCTGAATGTCCTGGAGAAAGTGACATTTACATGATTCTTCAAGCATAAGATAGTTATCCAGGCAAAGAGCTGGTAGGAATCTGTTCCAGACAAGGGAACACTATGTGCAGAGGCTCAGATGTCTACTAAATTCCCTCTGGCAGAAGAGACGTAGGAAGGTGAGCTTATGAGGCTGTGAAGTATAGAGGGACTAGATGATGAGAATCTAATGAATGCACATAACTAATGAATGCACAGAAGAAGCTCAGCTTTTACCCAAGAGCAAAAGGAAGTCTGCAGAGAAGTGGCATGGTCCAATTTGTACTGATACTCTGGCTAGAGTTTACAGAATGGATTGGAACCAAACCTGGATTCAGAAGGACAATTAAAGGGCTATTGCAATAATAGCAATTATTATTATAAAAAAAACAAGATAAATGTTGTTACTAGAGTAGAGGCAGAGAGATGTGGAGCTGAGGATGGATTTCTGAGTGTGAGTCATCAGGATTTGTTTACTGGATAGGAAGGAGTGGGAATGGAAGTAGGACGTGGAGTCTGTTTTGGACTTGGAGGGTCCGACTTGCCTGTGGTCATCCAGATGGTGCTCCTTAGTGGTTAAAGTGTGCTCTGTCAACACTTGGGGGGAAAAAACACTCAGAGTTCTGATTAGAATAGTCTTGAGCTGTGAATGGGATCTACAAAGAAGAGAGAATAATTCTGGAAAAAAGAGAGAATTGAGGTAGAATTAATTTGAGTTCAGGGTACAGATACCTATGAGAAGTAGAGTGTGGACATAAGAAGGGTTGCCTAGGGGACTCACCAGATAAAAGAAAAGCTTTGTGTTAAGATTTTAGATACCCAGATAGTGGGGAAGCAAAGATTCAGAAGCTCATGGTTCAAGGCCAGCCCAGGTAAAAAGTTAGCAAAACAAGCCTGTAATCCCAGCTACTCAAGAGGTATGGATAGGAGGACCATTGCTCGAGGTTGGTTCTGGGCAAAAAGCTCGAGACCCTATCTGAAAAATAACTAAAGTTAAAAAAGGGCTGGGGGTGTGGCTCAAGTAGTAGAGGACCTGTCTAACAAGCACGAGGTCCTGATTTCAAACCCCAGTACCACCAAAAACCAAAGTTTTTTGGATACTACCTTGTAAGATTTTTAGGCAGGGAATTGAAAAGATCTTCATATTTTACATTGATCTCTTGATATGTGAAGGATGGAGGGGAGTCCAGAAGAGAAACTATGGAAGTTTAGTGTCAGGAGGAATGATTGGAGATGGAGAAGTGGAAATATTTGTGAGAGCTCTCTAAACACAGCATCCATAGTACTTGGGAATAAATGCAGGCGATGAGCTCTGTTTGTATCTCTTGACATGGCCAAGTCCAGAGGACTTTTACCGGCATAGTCTTCATGACACCATTAATGCTTTTATTCACTCTTCAGGTGGAAGCTATTCTTATAAGAAACACAAATTAGTCTACAATCATAACATCCTGAATGTGCCCAATCTCATCTAATCTTAGAAGCCAAGCCTGGTTAGTACTTGGATGGGAGGAATACAAATTAGTTTGTGGCAGGCCTGGATGGGTGCAGAGACTGGGTTTCCAAGGCAACTGGAAGTTCCCCTCTTACCAAAGTCCATAAAAGCACAACCACACAAGGATGAATGCACATCATTTCACTCACTGCACGCCCTTGCACTTGGTGGCACTGTGTCCCAACTGTGATCCAGGTATCCTCCGGTTCTTTAGCTGCATCTTCTACACACTTGGCACTCTCAGAACCCTGCCTTATTGCCTTTACTCCAAATCAAATGGGGGCCTGGTGAGCTAGTGAGATTGGGGCTGGGGAGTACTGTGAGAGGTGTAACCCACCAGGGATCTGGAAAGACCCTGCACAATCTGACATCTGCTCTTGGCCCCAGACAAACTGAATTCCTTGCTGGTTCCCACCCACCCCTGTGATGTTCATCTCCAAGCCTTTGCTCAAGCTGGTCTTTTGCCTCTGTACCAGTTCTCTGCTGCCTTCTCCCTACTGCCTTCCCTGTGCACCCCCAGGAAGTGCTTGCTGGCCCTCTTCACGTTTTACTTTTCAGCACGTCTTACTTTATCTCTTTATTGTCCTCATCAAGTCTTGGATTATATTTTGGCTTGTTTTGTATCTAATCTTTCCTATTGGTAAAGGCTTTCAAAAATAAATAAATAAATAAAACCAGGGTCCCCATCTCAATCATACTTGTTTCCTGTAAAACCTTAAAAGAGTATACACAGCATGTAGGAGGAATACAGTCACAATAAATGCAGTCTCAGTAAATGTATATGGGAAGGAAGAATAAAAATGCAAGCATCCCTAATCCAAAATCCCAAATCTAGAACTTTTTGAGAGTTGACATGACAAGTGGAAAATTCCACACCTGACTTTATGCTATCAAAACGCAGGTGCACTAAAATTATTGTGTAAATTGACCTTCAGGCATATGCATTAGGTGTATAGAAACATAAATGAGCCTCATGTTTTTATGGGTCCCAACCCCAGGGTATCTCATTAGGTATACGCAAAATAGTCCAAGATAAAAAAGAATGTAATCCAAAATACTTCTGATCGTAAGCATTTCAGATAAGGAATACCCAACCTGTGTTTAACGCCCAGATGAAATTAATAAAGCTAGTATTTCAGAGTAATATGAAAAAAAATTAATTTTAATTTGTTTAAAATCTGAGATAAACTATGAAATAGATATCTTTAAAATATAAAATTATTTGGTCCCAGGCTTTATGCTCAATTTTCACGAGCAATGAAGCAGCTAGGAGTTTGAATGAAGGGTACAGCTGTGCCTGGCCACTTTGGACCGTTTGCTTTTTAAATGATTCTCCTATAGATTATGTCTGGTTCTCACTTAGTTGATCTTTAAAATAAAAATGTGCAGAAACAGAAAATGTTTGGATTTGCACAGAGTCAGTGTATCATACTGGTTAAGGAAGGCTCTGAATTCAGACAGCTTATGCCTGATCCCCAGCCCAGCCACTGTGTTCCTTGAGCCATGGATTCTAACTTTCCTGAAGCTCCATCTTACAGCGTGTACGTGTGGAGAGCGGTCATAATGTCAACCTCAAGGGAATGAAGAATCTAAATGAGTTACCAACACGGAGCATGACAGTGCCTGTCATAATAAACATCAACAGATGTAACCATTTTGTTATTATGTTTTTATGCTGTGTTTAAACATAAATCCATTATTATATAACATTTTCTTGGTTACTTAAGTGGCAAAGATGCAAACTTTGATTCTAAGCAATCATAGGAAAAGGACCTGAGATTTTGTCTAACAATGCACTAACCAAGAAATAACTTTCTACAATGTATTAGAAATCTTAAGGTATCAAGATACATTGATAAGTGTGTTGCTGATTTTTCCTCCTGGTAAAAGTTAGGCCCTTCAAAGAAATTATCTCAAATTCTTTCCACAGGTGTGATGGCTGTGGATCTCCTGTGTCTGTGAGGAGAACGACAGTGGTAAGTAGCCAGAGAACTAAAGGTTACATTAAGAAATTCAGACTTTCTGCAATCCCGGGTTGGCTACCTATTTGAATAGAATTCCTTTTGGCTCAGCTTTAAATTTACTCTAGGAGCATATATTGCTCCTCAAAAGTTCAGTTTCCCAGTTGTGGCTGATTTCCAGTTGGCTCTGGTATTAGAAGATTCAGTCAATAGGCTGTGCCAGGCAGGAGTGAGGCCATTGTGTTTCTACTCACACCACTGGTGGTAGGTATCTCTGATGTTTTCTATTTGTCACTCCTGTATATCCCCAAACAGCTGGACAGAGGACCAGGCAAGAGGCAGCCGCAGCCAGTTCTACACACTGGTGGGGTCTCGACTGGACCCTTTCTGGGGTCATATCATTTATATACAAAGAGGAAAACAGTGAGATGGAGGTGCTCTTGGCTGGAACAAGCTCACACGGGATGACCCGCGTGATCCTCACTCCACCAAAGGTGTAAATTTAAATTTACCACGGTGCTCATGTGCTCATGTGAGAGAGAAGCTCTAAGTTTTCTGTTTCAGCTTTTATGACTCAGGAAAGTGCCTCTGTCTTTCTATGTAACTAATGTACTTTGGAAATGAAGACACACTTTTGGGAGGAGTATAAAAGGACAGGAGGACAGTAGAGGCACTTTTTGGTTTATTGTAGCCTTCGAACTAGTATCCTTTTCCCTTCCTCCCTCTTTCTCTCTTATACAAAGCACAGAGTAGAATTATGGTGAGGAGTGCATATCAAAAACAAAAGTGAACCTCTAGTCTTCTTCACAGTAGTGCTACTTCTGGATAATAACACCAAACCTTATTTCTCTCTTCTAAATGCTTCAGCCCCAATCACAACAGCAGCACCAACTGCTGTACTCTAATGAACGATGTGTCACTGTATGTGACACAGACCATTTCATTTAATACCCAGAGAAAATCTGTTGACTCAGTATTATCATTTACCCATTTTAAAGATGAAAAAACTGAGGTTTAGATAATTTAAAAATCATGTTCAAGATCTAACTGGTAAATGATGGAGATAGGATTGGAAAATCCAGGTCTCTGGAACTTTACAGCCAAAAATGTCAATTCTGCCTACAGCTAGTGAGCCCTGAAGCTCTGTTTGCATATGGTCCCCAGTTCACTGCTACCTACAGAGGCTTTCTTGTAACTGAGCATTGGACTGAAGTGCATGTCCTCTGGATCTAGCTCTGCTTTTTAAGAAGATGGAGCCCTAGTCCAGTATGCTTCTGCATTCTCAAATTTTCCTGGAGAAGTACTCAGACTCACCCTCCTCTGTTGTTTGAGTGATGTGGGATCTGAAGTGGATATAGAATTTATATAAAGAGAAATATAAATATCTAGAAAGTATAAAATGGTAAGGCTAATTAGGCATTCTTGGAATTTGAAAATCCTATCTGTGGATCAATATGTTTTGTTTTTTGACTGCTCACTTTCACTGAACTGTTTCCTAGTCAGAGCATGTCAACCTAAAAGGGAAGAGGTGGGAAAATAAGGGCCTCCAGCCAGGGATGGTTCCTCTCAGTTAACACCTATTGTAAAACTAGGAGAGAGAAAATAATGAAAGTCTGTCTCAAACAACGGTTCCGTGTCACTTGTGGACGTCCATTATTTAGTCACAGAAGCCCTGCTCCTTAGCCCACAGTGCATTGGGAGTTGACTGTTGACGTCATGGAGTTTCCTGCCAAGGCTGAGGTGATGAAGTTCCCCTCACTGGGTTGCAGGCAGGTAGGAATGGTACAAAGGAATTCCAGTATTTGATGTGAGGTTTACTACAGTGTTGAATGGCCTTCCCCTCAGAAGAGAAGTCGATATTTAAACATTTGCACAAGCTTAAAGGAAGAAAAATGTTTCAGAAAAATTGAACTTTTGGAGCTAGATAGAAGCCTAGAGGTCATCTAGCTCAGGGTTTCTCTCCACCTCAGCACTGTGGACATTTTGGGTTGAATGACTGTCGTTGGAGGCGTCTTGTATACCATAGATGTTCAGCAACACCCCTGGCCTCTACTAACTGGATGCCAGTATCTCTCCTTCATCTGTTGTGATAATCAAAGATGTCTCCAGACATTGCCAGACGTTCCCTGTGGAACAAGAAGTCTTTACTTAAGAACTGTGTCTTTACAAGAGAGGAATCCAAAATCAAACTCTACTTTTAAGAATAGAGACAAGCCTGGTACCAGGGCACATGCCTGTAATCCTAGCTGCTCAGGAGGCAGAGATCAGGAGGATCACAGTTTGAAGCCAGCCCAGGCAAATAGTTCGTGAGACCCTATCTTGAAAATACTCAATCACTAAAAGGGCTGGTGGAGTGGCCCTGAGTTCAAGCCCCAGTACCAATAAATAAATAAATAAATAAATAAAAAGAATAGAGACAAAATTTATGGCCTAGAATACTTGTCACTCCTTATCTCTGAGCAAATTCTGGGTGACCCTAGTACCACCAGCTCTGTACTCCTGGGAACATACCTCCAACCTGGCATTTACTATGCTGGGCCTGTGTGAGCTCCCATACACAGTGACAATGTCACTCTCACCTATGTATCCCCCCTAATTGACACAACCTGTGCATTCGGTAACTGAAAGAGGAGATGAGTAAGTGGTTTTAAACTGCAGAGTACATTGGTGGGTGTGACCTATGCAGGAAAACAGACAGAACAAATTCAGGAGCTCCTTGAAAAATTAACTTGTTGACTTTGTGAAGGCATCTGATAATATCAGTGAGCTTCAGTTTCAGCCCCGACAGCCGTTCTGCAGGTTTGGCTGCTCTGGGAAGTTCCCAGCTATTCTAAGGTTACTCTGTGACAGAAGGTTTGTTTGTCTGATCATGTCAGCATTGCGGACAATATCACTAAAGGGAATTGCAGTTGTGTAAAAGGCTGTATTTTACTCAGTAGAGAATGTAACTGAGATTTTTGAAAGCCAGCATTTTGGCCTCTGAGGTGTCCTATGGGACACCTTTCTAGCTCATTGAGCTGTAAGTCCCAGCAGGAGTCCTCCAGGAAATTCTCTGTAACTCCAAAGAGCAGTACTAGGTCATAGCCCAACTGTTGTAACAGAATGGTAACAGCCGATAGCACTACTGTTGCAGTAGAACAGGGAGCCGACCAGGACTCACTAAGTGCTCGGCACCATTCTAAGTGGTTTCACAGCTGGTAAGTCATTTCATCCTCACAGCAACCAGAGAGGTAGGTGGTGTTTTGTTATTTTCATTTTACCAAGAAAGAAACTAAGGTACAGGGAGGTTAAGTAATATAGCTATGAATGGGCAGAGAAAGGATTAGAAATATAGAGAGCCCATGTGTTTAACCACTCAATTTCTGCTATAATCTTCGCTAGAAACCTTCTGTACATAGTTTTCTACCTTCATACAACATAAGTCACTTCCTAAGTATGTGGAAAGTATCACACCATCTGCAGTGGAGGGCATGGAATATGTTCTCTCAGAAAGATTGCCTTCTAACTGAAGACACACATTAGTAAAATAACAGTAAAAACCACCAGAGTGGGAAGGACAGGGTTAGGGATCAGATCTGATGAATATGAGTAACCAGTGCCACCATGTATTATTTGTGTGGTGTAAGTAAGCCACTTGTCTGAATAGAAAATGTTTTAGAGAAGTCAGAAGAGTAAATTATTGTGGGAAGAGATAGATTTGGAGCTAATCCATCTCTTACTTGCTAGATGCCATGGTAGGTGCTTTCTTGGTTGCTTTAGAGCTTGGTCCACTTCCAGTGTCCTGATTCATTTGTATTTGAAATCTTTAGTTTCCTAAGTCAGAGAGGAGACTGAAATTTGTGGTAGGGAGGAAGGAAAGCTAGTGATAGACTAAAAGTGGAAACTTTGAACATGACGTAGTAGGTACAGTTCCAGTGGTCCATAAAAAATAAAGTGGGAATGAATTCTGCCTGTCACAGAGATGGTAATATGTGACCTGAAATCTGAAGGATGAGTTGCTACTTTCCGGGAGAAGAAATAGGGAAAGAGCAAACTTCAGGAGCCAAGGCATGGAGGCCTACACATGCATGGCATTATGGGGAACTGTGGTGTGCCGCAAAGAGGTGTTTGGACCTCATCTTCTAGGCCAGGAATGGAAACTAGGCTTTAATGTTTAGGTCAACTTCACAGCATAGAGCTTTATTTAGAGGGAGAGTCTGAGTCCACATCTGAGCCCTGACTGACGACCAGTGTCTGCTCTGGATTACTGGAAACTTCAGGTGCTTCCAGGTGTGCTAAGATAAAACTGGCTGCAAAGAATGCCTACTTCCAGGATGTAGTGTGGCTAAACCAAGACCTGAGGAGTGTTACTAGGAGTTGTGAGCAGATTCGGCCTGGGCTCTGGAATCTGACAGCCTGGGAATCTATCCTCTCCTTCCTCCAGTGTGACTGAGCAAATGACCTGACCTCTTGAAACCTCGGTTTTCTCAAAGGAGGGACAATAATTGAGACTCATAGGGTTGTTAAAATAATAAAGTAATCTACTCAAAGCTCTTGGCAGATCATATACAATAATCAATGTTTAGCTGCTGTTAAGAAAAAAAATATTAATAATATCCCATACATCATTCAAATAAAAGCTAGGCATCTACAAAACAGTGATAATGTTCAATCTCCTTTTTGTCCAATACCTGCCATTAGTTAGCAGTCACATTTTTAAAGTTTTATCACTAAAAAGAATCCTGGCGGAGTTAAAACTGGAAACAAAGGCTTGATACTTTTTCTTAGTTAGCCTTGTAATTTACATGTCTGTGATGTGTTGAAAGAATCCTGAATATATTGAGAGGAGAAGGGACATCTCGAAGTAGAGGATCTGTGCAGAAATATAACCAAAGGAAGTCAGGTCTCTACATGGATGTGGTCCTTCCCAGCCTAAAGAGGTCCATCTCGTCCCTTGAGCCCCTGGGTCACATGCTTTCTATTTCACTGTAAATTTTCAGGATGTGATCCAGGAGGCATGGAGGACTGGACTCTGGTCTCCATAGGGGAAATTTGAAGTTTGTTAGGGTGATAAATGGCTGAGGGACAATACTTGGTAGTCTCTCAATCAGATATGGCTATTCTGCACCAACTACCAAAGCTGCAGATTTGGAGGAAAGAACAGACTTATAAAATCCAGGACTAATTGTTGTTATCACAAATAAAGAATTGGAGAGACATTAGGAACAAAAGACAACATCTTGATATACTTTCAGAGAAAGAATTAACTCTAACTGATCTGATTTTTCCAAGCAATTAGTTTGAGGTTTTTTTTATCCCTGATGGGTATCTCACTATAGTTATGTTTTGGTTGCACACTTTACTTCTGAATTTCATATTAAGGTGATAAATTGTAGCCAGTAATCAATAAATTATTTTGGTTCCACTATGTATTTACCTCTGAATTTATATTAGGGTGATAAATTATATCCAATAATTAATAAATTATTAATAAATCCCCTTTGTAAGTATTCGATTGTAGCCTGCCCGTAGAGCTGAACACCACAAATCAATGACAACCAATTGAAGACTGTAGGAATTATGAGCAGCTGGGCTTCAGGCCTGCAATAAATAAATGAATGTAAACATTGCAGCTTTGGGAAGATGCAACAGGAGATGGAATGCAGTAAGGACTGACATGGAAAGAGGTCACTTAGGGAGGAGAGGGGCTCCAGAAGCAAGGACTGGGTAGCTGCGTGAACTGACAGTAGAAACTGGAAAGGAAAGTGGCACAAGCCTTGTCCAGGGGTCAGTGTAGGCTGCAAAGAAGTGGAGTGACCAGTCACAGAGTCACATTGACAGAGGAAATGCAAATGGAGTTTTGGCACAAGAAAGTGAAGGTGTGGGCGTGGATAATTCTTCCAAGGTTAGGCAGACAAATTGAGCTTGAAAGTAAGGCAGTGATCGATCGGATTCATGAAATCAAGATTTTAAAAAAGGGAAAACAACTTCAACTGTATGTCAGTCTCCTAAATCCTTCAAACTAGCAATAGTCTAAAAATTATAAGATGTTTCTCAGTGCGTTTTTTTCAAAACCACTAAGTCAGCAACTCAAGGCTGTCTAGGAGATAAATGACTTCTGAATAGAAACATTGTTTTCCCATAAATCCATGAAGTTCACACGTCTTAACATCCACTGTGAACCTGCTCTTGGTAGAATATGCACAATGTTAGGAAATCCAAAAACCCAGCCAGCAGAGCTGTTGGGGACAATACTTCCAACTTGAAAGGAATTAGTTTCTTTCCAGATTGCCAGAAAGCATCTTGATATACTTTAAGGTGAAAGAATTAACCTTAACTGATCTGATTTTTCAAGCAATTATTGTTTTGAGGTTTTATTATCTCTAACTGTTAAGTAAGTTTTGATAGTTAAGTTTGATTCTATTATTTGTTTATGTCTGAATTTCATATTCATGCCATAAATTATATCCAATTACTCCTAAATTATATAGGAGCCTTTCTTCCTCATTAATAAATGCCACAAGGCGTGTGTAAGTCTGGGTAAGCGCACAGGAAATTTTGGCAGGGGGACGCTCAGTATTTTACCTGAACACTTGCAATTAATTAAAAGAATTAAAAATAAATGTATATACAGGGAAGTTCATGACTGGTTGCAAATGGCAAAAACAACAGTGTTATTGTAAGTTGAGACATAAATGTTAGGAAAATTGATTTGTAGTCCTTGGATTGGGACTTTTAAGTTTATGACGTCTTTGTGGGAACATGTGAGTATTTAAGTTGGAAAAAGTCCAGAAATAATATTATGTTTTTTACTTTAAAAATAGCAGGAGAAAACATATACTTCAAGTTTGGAAAGTCAACCAGTTGACAGTGCATTTGTCCCCAGGCCAGGAATCATGATGGAGGAGAGCGGCATGCCTCCCCCCTGGGATGCCCCGACACTGGAAAACGAGCTTTTTCAAGGTAAGTCTCTGTGTTGAACACCTTTGGAACTCCTGGCACTACAGGGAAGCAAATAGTAATTATAGATTGTCTTAAAAGGTTCAAAACATAATACAAATTCTCTTCTGCACTTTGTTCTTGTGGTTTTGGTTTTGTGTTTTTGAGACAGGGTCAGGGTCTTGCTGTGTAACCCAGGCTGGCCTGGAACTTGCTGGATAGCTCAAGTTAACCCTCAAACTCACAGTCCCCCATCTCAGCCTCCTGACTGCTGTGATTACAGTCATGTACCACCACACCCAACTCAAACTTTCTATTTTTAAAGTCTTCTTGTTTACCTTATCTGAAAATGATCCTAATATATGTTATTGACACAAATATTGAAAAAAACCTCATGGTTAAAGTGAATAGTTTCAGATCAAAGGCTGATAAATATATGGACTAGTAATAATGTTTAATATTTAACCTTAGGTAAAAAGGAAATATATCTACATAGTTTGCTATTCTTAATAGACTTTTATTCATGATTAGGACATAAATGCACTGTGATGAAATCTAATAGTTATTGCACAATTAACTGTGTGTGTAGATAATGATAAAAGCCAAACCAGATTCCACCAGGACAACATGCATATGTGTTTTATTGTTATGAGTCATATTCATTTTACATGGGTTATGCTGTACCAGAAGAACCCTGGCACTAGCTTCACTTTGAGGACTAAATTCAGTTTGCAAAGGCAACGACATCGCCTCAATCCCATGTGTCAATCAGTAGAGACTTTCAGTGGACACTCTATATAGGACGCCTCTCAGTAAGATGGTCTTTGGCAGCTGGCAGTGTTGCTCAAGTAGTAGTGCGCCCGGCAAGTGAGAGGCCCTGAGTTCAAACTGCAGTACTGCAGCTGGGCACCGGTGGCTTACACCTGAAATTCTAGCTACTCAGAAGCCAGAGATCAGTAGGATTGCAGTTCAAAGCCAGCCTGGGCAAATAGTTCATGAGACCCTATCTTGAAAAATCTCTTCACAGAAAAGGGCTGGTGGAGTGGTTCAAGATGTAGGCCCTGAATTTAAGTCCCAGTAGCAAAAAAAAAAAAAAAAATCCAATACCACCAAATAGCAGACAAAAATTTAAAACTAAGTTTTTAAAAGATGGTCTCTGGCAGAGACCCAGAGGAGAATCTATTCCAAAATGAAGATTTATTTGAAGAGGAGAACTGCTAGCATGGCTTCTCAGAAAATAAAGAGAAACAGAACAGGAATTTTTCTGACCTCAAGAGTAGTGAGTAAAGTAGCATTGTTTATTTGGGATTCTAAGTGACTGAATAATCAAAATCCAACTCTGGGGGATTAAGAGTGGCTACTGCTAGGCCCTTGGTATTATAAGGAGGTCACTGGACTCTGACTTTGCTACTGAGATAGAAGCAATCATTGTTTGACAACAACAACTTCACCTCCTTGTAAAACTACAGCTTGTATGCACTACACCATGCTTATGTGGATGGACTCGTTCAGATCCCTGCAGTATGACCTTAGCAACTTACTTGTTTTGTTCTTTCCATGCCTCACTATCAATGAGAACAGTAAAAACACCAATGCTGTAAGGTTATGTGAGGATTTAATGGATTAACATATTAAAATGATTAGAACTGTGCCTAACACATGGGAGGTACTGCATTATAGTTGTGCGAAAAGATCTTAATTTTTCCAGGAAAAGCAATCTACCATTAGCATATCGTTGAATTATTTTTATATAGAACTTTTAACTACATATATTGGTCAAGTCCATCCAACTAAGTATGTTTAGAAACTAAGTGGTAATGCTAAACTTTTGGCAGTAATGCTGTTTTCTTAACAGTAAACTCAGAAGTCACATGCAGTTTACACACATCTCTGTTACAATTTCATGAAGACGACACAGGTTGAAATATTATAGCAACCTAGTGACATGAGAGAACAGAAAGACATGGCTTAATCACACTCAGTTTGTCTAGTTACTTAATGGTAGATCCATACTGCAATCTACATTAGTAAGCCCATGTCTTAGAAAAGCTCAGTAAACTCCAGATGCACTAAGAGAAACCATGATTTAAATTTGTTGTTAAGAACATGTTAAATACCTTTATATCCTTAAGGTATTATGGAAGGTTTACTTTGAAAAGTATGCTTTGAAAAAGTATATATATATAAAAAAAAAACTTGCATTGCAGTTTCGTAAAAGACTGTCATGAAAACATAATCAAAAGTAATGTTATCACATTTATGCTAATATGATAAAAATTACAAAAGACTGGATTTCTCAATTCAATAACTCAAGTTATTATTAAACTGTAAAATCAGCTACAAAAAATGGTTCATGTTCTCCTTTAGTTTTAGATGATTTGGACAGCAAACTGGCTGAAGAACAATCGGCCATCTCAGTGAATACCAGAATGCCCCTTCACTATGGATCAAGATCACAGTTCGGTCATTCTTACTCCAGTGGGAACAGGCATGGCGGTATCACAGGAGGGCCAAAAAATCGCCGGAATGAAACTTCTAATATGTCCATCTATGACATCCTGAGACCAGGAACTCCTAGGGAAGGTTTTAAAACCTTTTCCCCCCGGACAAGGACAATTTATGATATGTACAGGACAAGGGAGCCCAGGGTCTTTAAAGAAGATTATGTGCAAAAGAACACTTTTGGCAGTACTTCTCTGTGTTTTGACAGCAGGCAAAGATCATCCTCACCAGCCACAGGGCATTTCACTGCAAGAAGCTTACATTTTCCAGCCTCAACTCAGAACAAGAGTAGCTTTGTTCCACCAAGTCACCAGCAAAGCCCAAAGAGAACTCCTTTGTCATCCATCATATGGAATAGATCAGATTTTTTGAGAGACAGGCAGAACCAGGAGGACTTCCAGAGGGCACCATCACCAATGGAAATGGACCCTGCTGACCAGTGTGTGTATCCCCGGTGTTTTCAGGAGAATGGGAGATATGAATTGTATCATTCACAGAAAGTTTACCAAAATGCCCCCATGGATAACAAAGTAAGTCCTGACGCATTTGAGAACTCAGAGAATATGCCATTCTACCAACAAGACAACCCATTTGCTAGGTCTTTCTTTAGCAATACCTTCAGACAAAGAAGAGAGCAAAGATTTGGACAAACTTCTTCTTGGAGCCAACAGGAAGAACATTCTTCGTGGTCTGACTTTCATCAAAGTAGGAGGCCATTTACTTCTTCGGACAGAGACTTTGAAATGATTTCCATTGATGCAAATAGTGTACCAGCTGTTCATGGTCACAATGTCCCTTTTCAACACTGGGAACCATTCTCTTCTGGCTATGAAGCAAATGTTTTCAGAAGCCAAGAAGAGTCACCTCCCTGGCAACCTTGTTTTCAGATGTCCCCGCTGGAGCGCATGGAGATACCACTTGTTAACAAGAACCAGTCAACTCCCAATTTTGGCACACCAAATGTTTGTTCCTTGACTGATTCAAACTGTCACATCAAATCTAGTGGACTGGAAAATCAACAGGACAGTTCTCTTGTAGATGCACATATAAACAAAGAACCTTACTCATTTGGAATTTCTCAGACTCGAGCATCCTCATTCAAAACTTCGTCCCCCCAGATTCCTGATAACAAAGGAAAACCTCAGTGTCCTAACTTCCAGGGTGCGACAGTCACTTTGCAAAAAATTATTCCTACGAAGCTAGACTCCCTTCCGACAAGAGACCATATGGAAGTTACCAACAGGGATTCAATTAATCCTCCACCTCTTGTTAAAACCCAGCCTGATATCTTGGTCACAGAAATGAATAATGAGAAAGACGAGAATGAATCTATTTTAGAAGACAAACAACTAAATAAAACAGACCAGACGAACATGATAGGTGAAATGCCCCAATCTGTCTCACAGACAGTGAGCTCTAGCCCTTTACCTGATTTTCAAAATGCCCTCTCTCAGGACCCAGACAAAAACAACAGGTTTGGTTTTAATGTATCTACCACGATAAGTTCAAAAAGTTCACCCAGAGTCTTTTCAAGACTCTTTTTATCACAGAGAGATAAAGCCAATGAACTTAAAAAAGATAACTGTTTTCCTGGAAACAGAAAGTGCAACTCTGCAACTTCCTCTCCTTTCATTGAGGAAAGCAGAACACCACCATACTTCCCCAGCCCAAATCAAGATTGTCACCAGGAGTTAACAGTAAGTAATGAAGATATTTCAAGCATTGTTAAAAATAACCAGTGGTGTTCCGAACCTACTGATAACCAAAACTCACAGTCTCTAGATACTGAGGGAGAACAATGTCCCACAACTCATTCTGCCAACTGCACCAAGATGGCTGCTGGGCACAATATCTCATGTGATTCTTTAGGTCTGTCATTAGGTGCACCACCAGATTCGTCACCATGGAATAATTCTTTCCCTGATGCTCTTGTGAGTCCTTCTAGCACAGTATTCTCCAGCAGAACCCCTTCAGACAAAAATCCATCTCTGGGAGAAAGAGAAGAAAAAACTGCTAGCAAGAATCAAAATAATCAGTTCGCTGTAAGCTCAGAAAACCAAAAGAGTCATGATAGTCGTTTACCTATGCATAATGAGGTAGCCAAGTACCATTCAGAGTCTCCCGTAAGCAATGGAAAGGGAAGAGGAAGAGTGAGACATCGTATATCCTGTATTGAAAAGTTGAGCAAAACAGAAAGTACATCAATACCCACGAGTGAAGCCAGTCGCCTCATTAAGGAGAGTCAGAGCAATTCCAAGGCTTCTGAGCTTGACACAATTTATTGCACCTTGCCAAGAAAATCATCCAGTTTTCTCATAAATAGCAGGCAGCCAGAAAGCAAGATAAGGCCTGCTTCCATTAGGCATGGGCCACTTCCATTCCAAATAAAAAATGATGTGGGAAACCCAATTGGGAAGTGCACATCAAACGAACTCAGCTCCAGTTCTCCTGAGTCAGTGAGTGAATGCTCCAAAGCTGTGTCAGACTCGGCCCTCGTGACATCTGAAGTCACAGAGAGGATGGCAGATGTGAGAGGCATTAGATCTGCTTCTGTCAGGAAAGGACCACTGCCATTCCTCATCAGAAGGGCTCTGTCCTGTCCTTCAGAGAAGACATGTGCCTCGACTGGAAAAGATGAAAGAACAATCTCACTAGTCTCAGATACAGATGCCTCTGCCATAACACCAGGGCCTCGGGAGACAACCTTTAACTCTCTGCAAAGTGACCCATCTGTTAGAGGTGGTTCTTTAAGCAGAAGACACCACCAGAAGGAATTCAATGAAAATGGTAGTGGCATTGCCACCCAAGGAGCAGGCACGTTTACACTATCAAATGAAGACCGCTTACCATTTTGTGCAGATGTGCCAGGAAAAGAAAAGAAGAAGACATTACATAAATTTAAGACAACTAGTATGTTTTCTGTCTCTGGTGATGAAGACAACATAAAATGTCTTGAGGTGGTTTCAATATATTATACTCTCCCAAGAAAACCCAGCAAAAGATTCTGTGACCTCCTTCAGCAGTACACACAAGATACTAATTTACTTACAGAATCTCTTCAAGCGGAGACTGAAGCAGTGCCTATTTCTTTAGAAAGAGGCAAACCAAATTATTCTGCAGAGGAGCAGTCAGGAGCACCTTCCTCAGAAGAGCTAAAGAGGACCATCAACTCTGATCCATGTTGTCCCTCTCACACCACTGAAAATACGGCTGTCGTACAGTTATCAAACAGGGGCCCTTCAGAGCCTTCCATTGGGACAGATGTTTCTGTCCATACGGGAGAACCTGAGGCCAGAGAGATTGTCCAAGATAACTTAGCTAAAACACCTCAAGATGATTCACAAAGCGGGAAAAAATTGCAAAATGAAACTCTGCATACCTCATTAATGCATCAGGGAAAAAATGCTCCAGAAGAAAAATCTGAAATCTGCCAAGAATCTAACAAAACAAGAAACAATGATCCCTCTGGTCTCCCAGCCCATTCAGAAGGCAAAGTTAAAAATTCCCAAACCAGAAGAGGTTCTGAGGAGTGTGCAGGTAGTGGTATAGCCATTCCACCGACTGGAACTAGAAGCTGCTTTCAGAAAGATCACACAGCCCTAACTGTAGATGATAGCTCCAGTGGGTCACCTCCTAGGGAAGTCAAGGGGAAAATTGAAACAGATTGCCAAAAAGTGACTGATAAAATGCTTTCTGACCCAGAAAGCCAAGCCTTTGCTCTAACTCCAGCATTGCATAAACTACAGTTTGTTGAGGAGACTCACTCAGGTGAACTACATGCAGAGAAGTCTGAACCTAGAGAATTACCTCAAGGAAGTCAGAAGGTAGCTGCAATAGAGTTCAGGAAGGTTAAAGATGAAATCCATAAGGCGACATGGGGTCAAACTTTACTCTCTGGAGGAAATAACAAAAATAAAACGAACTTGGCTGCCTTAGATAAAGCAGAAAACAGATCTTCAATTAAACACAGTTTGGTAGCCATGTTTCAAGCAAGCAAAAAATTCTCAGCTAAGGATTTAAGCCCCAGAAGACATGTAGCTACTATCTTTCCCCAAAATGGAAGCACATCTGGCTTTGGTCCTTTATGTCTTGGTAGACTGGAGTGCAACCCGTCATCCCCTGAGCCTACTCCAAAGTCCAGACAATCCATAGACGAAAGAAGTTTGAGTAATGATGGGATGAACGTGGAGAAATCTGAGAACCCTCTTCTGGTTCCTGTGATATCCAACAGAGAACCTTCCAGTCATTCCTGTGATGACAAATCTAATAACATGCCACTACTACTCCAGAATGAGTTTAAAAAGATCTCAGAATCACCACCAAAGCATGAGAATTCTAAAGATGTAACAATAGCTCAGATTCTGGAAGGAGAGGCAGGAACTCCAGTCCAGCTCACATCCACCAGCCTCAGAGAATCTGACTTCCCCTGTCATCAGAGGAGGTTCAGTCCTCCTTTACTCTTGGAGCCCACACAGAAATCGATGATAAATTGCTCATTGGCCAGTTATCAGCAGCAACAAAGGAGTACTTTGTCTCCGGAGTGGGACCCTGAGCCACAGCTCTACCGTTCGAAGAGTTTAAAAAACATCAATGTGCTCAGTGATCAGCGCACAAGTCATCCTCCCAAAGTCAGGGGGCGCCATTTTTCTGAAAGCACATCTATTGACGATGCCCTAAGTCGACTGACCCTTGGGAATGACTTCTCTGACAGCAGTGTGTACAGTCGAAGATTCAAATCTTTTTCTGAACTTCCTTCTGGTGATGAAAATGAAAGTTGGGCTTTGTACAAAAGCAGGACAAAAACAGGTGCCAAGACCGTATCCTCTGTCTCCAGACCTATCGACTATGGGATTTTTGGAAAAGAGCAACAGTTGGCTTACTTGGAGAATGTAAAGAGATCACTCACACAAGGAAGATTATGGAAACCAGGTTTTCTTAAGAACCCTGGCTTCCTAAAAGATAATGTAAATAACCCTTCCAACCTATCACAAACAGAGTCATTAAGCTCAAATTCACCAGAAGATGGCTTATTTCCAAGTGAACCACTAAATATCTATGAGAAAGACCCAGGGGACTCAGACTGTGACACGGACACGACCACAGATGATGAATACTACCTGGATGAAAATGACAAAGAGTCAGAGCTGTGAAACTGAAGAAAAGAAAAAAACCTGCATAATACATTGATTGCTTTTTTGCATTTTGCCCTTCACCAAGAGCTTATCATGGAGTTAGTCTGCATTTGTATGTCCAGAGAAAGACAGACATAAAAAAAAATCTAGTTAAGGTAGAGTCTGTATGGAAACAACCCATTGTTTTCCCTCCACCCTATACATACACACTTTCTGAATTCTAAGTATAATGATTTCTTGTTGAGGCCCTCTTTGCTATTTTCTCCCTTTGTATTTGTTCTTGGCCTTCCTTTTCTCCCTCCTCCAACTTTATCTGTAACCCACTGTCCAACTGTGGCTCTCCAGTTTATTTTCCCTAGCTTTTTTTACATTTTTCTTTATGATTTATACCTGTAGTATCTCAGGCTCATACAAAACCTGTTAATTATATTACACAGCACAACTGTAAAACCATATTGCCTCTTCCTGTCTACACCCTGTACTCACGATGTTAAGTAGACTGGAGGGACAGTGACAATGGAAATATTGTCATCCTGTTTGATTTATCTACATTAAGGAAGTTTAGTGGGGTAATTTTTTCTCTCAAAGAAGATAAAGGAATTTTCACAGGGTCATCCTGTTACAACCATATTGGAGCCCAGGAACAGATGTTTGAAGTCCACATTGTGGTTGTAGGCGAGAGCTGAACTCCTATTACTACTTGGAGAAATTCCTCTGAAACTATGTGTGGAGGAGACTGGCTGAGTCGTTAAAGTCTGAGTTTTAATTGAGCCAAGGATTTAGGTCAGGCGAGTTAGTTGGCCACTAAATTTCTGTTTATAAGGGGAACATAACTTGACTGGTGGAGGTAAAGGGACCTCTCATCATGGACGGGCATCATTACTGCTGCTCTCTTGGCAACTAATTTTCCCTTTTCCCTAGAGCTGTTCCTTTCCTCAGTTTCCCTATTGGGGACAGAACACTTCAGGTGGGACATCTTACTCACAAATGTCAAGTGGGAGTCTTGGCTAAGTCCCTAAAATGCTGTTATATCCGACATTCTGGAGTTCACATGCTTCTCTGCTGAAACCACTTACCAAACCCTCAAGAAATTCTAACACAGAAGTCTGAAGAATCTATCACTATATTAGTTTTTTAAAAAATAATAATTTAAAGTCACTCGCTGACACCCATAGATAATTTGACTTTTCCTAGCTCTTTAGTTGCCACAGAGAACACCTGGGGATTTCTCTCCTAATTTAGGATAAAGACTAGTGGGTGATGGTGAAGATAATTTGCTAGAACCACAGATGCCAGGTAACCTGGATCTCCATGATCATCAGCAGGGACAGATATTACCATGTTCTATTTACATTTGCTTCCTGACATAATTTTCCATTTTTCTCACCTCTGTTTAGTGCATATAAACTACAGGTAATGATAGGTATTGGGGAAGTGGACAGAGATCTGGCACTGATAGAAATAAGAGAAAGAACCATGTTATTACTATCCTAATCACTGTCTTGCCGAGAACAGGATGCCAGGATGAGTTTTCACTGTTCCCATGAAACTCAGAACTAATGAAGATGAGGTAACTAGGCTGAAAGCTGTTCTTAAGTCGGCCAACTCTTTACAACTTCAAGCTCTGACCAGTTCCGAGCTCAAAGAGATGGATAAGAGAATTTATAATGAAACGGTTCGAATTTGTATGGTAAAGAATAAATAACATTTTATTCTTAGCTTAATGTACGCTTATACATATGCCTTTCCTCTGATTATGGAAGTAAAAAAAGTTTTACTTCAAATTATTTAAAAATTTCATACATTATGATGTATATTTCTGTGTAATTTTTAGAGTTCATATATAGTTAATACTTTAATATGTTTTTTTTTAAATGATCAGCTTTCAAATTCTATTTCAGTAAGTATTCTGAGTCTACATGTTTGATACAAAAGGTAAAATGAAGTTAGCTCACTTGTGAGTTTAGGGTCTAACAAAAACGAAGAGAGTGAGAGTAAGGATGAATGTTTTGGGGCCTGGTCTCTGCACTGGAATCCACTTCATAAGTGATCAGTGGCTGTTGCTCATTTGCACTGTTTGTATTGTTTGCTTGTTGGTCTGGCTTAGGAATCAAGAAAACAGAAAATACAGGGTGGAGTCCTGGCTCAAGTGTCTGCCTAGCAAGCACAAAGCCCTGAGTATGAACCCCAAAAGAAGACAGAAAATTCACAAAAATAGCACCTTGTACAGTTTTATACTTTTGTAAAGCACTTCGTTAAAGAAGTATAGCAAATTTCTATGTATTTTAACATACAGACTGCTGCTTTTTAATATTCATTTTTGGTATTGCTATGGTAATTTATAATAGTCATTTTTATATTCATGTTTTCTAAAAGATAAAATGTTATTAAAATTATGAATAAAATAATTATTAAAATAAATATTCATGTAAATACAGTAAATCCTTAGGGAGTCAACACAATATGTTACTAGCAAATTATTAACTTGTTTAGATGTCAGACTAATATAACCATAAATTTTGTACTGTTGAATCCACTTCAAATAGGGTTTGAGATTATTTTCAATTCTAAGACTTCCCTCTAAATAATTTACACCCCCCCCATTGTAAATGCATTGATGTTGATAAAACTCCAACTGCTACTAACAAGGGTTTGGTTGGTAATAAACTTAAGAAGAAAGTTACTTTTCATGGGAGGTAGATATGCATCCTGGAGTTGATGAAAGAAAATCCATTCTGGCTGTGGTGAAGGTGGGAGCCAAATGAATTCATACCTCCACTGAATTAAAATTAATATCCTCCACTGAATGCCAAAAGGCTACAGAGGTCTTGTTGCTAAAAGCTTGTTGTTAATAAGAATGCCTCAGAATACCCCATCATAAATGTACAGTGGTGATACGTAAATATTTTACTTCCCATGCAAGTTTGTGAATGTATTATCCCTCTTTGGCTCTTCGTGACTGGTAATTCTGTTCTTCTGAAACAAGTAAACCATATGCACTTTCACTAAACTTTTTATGTAGTTGTTCTCAAACTTGTTCTCTAGGTATGAAATATGTTACAAGGTGCACATTGAAATAAATGATTGAAACAGAAGTACTGTTTGATTTGGTTTTTATTCCCATCCTCAAAAGATTATTCTTCATCATTATAAAGGTTTCAGAAGAATACAAAGAAGTGGGGTCAAATGTACTCAAACCAAGCTTTCTGGTGAGGAAGATTTGATTTGGATGAGATTTGCCATATAGATAATTGTTTTAAAAAGGCAGTGACTTTCTTCTCTCCTTTCACTTATGCCCCACAAGCAAGCAACCAACCTCAGGAGGTCAATATGCCTGATAATATAGTAGGAGAAGAATGCAGAAAGCCTGATGCATTTTTCTTTTCTCTGGAAACTCCATTCTCTGCCCAATACCCACCCCTCCACCCCCCCCCAGGTCACAGATTGACTGTGGAAGAGTCCATGTTCTCATATGACCCTAAGAGTCTGGGCACAGGAGATTGGTTCAGGGATGGTGTGTGCCCAGCACAGGCTGGATCAATGAGTAGCAGTGACTAAGGAGGAAATACTCACATTATGACAGTTCAATGACCAGTTGTGTCCCAATCTAATATCTACCGAACACTCTTAATACATGGTAGGGCAGGGGCTGAGTTTGTATTACCAGCACCTTGCAGAGTGTGTGATATAATGTGGGTGCTGAATAAATATTACTGACATAATTAAAATAAGGTAATTAGGTACTATATGGGATCTAAGTTTGTTTAACTCTATGTACGGTTTTAATTAATAACATTGGCATGAGAAAAATCTCTGAAGAATTTACTAAAGAAACCAAAGGCAGGGCTGGAGGTGTGGCTCAAGTGGTAGAGCACGTGAGGACTAGCAGGTGTGAAGCCCTGAGTTCAAACCCCAGTAACAAGAATACACCAAAAAAAAGAAAAAGAAGAGAGAAAGAAAGAAGCCAAAGACAGAGATGCTATTCAGATACTCATGAGTTGCACCAAGCTCTTGTGTGCTGCAAGGAACCAACCCAAAGATCGTCCATATTTCTCTTCTATTTCAGTTTTTGGAAGTGCATTGACTCTAGGCTTTTCAGTCACATGGGCTCCAATTCTGTTTGAGAGTGGAACTTTATATGGGAATGAAAAACGTCTTCAGCGTCAGTGTATTTTTCTGCACGTTTTGTACGCGGTGTGGAACTCTTTCCTCCCCTGGGCATGTGGCTAACTCCTACTTGAGCGTTGTAGTTCAGCGTAGACATCATTTCTCTGAGGAAGCCTCTCTTGCTTGCCGCACGATTAGGTAAGCTGGCTTTCCCGTGTGGTGCACAGAGTTTGGTCCTTGTGCTGGAAGAGGCGATCTGCCAAGGCCCCTGAGTGTCCCTAAACATTCCTGCTCGGTATGCCAAGAATGTAAGTTCCTAAGGCTCTTCACTTTGGCCCTGGCCATTCTTACCTAGTGTGTGCAGCAAGTAAACTTAGGGGAGAGATCACATCTCCCCACCTACAAGTAGTACACTTAAATATGTTTCCTCTAAAAGCGGGAAACTCCTTAAGCTCAATTCTTTCCTTCTGTAATGCATCCCACTTCAGGTATCTAGAATAGGCCCTTGGTATCGTCCCCACAATATCGCTGGAGGGGTAATGATGGCTCATGTCTGTAATCCCAGATACTTGGAAGGCAGAGATTGGGAGGATCATAGTTCGAAGCCAGCCAGTGCAAAATGTTAGTGAGACTGGTGGTTCATTTCTGTAATCCCAGCCACATAGGAGGCATAGAAGGATCTCAAGGCCAGCCTGGGAAAAAAACCCCACGAGGCCCTATCTGAAAAATAACCTAAAAAGAAAAAAAGGGCTGGAGGTATGGCTCAAGTGGTAGAGGGCTTGCGAACAAGGCCCTGACTTCAAACCCTGGTACTGCCAAGAATTTTTAAAAAGCAAGGCGGGGGTGGGGGCCGGGAAGGTGGCACAGGAAATACACACAAACCAACATGATGATGCTCTGGCTATTGGTTTCACAGTGGATAATAAAGTCCTTGTCTCAGACCCAGGAGTCTTGAGTCTTCTGATGGCATCCATGAAACAGTAACAGACTAACTTGCTAGTTTGCAAATAGGGCAAAATCCCAGCCTGTGGACTCTTCTTGACATCCATTTAACACCCACACTCTGTTTATAGATTCTTGTCTTTCTTCTCCACTCAGCGGAAGGCATTTTGAAGTCAAAGGTATAATGCCTGAAGTACAGTGGCATTGGCCAATGTTTGTTGACTGCAGGGATGAAGCTCAGTGGTAGAGCTTGACCTTAGCATGCATAAAGCACTGGGTTCAATCCCTGACAGAAAAGAAAAATTGTTGAATGAGTGAAATTTGATGACTTAAAATAAAATCCTAGTCAAGGCACTGGCTTGTTCTCCAGGGATGGATTAAGAAGAGAACAAGTTGGTATGACTCAACATCACTAAGCAGTTCAGAAGCAATTACCTGTCTTCCTTGATGGGTTCTCAAAAAAAAAAAAAAAATGGGTGTGACCCCCAAATGTTATGTAACTTATTAGGCCCTATTTTACTATCTCCTGAGACCAGCTAACCCTCAGATCATTTCTCTAGGAAAAAAAATTAAGTCTGATTTTGGAAGAGTGTGAACAAAAGTGAGAGAGCACAGCCTTCCACAGAAAGCACGCAGACAACTGCAAAAAATAAAACGTACTAATGAAAGTAAGACACAAGCAGTGCCACAGGTTAGCCCTGCAATTCACTAGTTCCTGATAATCTTTCTAAAGCACAAAGAACACCATCTACAACGTCTGTGCAGCATTTCTTAACTAGGTCAAGAGAACTGGTTTTAAAAAAAAAAAAGTGGGCAAGATTTTGCCCTGGCAAAACCTGGCTGTGGCAAAAATGCTGAGTAGCCCAGAGAGACAGAGGGCTGCCCAGGGCCTGGTTCCGAGCGTTCTGGATTGTGGTCTGCAACAAGGTGGAAGAAGCCATGTTTCTATTCTGCAGTGAGAGTTCTCTCGGGGTCAGTCAGCCTGAGGAGAATCTATTTCCTTCAAATAAATCCAACCCATAAGCAGATCAGAAGAAGAAACAGTAATTAGCACGTGTGAGTAAACTGATCAATAAAGGGAGAGCGATTGTCTCCCTGGCTCTTGCCAGTCTCTTCCTGCTGCCCTGGTGATGGAGGTGGCCAAGGTCAGCTACTCCACCATCCCTACAAGGGGTCGGGAGGCTCCTGCCTTTGAGGTGCTACTCACCCACCAGGCTCAAGGCAAGGCCTAGACCCTGCCTTCTGCTGCCCCAAGACCCGGCTGACACCGGGCCTGGCCCAGCTCCGTGGATCCTTGGTGAAAGAGGGGGAGTGTGGTGGGAAGGAGGAAGGGGAGGAGCGGAGGGAGGCTGCTGAGCAGGAACACAAACAGCTGTGGGTGGGGCTCAGTAGGCACAGCATCTGCCTAGTAAACTCAAGGCCCTGAGTTCAAAACCCAGCACCGCCCCCCAAAAAAATTTAACTAAAAAAAAAAAAAACCAGTCGAAACAACCGACGGCTGCGACAAATGGCGTGGCGGGCAGAAGGGAGGCCGGGAGGCCAGGCCTGGACACTGCAGCTTGTAAGCTAGGTGCAATTCCTTGTCCAAAGGAGGTTCTTGGCGGCGGGGCCTTTCTGTCGCCCCTCAGTGGCTCTGCACCCTTTAAAGGCGGGTGACAAACTTAAGCACCTCTCGGAGTGGGGGGCGCGGCGCGCACCGTGCACGGTGCACCTGGGACTCCCCCGCGCGCGGGCGGACGCGGGTCCCGGCTGGGGAGCGCGGGGCGCGCGCTCGGGGGCCACGTCGGTGCCACGGTGCGCGCTCGCGTGCGGGGCGGGGCGGGGCGGCCGAGCATTGGCCCGCCGCGGGGGGAGGGCCCTGGCCCTGGCCCGACTCGACCCGTCCCCTCCCGGCGCGGCCCCGCGGCGCCCCGCAGCTCGCGCCCGCCATGCGCCACCCGCCGCCCGCCCTGCTGCTGCCGCTCGCCCTGCTGGTGGCCGCGGGCGCCCGCGAGGCCCCGGTGAGCGCGCGGCGGAGCCTGGCCTGGGGGCCGGGACTGCAGGCGGCCGCCGTGCTGCCCGTGCGCTACTTCTACCTGCAGGCGGTCAGCCCCGAGGGCCGGAACCTCACGCGCTCGCCCCCAGGTAGCGTCCGCCCCGGGCCGCCCGCGCCCGTCCCCGTGTCCCCCTTGCCCCCCGGCAGCTCAGCGGGGACTGGCTGAGTGAATGGCTCCCAGGCCCTTCTGCATTGGTGTGCAGGGACTGATGTGGCCACAGGTGGCGCCTGGGGGGACTGGACGCATGCGGTCACGTGTTGGACCTGGCCCTTCCCTCCGACCTAGGTGGCTGCGCTCCAGGGAGGGCCACGAGGCTCGTGGGGGTCCCGCGGCGCAGGCCGGCGGAATGGCCGGCGGAAAGGAGGCCAGGCGTTGGTTTTGTTGAGGAGGTCACAGGCTCCCGCTTCCCGGCGGGATCCCTTTCTGCCGGGCCCCCTCCCGCGGCCCGCACCCCAACCTTTGCGGTCTGACAACTCGTCCTGCTGCTTTCCACTTGCCGCCGGTCAGGATCTGCTCCTTTATGTCCAAGGTTAGGGCTCTTACCCGCGACGAGACGACCGGGAGGGCCCGGTGACTTCCCCTGCAGGGCCAGCGGGCGCGTCACTGTCCTGCAGGAGCCGGCCCCGGCTTGGGGACTGACTTGGGGTTACGAGTGGGGTGTGGTGAGAGGAGCGATTAAACTAAGCAAAGCCGAGAGAAAGCATTGAAAAGCCAAAGGTGATGGACTTTAGGCTTAATAATCTTTTTAAGTTTCACCGCCCTGCCTCCTTCCACTTGCTGTCTCCTTGACTGTGTGTTTGGTGATCCCGCTGTGGATGTGAGGAGAAGACGCAGTGCGCGCGTATCACACACGAAGGTGTTTTGGAAAATCATAAGCAAGTAACTTGCGACAGCGAAGGCCACCACAGAGTGCAGTAAAGTGACAAAAGCTGCCCGGTGGCCCTCGGGTTACAGCAGCAGAGACTTGAAGGTCAAGGCCAGCTTGCTGTTGTGGGCCGTTAGCATGGCACGGAGTTTAGGAAAGTAAAGAATTTTGCAGATTGCAGCCAGAAGTCTTCGAGAGCCTTTAATGACAAGCAAGGGATTTTTAGCAACAGATAAAGGACCGCCATTTGGAGCATTTTGAGCTGAGGTGTGACAGGAGGCTGCCTCTGCCTTAACCATGTGTTTACTTGTGATTCAGAGTGCCACTCCTAAAGCTGTCTGATGATCCCGTTGACAACACGACTGACAGTTAGACCCTACATCTGCAGAAGGCTGGGTTTGTGTGCTGTCTGTGCATTGGGGCACAGTGACTCCTGACAGGGGCTCACCAGTGCACACCAGAGTCTGGCTTAGTCTTTCTTTAAAGAAGCAAGTAGGAAATAATTTAGGCTTTGTAGATCACACAGCCTCTGCTACACCTACTAAACTATAGCCACAGACAGCTGTAAGCAAACCCGCCCATCTGTATCCCACTGAAACCATGGACACTGGAACAGGAATTTCCTGTAACTTTTCATGTGTCACAAAGTAGTCTTCTGATTTTTTTTCCAACCATAAAAATGTAAAGCCATTCTTAGCTCACAGGCCTTGCAAACAAAACAAAACAAAACAGGCAGTTAGCTGGACTGGCCATAGTTGTCAATCTACATTAAATTTGTACTAAAGACCCTCAATTAAAATTCGAGGGATATATATCACTTAAAGTTGTACATATATTTATGGGTGTTTAGGTCACTCACTAGAAGGAATGTGGCATCTTTATTTTTGGGTGGTTTACCCTTCAAACCTATGACTTTTTTTAGAGAGACTTTTCCATTTCCCTAAAAGAACAGGCAAAAAGATGCTTAAGTTCAAATTCAAAGTCTGTCACTATGGTGTCTATCTTCTTTATAGAGTTTTCTGTTTTTAAATATATGCTCAAATTCATTTTAAAAAGTTGCAATGGAGAAAAAAGAAGATAGAAAGCTAAGAAAAGAACTATCTGATATATGAAAAAAAAAAGAAAGTTACACAATCCAGGATGAAATCCTTTTAATCTTACTATCTTATTATTAATGAAAAAAATACAAATTCAAATAAAGATTTTTTTTTAATCTAAAAATACAAGTTTTTTTTTTTTTTTTTTTTTTCCAGTACTGGTGTTTTAAATTCAGGGCCTTACACTTGCTAGGCTCTACCAGTTGAACCACACCCCTGGCCTTTTTTACTTTCTGGTTATGTTTTAGATAGGGACTTGCACTTTTTGCCCAGTCTGGCCTCTGACTGCAACCCTTCTACCTAAGCCTCCTGCATAGCTGTGATAACAGGTGTGCGTCACCACACCTAGCTTATTCTTTGAGATAGGGTCTTGCTAACTTGTTGCCTCGGCTGGCCTTGAACTGCATCCCTCCTATCTTTACCTCCAAAGTAATTGATTGGGATTACAGGCGTGAGTCACTGTGCCTGGTCCTGGCAAATATTTTTTTAAGAGGCAACACTCAAAACTTAACGGAGCAGTAAGACATTCAACACTTTCATCCTTTGCTGGTTGAAGCACAAATTGGTAAACTGTTGCTAGAAAGTAATTTTCCTAACATATGTAGAGTCTTAAGCATTTATAAATCTAATATACAAAAAATGAGTTTCAGCGGTTAAAAAATGTAATTTTTTAAAAAGATGTCACTCACAAAAAAATGTCTGTGCCCTTTAATCTAGTAATCTGACTTCTAGGTATCTTTCCTGAGAAAATAATCCAAATATGGTTAAAGACTTATGCTCAAGGATATAATGACCTATGTGCAGCAGGATAATTATTTATTACAGCAAGTCTAAGTGCCCAGCCATAAGATAATTGCTAAGTAAATTATGGTTCATACGATAGAATGTTTGACAGCCACTAGAAGTAGCCTTTTAGGTTCCAAATTCGTAGAATTTGGTATCTGAAGTAGCCAAATTCATAGAAACAGAAGCAGAAGAGCGGTTGTCAGGTGAAGACAGAAAGAGGACGTTGTTGAATGGGTTTTGCAAGACCAAAAAGAAGGTGCCTGGACTTGTCACACAGCAATGTGTGTACCGTGAGCATGCTGATTTAGCTCTTGTCATCGGACTGGTGAGTGCTGAAGAACTTGCACCATTGTTCCTACCACCTGCTTCACCAAAACTAAAGTATGGTTTTCTGTTCAGAAAACCTGGACACAGAAAGCTCGTTTCTGGGAAGAGACCGAAATTAAGAGCTCATTAGTAATACTTGTTTTCATTTTGTTGCGGGACTAATTCTAGGAACTGGAATGATGGAGACATTACTACACAGAGAACTTCCGTGTGGCCTCGTGTCACGCTCGCCTAAGTGTGAAGAGCATCTATTTGTACTTGTCATTTATTATAGGTTAAATTTGAAACTGATTTTAAAAGTAAGCGTACTGAACTGTACACTTGAAAACGGTTAGGATGAGCAAGGGCTCGGTGGCTCACGTCATAATCCCAGCTACTTGAGAGGCTGCGATTTGGAGGATCACCATTGGAGGCAGCACCAGCAAAAAGTTCCCAAGACCCCATCTCAACCAATAGCTGAGAACAGTGACCTGTGCCTGTCATCTCGTAGCTGTCCTCGAAGCTGAGATCAGGATGAAGGTAGTTCCAGGCCAGCCCAGGCAAAAAAGTTTTCAAGAGTCCATCTCAAGAGGAAAAAGCTGGGTGTGGTGGTGCATGCCTGTCATACCAGTGACAGCAGGAAGAGTAAAATAGGATGATCACAGTTCAGGCCGGCCTGGGCAAAAAACAAGTCTGTATCTCCAAAATAAGCAGAGCAAAAAGGGCTGGAGATGTGGTTTGAGTGGTAGAGCTTCTGCCTAGCAAGCACTGAAGCCCTGAGTTCAAAGACAGTACCTCCAAAAAAAAAAAAAAAAAGAAAATACACATGAACTCTAGGACTGACACATAACAGGGCTCTGAATTTTTTTAAATGTTTTAGCTTCTTTCTAAGTCAAGTGTTGGGAATGTCTGATTCTAACGATGGAGGGTGGTGGTGCTGCCAGCCTCCTTCATCTTCACAGTCCCTGCCTTCTGGTCCAGGTGGCCACTTTTTCCACAGAAGCTAGCGTTTGTGGAGGAGAAAACTCAAGCTCAGCTTCAGTTCTGCTCACTGTCACAGCCACCCCTCCATTTGAAGCAATTTGGAATTTCACTGTCCTCACTCTCTTAGGAGGTTAGAAATGCTCGTTTCTATGTCAGCTCTTGTCTGACTACTTTTCATTGATCGTACATTCACTTGAGGCCATCCATGGCACAGGCCTGAAAGACTGCTGTCAAAAATAACTGAATATGTATTTCCGGTGGCTGTACACGCTTTTGCACATACATTTGGATAAAAAAATGTCATAACCAGAACAGACCACAATGATGACCTTCAAGACTTTACAAGTAAGGGACCACTGTGGTGCTAGTTTTCTACCTAGTCAACAATACCTCAATTTTATATCTGTGATATTTATTTAAAAGTAATGACCTATTGTGAACAGGACTACGTGATCAGAAGACAAGTCTTTTTACACGTTGTCAATTGGAGTCAGAGCAAGTGAAGAAGCCTTCTGTTTCTCAGTCACTGTCCCCAGCTGTCAGCGTGCCACACCATGCTGTCTCTCTAAAGACAGCTGGGAAGTCACACAAAGCAATAACCTGTGTGTTTCATTTACACGCTTCAGTAATTGGCCAAAGTTTCTAATTTCATATTAAATTTTGCCTTTTTAATACCATGTGTATCTGTTGTATTTGTGACTTTCAGCAGGTTTCTTTAGTCATTTTATCACACTTGTTTCAGGGATCCTAACACGTGTGGGTTTGGTGAGAAATTATTCAATTGTAAGATGTCTCAGAGCACTGTTACCAAACAAGAGACTAAGACACATTTCTTCTGATATATAAGAAAAAATCAAAATCCTTTGTTATGGTTTGGATCTTAAATGCCCTCCACCCCAAAGCGCATGTGTGGAAGGCTTTGTCCCCAGTTGGTGCACTGCTGGGAGGTGGTGGAGGCCTAGATGGAGGAAGCAGGTCATTGGGGAAATTCCCTTGAAGGGTTTTGGGACCCAGGCCCCTTACTCTCTTGCTCTTTGCTCCTTTTTTTAAGTTCTGAACTCAGGGCCTTCACCTTGAGCCACTCCACCAGCCCTATTTTTGTGAAGGGTTTTTGAGATAGGGTCTCGCAGAACTATTTGTCTGGGCTGGCTTCCTGATCTGCCTCCTGAGTAGATAGGATTACAGAGGTGAGCCACCAGTGCCCGGGTGCGCTTTGCTTCCTGGTCACCATGAGGTAAGTGCTTTTCTCTGCTGCTTGCTTCTGCCATGGTGTACTATCTTGCCACAGGCCTAAAGGCAAGCAGGCCAAGTGACCATGGTCTGAAACCACGAGCCAAATAAACTTTTTCTCCTTGAAGTTGGCTTCTTTCAGGTGTTTTGTCACAGCAATAGAAAGTTGACAACGTGATTCTAAAAGAAAATAGACTCTTACACTTAATAGATTGAACTAAGAATAAAAGATATAAACTCATCAATTTAGACAATTTGTATCAAATGTGTGTGGCTTCATGATATCATAGATGTAAGATGAAAGACACCTTTGATCACAACCCACTGTTTGGCAGGGCTGTGGACTTCAGAGGGTTCTCTTTTTTTTTTTTAACATTTCTCTTTGTTATGTTCTCAATGACATATCTACTATTCGCTCTGAAGGAAGAGGCTCCAAAGTTTGTTTTTTGTTTGTTTTTTTATTCCTGGGTCACAGTAACATTAATTACAGCAGTATCATTTCTAAGTCGAAATAAATCAACTAATAGACAAGGGAAAGTTTGTTAAGTAGGTATTCTTACCTAGTAAAGAAAACCCACAGAATTTTAGAGCTAGAAGGGCTCTTTGTAGTGTAAGTATTTCATGTCAAGCTGAGGAAACAGAGGTGAACCCTAGTGTTACAAAGCGGGCTGTGTGCAGAGCCTGGTAGCTACTATAATCCATCTCTAGTAGAAGTATTTGAAATTTAGATTGAAAAGGAGAGAAGTTTTATCAGAAATGAGGTTATCAGATATAAAAATGGCATATAGAAGCACTTGTATAATTTGCAAGGAGAAAATTGAATTACTGTAGAAGCCTGTAATTTTGAGAGTTCGTGGATTTTTTATTAGCATGTATTAGTTGTACAGCAGGATACATTGTGACATTTACATCTGTGCTTACTATGTATCTTAATTAAATTCACCGCCCCAGTCATTATCCTCCATCCCTCTCCCCCACTTCTTAGAACAGTTTGAACGTTGTTCAATTTTCATACATGTAAGCAAAGTGCATGGGCCTTGTTCATCCTTCTTCCCCCTCCCCCAACTCGTCCCCTCCCGCCCCCATCAGTCCCCCAAAAGGACCTGTTTCACCTTCCTGTGTTTCATTTTTTAAAGCAAATATTGGTTGCTCAAGGGATTTTTTAGCCACCCAAGCTTTAATGTCACTCAAAGGAGAAGCTCAATTAGGCAAAGAGTTCATTTCTTCTTTTGCTCTTTTCATTTTGTTCATTCAACAAATTATTCTTCAAATGTTGAGTCATAGCCTTGGCTTAAAGACATGAGCCAGATGTACAGTTCCTGGCCTGCAGAGTCTTCCAAGCTGAAATGACTCTTGTTTCCCATCAACGCAACAGGAAGAAGTAACTTCTGTGTACAAGATACCTGCCTAATGATCAAGGTATAATAATCGTGAAGTGGTAATTTGTATTTCCTTTTCTTTCAGGTCAAACACTGTTCAAAGTAGTAGTCAAATCTCTCTCACCTAAAGAATTAGTCCGAATTCATGTCCCTAAACCTTTGGACAGGAATGATGGAACGTTTTTGGTGAGATACAGGATGTATGATACTGTCAATGAAGGGCTGAAAATAGAAGTTTTGTATGGTGATGACCACGTGGCTCAATCTCCCTATATTTTGAAAGGTAAGTGATTATTAATAATCCAGAGTTTCCTTTATGTACAGGTACTTTCAGAATGGGTTATAATGACCTTGAAGTCCTGTTCAACAAGGAAACATTGTATATATACTCCCTGCAGCTCACTGGATTTGAACTTTGGGGGAAGAGAGGGTGTACTCAGGGCCTCACGCTTTCAAAGCAGGTATTCTTCCTCTTGAGCTGCACCTCCAGTCCATTTTACTCCATTTTGGAGATGGTGTTTCATGAACTATTTGCCCAGGCTGGCTTCAAACCTTGATCTGCCTGATCTCAGCCTCCCAAGTAATGAAGATTATAGGCATGAACCCCATGTTCAGCAAATTGTTCAGCAATTTGAAATTTTAAAAGAATGAAAATTAAATAATTTAAAGGTAGGTGATAAAAGCAAAAAAAGTTGTGCAATTATCCACACACAGGACCACTTCTGATCCCTTTGTCTCTTTGTGTAGACCCATGTTTCTACCTATTACCATCTGCTTCCACCAAAAGATTTCCATCTCCATTTCTCATAGAGTAATAATACTAGTGATGAACTCTTTCAGCTCTTAACTGTCAGGAAAAATATGTTTTCCTCCTGTTTAAAGGACATTTTTGCCACTTGCTGAATGATAAATTGATGGTTGCTCTTTTCCTGTTAGTGTTTAAAGATGCCACCTGTCTTCTTTGCACAGTTTCCAACAGTAAATCTATCATTGCTCTTCTCTTTGCTCTTCTGTGCTACTGAAGGTTTTCTCTTCACCTGTCATTTGAGCACTTTGATAATTATGTTGCTTGGTGTAGTTTTTGTCATGCTGTGCTTAGGGTTTGTGAAGCTTCTTGGGGTTTTGGGTTTATAGTTTTCAACATATTTAGAAAAATTTTGACCATTATTTCTTCAAAATTTTTTTTCAAGTTCATTCCAGCTTCCCTTCAAGGATCTGAATTACCCATATTTTAGGCTTTTTTTTTTTTTTCCTTTTTGTGGAACTGGGGCTTGACCTCAGGATTTTATTCTTGCAAAGCAGGCACTCTACCTCTTGAGCCACACCTCTCATCCATTTTGCTCTGGTTATTTTGAAGATGTGGTCTCAAGAACTATTTGCCCAGGCTGGCCTCAAACCATGATCCTCCCAATCTCAGCTTCCCAGGTAGGTAGGATTACGTGCATGAGCCACCAGAACCCAGCTATCTTAGGCATTTTGAAAATTCTCTTTTCCTCTGTTGCATTTTATACAGTTTCCATTGATATGTCTTTAGGTTCACTAATCTTTTATTTCTGCAGTGCCAACTTCTCATTAATCTAGTACAAAGTATTTTTCATGTCTTGCTACTTTGTCTTTTTGAGTCTTTTTCTGGGATACAGCTGAGGTTCTTGGAGATAAACCTTTTGAGTTCTGCTTTTACGATTTGTTAGATTGGAGCCATGTTTAATCTAGGGCTAATTGTCTCTGCTACTAGAGCCCTTCTGCATCCCTTTCCAAACCCCAAGAATTAGGAGGCTTTCCAGCCTGGCTGGTATGGACAGGCATTCTTCCCAGCCCTCTGTGAGCAGCAGATACAGTTCCTCTGATCTTCCCCTGCCTTGGATACTTTCTTCTCCTACGTGTACTGATCATAAGCTGTGCTGGACACCCAAAGGGGACCTGCTGCAGGTCTCTGGAGTTCTCGGTGAGATTCTGTCCTTTCAAATACACTGACCTCCCGGTCCTAGCTGCCTTCGTCTCCCTGGACTCCCAGCTCTGTCTCCTCAACTCAGTGAGAACCAGGGTCTTCCCACATTCACCTCCCTATGCTACAGCCTGGAAACCAGCAGTGAGCGTGGGGGCTCTGAGGCCTTTGTTTACCATGTATCACACTCCTTGTCACTCATTGTCCTTCATTGCCTGATGTTCAGGGCCTTAAAACTGTTACTTAATAATACTGCCTGGGTTGTTTTTTTTTTCAGTAATTTTACATGAGAGAAAATCAGGGCCCACTTATTTGTCTTGGCCTGAAGTAGAAATCCTCAAGAGATTTTAATAATTTTTAATTAAAAGAAATATAGATACATCTTAAAACAATATATTAAATGTGTACAGATTGACTTTTAAATGAGTCTTCAGAGAAGTTCTATGCTTGTGGCCTACCACTTAGGACCACACTGCCAGACCCCCTGGGTTATACATTTCCTCTGAGATCTGCCGATGGAGGTGATCTTCGGGGCTCAGAGAGGGTGACCCCTCTCCCTACTCCATTACTCTCCCTACTCCATTTTAATGCCTAAAAAATCAATATGTTCCTTTTCCTTGTTAAAAGGTAAGTTGTTTAATGTTCATCAGCCATTGATACCTCCCTAGAAACGAATTCCTCACCTACCTGAGTGAGAGCAGAGCTAAGATGGGAGAGAGTGTGTACTGTGCTAGGCTGTCCAGTGTGACCTGAAAGGGGACAGAAATTAGGAGTTCAGGATTCTGACATAAGGAACCGGACAGCTCAGTCGGTAGAGCATCAGGATTCTGACATAATCGCCTTCACCACTGATTTGTCTGGATTGTCTTGGAATTCACCCAGAAGCCATCCCGTGCTCACCGCTCTCTGGCCTGTGGTGCTTGTTAAGCTAGTGTGGCTTTGTGTGTTTTGCCTTCTCAGGACCAGTGTACCATGAGTACTGTGTGTGTCCAGAAGAGGACCCTCAGGCCTGGCAGAAAACGCTTTCTTGTCCAACTCAGGAGCCACAAATTGAAGAAGATTTTGCTTCCTTTCCAAGCATTGATCTCCAGCACATGCTAAAAGAAGTCCCCGCAAGGTTTGGGGACGAGAGGGGTGCCGTTGTTCATTACACGATTCTGGATAACCACATTTACCGGAGATCTTTAGGGAAATACACAGATTTCAAAATGTTCTCTGATGAGATTTTTCTGTCACTGGCGAGAAAGGTATGAAAAGGAATGACTTGGTCCTCAAAATACTAGAATTGTTCTCTTCAATTCAGTATGACTCGAACTTAGAACACATTTTTCTTGTCTTACCCTAAGCACCCCTAGAAGATAGTGTTCATGACACATTTTGTTGAAGGCGGGGATAATAGAGGTTATTTTGTATTAGTGCATACTAAAAAATAAACCAAGTTTCTCACTGGCCACCCTTGATCTTCAGGCCTTGCCTTACTAAATGTGGTCAGGCCTCCCTGTCTTTCAGACTCACCACAACCGTCCCCTCTCCTGGACTCATTACTAACAGCCTTCCCCACCCCCATATTCAACCCTCTTTCTACACTGCAGAACTCTTGACTTCCTCTTAAGCTAAGCAGTTCACACTATCTTTTGTTCTTCCTGATCATGCAGGGTGAAGGGTGCAAGTGAGCAGTTTTTATCTTTCTCATCCAGAGAGAGCAGCAAGGTAGTTTTCTAAACTAAACCCCAGCTTTGCCATTTGCTATATAATTTACCAGGTATGGTGAATGTGTCACTGCATTCAGTTCTTATTTAAAGGACTGTCACTTTCCCTCTACCCCCAGCTCACCATGTAAGCATATGAGCATGCTATGGGTGTCTGACCCTAAAGGTCTTGGTCTCCTCCTGGGCTACCACCAGTCCACCCTGCCTGTGCACCTGTATCCTGCATATAGTTTTCAGCTGGGAATGACTTTTGTCCCTCGGGACATTTCACAGTATGTAGTCAGCTTTGATTGTCTCACTGTTACCAGAGGAGCTTTGCAGGTTATTTACTTGAACTCCCCCCACTGTACCTACTTTATCCTGCTACAGTAAAATGAATCCTTGCTAAAACTTTCACCTTGTGAGATTTGTCATAAGACACCTTGAAATGCTTTTCACAGTGGATCTCAAGCACCTTTGATTTTGCAGCTAACAGAGTTCTCAAAACGACTCATTCATACGCCTCTATTCAATGTCCACTTCTATATAGTAAATTTTAAATGTGGCCTCTGGACAGAGGTAGTTGACTTTCTGATAAATGAATTGACTGTTTACTATCCTCACCTGGGATTTACTGACACAACCAAAGACCAAGAGGCATTCTTCACCCTTCTCCCACTGTTTTCACGTGGTCAGCTCTTCCAGAAATTATACTGTTAGGAAAGTCAAGGAACTACTACAGTATTTATAGTACTGAAGACTGAGTCCTTCTAGCACTGATGTTTGTACTTCTGTTTATTTAGGTCCTTCTCCCAGATTTAGAATTTTATATTAATCTTGGAGACTGGCCCTTGGAGCATCGAAAAGTCAATGAAACCCCTGGCCCAATAGCTCTCATTTCCTGGTGTGGCTCTCAGGATTCAAGAGATATTATCCTTCCAACATATGACACTACCCACTCCACACTGGAAGCAATGAGGGGTGTTACAAATGACCTTCTCTCTATTCAGGGAAATACAGGTAAGTCAAGGTTAATTCTGTAGGAAAAAACTTAAAAGACTAAAAGAGATGAAGGGAATATCCAGTCAGAGAGAATAAATGTGTATATGTAAAGAACCATTCTTACTTTCTAACCAAGAAGAAAGAAAAACTCAGGATTGGGGGTGTAGCTCACTACGTAGAGTGCCTGCCTAGCATGTACACGGCCCTGGGTTCCATCCAGCACCATAAGGTTAGAAAAGAAAAAGCACCCTGAATGTTGAAGTGGTCTGTTTAGTATTCCTCCTATCCAAAATTAAAAACACATTACTAGCCGAGACCAGCCTTCACCAAGTCTCCTTTGAATTGGTCATTTGCATATACTTTTTGAAAAATATAGATTGGGTAAGTCATCACTTAATTCTGACGCCAATGCCTGTTATTGCTGAATAAAATGAGAGAGAATTTTGAAAAAAATAAAATGTTATGGAAATCTAAGAGAATTGTTATAATATTATAATTTGGATATTACATCTCTCATTTTATCCTTTAAAATCTGAATTCCTTTCCTTAAAAAAACTTGGCCTTGTCTTTCGGCCTCTATTTCTCTTTATTGTTATTTGGTGAACATATTTTGTACACAAAATCAGAGACTTCTTATAAACTAAAGATAACATGAAATAAAATTGGCCTTCCAATGTGATAACAATGAATTCCTGAGAAGTGTGTAAAACAGTAGAGATTGATCCTCTTCAAGTTGTATGTTTTATGATTTATTCCTCAAACACTTAACAGGTGTTAACCAAAGACTTCTCTCTGTACAATAATAGTAATAGATTTCAAATTAATTCTTCCAGAATATTTATTTTCCAAAAGAGTGAAGACATAAATATGTGTATATAGAGTTGAGTTTATGTTTGCATGACAGCATATTAGAAAAAGTCTTCCTGATATTCAAACTTCTGAGCAGCCTGGGGAGTAAAGACTTGTGGATGCTACTTAGTTATGCAATTTTTCTCCACCCCGTCTAAGATCAAAAGCCTAGCTCGTGTTTGATTGTGAAGCACAAAATATGAGAGGAGCTGTTGCCTTGTTGAGTGGGCTAGGTAATTGAATGTCTTTTTGCTCTGAACTTGGTCCCATATTATTTTGGATTTTTCCCAGTGTTTAAAATGGAAGACAGCAGAGTCTGTGTGAAGCTCTTATTAGTAGATCAGTCGGTAGAACTGGAGCATTCTTTTTTGTTTTTTGGGGTTTTTTTTGTACTGCAGTTTGAACTCGGGATCTTTGAACTCAGCACTGGGCAGGCGCTCTACCACCTGAGTGAAGAATTCTCTAATATAGCAAACCAAAGGACTGTTTTTGAAAGTATCTCTGGCATACTGAGACTCAATCCTGTGTTTTTTGGAAGTATTTTCTACTTTACAAGATGAGTGGTGAGAAAAGAGTAGTAGCATCTTAAATGACAATGGTGGATTAAAGATGATTATACTTACCATATTATAATGTCAAATTCATAATCATAATTTTTATGGCCTCAAACTTCTAGGGCCTTCCTGGATCAATAAAACAGAGAAAGCTTTCTTCAGAGGTAGAGATAGCCGAGAGGAGAGGCTGCAGTTGGTACAGCTGTCCAAAGAAAATCCACAGCTACTAGATGCAGGAATTACAGGATATTTCTTTTTCCAAGAGAAAGAAAAAGAACTTGGAAAAGCCAAGTTGATGGGTTTCTTTGATTTCTTTAAGGTATGCATTTGAGTCTTCCCGCATGGCTATGAAGTGATAAACTTGTATTCAAAATCTATCACATAGGTGGGCTTAAGGTTTATTTCTTCTGTCTTTGTGACTTGATACACTTTCACAATTTCTCATCAGACTCAGGAATTCTCAAAGCTCATTGTGGTTTCTTTTGTTTTTACTGTTAACTTTGTCTACCACATACATCAGTACTAAATTTGATGCTTAAAATACAGTATAAAGGTTAACGTGGGATTTTGATTTGTTTATTTCTCTTGGGTTTTTTAAATTATTTTTTATATTTGTTTAAATAAACTGGGAGCATAAATGTCTTTTATATGAGGGATCTCAAGTTTCCTAGGTAAAATAAAAAAGAAGTACGTTTAATACATGTGAAGGAAGAGGTAGAGCTGATGTGCTGCCTCTGCCCCACCGTGAGACGTCATCTCTCCAAACACCTGCTCCTACACAGCGGTGCCCTGGGTTTGATCTCCAGCACTGAAAAAAGAACTAATTAATTACCAAATCTGGAAGTATATCCTCTTCATTTCATGGTGCTATAATGAAAAGAAAAAGGGATTGGGACTAAGATTAGAGGCTTATAAAGCTCTCAGAACACCAGTTCTTGCCCTTTTTAAATACCCTCTTCACATTACTGTAATTGAATTAGGTTCAATGACTATGAAAAGTGCTTTTGGAATGGAAATCGAAGCTGATTAATTTGACATATGCAAATGGAGTGCCTGCTTTCCCCAGCTTCTGTCTCTTCCACTGTAAAGCTGTAAAATAGAGCTAACACCTTCTGTTTCATGGGTCGAGCCTAAGGAACAAATGAAATAATGCATAAATAAAGTTCACATTGCTAGATTCAGTATTGATAAGTACAGAGCTTTTGAAAATAGTTTTGATACCTATTTCTGGTTACAGAACTCTGTGTTCCCTTTACATAGATAATTGAAATAGGTGTTCTTTCCTTTTGCCTCAAATTATTTATCATCTTATCATTAAATGCATCATTATTTCTTAAAATTGAGCCGTAAAAGGCTGCTGAAGATTTTAATACATAGAGAAAATATAAGTCACAAAATAAAACTTTGAGCACAGAAGCTGCAAAATAATTCCTCTATTTACTATTACAGTATTGGTAAGAAGCAGAAGTGGAGCAAAGGACTGAGAAATGTCTGTGCTTTTGTCTTCAATCTTGTAGTTCAAGTACCAGGTGAACGTGGACGGGACCGTGGCTGCGTACAGGTTCCCGTATCTCATGCTGGGGGACAGCCTGGTCCTCAAGCAGGACTCACCATATTACGAGCATTTCTACGGGGCCCTGAGACCTTGGAAACACTATGTTCCAATTCAAAGGAATCTTAGTGACTTACTAGAGAAAGTTCAGTGGGCCAAGGTACGCTCTTGACGGTTTTCATTTCTTTAGGCAATGACAAATTCACCAGTATGGGTGACCTGAGTCACAGATTCTATTGACACAATTTAATTGGACAGAATGGAATCAAAAGAAATGTAATTTTCTGTTCCCTTGAAATAGCTAATGAATCAACAGTAGCATCACTTCTATCCCTCTGTCCACATTTTCGAGAATGTTTAGATTTGAGAATGTTCAATGTTAAATATAGATTTTCAAATGAATCACTATTTGTGTTCACATACCCAAAGAATACATGAAATGCAAAATACAGATAGAAAAGACCAGAATTAGAGTTAAAGGGCTTTATGTACAAGAAAAGGCAACTATGGTAGTTTCTTTTTTTTTTTTTCTTTTTTTGGCAGTACAGGGGGGCATTGAACTCAGGTCTTCATGCTTGCTAGACAGGCACTCTACCACTTGAGCCAGGCCCCCCCTCCATCCATCCTTTTTTGCTTTAGTTTATTTTTCATATAGGGTCTCGTGCTTTTGCCAAGTGCAGGCTTCAGACCACGATCCTCCTACTTTCACCTCCAGAGTAATTGGGATTACAGATGTGCACCAGCACACTCAACCCCCTCTTTTTTCCCCTCACATAGAAAAAAAAAACAAACAAGTTCTTTACTAGCACAAGGTGTACAACATCCCAAGGGTCACAAGTTTCCCATAAAATAGGATGCTTTTTGAAAAGGAACAGTATTAAAAAGCTGTTGGGTTTTATTATGTAACTATAAAAATTTACCCTCCCATTAAAAGACTTCACTCTCTTAAGTTTCTGAGAGTCAGTATTTGTTTATGGAAATAACTGAGCAGAATCATTTTTGTGATCCTTAGGAGAGCCACAATTACCAGCAAATGGCTTTTTCTATTGGCAACATGGTAGAAGATTACCTATTTCCCAAAAGTATAATTAGGGACAGTGACTCTTTAGTACAGCCTGTGGGTGCCGAGTCAGTGTTCTGGACTATAGCAATAATACAGTCTTTCATTGCGCTAACACTTTATAACAATTTTTTTGGCTCTAACCACATATTTAAATGATGCTTTTAACAGATGTTTTTGTATGAAATTTGATGCTTGCTACTCCTAAGCAGGAAAGTACCAGGATGGTCATGATGGAGGCTGCATGCAGGTGTTGCATTGTGGGGTGTGTGGAATCAGGCATCACAGAGCTATCTAGGAAAGTGTGCTGTTCCCACAGCCTCATCCATAAGCTGTATTTTATTATGTTCTCTTTCTTCTGTGTTCGTATTCAACCCTGCATCTGTCCTACCTCCCACTTGTCCCTACCTTCCCTTATGAACTGTAGGAGTAATTTTCATTTATTTTTTTTTAAAAAAACCTTTCAGGAAAATGATGAAGAAGCCAAGCAGATTGCAAAAGAAGGGCAGCTGACTGCCAGGGACCTGCTACAGCCGCACAGGCTCTACTGCTACTATTTCAGAGTCCTACAGGTGAGTTCAGAGCATCCATCCTGGTGAGCCAGGGTCCTTAGGCCACATGCTGTGCCTTGAAGCTTTGTACCTTGCTTCCTGAAGCAGTCGCAGAGTCAGCGTATGGAACTCCGGCTCAGTGGAGGCCCCAGCCTGTGGAAGAAAGGCCAAGTGCTAAGTGCTTCTGTGGCCTCCCCAGTTTTAACCTCCATTCAATAGTATGAAAAACAATGCTTGAAGCCCATAAAAATACAGATTGTAAGCTTCTCCTGTCTTCCCAGTATTCTCTGTTAGTGTACGGCCTATGGAGGTGCTAGTTAAGGTCTTAATGCTCAGAGAACACCTTTCCTCATCTGGGAAAAGAGAGCACTGGACTCAGTGTCATTATACTTCACCTCCTCATGCTCCCTCCTCCTCAGGATCCATGCCCTTGCTAAGAAAGTACAGGGTAGAAAGCAAATATTTAGCTGACTAAATAGCATAACCAAGACGATATGCACATACAGAATTGTCCTAATGCCTTAGGGTTAAATCCTGGTGTGCAAATGTTCATTGGGAATCAGAGGAACAGTCCTGTGAGTTTTACTCAGTAGAATCTAGACAGAAAGAGATTATGTTTTTGTTTTTGACCACCACTTATTTTCCTGTGGGTAGAATGAAAGTAAATGTCCTCAGATGCCTTCCTTTTCTTAGACGGGTCTATCCTCTTGGCTGGTCTGGCTTTAGTTTTAACAGTAGGGTTTTATACCCCTAAAATATTATTAGACTCAGCTACTTTATATCACCATTTTGTCATGTTTGGCCCACTACCAGGAGTGTACAGCTAAATTTATACAGAACCAGTGAAATGAAATGCCCAATTTATAGGAATATTCCAGTCAGTCACCAGAGTGAAAGAATTTCACAGGCCTGTTGCCATTTTAAAAATGCATATGGGGGCTGGTACACTGGCTCAGAGGCAGACATACACAGGATCAAGGTTTGAGGCCAACTTAGACAAAAAGTTAGCAAGACCCCATCTCAACCAGCAATCCAGTCATGGTGGGGGTCACACATTATCCCAGCTACTGGGAGGCATAGGTAGGAGGGTCATGGTCCAAGGCTTCTCCCAGGCAAAAACTCGAGACCCTACCTGAATTAATTGAAGCAAAAAAGGGCTGGGGTGTGGCTTAAGTGGGGAGCAGCTGCCAAGCAAGCTGCAAAGCTGTGCCAAAAAAAAAAAAAAAAAAAGATTAAGACTCCAGGCCTTGAAGGAAGGATGTGTGTGACTACCCACTGTACCTTGACATGCTTATCCTCTTGCCGATTTGAATATTCTGTGTTAATTGTTCATTAACAAGTGGAGGAAAGTGCTAAGAGCTGCTGTTTGTTCAAGTAAAGAGCTTCTGTTTACACATTAAATTGCACTACAGTTCCTTGCTAGATTGGGAAATTTTGCACTGATGCCTACAGTAACTAGAAGTAAAACATGACTTTAGGACCAGACTAAGCCAGACCTTTCGTTTTGGTCTGAAGTATGACGTTTGGAGGTGGAGGTGTTAATTGAATGAAGCGTGGAGTGGTCCTTCAGTTGATTTCAAACACACCTTTCAGAAATACGCCGAGCGCCAGTCCAGCAAGCCTGAGGTACGTGATGGAATGGAACCCGTTCCTCAGCCAGGTGATGACATGTCCACCTGCTGGTGCCACCGGAAGAAGCCTTCGAGGGAGGAGCTTTAGGCAGCTCAGAGTCACACTCCTGTGTGTGCCAGCTCCATCTTTAAGGGCAAACAGGATAGATACTGAGCTGTGAAGAAAAGTGCAGAAGAAGCAAGGCCTGGTGGTCCATGCCTGTAATCCCAGCACTGGGGAAACAGACAGGAGGTCACAAGTGTTACCTAATATGTTTGGATATTCACTCCTTTTGAGTAAAAACTGCTCTTCCAGCATCAGTTTCTTTGAAAAGAGCACTTGAGGATCATAGAAGACAGACAGACGTGCCAAAATATAAATCAGCTCTGTGAATCTGTTGACATGACATTAGGAAATTGTCTAAATAAATGTTGGTAGATCAAGCACTGAAGGACAACCTTTGAAAAGAATGAAGTAGCTTTAATGAAAAACACCTGTTTTTCATTAAAAAAATGAAAGACACCTGTGACTGTGTTTTGTGAAACCATTTATGTAAAAACAAAATGGTGGACAGTTTGGAAGGAGATCTGCCAGTATGAGAAGGGGATGCAGAGAAGGGGTATTTTTAGTTTTTGCTTTCTACCTTTTTATAATATTTAAATCACTTTTATGTAAGTGTGAGTGAAATTGTACACTAAAGAAAAATACAAGCATGGTAAAAGAATAAATGTACACAAAATAAGTGGAAAAAAAATGGATAGTTGTATTTTCCTTTATGCTGGTTTTAGATCTGCCAGGTCTAGAATCTTATGTTATGGGTTATACTATATACACTTTTTAAATAAATAAAATTTTCCAAGGAAAAATTTGAAAATGATACATATTTTTTTTTTAAGAAAGAGATTGTCACCCTCTGTAGCCCTGGTATTTCCATAACTGAATTAGTCTAATTTTAGTTCTATTATATCTTCATAAACAAATGAACCAAAATTTCTGTTGACACACCCTCTCCCTAATTGGGCAGAAATTTAATATTAGAGAAAAAATATTTGGGTTTGACACTATTCGTTTCAGTTAATGGTGAAAATACAGCAAGGGTAGGCAGAGCAGATGGTCTTCAGGTGTAAGAAGGCCAAAGTTGAAAGAACTATAGTTTTTTTCTTTAGAAGGAAATCATCCTTGCGGCCATGAGGTATGTCTGACTTAAAAGAGTTCAGGAGCTCTTTGCCTGTAATCCTAGCTACTTGGGAGGCTGGGATCAGGAGGATTGCAGTTCAAGGCCAGCCTGGGCAAATAGTTTGAAAGACCCTATCTCCAAAATAACCAACACAAAAAAGGGCTGGCGGAGTGGCTCAAGTGGTAGAGCACCTGCCTAGCAAGCATGAGGCCCTAAGTTCAAACCCCAGTACTGCAACAACAAAAAAATTTCTGAGGAGAAAATGAGCCAGACCCTTGGTTAAAAATCCCTCTTCTGGGTGCAGACCCATAGTTTACACTTTCCAGTCACTACTGTTGTCCTCAGCAGGTGTCAACCTCCTGTTGAGTCATTCCACACACTGAGATCAAAGCCAGAACTCCTCTAAGTGAAGTCCTCTCTGTAGAGTTGTGTGGAGAAAGGAACCACCAACTAGAAGCTAAAAGGTTACATTGCAACGTTTCTTAAACGCAAGAAAAGGGTTTCTTTATTCTGTAGGAAGAAATAGCAAATCCTGGAAGGGAGCAGTGGGCAGGATGGCGGGGGAGAGGTGGCATACATAGAGTAAGAGAGGTTTTTTAAAAAGGAATATTTTTGTGAGACATCTGCATACAGGTCGAGTACCCCTTATCTGAAATGCTTGGAACTAGAAGTGTTGCAGATTTCAAAGTTCCCCCCCCTTTTGGCTTTTAGACTATTTGTACAGACTTTATGGGTGAGAATTTCTCATCTGAAAATCCTAAATCCAAAATCCTCCAAAAGTCAAGATTTCTAACATAATGGGTGGCACTCAAAAGGTTTCAGATTTCAGAGCATTTCAGACTTTAGATTTTTGGATTATGGATGTTCAACCAGTACCTCTACAGTTCTGCCCATGTGTCCGACTGAGAGCTGCAGCTGGCTACTACCTCCCAGCATCAGGAGATTGGGGTGTAGGGTACATTGCTAGCCCAGAAAAAAGAGCTCAAAATGCAAAATACGGTTTCTACCACATGTATATTACTTTTGCACCATCTGAAAAAAATGGTGAGTTGAAGCATTGTAAGTTGTGGCCTTCTGTACTTAATGATGAGTTTTACTGTAAAGGATACAGGTAGGGTAGGAGGGTAAGGTCTGGGACAGAGCACAGAACTCCATGCCCTCCCCATGGTTAGTAAGGACTTGTCACCTTCCCAGTATATCAATGTCTTTGCCCACCAGGAAGTGGGCTGTTGAAAGTCCCAACCTCCTAATCATGGCGCTTGGTCTTTCTGGTAACCATCTCTGGTTCTGAAGTCATCCAGGTGTTAACCACACGTAGTCCATTACCACAATGCAGACACGTCTACAACTTAGGAAATTCTGAGGGTTTTGGACACTCTGTGCCAGGAATCAGAGCCAAAGAGCAGGTATGTTCTAATTCCAACACCCCCCAGGGCCTGGGAACTGAGGACCATGTAAGCCATGAGACTTGATGTAAGAGCATGAAGTAGAAATGTTAGCTCCATTCCAGAAGGTCTGTTACAAGTCCTTGAGCCTTTCTGTGAAGATATTCATTAACCCAATCCCATCTAATTTAGTACAGGATTTACAGCAGAGGAGTACTTGAAATAGGCAGAGAGTAAGACTGACTTCATTCCATGGTTTCCAAGGGTTATTGCTCACCTTTATTGTACACTAAGGGGCAAGAAGCACCAAGCTCGGAGGACCATGAGTCAGCTAGAGAAATATGAAACCTGTTTTCTCTTCACACTTCACCTCATTCACTCAACTTTCATGTCTCCAAGATACTTAGTAGTGACAATCCCTGGCACTACCTGCATACTTGTATCACTAGCATGACAGCCATGAAACAGAAAAGAGCCTGCCCTCCAGATGGACACTAAATAAATCCCCCCAAGGAAAAAAAGTTTGTTCTCTGCCCCATGTTTTTGTCATTTACCAGTGGGGATTCATCACGTGACTCCATGATTTGAAATAGTTTAGAAAGATAGGGAGACTTAGAAAGGGAAGACTATTATAACAAGATTCTCTTCTTGTCAGCACAATGAAAGTTTTCTGTCCTTCTGTTACATAAATTTTAAGGGAGGCCATGGATTTGGATACCTACACTGGGCCCAACAGACCCAACCAATGCCAAGGTCAGCAGCAGTAACTGAGCTTTGGCTGGTTGCAGAAGACCCTGTAGCCAGTTAACTGATTAAGTTATAAACAATTAGTTAGTTAAGCTGTAACCAACTGACTGGCCAACTAAGCTGTAGCCCGTTAAGTTATTTTCTAGGGCTTGTGTTTTCCAATAAATACTGTTGGACCAGTGTATTGGTGGAATTTTCAGAACATGCTTTTGTTCTGGAAGCTGCCTGACTCACAAATCGTTTTTGTTTGGCTTGGCTCAAATAAGTTCTACTAGATTTGTTGGTCTAACGTATTTTTCTTTACCAGTCTTGATGGTCATCAGAGTCTGAAGTAGACCTGCAGGGGTCCATAGAAGCATCAGGTAAGGCACCTAGCAAGCCCATTGTGCTCTCTTGTTTTATTTCTGCATCTAGGGATTTTGGGTAAGTTCTCTCAGGTGCCAGAGCTCTTTGGATTTATGTTTTGAGCTATCTGAGTTTGAGCAAATGCTTTAGGTTTTTGTTTGATGTTGTTTCACAGTGACTGAGCAATTTTTTGATCCAGACTGGGATTACAAGCAGTGACAAAACAGGACTGGGTTCTGTAGGGAATTCTCAGATGTGTAATATTGGTAAGAGTGAAAGTGAACTGGGTTTAGTAGGAACAGGGCTGGCATTCGTAGAGAGGACTCAGAGTTCATGGTTTTTGAGAAAAAATAGCAGACCCTTCAAAGAATAGATGGTGACCTGAAATAAGGCCTGTCTGGATGTGGCACATTCTCCCTACCTGGGTAAGAGTTAATCACCAGTTGACAGCATTTGAGTCCTGTTGGAGGCTCTGTCTTTAAATGAAGGGAAGCTTGACAGGCCTTACATTTTGCTGGGTTCCAGGTTCTTCAGTCTCATATGCTAAAGCCACTTATTTGGAGTGGCATTCCTTGAAACCTCTCTGTGTGTAGGTTTGTTTAATGAGCAGATCAGGCATAGTCGCTAAGAACAAGGGAGCCATAATAGCAACTTCCCCAAGATCACGTGCCCGACTCTCTGTAGTCCTGGCGCCCACTCCTGCCACCTCCCCAGTGGATGCGCCTACCATCTTCATGTTTAGAGGCTTCACATTGGCACCTTAAAATGGCCCATAGCGAGAGTATTTTTAACACCAGAAATCAGCAAATTAGAAACTAATTATTTTTATTTCTGAGAGCAGTTTACCAGGATATCACTGGATTACACAACTCTGCTAAAAAATGTAAATTGTCCTGCAGAAAAGAGATGGATACTTTATCATCAGCATAAGAAGACAGGAATAAGGAATTTCTAACTCAGATCTGGTGTGGGCCTTATATTGACTTTCATGTACTACTGGCATTATGGATTGCTAAGCCTCTTTTAAGAAAGCCAAAGGAATTCAACCACAGGCATGGGGGTAAGGAGGAGATATTTCTGTGCAAATAATTAGTGAAAGGTATCTTCTCCCTACCCCCAGTCTCTTCAGACTGCTGAGGTTCCCTTTGGTTTCCTTGAGGTCACTGCTGGACTCCTGCCTTTGATCCACATCCATTCCTTATATGTGACATTGTCACTCCTTCCCATCTCTCTTTCTTTCTCAGTGTAGCCCTGGCTGACCTCAAACTCCAGATTCTCCTGGCTTAGACTTCCTAGGCTACAATTTTAGGCATGAGCCACCCTGCCCGGTGACATTGTGGTTTTCTACTACGTGAAAAATATTTCATAATTGTAGAAGATTCCATATTGCCTGGGTAGTCTTGTCCACTAATGGGGTTTGTTCCAGTGTCCAAGTGGCAGAGGCAAGAAATGGAAGACAGCTTGAGTCCTTTCCTGTGTTGCAAGTATTTCCTCTTCTCTCCTGCCAGCTCACCTTATTTCCCATTTCTTGTCTTTGCCTTCTAACTGGAAAGCAAAAATACTGATTTTATAAATATAGTACTTTATACTAAGTAGTGTGTAGTATATATATATGTGTGTGTGTGTATGTATGTATAATAAGAAGAGGAAGAGAGTGAGCAGACAGAGGAATGGAGGGAAAGAAGCAACAACTTCAGTGAGACTGCCTACAAGTTCCTGAGTTTGGTTTCCTGGTAACCTGTCCCTAGATTTCAGCAGGTGCACATACCCAAGGAAACAAAACAACCGAAGGGTTTGCATTTTAATGATTCTATGTGGCTACTTTAAAGAAAGATGCTTTTGAAAAATTGAAAGATTTTTAGAGCAATAAGAAAATACCTGAGCCTTTTACAGAATTTTTTTGGAACAGGTTAAAAAACGTACTCAAATAGTAACTATTATTTTTAGTGTGTATATATATTTTTTAATAATTCAAACACTTCATTAAAATATAGTCAGTTCTAAAGTAATATATAAACAAGATGGTATAATTTAAATGCATCTTACATTTCATTCGCTACATTAAAAATCTTTATTCCAAATTATTGGCTTAGTTTTATAGGTTTTTTTAAATTCTCTAAACTATGATCAATACATGTAAATTTACTATTCTAAACAATACAGTTCAGTGGGGTTAAATGCACTCACATAGTTGCAAAGTTTTGTAGCTTGGAATTAAAATTTTAAGTCCAGTTTGAACTAGATTAAAAGTTACAAGTGAATATAATGTTTCCATGTCTAGGTTTTTAGTTCAGTATTCATGGCTACTGTGGCTTACTGCATGATGGCAGCTACATGAAAGGGAACTAAAACTCATCCCTGCTTGAGATTGTGAAAATGACTTTAAGGAACTCTGGGATCTCAGTGAGTCACTGAATGAGCCTACAGGGAATATCTTCTACACAAATGTGTTTATTATATAGGGAAGAAGGTTTGCCTTACAAATTATATTACAGGTATGTGCATTGTGTGGAAGGGAAGGACAGCAGGACTGGGCAGTTCTGAACAAGATTATTCCATATTGTGATAATTTGTCACTAAAGAATTGCCCAACTGTCTGATATTCAAACCAAATGTGCATTAGATATGAAGTATAATTTTTGAAAACTTCTCTACGGACTAACCTAGTTTCACTTAAATGCTGGTTTGGGTTTTACCAACTAGGGAGGAAGCTTAAATTTAGAAACAGCAGTGGCACTCGTATGTTACCTATTTTCAGACTTCCATCAAGACCTGCCCAATGGCTGGGACTAGTGTTATTTATAGATGAATAACCTGAATTAATTAGAAAAGATGCCACTATATTTCTCCCAACATCCTCGAGATCCTTGGTGGAAGTGACCAGGCTTTATAATGCATGAACAACAACGTCATGGAGTCACTTTGATTTCCCCTCCCAAACCCTTGGCCTCAAAGGCACTGACGTCGAAGCTCCTAACAGAAGCTTGGAGGAATGACGTAGGCCGGGGGCGGGGCCTAGGGGGCGGGCAGAGGGCTGGGGTGAGACGGACAGCTCGGTTTACGTCATTTCCCGCTGCGTCGTTACCATGGGAACAGCAGAGCCAGGCCTGCGGAAATTGGCCAGCGAAGAGATGGCGTCCCCTCCCTCTCAGCGCGTACCGCTCCCGGGCCACTCGCTGGTGTGGCCGCTCGTGTGAGCCTTGCCCAGGCCAGGGCCATATGGGCCCACGCCCTTGATGTCTGTGTGCCCATCCATTTGTTCTTCCCAGATTCTTAGGTTAGTAGGTTTTTTTGTCTTTTGCCCTCAGTATAAGGGACCACAGGTGTTGAAAGGAAAAGTGAAGTTACAAAACTGATGAAAAGACCATGAAACTAATTTGTTTAGTCAGTAAAAAATGTAGTGGGGAAAAAAGGAAGTGTAGGTTCTGAGTCGAACAGATTAGTTTTACGATTGTTTTACAGTTTTTAAAGTAAGAAAAGAATAAAAACACATGGGCTTTTCTCATGAAGTCTTGGATCCCGGGAAGTCAGGCTCTATTGAAGTAGGTATCAGTGACTTGTGATGGTATCGCCCAAAGTAGGTAACACACTTGCAAAAAGCTTTCCCTCTGACTCTCTGAGTGCTGCTGGGTGGAGCACAACACATCGTTATCTAAGCAATGGTTTAATAAAACTTCACTGTAACGTGAAATTTATAAAGAGTCATAATAACCATACGAAATGGGTTTTATTTCTTGTCTAAGGCCAGCAAACTGTTGTACTCCCCTTTTTGTTCTGGACTGTGTCCTCTTAATAACTACTCAAAGACTTGAACCTGTAAAGTTATCCCTCCCTTGCACCTTTCATTTCTCCTCTATTAGATCATACTTAAAAATATCTTAACATGCTTTAGCATTTCCTATAAAGAAGGAAATCTCTTGAATCCATTCCCATACTCCAGCTACAGCCCATTTCTCTCTTCTTCATAACCCTCCAAAGACATTACTGTGTTTACTGTCCCATCTTTCACCCTTCCTCAACCTATCTCTGCCTTCCCCCCACACTCCTCTCAAACAGTGCTTAAAAGATCAGTGAGTTTTCTGACCAAATCTAATTCTTTAGTCTCAACTTACTTGATCCTCCAGCAACGCTTGATACATTGAGCTTCATCAGAGAATAATTTTGAATACTGGAAGATATTTCCTCGTTTTGTACTATGCATGTGTAATGGTGACATATATGCTGCACTTTTAATACGCACTGTTGACATTGTCACCATCTCTTAAATCTAGTCAGCCAAGAAAACGTTAAACCAGTTACTGATTTATAATACTGATTTATAACAATTTCTATGATACAAATGCTCCACCACGGTCAGTTTCAGGTACCATGTGGCCTCAGGAATTGGGAAGACACCGGCAGCATTGTACTATTAACAGTATTTCCACTACCTGGATCCTACAGAGCACTGGGCCTTAACAACAGCATCTGGAGAAACTTTGGGTTGTCACCGCTGTGTTTGTGGTATCTGGTGGACAGAGGAGGGGATTCTTCTAAACACCCTCTCCGGCACAGAGCAATTCCCACTACAAAATAATAACCTGGCCCAAAATATCAATAGTATCGCTCTTAAGAAATCCTGTAGTAAGCTTAAAAACCTCGGGAGAATATTGTAAATAGTAGTGAACTATAGCAAAACGTTCCCACATGGTGAGTGTTGAGTACTATCTTCATGAGTTTAATTTGCTATCATTATTTACGGCTGAGTGATAATAGCTTAGGTTTTTCCATTTCTCCTGTACTCCTTCAGACTGACACATTTAAAACATGAGTCAGATCATGTCTCACAGATCATTAGTTTTGTAAAATAAAACTATTTTTAAAAGGAAAAAACAAAGCACACAAACTGACAAGCTTGCTGATTGTGTGTTTGTATGTGACGACAATGTCAAACATTCCTAACTACTCAATTTCTTTATCTCATTTGGTAGGCACAACGTACGATCTGTGTACCTCTTCCTCCTCATACCTGACACCTTACCCTCTCTCTTAACTTCTCACATTAAGTCTGCAATATGGTGGTGTTCTGATCATGGCAAACTAAATTACAAATCCTTCTTGTTATTCATTATAAAAGTGAGCAAAAACGAGCTTTTAAATTCACTTCTGTAGCCACTTAATATTCACATACATATGTGTGTTTGCATGTATTTGAATAGGGGAGGGGCATATCATTTAAACTTTTTAAAAAAAACTGAATATTATGATAAGAGCCATTTCCATGTCAGTATGTACAGTCACAGCATCATTGTAAATATCCTCAGAGAATTCTATTGCATGAATGTATAACTATTTAACCAGTCCCCTGTTCAGTCTTTTGCTGATTGCCTACTATCTGCTAGCAATAAACAAGAAGAAAGACCCTGGTCTGGAGGGAATTTGCATTGAGGGATGAGACAGACACATAAATAAATATATTCAACAGATATTGACAGTGGTTCTTTCAAGAGGAGATATTAACCTTCTGGGCAGTGTCTAAATATAAATACCCCTTATCCTGTATCACAGGAGAAGCAGGAAGCAGGTATCTACAGAAAACCTGGGTGAATTTAGATCAAAGTGCCTGATAAACATGTTCACACAGTCAATTCAAAGGAATTTTTTTTTAAGTGCAGGGCTAACCAGACGTAGTAGTTCATGCCTGTAATTCCATCACTTGGGAGGCTGAGGCTGGAAGATCATGAGTTTGAAGTCAGCATGGACTACTTAGCACAGCTAAGTCTCAAAAGAAAAAAGAGAGTATGCACATGCAATTCTTGACACTATTCAATTGTCCTAAAAATGTTTAATTTATGCCCATAAACATACTATGGAATTGCTTAATTCTAAATTTTACGGAAGTAAAAAACTGAATATAAATGGGACATTAGGATTATAAAGGGCCTTTTAATATTCTTTCCAAGCACTAAACTGTGTGATTATTTTTATCTGTTTCAGTGCATATTATCGGTTTCAATATATAAAGCAAAAAAAACTTCATACATGTGAAATCACGTTATACCATTGGTGCTAATTCAAGAAAATTTCAGCATTTTTCAAAATAGATTCCCAATTTTGTAGGTAAAAATTTAACCCTGGTTTTGTGTGTGTTGTCATCTTGTTTTGAGACAGGGCCTTGCTTTGTAGTCCAGGCTGGCCTTGAACTCAGGATCCTCCTGCCTCAGCCTCCTGAGTGCTGAGATTATAGACATGTACCATCATGCCCAATCTTTTCCTTTTTAAAAATGAATATATATTCATTTTGTGAGGAAACAGCATAAAACATACACTGGAATCTTTCATTCTTGAACCCTGGTCACTTGTCCACTGTTCTCTCTCCAGAGAGAATCACTCTCAGCAATTTGTTTGATCCCCTTCAGAACCAATTCAAATACACACACACACACACACACACACAATCTTTCATCACAAGATACAAAAAAATCTATCCTACAAAAAATAGTTGTGTGTATACACAAATATGTGTTCAAAGATACTCATTTTGGAATTTTAGCAAGAAAAAAAGACTATGAATGTCCAATAATGGAGAAAAGATTAATACATACAAACCAAGGGATACTGTGCAACTATAAAAAGAATGAGAAAATCCATATTAATATGGAAAAGCCTCCAACACATGTTAAGAAAAAAGGAGGATTATGTAGAGTTTGATCCCTTTAATGCAAACAAATCTGTATGTATGTGTTCATATATGCACATATATGTACAAATACAGGTGTCTACATAGGATGTGAGTATAAGTGTATACTTATATATGTTTTTAAGTTTTAACTCTGTGCAGTAGTACTGAGTCCTCATATTTTATTAGTGAGTAACCTGCAGTTTGAACAAGTTAAATAACTTACACAAGATCACAGCTAAGTATGAAGTAGCATCTATTGATTTAAATCCTGGTCTGAGCTAGTGACAAGAACCTACACTCCCAGCACTCAGGAGGCTCCAGCAGGACGATCACTTGAACTCAGGAGTTTGAGACCAGCTGGGCAACATACAAGACCCTAGCCCAAAACAAACCAACCAAACAAATGAACCCCACAACCCAGGCTTATCTTTCTTCAAAGACCAAAGGCGTTATCTGTCTCCTCATGCTTCCTATATTATTACAACTCTTTGTAAGAAAAGAAAAAAGGCATGACTTATTTCTCATGGGGATCTTTCCCCTTGCTGTCAATTTCAAAACCTGAACAATATACACAATTTGGATGAAACATCTTTGGTTTCAGGCTTCCAAATAATTTTAACTATCAAAAGAGAAAAACTGATAGAAAATGTGTGCTCTTTCTGTTTGATCTGTGTCTGTAAATATTATACACTCATTAGGTGTATATTGTGTGTTCAGATAGGTCAGGGCTTTGGGGATTGAGAAATCTACACATTTTGCATCGTATAAATAACAGTTCAGAATTTTAAATTTTAAAGCACAATTTGTTCATAGTGGATTACGATAAAGCATTTAAGAACCATATTACTAGTGTGGATGAAAGAGGGATATTATTTCACTGTGAGGTATGAACACCTCTGAGATTAAAAATCCATGTCTCCCTGTCTTTAGTGCAGCCTCCCTTTTTTCTTTATATTTGACCATTACTTAAAAATGTTATGAATACCATGCATCTCCTCTCATTATATATGGAAAAAGAAAACTATGCATAATTTATATGACCTACACAAACAGAAAATTCATACTCTTCTCCATTGATAACACTAGAGCAATACTGAAATAATTTTGTCATGACCTAGCTATTCAAGATTGAAAGAGGTGCTTTTTAGAGTAATGACATTTAAGCAGCATAAATAAGAATTTACCTTACTGAAATTTGTTAAAGGATTCTTAAACTAGAATGTCTTTCTCTATCACTAATTCTTTACATTGTGAATAAAAATTGTGAATTCGAAGTACTGATTTTGCTTTGCTCCTTAACAGCCAATCTCAATCTTTCTCTCTCTCTCTCTCTCTCTGTTAGGGGTCTGGGAAACTATGTAGATGCAGATTAAGAAAAGTGTATTTCAGGGCCAGGTGATGGTTTATACCTATAATCTCAGCTACTTGAGGGGCAAAGTAAGGAGGATCACAGTTTGAGGCCAACCTGGGCAAAAAGTTAGGGAGACCCAAACTAACTCTCAGAAACAAGTCAAATGTGGTGATGTGCACCTGTTATCCCAGCTTCTAGGGAGGTGGAGGTAGAGGATTGAGGTTTAAGGCCAGCCTAGGCAAAGTTAGAGACTTTATCTGAAAAAAAAAAAAAACCATAAAGGGCTGGTGTGTGACTCAAGTGGTAGAGCATTTGCCTAGCAAGCGTGAGATCCTGAGTTCAAAACCCAGTACCGCCAAAAAAAAAAGTTTATTTCAAGTTATATATAAAATATGTACAGACCACGGGTGTTAAAGGCAAATGCACTGGAGTTCAGTGCTGGCTTCGTTAATATTTGCCCTTGGGCCTTGAAGCTCAGTCTCCTCATCTCTAACACAGCATATTAAAATCTGCTGTGCAGAGGAGTTGTTGAGATTAGGAAAAATAAACAAAGTGGAACATACCAAGCAATCAATAATAGGTGACTATTTTTATTGCAGTTACTTTGATACCAAACCTCATTTTCATTGTTTCATTTATACAACTCTAATTTCTGTTGTGTTCTAGTGACAGTTTCACAGGAGAACATAGAAAATAACTTTTTTTTTTTTTTTTTGGTGTTACTGGGGTTTGAACTTGGAACCTCACATGTGCCAGGCAGGCACTCTACGTCTTCAGCCATTCTCCCAGCCCTCTCTTTGTACTGAGTATTTTTGAGTTAGGGTCTCACTTTTTCTGTCCAGACTAGCCTCAAACCATGATCCTCCTGATCTCTGCCTCTTAAGTAGCTAGGATTACAGGTGTGAGTCACTGGTGCCTGGATTAAAGTAATTTTAAACATACCCATTTTGTTAATTTTCATTTAGGATTTTCAAATGTCCAAGGAAGAGGAACCAGAACTTAAAAAGCAGGATATAGCTGCGAGAATCATTCAGAGGTCCTGGAAATGTTTCCTTGTGAGTTTATTTACCCACTTCATTAAGAAATAACATAGATGTCACAAAATTCACTGGTTTAAAGTGAATAATTCAATAGATTTTTGTATGTTTATTAGAATTGTGTACTGCTCTTTGCTTTAAAAGCCAACTTTCAAGTTTCAAAAAGTTACAGTCAAGTATTTCATTCACTTCACTCATTTTTATTGAGTTCCTGCCCAGGCACTTTGATGATGACTGCTGTCACTAAAAGTACCACTATGAGGCTCGTTGACTTTGACCTCTTAAATACTTAATTTCTCAACTTGGGAATCACATTCATGAGCAGGTATTAGAGATACATCTATCCACTCAGTATGGACTGAGTGCAACTCTTGCAGAGCTTATTGTGTAAGGATACATTTTTTTCTGGGTTTCGTGGACAGATCTGGTTTCAGTATAAGCAATAGTGCAGGTTGACTTACACAGTTGTGTACTCTGTCTGTGCCTGGTGGTGATTATTATTATTATTTTACACGTGTGTTTGGTGCTGGGGATCAAGCTCAGGGCCTCACACATGCTGCACAAGCCTCTGTCACTGGGCTTCACCCCTGAGGAGTGTATGATGCTGTATGTCACTGTTACTAGCATAGGAGACCATCGTAGCACCAATTAATCAAATCTTGAAAATAGTCTGTTCATTTGCCTCTAGAAAAGCCATTTTGAATTGACTTTTACACAAGGTGAGAGATAGGCACACGTGGATATCCAGTTTTCCTAGAACAGTTTGTTAAAGAGGATGTCGTTTTCTCAGTGTATGTTTGTGGCACCTTTGTCAAGGATCAGATAGCTGTACCTGTGTGAGTTTATTTCTGGGTCCTCTGTTATTGGGTTACACATCTGTTTGTGTGCCAGTACCATGCTGTTTTTATCACTATGGCTCTGTAATGCAGTTTGAAGTCGGGTGTTGTGAAACCCCCAGTATTGCACTTTTCACTCAAGATGGCTTTGGCTATTCAGGGTATTTTCTGCTTCCATATGAAATTTAGAATTATGTTTTTTCTATTTCTGTGAACAATAACATTGGAATTTTGGGAAATTCATTGAATCTGAAGACTGCTTTTGGTAATTTATTTATTTTAGAAACTCATCAGTTTTCAGAAGTTTTTATTTCTTTTTTGCAAACTTATTAGTGTATAGAAAATGTGCTGATCAATTTGCATATTGATCTTTTAAATTTTGTGTAAATTAACTGCACAAAGGGGCTCTACTGGGCTATTTCTGTACTTGTGTACAAGGTACACAAATTCACCCCATCTATTACATGCTCTTAACCCCTTCCACCCTTTACAACAGTATTTAGTGGGTTTTGTTATGCTGTCTTCATACACACATACCATATATGTGTGTGTATATAAAATTATATATTTTATATATTTATTTATAAATGTTTATAAATGTTATATTTATTTATGTGCATATGTAGAGAGAGTTTACCTCCATCATGTTTACTTTCTCCTTTCACCTCCCCCCACTCCCACTTGTTCCCCACAACAGACTACTTTTACAGTAGTGCCCCATTATTATCATCATCATTTTAGATCTAGATTCTGCATATGAGTGAAAACATGTGATTTTGGCTTTTTGAGTTGGACTTATCTCTCCAAAGTGGTGATCACCAGTTCCATCCATTTTCCTGTGTATGGCATGATTTTGTTCTTCTTTAAGCTGAGTAAAACTCCTGAGTACACGTGCGTGTGTGTCACATTTTCTTTATTCATCAGCTGTTGGGCACCTAGGCTAAAGCTGTAGCTTGCCTATTATATGGAGTGCAGTGATAAACCCGAGTGTACACTTATCTGGATTGTCTGCTGATGCACACGCCTTTGGATGTATACCTAAGAGTGGTAGAACAGGGTCATAGGGTAGTTCAATTTTTAGTTTTTTTGAGAAACCCTTATACTGATTTTCATGAGATTTGCACTATGAAAATTTACATTCACACCGCAGTGTAAGGCTTCCTCTTTCCCCTGCATCTCCATCAGCATTCGTTGTCTGTGTTCTTGCTGGCAGCCATTCTGACTGGGGTGAAGTGGAAACTCAACGTGGTTTTGATTCACATTCTCTTTATGGCTAAGGAGTATTTATTAGGCATTGGTACTTCTTCTTTAGACAGCTGTTCAACTAATTTGTTCATTTATTAACTGGATTACTCTTTTGGTATTTAATGTTTTAAGCTCTTCATATATTCTGGATATTAATCCTTTCTCCCATGCTGTGGCCTGTCTCTGCATCTGGTAATGACCTCCATAGATGTGCAGCAGCCTTTTAATTTGATGCACTTCCGTTTGTCAATTCTTGCTCTTATTTCCTGGGCAATTAGACTCCCATTCAGAACATAGTTACCTATGCCTGTTTCTTCACATGTTTTCCCTGTATTTTCCTGTAGTAGCTCAAAATTTCAGATCTTACATTAAATGGTGATAATCTGACCTTTATTCTTTGTATCCCTTTCTTTTACCTTATTTCTTTGGGTAGACATTCAAGCACTGTATTGAATGAGAGTGCAAAGAGTGAACACTTTTGTCTTTTTCCTGACGTTAAAGGAAATGCTTTTGCTTTTCCCTGTTTGGAATGATGTTGGCTGCAGGTTTTTCACTACAGCCTTTATTATGTTGAGGCTTGTTATTTCTATTCCTAGTTTATTGAAGTTTTTATCATGAAAGGATTTTTTGTCATTAATATTTTTATTAGGATATATTCATTGTACAGGGTGATACATTGTGACAATTTCAAAAAGGTTTATATTGTACATTGGTTAGATCACCCCAATGTGTCTCCCCCTCATCCTCCCTATCTCACTTAAAGCAATCGCAACAGGTTTCTTTGTTCTATTTCATAGAAGTATATGAAGTCCATCAACCATACACCCTCACCTTAATATCCTTCGTTCACTCTCCCCCACCCTCCAACTACTCCCCCCACACACAGTGTACCTATTTTACAGTCCTGTCTTTCACTATTAATATCTAAGTTTATGTTCAAAGAGTTTTCTTAATGTATCCCTGCTGTGAGTGTACTTTACTTTGGTCCATTCAACTCCTTCCATTGCTTTCCCTTAACCCTTTACCTCCCACCCCCCCATTTTCAACAGCTTTCAATACACATCCTTATTCTCTACTGTCACAGATGTTATGTTTACAATACTGTTGATGCTTTATCATTCTCGTTTTCTTTCCCTCCTTCCCTGAGTTCCAGAGAGTAGCTCTACTATTACAAACACATTCTACATATGAGTTTGTATATGATCATGCTTGTTTTTGTGTATATGTTTGTCTTTAGATCTATCATCCACATATGAGAGAAAACGTGGCCTTTGTGTTTCTGAGCCTGGCTTACTTCACTTACCATGTCCTACAGTTGCACCCCTTTACCTTCAAACTACATGGTGTCATTATTCCTTTTGGCTGAGCAAAACTCCATTGTGTATGTATACCACATTTTCTTGATCCATTTATCAGTTGTAGAGCACCTGGGTTGTTTCCATAGCTTTGCTATTGTGAACAGTGCTGCAATGAACATTGGTGTACAAGTGTCTTTATTGTGAGGGACATTGATTTTTGTATCTATTGAGATGATCATGTGATTTTTGTTCTTTATTCTGTGTATGTGCTTTATGTTTATTGGTTTGCATGCGTTGAATTATCCTTGAATCTTTGTAATGAAACCAACTTAATCATAGTGTATGATCTTTTTAATGTATTTATAAATTTGGTTTGTAAGTATTTTATTGAGAATTTCTATGTCTATGTCAGTTAGGGAAATTGGTCCATAAATTATGTTCTTTTTCTGGTTTTGGTATCAAGGTAATAACTGACTTTGCAGTGTTCCTTTCTATTTGATGGGTTAGTTTGAAGAGTATTGGTGTTAGTTCTTTAAAGGCCTGATAGAATTCAGCAGTGAATCATTCAGTCCTGGGCTTTTCTTTGTTGAGAGAATCTTTATTATGGTTTCAATCTCTGCTTGTTATAGATCTGTTTAAGTGGTTTATAACCTCTTGGTTCAATTTTGTAGGTCAAAATGCATCTAGAAATTTGTCCAATTCTTCTAAATTTTCCAGTGTATTATAACATGTTTTCATACTATTATCTAATGATCCTCTGAATTTGTTGATACTTCTTTTTATTCTCTAATTTTATTAATGTGTATCTTTTTGTTTTTGTAAGTTTGGCTAAGGGTTTATCAGTCTTATTTATATTTCTAAAGAACCAACCTTTTATTAATCAATGAAATTGATTACTGTCTTTTAGTCTCCATCTCATTAATTTCTACCCTGATCTTTATTATTTGTATCTGTCCACTAATTTGGGGTTTGGTTTATTCTTGTTTTTATAAGAGCATTAGGTGTATCATCAGGTTATTTATTTGAAATGTCTCTGGGTTTTTGTTTTTGTGGTACTGGGGTTTGAACTTGGGGTCTTGCACTTGCTAGGCAAGTGGTCTATCACTTTGAACCAAACCCTAGTCCTCCTTATGTTTTGTTGTTTTGTTTTGTTTTTGATTTTAGTATAGGTGTTCATAGCTATAAATTTTCCTCTTAGCCTTTGCTGTATTCCAAAGGTTCTGGTAAGTTTTCATTTTCATTTGTTTCTAGAAATTTTATTTTCCCCCTTATTTCTTCAATGACCCACTGGTTAATCCACAATATATTATTCAATCTCCATGTGTTTCAATATTTTCTGTTTTGTTTTTTCTTTTTTTGCTGTTGTTTTTCAGTTTTATTTCATTTGTGGTCTAATAAAATACAGGAGGTTATTTCACTTTACTTGTATTTAAAACTTGCGTTATGTCCCAAAATGTAGTATATTTTGGAGAAAGTTCCAAGGACTGCAAAGAAGAATGTGCATTGTGCATCTATTGGATGAAATATTCAAAAGATATCTGTTAAGTCCATTTGGTCTATACTGTTTAATTCTGAGGTTTTTAAAATTTATTTTTCTGGATCACTTATCTATTGGTGAGAGTAGAGTATTGAAGTCATACACTATTACTGTGTTCAGGGTCTATCTGTGCTCTTATGTCCAGTAGTGTATGTTTTATGAAAATGATTGTACCAATGTTTGGATATATATTTATCATTATTATCTCCTCTTGATGGATTTTTTTTCCTATATTTATATGAAATGACCTCCTTTGTCTCTTCTGACTGATTTTGGCTTCAAGTCTGTTTTGCCAGATATGAATATAGCTACTCCAACTTGTTTTGAGGCTCTGTTTGCTTGGGTTATCTGTTTTCATCTTTCACTTTAAGTTTGTATCTGTCTTTTTGCAAGTGAGGTGTATTTCTTGTAGGAATCAAATGGTTGGGTTTGTTTTTTAATCAAACTTGACCATTTATGCCTTTTGATTGGACAATTGTGACCTTTACCATCTAGTATTATTATTGAAAGGCATATAATAATTCTTAGCATTGTGTTGTTTTGTGATATTTACTTCTTAATTCTCATTTGATTTTCTACTCATCTGGTTGGATTGATTCTTTCCCATTTTCCTGGTTGCATTTATCTTCATCTTCTGGGTATACTTACTTTTAAGTATGTTCTGCAGTGCTGGTTTAGTGGCCATGAATTCCTGTAGTTTTTTTTTTATCGTGGAAAGTTTTTACTTCTTTAATTATGAAGCATAGCTTTGCTGAATATAGTAGTCTAGGTTGACAGTTATTTTATTTCAGGGCTTAGAATATATCATTCCAGGGCTGGTGGAATGGCTCAAGTGGTAGAGTGGATGCCTAGCAAGCATTGAGGCCCCAAATTCAAACTCCAGTACTGCTGAAAAAAAATATATATATGTATCATTCCATGCCCTCATTGCTTTTGGAGTTTCTGTTGAGAAACTTGCTGTTATTCTGATGGTGTTGCCTGTATCTGTGACCCATAGCCTTCAATAGTCTTTCTTTGTTTTGTATATTTGGTGTCTTAACTGTAATATGCCTTGGACAGGTTCTTTAATGATCTCATCTGTTTTGTGTTCTTAGCTTCCTGTAGCTGGATAATCCTCTTTATCCATATTGAGAAAATTTTCTGCCATTATTTTATTGACTATCTTATCTATGCTTTTAGCTTACACATTTTCTCCTTCTTTTATACCCATAATACATAGGTTTTGTCTTTTAATAGTGCCCCAGAGGTCTTGCCTATTCTGTTTGTACAATCTTAGTATTTTTTCTGTCTTTATATAAGTGTTCTACTTCCTCTATTTTATCTTCAAGTCCTGACATTCTATCTTCACCTCATTCTACTGTAATAGTGAAGTTTTCAACAGAGTGGTTTTTTTTGTGGGGGAGGGGGTTGGCTTTTCCTTTCCAGAATCTCTGTTTAATTTTTTGAGCATTTTTGTCTTTATTGAATTCTACTCTCATATCCTACATTTTCTTCTTTATTTAGCTTTTTGTTTGAATTCTGAGTTTATTCAGCAGCTATTTGTATTCTCTTTGAAATAATTCAGGTGTTTATACATGTCTTTTAATTTTGTTGATGATCATTCTTTTGAGTTCATTGTTTGATATTTTATCCACCTCACTGTTGTTCAAGACCTTTATTGTGGAATTGTTGGCTTTTGAGAGACATGTTCCCTTGTTCTTTCATATTACTTGTAGTTTAGCTTTGTGATTTGTGTAACTGAAGCCATGTTTTTGGTTAGAGGTTTTAATCTCCTGTGTCCTTTCAGTTGAATCCTTTCCCATGGTTTAGGCAAGGCTGGGTAGTGTCTGAGTTGTGATTTATTTTCTCAGCAGTGGACTGGTGTGTGGCTCAGTAGTGAAACTTTTTCCCACAGTGCTCAAGACATTGGGTCTAACCCCCTACACTATTCAGGAAGAAGACTAGCTATAGAAGCAATCATAGTTGATAGGCACACCCACTATGAGAATATGGTAATCCCTAATTGAGAAAAATCACCAGGTGCTAATTGCTCACACTTATAATCCTAGCTGCTTGGGAAGCTGAGATCAGGAGAATTTTTGGTTCAAGGTCAGCCTGGGGGAAAGTTCATAAGATCCAATCTCATCCAGTAGCTGGACATGGTGGCATGTGCCTGTCTTCCCCAGTCACATGGGAGGCCAAGATTGGAAGGATCCTGGTCCAGATCAGCCTGGCCAGAAAGCAAGATCCCATCTCTAAAATAATTGGAGCAATAAAGGGCCGGAGGGAGGTGTAGCTCAAGTGGTAGAGTGCCTGCCTAACTAGTGTGAAGCCCAGAACTGCCAAAAGTAAAGTCATCATCGCTGCTACAGTATCTTTAGATGAATAAAGGACCAAAAACAGTACCTCATGAACTAGGAAGACATTTGTTAACATGGGTAGTAATGAACAGAAGATAGGAAGGATAATACTAATGAATAACATGTATGGTTAATAAAGATGGAATGGGTGGCAGCTCAGTATATACAGGGTGGGTAATGAGAAAGAAGGAAATAGAAAGGATTCAGCTAAAGGTATAGGTGAAGAAAAAAGGAGAGAGATAAATGACCTGACAATCTAACAACCTGCCAAAGACAGTGTCAACAAAGAAAGTTGTGGATAGAGGACAAGAGAGACAAGAAAAATGAGAATTAATCTAATTTCAAACAGAAAGAAAATAGGTCTGGGGAGGGGTGATAGGAAAGGAAGGGTAAGAGATGATTAAAATTGAATATTAAAAGGTGGGTGTTGGGGATCATGTATGATGGCTGCAAAACAAAAAATAAAAAGAGAGAGAGAGAAAAAATGAAGAACAAAAAAAGAAAGCTATCTTTACTATCCACACCTTCCCGCTGGCATTCTGATCTGAGCTTCCATCAGAATCACCCATGAAGCTGTCCTTCCAGCGACATAGGGCTTCAATAGCTTACATTTCCAAAATCTTCCAACATTTCCAAAATCTTTCAAATTGCTCCTGAAAACAAGTGCTAAAGGCCAGTGAGCCACATGGCCAGGTTCAGTCATAGGAACAACCCCACTTCTCTGCTACCATTTTTCTGCATTACTCACTTCTGTGTCACTGTCACCAAAATACCAAGGAACTAAGCACAGAGATATTGAGCAACTTTTCCTGGGTCACACAGCTAGCAAGTACCCAGATAATATACTCTAGCCAGGTGCTGGTGGCTTACGCCTGTAATCCTAGCTATTCAGGAGGCAGAGATCAGAAGGATCATGGTTTGAAGCCAGCCTAGGGAAATCGTTTGCAAGACCCCTATCTTGAAAATACTCGACACAAAAAAGGCTGGCAGAGTGATTCAAGTGGCAGAGTGCCTTCCTAGCAAGCCTGAGGCTCTGAGTTCAAAACCTCAGTACCACCAAAAAAATAGTATGCCATACTCAGTGGTCTCAACCACTGTCTGTGTTTTATTTATAGCTAGTGGTGGTTCAACTGTGAATTTAACAGTAAGACTCTTTGTAGAATAATGCTTGTCAAAACAAATCCAGGGTGGACAACAGATCTAAAATCTAGTTTGTAACATAAAATCTATTTTCATAAATTTTATTTTTGCCCTAATTATGCAAACAACTAATCAGAGATAGAAAATCCAGTTTTTACCATAAAATCTTATGTGTTTGACCCTTTAGAATGTTGCTATATTCCAACACTTGAAAAGACTGATTGACTTAAGAAGACAAGGGGAGCCACGTCAGATAGTGAGACATATCAATCCTAAAGAGGTGAGGACATTATTTGTTGAAATAACATTTTATTTTTTCCTTAAGATATGCATGGTTCCTTTACCAATTCAATATGCCCATATTTGTTTCTTTGAATCCAGTTTTTATTGAATTATTACTTGTTAAAAGCTATGAAGCACAAATAAATGAGGACTAGGCGTGTTGGGGCAGGCTCTAATCCCAGTTACTCGGAAGGTGGAAGTAGGAGGTCATGGTCTGAGTCCTCCCCAGGCAAAAGTGAGAGACTGTACTTGAAAAATAAACTAAAGCAAAAAGGGCCAGGGCTACAACTCACATGTCAGAGCGCCTGCCTAGCAAGCACAAGGCTCTGAGTTCAAACCCCAGTGCTACATGTATTGCAACCAGGCTCCATAAGCCTCACCAGATCTTTGGGTCTTTGTTTCCATGGCTGCTGCCAAACCAGGGAGAGGGGATGTCAGATGGGTTATCAAAAACACCATAGTGCTTTCTTAACAAAATTTAGTAGACTTCGTCTCCATTAAAAACACTCCCGTGGTTACTCTAAGTTTTTAAAATTAGGTTTCAAAGTTCTGATGAGTTTGAGTCTTAGAGCCTCAAATCCACCATTTTCACTCTCCCCAGAGGCTTTTTATTGGAGGAGGGGTTTGGAAATTGACCAGCTAATTGAGAAAGTGGTGTGGAAATACCAGGCACCCAAGAATAGCCTGGAAGTGTCTTCTTGAAGGAGAATGAGAAGACCGGAGAAATTCTCTATCAGATAGGACTTGTTATAAAGCTGTAATAGTGAAGACCAGATAGAAAAACTACTCGGTGTAACAGTCGAGAACTCACACAGACCAGCATGTCGGTGATCACGTGATTTGTTATAGCACACCCAATGCCAAATTTTTATTCTTTTTCCCCCAGCTTGATTGTGATAAAATACATGTAACGCACACTTTACCATCTTAACCCATTTTTAAGTATACAGTTCAGTCATGATGTCGCGCAACCATCGCCATCATCTATAAATCTTTTCCTCTTATAAAACAGAGTCGAACGAATGAATTTCTACCTCAAAGCATGTTACATGGTTCTATTTATATGCAGCTCAAAAATAAAAATCTGAAGTATGATGTTAGAATTCAAAATTGCATTTGCTTTGTAAAGAAGGGATTGGCGGTGCTTTCAAGGCATGGGAAGGGGGTCTTGAGGATGAAGACCTTAGCTACATATTCACGCGTTATGCACCTTCAGCCCGTGGCTCATTTGGATGTAGGTGTATTTGTGGGCTTTGCCTTCTGTTCCATCAATCTGTCTGCTTACTGCTGCTTAACAGTGATTTTGAAGTTAGGCAGTGTCAGTCTTTTGAGCTTGCTGTTCTCCATCACTGCCATTGTGGCTAGTCTAGGTTTCTTGTATTTCTACATAATGTTTATAATCAGTTTGTTCATATACACAAAACAAGTGGGAAGAACGGGTACCATGATAATATTGGGTCTTCTTATCCAGGTACTGGGAATATCTTCTCATTCATTTAATCATCATTTATTTCCCTCGTCATCATTTTGTAGTTTTCCTCATATTTATATTAATACATTTATATTTATGTCTAAGTATTTGTTTCATTTACTCCTAAGCATTTCACTTTTGGGGGTGCTATCCTGAGTAACATTCTTTTTATTTCAAATTCCAGTTGTTCATTGCCAGACTATAAGAAAGCTACTGGCTTTTGTATGTTAACCTTGTATGTTCCGACAGTTATAGTTCCCTTATTAGTTCCAGCGTTTCTGTTCTGAGTTATTGGTATTTTTTTTACATAAACTATTACACAATCTGTGAACAAAGACTTATTTTTCCTTCTCAGTTTGCATACCTTTCCCTTTCTTGTATTATTGTTGTGTTATCTTGTATTATTATTATTGTATTAGCTAGAACTTCCAGTGTGACATTCAATAAAACAGTAAAGGGATATCTGTGCCCCTGTTCCTGATGTTAGCAAGAAAGCATTCGGTTTCTTACCATTAAGTGAGCTCGTCTGTATTTTTCTTGTGGGTGTTTTTGTGGCGTAAAGGAAGTTTCCCTCCATTCCAGTTTGCATTCACTACTATGAGTGGGTGTTGAATTTTGTCAAATGCTTTTTGGTATCTAGTGTGCAATCATGTGATTCTTTTCTTTACACTGTTTGTAATGTAGTAAGGGTTTTCATATCTGGAATAAATTCCACTTGATCATGGTATATAATTATTTTATAAAGTATTTGATTTGCTAATAGATTTTTAAGTTTAAGTATCTGTGCTCAGGAGAGAGATGGTTTGTAGTTTTCCTTAATTGTAATGCCCTGTGTCTGCTTTTGGTATTAAGGGTAACGCTAGCCTCAGAAAATGTTAGAGAGTACACTTTGCTTCTGTTTTCAGAAGAAATCATACATAATTAGTATAACTTCTTCCTTAAATGTTTGGAATTTGCCAGTGAACTTGCCTGGGCCTGCTGCTGTCTACCGTGGAAGATTTCAATTATTAATCCAATTTCTTTAGTAGAGATGGGCCCATTCAGTTCATCCACTTTTCCTCATGTGAATTTTGGTAGCTTGTGTCTGTCAAGGATTTCATCTAGGGTATTGAATTTGTGGATATGGAGATGTTCATAAAGTTGGCTCATCCTTTTAACGTCCATGGAATCAGTAAAGGTTTCTCTATTTATACTTATGATATTAGTAGTTTGTTCTTGTTCTTGTCTTAGTTTCTCTGACCAGGAACTTATCAATTATATTATCTTTTTAAACCAGCTTTTTACTTCTTTGGTTTTTTTTTTTTCTCTTATCAATTTCTTTTTTTTTTTTTTTTTTGGCAGTACTGGGGTTTGAACTCAGGGCCTCACACTTGCTAGGCAGGTGCTCTACAATTTGAGCCACTCCACCTGCCTTTTTTTTGTGAGGGTGTTTTTTTCAAGATAGGGTCTCATGAACTATTTGCCCCTGCTGGCTTTGAACTGTGATCCTCCTGATCTCTGCCTCCTGAGTAGCAAGGATTATGGGCGTGAGCCTCTGGCCCCTAGCCTTCAATTTATTATTCCTGATTTCTGCACTAATTTTTATTTCCTCTTGCTTACTTTGGCTTTAATTTTGTTTTTAGATCCTTTAGGTGGAAACTTAGATTGTTGGTGTCAGATACTTCTTGTTTTGTAACATATGCATTTAATGCTATAAATTTTCCCCTAACCCCTGTTTTTGCTGCATCTCACAAATTTTGATACATTGTATTTTCATTTGGTTCAAAATATTTTAGTTTGTCAGGCATAGATAGCCAACACCTGTGATCCTAGCTACTCAGGAGGCAGAGATCAGGAGGATCACAGTTCAAAGCCAGCCTGGGCAAACAGTTTGTGAGACCCTGTCTCAAATACCTAACACAAAAAGGGCTGGTGGAGTGGCGCAAGGTGTAGGCTCTGAGTTCAAGCCTCAGTGCCATAAAAGCAAACAAACAAAAACAAAAAGCAAACAACATCAACAAAACAACACATTCGGTGGAGGAAAGGTAGCTCTTCAACAAATGTTGCTGGGAAAACTGGGTATCTGCCTGTGGAAAACTGAAACTAGATCCATGTCTTTCACTCTGTTTAAGTATCAACTCAAAATGGATCAAGGACCTTAATGTAAGACCTGAAACTTTGAAAGTAGTGCAGAAAAGACCAGGGAATACACAGGAAGTAACATGCATAAGCAAGGACTTCCTCAATAGAACTCAAATGGCTCAGCAACTAAGAGAAAGGACTGACAAATGGGACTACATGAAATTTAAAAGTTTCTGCACAACAAATTGAAAAGGCAGCCCATAGAATGGGAGAAAATCTTTGCCAGCTATACGTCTGACAAGGCATTAATAGCTAGAATATACAGAGAGCTCAAAAATTAAACTCCCAAAGAATCAATGATCCAATGAAGAAATGGGCAAATGAACTGAACAGGGATTTGTCAAAGAAAGAAACACAAATTGGCAAAAAGCACATGAAGAAATGCTCACCATCCCTGGCCATAAAAGAAATGCAAATCAAAACCACATTAAGATTCCACCTCACTCCTATTAGAGTGGATGCCATTAAGAACACAAATGACAACAAATGTTGGTGAGGATGTGGGGAAAAATGAGCCCTCATACACTGCTGGTGGGGATGTAAGCTAGTACAACCACTATGGAAGATAGTATGGAGGCTCCTCAAAAAACTAAATATATAACTGCCATATGATCCACCAAACCATTCATAGGGATATACCCAAAGGAATGTAAGTCAGGATACAACAGACACACTTGCACACCCATGTTTATTGTAGCATTATTCACAATAGCCAAGTTATGGAAACAATCCGGAATGCCCTACGACTGATGAATGGATTTAGAAAATGTGTTGTGTGTATATACTGTGTATATACACACGCATATACACAGTGGAATTTTATTCATCCATAAGGAAGAATGAAACCATGTGGTTTGAAGGTAAATGAATGCAATTGGAGAGCATTACGTTGTTAAGTGAAGCACACTAGGCTTGGAAAGACAGAGGCCATGTGTTTTCCCTCATATCCGGGAGACGACACAATACAAATACAAGCAATATTATGAAAAACAGGTCACGCTAATGGGAGAGGGAGGGTAAAAGAAAGAAGTTAAGAAGGTGAATATGGTTGATATACTTCTTATACAAAAATGAGTATAGAATTTTTAAACTAGTTGAAATCACCACAAGAAGGAGAGCTAAGGTAGAGAGGAGAAAAACAGAGGGGACGAACCAATTTGGGTTATAATACATATATACATGGAAATGTCACAATGAAACTCCTTGTATAGCTATCTTAAACAAACCAAAAAGTCTTTTTTTCAAAAATGGAGAACAGGAAGGTTAAAAACAGGTCCTGTTGGTGCCAGTGGAAGAGGGGAGGATATAAGGAAAGGGTGTAGGAGGGTGAATATGGTGGAATATTATGTACTCATGTGTGAAAATGGGAAGATGACACCTGTTGAAGCTGTTCCAGGAATGTGGGGAGGGGGATAAAGAATGATACAGGGGTGAATTCAACTACAATGTATTGTAAGAACTTTTGTAAATGTCACAATGTACACCCAGAATGACAATAATGTGATAAGAGAAAAAACAAAGAAAAAACCCAACACAGAAAAAGGGGTGGTAGAGCACCTGCCTAGCAAGTGTGAGGCTCTGATTTCAAATCTCAGTACCACCTATATATATATTATATATTTATGATACATTTTAGTTTCTGTTGAGACTAGTTATTGGGCTATTTTATTTAGAAATGTGTTGTTTAATATTGAACTTTTAGTGTTTTCCAGCTGTCTTTCCATTACTGATTTCTAGTTTAATTGCATTGAGTAGTGACAACATATCCTCCAAGCTTGTTAAGATGTTTTATGGCACAGAACCTGTTCTTAACTTGAGTAATGAGTATGCTGCTGTTATTGAAGTTCTCTGTGAACTGCAAGCAGATTAATGGTGCTGTTCAGTTCAGAAATAGCCTTGCTGATTTTCTGCCTGTTGAACCTGTCACTTACTGATACAAGTGTTAAGCTCCAATTATAATAACAGATTCCTCTGTTTTTCCCTTTCACTTCCATCCATTTGGGCCTGACACATGTTGACCTCTGTTGTTAGATGCACGTACACTCGGGATTGTTACCCTTTTTTAGTGAGTTGACTACTTCACTGCTCTTTCACCCTGGTGATTTTCCTTGCTCTAACTTCCACTTTATCCAAAGTAAATCTATCTGCCCAGCTTTCGCTTGATTAGAGTTAGCATCCTTCATTTCCCACATTGCTTTGCTGTTAACTTATCTGTAACCCTGTGTGTAAAGCCACTTCTTCCCTGTAACTGTCTTTGTTGTTTCTATCCACTCTGATGTCCCTGCTCTTTAACTGGTGTATCCGTCCTTTAGACATTTAAAAAAAATTGTTTCTATTTCCTCCTTGCTCTCTTGCTTGGTGGCTCATTCATTTGCTCTTCTTGTTTTCTGTTGTGTTGCTTTCCACTATTTTTTTTCCTTCTCTGACTTTAATTAAGCATTTTATGTGATCCTACTTTCTCTCCTCTGTTAGCAAATTAATTTCACTGGTTGCCATAAAGTTTGCGGTGAACATTTCCAGCCAAGCTAAGTCTTTTTTTTTTTAAATTTTATTATTCATATGTGCATAAAAGGCTTGGGTCATTTCTCCCCCCTGTCCCCACCCTCTCCCTTACCACCCACTCCGCCCCTTCAATACCCAGCAGAAACTATTTTGCCCTTATTTCTAATTTTGTTGTAGAGAGAGTATAAGCAATAATAGGAAGGAACAAGGGTTTTTGCTAGTTGAGATAAGGATAGCTATACAGGGAGTTGACTCACATTGATTTCCTGTGTGTGTGTGTTACCTTCTAGGTTAATTCTTTTTGATCTAACCTTTTCTCTAATTCCTGGTCCCCTTTTCCTATTGGCCTCAGTTGCTTTTAAGGTATCTGCTTTAGTTTCTCTGCGTTAAGGGCAACAAATGCTAGCTAGTTTTTTAGGTGTCTTACCTATCCTTACCCCTCCCTGTGTGCTCAAAGTCCAATCCCATTGTTGTGTTTGCCCTTGATCTAATGTCCGCATATGAGGGAGAACATACGATTTTTGGTCTTTTAGGCCAGGCTAACCTCACTCAGAATGATGTTCTCCAATTCCATCCATTTACCAGAGAATGATAACATTTCGTTCTTCTTCATAGCTGCATAAAATTCCATTGTGTATAGATACCACATTTTCTTAATCCATTCGTCAGTGGTGGGGCATCTTGGCTGCTTCCATAACTTGGCTATTGTGAATAGTGCTGCAGTAAACATGGGTGTGCAGGTGCCTCTGGAGTAACCTGTGTCACAGTCTTTTGGGTATATCCCCAAGAGTGGTATTGCTGGATCAAATGGTAGATCGATGTCTAGCTTTTTAAGTAGCCTCCAAATTTTTTTTCCAGAGTGGTTGTACTAGTCTACATTCCCACCAACAGTGTAAGAGGGTTCCTTTTTCCCCGCATCCTCGCCAACACCTGTTGTTGGTGGTGTTGCTGATGATGGCTATTCTAACAGGGGTGAGGTGGAATCTTAGCGTGGTTTTAATTTGCATTTCCTTTATTGCTAGAGATGGTGAGCATTTTTTCATGTGTTTTTTGGCCATTTGAATTTCTTCTTTTGAGAAAGTTCTGTTTAGTTCACTAGCCCATTTCTTTATTGGTTCATTAGTTTTGGGAGAATTTAGTTTTTTAAGTTCCCTATATATTCTGGTTATCAGTCCTTTGTCTGATGTATAGTTGGCAAATATTTTCTCCCACTCTGTGGGTGTTCTCTTCAGTTTAGAGACCATTTCTTTTGATGAACAGAAGCTTTTTAGTTTTATGAGGTCCCATGTATCTATGCTATCTCTTAGTTGCTGTGCTGCTGGGGTTTCGTTGAGAAAGTTCTTACCCACACCCACTAATTCCAGAGTATTTCCTACTCTTTCCTGTATCAACTTTAGAGTTTGTGGTCTGATATTAAGATCCTTGATCCATTTTGAGTTAATCTTGGTATAGGGTGATATACATGGATCTAGTTTCAGTTTTTTGCAGACTGTTAACCAGTTTTCCCAGCAGTTTTTGTTGAAGAGGCTGCTATTTCTCCATCATATATTTTTAGCTCCTTTGTCAAAGACAAGTTGGTTATAGTTTTGTGGTTTCATATCTGGGTCCTCTATTCTGTTCCACTGGTCTTCATGTCTGTTTTTGTGCCAGTACCATGCTGTTTTTATTGCTATTGCTTTGTAATATAGTTTGAAGTCAGGTATTGTGATACCTCCTGCATTGTTCTTTTGACTGAGTATTGCCTTGGCTATTCGTGGCCTCTTGTGTTTCCATATAAATTTCACGGTAGATTTTTCAGTCTCTTTAATGAATGTCATTGGAATTTTGATGGGAATTGCATTAAACATGTAGATTACTTTAGGGAGTATCGACATTTTTACTATGTTGATTCTACCAATCCATGAGCATGGGAGATCTCTCCACTTTCTATAGCCTTCCTCAATCTCTTTCTTCAGAAGTGTATAGTTTTCCTTGTAGAGGTCATTCACATCTTTCGTTAGGTTTACACCTAGGTATTTGATTTTTTTTTGAGGCTATTGTAAATGGAATTATTTTCATGTATTCTTTTTCAGTTTGCTCATTATTAGTGTATAGAAATGCTAATGATTTTTCTATGTTGATTTTATATCCTGCTACCTTGCTATAGCTATTGATGATGTCTAGAAGCTTCTGAGTAGAGTGTTTTAGGTCTTTAAGGTATAGGATCATGTCGTCTGCAAATAGGGATATTTTGACAGTTTCTTTACCTATTTGTATTCCTTTTATTCCTTCTTCTTGCCTAATTGCTCTGGCTAGGAATTCCAGTACTATGTTGAATAGGAGTGGAGATAGTGGGCATCCTTGTCTGGTTCCTGATTTTAGAGGGAATGGTTTCAGTTTTTCTCCATTAAGTATAATGCTGGCTGTAGGTTTGTCATATATAGCTTTTATAATGTTGAGGTACTTTCCTTCTATTCCTAGTTTTCTTAGAGCTTTTATCATGAAATGGTGTTGGATCTTATCAAAGGCTTTTTCTGCATCTATTGAGATGATCAAGTGGTTTTTGTCTTTGCTTCTGTTAATGTGGTTTATTACGTTTATTGATTTTCGTATGTTGAACCACCCCTGAATCCCTGGGATGAAGCCTATTTGGTCGTGGTGAATAATCTTTTTGATGTGTTGTTGAATTCGGTTTGCCATTATTTTGTTGAGGATTTTTGCATCAATGTTCATTAAGGAGATTGGCCTATAGTTCTCCTTTTTGGAGGTGTCTTTGCCTGGTTTTGGGATAAGTGTAATACTGGCTTCATAAAGTGTGTTAGGCAGTTTTCCTTCCCTTTCTATTTCGTGGAACAGTTTAAGGAGGGTTGGTATCAGTTCTTCTTTAAAGGTCTGATAGAATTTGGCAGAGAATCCATCAGGTCCTGGACCTTTCTTTTTGGGGAGACTCTTGATTGCTGCTTCAATTTCATTTTGTGTTATAGATCTATTCAGGTGATTAATTTCCTCTTGGTTCAGTTTTGGATGATCATATGTATCTAGAAATCTGTCCATTTCATTAAAATTTTCAAATTTATTTGAATAAAGGTTCTGAAAGTAGTCTCTGATGATTTCCTGGACTTCCATGGTGTTTGTTGTTATCTCCCCTTTTGCATTCCTGATTCTACTAATTTGGGTTTTTTCTATACTCATTTTAGTCAGGTTTGCCAGGGGTCTATCGATTTTGTTTATTTTTTCAAAGAACCAACTTTTTGTTTCATTAATTCTTTGTATGGTTTTTTTGGTTTCTATTTCATTGATTTCAGCTCTTATTTTTATTATTTCCCTCCTATTTGTTTTGGGATTTGCTTGTTCTTATTTTTCTAGGAGTTTGAGATGTATCCTTAGGTCATTGATTTGAGATCTTTCAGTGTTTTTAATATATGCACTCATGGCTATAAACTTTCCTCTTAGGACTGCCTTAGCTGTGTCCCATAGGTTCTGGTAGGTTGTGTTTTCATTTTCATTGACTTCCAGGAACTTTTTAATTTCCTCTTTTATTTCATCAATGATCCATTCTTCATTAAGTAATGAGTTATTTAGTTTCCAGCTGTTTGCATGTTTTTTGTCTTTACTTTTGTTGTTGAGTTCTACTTTTACTGCATTGTGATCAGATAGTATGCACGGTATAATTTCTATTTTCTTGTATTTGCTGAGACTTGCTTTGTGTCCTAGGATATGATCTATTTTGGAGAAGGTTCCATGGGCTGCTGAGAATGTATATTGTGTAGAAGTTGGATGAAATGTTCTGTAGACATCTACTAGGTCCATGATCTATTGCATATTTTAGATCTTGGATTTCTTTATTGATTTTTTGTTTGGATGACCTATCTATTGATAATAATGGGGTGTTAAAGTCTCCCACAACCACTATGTTGGCGTTTATATATGCTTTTAGGTCTTTCAGGGTATGTTTGATGAAATTGGGTGCGTTGACATTGGGTGCATACAGGTTGATAATTATTATTTCCTTTTTGTCTATTTCCCCTTTTATTATTATGGAATGTCCTTCTTTATCTCGTTTGATCAATGTAGGTTTGAAATCTACTTTGTCAGAGATAAGTATTGCTACTCCTGCCTGTTTTCGGGGGCCATTGGCTTGGTAAATCTTCTTCCAGCCTTTCATCCTTAGCCTATGCTTATTTCTGTCGGTGAGATGGGTCTCCTGTAAGAAACAAATTGTTGGATCTTCCTTTTTAATCCATTTTATTAAGCGGTGCCTTTGATGGGGGAATTAAGTCCATTAACATTAAGCGTTAGTACTGCTAGGTGTGTGGTGATTCCTGTCATTTAGTTGTCTTAGTTGTTTGAAGGTTTGATTGTGTGTATCTAAGTTGAGGTTACTCTCTACTGTCTTGCTTTTTCTTTTCCTGTGGTTTGGTGCTGCCTGTCTTTTCATGGTTAAGTTGGGTTTCACTTTCTGTGCGCAGAATCCCTTGAAGAATCCTTTGTAGCTGTGGCTTTGTGGTCACATATTTTTTAGTTTCTGCTTATCATGGAAGACTTTTATTGCTCCATCTATTGTGAATGATAGTTTTGCTGGGTAGAGTATTATGGGGTTGAAGTTATTTTCATTCAGTGCCCAGAAGATCTCACCCCATGCTCTTCTTGCTTTTAATGTTTCTGTTGAGAAGTCTGCTGTGATTTTGATGGGTTTACCTTTGTATGTTACTTGTTTTTTCTCTCTTACAGCCTTCAATATTCTTTCCTTAGTTTCTGAACTTGTTGTTTTAATGATGATATGTTGTGGGGTAGTTCTATTTTGATCTTGTCTGTTTGGTGTCCTGGAGTCCTCTTGCACCTGTATGGGAATATCTTTCTCTAGATTTGGGAAATTTTCCGTTATTATTTTGTTAAATATATTATGCATTCCCTTCACTTGCACCTCTTCTCCTTCTTCGATTCCCATGATTCTCAAGTTTGGTCTTTTGATGGAGTCGGTGAGTTCTTGCATTTTCTTTTCATAGGTCTTGAGTTGTTTAATTAATAGTTCTTTGGTTTTTCCTTTAATTACCATTTCATCTTCAAGTTCTGAGATTCTGTCTTCTGTTTGTTCTATTCTGCTGGATTGGCCTTCCGTTTTGTTTTGCAGTTCTTTTTCATTCTTTTTTCTGAGGTTTTCCATATCCTGGCTGTTTTCCTCTTTTATGTTGTCTATTTTTGTCCTGAGTTCATTTATCTGTTTATTCATCGTGTTCTCTCTTTCACTTTGGTGTTTATACAGTGCTTCTATGGTTTCCTTTATTTCTTCTTTTGCTTTTTCAAATTCTCTATTTTTGTTGTCTTGGAATTTCTTGAGTGTCTCCTGTACATTTTGGTTGACCCTATCCAGTATCATCTCTATAAAATTCTCATTGAGTACCTGTAGTATGTCTTCTTTTAAATTATTCTTGTGGGCTTCATTGGGTCCTTTGGCATAGTTTATCTTCATTTTGTTGGAGTCTGGGTCTGAGTACCTGTTTTCTTCATTCCCCTCTGGTTCCTGTACTAAATTTTTGCTGTGGGGAAACTGGTTTCCCTGTTTTTTCTGTCTTCCCATCATTGTCTTTGGTGTTGTTACTGTCCCTGTACTGTGTGCAATTAAGTATTTTCTAGCTTGTAATAATAGCAATGGTAATATTTAGAATGGAGGGATGAGCTGAGATGGAAAGCAAGAAGTTAAAGAAATGGAAAAAACAAATACACAGACTGGAGGGAGAAAACAGAACAATGTATCAGACAAGAAGATTTCAAAGGTATAAACAGGGAGTTTTAGTGTACTAATCGACAGTAAGCTGAACAGACATTAGAGAGACAGAGAGAGGATTGAAAATCAAAAGTAAAAAAATAAAGGTAAGAATAAAAATAAAAAATAAGTAAATGAAAGAAAAATGTATTTATAAAAATGTATTAAAATAAAATGAAAAATAGAAAATTAAAAAAAACCAAAAAACCAAAAAACCTCCAAGTTCAAATGCAGTGAAGTCACAGTCTCCAATCCTGGAGATGGTGCCTCAGATGTTGTTCTGTAGTTGTCTCATCAAAGGGGACGCATAAAGAAGAACAAAACTACACACACATGCACAAAAATAACCCCACCAAGTGTCCCAAGTTCAAATGCAATACAGTTTCAGTAAGTTTTTCAGCTTGCAGGTGTAATTCGGTTGTTCTCTCATCAAAGGTAGGGAGACAAAGAAAAAAAAAAAAAGAGTCTGGAGACAGTTCTGAGAATGGTTTCTGCAACTGTGGCTTGCCTGCCCACTGTTGTCAGCCTGCTGTTGCTGGAGGCGTTATTTATGCAGATCTCTGGGGTGAGCTAGCACTCACCTGGCCCCTCAGGCTTTGTTGCTCAGATTTCTCCTGTGCATGAGCCTCTGCTACAAGCTTTCCCCTTTCCAAGCACTGGGGAAGGTGACACTGCACCCGTGTTGTCAGACCTGCATGTTTATTTACAGTTCATGAGGGAGGTGGGTCTTCCCCCCTCTCCTGTGAAGTTCTCCTCCCACTGCCACTTTCACAAGCTTTCCTGCTCCTGGTTACTGGGCAGTGCTGCTGCTCCTGCCAGCCGCTATGTTTGTTTACAGTTCATGTGGGAAGACCTCTCCTGTGGAGTTTTCCTCCCTCCGCCACTCTCACCAGCTTTCCCGCTCCTGGTTGCTGGGCGCACGCCCCCACTCCTGCCAGAGCCTCTCTGGCCCGCCCGGCTTGTTTATTTACAGTCCCGGGAAGGATTCCCTTCCCCCAATCTTCGGCGCTCAGGGCGCCCCACCCTCTTTCCTGCATGTCTTATTTGTTCTTATTGCTTATTACTCAGTTTCTCTTTTTTCCTGGGGTGGAGGTCACTCTGTCCAGGGGGCTATGCTGCTCTGGCCCAGGCTTGTCTGTGGGAGTACCGCGGTACCATGAAGCTCACCTGGTCCGCGTCTTCCTAAGCTGTCTGGGTACCGGCGACTGGCAGCCCGGGGGCCCTCCTGGTTTCTCCATTTAACATGAAGTGGAGATTCTCTGCGCCGGCTGGAGGTGTGGAGGGGTCAAAGTTATGCCTTTTCTCAGTGATTATGCCTGCAAAGTGTGTCTCCAGCATCTCTCCAAGATTTCACTATAGGAGGCTCGCTTTCTGCTTCCTCCCTCTAGCTGCCATCTTGGAATTCTCCTCCCAAGCTAAGTCTTGTTTAAATAACTGTTCCACTAAATCTCCCATATTCTCTCATAAGCTTAGGAGACGAAGTCATGCTACAGGGAGAGGACCTGCTCCAAAAAGTCTGTCATCACTCACTCCCAACATACAGTCCTGTGCCACATGACAACATTTCAGTCTTTGATGGTCCCATAAAATTATATGACCTAGTGACAATCATGGTCATATTAGTTTGTGTTAAGTACACTCTGTGGGGTTCACATAATGATGAAATCACCTAATAACTAACAGATCTAAATGTACCCTGTCGTTAAGATGCATGACTGATCAAGCATGGTGGCTCACATGGCAGTTCCAGCACATGAGAGGCTGAGGTAGGACTACGAGTTTGATACCAACTTGAGCTATATAGTAAGACCCTATCTCAAAAAAAGAAAAAGAAAAAGAAAAAAACTTAAGATGCATGAGTATACTTGCCATGATTTGAGTCTGAAAAAAGTAAAAGGATAAAGATTTAAGCTCAAATCTTCCAAATAGTGTAACTTAATTTCTCACAGTCTTTCTTGGTTAAAGAGACAGAATCCTACCAGGATCTCTGACAAAATCCCAGAGGACCACATCTGAGAAACAGGGGAACTAGAAATGGATGCACGAGATACAGATTGCTTTTGAAACCTGCAATCCAGACTTGACCCAGCTGAGTGTATGATTGATTGATGAGAGCAGCACCTCATGCTGACTGACTAAAGGAAAGGGCTAAGTCCTCTTTTACTGAGGCCTCTATAGTTCCTTTTGAATTGTGTCTAAGATACAATGAAAAAATACTGGACATGTGAAGAGGTGGGAGAACATGACCAAACATCATGAGGAAAACAAACCATGGAAATGGGTCCACTGATGATCTGACATTGGAGTTAGCACATGGGACTTCAGAATGACTGTGATTAACATGACTTTTTTAAACTGAAGGAAAAGATTACAACATAGATAAAAATATGTAGAGGATTAAGAACTGTAAGAGAATAAATGAATATTCTAGAACTATATCATCATCTAGGGGATTAGAAATGCGTGTGTGGTGTGGGTGGTATGTGTGCGTGTGGTGCTCGGTGTGTGGGGTGTGTGTGTGTGTGTGTGTGTGTGTGTGTGTGTGTGTGTGAGTGACTGCTGAAAACACTGGACTCCATCAACATCACTAGTCTCTTTTGCATGAAAATTGTCAGTTTGTGTTTTAATTAAATGAAAATCCTGAAAGTGGAAAAAAATAAGTGTCCCAGTCTCAGGTATTCTGTTACAGCAACAGGAAATGGGTTAAGCGACCGTGACTTCTCATATTCCATATGTGGGTGTGTAACCAAAAGGACTACATGTGAAAATCCACCAGAAGTCAGGAACAAGAATGTCCCCAGAAGTTTTACTCACCATTGCTCCAAACTAGAGATGTGTCAAATGTTTAGCAATAATGGAATTGACAGATTGAGATGTTACCTCATAGAATGCTAGAGAGCAACCAGAAGAACCACCACGGTGAATCTTATACACTCATCACAGGCTCAAGTTGGGCAAGAGAGAATATACTGTGTAATTCCTTTCATCGAAGTTTAAAAGCTGGGAAAATTCACCTATGATGATAAAGGGATTTTTGGAGATTGGAGGATAAATACCAAGAGGGGCCACAGGACAACCGAGAGGCTGAAAGTGTATCAAAGTGTATCCTGTATCAAAGGATTTTGATACAGGATAGAGATATCATGGTATATGCACATATGTAAAAACCTTCAGAGCCATATACTAAAATTTGTTTAAATTTTAGCAAAAATATGTATAGTGTCACCATTCAGATATGAAAAAATGTTTTAACACAGAATCTAACCTTTCATACTTGAGTTCATAAAATATATAGTCAGAAAAAATTGTTCTGCCAAACAATTAGCCTGTCTTTCAGGCTATATAGATGAAGCATTTTATGATAATGTTATTTTCTTATGTCACATAATATTATCAGGAGATGGAAGTTAAACTGACTGCTGATAAGGGATCAAGGATTTTTTTTCCAACTATTTTCCACTTGGTATAGGGTGCTAAAATTTAGAAGATCTATTATATACAATTCTCACAAAATTTTGAACCTCAATTTTTTGATAAAACAAGAACTAGTGAGGAAAGTTCATTTGGGATTCTGAATTTACCTGAACATAGTATTTTATATGTAAGTCATACATCTGAGGACTTATTTAAAAATTGTCTTATGAATAAGTCACTTGAGGGGTGGTGGAAAGGCTCAAGTGGTAGAGCGCCTGCCTAGAAACCGTGAGGTCGTGAGTTCAAACCCCAGTGCCTCCAAAAAAAAACCCACTTGGATTTTATTTTTATATATTACATAAAAGTGAAATAGTTTGGTATTTTTCTAGTTATCATATAAACTAGCTACCGGTGTCCATAAGAAATTAAGTCCTTAATTTTTAAAATATTTTATAACTTAAAACTAGTTACTTGAGGTCAGTTCACCTATTTCATAACTAATTACTATTCAGGAACTATTTTTAAATAATAGAATGGGAAGTAGCAAGCTGATACATACTGAGCACTGAAATGGTGTATTTTCTTACAGGCAGAGCTTCTGGACGCTGCTGCTGGCATCCACATACGATTCAGGTTAGGTGGAGTAAGTATGCATGAATCCTTCTTTAGTCATTTTAAAGCACATTTTTATTAAATTTAAAAGATGTAATTTTTGAAAGTGTAAACCACTTTTGTAATTGCGTTACAATGGTCCTTTGAACTTTTCCATCCACAGGTCAAATTTCCTCCTGACATCTACTATAAGATTTTTACTCAGAGACCTATCGAAGACTTGTGTGCTAACAGCCCTAGAGATTACACAAAGCTTCCAGCAAAACGCACGAGTCACAATAAGAGTAACCCGCCTCACGAGGAGGACCACAGCAGCTGGTATCGTCGGGTAGAAAACAACGGATGGAGGCCAGTTTGTGACAGAGTAAGGAAAGAGGAATGTTAGGAATTTTTAATTGACTAGGTTAAAAAAATGTCTTTTTGAAAATTAATCTTAATATTTTAAAATAATAATTGCTAGTAATTTAATTGATTAAATTTTCTTCACTACTCTGGGATTACTAACAAACTTTAAGGATAGCCATGTATCATTTTTTTTTCTTAGATTTACTTCTACTTTGAAACAAGGCCTGTTTCAAAGGCCAGATTCTGTCTGGTACTTGGCAGAATACATACTCAGTATACAGACTATGGGATGTTGTGTGCTTATATGGTAAGTATCAAATGTTGAAAGTGATCAAGGTGTGAATTTGTTCATTCAACAAACGTCATTGCATATCAGCCAGGTGTCAGGCATTGTTCCAGATATCAGTGGTAAAAAAAAGATCTTCCCCTTAAAGAGTTTGCCTTTTGATTAGGAAGACAGTTAAGTAAACAGGGTACTTTAGTACCCTGCCATATGGTAAGTGGGCTAATGAACAGGTATTGTTGAGACTGGTAGCAAAGGCTCCTCCTGGAATCTAGTGGATGCTTGGTGAGGGAGAGGGGATGGATTAGAAGTGAGAAAATAGTCTACCCATTAGGAGAAAGTGTCCCTTTCTCTGCTCGCTCTTTGAGGAGGAGTGTCATCAAAAGCTAACAGTGCTTCTTTCTTTGAAAAGCTCTGTTCAGTTCATTTGCTCATTTCTTCATTGGGTCATTGATTTTTGACGGGGAGTTTAGTTTTTTGAGCTCCCTATATATTCTGGTAATTAATCCCTTGTCAGATATATTGATGGCAAAGATTCCTCTCCCATTCTGTGGGCTGCCTCTTCAATCTGGTGACCATTTCTTTTTCTTTTCTTTTTTTATAAAATTTTTTATTGGAATATACTCATTATTGGGGGGGATTTGTAGCAACAATTCTGATTAGGCTTGCACTGTACATTATTTACACTGCCCCCATCATCTCTCCGCCTCAAACCCCTTCCCACCCCACTTAAAGCAACTGCAAGAGGTTTCTAGTTCTGTTTCATATACGTATATAAAGCCCATCCACCACATACCGTCCTGGTGACCATTTCTTTTGTTGTACAGAAGCTTTTTAATTTCATGTAGTCCCATTTGTCAATCCTTTCTCTAAGTTAACGAGCCATTTGAGTTCTATTTAGGAAGTCATTGCCTATGCAAATACTGTGTGCACATGCATGCAAGTGGAAAAAATGAGACCTGTTGAAACTATTCGAGGAATGGGGGAGAAGGGGATAAGGGAGAAGGTGCAGGGGGTGAATTCAAGTATGATACATTAGATATATAAGAGTAGGTCAGGTATATCACATGAGAAGATGAGACAGACACTCTTAGACTGTCTACTTATCTATTTGTTCACCAAATACTTTATTGCCTCGGTAAACAAATGCCTTGTCATCTTTCCATGACTTGTGTTTCTAAATCTCAATGCATTATCTCTTACTTAGAAGGGTCTGACCCCTCTTCTAGTCCTATCTTGGCATATTTTCGCTGACCACACAGAAGTTCTTGTCTATAGCGACATAACCTCACAATCAATACTTCAACACTTATGTATTGGTTTTCACTTCTCTATAGTTCTGGATACCAACTGACAATAAAGTGGTGGAAAGCAAAAAGGAAACCGAATTCCATTTCTCTAAACTGAAGAGAAGGCAAGATTTGGAGAAGAAAAGGAAAATTAGAAAAATAGAATGGATGAGGCAAATGTGAGTAAATGACAGACTTAGTAAAGAAGTACACAGTATTTTAGGAAAAAAAACCCTGAAGAATTTATACTACTTGATTTCGGGCTTATAAAACTATTGTGATCACATTTTGATGCCAGCATAAATATAGACACAGATCAATGGAACAGAATATAGAGTTGAGAAGTAGACACACATGTATTGCTACCTGCTTTTCAATAAAGGTGCCCAAAGAATTTAATTTGGAAAAGAGAGTCTTTTCAGCAAATTGGATATTCAAAAGCAGAAAAATGAAGCTTGACTATCAGAACATACATGAAGTTCAAACAGACCATAGATTGAAATATAAGAATAGCCACAAAACATCTTAAAGTAACCAAAGAAATATTAGTGATGTTATTCTGCAAAGATTTCTTAAGTAGGACACAGAAGGCATGAATTATAAAAGAAAATGTTGTTGAACTGAACTCCATCAAAGTTAAAGAGTTTTGCTTTTCAAATGATCTGTTACAAAAAATAAAAATGCAAGTCAGAGACAGGGATAAAAATTCACAAAATATATATTTGACAAAGGTCTTGTTTCTGGAATACATTTAAGAAATTCTCAAACCTGAACCTAATTTTCAAATGCCTAAAAAAGCCTGTTGTACCAATTATTAGCAAGAATTATATATAGTAAATGTAAACTGGTATAGCTACTTTGAGAAACACTTTGTTAGGATTTCTTCTTTGTTTTTGTGGTACTGGGTTTGAACTTGGGGTCTTGCATTTGCTAGACAAGTGCTTCACCATTTGAGCCATGCCCCTACTCCTTCTTGCTTTAGTTTGTTTTTTTGGAAACAGTTTTGCTTTTGTCTGGGGCTGGCCTCAGATCCTGATCCTCCCACTCTGCCTCTTGCATAGCTGGGAATCACAGATGTGCATATCAGTCTTGGCTAGTTTGTTGAGAAGGGGCAGTCTCTCTAATTTTTTGCCCAAGCTATCCTTGAACCATGATCCTTCTGCTCTCTAACTCCCAAATAGCTAAGGTTATAGGTGTGTAGCATAATCCTGGTCTCTTGTTTTGAGACAGAGTCACACTATGGAGCCCAGGCTGGCCTCCAACTCATGATCCTCTTGACTCTGTTCCTGATGGGATTACAGGAATGTGCCACCATGCCCACCACCTATCCAGCTAATGTGTTACAGTCCTAACTCTAGATCACCACCAAGCTGCTTCTTAATAAATGAGTGTCAAGATAATAAATGAATACAGTTAAAGAACAGACCTTTAAAATGGCTACAAAATAAAACTTTAAGCACATAATTTAAAAAATGCTTCCTAGCCATGTGCCATGAGTTTTGGTCAGTGACATACCACATATATGACAATTGAGTTTGAGATTATCACATGATTGTGGTTATTTAAGATTATAATGGAGCCAATAAATTCCTACTGCCTGGTGATGTCGTACCCATCCTAACATCGCAGCACAATGCATTGCTCATATTTATGGTGATGCTGGTATAAACCTACTATGCTGCTTGCTGTATAAAAATACAGTGCATGTAACTATGTCCAGTGCATAATGCTCGATGATGACAATGAACTGCTTTGGGCTTAGGTATTTACTGGTCTATACTTTTACCATTGAGTGTCTCCTACTCATAAGTTTACTCAAAGACAGGGTGCCATGGTACCTCACCAGCAGTCCTACTTCTCATGTTTACTGAGTCTCTTGATTGCATCGATTTCTCTTTCTTTTTCATGTTTTGTTCATCATGGCCCCAAAATACAGAAAATCAACTTCCTGTTGTCAGTAGGTGGCCATATGGAGTGATTGACTTGGAAATGATATAACGAGGGATTAAGGATTACAAAGGTGGAAAATCAGTGCTGGTTATCGCTCGCCAGTCATGCATGTACCATTCCACCATGGTTACCATCTTGAAGAGCAAGAACAAAGTGACAAAAGCTATTAAAGGATCTATTTCATTAAAGGGAATAAGAGTAACATACGTTTGAGCAGATCCAGAATTGAATACCAAGACACAGAGGCACATTCCTCCCAGCATCATGTCAATCATGGCCAAAGCAAAAATTTGTTAATGATGTTGAAAGAAAAGGCTGTAGCCAACTACCATGTTGAATTGACTGCTAGATCTGGGTGGTTTAAATGATTCAAGCACTGTTAATGTTGTGCGAGTTAGTTGTAAATCTAATGTGTTGATTTGAAGGCAGAGGAAGGATTTTTAGAAACTCTAGATAAGCTGATTATGGAGAAAAATTACTTGCCAGAGAAAATCTTCAATATGGATCAAACTTCCCTTTTCTGGAAACAGATGCCTAAAAGAATTTTTAGTCATAAAGAACCAAGTCAATGCCAAGTTTCAGTACTTTTTTTCCTCTGACATAGAGGATTTCTTCTTGTTGTGGGGTATGCGATGGTTAATTTTCATTGTCAACTCTCAACTCAATGGATTTGGAGTGTCCAAGTGATTACTAAAGCATTGTTCTGGGTGTTGCCGTGATGGTGTTTTCAGAATAATGAGATCATAAGGGTGCTGACCTACTGAGTGGATTAGACCCTGATGGACTCATAATATAGGGTATTATTGAGAAGTGGTGAAAGATAGGATGTGGGCTAGTTGGACGAAGTGGGTAGGGGGAGGGAGGAGTCCTTGAGGCTCATCTTGCCACAGCCCCTCCCTGTTTTCCCCTTTTCTCTGCTTCTTGTCTGTCATGAGCAGCTGCTTTGCCATGCCCTCCCTCCATGCTGGACTGAAACTATCAGCCAAAGTAAATCCTTTTTCCCTGAAGTTATATATGTCAGGTATTTGGTCACAGTGATAAAATGTAACTAATAACAGAAATTGCTATCCAGAGTTGGGTCACTGATGTGAGTAAACCTGACCACGTAGTTCTTAGGCCTTAGCACTGGTTTGTGGGAGGAATTTGGGAGAGTTTGGAGATGGAGACAGGAGAAATCCTGGAATGCTGTAAGCAGACTTTATGGGCAATTCTAGTAGGAGCTCAGAAGACCAGAATTCTGATAAAACATGCAGATAGAAAAGACTCTGCTCATGAGGCTTCAGATGGGAATAAGGAAAAGTCCTGGGGAATTGGACTAAAGCCATTTATGACTTTTTAAAGGAGCTCACAGCTCAAAGTTTGCCTTGAGTTTCAGAGGAGATGTTGAATGTGGGCTCTGGATAATGTTGAAACTGTTAAGACTTTGGGGACTCTTGGAGATGGACTGAACATGTTTTGCATTATGAGATGGACATGAGCCTTTTGGGAGCCCGGAGTGGAATGCCACAGTTTAAAGTGATACGCTTGGGAGTCAGATTGACAGAAGGTGGACTTGTGATAGCTCATCTTCATTGTGCAGTTTGGCTGGATCGAGAGATGCCTAAAGGAGTGGTAAAGTATTCCTTTCAGTGTTGCTGTGGTGGTGTTTTCAGAGGTAATCAGATCATGAGGGCTCACCATGGGCTCAGAGACATGGACCAAGTGACCATGGACTCAACCTTTTGAAACTGTGAGTCAAAATAAATAATTCTTCCCTTTAAGTTATTTATGTCAGATATTTGATCACAGTGATAAAAAGTAACTGAAACAATTTTTTGAGTAAAATCTATTTGGGAGTCCTTTGGATTTCCTATACCTGAGTATCCGTATCTTTTCCAAGATTAGGGACTGTTTTGTATGTGTGGTACTGGGGTTTAAACTCAGGGCCTCCACCTTGAGGCATTCCACCAAGCCCTTTTTTTGTGCTGGGTTTTTTTCCAGATAGGGTCTTCTGAACAATTAGCCTGGGCTGGCTTTGAACCACAATCCTCCTGATCTCTGTCTCCTGAGTAGCTAGGATTATAGGCATGAGCCACCGGCACCCAACTGGGACATTTTTATCTGTTTGACTAGATTTTCTATGCATATTCTCTCTTCTTTGCCTTCTTAAACCTCTCTCATTCAAAGTTTTGTTCATTTAATGGTATTCCATATATTTTTGAAGTTTTCATTTTGTTTTTTCTTATCTAAGACATTTCAAAAGACCTGTTTTTACATTAAGAAACTCTTTCTTCTGAGTGATCTTGTCTGTTGTAGAGGTTCTCAACTATATTTTTAATTTGACTTACTGAGTTCTTCAGTTGCAAGATTTGTTGGGGTTCATTTTCATGATCCCTATCTCTGCTGAATTTCTCATATCATGCATGAGTTGTTTTCCTACATTTGTGGAATTACCTGCCTTTATTCTCCTGTATCTCATTGGACTTATTTAGAGTCATTCTTTCTTTGTTAGGTATTTAATCAGTACCCTTTTCTGTAGGGTCTTTGCTGTGGTTGTGATGTTCCTTTGGAGGCATGATGTTACCTTGCTTTTTGAGACTTGGAAGTCTACATTGATATTTGCACACCTGGTCATAGTAGCACTCCCGACTAACTTTACAAGGTGGTCTTTATAATAAAAGGCTATCTGCTGAAGATGTGTCTTAGGATGTCAGTTTGGTAAATTATATTGGTTCTGGTACCATTTTGGCACCCAAATGTGGTCTCCTATTGCTCAGTCAGCTGTAATCAATGGCTTATTATGCAGTACATGTAGCAGTTAAGGTCAAGGAGGACCATGTGGGGTTAAGGGCACTATATCATCCCACATGGGTGGTTTGCACACCCACATGTGAGGGTGGGGCACCCACTACATGCCCACTCCAGCAATTCAGTGGTGGTACCAGGGATGTGGAGCATGGTGGATATTTCCTCAGGCCCTGCTGGGATGAGTTCCATTGTTGGTAGAGGCTTCCAGCAATGGCACCAGGAAGGCTAGGTGTGGAGCATGAAGGGTGTGTCCCCAGGGCACCAGAGGGCACCCCACTGCTGGTGGGGATTTACAGCAAGGCAGTGGTAGCACTGGAGTTGTAGACTGTGGGGCATGTGTCCTCAGGGGTGAGTGCTGCAGTAGCCTGGGCTCTGAAGACTGGGAGGAAGACAACATGAGATCCTTCTCTGAAGTACAGCTGCCATGCAGACTCCAGGCGTGGGCTTTAAGAAGCAACACTGTGGAACTCTCCTGTAGCTAGGATTGCTGGCATCTGCAACAATGTGATCCACAAGGAATCCTGTTTACCATGCCCCCTGCAATGGAGAATGCCCCTGCCTGGGTATCCAGGGTCACAGTTGCTGGTAATTTATTGCTTTCTATGCTGTCATCCCAGGTGTCCATGTCCTACAGGGTTCCTGTCTCTCCCACTCATTTCAGCATGCACCTATTCTTTACCTTACATTTGTCAGCAAAAAACCCCCAAAACAAAAACAAAAACAAAAAAACTCAAAAGCGGTTATTCATTTATTGTGGGTCTTATTTGTGGAAGAGGCAAGTGCTGGGCACCTCTATTCAACTGTCTTCCCAAGTTCCTCTTCAAGTTTCAAGCTTTTAAGAACTAGGTAATGGTTTCGCTTGCAGGCCATGTTGTAGGCTATACTTGAAACCCTTTGTGATATGACACAGGGAGAACTCTAGGATCTTCAAGCATATGGATGAACACACACTGCCAGTGCACTACAGGAGAAATAAGAGGTCAGCGATGACCCACTTCTCTTCTAAGATACCCTCTTACATTGCTGTCTTTGTGAAACGGAGAAGTAGTGTATGGGGAATAACATCATTGTCATTTGCTTACGCTGATAATGTTCCCACACATCTTTCTTTTACTGGTGATCTGCATGCCAATATCAAAGTATTTCTCTCTCCAAACACCACCTCTTTGATCCAACCAATGGATCGACTATTGTAGCAGTTGTTAAGCCCACTTACTGAGTAGCTAAGGGAGACATTGAGAAGATACTGATACAATTCTGGAAGGATTGTAAGATCTATGAGTACGTTAAGAATTTTGCTTGGGGTTGGGGTTGTGTCACCAAGAAGTGTATGGATGGCATCTGTAAGAGACACTCAACAGGTTTATTCACATCAACGGCTTTCCTGATGAGAAAGTTTCAAAAATCAGTAAGGGTGTGGTTGAGCTGCAAACAACTTTAACCTGGGCATGTAAGGAGACACTGGGGAGTTTCTAGAAGTGGTTCCTGAGGAACTGACTAATAAGGAGTTGTTGGAACTAGAACAGAAATGCATAACTGAAGAACAAGAGGAGACAGAAGGTGGAGGAGGGGGAGGTGGTGGCGGCAGTGGAACCCCCAAGAAAGCTCACAGCGAAGAGTGTAGTTGAAATTTTGCACATGTTAACAAGCTCCTTAAATGTTTTTAAAACTTGGAACTCAACACCAAAAGGTTTTCACTAATAAGAGAGGAATGTTTGTGGTGCACTATCTGCTTACAAGAAAATGTGTGATGAAAAAAAGAAACAGACCAAGCAAGCCGCCATACACGTAATTCTGAAAAGACTGACAGCTCTTCAAGGAAAGCCTCAGGCAAGTCACCAGAACGGATTCCAGAAGGAGGCACTGCTATCACAGGAAATGCATTGTTGCCCCAAAGACCTCTCAGTGGCACAAGATGTAGAGCTGGAAGACAGTGATAACTGATGATTGTCAACTTCTGTAGGCTACACTAATGGGTGTGCCTTAGTTTATAATAGAAAAATGGAGTAAACCTTATAGAATAAGGATATAAAGAAAACATTTTTGTACTATGTGTTTGTGTTTTAAACTAAGTTATCAAGTCAGAAAGGCTTTAAAGTAAAATGGTTACTTTAAGCCCAACTACTGAAGAAAGAAAAAATTTAAAATAAAAATTTCATGGCCTAAGTATTTATAGTCTGCATTTGTGCAAATAATGTCCTAGGTCCTTATTTCACTCTCCACTTACCCAGAGCAACTTTTATTCATGCAGGCTCCCTTCATGGTTAAGTGCTCTATACAGGTGTACCATTTTTAATCTTTTATACAATCTTTTTACTATAGTGTTTCAATATTTAGGTCCACAAATACTTACGCTACAGTCACCTTCAGTACTCATTACAGTAACATGCTGTACAAGTTTGTAGCCTAGGAGCAATAGGTTATACTGTATATCCTTGGGTATACAGTAGGCTACACCACATTACCTTGGTTTGTGTAAATACACTCTGATGTTTGCATGATGAAATCAGCTAATATCACATCTTTCAGAACATTTCTCCCTGTTAAGCAAGGCCTAATTGTGCTCCACTGTTGTTGGTAAGAACTACTGACTTGTCTCTACTCACTCATGTTTGGTATATGGACTAATGTATGTGTTCAAATAAATATCAGATAGACAGAGTGGCTGGACTTAAGAGCCAAATTTCAGTACTGGCTCGCTCCCCACCTTCATGATCTTGAACAATTTCTTGACTTGTCCAGGTCTCAATTTCTTCATATAAAAAGCAGAAATAAAAACAACTACCACAAGTAGTTGTTTCTTGTTAAAGAGAATTAAAGAAGAAAATGCATAAAATTACCTGGCACAAAGATGCTAACATCTGTCTTCCTTAGGTAAACCTCTTCCTCTCTTCTCTTTCCTTTCTCCCCTTTCTTTCCCTCTCTACCTGCCTCATGACTTTGTAGAAGTCACTAAATTCTACCAGGATTTATTTCCTCACCTATAAAATGAGTGAACTAGCTATTTGGTGATCTCTCCACTCTGTAATTCTATGATTGAGTGATTAAATAAGTTAGTTCTTCTTTGAAACATAAAAATGTAACTTATTGACAGGAGATTCTCAAGTGAGGCCTCTTTGGTTAGTGTCATGAAGTTGCACCCCCCCCCCCGCCGACAAAAAAAAGCTATTCTGTCACAGGTTTGTTTTAGATGCATGGGAGTTATATAGGATGAAAACATGATTTAATGTGTAGTTGAAACTGTACTTATCAACTGCACTGTACTTGTAATCACCTATTGCAAAGCATTTGTCTCTTCCTTTTCTCTTTTTAGGTACTATGCAGGAAGCCTGGAGGCTAAGGCTACTCATCCAGAAACATTAGGTTTAATTCACACAGCAACAAAAGGGCTAATAAAAAGCATTGAAGAAGGAGGGGTAGATTCGGTGATGGAATGGGAAGTAGACGAAGTGCTGAAATGGACAAATACACTCAACTTTGATGAGTAAGCACAGTATATACATATATATGTATATATATGTGTGTGTGTGTGTGTGTGTGTGTGTTTATATATATATGTATCTCTTGGACCCTAAGAATATGTATTTTTTTCTTTCAAACATTTCCCATTCCCATTTGAATCTTGGGACCACAAACCCAGTTTTCAAAAAAATCAGTATTATTTATTTAAGCAGAAAAGGAAAAATTGAGATCATAAATAAGAATGATCTAAAATAGAGAAAAGGAAATTAGACATCAGTGTTTTTATTCTGACTTTATTCTTATGCCTTAATGTAACTCTGCTTTGCTATTACTTTGGGATTTACAAATAAGGCTAATTAATTATGAGCAATTAATATAATATATATTATATATACAATAATTAATGTATAATTAAATATATAAGGATACGCTCAGCCTATACTCTGTAATCTTTCCATGTGAGATATTAAATAACTTTTCAATGACATAAATGTCCATTGAAGAACATTTTTTCTGGGCTGGGGTGTGGCTTAAGTGGTAGAGCTGCCTGGCAAGAGCAAGGCCATGAGTTCAAACCTCAGAATCATGCCAAAAAAAAAAAAATCAAAACCTTTTTTAGGATTCTTCATGGTGCAATTTTTAAAAATTTAATGTGGTCACCAGGAAAATTCAAATCAAAAGCACAATCCCTGCTAGCATAACTATAATTAAAAATACAGGTACGTGTTGGTGAGAACATGGGGTAGTGGGAGGTTTCTCACATGGCTAAGCAGAGCTGCCACGTTAACTGGCAGTTCCACTACTAGATTCATACCCAAGAGAAATGAAAATACATGTCCACCCAAAAACCTTGCACATGGATGTTCATAGGAACATTATTTTATAATAATCCAAAAGTAGAAACCCAAATGTCCATCAGCTGATGAATGGGTTATAAAAGCTGCTATATCCATACAATGTAATATTATTGCATATTATTATTCCTTTTAACAATAAAAGGAAGGAAGTTCTGATGCACACTACAATATTGATGAACTGGTAAAGTGAAGGAAGCCAATCGCAAAGGACCATGTATGGTATGAGTCCATCTCTATGAAACATCCAGAATAAGCAAATTTTCAGACAAACTGGATTAGTAGTGTACCTAGGGCTAAAGAATTGGGGAGATTGGGAGGTGATGGCTAAGGGTGTTGGGTTTCTTTTTGGGGAAATAAATTATAGTCTTGAAAATTGTGGTGATGGATTACAAGTCTGAATATACTAGAAGTCATTGAATTTATACACTTCAAATGGATGAATTGTATGGCATATGGATATCATGTGAAGCTATTAAAAACTTCAATAGTCAACAATGAGGAATGTTAAGTATTGCATGAACAAAAGGGAAAATTATGAAGATAATATAAAGAAATGCAAGAAAACGGAAGAAGTCAGAAAGCAGGAGGTAAGAAAATGGAATAGCTAAAAAATCAAAGTGATGATCACTGGACAAAAATATGAAAAGAGAGACCAGAGAAAGCAGAGAATGATGACAAAAGAAAAAGATAAAAGTAAAAAAGGGCCACTCACTTGCAATGCATTACTCAGTAGGCAAACACAGGAGAATCGTGGTTCAAGGCCAGTCCAGGCAAAGTTGGTGAGACCCTATCTCAAAAACAAGCTGGGTGTGGTGGTGCACATTTGTGGTTCTAGCTACTCAGGAGGCCAGGGGTCAGATGATCAAGGTTTGAAGCCAGCTAGGATAAAAAGTTAGTGAGACCCCATCTTAACCGATAAGCTGGGTGTGGTGGTAGGTACCAATCAACCTAACCACAAAGGAGGCATAAGTAGGAGGATCACAGTCTAGGCTAGCTCAGACAAGAATGTAACACCCTATTTAAAAAACAGCCTAAAGCAAAAAGGGCCAGGGTGTGGCCTGAGTGGTAGAGTGCCTGCCTAGCAAGCAAAGGCTCTAAGTTCAAACTCCAGTACTGCCAAAAAAAAAAAAAAAAAAAAAGGCTGCGTATGGTACATGCCTGTAATCCCAGCTACATGGGAGGCAAAGTAGAACGGTCATGTTCCAAGACTGGTCCCAGAAAAATGCACAAGAGCCTGTCTGGAAAATAACCTAAAGCAAAAAGGGCTGGGGTGTGGCTCAAGTGGCAGCAGTGCCTGCCTATCAAGCACGAGACCCTCAGTTCAACCCGCAGTACTGCCCCACCCCAAACAAAACATCCTGAGATTCCATCACACTGCAGTGAGAATGGCATCGTCTAGAAACAGACAAGGAGCGTTAGTAGGGATGCCAGGGAGGGGAGGAGGAGTAACGGCAGGGATGTCAGGTAGTGGGGTACCCACTATGGAGATCAGTGTGGAGGTTACTGAAGAAACTAAAAAGAATTAAGATACGCCTGTTATACCGTATACCTCATGTATCTGAAAGAATGTAAGTCAGTACACAATAGAGACACCTGCACTGCCATGTCTACAGCAGCACTGTTCTCCATAGCTAAGGAATCAGCCTATGTGCCCAACAAGGGATGAATGAATAAAAGAAAATGTGTGTGTGTGTGTGTGTACACACGCACATAGATGTATATGTGTGTATACATATATGTGTATGTGTATATATGAACATATACACAATGGAGAATTAAAGAATGGCATTACATCATTTGCAGGAAAATGGATGGAATTATGTTAAGCTAAATAAGCCAGACTCGGACAAATAACACAACTTTCTCTCATCTATGGATCTATACCTAAAAAACATGTCAAGAATGTAAAAGGGGGACTCTGTTGGGGTGTATGGAGAAAGTAGCAGAAGGGGGAAGGACAAAAGGAGAGGATGATGGAGGGATGAATATGATGGAATGATTTCATATGCATGTATGAAAATAGAACAAACACTGGAATTGTAAAATAAGGGAGATAAGAAGGAGTAACAGAGGTGGTGAATGTGATCAAAACATTATATGCATGTATGGAAATAAAATACAAGCAAGTTGGATGATCGACATTACCATCTGATGTTTTGGGGACGGTATAGCCCAGCCTGGCCTCAAACTCACAATCTTCCTGTCTTAGCTTCCCAAGTGCTGGTCTTACAGCTATATACCACCATGCCTGGCCTGTATTTAATTCTTCATAGTGATCCTGAGCAACCACTAAAAGAGAAAGTCTGCCTAAGTTTAACGTTAAACAGATTGAATTGCCTACTAAGATCCTGGAAGCAGTTTATACCGTGTGCTGTTGTCCTGTGCCCTTCCATTTAAGTGGTGCAGCAGTACCTCATTTAAGGCCACAAAATAAAATTCATGAAACAAGAGGTAGCAGTAATTAGGAGTCAGCTTTAGATACTCCCTTATTACAATTAAATACTATTGGAATACACACACACACACTGCAAAAAAAATTCTAACCTTCCTCATTCTTTCTCTGCCAGCTTCCTTTCAGCACCTGCTTTTCCTCCATAGGCTTCTGGAACTTTCCCTCATCTCCACAGGTCACCAGACGTTGTCCTTCCCTACTTTGCCTCTTCTCTTGCTGCTCTGTCTACCTGTGCCGGGAGCTGAAGTGTCAGCTTATCTGCCTTCTCATGTATTACAGTTTATATTTTCTGCACATCGCAGACAGCATCGTTATTTAACTAAAACCACAAACTCATGCCTTAAGTTTCCATTGAGATATCATAGGCAGTAGGTCTGGAAATCCAGAACCAAAGGGGAAGTTTTGTTTTTCCTGACTTTTACATCTGAGAATTTTCTGTCCACACTTTAAATTTAAAAGTAATTAGCAGACATCTCTGTAGGCACTCAACTGAGGACATTGCAGGAAGGAAACATGAAAAAAACGAGGAGACGCATGCTGGAGGAAGGCAGAAGGTACCAATATGGTAGGTGGTGCCCTATTTTTATACCTCCTTCAATGCCTTGCCCTCGAGGTTGCCTTAGGTGCATGTGACCTACTGGAAGGTAGGAGATTTGTGACTGTTAAAACACTGGTGAATTTGTCACCATTAAGCTAAGCATATGCTAGTGAATCAACTTAACTAATAAGTCAATTTAATTTAATGCCCATATAATATGTTTAGGTATATTACCACCTGGAAGAGAACTGCTACAAGTAACTCTTCAGCTAACCTCAACGGTAGGTGACTTTTAGCAATACTTTATGACAAATTCTCATGAATTCACAGTGCTTCTAAGCACTCAACATTTCAGTACCTTGCATAGTACATAGGTATAAATGAATCTACTGAGTTGTTTTTACCTTTATATATATGGCTGCCATTTGGGAGTAGAAGGAAATTTTTTGTTAAGTTATATGTGCTTTCAGTAATAATTTTTAATGAACAAACTATTTGGCAAAACAAATGCATAATGCTTGAAACATTTCTTTAGGTGCTATGCCACTATTATCGTTCCAGTAGTCAATGACACTGAAAAGCTAAAAAGTGGTAGCCAGCAGTTGAAGAAGAGTATCATCATACTCCAGAAATACTGATAATTCTAATATAGCCCCAGACTCATTATGATTATTGTAGGATTTGAGTGTGAGTTCTGTCCTGTGATCCTATGTAAGAAATAGTAAAGCAAAGTGGCTTCCATTGTGGAATCTATGTTTGATTTTTTGTGTGATCTTGAGCAAGCTAAGTTTATTTGTAAAATAAAAGTAAAAATAGTACCTACTCACAGGTTGTTGAGAGAGAATATTGATAACTCAGAATATAGTGTCTGGCCCATAACACATACTCCATCAATATGAGCCTAGCCACTTATTTCCTACTCACTGCTATCATCCCAGCCCATGGTGCCATCTTCCCACACAGCTTCTGCAGTGCTCGACAAACTGAGGCTCCTCTGCAAAAATGGATAGTGCAGACTGTTCTCTAGCAATTAAAATATAGAAGTACTGCCTCAAAGTGCTTCATAAGATTCACTCATTTGATTTTTAAGGCCATCCAATGAAACAGGTTGTATTATCTACATTTTATGCAGGAGCAAACAAAGATGTTGTGACTTGCATGAAGTCACCCAGGATTTGAAACGGCCAGCTAAGAATCCATTTACTTCCATATCTCCATACTCTGCTGCCTTGCATAGTCTTCTATTGGAACAAAATCCTAAAGTGATCATGGCCTCTGCCTTGGTCTATGACCTAGCTTGCTACACTTCCATGCTCCATTCTTCCCCCTCACTCAGAGCACCCTATCTCACTGGCCTTATGCCTGTCCCTCAACATACAGCTTCCATTTGGGGGTCTAATGGAGTTGATGGTCTTTGAGAGAATAGGTTTAGGCAGGGAGTTTTGTTTACTACAGAAATCCCAATGTGTAGCACCTAGTTGGTTCTCTATGGTAAATCAAAGAATATAAAGGGATGGCAGATACAAAAAAGAAAACAGTAGAAATAACTAAGTTATAAAAGATAATTGTGAAAAGAAGAGAGGATACAGGGTGGCAGTTGGAAGGAGCATAAGAAGGAGTGAAAATTACTTTTAAGTGGTGGAGATTTGCTAAGTGAACCCAGTGAAGGTAGATGTTGGTACTGGGAGCAGAATGTGTGCCACCTCTTCACGAAGCCCGAGGGGATCAAGTAGAGCAGACCTGGGAATTTTAACTCTGGGGAGGCAAAAGGCACCTCAACTTGAGAAAGAACAGTGAGCTAACAGTAAACTATGGAGCATGAGATGCCAAACAGTACTCTAAGTTCTCTTCATGCACCATCACATTTAATTCTCACAAAACAATGAGGAAGTGGTTGTTACTGTCCCAGTTTTATAGATAAAGCTAGTAAGACTCAGAACTTAAATAACTGCCTCAAATCACACAGGCAGTTATTAGTAGATCGAACCTTGGACCCAGGTCCTGCAGAGCCTTTTGTAGAGAAGGACAACGAATGATAACCTGGTGGTGAAAGTAGGGTGACTGCAGAAATTTGGGGCATACATGGTTTCTGTTAAATAGTGAGCAAACATACATGTTCCAAGACTGGTGAAAAGGGACATGGAATAGATCTTACCTAGGCCTAGCAGTATTTTGAGTGAGTCTATCTTATCACACCTGGCTTCTTCCTAATCCTATGTCATTTCTCTTTAGGTTTCAGGTTTGGGCAAGCACAGAAAGATACATTCAACTATGAAGATGTATCAGAGATGCAAATGGAAGCACCATATGATGCTTTCTATGAAGATGTTTACAGAAAACCAACTGTTACTAGACTGACACCTGATTCCACTTACAGAATATAATCAGACTTTTCTGAGATAGGGCCCTTCCAGCCCAGCATTTGCCAGTTAAAGCAGAGAGACAGATTGCTACTCTGACAATGGCTTGTATATACTTTGCACAGAACTCTAACCCAGTTAAAGGAGATTGAACAGAAATATGACATTAGGCTGAACAGTGTAGTCACAGAAAATACAGAAATTTTTGGTATTCTGAGAAACTGTTGTACTGTAATAGTCACATTTAAAGATATTATATTTAGATGTAAAAAAAAAATCAGACTGATAATTTTCCTTTGAGGTCTTTAGTGTATTTGCACAAACAGTATGTAAGAGTTCCTTTTTCTCTGCATCCCTGCCACACTTGCTATTACTATTATTATTTATTATTATTAAATAGTTATTCTGTCTGGGGTAATATGGTATCTTATTGTGATTTTTGATTTGCATTTTCCAAATGGCTCATAATACTGAGCGTTTCTTCATATATTTGTTGGCCATTTGTATTTTTTAAGAAGTGTCCAGTTATTTCCCCATTTTTAATTGGATTAAAGTTTTTTAAGTTTCTTACATATTATGGATATTAACCCTTTGTCAGATAAATAGTTGGCAAATATGTTCTCCCTTTCTGTGAGTTGGCTCTGTTATTATTTCCTTTGCTCTGAAGAAATTTTTAGTTTGATGTAATCCCATTTATCAATTTTTGCTATTTTCTGTGCTTTGGGGTCCTGTCCAGAAAATCATTGCCTGCACTGCCATCTTGAGGCGTTTCCTGTTGTCTTCTGGTAAGTGTAAGGGCTTTTTTATCTTACATTTAGGTCTTTGCTCCATTTGGAGTTGGTTTTGGTACAGATGTGGTATAGGTCAAATGTCAACCTTCTGCATATGGGTAACTAGTTTCCCAGCACCACAGAGAATAAGGAGGCTGCCCTTTCTCCAAAGTAAGTGTTGGGCACATTTGTTAAGAATCAGTGGGCTGCAGGAATATGGGCTTATTTCTAGGGTCAGGCAGTGGTGGTTGCTGTAGCTAAGTAGGATGTCCTGAAATCAGATAGTACATTTCCTCCAGTTTTGTTCTTTTTGTTTAAGATTGGCTATTGAGAGTTTTTGTAATTCCATATGAACTTTCTCTTTGTTTTTCTACCTATATGAAGAATGTCGTTGGTATTTTAAGAATTGCATTGAATCTGTAAGCCACCTGGGGTAGTATGGACATTTTAACAATATTCTTCTAATCCACGAACACGGAAGGGCTTTCCAGTTTTTTGAATTTTGTCAGTTACTTTAATAAGTAAAAATCTTTCACATCTTTGGTTAAATTTTATTCCCAGGTATTTTACTAATTTTTGCAACTTATTTTGAATGGGATTGCTTTCATTTTTTTCTTAGATTTGTTGTTGGTATACAAAAATACCACCGATTTTTGTATACTTTTAAAATTTGAAACTTCTCTGAATTTTATTATCAGTTCTAACAGTCTTTTGGTAGAATCTTAAGATTGTCCTAAATGTAGACTGATACCTGCAAGCAGGGATAATTTGATATTCTCTTCTTACTTGTATGCCTTTGATTTTGTTGTCTTGCCTAACAGTTGTGGCTAATACTTGCATTACCATACTGAATACAAGCCATAGGAGTGGACACCCTCACTTGCTATGATATGGGTTGTCAATTTACCATATACAGCCTTTATTGTATTGACATACATTCCCGCTATTCTTAATTCAGTTTATCACAAAGAGATTGAATTTTATTGAATGCATTTCTTTATGTATTGAGATGATTTATCTCCTTCATTCTGTTAATGTGATGTATTACATTTATTAATTAATTTGCATGTATTGATCTATCCCCACATCCCTGGGATAAATCCTACTTGACCATGGCAAGTGTTTTTTTTTTTCCCCTTAATTTCTGGTTTTACAAAGAATATAGGTTTATATTTAGCTCATGGTTCTGGAAGTTGGGAGGTCCAAGTCATGGTGTTAGCCTCTGCTCAGCATCTGGTGAAGGCCTCGTGCTATATTTTAACATGGTAGAGGCATCACATGGTGAGATAGAACTGTAAGTTCCCAATACTGGGTCCTGAGCTTGCTAGGCAGGTACTATACCACGTAAGCCACACCCCCAGCCCAACTGATGTTTTTGATGTGTTGTTGGATTCAGTTTGCTCGTCTTTCTTGGAGAACTTCTGCATTTGTGTTCATCAGAGATATTGGTCTACATTTTTTTTCCTGTGGCAGTACTGGGTGGGGGGGGGTCTTACACTTGCTAGACAGGTCCACTTGAGACCCCAGCCATATAGTTTTTTTTTTCTTTTCTATGTCCTTGTCTGGTTTTAGTATTATCAGAGTAATGCTGATCTCATAGGATGAGTCTGGAGGGTTCCCTCCTTTTCTTATTTTTTTGCGGGGGGGAGGGATAGTTCAAAAAGAATTGGTATTAGTTATTCTTTAAAAGCTGTATAGAATTCAGCAGTGAAACCACCAGGTTTCACTTTTTGAAAAGGAATACATTTTGTCACTGACTCAATGTCATTACTTATTCTTGATTTCTTCCTGGTTCAATTTTGGTAGGCTATACATGTTCAGAAATTTATCCATTTCTTATAGGATTTTCACTTTCATATAGTTGTTCATAACAGTCTCTAATATTTCTGTGGTATTGGTTGTAATGTGTTTTTCATCTCTGATTTTATTTAGGTTTTCTTATTCTTGGTTAGTCTAGCTAAAGGTTTGTTGATTTTATCTTTTCAAAACAATAATTCTTCATTGATATTTTGTATTGTACTTGTGTTGATCTTCATTATTTTGTTCCTTCTAATTTGGTGTTTGGTTTGCTCTTGCTTTTCTAGCTTCCTGAGCTTTTTCAAAATAAGTGTCAAATTTATTACATGATTTTCTGCATCTACTGACATGTGATACAGATTTTATTTAAATTAGGTGATTTTCAAATATCAAGTCAACCTGGCATTCCTTTAACAATACCATTTGGTCATAATGCACTATCTATTTCTTGTTTACATTGGTGAAATTGATTTGTTAGTATTTCATAAGGACTCCACCTATGAAGGATACACTGGTCTTTAGTTTTGTATGCTGGTCTCATCAAATAGGGTCTTCTAATATTGTGAAGAGTTTTCATAGTTGGCATTATTTCTTCCTTACAAGTAAAAAGCACTAATTCATCAGCTATTTTCAATGCTTCTTGTCATTTCAAACCGTGAGTATAGTAGAGCTGCCTATGAAATCCACTGTCCATTCTGCTTTGCACTGCAAAGGTTTAAAACCTTTGATTTTTCTTTTCTTTAAAATATTTATGACTCATAGTCATGGACATCTAAAAACATTATTTAAGAAGTTAGTATCAAGTTTAGTAGTACTTAAAAAGAATTATAAAGCAATAGTGAACACTCAGAAACTACACCAGGGAACATTAACAGTAGGACACAGAATGAAGTTTCAAAACTGTCAACTGGCTGGGCACCAGTGGCTCATGCCTGTAATCCCAGCTACTCAGGAGGCAGAGATCAGGAGGATTGTGGTTTGAAGCCAGCCCAGGCAAATAGTTCGTAACACCCTATCTTGAAAAAAAAACCCATCACAAAAAAACACTGGTAGAGTGGCTCAAGGTGTGGGCCCTGAGTTCAAACCCCAGTACCGCAAAAAAAAAAAAAAAAATTGTCAACTGAAGTATATATTTTTCTTCTACAAGCCATTACTTCTTGTACTATCACTCTTAAGGTTAGCATAACATATACAATGTTTTTACTTCCAGGAATAACCTACCCACATCCATTAGGACAGTGACTATTAAAAAACACTCAGAAAATAACAAATACTGGCAAGAATGTTGAGAAATTGAAGCACTTGGGCACTACAGGTGAAAGTGTAACTTTTTTAGTCACTATGGAAAATCATATGGAAGTTCCTTAAAATTTTGAAAACAGAGGAGGTGGAGCAGAGTAGTCATTAAGATCCTTCAGTGATGGTCTCCCAAAGGCACACCAAATTGAACAGCTAATCACACATCAAACTACCCTCACAAGACCCAAGGAAATCATGTAAGAAACCATAATGCCTGCTGTTAGTATAACAAAAAGATGTATTGAAGAAGGCAAGAATCCAGTGTGGTGAGAAATGTATCTCACAAGAGGAAGAAGAAAGAATTATATAGAACTTGCTTTTGAAACCCAATACCAGGCCCAGTCATGGAGAAACCCAGTGCTAGGCAAAGTCCATGAGCCCTTCCCACCAGGCCAATACCTGTAAACTGAGCTGCTGGAACCGTTGGGCACAAATAGAGGTGTGCCTCCACCACTCTTTCAACATCAGGCAGCAGAGGGCGGGGAGAATTAAGACTCAGTCTATTGGAGAGCAGGGCACAAAATCAACAGGCATATAAGAAAAATGTTCAAGCCAACCACAATGATACTTGTCTGTAATTCAAGCTACTCTGGAGGCTGAGGCAGGAAGGATAACAAGTTCAAGGCCAACCTGGCAAACTTAACAAGACCTTGTCTCAAAAAAGGGCTGATGATGTTAAGTCAGAGGTATAGTGTTTACCTAGCATTCATGAGACCCTGGGTTCAATCCCAGTACTGAAAAAAAAAATTCAATAGCACTAATCATTAAGGAAATGCAAACCCAACCACAATGAGGTACCACACCAGTAGGAATATCTATTATAAAAAAGACTAAAGAAAACATCCTGGTGAGGATATGGATAAAAAAAGAGCCCTTGCACACTGTTGGTGGAATGTTAATTAGTATAATCACTATGGAAAACAGGGTGGAGGGTCCTCAGAAAATTCAAACTGAGGAGGGAAGGTGGCAGGTTTGAGGCACCTAGCATGTTCCTGAATCTCCATAAGACTGGAACAAAACATCAGGTGTGTGGCTATAGGGAGGGGAGCGGCATGGAAAGGCACAGGAGTTAAACAGTAGACAGTAACAGTAGACAGTAGACAGAATCAAGAAATACTGGACTTTAGATCTATAACAGAAAGAACCCTAATATTGGGTACTTTGCACATGGAAGGAAGAAGGGCAATCCCCCTCAGTGAGGCCTTAAGCAAGAGGAGAAAAGCTTCAGTGAGCACAACAGATGCAGAATCTGGCACCATGAAATACTGTGATCCATGCAGCAAGTGGATCTCAAAAAGAGGCTCCCTGAACATTCTAGCTTGTTCATGGGTATCGTGGTGGGGAATGAGCTTAAGAGGGGTTTTATGATCAAACTATAGGGCTGGCAGTAGCAGAGACCCTTGTATTTTTATATCTCCAAGTCCCAACAGTCTACTTCACTGGCTAAGTGAGCAACCACCCCAAGAAATCAGTGTGAACCTAGGAAACTGGCTGTGACTTGGACACAGGTACAGAAATACAGGTCTCTGTCGAAGGAAGTGTGGGCTATGCTGCACAAGAGAGTGGGGGGGCTTGATTAAGAAAACAAATTTTGTTATGTATTTTGCCACAGTTTCATATCATGACTTCATAATTAGTAACCCAGCTATGAACACACATTTATATCATGGCAAGAGCTACAAGCAGTATAGTAGCCATTTGTCCCCTACATGTTTCTGTCCTGGTTTGGAAATACTGACCTTAACCTAAAACACTACATGTCAGTGAACTATTTCACATCAGCAATGTGTCTGTGTTGATTGCTAATCTTTAATTCTCACAAAAGAATTAAAATGCTTTTTCCAGGGATTCAAGATTTGGAAAAAGTTTCTCAAGAAATGCTGGGAAGTTAATTCCTTCATGAAAACATTAGTCAAATCTTTAGCAAACAGAACAAAGCAACAGGTAGAATGAACCAAGTTGGGTTTGTATTAGAAGTATATGGATGATTTAATCTTAGAAAGTACATTGGTTAGATCATTCCCACCATCTCTCCCCCTCTACTCTCTCCCCACCCCACTTAAAGGAAATGCAAGAGGTTTCTTTGTTCTATTTCATATAGTATATGAAGTCCATCAACCATATACCCTCACCTTAATCCCCTTCAATCACCCTTCCCTTCCCACAAGTATCCCCCCACACTGTACCTATTTTACACTCCTATCTTTTGTTATCAGTATTTAAGACAATGTTCAAAGGGGTTTTTCAATGTATCCCCACTGTGAGTATACTTTAATTTGGTCCGTTCAATCCCTTTCATTGCTCTCTTTTACCTCCCAGCCCCATTTTTTCAACAGCTTTCAACACATATCCTTATATGCTCTACCTTCACAGATGTTTCACAATATTACTGATGCTCTATCATTCTCTTTTCCTTTCCTGAGTTCCATAGAGTAGTTCCATTAGTACAAACATGTTCTACATTAAGTTTGTGTAAGATCATGTTTGTTTTTGTGTATGTTTATCTTTTGGATCTATCTTCCACATATGAGAGGAAACGTGGCCTTTGTCTTTCAGAGCCTGGTTTACTAGTGGGTTACTTTTTTTGTCCTCCAATTGCATCCATGTACCTTCAAACCACATGACATTATTCCTGTGGCTGAATAAAACTTCATTGTGTATATGTACCACATTTTCTTGATCCATTCATCAGTTGTAGGGCATCTAGGTTATTTTCAGAGCTTGGCTATTATGAATAGTGCTGTGATGAGCATTGGTGTACAAGTGTCTCTATGGTATCCTGACTTATGTTTCTTTGGGCATATGCCCAGGAGTGGTACTGATGTATCATATAGCAGTTCTATCTTTAGCTTTTTTGAGAAACCTCCATACTGCTTTCCATAATGGTTGTACTAATTTGCATTCCCATTAGCAGTGTATTAATGTTTTGCCACATCCTCACTAGCATTTGTTATTATTGTCCTTGAAGATGGCCATTCTAACTAGGGTGAGATGAAATCTTAGTGTAGTTTTGATTTGTATCTCTTTTATAGTCAGGGAAGCTAAACACTTTTTCATGTATTTATTGACCATTTGTACCTCTTCCTTTGAGAATTCCCTGTCTAATTCATGTGCCATTTCTTCATTGGAATATTGATTATTTGGGCTTGAGTTTCTTGAGTTCCCTATAGATTCTGGATATTAGTCTCTTATTGGATGAATAGCTGGCACCCATTCTGTGGGGAATCTCTTGATTCTAATGACTATTTCTTTTGCTGTGGAGAAGCTTTTTAATTTGATGGAGTCCCATTTATTCATTCTTTCTCTTAGATGTTGAGTTTTGTTTAGAAGTAGTTTCCTATACCTATCTGTTTCAGTGTATTTCCTAATACTGCCTGTAGTTGTTTCAAAGTTTCAGGCTTTATATTAAGGTCTTTTTACCCATTTTGAGTTGATTTTGGTACAGGGTGAGAGGGATCTAATTTCAGTCTTTTACATGTGGATATCCAGTTTTTCCAGCAACATTTGTTGAAAAGGCTATCTTTTCTCCATCGTGTGTTTTGGACTCCTTTGTCAAAGATCAGTTGGCTGCAGCTGTGTGGGCTTATGTCTGGATCTTCTATTCTGATCTGTTGGCCTTCCTTTCTGTTTTTGTGCCAATACCATGCTATTTTTATTGTTACGGCTCTATGGTACAATATAAGCCTATTTGGAATTGTCAGAATGAATCCCCCCATACAACAAATATATTGTAAAAAAAAAAAAAATCAAACAGTGCAATTCATTATAGTAACATATTCAAGGAAAATTATCATTCTCAGTAACTGCATATAAACTGTTAAAACTCACCAGCAATCTAGGGATGGAAAGAAACTCCTTTAAAGTGATAAGGGTAATATATACATTAAAAAAAACCTGCAGTAAACAAATACTTTGATAAGAAATTGATACTTTTGCCTTTGAGATCAGACACAGAACTAGAATGTTTCAATATTACTAATTTCTGTCTTCTATTGAACATTGTACTAAAGAAAGGTTGTAGCCAGCACAATGAGGAAAGAAAAATAACAAATCTGAACATTTTCATAGGCAGTATGACTATATACATAAAATCTAAGAGAATCTACATATATTTCTAGAAAGAGTAAGAGTTTACCAAGATTACTGGATAGACAATCAGTATACAGTAACTTTAATTTTACTTTTTTTCTTTTGGCGGCACTGGGGTTTGAACTCAGGGCCTCATGCTTGCTATGCAGGCATTCTACCATTTGAGCCACTCCACTACTAATAACTTTAATTCTAAATACCAATAGTAACTAGGAAAAAAACTGAAGAAATACCCTTTATAAAAATTTTTTAAGTGCTTAGGAGAAAATATTGTAAAAGTATGCCAAACCTCTGTAAGAAAAACTGCAAAACTTAATTGAAGGTTTAGAAACAATGGGAAAAGGCATTATGAGAAAGATTTAACCAATGAAAACACTGACAAAAATGTTAGACAAAAACTATTAAAATAGAGACCTGAAAGACAAGCTATAGAATGGGAGAGGAAAGATGTTAGCAAAGATGTTACGTAGCCAACAAAAGATGAGGAGAAATACTGGCAAAGAATATGCAGATGTGGGGCTCATCAAAGAGGAAATTGTACTGACCAACAAATACAAAGAGGTGTGAGCTCCCAGTTACTTGTGAGTCATACATTAAAGTGAGATATAATACATACCATTGTGAACCCAACAGAATAAAAGTTTTAGCTTGAAGATATCAAGTGGGGGAGGAAAGGGGTAAGAAAAGAGAGGGGCTGAATTTGATCAAAGTACATTATATGCACGGTATGGAAAGATCATGAAGAAACCCCTTTGTTACAATAAATACGCACTGATAAAAAATAATAAAATCAAGTGGGGAGGAAAGTCACCACTGGTTGAAAACCACTGCTTTTAGATAATACACTATAAAAGCATACATTATTATGTGCTGCTGTACATAAAACCATGTATGCTGTAAGGGAAAAGTAAGGACTTTTCAGGGGATAACTTCCCTTAATAATCTCACCTTACTTACCAATTCTGAATTCAATCTTGAGAAAACTTTGGCTCCACTGTGTGCAAAATTCTTCTTTCCAGAAGCTACCCAGAACTTGGAACCCTCAAGAGGAATGAATTTACTAAAAACAGGATAAATAGATGGAAAACAGAACTTCACAAGTAGGGTATCAGGATCTTTGTACTTGTGATATCTTTTGTCAACAGGTCATTTTCTAAGTCAAAGCAAAGAACATTCTTGTCTGCCTTTTTGTCATGAGGTAATTAAGAAAAAGGACTAGGATAGGATATGCAGACTGAAGAGTAACATGCAGACAAGTCTGTGTAGACCCAGTTCACATTGCAGTTCCAGCACCACCTCCCCCAGATCTGAGCTCCGTACGGGCTGATGAGGCTCACCTCACTCATGGTGTCTCCTTGAGAATGAGCCCTATGCCTGGCACACAGAACACTCAAATATCTCAATAAAATGAATGAGGCTTAGCATCTACTTTTAGAATTATTTATTCAAAAACATTTTATAATACCTTCAGGTAACAGTATAGTCAAGAAATACATTTAATAGTACTAAAATAGACGTAAAACATGTAATTTCATTAAGGTGCAATTATAACACTTGAAATGGCACATTTCTCTGTTTTGAACTAATATACTGGCTTTCTACTTCTTAAAAGACTACCTATTTTATCCTTTAAGATTTTCAAGCCGAGCACTGGTGGCTCATGCCTGTTTTTATTTGCTTTAGATGATATTTGAATTTGTAAATTTCTAAGTGCATACTTGTTTTTATAGCAGAACTTGACAGCAAGGAAGGAAAATGAAGGGAACTAAAAACTACACAGGAAAATAAATGTATAAACTGATACATGTGTTCTGATGCAATTTTCCAATTAAAAAAAAGGGCTGGCATGGTTGGGTCACACCTCTAATCCCAGATACTTGGGAGGTAGGAGTCTGGAAGAAAAGCAGTTCAAGGTCAGAAGGTACAAAGTTAGCTAGACTCGGTGCCAACAAACAACCCTGGCGTGGGACAAGCCTGTAATCCCAGCCATGAGGAAGGTGTAGGCAAAAACGGCTAGGGGCATGACTGAAGCAGTACAATACCTGCCTAGCAAGCTGTGAGTTTAAACCCTAGTACTGCCTCCCCACCTTTCCCCCAGCTGACAAAAGCCCCAATTTGACAATTTCACTAACTTATATGGGTTTCAGCTTTAATATCTGTATGGGGACCGAAGAACCTGTATGTTGGAAAAAGCAGGGTGTAGGAATTAAATGCATATACTTCCACTTCACCATAAAGGTGGCACACGGGCAGGCTTACACCTTCAGAGAATAGCATGGGGAGATAACAAGGAGGCAGGGCCACCTGGGCTTAGGAGAACCTCCTTCCTGCATTAGTCTATACCACTCCTGACATCCACAGTCCTGGGGCCAAGAAAGTAAAGAGTGGCCGACATCAGAGTCAGCCCTGGGAACATGGCACAGCAGACACGAGACTACTTAAAGGAATTACTCTTAACCCAGGTCATGAAAGATTCTCACACATTGTTTTTGGATGAAAATGATCTTGTCTTTCAAAATGACAAAAATGGATACAGCCTACCCAATGTAAGAATCAACAAGTACAAACAGCAGGCATTTGATTTAATAAACGAACTATTACAGCAATGACAAAATAGGGACATTTAAAATGATTAGTGACCAAAAAAAAAAGTTTTTCTGGGTTAGAGGTGTTGAGCACCTGCCTAACAAGCTCAAGACTGAGTTCAAATCCCAGTACCGAAAAAAAAAAAAAAAAGGATTTGAAAAGTGAAAACAAGATAGGAAGAGACAATCAGATTTGAAGAATGATACATAGCGAACAATGAAAAGCAACTTTTGAAAGAATCCTAGGGAACAGGTTAACAGAAGATTATGCATAGCTGACAAGAAAACTCATGTGACATACATGAGGCATCACAAGAAGGTAAAGCAAGAACCAATTCAGAAGGATTGAAAAGATAAAGAGAATATAACGAGAAAGTCCAATAGTCACTGAAAATATACTGACTACATGAACTGTGTCCATAACACCTTCATTATTTAATAACTGCGGGTGATTGAGCTTACTACTTCAAATGCAAACACATTTTTTAAATACAAAATGCTTGGGACTAGAAGTGTTTCAGATTTGAAGCCGAGTTTACTAGCTGAGCATCCCTAAATCTGAAAACTAAAATATGAAACGCTGTCAATGTGACACTCAGGAAGTTCTGGATAAGCCAGGTGTGGTGGTGGTGCACACCTGAAATTCTTGCACCGAGAAGGCTGAGGCAAGATCATGAGTTTAAGTCCAGCCTGGGCCAGTTCCAGGCCAGCTTGAGCTACAAGTGAGACCTGGTCTCGAAAAACCAAAAAGTGTTCTGGTTGTCAGAGCATTTATATTTTGGATTTTCAGATTAGTAAACTCAACCCATACTACTTTGTTTTCAACACACGATGTAGTTTTACCATGATATATAGGTGGTTACAATTTTAAAGCCTCCTCTTTTACAGTATTTTCAAATATTTTTAGCACAAGTCTTAATTAAAAGCCACCTCAAAGTAGTGGTATATGTATTTGTTTTAAATTCATACCAAAGGAAAAACTGTCACTCTGCAGCTTCCACTGTTTTCAGCAAATGCACAAATCATGGATTTTACTGATACAAGTTGGCTGGGAGCATGGCTCAAGTGGTAGAGTACTTGCTTAGCAAGTGCAAGGCCTTGAGTTCAAACCCCAGTACTGCCAAAAACAAACAAAAAACCAAAACAGAAAACCTAAACTGAAATTGATATAACTATGATCTTGTGAAGAAATAAGCATTCAGTCTGCAAGTACAACATGAATTACTATTATTTGTAACACGTGAGAGCAAAAATATTCCTGGACACTATCAAAATACCTTTGGGTCAAGTAGTAAACAATAGTTCAAAACCCAGTCATTCAGTTTAATAGTAATCCCTATTCAAATTTTGTGGGTGAAATATAATTTCTAAAGGCTGAATTGAAGGATAATTCATATGTTGAAGTTCACACCCAAGCTTTCCAGCCTGGGAAAAGTCGGCTGAGATTTTTGGGGTCCATGGCCTGTTGTATGAGCAAATTTACCTGTCCACCCACACTGAGCACAGTGCCTTCCTCTACTCCTTTCAGCTTCTCTTGCAGTCTCATCAAGACACGCTCAGCTACTTTGTTGAAACTCTGGTCAAAATCACTAATGACAAAACACAAAGATCTCAATGGGGTAGAACAGGTTTTAAGGGCTTGGGAATAAGAAAATCTAAGTTTGACAATCAGTCTTTCCTAAAATACTGCTCACCTAAGTTTTCGTTTGCATTCTTGGTCATCTGCATTCAGAGTAGACTGGAGCTCACTTTCATCTTCTGGCCTCTGCTGTAAATACAAAGCTTTCAAAGGATTCATGGTCCAGTCAAAGAGTGGGTCATACAAGAGGACCTAAGCAGAGAAAAACGTGTATTTTATAAACAATGTGCATGTTGATCATATAGTTTAAAAAATAGTACAAACTATAAAAATAAAAACAGAGGCCAGGCACATGGCGGTTGATGGGGATGGGGGGCAGGAGGTGCAAACTTCTCACACACATGCTTCTCGTTTCCTTGTGGAGGAAACCATACAGCATAAAAGCTCCGAGGTTCTTATCCTATTCTGAATTCATTCCCCCTCCGTGATTGGAGTGGTATTCCTTGACACACATTTCCTGGCTGGGTGAAACTAATCTATTGAAAGGAGACAGCCACTGACCACTTTCATTCCTTTGCTCCTGGTCTTGCCAGTGCAGTCCTGGGTAAGGAGCATTCACTCTGTAGGCAATCCTCCCTCAACTGGGCTGCCCCAATATCAGGCGGTGGGAATTGGAGAGTATTAGCAGGTTTCTTTCAACCTCACTCCTAAGCCATGCTCTCCAACAGTTTTTTTTGTGTTTTAATCAGTGTTAAACTGACCTACTTCTATGGCTCCAGCTTTCTCAATTAGTTCCAAATTTGGGTAGAGAAAAAAACCAAGTGTGTCATTTATTAAAACCTCCTCCAAATTTAAGACATGGTGCACTGTTGGGATCTTGAGCTGTATAAAGAGAACTTGGGATTAAAAACAACAACAAAAAAAAAACTGTCACAGCCAGACAAGTAGCTGAAAGTCTTATTTTAGAAAGTGACAAAAATTTATAAAGCAAGGTCATGAGATCTAACCTTGGCAGTTGAGAATAGCTGGGTGCCCTGGTTATAAACACTGAACTTTCTTTTTCCTTTTGTTCTCTTATTGTTTGGTCAGACTTTAGCAAATGCTTACAAGTCCTGGAAATAAGTGAATTATTCTATTACAGCTACAAATGCTGTAGGACATGCCAGCATTATAAGGTTGGAAAACTTTTTGCTCCTACCTTATTACGTTTTTCAACATCCACATGTAGGGACTATAAAGTGTCTTCAGTGTGTTCAATTCTAGGATATATACTAGCCTAGATCAGTAGTACTGAAATTTCTTCAATTTGTTATACTGCTTTGGACCTTAACTTTTTTGTTTTCAATGCCAAAGGACAAGATAATTTTGGACTTCATGCCAACCTACCATGGATACTATTGGGACCAATTCTAGGACCCTCTCTGTAATAAAATCTGTATTACTATTGGCAGTCCGAAGGAGCTCTATGAAGACATCAACTTTATAAAAGTAGACACAGGACAACCCTGACCGACTGTTAATTTTATTTTCTAAGGGATATAATCCCCCATTTGTTGATCACAGGCTTAATAACCAGGTAACAGGTAATAACCAGTGAAATAATAAGTGATTCTCAACCCTGTCTGCATAGGAGTGTTTTTAAACAATACAAATATTTCTGCCCTGTCCCTGGAAATTTAATTTGAATTTGGTCAGCATCAATGTATTTTTAAAAGCAGTACAGATGATACTAAGATACAGACAGGTCCAGCATCATCAGGCTAAAGGAACAAAAAGCTGAAGAATGTGAGGGAGGCAGGCCAATACTCTACTTCCCATACTTCCCTGTGGAGGAAACACTCCTAAGTTCTTGTCACACATACCCTTAACAGGTTTATGAGTGACTGCCATAGGTACACAATTCCCACTTGGATAGAGTTAATATCATAAGCACTGGATGAATGTGAGTCAGTGATCATGAGAAAGTGTGTATGCTCTGCAGGCCACATCCCCACTCAGGTGAGCTGTCCCAAAGTTAAGACAGCAGAAACACTGTGGAAGCCCCAGCAGCAAACCTCACTCCTTAGCCATGTTCCTCCAATAACAATTCTGACTCTGCTCTCTATCTAATTAGTTCTGAACCTGGACAAAGACAATGATGATACACATTAGTGGAAACAATACTCAAAATAATGACATAAAATGTGAAAGTGCTTGTTTATTAAAGACAATGGTATAACATTCCAAGCAACTTGGGGGGATTGGAGGCATTTCTAATTCTTTTTCATGTGTGAAAATGCTTAATGAGCAGCCTCCTCCCTCCTGCTGTCCAGCACCAGCCTACATTAAAATGAAGCAGTGCTCTTCAAATCAGTGACTTCTTAACAAGGTATGCTGTTTATCTGGTAAAGAAATAAAGGTTTCCTTATACTTTACCTCTACAATGGTTAACAGAGTTTCCTGAGAGTTTCTCATAACTTCCATGGTTTTCTCACAGCATCTGCAGAGTCAAACATGTTATAAATGTGAATTCTGTTGTATACAAACATTTCTAACATTTCTCTACCTATATATACACTCATGTGTAGTATGCTGAGACCAGCCTTGTTAGCAGTTCCCAAACTTCTATCTCAGAGTAGAATTTTAATAGATGTTTCTGAAGTGAATACATGTTTTTAGATTATAAATACAAAACAATATAAATATGTGTCTGTGAATATTTCATAAGATTAGCATTTATAAGAAAAATACACTCCTGTGAAACATTTCTTTCAGTCTTTGGTTATTGTGACAACTGCTATTTTACTTTGGAATCTACCCCAATAAAAGTTGAATACATAGACCTATGATGGGAAAACTCCAAGGAACTGCAAATCTTCTTTAGCAGAAAGTTGTATCATCATGTAAGTTTCTTTAAGAGAAAATTGTAGCCTCTTCTATTATATCCCCAACAATGAGCACCCAACAGTAGTTGTGATCAGTTAAAAGAGCTAGTGAATTAGCTAGGACTGGGCAAAAGTATGTAAGTGGGCTTCTTCCACAGACGGTCAGGAATGACAGGATGCATGTTGTATTGAGTTAGGTCCCAGGTGGCTCAAAGAAAGGAATAACTATTGCTGCTTTTATCTAGGGTCTTCTTAGTGTTATAAAACCACCATCAATGTAATTCTACCATTGAATTTCATGTACATAAATCTATAATCCAAATAATTTTGACACCAAAACTTGTCCTTCCTTTCCTATGCCACTTACCTTCTGAAGACTCCTTCAACTCCAGTGATGCCCATGCCATCCACAATATCTCTGGTGAGTCTAAAAGGGACTGTTTCAGGAGTAGGAAGAATTTTCCCCTGCTCAAAAGCAACCCCTAAAACAAAAAATACAGTGAGGTAACAGTTGGCAGCTAATTTCCTTTCTTCACCACAGGCATGTGAACAATATATCTTAGGATATTTCAGTTGAAACTTTTAGTTGGGGGACAATTACAGAATTACATGCTTAGTTTTGAGATAATTAGATTCATATGCAGTTGTAAGAAATAATTCAGAAAGATCATCCTATATACCTTTTACCCAGTTTCCCCTAATGGTAGTATCTTGTAAAACTATAGTTGAGTATCAAAACCATCACAAAGATTCCTCATGCTGCCCTTTCAAAGCCACACCCAACTTTCTCTCTTGGTTTGTCACCCCTCATCCCACTCCTGTTCTCCTAACCACTAATCTGTTCTCCATTTTTATAATTTTGTCCTTTCAAATATATAACCCTTGGAATATTTTTTCACTCAGAAAAATTCTCTGGAGAGTAGCCCAAATTGGTGAACATTTAAACATCATCATCGTTATAATAACTATTATAATTACTGCTGATTAGTATTCCATTGCCCATTGAAGGACATATGGATTATTTCCAGTTTGGGGCTATTATGGATGATAAAGTTACTATGCACATTTGAATTATGGATAAACATCTTCCTGTGTGCCTGTTTGCTATGTGAGTATCTTTGGTGAAGTGTCTGTTTATGCTTTTTGCCTATTTCACAGCTAGATTTTTTTTTTTTGCTGTTGAGTTTTGAGTTTCTTAAAACTGTTCTTTTGGGGTCAGGTTTGAGAGGTCTTAAATTAGCCCTCCATACTGAAGACTTTCTCATGACTTTTTTCCCTCTGGTATTTAGACTGGATAAGTTTCACTCGTTATCCCAGGCAGAGTTAGATATTCCTCCCAGTGTACGTTAAAAAAATTTTTTTTGCTCTGATTTGTCCCCTGAATATTTGTAATATCTTGGTAGGCAGCCATCTTTCCTTGATGACTAAATATTTACTAAGTAAAGACACATATCTTATATTACTTACCTAAATCTATATGCACGAGTTCTGCTGACTGCTCATTTATCAAGATATTCTGTACATGCCTATCACCAAGTCCAAGGATGTAACCAACTGGGGAAAAATAAAATCTGAAGTCATTGATTTCATTTTTTTCTAATACATATTTAGTTATAATTGCAACTAATACCATTGACTCCATATAATTTTTATCAGTAAAGGAATTAGGTGTGTAAGTAGCTGTCCTTAAGTTTAAGCCAAATCTGGCTATTTTGATGCATACTGTATTTTACAACTAAACTTTTTCTCTTTTAATAAAGACACAAGTTTTTAAAATATTAGTACTTTGAAAATTAGTGTGGTTGAGACCCATTATTAATCTGAGCCAAAGCAGTGCGTGATGTACAGGTGAATTTTTACTGAATGTACTTATAACTGGGAAGAAGCCTATGGGCAAATTCTTTATTCTACAGTGAAATTTCTATCTGCTTGATGGATTATGCTGAACACAAATTAATTATTAATTCATTTCACCAGGTATATATCCAGGAAAAACTTAAAAACATTTTTGTTTTTAAGACTAATGATAACAAGCTTTAAGATGCTTTGAAATATAAAAAGAATCCTGTGTGTCAGTTAGAGAAAAACAACTCCGGGTAGGGAATACAGGTCTGCATACGTAGCTAGACCTGCCATTAACTGGGCCACTTTCTTGTTTGTGAACTTGAATCAGATTAGTGGTTCTCAAAGTAGAAGAGAGTTTCACAATTAACTGTGCCCCCTTTCTAAACATACATGCCCTGCCTCTCTGGGTAATGTACATAAAGTGATAGGAGGAGTTGCTGTTAGTTAAAAACTAACAGATGAGATGATCTCTGATGTTTCTATTAGTTCTCATACTCTAGGAGTTTGCTGATTGCTTTATCAAGATATTCTAATAACTCAGACATTCAAAAAGCCAAAATATATACATTGTACATTGGATATTTAAATAGGGCACAATTTCTGTTCCAAAGATTCTATTAAACAATCAATAGATTCTTAATAATGTGGTATTACAGGGGTTCTATACAAGAGAACAACAATAAAGAAATAAGTCAAATGGAGTTGTTATGGGTTTTATTTTCCAAAGAAAATCTCAAAAATATGTATTAAAGGGAGAGAAAATGAGCCATATTCACTATAAGACAAAGAAAAAACAACAGTATTTTTTCTCTAACCTCATAGAATTCTAGTCTGTAAGAGCTAAGAAAAGCTATGGTTAGAAGCTAAGAAGCAGGATGAGCTGGAGACACAATGATCTAATGAAGATAATTTAACATCTACCATCACTGCTACCATCCTCCTGCAATTCAGAATGCTACAAAGTGCTGAATCCACTTAGATGTTCAGAAGATTACCAATAGAAGATGTGGCCACACTGCGAGTATAAGCCAATCGTTTCTCAAACCAAACAGCTGGGTCCAAGAATTTTTCCATGCAAAAGTAACGGAAAACAGGTTGAAAATTTTGGCAAATATCCATGAAGGTTTCATATTTTTCTTCAAAAGACTTCTTTTGCACATCCTTTAAATAGAATATAACATTATTTTGTCAAAATAGTGTTCAACTAATGCCCACTATGTTTCTAAATGCAAAAATGTAAGAGATCCAGGGGCAATACAAAACGGTCTGGTCAGGAAAGCAATTAATTACAAGTGATAACCCCTTTAGAACTCTCATAGTATTCTAAAGGAAGGAGGCACATCAACAGTGACTGTTACTTGTTTTAATTAAATTCTAAGTTGAATGATCTTATAATCTAGATGGAAGCAAACACAGAAATGCCACAGGCAGGTCCAGACAATCCCAGGTGGTATTACAGTACTAGGGTGGTGACAGGAAACAGAAAAGGAGGAACAATTAACTGATGGATGGCAAAGTTGACATGGTTCAAAGATCCCTGTCCTCTAATATCTTCTCATTGTACAATACTTTCCTGAAGCAAAATTTCTCTACTTCAATGGGCTCAACTCCAACCCATGTTTTGATGCCTTCTAAATCTATATTTTTAGCTTAGACATCTTTATTAAAATCCAGATGCTTCTCCAACTGCCTATTCAACGTCATCACTTGGGTCACTTCTAAATCCAAACAAAGCACACCTTCATCTTGGGCAAACTTCATTTACCTCCTCTATTACTCAACATGGTAAATGGCCTCACAGTCCAGTTGGTCGTCCTACCCCGAAACCTGGGAAGCACCCCTTTTCCCCTAACTGTACTTCTAATCAGCAACTGAATCCTATCAGTTCTACCTCCTTAATATTTCTCAGACCTGTTCATGATTCTCTATTCTTACCATTATTAGTCTTAGTACAGATCCCATCTCATACTTCCAATCTTTTTCAGAAACAAATACAACCCACAGAGTTGTCAGAATGCAAATCTGATACTAGGATTCTTCTCAAGAGTCTTCCATTGCCTCCAGAAGAAAGTCCAAACTTCTTAGTATTTTACACAGCTACTCCTCCAACCTCATCTATTCCTTCTCAAATACTAAGCCTATGCTGTCTTTATCTGCTCATGCCTCCTTCCTGTTGATTATATGTTTCTTTTGCTTGGAACACCCACTCATTTACAAAGTTTGGCTCAAATACCTTCTCTATGAAGCCCTTCTTGAATCTAATTCTCTCTACTCTTCCTCACCAGCTGTTTCCTCCTTTATGCCTATATTTTACGTTATGTGTGCTATAGTCTTCCATTACAAAGCCTAAAAGTAATTTATACTTTTTTTTTAAAGCACGCAACAGAACACACAATGAAAAGTGAATGGATTTTGGAGTTTGACAGAGTGTTCAAATCCTTCCTATAGCTATTAGGTCACTGACAATGAGCAAGTTAAACTCTGAACTTCCCACTTTAAAGTAGGGATAAGAATGACGAGTAGTTGCAATATTTACAAATATTTATCTTAGCATGGTACCTGGTTGACAGAAGATATTCAATAAATGTTGCTGACACAGTAAATACCCATAAAACAAAATGGCCAGTGACATGGCAAATATCTTAAGACAGTTCTCTATATCTGTTTCATATAATAATTATTGCATAATCTACTTTTTATTGTTGTGCTGGGTGGGGGCACATTGTGTTGCATAATCTATTTTAATGGATATTTTATTAAGAATTATCTTACCCAAAATGGAAAGCAAACTAGTCTATATTGAGTAATGCTTAAATTTTTCATCTAACAAGGGTTGGTACTTGGTGTAGTTTAAAACCTTCCTGTTGTACTCACACAGGTACACCTTCCTCCTGGTGACATTAATTCTAGTACTTGGTATCTTTAACAACTACAAATGAAATTAAAGCTTTTTGTATTCTATACTACATAGTAGCTATCCCCTTTAATAAGTTATTAAAAATCAGAAACTTTTAACTTTGGGTATTACTCACCATCATCTTCTTTTGGCATTGATAGGCACTGAAGTCCTTTGGCCTATACCTTTTATGAGCACCCTCTTCATTGTTAACAAGAAATTCACCAATAGGGACAGTTCCTGTGCACCATTCAAGGACACCACTTCGCTGAGAGAGGGGAACCACCTGAAGTTAAATTAATACCTTTTGATCATGGATGGCCATTGAAGAGTAGTTGGTGATCATTCAACCATCAGTTAGTGCAAAACATTTTTTCAGACTGTATTAATATTTCCCTGACTGTAGGAGACAAAGCTCTTTGGAGGAAAGCAACGAAAAATAAACATAAGCTCAAAAATAAGATCTTTCTAGTCTTCTGTTTAGACTTGTAAGAGGCTGTTCATCTTTCAATTCCTATAATTCCGAGAGATCACGCCTGTTGATTATACTCACCATATGTGCAATTGATCAATACTTAATTTGTTGCATTTAGCTGAGGAGTTAACTCCGCCTTTCTTAAACTTTTCTTTTTTTTAGACAGAATCTTGCCATGTTGCTCAGGCTGTCCTTGAACTCACAATTCTCTCAAGTATAGCTGGGATTGCAAATGTATGCCACAGTGCCTTGCTACTTTCCTTATATTTTTATTATTAAACTTAAGGAATTTTAGCTAGGCATATATTACCCATGAATGTGGTCTAAATTTTAATTATTGAAACTATGTGTTCTTGCTTATTGTCTTACTACCTTCAGCAAGAGAAAAACATATTGCTAAATATAAAATGAACAATTGTACTAAGACAGTTTTTTAAATTATGGCATATTATAAATATACATAAATGTACAAATATAAACAAACACTCATTTGCACATTAAATTTTAAAAATAAGTTTTTTCCTAGTTGGGTGCAAGTTGCTCACACCTCTAATCCTAGCTACTTGGGGAAGGGGTGCTAAATTTGGAAGGATTGTGATTAGAGGACAGCCTGGGCAAAGAAAGTTTGTGAGACCCCCATCTCAACCAATAGCTAGGCATGGTGGTGCATGTTTGCCATCCCAAATTACATGGGAAACTGAGATCTTGAGTTCACGGTTCCAGGCCAGTCCAAGCAAAAAAAAAGTCTGTGAGACCCCATCTTAATGGAAAAAAAAGGTGGGTGTGGTGATACATGCCTGTCACTTCATCTGTATTAGTATATTTAACTTGTAAGTCATTTATTTTCACAATTGCATACTGTATACATATACCCTAATTATCCAATTTATGCAGTTTGCATATTAACATTTATATCTGTTCCTAGATTTCTCTGAAATACTGCTGCTATCATAGTCTACTGGTGAGCACATTTCAGTTACTCTAGGGTAGAGAACTAGGGGTTGAATAGCTGGGCCACTGGAACTGTGTATCTTCATCTTAGTTTCTAAGTAACTATCCAAAGTGATTGATCCAATTTTCCCTAAGTTTCCCAACATACTTGTCAGATTTACATTTTGCCAGCTGAAGGTATATAATCGTATCACATTGTGGTTCTAATTGTATTTCCCAAACAGCTAGTAAGTATCATCTCGTAGATTCCTTGGCCACTCAAATGTTTTCCTCTTGTGAAGTGCATATTTATGACCTTTTCTCTCTCTCTTTTCTTCCTAATGGCTCTCTTTTTATTACTAATGTGTAAATGTTCTTTATATATTCTATAGAGAAATCCTGTTATTAATACTAATATTAATCCTTTGTTATAACATTATTCATTTTCTTAGTTGACCCCTTGTCTTTAAGGTATTTGTAATTCTATACATTTTTATTTTAATGTACTCAAATGCTTTAAGTCCTAAGGTCTTCGGTTTCTTAACCATGTCTACTACATGTTATACAGAATGCTGAGGTACTGAGGCTAGAGTAGCAAGAGATACACGAAGACTACACCCTCACTGACAACATGAGATTTGAAAAAAAGTTTAAATAACCCCAATTATTTGGTGATATTTAGGAATTTCTGATAATTGCTTGAAATAATGACAGTGTTATAATTTTATTTTTTAAAAAAGATATTATCTTATAAATCTATATGCTGAAATATTTACAGATGAAATATTACATTTCGCTTCAAAATAATATGGAGGGGGTGAGAGAAGCAAGTAGAAATAGGACAGACTTGCCCACGAATTAATAATTGTTAAAGCAGGATGGTGGGCATAAGGGGATTTATAATATTATGGTCTCCTTGGTTAGAATTTTCCATAATAAAAAACTAAGCTAAGGTAGTGCCTTTGCTAAGAGGGGGTTTGAGGTGTTCTGAGAGTGGAGATGATTCATCAAGAGTTCTACATTTGTTGACTTTGAAATATCTCTTAGAACCTTACTATTTATGTAAGGAACCAGTCCTTCTAAACTGAACAGGCCATGACACTTAATGTTGCTCGCATTAACATTACTGCATTGGAGTACCTTTTAGTCTAAGGCCTCTTTCTTATTGATTACTCCCAATCAATTTCTTGGTCTGGGAAAAAAAAAACACCAAAGCCTTATCATTTGTTGAGAAACTGATCCAGAAAGGAATAAGTTAGTTTTTTTCTACCTTAGTTCAAAGTTTGAACTATAATGTTGGTTGATGGAGAAACAGCTGAATTTAAGTTTCAAAAGGCAAATTACAGTGTTTTCTGGTACAAAATGCTTAATGACAATTTTATAAATTTTTCCAAGGTACATAGCTGGTTTCATTCCAGATACAGAGAAGTGAAGTTAATTTATTATTTACAGTGAACGTCTCAATATATCATTATGGCTTCTCTACCAGAACCCTGAGAGGAATACTCTGAAATACACATTACAAAGAACAAAATTACTGGCATAGAGCAGGATTAAGAGGTTAAGTGTAAACCTTCTTTCAGAACTTAAATACTGTTTATGAGTCATGCATCTTAGAAAGCGAATCCTCTAACATCTAAGACTTTAGGCTTGCTGTTAGTATACCCTGAGACTATGAAATTATGGTGGAGAAATATCAGGCCAGCTATACTGATTCTGGTTAATGTCATAGAGCTATGTTTAAACTACCAGTATCTTCATCTCCATCTGATTCTCTCCAACAAGAGCTATTTGGAATGCTTCAATACAAAAGTGTCTCCATCTGACAATGCACCCTGAAACATGTGATTTGGATATCCAGCCTAATTTCAGGTAGTCAGTTTACGCTCTGGTTGTCACAATGATCACAAAAGGCTGAATTCCAGGACTTGGAACAACTCTACAGGATGCCTATTCTAGGTGTACAGCTTCCCCACAGCAGCTCTAAGAACCTTGACTCCAAAGGCAAGAAGAGCTAGTTCAACATATTAATGACTTAACATTTCATTCTTGGAGTCGACTGGCTAGTATTATGATTTTAAATAATCCAGTCAACCCTAAACCTCATGATTAGAGGTTATAATTTAATATTTACATATATAACATTAAAATAACTCAGCTGTTTGGTTTACCCACCTTCAAGACATACATACATATATATATATATTTAAATATATATATATTTTAAATATAGACATATATATACATTTATATATGTCTATATATATTTTTTCCTGAGACAGGCACTCACTGTATTAGCTTTGGCTGGCCTGGAACTCAAAACTCACTCAGCCTCTTAACTGCTGGGAGACCAAGTATGTAGCACCATGCCTGGCTAGACATCTTTATGGAATAGTGTAATTGGTAAAATAGTTCTGTGCAAAAATTAGATGTTGAAAAGTTATGAGGCAGGCCAGTAATCCCAGCTACAATGAAAGGCAGAGATTGGAGGACTGTGGTTCAAGGCCAGCCTGGGCAAAAAAATTAGCAAGACCCCCATCTCAAAACACAAGCCAGGCATGATAGTCAAGGCTTATAATCCCAAATATGTGGGAAACAGGTAGGTGGATCAATGTCTGAAGCCAGCATGGGCAAAAAGTGCAAGAACCTACCAGAAAAATAAGTTGAAAGCAAAAGGGCTGGAGCATGGCTCAAGTGGTAGATAAGCACAAGGCCTTGAGTTCAAATCCTAGTCCCACCAAAGGAAAAAAAGTCATAAGGTAGAGATGGAAATTTACCTTCAAAATTCTCCAGATGAAGGTATTTTCTCTCTCATTCTTTATAGCAATGAATTTTATTTTTTATTCATTTATTCACATGTGTATACATTGTTTGGGTTATTTCTCCCTCCTGCCCCCTGCTCCCATCCTCTCCCCCCCACCCCCTTGCTTCCAGGCAGAACCTGTTCTGCGCTTTTCTCCAGTTCCGTTTAAGAGAAGACATAAGCAATAATAAGAAAGACATAGCATTTCTGCTAGTTGAGATAAGGACAGCTATACAGAGAGATTCCTAGCATTGCTTTCATGTACAAATGTGTTACAACCCAGGTTGATTCATCTCTAACTGATCTTTACACTGGTTCCTGATCCCCTTCTCATGTTGACCTGTGTCGCCTTAAGGTTTCTGTATTAATTCCGCTGGAGTGGGAACATCAAATGGTGTCATGTTTTGGGTTTCCTACCTATCCCCATACCTCCTGTATGTGCCCTCCCCTTAACATGTGACCCAAGTCCAACAATATTGCTGTATTTGCCCTAGATCTAAAGTTCACATATGAGGGAGAACATATGATTTTTGGTTTTCTGAGTCTGGCTAACCCTGCTCAGAACGATGTTCTCCAGTTCCATCCATTTACTTGCAAATGATAAGATTTCATTCTTCTTCATGGCTGAGTAAAATTCCATTGTGTATAAATACCATATTTTCTTGATCCATTCATCAGTAGTGGGGCATTTTGGCTGTTTCCATAACTTGGCTATTGTGAATAGTGCTGCAATATACATGGGTGTGCAGGTGCCTTTGGAGTAACCTGTGTCACATTCCCAGGAGTGCGATTGCTGGATCATATGGCAGATCTACGTTTAGATTTTTAAGAAGCCTCCAAATTTTTCTCCAGAGTGGTTGAACCAGCTTGCATTCCCACCAGCAGTGTACGAGGGTTCCTTTTTCCCTACATCCTCGCCAGCACTTGTTGGTGGTGGTGTTTTTGATGATGGCTATTCTAACAGGGGTGAGGTGGAATCTTAGTGTGGTTTTGATTTGCATTTCCTTTATGGCTAAAGATGGTGAGCATTTTTTCATGTGTGTTTTGGCCATATGAATTTCTTTTTTTGAGAAAGTTCTATTTAGTTCAGTTGCCCATTTCTTAATTGGTTCATTGATTTTGGGAGAGTTTAGTTTCTTAAGTTCCCTGTATATTCTGGTTATCAGTCATTTGTCTGATGTATAACTGGCAAATATTTTTTCCCACTCTATGGATGGTCTCTTCAGTTTAGAGACCATTTCTTTAATTTTATGAAATCCCATTTGTCCATCCTTTCTCTTAGTTGCTGAGCTGTTGGTGTTCTACTGAGAAAATCCTTGCCTATACCTATTACTTCCAGAGCGTTTCCTGCTCCTTCCTGTAGTAACTTCAGAGTTTCAGGTCTGATATTAAGGTCCTTGATCCATTTGAGGTGATACTAGTTCAGGGTGATAGACATGTATCCAGTTTCAGTTTCTTGCAGATGGAGAACCACTTTTCCCAGCAATATTTGTTGAAGAGGCTGTCTCCTCCATCGTATATCTATGGCCCCTTTGCCAAAAATGAGGTGGATATAGTTGTGTGGATTCATATCTGGGTCCTCTATTCTTTTCTTTTTCATCTTTAGTATATACGTATATATATTTATTTATTTATTTATTTATTATTTTTTTATTCATATGTGCATACAACATTTGGGTCATTTCGCCCCCCTTCCCTCATCCCCCCGCCCCCTCCCTCTCCCCACCACCCCCTCACTACCCAGCAGAAACTATTTTGCCCTTATTTCTAATTTTGTTGAAGAGAGAGTACAAGCAATAATAGGAAGGAACAAGGGATTTCGCTAGTTGAGAAAAGGATAGCTATACAGGGAGTTAACTCACATTGATTTCCTGTGTATGTGTGTTACCGTCTAGGTTAATTCTTTTTGATCTAGCCTTTTCTCTAGTTCCTGGTCCCCTTCTCCTATTGGCCTCAGTTGCTTTTAAGGTATCTGCTTTAGTTTCTCTGCGTTGAGGGCAACAAATGCTATCTAGTTTTTTAGGTGTCTTACCTATCCTCATATCTCCCTTGTGTGCTCTCACTTTATCATGTGATCAAAGTCCAATCCCTTGTTGTGTTTGCCCTTGATCTAATGTCCACATATGAGGGAGAACATACGATTTTTGGTCTTTTGGGCCAGGCTAACCTCATTCGGAATGATGTTCTCCAATTCCATCCATTTACCAGAGAATGATAACATTTCATTATTCTTCATAGCTGCAAAAAATTCCATTGTGTATAAATACCACATTTTCTTAATCCATTCGTCAGTGGGGCATCTTGGCTACTTCCATAACTTGGCTATTGTGAATAGTGCTGCAATAAACATGGGTGTGCAGGTGCCTCTGGAGTAACCTGTGTCACACAGTCTTTTGGGTATATCCCCAAGAGTGGTATTGCTGGATCACATGGTAGATCAATGTTTAGCTTTTTAAGTAGCCTACAAATTTTTTTCTGTTTTTCTCCATTAAGTATAATGCTGGCTATAGGTTTGTCATATATAGCTTTTATAATGTTGAGGTACTTTCCTTCTATTCCTAGTTTTCTTAGAGCTTTTATCATGAAATGGTGTTGGATCTTATGAAAGACTTTTTCTGCATCTATTGAGATGACCAAGTGGTTTTTGTCTTTGCTTCTGTTAATGTGGTTTATTACGTTTATTGATTTTCATATGTTGAACCACCCCTGCTTTCCTGGGATGAAGCCTACTTGGTCATGGTGAATAATCTTTTTGATGTGTTGTTGAATTCAGTTTGCCATTATTTTGTTGAGGATTTTTGCATCAATGTTCATTAAGGAGATTGGCCTATAGTTCTCCTTTTTGGAGGTGTCTTTGCCTGGTTTTGGGATAAGTGTAATACTGGCTTCATAAAGTGTGTTAGGCAGTTTTCCTTCCCTTTCTATTTCGTGGAATAGTTTAAGGAGGGTTGTTGTCAGTTCTTCTTTAAAGGTCTGATAGCATTCAGCAGAGAATCTATGAGGTCCTGGACTTTTCTTTTTGGGGAGACTCTTGATTGCTGCTTCAATTTCATTTTGTGTTATAGATCTATTCAGGTGATTAATTTCCTCTTGGTTCAGTTTTGGATGATCATATGTATCTAGAAATCTGTCCATTATTTTAAGATTTTCGAATTTATTTGAATATAGGTCTCGAAGTAGTTTCTGATGATTTCCTGGACTTTGATAGTGTTTGTTATCTCCCCTTTTGCACTCCTGATTCTACTAACTTGGGTTTTTTCTCTCCTCATTTTAGTCAGGTTTGCCAGGGGTCTGTCGATCTTGTCAATTTTTTCAAAGAACCAATTTTTTGTTTCGTTAATTCTTTGTATAGTTTTTTTGGTTTCTATTTCATTGATTTCAGCTCTTATTTTTATTATTTCTCTCCTTCTATTTGTTTTGGGATTTGCTTGTTCTTCTAGGAGTTTGAGATGTATCATTAGGTCATTAATTTGGGATCTTTCAGTCTTTTTAATATATGCACTCATGGCTATAAACTTTCCTCTCAAGACTGCCTTAGCTGTGTCCCATAGGTTCCGGTAGGTTGTGTTTTCATTTTCATTGACTTCCAGGAACTTTTTAATTTCCTCTTTTATTTCATCAATGACCCATTGTTCATTAAGCAATGAGTTATTCAGTTTCCAGCTGTTTGCATGTTTTTTGTCTTTACTTTTGTTGTTGAGTTCTAGTTTTATTGCATTGTGATCAGATAGAATGCATAGTATAATTTCTATTTTCTTATATTTGCTGAGGCTTGCTTTGTGCCCTAGGATCTGATCTATTTTGGAGAAGGTTCCCATGGGCTGCTGAGAAGAATGTATATTGTGTAGAAGTTGGATGAAATGTTCTGTAGACATCAAGTAGGTCCATTTGATCTATTGTATATTTTAGTTCTAGGATTTCTTGATTTTTTTGTTTGGCTGACCTAGCTATTGATGATAATGGGGTGTTTAAGTCTCCCACGACCACTGTGTTGGAGTTAATATATGCTTTTAGGTCCTTCAGGGTATGTTTGATGAAATTGGGTGCATTGAGATTGGGTGCATATAGGTTGGTAATTGTTATTTCCTTTTGGTCTATTTCCCCTTTTATTAGTATGGAATGTCCTTTATCTTTTTTGATCAATGTAGGTTTCAAGTCTACTTTGTCAGAGATAAGTATTGCTACTCCTGCCTGTTTTCGGGGGCCATTGGCTTAGTAAATCTTCTTCCAGCCTTTCATCCTAAGCCTATGCTTATTTCTGTCAGTGAGATGGGTCTTCTGTAAGCAACAAATTGTCGGATCTCCTTTTTAATCCATTTTGTCAAACAGTGCCTTTTAATGGGGGAATTAAGTCCATTAACATTAAGTGTTAGTTCTGATAGGAATGTGGTGATTCCTGTCATTTAGTTGTCTGAAGGTTTAATTTTATGTACCTAAGTTGAGGTTGCTCTCTAATTTCTTGCTTTTTCTTTTCCTGTGGTTTGGTGCTGCCTGTCCTTTCATGATTATGTTGGGTTTCACTTTCTGTGTGCAGAATCCCTTGAAGAATCTTTTGTAGTGGTGGCTTTGTCGTCACATATTGTTTTAGTTTCTGGTTATCATGGAAGACTTTTATTGCTCCATCTATTTTGAATGATAGTTTTGTTGGGTAGAGTATCCTGGGGTTGATGTTATTTTTATTCCGTGCCCGGAAGATCTCACCGCAAGCACTTCTTGCTTTTAATGTTTCTGTTGAGAAGTCTGCTGTGGTTTTGATGGGTTTACCTGTGTGTGTTGTTTTTTCTCTCGTACAGCCTTCAATATTCTTTCTCTAGTTTCTGTACTTGTTGTTTTAATGATGATATGCCGTGGGGTAGATCTATTTTGGTCTGGTCTGTTTGGTGTCCTGGAGGCCTCTTGCATCTGTATGGGAATATCTTTCGCTAGATTTGGGAAATTTTCTGTTATTATTTTGTTGAATAGATTACACATTCCCTTTGCTTGCACCTCTTCTCCTTCTTCAGTGCCCATGGTTCGCAGGTTTAGTCTTTTGATGGAGTCAGTGAGTTCTTGCATTTTCTTTTCACAGGTCTTGAGTTGTTTAACTAATAGTTCTTTGGTTTTTCCTTTAATTACCATTTCATCTTTGAGTTCTGAGATTCTGTCTTCTGTTTGTTCTATTCTGCTGGATTGGCCTTCAATTTTGTTTTGCAATTCTGTTTCATTCTTTTATCTGAGGTTTTCCATATCCTGAGTTGTTTCCTCTTTAATGTCGTCTATTGTTGTCCTAAGTTCATTTATCTCTTTATTAACTGTGTTCTTTGTTTCACTTTGGTGTTTATACAGTGCTTCTATGGTTTCCTTTATTTCTTCTTTTGTTTTTTCAAAGTCTCTATTTTTGTTGTCTTGGAATTTCTTGAGTATCTCCTGTACACTTTGGTTGACCATATCCAGTATCATCTCTATAAAATTCTCATTGAGTTTTTGTAGTATTTCTTTTTTTTAGATTATTCTTGTGGTTTCATTGGTTTCTTTGGCATAGTTTTTTTTCATTTTGTTGCAGTCTGGATCTGAGTATCTGTTTTCTTCATTTCCCTTGGTTCCTGTACTAATTTTTTGCTGTGGAGAAACTGGTTTCCCTGTTTTTTCTGTCTTCCTGTCATTGCCCTTGGTGTTGTTATTGTTCCTGTACTGTGTGCAATTAAGTATTTTCTAGCTTGTAATAATAACAATGGTAATATTTAGAATGGAAGGGTGAGCGGAGATGGAAAGCAAAGAAGTTAAAGAAAAAGGGAAAAACAAATAAACAAGTAAAAAGGCACAACAAACAAACAAACAAACAAATTTTCAAAGATATAAACAGGGACAGATAGTATACTAATCAACAGTAAGCTGAACAGGCATTAGAGAGACAGAGGACTGAAAAAAAAATAAAGTAAAAAATGAATTAAAAAAGTCTCCAAGTTCAAATGCAATAAAGTTTCAGTCTTAATAATTTTGGTGTTCGTCCCTCAGCCTCCAATCCTGGAGTAGTCTCATTATAGGGGAAAAAATCCAAACAAAACAACATAAAACAAAAAAACACCACAAAGTGTCCCAAGTTCAAATGCAACAGTTTCAGTAAGTTTTTTAGCTTGCAGGTGTAGTTTGGTTGTTGTCTCAACAAAGGGAGGAAAAAAAAGAAAAAATAGTCTGGAGACAGTTCTGTGAATGTCTATCTGTGGCTGTGGCTTTCCTGCCGCTGGTGTCAGCCTGCTGTTGCTGGAGGCGTTATTTATGCAGATCTCAGGAGTGAGCTTAGCACTCACCTGGCCCCTCAGGCTTTGTTTACTTAGAGTTCTCCTGGGCGTGACCTCCACTGCTACAAGCTTTCCCCTTTCCAAGCACACTGGGGGAGGTGACACTGCACCCACTTTCTCAGGCCTGTGTGTTTATTTACAGTTCACATGGGAAGTGGGTCTTCCCCACCTCCTGTTCATTTTGCGTCCTACCGCCACTTTTACAAGCTTTCCTGCTCCTGGTTGCTGGGCGTGTGCCCCTGCTCCCGCCTTCTCCAGCTGGCTTGTTTATTTACAGTTCTGTGAGGGATTTCCCCTACCCCTTCTTCAGTGCTTTGGGTGCCCTCCCCTCTTTGCTATGTGTCTTTTTTGTTGTTATTGCTCATTATTCAGTTTTTTTTTCCCCTGGGTGGGGGTCAGTGTGTCCAGGGGGCTATGCTGATCTGGCCCAGGGTTGTCTGTGGGAGTACCGTGTACCGCTTAGCTCACCTGTGGTCTGCATCTTCCCAAGCCACCTGGGCGCTGCCATCTGGCGGTGGCACAGGAGCCCTCCTGGTTTCTCCGCTTAATGTGAAGTGGAGATGCTATGTGCAGGCTGAAGGTGTAGAGGAGTCAAAGTTTTCCCTCTTCTCTGTGGTTTTTCCTGTAAGGTGTATCTCCAGCATCTCTCCAAGATTTTACTTTAGGAGGCATACTTTCTGCTTCCTCCCTCTAGCCGCCATCTTGGAATCTTCCTGGGTCCTCTATTCTGTTCCACTGGTCTTCATGTCTGTTTTTGTGCCAGTACCAGGCTGTTTTTATTGCTACTGCTTTGTAATATTGTTTGAAGTCGGGTATTGTGATACCGCCAGCATTAGCAATGAATTTTATAGGTTCAATTGTGTATGCCGGTACACATTTAGAGCATAAAAATTTCTTTATAGTCACATTATAGAATATCTACTCTCTTGGAACTACTTAGCAATCATTACATGGAAGACAGCTAATAGCTTGTCAACTTTGTTTTATAATTAGATTAGATTGTGAATGTCAAAGTGTGGTCCTGGACTAGGGCTCTTGGTATTTTACTTGAAATGCACCTTCTCAGTTTCAACCCTAGATCAGCTGAGTAGAGTCCAGCAATCTGTGTTAACAAACCCTCCAAGTGATTATGATGTCTGCTAAGGTTTGAGTACTTGTAATCTCAACCACAAAGAAACAGTTTTTTATGTATCTTTAACTTTTACATTTAGCATTCTTAAGAACTAATTTTTTTTAAACTGCTAATGGAAAACACATATTATCATAGTTAATATGAAATTCCACGTCATAAATTTCTCACAGACTTCCAAAGCTAAGAAAAAAGGTGTTTTGCTAATAAACTATTAGCTCCCCCTTCCCCTGCAACCAGCCAGTTTTATAATAATTTGTTTCTCATAACAGTTAAGAAGCACAAAACTAAGTACTGCTTTAAATTATAATTAACCCTCACTCAATCAAAATTTTTTAGATTATAATTTATTTTTCCGTAAGTACTATTTGAGGCTTTTAATTTAGCAATCTCTTTATTATAAAAAGTACACTACGGAAAATTAGAAGTATATAAAAAAGGTGTCACCCAATTCCATCACAGTATTTTTTAGTTCATTTAAAAAAATTTCAGCACACATACTGACTCCTTAAATTTTATTTATTTATTTTGTGGTACTAGAGTTTGAACTCAGAGCCTATACCTTGAGCCACTCCACCAGCCCTTTTTTGTGATGGATTTTTTTTTTTTTTTTTGAGATAGGATCTTGTGAACTATTTGCCTGGGCTGGCTTGCGATCCTCCTGATCTCTGCCTCCTGAGTAGCTAGGATTACAGGTGTGCTCCACCAGCACCTAGTTCATACTGATTTTTTAATAAACATATAGCTAAAATGTTTTAATGCTACTTATTCAGCTTTACTGACGTATCCTTTTTTGGTGTTGTGCAGTGCTGGGAACTGATCCCAGGGCCTCATGCACGCTGGGTGAGCACCTCTGCTGAGCTATGTCCCTGGCCGATGGTCTACTGCTACTCCATGAGCCATGCCATTTTCATTACTAAAGCCTATCATTCTTAAGTCTAACTGAATTATGCTCATCACTCATGGATATAATTTTCAAGATAAACTTTTAAATCATTTTCCAAGTTGTAAACAAACTGATTGGAATTTTACTAAATCTTACATTAATTTTAAATAAGCTGGCATTTCTCAATGCCTTCCCACTTAAGACATAACAATGGTCCTCTCTCTTACCATAGTTTTCGTTTATTATGTTTTCACATTTTCAGGCAGTCCTACATGTTTCTTGTTAACACTACTTCTATTCATACTATGTATTTTACTGTTGTAAAAGGTGAATTTTTCATTACATTTTTAAACTAGTATCAGTGGTTAGGATAGCTCCAGGTTAAATACCTAATTTAATAGAGAAAATAAAATATTTGTAGACATACCATTTTGAGAAAAAAGAAACAGACACTGGGACTGTTCTAAGAGTATCTGAAAGAACATTTCTCTGACAGAGAGCAAATTACTCTAACATTTTCTAAATTTGTTTCTATCCTTTTAGGAACAGGGAAAAAAAGCAAGTAAGTCCTGTTTACATCAGTGACAGAAGAGGGAAAAGGCAAAAATGAGATACCAGAATGAAATCAGAAAGAATAAACCTATAAAAAATAGGCCTTTCAAAATGAAGATTTATTAGTTCTTAATAGAAACAAACTAAATGAGTAATTTTAATATAAGAGTCAGTCATGGTTAGCTAATATAATAATGTGACTTAAAGAGACTGTCTTCTCAGACAAGCTTGTGGAAGAAATATAAATCAGTACAACCCCATTGTGGTAATCTGGCCAAATCTATGTAGGTGCATAAATCCTGTAGCCCGTCAACCCAACTTGTGGAAATCTTTCCCCAAAACGCACACATATATGTGTTTAAGGTTATTCACTGCAGAGCATCATTTGCAATAGCACAAAATGGAAACAACCCAAATGCCCATCAGTAAGGACTTTTAAATTAACTGTGTACACACACACAATATAGCTGCTAAAAAATGAGAAAGATCTCTATATTACAGAGCAGCAAACAAAGATAGAAGAAAAATACTTCAGTTTACTGTAGGAACATGTAATTAACAATAATGAAAACTTTTTAAAAAGAAAATATAAATGCTATTGTCTAAACCAGAGGTTTGGACCAAACCAAGCATCCATCTACTTCTGTATAGCCTGTGAGCTAAGAATGGCCTTTTAGGTTTAAGGAGTTGTAAAGAAAAAATAAAGGATATGTAACAGAATGTGGCTTGCAAAACCAATAATATTTACTATTTGGACCTTTACAGAAAATGTTAGCTGATCATTGGCCCAAATAATCCATCTTTTTTTGTGAAGCAACAGAATAAAAACTAGTTACCTTGTATGTGCAGATAGTCAGTTTCCTCTTCCTAGTTTCAGTGTTTCTCTGCAGTAATGTATTGCACATCTGGAAAACCTGCTGCATAACAGCATCTTGTCTCAGGTCATCTCGGCCCTTCAGAATAATCAAACATGAATAACCAAGCACAGTTCACTTTATTATACACACACTGAATCATCTGAGGCTAGCAAACAAAACTCAGAAAACAATCTGAGCATTTGTGCTCCTCTTAGCAGTCTCTTAAATAATTAAGACCTACTGCCAATTCTTTTATTTAGAATAAGATATAGTACTGAAAGATAAACTGATAGGAAAAAGAAATTCCCTTAGCTGGTTTTTTTTTTTTTTTTTCTTCTTCTCTTTTTGAGACAGGGTCTCACCATGTACCCAGGCTGCTCTGGAACTCACTGTTTAGCCCACACTGACCTCAAACTCATGATCCTCCTGTCTCAGCCTCCCAAGTACTATGATTATAGGCATGTATCATCACACCCAGCTCCTCTAGCTGGCTTTTGAAATTAGACTAACTGAACCCCATCACCTGAGGCTGAGGGCACATTGCAAAACATGTGAATGGAGCAGTACTGTTAACTTTCCACTATTCTGCAGTAGGGCCTTAAAGAGTTCCTGAGCAGTCAGAGAGAAATGCTGTTCTTTGCTGGCACCATGGCAGTTGGCACAGTGGCAGACCCAGTACAATGGGGCAAAGGTTTCAACATGTTCTAATCATGGAAATAAGCAACAACCATCAAAACACTTTTTTTAAAACAATAATCAGGCTGATTCTTCATCTCATCTTGTCTATACAGTTTAATGGTATTCTTCTATTTGAATCAACTGATTCAAACAGTCTTTCAGAGACCTACATACAAAAAGAGAGAAGCATTCTGGTTCTAGAAAACAATACATTTCTATCCCACAAGTTTTCTTAACGTATAACTATTCAGAATAAAGATAGACAAGTGAAGCTGGAAGAAAATATAAACTCAAGTTTTTCTTTGACTTTGATGTCATTAACCCTTTAAGGACTCTACGGGAAAAGGAAAGTCTTACCTTGACAAGCTGTCTCCTTTCCTTGCCATCAGAACCTACACAATCTATTATTTTTGGCAAATTTAAACCACCTGCTAAACGAAATTCTGTTTTAAATGATTGTATAGTCACCAAATTTCCATATTCTCCAGTGGGGTCCACCTAAAAACAGGATAATTATGATAATAGAGCAGATACACTATTTGCATGTGAAGAAAAACAAACTATAAACAGCAATTTTTCTTTTTTTTCAGGACTGGAGTTTGAACTCAAGGCTTTGCGTTTGCAAAGCAGATTCTCTACTACTTAAGCCACACCTCCAGGCCATTTTGCTCTGGTTCTTTTGGAGATGCGGTCTCATGAACTATTTGCTGGCCTGAATCTCCACCCTCCTGATCTCAGCCTCCCAAGTAGCTAGGGTTACAGATGTGAGCCACCTGCCCCTGCCATAAATGGCAACTTAATATCAAGCAGAATAAATGACAATGTGCTGCTGAATGAGAACCAGAGGTTCTGATGTAAGAATATATGACACTGGAAAGGTGTAAAGGTTACATATAGATAACATAAGTTGCTTCCCTAAATATCTTTTAATAAAACTAGGGCATACCAAGTCATAACAGTGTTGCTGAAAAACTACTGAAAAATTACAACTTAGGTGGTGTCACATATGTTAAATCACCTGAGAAATAATAAAACTCGTGGAAACATAAGGTAAATTTTGAAAAGGGTAGAGAGGAGTTTCCTAGGTCAAAATTGCTAATTCAGACATTTTTAGGAAATATCAGCTAAATAACAAAGCAGACCAGCTGGAAAGTTATCAGTTCACATGATACAACTACATTCCAAACTCACTAACAGATACTAAACACTTCAGTGCAAACTCAAAGATGAGATTTACAATATATTTAATATAATTTTCTAAATTGTAACCTTTATTATTACATATATTCCTGCCCACAGGCACTTCTAGCAACAAAAGATCATTACGACATAGCTAATATCACATATACATAGTCAACTTAATACTGTAATATATTCTGTACTATTCAATTAGGTAATACATCCCAGCCAATACTTCCTACTGCATACTGAATTTAAAAAAAAAAAAAAAAAAAAGAGCTGGGTGCATGGGGCTCATGCCTGTAATCCTAGCTACTTGGGGCTGAGATGGGGAGGACCATGGTTTGAGGCCAATTCAAGCAAATAGTTTGTGAGACCCCCATCTCTGAAAATAACCAGGGCAAAATGAACTGCAGGTGTGCCTCAAGTGACAGAGCACCTGCTTGCAAGGTGAAGGCCTGAGTTCAAACCCCAGTACTGCCAAAAGAAGAAAAAAAAATTACAGCTGGTTGGTACATATCTATAATCCCAGCATTTTGGAACCTGAGGTAGACAGGAGGATCATGAGTATGAGGCCAGCTTGGACTACACAGGGAGACCATGTCTCAAAACACACACATACACACAAACACACACACATGCACAATTGGGGGGGGTGCTTCCCTAGCGTGAGCAAGTTTATAGGTTCAATTCCCAGTAACACACACACACACACACCCCTTATTAAAAATAAATAAAACAACTGGGAACTCTCTTGTTGAGTTAAAAATTAGTGTCAGTAAAAGCACACAGAAATTTTCCTTCTGGCCAATGAGACGAGTCTATGGACTTTCACAAGAAAGGTGGGAGGTATAGAACTGAAGGCAAAGGAAAAGAAAGCAGGAGAAGTTGAGTATTTTAAGGCTTGGGCAAGGAACTGTAATGCAGAAAAACTTTAAGTTAAAACACATAAAAATGCCAATATTTAACCGATTTTGACTAAATAAAAAGATATTTCAGATGGTTCAATTTAGTATTAGAAATAAAGAGTTAATGATAAATTACCTTAATTTCCATAGTAGGAACAACAACATCTTCTAAATTCTTAAGTTTAGTAATTGGCTGGTCTGCTGGAATACTGATGCCTTCTATATTTAAAAATAAAGAGATATTAGTTAAAACTGCAAACAGGAATAGCACTGAATGTCAAGCAGGAGTAGCAACACTGATCCTTTCAAACACCTACTTCTCTGCGTCTTCCACTGAGTAGCATCAAAGTTTGCTAATATAATATAAGCATCACAAAGTGCCTCAACATTCCTGACCATCTGAGGTCTCTTGCTTCTGATAGTGCATATGATTTTGTTTGCAGCCTCTGTTCGATCCTTTCAACAACAACAAAAAAAAAGCATTAAATACTGCTTCTCAACATTTAAACTTCTGAGCTACAAAAACAAAATTCATGCACATATACAAACAACAGGACTATAATTACTCAGATAAAACAGTCATCTTTAATGAAATATGTGAACAGTATAAAATTTCAAGCATCAATGACTCAGTTGCCTTTCAAAAACCTTTTTTTCTTTTTCCATTGCTGAGAGAAAAAAAGTAAAATACTACAGGTACTTATGTTTTGAAAAATATTTCAGAAATTTTGAATCAATTTTAGGAAATGTAACAACAAAGGAATTTAAAGATAAATACTGTCAGTGACACACATTCTTAAAATCTCTAAGACTTAGAGGACTATTCTGTGAAGGAATGAATATCATGACTCAAAAGGTATATTTAATCCAAATACCTCATCAAGTTGAGAGTTTTGCTTAGGTACATTTTTAGTTATTCTACTCCTCCTTGCTGCCTCTGGTTTGGTCAAAAATTCATCTTTGTTTGCATTTGCTAAGGCCAATATAATAAACAAAGTATGATGGGGGTGATCCATTGAAATCCTAGAGATGAGCTGTTGAAAATTAAGAACTATTAGTTTCATACAAATAAAAAACATAGAAAATCCACAATTTTCCATTTGCTTTAAATCAAAATACATTCTGCAGTGGGCAGAGTTTGTGTGTGTGTGTGTGTGAGAGAGAGAACAAGTCAGGTCTAACAGGAATAAGAGAAAGAAACTGAGTAACTTATATGGAGTGAGAGAAGACAAAATTTTATATATCCATTTCCTAGCAAGGAACAATAAAATATACTTTATATGTAATATTGTAATATAAAAGCAATTATGTTTTGATCCTCAGATCTACTTACATTATTGAGGACTTCATGAAATCCTAGGCCTCCTGTCATTTTGGTCCCCATTCTAGCAGCCAATTGGTACATAAGAGGCAAAAATTTATATGATGAAATCTTCATTCCATCTCTCTACCATTAAAAAATACCAAATTAAGAAATGTACACTATGGGAGAAATGACCCAAACATTGTATGCACATATAAATAAAAAAAAATGTACACTACCATTCCAAATATTCTCATATGCAAGCAAATTATTCTAAAATAATGTTCCTCTACTAGCACAAACTAATAGTTGTTAGTAAAACTTCACTCACTACATTTTTTTCCTTGTCACCCTATGGAAAAGTCTACAAATGGGTATCCTAGATAAATTCAATGATAAGTAAAAACTTCTGGAATATTGTATTTATAACTAGAATACTTGGCATTGCTTGCATTAGTGATTCCAGGGAGAACAAGTGTGAATTTGAGTTCCATTGTAATCTTGACTCCTGAGAAGCTGGTGAGCAGTAAGATGGAATAATTACTTTTCTCTACATGCCAAAAGTAACAAATTTTATTGTATACTATAGGAGAGATTGGTTGTGTTTACTATGAATTTTTTTTATCTAGTCAAATCATTTGACCTTTAACCTATTAACTAACTTACAAATATTTTGCCAACATATCTTTAATATTAGGTGCCATCATTAAAATCTAGTATTTGTTAAATAAAAATTGATGAAGTACTTCTGTCTTGACCTGAACCACTTATGGACCTATATGTGGAGCACTGGAACAATTATGAGTGCTACAAAGGAATATAAAAAAATCAGATATTGAAGGACTTATGTCTAAGTTTTCAAAGCCCAAGATCAAATTCTGGGTTGAGGAAGACTTGCCTTCATCATGCCACTGACTTCAGAAACTCCAGAATTTTCAAGCCAGAGGGAACAAAGCCTGAATACCCATGTATCATGTTCTTCTCCACTTAGTAAGCAGCTGATGTAATTTTCAACTGCTTTACATAAGAAGCGTTTACGATCTTCTTTTAGTGCACGGAGCGCACATTCATCCAACTCCAGTTCTCTCTGAACCTTTACCGTGTATCTTGCAGTAGATAAAGTAAAACACAAAAAAACCCACAAAATTTTACAAAACTACAAGGCCAAACATGATATGCAACATAAATAAAAAAGATAAGATGTCCATCCAGAAGAAAAGCAAAATTTTAAGGATTATAAGGGAACCAACTTACTTTTGTCAAAATTGTGCAATTCATAAGCCTTCTAGTTAACCAAGGACAAAGTTATTGTCCTTAATATTGAAGCTATTTAATTAACTTAATTCTCTACTTACATTAAAATACATAGACTCAAAGCAGACTTAAATACATTACATCAAAGAGGTAAGTCTTCTGTATTTAATTTCAATACTTATTTCTTTTAACAACTGTGACACCAAAAAAAAAAAAAAAAAAAAAGCAAAAAAGCTCTATCTACATATCCTACCATGAGCTTAGAACCAAACCAGGATAGGAATTCTTCATAAACGAACACGTCAGTGTTTTATATACTAATTTAAGTTGTGATTAGCCACAGCAGAGCCAAAAAAATCTACAAGTACTCAAGTTTTAGTGCTCAAAACTCTAAGTCAGAGAAGAGTTGACATCACTTTTTATACAAACATGTCCTTGTTAACTGGTAAAGATAAAATTGTTGCCTGTAGACATCTAGTTACCTGTTAGTTTGAATTCTATGTTCTCTTAGGAGGCCCACTTCCTCTTTAGCCCTCTTTAAGAGAGCTTGCTTGTTTTCGAATTCTGATGAGTTCATGTAGTTTTCAATTCGTTGGTACTGAGTATCAGAGAACCTTGCTAATGAGAGAAATGCCTTCATTTTTCCACTTCTGAGCTCATTGCCTTCTCCTTCATAACTTCCAGCAACCTGCACTGCCTTTAAGAACATGCAATCCATTTAAGTTATATTTACAAATACTAAATACATTTACAGAATCACTCAGGTCAAGGTAACCCCATACTGCATTTATATATATATAAATCCTAAGGTGTATGAAAAACATATTCAAAGAACTGTTCAAACAACTTTGACAATGTTGAAATAGCCACAATAGCTAATACTTACAAAAAACTGGGCAAAAATAAAGAGCTACTTAAGTTGAAAAACAATTACATGTTTTTTTTCCTGTTACTTTCATTTAGTAAAGTAACTATTTCCCAAATTAGTTACACTAAAGAATAAGAGGGGAAAACAGGAAGATCAAAAGGAGCTAGAGTACTGAAGTCCTTGCTCTTACTTATAGATGGTTGGATATATGAATAGCAAAAAATGAGTTGTATATCCCTTAATCAGACATTTTTTATAGAAGAGTAAAAGGAGAAATTATTAGAAATAACTTGTTGAAAGAACAGCTGGGGGTAGAAACAAGATGGAGGAGAAAGACACAGTGAGGTTATTTTCAAAATATGCTCTAACATTCTGTTTCACTCTAACAAAGATTACACAGAGCTCCAATGGAAATACTATATGGATGAATGAAACCACTCTTTTATTTGCCTTTGAACTACACTTGATCTTGATGGAGGATCAAGTGTATGCTAAACAGGGATCTTAAGAGTTGTTGTGAAAGCTTACCTTTTCTAGATAGGTCTGCATGATGACTGCAGGATTTTCTAAGCAAGTTTCTGCTAACCAGTTGCCACAAACTCTCAGACATTCTGTGTATATAAGTTTTAGGTTGGGATCATTCTGTATTTTTAAAAAAAAAAAAAAAGTAAAATCTTAAAATGTAAATCATTATTATGACTATATAAAAACATCTTCCACGTAGGGAGAAAAAGCAGATCAAAAATGTTTTTCCTCAAAAAAAAGGACATGATTGTAAAGTGAGGACTACGGGAATAACCAGAAGAAGGGGGGAAGGGAAAAGAGTGATAGAAGTGAGTATCATCAAAGAACAGTGCTTACACATATGAAAATGTCACTGCATAAAAGGGGAGGGAGGGGAAAAGAAGGGGATTAGAGTGGTAAACATGACCAAGGTATACTACAAGCATATGTAGAAATACCACAATGAAACCCTTCAATGTGTACAATTAATATACACTAATAATAAAGAAGTTAAAAAATGTTTATCTGCTTTCACCATACAACTATTTTAATAATTCCAAGTATGTAAGTTTATGAAATAATCATCCCACACCATTTAATAATTATTACTCCTACTGAGAACTTATATACACTAGGCACTTTGTAACAGCTTTATGTATATTAACTCATTGAAATCTCACAGGAATCCTGTGAAGTGGGTACTATTACTGTCCCCAATTTGCAGAGAAAAGTGAGGTACTAAGATCTCCAGGGAGCCCACAGTGTTAAGTGATATTTCAACATGTTATACTGGGAGCAGTGCTTTGGTCTGATGATGAATTCTCTAATGATGGAGCGTATATCATATAAGCATCTACTATCTAAAGTCCAGTAAGCTGAGAATCACTAAGCAGGGATGTCTGAGGGACACCACTGCAACCAAATCTTCCACCTCTTCATGATTCCTACATATGCTACTCTGCTGTCTATTGTATGCTGGGAGTAAGCTGAGATAGCAACATAAATTTTCGATAACTGACAGGTGATGATAAATAAACATGTATTTTCAAAGCATTTGAGTTAACAAACTAATTGCTTCAGCTTGCTTCATTTTTTTCTACTTTTATTCTCATGCATCTCTTCCAATTTTGCCCTTGCCAGTTCAAACTGAGTATGTACTTCCTGATTATTTTCCACTACTACCCGTGCATTCAACAGAAAGTTAAAACTTAACACTGGGACAAAATAAATGAATCTGCCACAAGATAGACTGATAGATTTGTAAGTAGAAAAAATCGTTTCTAAACTTCTTTATAAACATTAACTTTCAAGATTCATTTCACAGCATCTTGTTCATGGATTAGTAATTTCAAAGCTTTAATAAAATTGCTATCAAAATTTTCTTAACCATGACAATATTTTGTTAATAACCATAAAACTAACTTGGCCAACTGAAAAAAAGTAAAACCAAAAACCTCGGTGCAGCTGGCATCCAATTTCTTGATCATTTGTTTGAGGATACTCAGGGCAAGACTCTGCTCCTTTTTTGCCCAGAATACTTGTGCTTCCTCCAGCTGCCACTCAGACACTCCACAAACAGCTGAATTATACTGCTTAATTTGAAATATTGCCCTTTCAGGAAGCTGAAATGAAAATGATGTATGGGAACAATTACCTTTACTATTTTTACTATTACCAGTAACTCACTGAGAACTTGATTTTTGTGTAAGGACTATCATATGTATCTCTGTGCTTACCTTCCAACCTCCAGCCTCCCTGCCCCCACCCCCATGTGTATCAAATCACTGACTTGCTATCAATACAGTAAATTATATCTTTTCATTTTATAACAAGGAAATTGAGGTGAAGAAGAAAAATACTTTGCTCAAGGCTTACACTCAGGTGTGTCTAATTCCAATACAACAGTGTCCATACTTCTCAAAGACATTCCTTCTTCACTCATGCTCTCTGCCATCTGGGTAATAAAGGAACAGGAAAGAGAAGAGACGATGTAATTTTACCTGAGTATTCTTGAATGTTCGGGCCAGAACAGAGAATTCTACAAGGTGTTTGGTGAGAATGTCTTTAAAACATTCTCTTTGGGAGCTCTCCATTTCCTTTTGTACTAGGATCTCCAAAATGACTGTACGTAAAGCCATAATAGGCTCCTGAAAACTGAAGTCACTGTCCTTAAGAAGCTGGGAGTGTTTCTGCCACTTCATGTACACTTCAGAGACTTGTCTATCTGTGACTGACCTGAAAGTCAAACATAGAGTTCAGTAAGCAAGAAAAACTTAAAAAAAATTTATCTGGTTCTGAAACTTAAGATACAACACAAAGGAACTCTTGCAGTAACAACACTTAACTTTTAAATAATCCTAAATATGGATTAAAGTTCAGAAAACTACAAAATACTTTGTGGTCAGCAGAGAGGCCACATGTAATCATTTTAAGACTCTGAAAATACTCTTTGAAATCATGAAAAGCAGCCCTACTAAATAAAAATATTCTTCTGAAATGAGAACACATTCATCAGACCAATCATAAAAAATGCCTACCCCTTGCCCTGCTTTAATGTTTTTTGTAGTAAAGGAGGACACATCTGCAAGGAAGTGAATTAAACTCATTGAATGCCTATTGGGGATGACTATGCACAGCTGCAGCTATCAAAGAAGTCACACTACAGTGAAGAAAAGGTTGGCTTCTGGCAAAGGTTTCATCTAGTAACAGTATTTATTAAAGGAACAGAGAAGGCATACTGAACAATTTATTTATGCGAATGTAGACTAAGGAATACTGTCTAATCCCTCAGGACTACTGTGATGAGAGAAAAAAGATGAAGCAGGAAAACTAAAAAAATGATGACTAGAAAATGAAAGCATTTTTAGTTACTTGATAGAGAAAGAAATAGGAGCACAAATTCACAGGAACCAAACCTTTACTGCCCTTCCCCAAATAACCCCAAAGTAGCAACTCTTATACACTCTTACAAATTACTAAAGACCTCCAAAGAGCTTTTAATTTTTAGATTATATCCATTGACATTTACCACACTAGAAAGTAAAGCTGAGAAAACTCTAAAATGTTAATTTATTTAAAAATAATAAATCATACACATCATAGTCACTATTGGGCAACAGAAGAGTTACACTGCAGGATTTTAAAGCCTCATGAGCAACATACCTTGAGAAAAGCTCCCCAATGTTTTCCAACTCTCCAATAGCCTGCAATCTACTAAGTGTGGGGTACAGTGAATACACAGACTCAAGGCTGCCCTTACACAACTCTTCTACTTCTTTTACTCTAGTGAGGAAAAGAAAACAGATGGAAAACTAAGAGGTTTTCAGGGAGATAAAAGTTCAAGTTTGTGGCTAAACAGTTCCCACCATAGGGCTGCTGTTGATCAACATTACAAACAATACTAATACATAGCATATATGAAATAGCAATGAAAACAAACAAAACTAGTCTTGGGATCATACAGACCTAGTACACATTTAAATTCTAATTCTGTGCTAATAGCTATCTAACCTTGGGGCAGGATTTCACTAAGCCTAGGTTTTTTCACTTCCATAGTTATTTTGAAAGTTAGAGAACACATACACAAAGAGCCTGACAAAGTGATGAGAAATACTGTTTCTGTCAATAAATACAGGATTTATTAGGTCACTAACTACTGTTAAGTTTTTTCAAAAAATGGTATATTTGTTTAGTTGCTTCCTTCTGCATGATCTCACTGGTGCCTCAAACAAGCCTATAAATATTGGCCATTGTCATCATTTTATAAATCAGAACTTTAATGCAGAGAGGGAACATGTCATAAAGCTGTGAGAAAAGATTAAAATTCTCAGGGTACTTGCATAGGAAGACAACAAAGGAGGGGGAGTCATCAACACTTTCTTGACAACTCAGAGTAAAGAACTGACCCAGGGTCTCAAAGAAGAATTTTCTTGAAAAAGGGACAAAAAATGGGGCAAGAAACACTTGGCCATAATTACCAAGTATTTACTCCTTCATCAGTGCAAATCCTTACACTGAAATTATTCCTCATGTTTTGAAAAATGCAGCCATGATATTAAATATTAAAATACAGTATTTTTTCTTATATACCTGGCATATTTGAGACTTTCATAAAATGTAGAGAATTCTCCGTCTCTTAGAGACTGCAGAGCATTGTACAATGATTCGTGGTAGCTGGTTTCTTCTATTCCATTGCTGTGAGGTAATTCCAAAAATATCAAAGAAAAAGACATATTTAGAAGTAGAAAATCTTAAGATAGGCATGTAAAAACAATTTAAAGGACAAAATTAAAATGAAAATTATGATTTCTTATAAATAACACACTTCTAGAAATGTTAGTAAGAAATACAAATAACTTTGTGGGCCATTTAAATTTTTCAAAGAGAAAAAGGAAAATTTCTCAGCTCTTTTTTGTGGTTCTAAGTACGTTATAATATTTAATTATTCAATGAACACCTATTATGTGCCAGGCCCTCAGCACCAGGCTCTAGATATAGGAGTTCATCAGTGAACAAGTCAGTCAGGTCTCCATTCCTATGAAGCTTATGCTCTGGTTTGGACAATAAATAAGAAAAAAAATCAGTGACAAGGGACATTCAGAGAATTAAATAGGTAACAAAACAGCAAGTTGGGGTAGCTACTTTACGATAGGTAGACATGACATTATCAAATTACAAAATGAATGACAAGAAGCATAACCCACACGGTAACTGGGGAAAAATATAGCAGGCAAGAAGAATGATGCATGATGATTTACAGAGGCAAGCAGTAACCAGATGTTGTGGTAAAAAGCATTAAAAATGAGAATAGGTCTTTAATATAGTACTCTAACAGTATGAAATCTGAAAGGCATTCCAATTAATAAAAATATTTTTCTATGGAGGAAACTGAACATGATTTCATTATTTTTTCTGGGATTGGGGTTTGAAATGATTTCATTTTTTAGTGTTCAGGTCATCAGGAATACAAAAATATGAAACCATTTATTAGATTAGGTGTTTGGCTTTTAATTAAAAAAATGTATTGACCTTACATACAGCATATAAATGTTATCTTTCTAGGTAACATGATTTAACACTATTTTTAATGAAAGAAAATATTTCATAAATAAAGATAAGCAGTCTTTTGTGTACTATCCAGGCAATGAAAGTGCTATGTACTAAGTAAAATGTTTGTGGCAGCAAGTGAAAAGAGGACTGCATGTATTTTTCTTTGGACTCCTTAGTCCAGTGAACAGTAAGTGACACAATTCTAAAATACTTCTCTTTTTTTTTGAGACAGGGTCTCACTATGCAACTCAGGCTGGCCTTGAACCTCTGTCCCGCCTGCCTCAGCCTCCCCTGCAAGGATTACAGGCATGAACTACCACACCTGGCTTCCTTTATATTTCTATTTTTAAAAATGTTTGGGGGTGGCAATGGAGTTGCCCTAATTGAAAAAGAGTAAAATCAGGACTTGTCATATTAACTGATTAATGTTATCTAATTTAAGAATATGTGTACTGTATAGGATTTATAAAATATTAAAAAAAAAAAACCCCACAACTCCTGTTATACTCAAATAAGATGAAAATAGTTGTTTAGAACTAGGGGAGGGCCAATTTAGATTTTTTCTTACTTGATAGAATTACAATGGTCCCACTGCATATTTCTCCATGCTGCCTGGTAATAAAGTTCTTGTAGTTCAGCACACCGCTCTTTATTTTCATGATCTAATCCTTTTAAATAGATGGACAGGATATGACAGAGTCCCAAATTCTGCAAGGCCTAAACAGGAGTCATTAAAAAGAAAATCTCAACAAAAAACTAGGGAAGCAAAATACAGCAAACATAAAAATTAACCTGCTACCTGATACAGTGTATACTCTCAATCAATGTCTTATACTATTAGCTAACAAAACTATGATCAGCAACCCAATGTCATTCAGGCCAATGAACTGATCAGTTTTCCTGTGAATCCCTTAAGTTTTAGCTCAAGGCCTGAAAAGAGATTAACTTCCAGTCTTACCTTTCAAGTTTATCTGACTATATAAAAATTCTACAGACATACTGAAATAATATAGATACTACACAAGTGAAGCATTTATCAAAGCAGGAAAAAAACAAAATGGTATACCTGAATTATCCCTGCCTGGCGGGCAGATGAGGAGATTGCTGTCTCAAGGTCGTATGTCACTAAGGCTTTCCCCCACATTGCTTCATGCTCATAGGTGCGTAGTCTAAAAGATTGTAAGGACACCTTTTGTTTCTACTGGCATTCAATTCCTTCATGAACAGACTTACTATATCATTATCTAGAAAAATGCAATTTACCTTGTAAGGGGTTGTAACATTTTCCCTCCACCACAGCCATACAGACTATCTGGCTCTCCTATACTTCGGTAGATTTCTAAGAGAAGATCCTGAAAACAGAAATACAACAAAAATGGGAGGGGGAAAAGCCATGTCATGAGTTTAGTAAACTTTTAATTTTATCATTACCAATGCACAACTCTCAACTCTGCATGTTGTGTTATAAAGGTAAAATTAAGTGATATTTACATATATATCAAGGACTTGGATCAGCAACATAGCTGACGGGTCCTAGACAACAAAATGATTGTAGTCTACTTTAGAAGAATTGCTCATAATTTCATGAATTAGATAAGAAATGAATACCAAACTACCAGGCTTTTATCACATGCAAAAATAATCACAAAAACAAAAATAATCTTGTCAACAGATAAACTGTATAAGGGAAAATAAAGTCCAGCTAAGTCTCACTCTAGAAATGTGATACTGGGAAAAATAAAAGTCATGAGTTTCTCTTTGAAGAAAACTCAAAACTGCATTATAGTTGGTAAAATTTGATATGGATGAAGAAGTGGTTTGAATATTCAAATCTCTGTTATAAAATTTACATAGGAAATACTGTGTTTAAAACTGTGTTAATAAAATAAAAATGCACATAGAAAAAGCATGAAACAAATTCGAAGCTATATTTCATAGAAAATTGATCAAGTTTATTGAACTTGCTCTGAGAAATATGTTCTAAATACAAATGAATTAATACTAGTCTAATTCTATACATAATTCTAATTCAACTATTTCTATTCATTAGCATAAAATAAAGCCCATAGAGGTAAAACATTCAGTACCTAAGCCTAGCACAGAAGGTACTTCAAAATTTCAAAAAAGTAGGATAAGACTATAAAGAAGTCAAAAGGAAGAGAAAAATCAGGAGAGCTGAGTCCAAAAGGTAAGCAAAACATACTTCACACAAGGCACAGTTGATAGTATGAAATGTTAAAATGTTAAGGAAAAAGAGAAATTAAAGGTTATTACTAGACTTAGCAACATAAAAAGGCTCATGGAAAGCATTAGCAAGTATTATTTTCTTTTTCTTTCCTTTTTTGTGCATGCTAGGCAAGCACTACACCACTGAACTACATCCCTAGCTAACAAGTGTTATTTTAATGGAATGTGTGGAGAGAAATGGAGAGAGCAAATATAGGCCACTTGTTCACAAAGTTTGGCTGTGAAGGGAAGAAGGAGGGAAAGTAATACCTAAAAGAGGTCATTGAAAAGAAGGAAGTCATTTTGTATTAGTGAGAAGGAAAATATTTTAAACAGTAATAGTTGAAATGTTTAGGCTATAGTTCAAAGGCACACAGCAATTAAAAATTAAAGTTTCAGACTGGAGGTGTGGCTCAAATAGGAGAGCATCTGCTTTGCAAGCACAAAGCCCTGAGTTCAAACTTCAGCACCACCAAAAAAAATTATATTCACAAAATAAAGTTTCTAAGAAAGAGCAGATAAATAAAAAGTACAGGAAGAAAGATTTGCCTGAGATAAAAGGAAAGGGGTTTCTCTGCTTTAATAACAGAAGTGGTCAAAGAGCACATGCAGGAGGTTTCAATGTCTGATGGTGAGACACGGTGGGATTTCCTATTCAGGTTAATTATTTTTTCCAAGAGGTAGAAGGCAAGCTGAAAGCAACGGTAGAGAAGTTTAAACAAGGCAGAGAAGTTAAAACTATTATTGTAGAGGAGTAAGTTGACAAAAGGAATTTGGTAAGAATGTCAGATGATATTGTGGGCCAAATTAAGAGCAGGTATTAAGAAATTTATGGAGTAACTACTGTGAAAAATAATAAACAAATTATACATATATTGTACATATATATATGTATTGTACACATATATATAATTATAATGTGTAAGTGCTAAAGAGAATAGAGAGGGTGCTGTGGCAGAAAATTCATGGCACACACTCACCCTGCAAGACAGGTGGTTTTAGTTTTAGCTATGGAAGCTCAAGGTTGGACAGGTTAATAATTTATACAAGATTATATTCCTACATGGCAGAGTCAGAATTAGAATCCAAGTCTGCCTACTTGAAGACCTAAGCTTCAAACCATAAATTTAAATATATTATGCCAAATCCAAGAGGTAACTTCAATTTTAAAATCAAATGACATCACTATAAAAAAAAAAAGCAAAGCCAAAAGTATAGGATAAATATTGTTATAAGCAACAGAGTCGCTCATATTTACCTGCAAACTTATTCCAGTTTCTTCTTTACTTTTTTCACTCAAACTAGAAATAGTTGTACCTTGGCTTCCTTCTTCAAATGTAAGACTTCTGTTTATAACATAAGCACTTCTTTTAATGAGAACATATGACATAGAAGCTTATGAATGCAATATATTATTCATTGTGACAAAACAAAACAATGAACCATTTATACTTTAAAACAGAATCATTTAGACTTAGCATGGAAAAATTTGTGAATGCTAATTCTGTATAATAAAATTACATTTTATAGCAATCTTCTACATATGAAAGGTTAAATGCTAAAATATGCTTACTTATAGGACAGGCATATTTAAAAATAGAGCTGAAGTTCCCCAATTCAAGTCCTAAATATTCTATCAGTGGTTTTGCCTGAAGTTCAACTTAATTAACAACTATATACAAATTAAGACTACAATAAGACACAATTTAATACCTAATAATTGGCAAAAAAAAATTAAGAAATCTTCTAAAAGTAAACCAACCAGTAAGATCCATTTAAACCCAAGACTGTAAAATTAACATGTATCAGTCAGAATTAGAATTCAGATTCTTCTATTCTAAGGTCTTATCTATAAACTATGTGTTTGTACACATGCATATGTTATTCAGTAAGTAATGGCAATTCTAAAACCAAGACAGCTACAATAATAATTCAATACATAAAATAAGTGATAGTGCCTCTAACATTTGCCTACAAATTTATTCCACTTTTTTCTTTGTTATTTTCACTCAGACTAGAAATAGTTGGTTCCCTTATTCATATGTAAGACTTCCTTATTTATTGATTGACTGATTGATTGATTGATTGGCAGTACTGTGGTTTGAACTCAGGGTTTCACACTTGCCAGCAGGCACTCTACCACATGAGCCACTTCACCAGTACTCCATAGTATGCAGACACTGACTAAAGTAGATGACTCCAAGAAAAGACAACTATCAATTTCTTATTCCATACTTGGTAACAACATACTTGTCTTCATGAGATGTTTACAGTGATCATGAACTTACTGATTACATATTATACATATCCATATACTGAAAAGCAGAGATTAAAAATATAATCAGGAGTAAAGAACCTGGTCCAAGTCTAGTAAGTTAATTACATTTGGACTTGGATCCGAATTCTGGTTCCCAGTTTTTTTCAGTTTAAAACAAACTTCCTTTCCAACTTAATGACAGTCTAAAGAAAAAAATTATTAGCAGCAAGAATGACAAATATGTCAACGTGATATACCTTTGTTATTTCAATTTCTTAATATGATTGACTTAGTGGTGAGAAAGTGGAAACACTAGGCTGTTTCAAATGAGTAGAGGAAGGCACTTAGAATAACAAAGCATATACTTTTCACTCTCCTACTTTCTGGGTATTTTTCACATCACATGATGTACAACTGTATTTATTAGCTTCTTATCAGAGTCAGATGAAAGCAATTAAAGTAGCTAGAAATATAAGTAGATAACAAAGAAATGAAGCTTCTTAGTCACAGAAAGAAATCATTCACATTACTTAAAATTGAATTACACTCAAAAGGCAAATGTATTTTGAATAGTTGAGGAAGGTAGTGGTAAATCTAATACAACTGAAAAAGGGAATCAGTCATCTAAAGAATATTTACTGATCATTTATATTCAGTTCCCAATGCTAGCTGTTAAGGGGAATAAGAGAGAAATAAGTATGGTTTCTAAGTTCCAGGAGCTTGCTGTCTAACTTTTATAATACATATAAACATTCTTATTTATTTCATAGAATTACTTATTTCTTTTAAAAAATTGTTATCACTTCTACTTTGAAACAGAATTTATCTACCTAAAATGTCTTAAATGCGGAAAAAGGCAGAAAATAAATCTTTACTATGCATCTTTATTGAAACAATGTTACACCAACTTAAAAACCACAAATTCTAAATTCCATTACCTTTTCTCTTGATCATCCATGTTTTTCTTATCGGCATAGATTTCCGCATAGAGCAATGCTGTAAAGTGAGCAGCACAAGACTGAGCTACCTTCGCAACCTCCAGATAATTCAGATCCAGCCAGAAAGCGTTATCAAAAACTGTTCCTGAAGAAGGTCTAAAGAAATTTAAACATGATGCCATTCCATGTTTTATGTCAGTATCCAAAGAAAAGCACAATGACACCGAATGCAATGTAATAGCTGCTAGTTAAACAGAAAATTAAAAATAACTGAAAACACATTTCCCAACACATCTTAGGATGTTCATAACTAAGATGGCTAAGGAGTCCAGTTCCTCATTCTTTTTGAATTGTAAACCCCTTGAAGAACGTGATGAAAGTTATGGGCAGCCACTCCATACAAATGCAGACTTCATGCCTGCCCTCTACCCATGCAGAAATCCATGCGTTATTGGCTAAGAGTAGGCTGCACAGAATAGCTTCACACATACAAACACATATACACACATACACTTTTATTGTTTCTTCTAAGACAAGTTACATGTCTTTCCTAAACAGCCATTTTCTCCGGAGTTTATTTTACAGGTTGAGTTATTTAGTAAAAGATTTCCACTGTGGTAATAGCAGATCAGAACTGGAGAGGACTACAGGTTTTATTTTTTTAAAACTAACATTATAGAGATGTGACAAACTGGTGGTTAAGAGCACAGGCGTTGGCATAGGATACATCTAGGTACAAAGCTAGCAGCTGTGCTACTAACTGTATGATCTTCACAACTTAACTCCTTCAGCCTGTTTCCTATTTTCCTCATCTAAAATGCACAGAACAACACATCAGAGAGTAAAGGCACTGATTAACTTGCCTGTGAAAAGGATGCTTACATTTATTGAATGTCTGGTACATTATAGACCTTGTCTATTTTAATCACAATAAAACACATACACACATACATACATCATCATCATTATCATTATGCTGATTATAAGAGTAAGACTGAAGTTCAAAGACATCAAGTAATTTGCTTAGAATCCCAAAGCTTCTAACTAAGTAGCAGACTTGCACTTAGGTCCTTAATCTTTTTTATCTATGTTCTATTTTCTTAAGGATATTTTTAAGATTCAGAATATTAAGACTCAATAATAATACTGAATACTAATAGTCATGAGATGTTTACTTTTGTTTACTTACAGATGCCCCTGGATTTAGGATGGGGTTGTGCCCTAATAAACCCATCCTAAATTGAAAATACTGTAGGGTAAAAATGCACTTAATACACCTAACCTACTGAAAATCACAGCTTGACAACCAGCACACTATTGAGTACCAGTTGTTTATCCTCCTGACCATATGGCTGACTGGGAACGCAGCCCACTGCTGCTGCCCAGCATCACAATAAAGTATCATACAGTACAATCCTTACCTGGAATAGGGTCAAATGTCAAAGTACAACTTCTGAATATTGTTACTTTCATACCATTGTAAGATCAAAAAAGCTTAAAGTAAACACTGTCAATCAAGACCATCTGTAGAGATCTACTGAACTACTGTTTCAGAGTTCTGCTCCAGTCTAGCAGTACATATAAATTAGACTACCCATTCTAGCAATTCTTATACTGTTAAAAATCTCATAAGACATTATCTGAACAAAGATACTATACTGTAAAATACTCAAATCCAGAAAATAAACCTTGTCATACCACTATATTACTACTGGTTTTATGACTATGGCACAAAGACACTTTTATCTCATAATAAAAACATATAAGAGACACATTTATACAACTCTAGTTGCTTCTTAAGGACAAAAATTAAACAGAATAGTTAAGAGAGAAGCAACATAACTAAAAGTAACTTGCAAAAATCACTTGCTCCTTTCCCTCAGCTTCACTGATGAAATAAACTATAGCCCCAAAAGGCTGCATGACTTAGCAATGGTAACACTGTTACTGATACGGCTGGCATGAGAAATAAGAATTCTTGACACAAATTTAAACAAAGTACCATTCTGAATACAGATTATCATAAGGAAATAAAACCAATTAAATATAGCACTTAGCAGCAGCTTCACATAAAATAATCACGTCAATCAATATTCAGCCAGCAGTAACAAGTGACACTTCTAAATTCCCAAACCCAAGAAGCAACACTTATTTCATTACCTCTTTTGTCTTCTCATGTAGTCTACAACAGCAAGCATTGTTCTTTGTGATTTTTTATCCAAACAGCTTCGGAAAACGTGTTCTGACTCTGACAAACAAATAAATCTCTTCTCAGTCAGTCCCAGACAGTTGTGCTGAGGCACTCTCTCCCTTCTTTCCTATGTGTCTATCTCCCTCTACACTGATTTGATGGGCAGTACCTGACACAAAACTGGCTCTTCATATTAAGATTGAGCAAATAAATGGAATTTAGTGGCTTTTCTTTTAAAAGAAACAAATATGCAGGGCAGGAGGCCTGGCTCAAGTGGCAAAGCACCTGCCCAGCAAGTGTGATGCCCTGAGTTCAAACCCCAGTAATGCAAAAAAAAAAAAAAAGTATGTTTAATATAACTAAGAATTTACATTGCAATTTATATTTTATTTCTGAAAGAGTACTAATTCATCGATTCAATATGTAGGATTTTTATGTGCAAGGTGCTCCTCCATATACAACAATGAACAAGACAATCCTGGAGACTTTGAACACAGTGTGATGAGTGATACGACGGGAATGTTTAACACTGTAGAGGCACATAGGAGTGAACCTCACCTGAATAAGAAAAGTTTCCTAAAAAAAGTGAGATACGCAATGAAACAAAAAGTTTTTTGAAAAGATAACATTGATAAACCCTCAGCCAATCTGACTAAAGGAGAGAAAAGACCAAAATTAATAAAATTATTGATGAAAAGAGACTATTACAACAAATGCCAATGAAATTCAGAGGATCTTTAGGGACTACTTTAAAAAAAGTTATACTCAAACTGAAAACCAAAATTGAACCAAGAGGATATAAACCACACTTAAATAGATCTGTAACAAGAAATGAAATAAAGAAAAGCCCCAGCTGAAATATTCCATGCCATGAAAGAATAAATACCAATACTCCTCCAACTTTTTTCATGAAATAAAAAGGGAAGGAACACTGCCAAAATCATTCTATGAAGTGTTAAATTTATCCCCAGTGCACACAAGGGAGATATGAGGATAGGTAAGACACCTAAAAAATTAGCTAGCATTTGTTGCCCTCAATGCAGAGAAACTAAAGCAGATACCTTAAAAGCAACTAAGGCCAATAGGAGAAGGTGACCAGGAACTAGAGAAAAGGTTAGATCAAAAAGAATTAACCTAGAAGGTAACACCCACGCACAGGAAATCAATGTGAGTCAATGCCCTGTATAGCTATCCTTATCTCAACTAGCAAAAACCCTTGTTCCTTCCTATTATTGCTTATACTCTCTCTTCAACAAAATTAGAGACAAGGGCAAAATAGTTTCTGCTGGGTATGGAGGGGGTGGGGGGGGAGAGGGAGGGGGTGGAGTAGGTAGTAAGGGAGGGGGTGGGGGCAGGGGGGAGAAATGACCCAAGCATTGTATGCACATATGAGTAATAAAAAAATAAAAAATAAAAAAAAATTCATCCCCAAATTGGACAAGGACACAACAAAAAGAGAATTATAGGGAAATCTCTTTAAATGAAAAAATTCTCAATAAAATAATCACAAACTGAATTCATAACACATCAAAAAGATCATACAACATGATCAAATTGGTTTCATTCCAGGGATGCAGGGATAGTTCAAGATATGCAAATCTAAATATAATATATCATATAAACAGAAGCAGGACAAAAATCACATGACCACCTCAGATACAAATAGAAAAGACCCTTGAGAAAATTCAACATCCTTTCATAAGAGCTCTGAAGAAACTAGGAATAAAGGAATGTACCTCAACATAATAAAGGTTATATATAACAAACCTATAGCTAGCATTGTACTAAATGGGGAAAAAACTGAAACCATTTCCATTAAAGGCAGGAACGAAACATGGTTTCTTCTCTCCCCACTCAACAGTTTTGGAATTTCTAGCCAGAGCAATAATACAGGAGGAAGAAATAAAAGGAATTCAAACAGGGAAGAAGTCAAATTATAGCTATCTGCAGATGGTTTGATTTTATACCCAAAAGACCCTAAAAAATCCATCAAAAAACTCATAGACATCATAAATGTTTTCAGGAAAGTAGAAGGATAAAAAAAAAATCAATATACAAAAATCAGTAGCTTTTCTTATACCAACAACAAACAGACTGAGAAAGAATTTAAGAAAACAATCCCACTTACAATAGCCTCAAGAAACACTTAGGAAAAAATTTAACATGAAGAAAAATAGAGATGAACCAATTCAATTTATAATACATATATACATGGAAATGTCACAAGGAAACTCCCTGTGTAGCTATCTTAAACAAAAATGCCTTTTTTTTTTTCTTTTACAAAATTGGAGAACAGGAGGGTAGAACAGATCCTGCTTGGGGTGGTTAGTACCAGTGGGAGAGAGAAGGAGGTGGAGAAAGTATATGGGAGGGTGAATATGGTACAAATACTGAGTACACGTTTGTAAATGGAAAAATGAGACCTGTTGAAACTGTTCCAGGAATGGGGGGTGGGGTTTGAGGGTAAATGGTGGAGGAGGTGAATTCAAGGATGATATATTTGATACATTGTAAGACCTTTTGTAAATGCCACAATGTATCCCCACCCAGTACAACAACAAAAAAAAGTGAAAAATCTCCACAATGAAAACCACAAGTAAGCTTTTCATCATATGTATTGTATGTACTCAAACCCTGGAGGAATTTCTTCTGTACTAAGCTCTTAGTATTGAAATATTCATCACATATCATGGAAGTAGGAAATAAGAGTAAATAAAATATGACTTAATTTTTCCTTTAAACAATTAGATGGATATAGTCTACATGGTAACTGTAGTTATGTTAGATTATAAAACTTTGGGTAACTTAAAATTTTTAAATGTGTGTAACATTTATTTTCCCCAAGATGATTTATTACATGACTTTGCAATAAAAAAGGTTGATTTTTAAAGTAGTTTTTAAAAATTTAAAAATTGGTTGGCCAGAGGACTAAAATTATGAAAATTCCACCATATCTCTCCCAGAGCACCTAAATAGCTGAGTGAGTTTATGTGTGTGCTTTTCCCATTGCTAGAATGGGTGGGTGTATTGTTCACATCTGTGTTGCCAATACCAAGCACAGTAAGTGACATATCAAATACTGAATTAGTTGCCCCATTATTAATATCCAAAGCTTATAGGAGGAGGACTACACGTAAGAATTATCCTATGGTGATGATCATTATATACTTAATGTCACAGAATCTCACACTTAAAAATGGCTCAAATGATAAATTTCATATTTTGCATATTTCACCACAATAAAAAACCTAAAGCACTATTAGATATGTTAAATCTCAAAAAAAATTATCATGGGTGCTTGACAAACACTATGTCATTAAAAACTTACTCTCTAGTTGAGGAAACTGAAACTGAGAGTTCCTGAACTGAGACTGTAAAGTATCTTTGATGGTATTCAAACTAAAATCCACCTTTCTTTAGAACTGAGAAGTTAGTAGCATAAACACTAGCAAACCTGAATCCAAATTTGCAGGGGTTGCAGATCGGCTTGTTGGTGAGAAATGCCTGTAACAGGTGGTGAAAAATCCCTGAATATGTGTAGAAAGCAGATTTCTCCATGATTCATTTGTATCTTGGAGTAAAATATCATGAATCAAGTATGGAAGCACAGTCTGAGAAAAGTCAGTTTTCACCTAGAACATACAACACATCCACTCAATAGGTAGAGTAAAAATAACACAATTTTCTTAAGATTTTCATTCCCTATTACTGACGTATTAAACTTCTTAAAAAATGATAATCTATCATGAACTCAAAGAGTAAACAGTGTTTTAAAAAAATTCTAAGCTAATGTACTGCATCAAATGTCTTAGTTACACTACAATTGTTCATTTTTAGTCAAGGCTACTAGCATAATGAAATAGGAACTGCTTATAAATGAAATTGTCACTATTTAAAATATACTTTTAGAGCTGCAAAAATGTTAGCAAAAACAGAAGCAGTTTTCTGATTTAATGTGAGGAAAGAGCATCAAAAGTTTAAGAGAAAAGCTGAAAATGTGAACTTTGTACATTTCTTATGCTCAGTGAAAAGCTATAATAGTAATGTTAAAAACGTTTAGTTTAAAAAAAAAAATGTTTAGTTTTTGGAGTGGAGATGTGGCTCAGTGGTAGTGTCTGATTTGCAAGTGTGAAGCCCTGAGTTCAAAAGCCAGTCCCACCAAAAAAAAAAAAACAAAAAAGTTTAGTTTTTATAAACCCGTTTCTAGGTATAAAATTTGTGTAATTCTACTCCAAGTTCAGAAAACTGTTTTAGTATGTGTGGCACATTACAATAGTATTCATTCAGCCGTATTTTTGCCATTTATCGTACTCCACACACAGAAAACAGACTGCAGATCACTAATTCTTTCATTCATCTTCTCTCTTCTCTTCCCCTCTCCCTCCCTCCCTCCCTCCCTTCCTCTCTCTTTCTGGTATTAAAGGCATGCACCACCACATCTGGTGGGCAAAGATACCCATGTTAATGGATTTACAGCAGGTGAATGTGGGTGGCATTACAAGATGATATGCAGTACACTCATCACTTAACATGCCTCTTAGATGAAGAGGTCATAATCGGGTACACACAGCCAAATGGGAATGAAAAAGCAAAGGACAGAAAAGGAATTAAGTTAGATTAATTAATCTCCTCACTTCACACATTGGCTTTAATAATTGAAGAATTTCACTTTTAATGCTTCCACTGTCCAAAAAAGCACAAGTCAGTGTCTTTATCCAAATGTCATGATTTTCACTTTGAGGAATCCACAGACTTGTATCTTCCAGGCCTTCTAATGGGCTTTCTTTGTCAAGTCTGGACACTTCTAAAAACTAGAATCAGAAAATGTAAATAGGAGAATCACTTTATCCTTCCTGTGTAAAAATGACTAGGCACAAATTTGTTGCCAAATAAAACTACATATGCTTAAAACTAAAGCTGGATGCAATAGTTACCTTCTAAAATTAAAACATATTTATATGAGAGGCAGAGCAGGATAGTAAAATAATTGCTGGTTTAGAAAGCAGGAAAATTGAGTTCTGTCACTAATAGTAATTACACACACCACAAACTGTCTTGTGTACAAAAAGGTCAGGTCTATCCACAGAACTGATTTCAAAATAAAATGATTTTTCAAATGTTAAAAGTATATTATTAGTAATTTTACTAAGGCCAAAATTATATTTATGTTACATTGAATGTACTACTTCAATATAAGCCTGAAACTAAACTGGCAGAAACTCAACCATACACTTGTCAATCACTTTTTGAAAAGAAAGAGAAATGTTTAGACTGCAGGAGGTACGATATCCTGCACAGGGTGCTTTCAGTGGAACCCTGTAATAACATCAATATGGAACAGGAAAAACCTAAAGGTCATCTAACATTTGACTAGGGAGCAGTAAAACATTAATTTGCTGAGAAAATACATGCTTGCTTGTTAATCACAATACCTATAAGTCACATCCAGGATCAAGGCTTTCATGGGATCAAAAGATCTTCTATTACTAAGACAAGAAGGCATGCCATTAAGAATTCCCAAGTCAAACATCACTTCTGAAGGTTATCTCAGTTTTCTCATACTGCCATAATAAAGAACAACAAATCTCTTGGATCTAAGAAATACAGTTTAAATTATTTCGAGGAAAGGTTAAATGTTAGTATGTTACTATTTTTAAGTGATTTGGTATTTATAGCCCAAAGAAAATAGAACTATTGTAGATATAGTGAGTATCAGATAAACATTTATTAAGTAACAGACCTTTTTCCTTGATGTTCTAAAAGGCTGTAGGTAGGTCAGCATGGGATCAGTTGTCATCTTATAAATCTCCCAGAAATGGTGTCCAGTCTTTGTGGCTAAAATGTTTTTCAAACAGGAAACAGCAGCTGATCGTACTTTGACACTGAAAAATACATATAATTCACTTACTTAATCTTAAATGTTGAGCAACTTCCACTAAGAAAATTTAAAACTTAAAGTTTTAAACTTGTATTATTAGTAAATTTTACTATAAAAATTCTATAACATCAAAGTCAAAAATATGAAAAGGTGTTTAATATTTCTTCAGTAAACGTGAGTTACTAATCACTGCAGTAGTTTTCTTTATTCTATAATGTAATGTTCTGTGATGATGACCATAAATTAAAAGGATTCATAAATGAAACATTTGGAAATAACAGAGCCAAATAAGTATTACTGATGAGTCTAGCAAGATACTAATTTATCCAAGAAAACAGTATTTTGATATTTTCTCTGGGGATACAAATAATTTGAGATGAGTTAGAATGGCATTTTATCCCAAAAAAGTAGGTAAGTACATACTTATTCTGATCAAAAATCTAGTTAGGAATTACTGTGTTTGGCATCCAAAATCTCTTAATAAACAGGTGACGGTTCTTTTCTATTCCAAAAACCTAGGAAAAGGAGGGTTGCAATACAAGAGTACTAAAAATATGACATGACAAAAAATATCAACAGGCTTGGTAGTGTAATGATGATGAAATATCAAATAAAAGTTTAGTGGCTTTTAGGATTCTTGGTTTATAACACAGAAGTATAAAAACACCTGAATTCACTCTTCATTCCTCCATATGCAACTCGTTAGCAAACCCCACTGGCTCAATGGTGAAAACACACCCAGGTTCCATCCCTGTCTCTCATCTCCATTAACTGATACCCTAATCCAAGTCACCATCTTTTATCCTCTGCACTATGGCAAGAATTTCATAACTCATCTTCCTGTTTCCACTTTTGCCCCTTTGCAATCCATTTGCCACATAAAAGCCAGAGTACAAAGGTAAGGTGCATCACTATGCCACTCTCTAAAATAAAACTTTCATGATTTCCTTATATCGAATAAGATCCAAATTTCTTACTCAGAATTGGTTTTATCTTTCTAATTCCATCTTCTACCATCTACCTCCACACCAGGCCTTTTCCTGATCTTCAAGCTTATGTCACTCTAGCTTTCCTGTCTAGAATGCCTCATATTGATTCAATTATCTCATACTGGTTCATGATCACTTAAATCAGGTTTGACAGACGCTTCCTTAAAAAAACCTTTCCTGGCCAGGTATTCTACAGTTAAGTTGGTCAACATCTACTTTGTCTGCTGATGATGCTTAAACATCAACTGATTTTTTTCCACCTACAGAAAGATAGAAAAAACCTGTACCTGTTCCCTATTATTCTCAACATTAATTCACACTAATATTTCTGTGCATCTTTTTTCAAAAAATCCAATTTCAGATTAATGACTGCAAATTATCTGTGAAAATCTGCCTTCAAAAACTGCCAAGCTGGGCATAGTGGTACGTACCAGTAATCCCAGGAAGAAGGCTAGAAAGATCACAGTCTGAGGTCAGACAGGGCAAAGTTAATGTGAGGCCCTATCTGAAATAAAAACTAAAAGCAAAAGGACTAGGGGCATGGCTCAAGAGGTAGAGCACCTGCCTAGCAAGCACAGGGCCCTGAGTTCAATCCCCAGAACAGAAAAAAAAAAGGTGCCAGATGCACACATACTTTGCAATGTATTTTTAAATGAGATGGATTAATAATGGATAGGATAGGGAGAAGTGAGAAAGGAAGGATGGTAGTAAAATATAAATGGTAGAATCTATACGAATTGGCTATAAATTTCTTTCAACTTTGCTATATGTTTGAAAATTATAATATTGTAGAAGAAACCATCTTATCCAGTTTAATGTAGCAAAAACAATCAAAGATATAGATCCATTAAATCAATAATGGAAGCATGGAAGGTAGAGAAAGTTAAAACAATGTTTATCTCAGAAGGATGCCTGGAAGAAAACCTTTTGAACTTACCCTCCTCCCCAAAGATGGTGGCAATGGGGTGCTTAAATATAATAATCAATAAATGAGTAAGTGAGAAACAGAGTGGGGGGAGGGAGCGAGGGAGAGGAAGAAATAGAGAAATCTCACAATCAGCAAGCTGAAACACTCGTACTATCTTGCAAATTTGTTTTGCACAGGGAATAAGTGATCAATAGAGAAGTCTATCTGATTAGCTTATGACTTTATAAAAATTTTGCTCTGGGGCTAGGATGTAGCTCAAATGCTACAGTGCTTGCATAACAAGAACAAGGCTCTGAGTACAAACTCCAGTACCACCAAAAAAAGAAAAAAATCATCTTTAAAATAAACAAAGACAAAGTTTTGCTCTATGGATCATTTTAAAAGGAACAAAGTAAAGCTTTACATAGAGGAAGTGACATCTCTGATTTTGACAAGTGCTGAAAATACCACTCTTTACTAAATTCCCCTATTGTAATTATCTGTGTCAGACTATCTGGTAGTTTTCTGATTTGTCGTTTGTCTAATCTACTGTCACTACAATTTAATACAGACCTTATCTGGAATCTTCATCACTAAACCAAATGCCTGACACACAGCAGAGTCAATGACTATGTGAATTAATAAAAATACAAGGAGTTTCATAAAAAATACATGATTTTTTAAAAAAAGCATGAAAACTTAAAGGACAAAGCTTAGCTATTAGAAAATGTTAACTTGAATGTCAGATTAAGTAAGTGAGATCAAATGTAAATTAACCATAAATACTCACCAATCTTCAATCAGTGTATTATTCAAGTAGGTCAGTATGATTAAGGTCCACTGAAGTTCTTTATCTTCAAATAACTCAAGGGCCTTGGTGTAAGACATATCTTTACTATGCTGTAGAGCTATGGTAGAGAAATCTATAGGACCTACTTCTCCCAAGCAGCTTCCAACAGCCTCTACACAACAGAAATTCTATTTTAACAGAGTTGTGGCTAAAAGCAGATATTCAACATAATTTCTTTTTTTAAAAATATAATGCTGTTTTGTCATGTTTCAAGATTTCAGCATGTTTTCAAAGATTATGAGTAGATTAAAGAAGCTACAAAATACTGTATAATTTCCTTTATGTATCATCCATATGGGCAAGAGATATTCCCTCCATATACTATAGGAAATATATTAGTAACAGAATATAGATGTTAAGTCTAAACACTGATGGTGAATGTATCACCATCAAAGAAGAGTATCAAACTTAAAACTGTTAAATTTTTTGTTGTCACTACATAAAGTCCATAAATCATAAACACACAATTCAGAAAAAATTTTATACACATATTTGTTTCCTGCTATTATTACTGCCTAAATGAAGACTGAACATTTTCAGCACCCAGAGGATTCCTTCTGTTGGTTCCTAGTCATGATGCTATGTACTAAAATATGCCCACAAATATTTCGAATGGTGAAGCCTATTTTCCTTCCCCTTGGATGTAGGCTTACTTAGTGAGTCACTTCTAACAAATGCAATGTGTATACATCGTGCACCTCTTTGATTAAATTTATCCTCAGGATTTATTTCTTTTAGATGCTATTCTAAATGGAACTGCTTCCCTAAGTTTCTCGTTAAATTGTTAGTTATTGGAAAATACAAAGAAAACTTTTTTTTTGAGACAGGCCTTGCTGTATGGCTCAGGCTGTTCTTGAACTCCTGGGCCCAAGGTATGCTCCCAGGACTGGTGGATTGGCTCAGGTGGTAGAGCACCTGCCTAGCAAGCATGAAGCCCTGAGTTCAAACTCCAGTACCACAAAAAAAAAAAAAAAAAAAAAAAGCTCTTAAGCTATGCTCCTGAGTAGGTAGGATTATAGGCATGCACCACCTGGCCTGGCTACAGACACATTTTTATTTTTTATTTTTTTTTTTTGAGATAGGATCTTGAGACATGGCTGGCCTCAAACTTCACAACTGTTTTTCATGTATTAATCTTGGATACCCTGTAACTTTGCTGAATTTATTAGCTCTATAGTAGTTTTCTTTAGATTCTGTAATTTTCTGTATGTAGGACCATGTCATCTGTGAATGGAGATAATTTTCACTTCCTTTCCAATTTGGATGTTTTAAATTTTTTTTTCTTGTCTAATTGCTCTGACTAAACATCCAGTATAATGCTGAATAACAATGGCAAAAGTGAGCAAACTTGTCTGACTCCTGATGTGAGCAAAAGCTTTCAGACTTTCACCAATAAGTATGACGCTAGGTAAGTGAACAAAACACTAGGATTCGATGTTTGCAGGAAAGCCATTCAGGACTCCTGAAGCAAATCAGGGTTTTCCCTAGAAGCACTACTGAAAACAATGGGGTTAATTCCCCCAGCAAAGAAAACTTGTAGGGTTCTGACAACGTTCTGTCTTTTGGGCTGGGTGGCAGTGCAGTTATATTCTGTACAAATCCTTTAAGTTAATAAATATTATCTGTATCTTTTTCTGTATGTAAGATGTACTTCAATAAAAAAATCTACCAAAAAGGACATAGCCTATACATCAGGCTCCCAGTGACACATTAAGAAAGATACTGTATAAAAACAGAAGAACCTATAAGCACCACTTATTCCTCCCAATTATCATATTGAAGCAATAATGTCAGGATAGTTTCAAGCTAATTTTAATCACGTGATTTTTCCATCCCGTGATTACCAAATCTAAATGTCTATACTAGACTTGGCTATAATAGATTTCCCACAAGTAACAGCAGGAAAAGAGTTAAATGTTTTCCTTTTTAATACTTGAGTGTAACCTACTCCTCCAAGTTGACATTCTTATTTCCATTATATATAAAAAAAGATATTGAATACTAGTCAGCTATAAATATTTATAAGGCATTTTTTAATTAATAGTTATCCATAAATGTGAATTACTAACTTTTCATTTTATATGATAAGGAAGAAAAATACAGAAGTGAAATTGCTTAAGCATACCTAAATTAAACAGAAATATAACTTAACTTATATCTCAGATTTCCCCAATATCAAGGACAAACTTTTAATTATTCTGAGGACATTATAAAGATGACCACTCTAGACGGGCATGGTGGTACACACATGTAATCCCAGCACTTTCGAGGCTAAGGCAGCAGGATAGTGAGTTCAAGGTGAGTCTGGGGTATTGAAGAAAGCCCTGTCTCAAAATAAATAAAAATAAACCAAAAAATATGACCACTTGTGAATAAAAGAATTCACATTCATTTACCTAAAACTTCTCTTTCACCAGTCTGGTTTACTGCCATCTTGGATAACTGCAACAAACTGACCACTAGCTTCACCACAATCCCATCTTGTGGGTTATCTAGGAGCAATTTAAAAAAGCTGAGTTTAAATTATCATGCACACAACACTTATTTTTATAATATGCAAATCTATCAAATTACCTGACTAGAACATTTTTAGAAAGTTTTAAAAGTTTTTAAAAAGGTTTTAAGTTATGAGGACCTCAAAAAATATGTAGCATATGAATTTGAATTTCCTCCTGAACCAGAACCACAAGGAAGTGATCAGTAATATCTGGCAGACAGAGAAAGATATCTTGAATAAACGATGCAGAGAAGTCAATACCTTAGAAAAGTCACAAATGACTAGAAACACAAGACTCACTCAACACTGAAGCTAGAGAGGCCTTTGGGAGTCTGCTTAGTTAGTTAACATCTAGCATTCAGAGTCTAGGTCAGCAATGTCTAGCAGACCTTTGTGCAATGATGGAAACGTCTATAATCCATACCGTCCAATGACGGCTAGTTTACAAGTACTACTGAAAACTTGCCGTTAGAATAATGAAAAAGCTAAATTTTAAATTTTCCTTACTTTTAATCCATTTGAATTTAAATAGTCACAAATAAATAGTGGCTATGTTATATAAGGCAGATCTAGCCAATAAAATATTCAAACACAGGAGAAGAGAAAGTGATATTCATATTTTCTGTATCTTAGAACAAATGCACTAGAAACTCTGAAGTCAGATGGTCAAAACAAAAATTACTTTTAAAAAGTACTGAAGGTAAAAATGATACAATAAAAATATGAAATTAAATGGCACAGGAAGGTGAAACTTTAAACACAATTATAAAATATTGCCCCTGAGTACAATACTGTAATAACATAAACTCACATCAAATTAACATAAAATAGATGTTTTCCTAAGTAAAACGAAAAGCCAGGAACAGGGCTGGCAGTGTGGCTCAAGTGGCTCACGCTTGCCTAGCAATTGTAAGGCCCTGAGTTCAAACCCCGGTACTACCAAAAGAAAAACATAAAAAGCTAGAAACATGTATGAGCACACACATATATATATGAACATAACACACGAGTAAAAGGCTTAAAATGAGAGACTTTTTTTTGTTCAAGGAAACTGAAATACAAGGCAGAGATACATTACCTTTTATGCCTTGCTTTAAAATATTAAAATTTTTCTTTTAGGCAGAAGAAAGTAGGTAAGTTTTTAAAGTAGTAGAATAGCATAATCATACTTGAGATTAATGAAATTATTCTGGCAGAGCATGGATAAAATGGGAATAGTTAAAGGTAAAAGAGACAGGTTAAGACCAATATTATAGTTAGAAGCAAAATGAAGGTCTGAACTACATCTGTGGCAATCAAACACAGAGGAAGCTTCAAAAGATTCTTTAAAAATGCAACAGACAGACAACTGGGAGGGAGTGTGGCTCAGTGGTAGAGTGCTTCCCTAGCATTTATGATGCCCCAGGTCCAATCCTTGGGGGTGTGGGGATAGACAGAAAGAAACAGGCAGAAATAATCCATGTCATTAAAATGAGTACCCTGTGATGCTCTCATAAGATCCATCATCTGATCTTTATGCTGCTCCAGTTGTCTGCGAAGATCTTTCAATCCTTCAAGCCTTGTCAGTGGAAGTGCATCATAAACACTTACGGAGAGAAAATGGTTAATTTCCTAGAGGAAAAAAAATTAGTTTACAGTGTAACTTGCTTTTACTATGTCTCTGAAGAATAAAATACTAGAAAAAAGTTCTATGTGCCTTTTTACAGACACTAACTCATACACCAAAGGGAAATAAATTCCTTCTTCCACTTTAACCCATACAAATCTAATAGATTCTCTCATGATAATGCAGTTAAATTTCAAAACTGTTAGTACCACACTCAACTGTAGGGAAAGGCTTAATTTTCTGTTTATAGGGTAGTATAACTAATTTTACATCTTAGCATATATAAGTATGTTTTCATACTGATTCATGGTCAAACAGACTATGATTTTACAATTGTAATAAAACTTATATAAAAATAAAAATTATTATACTTAATGGGGAAAAACTGAAGCAATTTCCCATATAGTCAGGAACGAGACAAGGATGACCGCTCTCCCCACTCCTATTCAAAAAGTCCTGAATTCCTAGCCAGGGCAATAAGGGAAGAAGAAGAAAAAAAAGGAATACAAATAGGTATTTATTTAAAAAGTACCTCTATTTGCAGATGACATGATCCTATATCTCAAAGATATAAAAAACTCCACCCAAAAACTCCTAGATACCATAAGCAGCTTTAGCAATGTAGCAGGATACAAAATCAACTTACAAAAATCAGTAGCCTTTCTATACACCACCAATGAACAAATTGAGAAAGAATATAGGAAAACAATAGCCTCAAAAAATCAAATAACTAGGAATATATTTAACAAAGGGTGTAAATGACCTCTACAATTGGACTACAACCCACTGATGAAAGAGATTGAGGAAGACTACAGAAGATGGAAAGATCTCCCATTCTCATGGATTGGCAGAACATAGTAAAAATGGCTATAATACCAAAAGCAATCTACATGTTCAATGCAATTCCCATCAAAATCCCAAAGACAGTCATCACAGAGATTGAAAAATCTACCCTAAAGTTCATTTGGAAACACAAGAGACGGTGAATAGCCAAGACAATACTCAGCAAAAAGAGCAATGCTGGAGATATCATAGTATTCAACTTCAAACTATACTACGGAGCCATAGCAATAAAAACAGCATGGTACTGGCATAAAAAGAGATATGAAGACCAATGCAACAGAATAGAGGACCCGGATATGAATCTACACAGCTATGCCCACCTTATTTTTGACAAAGGTGCCAAAAACATAGGTTGGAGAAAAGACAGCCTCCAACAAACACTGCTGGGAAAGATGGTTATCTGCCTGCAGAAAACTGAAACTAGATTCCTGCCTATCATCCTTTACTAGTATCAACTCAAAGTGGATTAAGGACCTTAATATCAGACTTGAAACTTTGCAGTTACTATAGGAAAGAGCAGGGAATACTCTGGAAGCAACAGGTATAGGCAAGGACTTCTTCAGTAGAACTCAAGTGGCCCAGAAAGGATGGACAAATAGGAATACATGAAATAAAAAAGCTTCTGCACAACAAAAGAAATGGTCTGTAAATTGAAAAGAACACCCAGAGTGGGAGAAAATATTTGTTACCTATACATCAGACAAAGGACTGGTAACTAGAATATAAGGGGAGCTCAAAAAAATCAATGAACCAATAAAGAGTGGGCAATTGAACTAAACAGAACTTTTGCAAAGGAATAAAATCCAAATGGCAAAAAACACATGAAAAAATAATCACTATCCCTGGCCATAAAGGAAATGCAAATCAAAACCACACTAAGATTCTACCTCACTTCTATTAGAATAGCTATCATCAAGAACACCACCAACAACAAAAGTTGGCAAGGATGAAAAGAAAAAGGAACCCTCGTACACTGCTGGTAGGAATGTAAGCTAGTAAAACCACTTTGGAAAACAATATGGAGGCTTCTTAAAAAACTAAACACAGATCTGCCATATGATCCAGCAATCCCACTCCTAGGGATATACCCAAAGGAATGCAACTCAGGTTACTTCACAAAGGCTCCTGCACACCCATGTTTATTGCGGCACTATTCACAATAGCCAAGCTATGGAAACAGCCAAGATGCCCTACTACCGAGAAATAGATTAAGAAAGTGTGGTATTTATAAGCAATTATAGGCTGAATAAAATTCAGCCACAAAGAACAATGAAATTTTGTCATTCGCAGGAAAATGGATGGACCTGGAGAACATCATCTTAAGCAAAAGTTAGCCAGGCTCAGAAGGCCAAAAATCGCATGTTCTCCTCCATATGGAGATTATAGAACTAAAACAAATGCAGTAATATTGGACATGGGTCATGAACTGAGGGGAGAATGTGCACAGGAGGAATACGGAAAAGGAAGGAAACCTAAAACTTGAATGTGGTTGATGTGCTCACTGCAGGGGAGCGAATATAGTAAACTTGCTGGCAGAGGCCACTATAGGAAGGGGGCTGGGAAGTAGTGAAGAGGTCTGGTACAGATGAACCAATTTGGTTTGTAATACACACATACATGGAAGCAATGCTAGGAATCTCTCTGTATAGCTATCTTTATCTCAAACTAGCAAAAATGCTATGTCTTTCTTATCTTTTACGTTTTTTCTTCAACAAAATCAGAGAACAAGAGGGCAGAACAGGTTTTGCCTGGAAGAGTGTGTGTGGGGGAAGGTGGCCCAAACAACGTATACACAAGTGCTTAGATGTAAAAATGATAAAACTTAAAAAAATAAAATAAAATACCGAGTCCTTAAGAAAAAAAAATTTATAAAAATATACCTGAATGTAATTTTGAAGTTTATAAAGATTAAAGCAGGATTAAAACTGAAATATTCTTTAAAAAGTTAAGTATCATCTCTAAATTGACTCTCAAAAGATCAAATGATAATTCTGTATTAATGGATCTTATATGTGTTAAGATCAAGAGCATCTTACGTCACATTCCTTGACTATTAAAACTCCTATCTTCACCAAGAAGGCTTGATATCATACTTCAAATGCAATGCAAAGAGATAATACGTATTAAGATTCATTATTTAACAGAGAGTGAATCTCACGTGTTATTAGGTTGCTTTTTAATTTTTACCATAATAAAAAAATTCAAGTTTTTACCACTAGAGCATTACAGATTTTTGGAGCATTTACAGATACTGTCTATGTTCTCAAATACAAAACAGTAATAAGATGGAATTTTTATTACCTCCAAGAGTGAAAAGGGTCCTCTACTGTATTTGATTTTCTGCTGAGTAACTCGCAAATCCTTAAAAACAACATGTTCAGGAAAAGGATCTAAAAGCTTAATCGTGAGGTAGAGGTTTTCATTATCCTTGTTATCTATCACTAAGTATTTCAACAAGTCCAATACCTAAATAATTAAAAAAGAAAATTTAAAGGGGAAAATCCTTAATCATATTTCAAAATAAGACAACCAAAACCTATTGCAATAAATGATAAAAACTCTGCTAACCTACTTCAGATAAAATGTCCAAATTGTAAGATACCCAGATTTAGTTTCTGTGCTTTTAAATAATTCAGCAAACATATAAGGTGCTGTACAAGGTGGACACTGAGATATTAAAATCCCAACATTAGTGAAACATTTTATATATAAGTACTGTCTCACGCAAAATCACAGTGGCGTAAACTGCTCTCCCTAATTTTGGCTTCTATACTTCAATGTAAGTAATACACAAAACTATTAGATTATTTATTAGATCAAAATTACCAAGTGTTATATAATTAACTGATTAAAAAAATAAATTCATTAAGAATGTATTCCTAGCCATTTTTCATAAAAACATTTTCATTAAAATTACTGAGTATAGGAGCTGGGTATGTAGTTCAATGGTAGAGTACATGTCTAGCAGGCACAGGAGCCTGGGTTGGACACCCAACACCACCAAAAAACCTATTGATTACATCAAGTAAAAATAAAACATTCAATTCCTAACAACACATTATTAATATTCCACATATACCATTTTGAAGATGAATTGAGAAATTACCTGTTCCCGAACTTCCACCTGATTATCCACAAGAGGTATAAGCGAACCAACAATAACATGAAGATGGTTTTCTAATGCATCCTTACAGTGAGTCACCGCGGCCTGGCAAACCTGACTTAATAGGTCACAGCAAAGAGAGAAGCTACGTAATGTCACATCCATGAAACGTGAAGGCCTAACAGGAAAAAAAAGCAACAGGTGTAGAAAACTGCTGTGAAATAAAATCGTTCAAGTCACTTTTATTTAACAGCTCTAATTCTGTCCTGATATAACTTGACATAAAAGTCACTTTATATCACTTTAATGGTTTAATGGCCAAAGAGGAAGGAACATCAGCAAAATACAGAATAGGCAACTCAAGCTCCCATCCAAACAGAAATATTGAAAATAAAACTGTTCCAAACAGTTAAAAAAAAAAGTCAAAGTTCTACAGCAATCAAGAAAATGCTGAATCAAGAAAAAAGCTATCAAAACACTGTAGGAAAACTTTGTAGAGGTTTTAATTTTCCTTGCCTGCCCCGTTCACCCAGCTCAGCAACAGTCAGGAAAATAGCAGCCTACACCCTCAGTGTGACATACTGGTTCATACTGTTGTTTTTATTTTTTTCTGGTGGGACTGGAATTTGAACTCAAGAGCTTTGAGCTTGCAAAGCAGATGCTCTACCACTTTAGTCACACCTCCAGTACATTTTGCTCTGGTTATTTTGGAATTATTATTATTATTTTGAATTATTTGCCCAGCCTGGCCTCAAACCTTGATCCTCCTGATCTCAGCCTTCCAAGTAGCTAGGATTATAGGCATGAGTCACTGGCACCCAGTTTAAACTGGTTACTTTTTTTCTTGGCAGTACTGGGGCTTGAACTCAGGGCCTCATGCTTGCTAGCCAGATACTTTAACACCTGGGCTACTCTGCAAGCCCTTATACTGGGTTTTAAGGAAGCAAAGGGACCTTATTTGTAAGCTATTGTATATGTCTATTCTAACCTGACTGGGAACTGTTTGAAGGACTGGTGCAGGGGACTTGCTCTGCTTTGCTTAAAAGATATCATTCAATGAGAAAAGTTGAGGGCATTGCTTCAAAGTTTGTAAAGCTAACAACCTACAGGTAAAGAGAACTAAAGGTTACTGTTGAAGACAGGTGTGGTGAAGCATGCCTGTAATCCCAGCACTCAGAAGGCTGAGGCAGGAGGATCACGAGTTTGAGGCCAGCTTGGGCTACATATGAGTGCCAGGGCAGCATGAGCTACATAGTGAGAACCTGTCTCAAAAAACCTAAGATTACTGTTGAGATATACAGCAGACTGCCTAACGCCAGTGAGGAAAGGCAGGGAGATTTTCTTTGGAAAATGTGAAAGCACCCACAGATCAAAAGCTATACACATGCCCAAGGCTGGACTTTTGGTGAGAAAAGAGTAGAGGATACCCTAAACATTTACTTGGGCGTGATTCCAAGGATGACAAAGCTCTGAAGACAGTCCTAGCACAGAATCTATCTGCAAACACTAGGAAAAGTTTTATTCCTTTCTTTCAAGTCTCCTTCTACCCCCAGCCCTCCTGACATTCAAGGAAATCTCTGGCAAGCACCCTCGAATACATGCAAAGAAAGAGCTGGACAGCTGACATGAACAGCAGGGATACACATTCTGAAAGGAAATGGATGGTCATGAACCAGACTGCTCAATGTTTAAGGATAAAAAGTAGAAAGGTCAAACCCTGGAAAAGGGGAAAATCTGATCTCTACACTTACCACACTATATATTGAAATGGTTAGTTTTCAGTACAAAATCGCAAGATGTAAAGTTTAGTCTATTCAAAGGAACAAAATTTATTAACAGAAATCATTTCTAAAGAAGTGAAGACGTGAAATCACTAGAGGGGAAAAAAAAAAACACAAAACAACTCTCCTAAGTATGATTTTAAAAAAAAGCTTAGGGATTAATGGAAGCTAAAACACAACACATAGAAGCAAAAATGGTAGCACTGAGAAGGAAATCTGTGATAGTAAACACCTCCATTTTAAAAAGCAGATGGATCTCAATAAATCACCTAATTCCATATCTTAAGGAAATCAATATTATTAAAATCCCCATGTTCACGCTACTACGCTATATATCTCCTATACTCATTATAGCACTGTTCACAATAGGCAAGAAATGGAATCAGCCTATGTGTCCATCAACGGATGAACAGAAGATGTGGTAAAAACACACAATAAAATACTGCTCGGCCATAAAAAATAATAAAATATTATTTTTACACCATGGAAGGAACTGGAAGGCATTATGTTAAGTGAAATAAAGGTACAGAAAGAAATGCCATGTGATCTTACTCAGACATAGAATCTAAGAAAGGTAATCTTATAAAGTTGAGAATAAAATTGTGGTTACCAGAAGCCAGGGAGAGGAATGGAGAAAGCTTGGTCAATAGTTACTAAGTCACCTATAATCCCAGTATTGGGGGACAGAGGCAGGAGGATTCCAAGTCTGAAGCCAACCTGGGCTCTGTAGTGAGTCCCTGTGCCTGATGAACAAAAAAAAAAAAAAAAAGGTATTCTATTGCACAGTAGGATGATTACAACAGTAATGTACTATATGTTTCAAAAAAGCTGGAAGAAATCATACTGAATGATCTCACCACAAAAATGATAAATACTTGAGATGGATATGTTTAAGGGGTGGAGGCACGGCTCAAGTGGTACAGCACCTGCCTAGCAAGCAGAAGGCCCTGAGTTCAAAGCCTCCCCCGCCAAAAAAAACAGATGGATATATTACTTGTCTCATTTCAACATTACACATGTATCAAAACCTCACATACCCCATAAATACAATTTTATGTATTAATTTTAAGAACTCATAGGTAGATACAAGATGCATTTTAAGAAGCAATACTCTGGCATCTACTTCATTGAAGCATATAAAATTTTAATTAAAAGAATAGGTATATACATTGATCCAATGTGTTACTTACCTTTTGTTGATAGAGTGAATCAAAGTGTAAATAACATCTCGAAGAACAAAGGCCCATGCTCCTCCCAAGCCACTTTTTATGTCTTTCAGTAGTAAACTAACAAATAGGTGATATATTTTAAGAATTCTGTGCCTTTTATAAACATTATTGGTCTCAGTTGCTTGCTCACAAATGGCTAGAAGAATTTTTTGATAAGAATCCTAGAAAATAAACACACATTTAGTAAAAATTAATTTAATCACATACACTCAACGGTAAAAATACATTTTTTATTTAAAGTAGCTAAATTACATAATTTAGATTTGGGGTTGATAGTAATGTAAAATGTACATTAAGAAAATTATGTTTTTAATTTAAAAAATTATTTCAATTTGTTAAGTTTTCAGATAGTAAAATTTAATTAAAGTGTAAACAGTGAATTCTCTGAACTAATATGACTGAAGTATGAAATTCTAGCCTAATGTGCAACACAATTTCAGTTAATGCTAATATAACAAGGTAAAAACTTGTAAATGAGTATTTTTTCTTTTGAAATTATTCAAATAAAATTTTATTTATTTAATTTCTCTCCTTAGGATGGACTAACATCGATTTTCTAGCTGAAAAAAGAATCCACTCATGAATTTTATACTAGTAATTTATACTTACAGGGCTTTTGGAAAGGATCTCTAAAATGCTTTTAAACTTGGTTTTGTGACAATTGCTGATGTAGGCAAATGTTGCTTTAATAACACGTGATGGGAAATACGGTGGATTAGGAGCAGGATCCAAATCCCTGAGAAAGTTACAGGAAGACATGTAGCCAGCACTTTCAAAACAAAATTATTAAGGAAAAAAACCAAGTTTTTTTGATAGACCAGTGAATTTCAAAACACAAAACAAAAACTCAAATTTTAAAACTATTTTTTAATTGAAAACTTATACTTCTAATAAACTCACAAATGACAGAACACAGTTCACATATATAAGTCAGAATATCTAAATATATTTCACCCCTTAAATGATTTGCCTAAAATAACTTGGTTAAGTAATCTTTTATAAAGTTCATGATGGCTTCAAAAATGAGCCTTACTATTATTTCATTCAGTTCTGAATTAAAACTTTATACTAGTACTAGTACTAGCAATAATATTTTAAGTCAATAAAGGCACAGAAAGAAATACCACATGATCCTACTTAGAAATGGAGTCTAAAAAAGTGAAAAGCAGTAAGTTGGAAAAACAATTCTAACATTCGTATACGACCAAGTGGGGTTCACATCCAAATTAAATTATACACCTAAAGAGCATGACTGTAACAGCTAAGGAGCATGAAAAAGAAAAGTGATATAAAAAGGCAAGACATAAATAGGAGGAGAAAGAGGAATAAAGTGGATAGAGAAAAAAATAAAAAACAACAACAGATGGCACAATACTTCAATATTTCAGAAAGACTGCAAAGAAAAAGATTAACAGATTTCCCAAGAAAGTGGTGACCAAGTACTGTGGGGAGGCTAAGGTAAGTGTGGGTAAGGTAATTACTTCAAGTCAAATGTGACTCTTTTTAAAGAACCAATTTTAATAAAAGAGTTCATGTCTAAAAACTGAAATAGATACTTGAAAGTGTAAACCTATAAACTGAGGAATTTGCAAAGTTGCAGCTACTTCTCCAAGTTTAAGTGTGCATACCCTGAAAAGTCACCGAGGTCAGTGCTTGGGCTGGCACTAGAAATTGCCGGTTCATGTAACGTCATCAATAGTTCCACCACAATCTCTGGTAAGTTACTAATAAATAAATGATCAATCTGCAAGGAATAAATAAGATATAAATAATAAAATATACTGAACATTTTTATATCTGTAACCCTTAAGACAGCACAAAGGGCTTATGTTTTTTCTTCATTTCAAAAGTTACTCCATGACTATAAAAAGTTAACTTCACGACTTTCTTCTGTGTGGCCAACCTGTGAACTGAGATGAGTACAGGGAAATCATACCAAAGCCCCTTAAAGACAATTCTTTAAAGAATCATTTTAACCAAGATTTTATATTTAGTGTTAAATTCCTCAAACTGTTAATTCTCCTGCCAACCAAAATTCCCAACAAATCCTCTATTTGCATTTTTTTTAAATTTATTTGGAAACTGGAGTAGAATTTTACTGTCAAGAATTCCCAATGACTGACAGTAGTCACATTTTTATGCCTGCATGACTTCTTCCTAGACTTGTACTTGTGTGATATCCCACATTTTGAAACTAGCTTCTACATACATCCCCTGTCAACTATAGTAAACTGAAATCCTTCCTCAGAGAAGCTGACTTTTCAACAATATGTTTTCTGCCACAAGTCACCTCACAAAGCGCATAAATTCTCTAGACACAAAGAAGGAGCCATGTGTGATGGAGCATGCCTATAGAGCCGGCTACTGGGAAGGCAGATGCAGAAGGCTCCAAAGCCTTCAAAGTTAGTCAGGAACTATCTCAAAAACTAAATACAAACAAAAGGGCTGCAGATGCAGTTCAAGTGGGAGAGGTCTTGCCTGGAAGGCTTAAGGCCCTGGGTTTCTATTCCAAGTATTAAAAAAAAAAAAAAAAAAAAAAAAAAAGGGAAAATAAAGCAATGGATGAGAACTGTGAAGTTATAAAGGTAGATTCCAAAAAAGGCATTACAATGCTCTAAACTAAAACCTAAATGACTAATTTACTTGATGTATACACACCTCTTAATACCAAAATATTCAGAAGTTAACAAGAAATCCTAGGCTCTCCCTCAGACTTACATATCAGTTGCCTGCATCATCATCTCCCAGGTTTCAGCCCTTCTAAAATCCAGCTTTATTCCAAATCACATCTGGAGTAAGTAAAGAAAATCTGGCCAAATCTCATTAATAACAGAGGAATAATTAATGACTTCTTGTGGATACTATAACTGCCATCTCTAGTTTCACATGGTTGTCTAGTAAGCCAGATCTGCAATGTTAGTAAAAGTCAAAATCAATTGTTTAGGTGCTTAGGTCTAGCTAAACAATCCTATAAACTGCAAACATTATAGGCATTCAACAAAGGATAATTTTAGAAGACTCAAAGACTGTTCATAATTGTCCTACCATTTATCCATGGAAAAAAAAAGCATCTAGGAGATTGATTCAAAGTATGTATTAGAATAATACACAGTAGGTGGAAAAGGATAAGGAAAAGCATTAGAGGGGGTTTGACTAATTAACAACTACTTGTTTGTTTAGTTATTCCTTATTTATATCTAAACTAAATAAATAAGGAGTGACCAAACTCTTTTTACTTTAAAAATTAATGTTTTTAATAAGTTGCCTCAAATAATTTTTGAAGTACATAAATTAATGTAATGCTAAATTGAATTGATTAGCAAGAATTTATGTTTTTAACTAAGAAGCTAAGAAATTATCAATTTTGCTTCTCTTCATCTGTGTTATAATCAGGATTGGATGTAATCATGATTCCCTACTAAACCTATTTTGACTCTGAAAGTGGTTATTTTTTGGTTGAATACATGCACACACAAAAAAAAAGATGATTAGGGGTACACAGAAGTGAAGTGTCTTAAATTCCGTATCCTTTAGAGTGCCAACATTCAGTTCAAACTGTATTTTAGGAAGAGTCCTATGCTTACCATTTGCCTCCAGAGTACAGACTTACAAACAGTTCTGGCTGGGTCCACCTACACAACTAAGGGACTTGCTGTTTCATTTTCTGGTTCAATGCAGGTAAATAGGAAATCAAGAAGTCTCTAGTCTGTAGTAGGGCACCAGTAGCTCACACCTATGATCCTAGCAACTAAGGAGGCAGAGATCAGGAGATCAGAGTTTGAAGCCAGCCCCAAGAAAATAGTTGGTGAGAACTTATCTCAAAAATACTTCTCAGAAAAAAGGGCTGAGTGGCTCAAGAGGTAGAGTGCCTGCTTAGCTGCTTGAGGCCCTGAGTTCAAACCCCAATGCTGCTAAAAGAAAAAAGAAAAAGAAGTCTCTTGTTTAATGTAATTATAATATTAACCAAGTTTATTTGGTCATCTCTTGCTTAAATCCATAATAAATAAGGAGTAACTAAACACTACCTCGAAAAAACTTATGTTTTAATATAGGTTGCCTCAAATAATCAAGTATACAAATTACTATAAAACAAAGCTTGTCAGATCCTTCTTTACTTGTCTCCTCCTTTTAACAAGTATCTTTTTTTTTTTTGAGACAGGCTCTCATCTAGCCCAGGCTGGCCTCCAACTCTTTTTTTTTTTTTACCTTTTTTTTTTTTTGCAGTACTGGGACTTGATCTCAGAGCCTATACCTTGAGCCATTTCACCAGTCATTTTTGTGTTAGGTATTTTCAAGATAGGGTCTCACACAAACTACTTCCCAAGTTGGCACTGAACCACGATCCTCCTGATCTCTGCCTCTTGAGTAGCTAGGATTACAGGCGTGAACCACCCGGCTTTAAACTCTTAATACACCTGCATCAGCCTCCCAATGCTGATCTTACAGACATGTATCGCCATACTTGGTTCTAACAAATACATAAGTAGCAATTACATACTAGGTGGTTAGGGGATAAATAAGCAAAAAAGAAAGAAAGAATCAAAAAATTCTACCTTGTATTATAGTGAAGAAGAGTGATAATTAAGCAATGAACACAGTTCAAAGCAAATTATTTGTTAGAAAGTAAACAATGTCAGGATGAAAGAAAAAGCAGGGTATGAAACTTGGGATGGTAATTTTTCTTGACAGTGGGAAACTTGGTGAGACTGGAGGAAACGAAGATGATTTTCTATACTCTATTGAGTATTACTTGAATTTAACAACCAGCTTTCATTCATGCATTACAGGCAATTAAAATAAATTTTTAAAATGCAGAAGCAAATTATTTGTTCTTATTAAAGTTTCATTTCTTTTTCTTTTGTTTTTGTTGTTGCTATTTCTAATTAAAAACATTCCACTTATTTAAAAGCCAGTCAAATATCACATACATATGCAAAACATGTTTCCAAAAGTGGGATTGTAAGAGGAGAATAAGGAAGGAGGAAAAGAAGAAAAGAACAATAGAGAGTGAACAAAATTGAAGTACATCACATCTGTATAGGAATGAAGCAAAATGAAAACTGCTGAATAATACGGGGTAGGGGAAAAGGATAAGGAAGAGCATTAGAGGGGGTTTGACTGATTAAAGTTCAATATATTTACAAGTTAAATACTAAGGCAAAACCCCAATGAACAACAACAGACACTAAAACAATGAAGGACAGGAATGGAAAACAGGTTAAGTTATGGGGAGGGTAACAGTGGAAGGAGGAAGGTAAATAAGGAGGGTAAAAGAGAGTGAATATGGTTGAGGTACTGTCTATGCATACATGAATATGGAACACTAAAACCTGTTGAAGAAATTTTGAGAAGGGGAGTGGGAGAAGATGGAGATTAATGGAGGGATGCACCAAACTGGGGTATTATGTGTGGATACATGGAAATGTCACAACAACAACCCCTGTATAACTATTGCATACAATAAAACCATTTAAAAAGAAGCCAATCAAAGAGAGAAAACGCCATAAACAATAAAAGTCATAGGTTGGGTAGTGATCACATGCTAAATTTAATTGTACAAATGATGAATAAATAGCCTTATAATTTAAAAGCTGAATCTGAAATCACTTAAGGGATAAAAAGTTAATAAAAATTGAATCCATACCTGTCTTCCCAATAGGTTCTCACTTTTCAGAATATCATAGACTTTGGTTGCAGTCTCCCTTTGCTGTGCCATCCTACTGTCTGGTGTACTCTCATAGGCAAAATAAGGAAGAATATTTACAAGAATCTTTGGAAAGCAGTCTATTAGAAGGCTTTTCCAATCCTTTTGAATCTGATTAGCAATGGACTTCACTTCATCAAAATGACTTCTAATAACCAAATGTGGAATCAAAACCTTGTAATATGATCTAAAAATATAAAAATTTAAAATATATATTATATATCTTTTCAAAGTAAAATTTTATAATATACTTCTTAAATTTTTTACTTTTTCTAAAAAGATAAAAATTTAAAATATACATCATGTATCTTTTCAAAGTAAAATTTTGTAATATACTTCTTAAATTTTATTTTTTTCTTTTATAATATACTTAAAATACTAAAGTGCTTTAATATAGTAAGCATTAGAGTATTACTTTAGATAATTAAATATTCTTACTCTATTTTATAAATGGAAAAATAAAGTTAAGCAAATTCTAGTCATATACACACACACAACCCTCCAAAAAAGAACTTAGGCTATACCAACCTTACTTTCACAATCAAAAAGTGGGACTTTATAAAAATTTCTTAATCAACATAATGCAAAATTATTGTAAAATGAAATGTAAACATGATTTATAAATTCAAGGAAGAAAAAAAATTGCTATTACCAAAAGGAATGAATGATAAGAACCACAAAATTCACTTCTGTCTGAACAGCCTTCTTTAAGGGCCTCTATCTACATACAACTCTTCATAATCTATAAAAATGTAGAGAGCTCTATTATGGACACCTCACATCTCATCATGATATACTCCACGCCAAATGCCTAGTGAGGTGCTGAACAAATGCACGACTGCCCATAATCTGATACCTTAGCAATACTTTTCAGTTGTTTCAAACCTCTCCATTTTCAAAACTCCTTTCCAGAACTATAGTTAGCAAAATTCTTTTAAATTTCTAAATCTAATAGAAATAATAATTACCCTATTATCAAGCAAAAGAAAAAAATCAAGACAGAAATCATCAGCCACTTGTAATTTATCTTTTTTTTTTCCAAAAAGAGAGGGCATAATATAAATACATGCATTTTGCCCAAACTGGGCATTGACACAGCGAGGACCAGATCCTAAGACCCAAGGTGACACCCTCAAGACAGCCTCATTTAAACAAGCTGCCTTGTTTCTCATACTGTGACATCTCCTACCCGCTCTAGGGAGGTGGGGGACAATGGTGGTGCCAAACACTAGAACCCAACTCTAAATTAAACATTTTTTGCACGTGCTATATATAAACATACCTGTAGAAATCCTCAACATTTGTGTAGTTTAATAAAATAAAAGGAAAAGAAGATAAGCTGTATTCAGTTTCTTGAAGATTTAGCCATTCCAAAACCAGATAATCTAAATGAGAAGCCATGAAGTCTTCTAAACGTCTGTATCCAAAAGTTTCAGAAACTTTCTCTAAAACCTGCACAAACCGAAAAGATAATGCTTCAAGAAAATGAAAAAAATTAAGTCATTTAAATCCTTGTGGCTATTATTTACAGTAGGGCTTTGAAGCATTCATTTAACCTTTCTACACCTTGATTTCCTCATCAATAAGAGACAACAAAAGTAAAAAAAAATTATTTAACATAACTGGCATAGCATCCAGAAAACAGAAAACCCTTAATGTTAAATGAATAAAAGCACAAAAACATATTGTAATTTCTAGCTTCTGATGTATTTCAAAGGAAGGTGGAAGGTAAAATTATTCATCTCAGTCTTAAATCCAAATTTTAAGAAATACAAATATTATATACCACTTATAATAATTTTGAAGTATAATGGTATACTTTTGAAAGAAAAAACTTAGTTTAATACTGAGATATAAAAGGTTGATTTGTCTAAGACCAAAATTACCTATAGGTTGGCCTACTATGAAGCTCCATGGAAACTATGCTGGTAAAATGTTAAAAGTTTACAACAGAAAGGGTTGGAACTTCCCAAACCATAAATTCTGCATTGGTAGAATAGGAAGGAGAGCCACATTCTACAGCATGGGCTGTAAGGATGCAAGGATTGGACCTGGTCTCCCTCCCTAATCACAGCCCAAATATTTGGCCTCTGACCTTCTTAAATCCCAGTGTGCTGCCCCAGAATCTACCAGGCAAAAACAACTGCCCTTATTTCCACGTGATTCCCTCAATAAGTGCTATTCCAGAGGGCAATGTCTGTGCAGGTCATTTGACCTTACAAATTAAACAAATGCTTCATAACATGCTCTTAGAGTGAATGTAAGAAATCACACTGCACACAATTTACCATTAAAGGAGTTATTAAACTGGGCTGGGGTTATGGCTCAGTGGTAGCATGTCACCCTGGTGCCATGGATTTGAACCCAAGCACAAACACACACACAAGTTATTAAAGTACTTTTCAGTTTTCCCAACCTAAAAAAATAAAATTGTTGCCAGGTCTTGAATAGACAAGAGCTAATTTAAAAATAATTTTAACCCTTTTAATTGTTTAGAAGTTATACAAGGGCCTGAAGATGCAGCTTAGTAGTAAAGCGCTTGCTTAGTATGCATGAGGCCCTGGGTTCAAACCCTGGCACCATACACACACACAAAGAGTGTTAGCCAAGGAAGGGTATTATAAAAAGCATTCATCCATATATACCTTTTTTGCGAGGTGAGATTCTAATCCATTCTCTTTCACAGATTTGCATAAGGCAAACAAAGCCTGTTTTTCACAGATAGGGCTAGAGTATAAAATCACAGCTATCGTCATCAGTAAAACAGATTTTCTATTATAAATCTCATCCAAAAGGTCAGGGTTCTCAGCACCGTGGGACTTCAAAAGAATTGCAAAGACAATAATGTAAATAAGTATTACTAATGAAACAATGAGGCTAAAATCCAAATACTCCATGACATCTAAACAGCCTGTGAAGAGTTTTAAATTACACAGTGATAGAGCCAAGAGTGAAGATCTGAGAAAATACGTTTTCCACAGTAGGAAAGACTGCTCTTCCTAAGGTCTTCTGGAAAGACTTGCCAAAGGAAAACATTTCAGTGACGCATAATGCACCACAAAAAAGTGAAAGAAATAGCAGGAAAAAATGAGATATTAAAAGTTCTTCTACTATGAAGTATAATTTATAATTTTATCATTTTAAAAAACCTTAATTTATAGCTCTTTGTACCTTTAAAAATATTGTCACCTATATTATTAGAAGCAACAATAAAATCATGCAACTAGATAGAATGATACATGCTTTGAGTTGAATGATCCATTACCATAAAAATCCTAATGGGCATCTACATTTTTTGACTATTCATATTTGATGCAAGTTTTTCTTTGCATTTAGAAAATCTGCCAACTCACTAACTGTAGTTTTCTGTTTGGGTACAAGAAAAAATTAAGGACCCACTTTCTCTACTAAATGGCAATTACTAACATGCTGGAAAACAGGTATGAGCTTTCCACTAAGTCACGTCACTCATGTATTCCTTAAAAAGACACTGATATACTGTCTAAAATCCTGGTTTAAAAATGGACTTTTAGGACTGTCACTATAGCTCAGCAGTAGAGCTTCCTAGCATGGGTTCAATCCCCAGCACTGCAAAAACAACAAAACTCAAAAACATTTACTCAGAACTACACCCAACACCAGCACACCTTTCAAAAGCATAGAAGATCCAAGTTCTTTGTGACAATATGCTTCTATTAATGAAGTGTAAGATAGAATTTGCTTTTCTGATAACTGTATCAAAGTGCTGATTCATCCTGCAATCTTAAGATGTAAAAGGTCATAGGTCTTTTTCTAAATGAACTGTCAACATTTTCCCTTTTTTTTGCAGATGAACTAATTTAAAATGTATAACATACATTATCTCCATTAAATTTTATATTATTTACACCTATCTTTCCAATCTCTTGAGATCCTTTTCTAAATTCACATTCCTTCATCCAACTGTCCAATTCCAGCTATTACAGATTTGATAATCATTTAACTAACCACACTAAATCCTTTAAAACAACAAATTAAGGGAAAAATAAATCACCAAATATGAGTATTAAGACAATTTTTACTATCTTAAGAAAAAAATAATTACATAGAGAAATGTGAAAATCACAAGTCTCACTAAAAACAAGATAATTTTTATGTGATGTTAGAATCTTTTTCTCACTATATTTCTACCTATTGTCACCTATATTCTTAATTAGCTCTTAACCAGATCTTACATCAATAGGATTTCTTAAATAAAAAAGGAAGCCATTTAAACACCCATTAAAGCAGTTAAAATTTGGTTTTCCCCCACAAAGTACTAAAAAGTAATATACGGGATATTCTTAGAAAGCATGTGCTAATAGCAAATACACATTACTAAAATTACCACTTCTCTCATTCCTTCCTGAGCTTTCAAGTATGCACTTTCAAAAGCTGTTTGTTGAAGTCTCAGAGGAAGCGCTTTCAGTAATCTGGAACAATCTCCTTGCTTCATGTCTTGGAATAATCTTAAAAAAAAAGTAAAGTAATTTCAAACTTTAGAACAAAAATAAACTATTCTGTGAGACAAATACACTAGCTCTTTCTTCAAAAGATTAATGAGGACCAACAGAGCGGCTCAAGTGCCTGGATAGCAAGCATGAGGCCCTGAGTTCAAATCACCAATACTGACAAAAAACCAAAACAAACAAACAAAAGACTAATGAAATTTGAGTCCATTTTAGCAAGTCTAGACCATCTGCTTATTACTGAGATCCTGAATATATAATCCATTTTCTCCTATAACTGAAGAGAGTATCAAAAGATCTAAATGGGCTGGTAGAGTGGCTCAAGCAGTAAAAGCACCTGTCTAGCAAGTGTGAGGCCCTGAGTTTAAACCCCAGTGCTGCCAAAAAACAAACCAAAAAAAACCTATTAACTATTGATTAAATCTGAACAACACTCAACTCAAACAGCCAGAAAAAGATATATTGTCCTCTTGTCAAACACCAATTACACGAGTCCAAAACCTCCTACGTCGATCTGTTCTACTATTTAATTAACCCATAAGCTTTCAGCTGACTGCCTTGGCATTCTAATTAAATTTTGTTTTCTGTGATAAAGAAAAGATGGTCAGTACCTTTTGTATAATATTCACATATTTAAGGTAACTCTTTAATCAATTTCTCCCTTTATACTTTTTAGGAAACAAAAACTTGTTAGTGTTCTGATTCCTCCAATTTCTCTACTCTGGCTTAAACTAGCCCAATGTTAAATATCTAACAAGTGAAAAACCACAACAAATGCTACTTTCATGTCATTACTGGATTTGTACTTTTTGAATCTTAAGAGAATTTTTTCTATGCTGCCACTACACTGCATTATTACATTCAACTTACAGCCTTACACAACACTAGACCTTTAACATGAGCTCACACTTTCTTTTATCTATGAAAGTCAGTAAGGAATTGGGGTAGTATCCATGTTCATTAGTTATCCATAAAATGCACTATGATCTTACTAAAATGAACTCTAACCCTGAGGAATGACACACAAAATCTGGTTCATGGAAACACTGCTGTCATCATATTCAAATTTTGGACCCATTAGTTCTAACACTTATTCTTGTGACTGCTGAGACTACTTATGTTTGGAATCTATTATTACATCTAAATCTGTTGCTTACATTTGAAAAATAAAGTTACTCAAATGATCTTCAGCTTTGATGGTTTTAAGGCAGCATGTAACTTTTTTTTTCAAATACACTCACTTATTTTCCCAATTGTTACTTAACACCTACCACATGCCAAATATTGTTTTAGGCCCTAAAAATATAGCAATGAGTAGAACAGAAAAAAACCAATGTCTTCTAGGAGCTTTTATCCTAGTACAACAGGGAGAAGAAATATGTTAAAATACATTATTTCAAGTGGTAATAAATGCTACAGGGAAAAATAAAGCAGGGAAGTGCTATACACAGAGTGCGAGATGGGGAGATTGAGAGGTAGGTTGCAATTAGAGTTTTTAAAATCAACTGGCTAACCAGATAAATATGTAATCCTTAAGAAACTATCATCTGTTTAATCAGGAATTCAAACCTAAAACAAGATCCCCATGACAGAATCATCCCAGTGGCTAATTGTATGTTCACCCCAGAAAATGTAATTGTAATTAGCACCATATAAAATGTAACAACAGTGAGTTTACAAACTCACATAAAACTGTGTTAATATCCAAACATTGTATACCTCCCTTAAGTGGCAGAATACACATCTTACTCAAGCTAACAGCCTGTGAGCTCTATGGCACTAAGCAAGTTACTTTACTTCTCTAAGCCAGAGCTTTCACTTTTAAATTATGGGGAAAAAGTGGGAGAAAATGATGGCATGTAAGTGATGGAACTATCTGAATTAAGAGAAAACAGAAATGCTAGACTCACAGTTTATGCTCAGTAAGTCCTAGTTATTGTTAATATCAGAACTAGTGGGTTGTGACTGCTTGATATTGCATTGCTATCTTTAACATTATAGTCACTTCATGAAAACCTAACTCATTACCTATTTATTGACACTGCAGCCAACATGCGAACTTGGTGATGATCATCAGCAAGGAATTGTGGAAATACTTCATTTACAGGGAAGTCTTTTCCCATTACATTAAGAATAGCCCATTTTGAATATGGATCAACCTATTAGAAAAAGAGCAACTGAAGCTAAATATGTAATGTTAAGAGAAAAATCAATCATTCATTCACAAACAGCAATAAAAGCAGCTTTAAAATTTCAATGGAAACCTTACTAGTAATAAAGAATAACTCACCTCAAGCAGGGCTTTAAGGCACTTTACTAAAGCCATTCTTACTGAGAATGTGCATTTCTTTTCCTTTGCTAGATGCCTGAAATCAAGTAAGCGTTTCAATGTCAAATCATCATTGCAATAAAAGCAGTCAGAAAAATCAACGGATATTAGGTTATTATAGGTTGCTTCTAAAATCTTTTTGTGCTAAATTAATTCTCATGTGAAACATGCCAATACAGTCACTCTCCCAAAAATTCAGGCTAAATGAAAATGTACATTTTTTTATACAATTATGTTTATTTAGAATCATCATACTTTATCTAACCACATTACATAGTAAGCTTATTATAAAAGAACTTTTAATAAAGCTTTTACTATATGAAATATTTCAAAACCACATTCTATGTTGATTTAGAAGTCTTATTAATCAAATAGTATTACATATATATGTTTCTCTGTAAGTATCAAGGTGTAAAATTGTGATAATATAAATGAAATAACCAGAGAGAGTGACAGGTCAATTGGTTCATAACAATTCAATTAGTCTTGCTTGCTGCACTTTCGTTATTCACCATATATGAGAAATTATTAAATGATTCAAATTTTTCAGGGAAATACACTACAGAGATTGGAAAGTGAAGCCTTATGAAAAAACAATGTAGCTCTTCAAGCAAGTAAGGAGGGAAACAAATTATATGCTGCAATTGTTAAAAGATACGTATAGTTACATAGAAGAACCAGAAGAAATTACTACTGCAGAATACAAAATTTGCTTTTATATCCACAGTTAGCAAACAGGCTGTACCTACCAAAATGCTCCAATCACTGTAAGGAGTCGTCCTTGAGCATCCCTTGTGTTTTCAAAGTCCAGATGGCCTTGATCTAGGTTTGTCACTATATGAAGGACATGGTTTAAAACTGTTGTACAAACATCTTGGTCACGACGATACAATGAACACACATGGCTGTGGTGGGAAAGTTGAATGTAAGTTTAGCAGAACACACTGGTTAGCTTATAAATTTAAAGTGAATATAGCATATGGTTTTAATTCTTACGATAACGGCTTCAGAAGTTCAATAATATCATCCATTGGCAAAGGATGCTCTTCTCCAGGAAGCTCCTTTAATAGCACTAGATACTAAGATGGTAGAGGAAAAATCAGTTTTATTCATAGGTCATTGACTTTAAACAACACAAATATGCATACATAAACAAATTCACATACATAGCTATAATTTTTTAAAGAGGGCATATAAAAAAATCTTTGGAGTCAAATACACTTGGATTCAAACCCCAACACAGTGCTCGCTTCAGCAGTAGATATACTAAAACTGGAACAGTACAGAGGTCAGTATAGCTCCTGCACAAGGATGACATGCAAATTTGTGAAGCATTCCATAAGGCTGTTTACAACAACCTTAACTTGTGTGATTAAAAATCTTTGCCTTACATCATCTACGAGAGTCTTTGTATTCTCACCTGTAAAATGGGGTTGTACTACTTCCATGATCAGATAACTGTGAGGATTAGAGAAAATAAGTGTAACAGTCTGGCCTTTATCATGGGAATTCAAAATGGCTGTTATTATTACTATTGTATCTGTTATAAAATAAGAATCTGAAATGACATTATGTCCCTACTCTCCAAACAATGCTTGGGTATAAGAGTTTAGCAATCAAACACTATATTCTACTAATGAATTTTAGAAGGGAGAAATAATCATAGGCAGGGAAGAACTCAAATACTGTGCCCTGTCTTCCTCAAAGCAAGGCTCCATATGACACTATGGACACAAAGGGTTATTTGGCAACTACCAGTCACAATGATGGTTATAACTCAGCAACAAGTTTTTAAAAGAAGCCAAGTAATTTTCCAGTTATACTAAGAAAAACAATTTTTTCCTTGTCATCTATATGTAAAAAAAAAAATGCTTATTCCTTCTCAGATACTAACAAAGAAAATTAAACAATCTGTTTCAATATTTAACCTGAGAGTCATGTGTAATGGTACTGAGTGTCTAAAGTGACTTCAAACATAAAAGTTTCAAGAAAAGAGTATCACCTTTCCCCTTAGTCAGGGCTAGAGACTTAACTGGGTGTTTGCCAGGACTAAAACCAAGGGCTCCAACAAGGTAAAACCAAACTTGTTTGTTGAGGCCAAGGAATCAAAAAAAATGTTCACCAAGACTGTGAACATAACCAGGGATTCCATCACGGACGCAATCTGCATGTCTGCTGTGATTAGGGATCATGCTTGCCTTCTATAAGAACTGAAGACATAATATGTGACTGAGGCAGCAGATACTCACTAGGTCATGGACTCTACCCAACTGTTCACAGGACTGTGGTTAAGGAGATGGTCCAGACGATCAGAAAGTTTTATTGAATAAATAAGTAAATGTATCATGTGTGGGAAGCCAAATTTTTTTGGCTACAAATTTGGTAAGAGGAAAAAAATAAACATACCCTACAGTGATGGGTTGGAATCAGAGCTATTAATCCATAGTATCAGGTCAAAGACAAGATTCAGATTTCAAACACAATGTTGTATATTACATTTACAGTCAACATCTCTGTTTTGCCAGGCATAGTGTGCATGCCCCAGTACTTAGGAGGCTGAGGCAGGAAGATCAAGAGCTCAAGGCCAGCCTGAGCTATACAGTGAGACTCTCTCTAAAAATAAATAAATAAAAAGTTTCTTGCCCTAGCTAACTAAATCTATCCAAAATTCATGCAAGTTTTAGTGTTTTAGCATCTACTTAATTTTTTTTTTCACAGTGCATTAAAAGAAAAAGTAAAAGCTAGGCATGGTAATATGCATCTAGAATCCCAGTTACTTGGGAGGTTGAGGAAAGAAGATTGCTTGAGCTCAAAAGCTTAGGTAATACCCAATTTGAATAATGAATTTTTTTTCTTTTTGGTAGTACTGGGGTTTGAACTCAGTGCCTCTCAGTTGGTAGGCAGGCACTCTACCACTTGAGCCACAGCCACAGCCCTGGCAATACCCAATTTGGAAAAAACAAAACAAAACAAAGAAAATGGCATATATTTTACAACTAGTCTCAGATACATTTCTCAAACAAGCAAATTCACATCTTCCAAGGCACTATGTGATTTGTAAATATCAGGCTATTTATTACATTCTGTCAGCGGGAACTGACAGAACATCCAAGCCTCTTTGTTCCACTTGACTCACCATGTGTAGGTGGAGAGGTTGAGCAGGATCTAGTGTGCTAGAGTCAATTAACACTAACAATTTTCTCCGAATATCAGCTGCTTTAAATGACACAGTAGTAATGTGAGATGCAGTTACACACATGCACAAAAATTTGAGCATGTCTAAAAGAAGTAGATCTTGCTTTGACAGATGTTCTCCAGCTAGTGGATTCACAGCACCTAAAAATAAAAAGTACTCATTAACACTGAGGGGCACAATAGTCACATACATTGCTAACTCAAACATCTCTTCTGCTTTCTATTGCCCAAATAATCTATCATTTATTTTTATTTGTTTAATTAGTCTAAATTGGTCTCATGAAGACCAAAATAGAAAACTGATAAATTCAATTAAAAGTCAAGGAAAGTTTAGCCAGACACAGTGGCTCATGCCTGTAACCTACAGGTTACATGCCTGTAACTCCTAGCTACTCTAGGAGTGTAAATAGGAGGATAGTGGTTCAAGTTGACCAGGATATAAACTCAAGACTCTATCTCAAGAACAATTAAAGCAAAAATGGCTGGGGTCATGGCTCAAGTGGTAGAGCACCTGCCTGGAAAGCACAAGAACCTGAATTCAAATCCCAGTATTGCAAAAACTAGAATAAAATGAAATAAATCAGACAAATTTAAAGTGTATAGGAAGGGACTAATCCAAAATAACTATACTAAGACAAAATAAAATTAGCATAAAATTGGTTATCAATGAGGTCTTTTACAATGGCAAATTACTATAAAGAGGTAAAAGAAAACTGTTAAGAAGTAGGGGAAGAAGAAGGATGGTTAAGAAAGAGTACTGTAGGCAGGGTGTACATTATATGCACGTATGTAAATATCACAATGAAACAAAAACCCCTTTGTACAATTAATTCATAGCAATTTTTTTTTTTAAAAAGAGGTAACAGAAATTCCTAGCAGTAAGGACATATTTACCTACAGTACTCTGGCTCTCTCCAGAATCATTTGCATCACTCATACTATTAGCAGTGTAATCATTAAACAGATCCATTGATGGAGGATCCTTCACCTCCAACAGATTTTCATCAATGTTATCTTCCACTGATTCTACTTCTCCATAGTCAGCTGGCTTTTTCATAAAGGACGCCTACAAAGAAGAGAAACAAAGTGTTTTGTTTTTTTCAAATTTGCTTCTTTCTGTGATTAAAATTAACCTAACTCAAGAATTCATAGGAAAAATGAGTATATGAACGATAATGTCTAGATGAAGTACACAAAGTTTAAAAATAATTTCTTATATTAGAAGTCTTACAACATTCCACACTATTCAAACATCACATTTATTTGTGCCCTATAAATATATAAATAAAATTTGTCAATGTATCATGAAAAATAAATTCTAAAAACATTTTTATACTATCCAAATTTGATGAGACTGTAGGAAAAAGTGTAAGATGTTATGTCTGTTTTGGACGACAGTAACAATGACAATATTCATCCAAAAGTAGTATTTTTGAGGTGGATGTGGTGGCATGTACCAAGAGTCCCAGCTACCTGAGAGGTTGAGGTAGGAGGATCACTTGAGCCCAAAACTTCAAGGCAAGCCTGGGCAACACAGGTGAGACCCTGTCTTCAAAAAAAGAAAGAAAATTTCACATCGCTTCTGAACAAGCAACTCCCTTACCAGAATTTCCCCTACATCCGTCATATACACAAATACAGTGCATAAGACATAAGCACAAGTATCTTTACAGCAGAATTCTTTGGAACAAAAAAAAAGAAACAATTTAAAGTGTTAATTGGGAGCAGATAGGCTAAACCCCCCCCCCCACTAATCTCATAATAGAATACCACACACTGCTAAATAATGTTTAGTAGTATACAGCTTATAAAACGAGTATAGTGTCAAGGAAAAATGACCAAGATTTGTCATGAAGTTAAGATAATTTAGCTACAGAAGTATTTTTTATTTTACTACACGTTTAAACATCTATCGTTTCTGCTAGCCACTATAACAGCATGTGTGGCATAAGAACATTAGTATGAAAGAAAAAAAAAAGTCACAACCAGCACAGTTGCCTGTATGGCAACACTTATTTTTTAATGTGTTCTGTTTACTTTTTGTTGGTGCTGTGAGTTGAACTCAAGTCCAAGGAAGGTAAGTGCTCTAACACTTGAGCCATGCCCCATCCCTTTTTTGCCTTGTTATTTTTCAGATGGTCTCCTCTGCTTTTTGCTTGGGCTGGTCTCGTGATCCTCATGAGCTCACTCCACAGGTGGCTGGGATTAAACACACACATGCCATCACCTCTAGCTGTTTCTTTTCATTTTTATTAAGAAAGAATTAGGCCAGTGGTATGACTACATGATAGACTGCTTGTCTAGTATTTATGAGGTCCTGGGTTTGATCCCTTTCACTGTGACAAAAATTAAATTAAAAAAAAAAGTGGTTCACATCTGTAATCCTAGCTACTTGGGTGGCTGAGATAAGGAGGACTGAGATTCAGCCTGAGTAAACAGTTCCTGAGACTCCCCACTTCAAAAATAACCAGAGAAAAATGAACTGGAGGTGTGGCTCAAGCAGTAGAGCATGCTTTACAGGCTCAAAGCCTTGAGTTCAAACCCCAGTCCCTCAAAAAAAAAAAACCAAAATCTCTAAATGTTAGTATAGCATTGCATAGAAACAGCTATGAGCCTGGACAATTCGTTCACAATCTATTATTTATTAAAAAATTAAAAACCAGGCACTATGTTAGGTATTGATATTAAAAAGAAATCAAATATGTATTTTCCTCCAAACCAAGTAACTTCAATTTCCACATTTCTAAAAATACAAGGTATTATACATTGTGAAATTCATTTCTAAGAAATATTTCAACAAAAAAAGTACCTTATAATCAATGAAATATAATAAAACAAAAAGTATACTTACTAAGCTTTTACAAATATCTGCAATGTCATTCATCAGCTTTGATGTCAACAATCGTAGGAAAAAGCCAGATGCAATTTTATTTGCATTTTGCTATAATTAAGACAATCAAAAAAAAAAAAAACCAGCAACAAAGAATAAAAGCAATTATTCTTGGTGATATTTTCTGTATCATGAATAATGATAAAAAATTCATTACTGGGACCAAGATATAAGTTGTTTCAAGAACAATAACCTCTTTTCTTAGAGGAATAATAACTATAGCAAATGCCTTTCATTGTGTTTAAACAATATTAAAGTACCTACTATTAATCCTAAACACAATAAGCAATAACTGCGATCAGACATTATTCTTTACTTTCTTTCCTTCTCCATTCATATAAAAACACAGGAAAACCCATTATAAAATAAAAATATATATGCTTGTAGTATTGACATATGCCCATGTACTTAATGCTAGCTTTCAACATGTTTCCAATTATTATTGACACTCTGGCCTGCCTCAGCTACCCCCAAAAAGCCTGCTCCAAATCAAAACAAAGATTATAGACGGTACCAATTGATCTACCAAATTTCCACAAGATGGTCTGGCCAAAAGAAAGTAAGGTTTGTTCTGAAGCTGTTTTTCTTTTTGGGACTCACAAACCTCAAGGTATAGTGGTATACACATCATTCACTAGTCAACATTTTTTTATTAAATGAATGAAAACAGTCAGCAATAAAAGATTCATCTATATACCTGCATATAAAAGTGGTAAAACAATGAAATGATGAAACCAGTTTCATTAGAAACTCAGATTACTTATTTATTCCTCTGTATATTACTTTCTTCATTCAATTTAATACTAGATCAGTTTAAAAACATATAAATGGATCAAAAAAACAAAATCACCACCACTAAATAACTGCCCCATAGATAGGCTATAATATCAAGTAAAAAGACTATCTTACCTTGGTACAGTTACACAAGCAATCTGTACATAGATGGATCATACTTCTCAAAGAATTAATTCTCGATTCCTCATTTGTCTTATTTTTAAACACAGAGACGCACTCTCCTGCACATTGCATTAGACACTATTTAGAACAGAAGAAAAATATAAATTCCAGTTAAAATTATAGTTTAGCAGTGGTTTTTGAAGTTTCATTGAAGAGATCAAATTGTTTTTAGAAGTTACATATGGTCATGTAATAAAATTAGAAATTATGAACAATAAAAAATAAATGACAAATCTGAGTGGGTGTTATGGTGCATGCCTGTAACGCCAGCTACTTGGGAGGTGGAGGCAGCAGGATCTAGAGTTATAGGCAAAGACAGCAAGATCCTATCTCAAAAACAAAAGGTCTGGGGGCTTAGCTCAAGTGCAGAGCACTTGCCTAGGAAGCACAAGGCCTTAGATTCAATCTCAGTTTGGAGGACGAGGGAGACAAATCTGAGTGAGCAGGAGGATCTTGAGGTTGAGGCCACCCTGGGCTACACTGTGGTTGGACATTGTCTCAAAAAAAAAAAAAAAAAAAAGCAAAACAAAAAAATTTCATACCTATTTCTCTTTGCAGAGTAGTATCAAGAGATGAAGAAAGTTTCAAGCTTTGAACCTACTTGACTAATAACATCAATCAAGAATTCTTTAGAATGAAGCATCACAGGTAAAAGTTTTAAAAACAGACATAAAAATCAGTACTTATGTTAATGAGATTAAAGTTTAAATGAGATTGTTTCATTTACTACACTTATTGTTGGTTTATAATAATTCCAAAAAAATTTTTTTGGGGGGGATGGGACTGCAAAGCAAGTGCTTTACTGCTTGAGCCACACCTCCGGTCCATTTTCCTGTGGTCTCATAAACTGTTTACTTGGTGCTCCTCCTGATCTCAGCTTCCCAGGTAGCTAGGATTGCAGGTGTTAGCCACTGGCATCCAGCAATAATTTCAAATCTTGAGAATGGACAGAAAGAATCACTACCAAGACTGCATAAATGAAAGAAAAAAGTAGATTGAAAACCGCTTATCCAAAAATACTTGGAGAAAAGAAGTGCTTCATTTTTTTTTTTCTGATTTTGGAATCTGGCACATACATAACAGGATATCTTTAGGACAGGATCCAAAACTAAGGAGTAAATTCATTTTACCATATACACCTTATATACATGGCCTGAAGGTAATCTTCTATAGAAAATTGTGTGTGCATTGTGAACCTACATTTTAACGATGAACTGTCACACGAGGGTAGGTATAGAATTTTCCACTTGTGTAACATTGGCACACAAAAAGTTTCAGGTTTTGGAGCATTTCAAATTTCACATTTTCTGTTTAAGGATGCTAAACCTATATAAATTGTTGTTTTGTAACAATTTTCATTCAAATTTCTGTAAAACTTAAACATATAAATTGTCCTACCTTGGCCTTCTGGAATAATTCTGATGTATATGCTTCTTCTTCAGTTATTATACCCACATAACAATAGCATCCAAGAACACCCACCAAAAGACTTGAACACCGGACAAGTGTTTCTGAATTTGTAACCTTAAACGGCAAATAAAAATTACATTTCATACACAATTCTGGGGACTCTGTTATCTTTCATAAGAGCAAGTTTATGGATGTATTAAGAAACAGAAGTTCAGGCAATTAAGTGAGGTCAGCACAGAGCCATAGTAAGCAGGATTCTCAAGAGAACGGGCGAAGTATCTCCTGATGGCCAAGCACGATGCCGCCTCCTACCAGCAGCACGCGTGGTGCGAGCACAGGCTCCTAAGTATCTGAGGTAGAGGCGAAGGACAGGCCTGTCAGCAAGTAAATGTCTGTAAATCTTAGAACATGAGGAGAAATCTGTCCCATATAAAGACATTAAAGTAACACTTTGAGCTTATGAAGGACAAGAACCTTGACTTATTTGCTTTTTCAAACTCCAGACTAGGAGAGAGCACTCTCCCTAGCAGAAACTGTTTACAAAATTTTGTACAATTATGTAAACATCTGTAAAGAATACACAGAAAAACAAGATTTTTCAGAGTTTTTGTTCTTATAATGGCATTCTAAGATAAAATCCAGAAAACTAAATTACTTTGGAATAAAACTGGATATAATTATGATATAGAAGAATGTCAGCAACTAATAGCAAAATGGATAAAACAGGCACATTTCTTCTTAGTGGTTCCTTGTGCCATTTTTCCTGGTCTACTAAATTCACTCATTTGTATAGTTTCTAGGCTTGTTTTATTCAATGAATATTTTGTCACTTACCATGTAACAAGGCATTGTGGAAGACTGTGGAATATAAGGAGATCATGGCACAGTTCACGAGATATTTGTACATAAAGCATCCATAAATACCATGGTAAAATTGAAAATTTAAGTACTATGAGAATTATTATGGCTGGTATTATAAAGGCATTAGCAAGGATTATAACATATAGACAGACAAGTTCTAGGGTAAGATGGTGGAATGGGAAGCAGAAGCCACAACTACCAGGTAAGTCAGTGGTCCTGGCAACAGACTGGCAGTCCAGGCTCAGGATACGCTGACAGCTCTCGCAAGTCTTAAACCCAGGGCAGGGATTTTGGTGAGACAGTGATTCTTCCTGTGTGACAGACCAGCATTGGGGAAGAAATCCATTTTGTCACTCTATATCCCAGAGAGTTATAGCCTAGTACCATCTTGAGGGGGGGCCTACTGTCTGAGACTAAGCTACTCTAAGGACTTGACAAAAAAGAACTAATTATAAGTTAGGGAGCATGGAACACTCCCCCAAAGTGTCTAAGTGGGACACAGTCAGGAGAGATGGTCATGGGGAGGGGAAGGGTTAGACTGAGACCCACTGAGAAGTCCTGGCAGGGGGAGGGAAGGAATGGTAGTGGCTGGGCCCTACTGCTTGTGTATTACTGCAGAGCCTATGTCAGAAGACTGTTCAGCCTCCAGAACTGCCTCCCTGCTAAGTGTGATTGCTGTAAAGCTCTAAGCCAAGGTCAGGGGATTGCTCTATTTCTCTAGTTTCCTTCCTCCTGAAGTTATTTACTGCTGGGCAAGAGCTAACAGGAAGCAGAGTATCAGAATTCCTTGGTTCTCACCCTCCAATACAGATCTCAATGCTCTGGTTGCTCCCCCAGTGTCCTATGTTCTCAGAGGAAACCCCCTAGATCAGACATTTGCTACTTCCTGGGTGCACAAACTGGAGGATCTGGAGTGAGAGGAAATCTGCCCAGCCCCAGGCTGCAAAGCTCACTGGAGACAGCAGGAGTTTGAGGTGTGCAAAGAAGGGAAGCTTCTAAAAGTAAGCACAGCCATAACACTGACAACTGAACCTTGACTAGTCCAGCCCTCATCCTGCATAAACCACTGGCTTGACACAGTTTTACTGTTACAGTGGTTTATTTTCTCCTCTTTAGGTGATACTGAAGAAACAGGACCAATTGAGCCCTCAAGACAAAACTGCTCGCTAAGAAAACCAAATAAAACTGAAAGAGGTATCCATAAACCTGGAAACAAAAGACATGAAAAAGCAAGAAAATATGACTCCTCCAAAAGCTAACAGCTCCTCAATAACTGAATATAAAGATAATGAAATGGCCAAATGGCAGACAAAGAATTCAAAAATCCACTTTTAAAAATGACTAAGGACTTCAAAGAGGATTCAAACAAACTGCTGAGTGAAGTAAGGAATCAAGTCAAAATCTGGATGAGGATGTCAGGAACATGGATGAGAAATTCAAGGATACTGAGATTCTGGAGAAAAAAAAAAAACCAAAAATGTTGAAAATGAAAAACTCAATAAACCAAAAGACAAGGCAGAAAATATCACCAACAGACTAGAGCAAGCAGAAGGGATTGAAGACCAAGTTGAGACAGCATTACATTCAGACAGGAATAAAGAAGAAAAAAACTAAATAACCATGACCATAATAATTCTAGCAAATGATCAAGAGATCAAGCCTAAGAATTCATGGGATAGAAGTAGAAGCCAAAATACAAACAGATGGCATAGAAAATCTATTCAAGAAAATTATAGAAGAAAATTTCTAAAATATAGGGAATGATACGGACAGAAGCCATATAGAATTCCAAATAGACATAACCAGAGAAGAACCTCTCCACATCACATTATAGTCACCATAGTAAGTCTATAAAACAAAGAAAGAATATTGAAAGCTAGAAAAGAAAATGACCAACTTACTTACAAAGGCAAACCAATCAAAATTACATCAGAACTCTCAGCAGAAACCCTAAAAGCAAGGAAAACATGGAATGATATATTTGAAGTCCTCAGAATAAATAACTGTCAACCAAGATTATTATACCGAGCAACGCTATCCTTTAAAGTCCTTCTAAGATGAGCGCAAACTAAAGAAGCTCATGACCACAAAGCCAGTACTACAAGTCATACCTGAAGGAATCCCGTACACAGGTAAGGAAGAAAGGGAGCCACAAACACAAAAGGTCAGGAAAGAATAAATTTTAGGAAAGGAGTACAAAAACAAATTAGAAGGAGGAAAGAATCAAACATGCTCAACTCAGTAAACCAAGAAAGTCCCAAGTGAAGAAAGGGAGAAAGACTAGAACAAACAACAAATGAATCAACTAGGGAAAAAAGCCAACAAAATTACAGGAATCAGAAAGCACCTCTCAATAATTGTAAATATAAATGATCTTAACTCTCAATTAAAAGAAAGATTTGCTAATTACCTTAAAAAAGCAAAACCCAGCTGCAGTCCAGTGGCTCACATCTGTAATCTTAGCTATTCAGAAGGTAGAGATCAGTAGGATCGAGGTTCACAGCAAGCCTGGGCAAATAATTCGGCAAGACCCTATCTTGAAAAATACCTTTCACAAAAAAGGGCTGACGGAGTGGCTTAAGTGATAGGGCTTCTGCCTAGCAAATGTGAGGCCCTGAGTCAAGCCCCTGTATTACCAAAAAAAAAAAAAAAAAAGCAAGACTCAACTGTTTGTTGTAAGAAACACACTTACTATCAAAGACACACACACACTGAAAGTAAAAGGACTGAAAATTATATACCAAGCAAGTGGAAACTGAAAGCAAGCAGTACTTACTCATAATTGACAAAGTAGACTTCAAGTCAAAATTAATCAGAATTTAAAAAGTCACTGTGTATTAATAAAGGGAACAATTCATAAGGAAGTTAAAACAATTGAAAATTTATAACCACCAAAGTTGGTGAACCCAATTTCAAACAACAAACACTACAGTATGTAAAAAAGGCCAGGTAAGTCCAGAAAAATAGTAATGCTAACTATTACCAATGGAAAGATCCAGATCAAAAAAAAAAAAATCAAAAAGAAACTTCAGAGTTAAAATGTATCATGGAGCAAATGAAAACCATGTCATTTGCTGAAATCCATTTGAGACATCTTCAGAATATTCCATTGAATGGACACAGAATGCAAATTCTTCCCAAGCAACACATGGAACATTCTCTATAGATCACATTCATGTCACAAAGCAAGTCTGAGCAAACACAAGAAAGCTGAAATAATTTCTGGAAACTTATCAGATCAAAATGGAATAAAATTAGACATCAATAGCAAAAGAAACTATACAAATCATAAAAACACATGGAGATTGAACAATATACTTTTGAATGATTAGTGGATCAGTGGAAAAATTTAAAAATTCCTACAATCAATGAAAATAAAATTATGGCCTAAAAGACCTTGTGAGATGCAGCAGAGGCAGTTCTAAGAAGGAAGTTTATAGGTCTGAATGCCTACGTTAAAAAATCAGAAAGAACTCAAATTAGTAACCTAATTATGCACTTCAGGCTCTTAGAAAAACAAGAACAAGTCAAACCCCTAATTAGTGGACAGAAAGAAATAAAGATCAGGGTGGAAATTAATGGAGACTCAAAGAATGATACAAAGACTCAACAGAACAAAACATTGTTTTTTTTTAATAGATTGACAGATCGTTGAACAAACTACCCAAAAGAAGGACAGAAAAGACCCAAGACCCAAATTAATAAAATTAGAGATGAAAAGGGGAATATTACAACAGTTATCAAATTCAGAGGATTACTAGGGAATTGTTAGGAATTTATATCCTAACAATCTGGAAAATCTAGAAGGAATGGATAAATTACTAGACATGTATGAGCTACCAAAATTGAACCAAGAGGATACAAATAACTAAAACAAATCTCTAATGAGCAATGGGATCATATCAGTGATGAAGAGCCTCCTAAGAAAGAAGAGCTGAGGACCAGATGAGTTTACTACAGAGTTATACCAGTACTTTAAAGAAGACTAACATCAATAGTCCTCAACCAAACTCAGTCTACAAAGTCAGTATTACCCTGACACCAAAACTGGATAAGGACACAACAGGGAGGGAAAAAACCTCACAACTACAGACCAATTTCTTTGATGAAGATAGATGAAAAAATTCTCAATAAGTGGCATGCAAATCAAATCCAACAAGACATTAAAAAGATCACACATCATGATCAAGTTGTATTCATTCCACGGATGCAAGGATGGCTTACCATATATAAGTCAAAAAATGTAATACAGCACATAAATACAATCAGGGACAAAAATAACATGAAAATCTCAATAGATACTGAATAAGTTGCTGACAAAATTCAACATCCCTTCATGACAAAAGCCCTGAAGAAATTAGGAAAAGAAGGGACATACTTCAACAAGATAAAGGCTATATACGACAAACCTACAGCCAACATTGTACTAAATGGTGATGAATTGAAATATTTACTCTAAAATCAGGAACAAAACAAGGGTGTCCATTCTCTGTACTCTTTCTCAATACAGTGCTTGAATTCTTAGAACATCAAGGCAAGAGAAAGAAATAAAAAGGACGCAATTAGAAAAAAAGGAAGAAGTCAAATTATTCTTATTTACAGATGATATGATGCTATTACTTAAAAGATCTTAAGACTCACCAAAAAACTCTTAAGACTTTATAAACTCTTTCAGAAAAGTGGCAGGGAACAAAATCAGTAGCTTTTCCATATCAATAATGACAGGTTGAGAAAGAAACCAGAAAAATACCCCCATTCATAATAGCCTCAAAAAGAAAAAGAAAAAGAAAAGAAACAAACAAAATTAACTAAATTGGCAAAAGACCTTTACAATGAAAACTGTAAAAACACTGAAGAAATAAAATGAAGACATCAGAAGATGGAAAGGCCTCCCACATTCTTGGATTGGCAGAATTAATACTGTGAACATGGTTATATTACCAACAGCTATCTATAGATTCAAAGTAATCCCCATGAATATTCCAATGTCATTCTTCACAGAAATAGAAAAATCCTAAAATTAATATGGGAGCACAAAAAAAAAAAAAAACAACCCTGAATATCCAAGGCAATCCTGAGCAAAAGCAGCAATGCTGGAGGTATCATAATGCCTGATTTCAAATTATACAAGAATCACAGTAACAAACACAGCATGGTATCGGCACAAAAACAGACTCATGGATCAACAGAAAGAATACAGAACCCAAAAAAAGAGTCCCTGCAGTTACAGCCTTCTGATTTTTAACAAAGGTACTCAAAACATACACTGCAGAAAAGACAAGTCTTTTCAACAAATGCTACTGGGAAAACTGGATATCCACAGATCGAAGACTAACACTAGATTAATTTCTCTCACTCTGTACAAAAATAAACTCGAGCATGGGGGATGGTTCAAGCAGTAGCCCTGAGTTCAAACCCCAGTACCGCAAAATAACAATTTAAAAATTGAAAATGGATCAAAGACCTGAAAGTAAGACCTGATATTGTAAAACTACCACAGGAAAACATAGAAAAACATTTCAAGATCTAGGTACAGGCAATGACTTTCTGAATAGGACTCCACTAGCTTCAGAAACAAGGAAAAGAATTGACAAATGACTGCAACAGATTAAAAAGCTTGCTGTTGCCACGCCCATGCATGTTTTGCTTTTAAACCAAGCCTATCACCGCCAGTGAGACCCTTCCTTCTCTCATTTCTCCTTCCTAACAGTCCATCAAAGGTTAATCAAATGTAAGCTTTAGTATTTTTTTATCTCACCTCAGATGAGTAATTATTTAGAAGCTGTTCTGATAATTTCAGAAGATAGCGATCCAGCGACTCCTTGAGACTGTGGTGGACAGAAAAACCAAGGCTAGACTGGCACTGCTCGGCAGCACATTCCCTCACGGTGCTTACGAAGTCCATCTTGTCAAAAGTTGTCTGAAGAAACAGTTCTTCCACTTCTGAGAATGAAGGCTCTTCTTTATCTTTTTGGTGTTTTTCACTTCAAGAGAGTGAGATAGTAACAGTAATTGTCATCATCCACTACTTCATAACTCCAAATATTAGAATTATATTACACATACACACTCCAGTATAACATCCAGATCATTCAAATACTGCTAGACAATTAATGGATTATTCATTTAAATATTTCTGTTTTGGGGGCTTTGATACATACTTATAACAAAGTAGCAAATTTACTAAGAGGTAGAGAAAAGAAATACAAGTTACCATTTCAAGTGTAAATTCAGAAAAATACTAAAAAGGAAACATTAATACCAGATATAAATGGTAAAAACCTAACACTGTCATCTTTGATTTTTCCAAAATGTATAATTTTCTTTTATTTTATACCCTCTCGATAGACATTAGAAACTTATGCCAGTGATTTATTTCAATCACAGTGATAAGGATAAGCCTCTGAAGAAATCAATGAGAACAAGTTTTTAGATCTGTTTTTCTTTTCCTTTTCTTTTTTTCAGGTAGGTGATGGGGGGCAGTCCTGGGGTTTGTGTTCAGGGCCTCAAGTTTGGTGAGCAAATGCTCTACCGCTTGAACCACATTCCGAGCACTTTTTTGCTTTGCCTTTACTTATTTTTTTCTAATAGTCTCAAGCTTTTTGCCCCGGGTTGGCCTCAAACCATAATCCTTTTACCTAAGCCTCCCACACAGCTGGGATTACAGCTGTGTGTACACCACCACACCTGGATTGTTTGTTGAGACACAGGGTGTCTCACTAACTTTTTGTCTGGGCTAGCCTCAAATTGCTATCATCCTGATCTCTGCCTCCTGAGCCATGTCCAAGTATCATTGGTTTTTAAATCTAACAAATTTTACTTGACACATAAAAATGGATTATTTCTAATGTACAATGTAAGGCCATTCAGAATTGGCACAATGAATCCCCCTGTACAATTAATATATGCTAATAAAAATGAAGAAAAATGGATTACTTCTAAGAATTCATTTCACATAAATTTTATGCTCCTAATTTCCCACCATAACCAATATTTTCCATTGACACTTGTCATGCTACACTACACAGTATTTTAAAATAGTAATCTTGCCTAAAAGTTGTGATCTTTTTATTTGACCAATTTAGTTTATAATTATTAAGATGCAGCTAAAATCCTGCTAAACTTATCTTTGCAATTAAAGCTACATCTTAAAATATCAAGGAACTCTATTAGATAACATACCATTCTGGCACACTTTGGAAAAAGTTCACTGCAGCTTTACAGTTTTTCATAGTGAGACTCACAAGAATTTTTTCCAGTATGAGATGAGGAAAATTACTATAAAGAAAAATAAAAAGAAAGGCCATAAGATGTTTTTAAAATTCCTTAACATCTATGTGTACCTATAAATCTTGACCACTAAAAGTTGGACCCTAATTAAGACTGTGTTCATCTATACTGAATCTTTTAATATCTGACAGGATATTAAAAAGAATTTAAAAAGGATACATGCTTCTTGGCTATTGTTTCCAATACAGCTTGGAAGCAGAATCGTTTCTAAAATAAGCCAAAGTTTATAAATGAAAGCAAAACCAGAGGTGAAGAGTTCAGCCCCAGTCACTGAGTTCCAATTCCATGTGTGGGAAGAGTAGTGGGCAACCTGCTCTGTCCCCATCTTAGGGCTTAAGTCCTGTTTTTTCTTTCTCCTGTTTTTCTTATCCCATTTATCTAACAAATTTCACTCAGAAGACACTCGAATTACGATTGAGGATTAAAGATCTATGCGAGTCAGATAATGGACCTATTTGTGAACACACAGATGCTTAAAGAATTACATGCATCGGAAAGGGTGATTAACAGGTACTCATTTATAGTTAGGAAACAGAAGTTCTGGTATTCTGATACATAATAGTCTGAGTATAATGACAATGTACTGTGTATGTTTTTTAAAAAAATCAGACAAGATTTTGAATGTGTTCACCATGAAGAAATCATAATTATGAGAAGTTAAACATTGTACAATGAATACAGGTTTTGAAACACATAGTACCCCATAAATACTTACAATTTGTATGAATCAATAAAGAATTTTTTAAAAACTATATATATACACACACACTTCGTGCAGATTCCCCATTCTCACAGTGAGACAATCTTTTATTTCAGAAATGATCCAAGCACAAACACTGATATTGTAAAAGGCAAGAAAATGGTTGGTGCTTTGGGACCAAGTCTGGGAAATTCTGCACTATCGTTATAAGATCTGGTACCAAAAGAGTGGAGGGAGCTTTCACGATGAAACAGGAAGGCTGCAAGTGTGCTAACAAACCAGTTACCTCTGAAGAACTGGAGGTGGCACTGTGGTGTCCTCTAAGTCATCCTCTAACTGACAGAGTAAGAGCCATCTCATTATTGACTCCTTTGAAGAGAAATTTCTATTTACTTCACAGATATTTTGCTCTCTTCCCACTTTTACTGTTTCTGGAAGTACACTGGTGGTCAGTGCCAGAGTCAAACAGCATACTGCAGGACTATAAAGAAACAAAAGGCAATAGTGAGGAGAAAGCTCTCTGAGAGGCGGAGACCTTATCTACCTTAATGTGCCACACAGTGCCTGCAATACTGCAGATGGAGCCGGCCACATGGTCAGCACATACAATTAGTTAACATAGAGTAGTGAAAGAGCCTGGTTACATGAAAGAAGAGTCTCAATTAATAATTATGTCCAATAACACTATACAGTACAACAAAAAAATAAGGTTTATGAATGGCAAATAATTATAAATGACAGTTACAGGAAATTAAACAGAAATTAATCCTGTAAAGAAATTCTTTAAAATTGGCCTTAAAACTCCACATTTGAAACTATTTATGTATTTATTAAGTCTTCTTGGCCAAAGAACAAAAACATCTGAAGTACAAGTCAATCATTAACTGAAGTAACAATCTACAAAAATGATCAAAGATACAGGAGTGTTGATTTGTAAACTGGTACAATGCATGTTCATCCTACCTTGAAGGTTTGCAGGCTGAGCCAGTAAATAACTTCCAAAATTCTCTGTCAACTTCAACCAAACTACCTTGAATAATGGCTCCAAGTAAGCCAAAGTTTTCAGTTTGTATTTGTTCAGAACTTATGCCACGACAGGTAACAGACCAAATTTTAATCCAGAGTTTCAATAAATCTGACTTTTGAGAACTTTCTAGATTTGATTTCTTCCCTTGACACAATGCAACTTCTGTAAGGCATCGTAACACATAGGGTGTGCGTTCCCCATGTCGCTGTTGAGGTAGAAGCTGGTACAGTATCAACAGTAACGGAGACAGCTCATAGGTAGGTAAACTTGCGGGATATTTTGATATTAACTGAGTTGCAATCTGCAACCTAAAAGAAAAAAGAATGAGAATAAGTAATCTGAAAAAATTTTAACTCCATTTACAGGCTAAAAGAAAATGTACAAATATATAACATGCTATCTTAACAATATCCCAACTAAAGCATCACCCTCATAATTTTCTATATTGTTCTCAAAATAAAAGTAGTAAAAGCTGGTAATATTTATTAGGTCCTACTACTTCTTAAAATAGCAAAAAGACTGACAATATTTCAGCTAGCTAGGAAATTTTTTTTTCTCTTACACAAAAATTTTAACAGACAACTAAATTAGTAATATTCTACATTCCCATTCTTGTTTTTTAACTTTTTTTTGTTTGGTGGTAGTAGTGCTGGGGATTGAACCCAGTGCCTTGCACATGCTTGGCAGGCACTCTACCCCTGAGCTATATCCCTAGCTCCATTCCTGCTCTTTAGTCACCAAAAATATTATTCTACAATAGCAAAATAATGAAAACTTACAAAATGGCTTTTCCTTGACGTTAATTCAATTAATTCAATAAGCATTTGCTGTGAACTCTCTAGAATGTGTAGTACTGAAGAACAGGAACCTTATGTTATTCATTGCTATGCCCCTAATGTTTGGCACATAGCAGACATTCAATAAGTTGACTAAATAGCCTGAAATAAGTACCCTAAACTATGTAAAATAAACTTGAGCATCAGCAACTGGCAATAAAATCTATACTTTTCCCTCACAATTATATTTAAACCTTCTACCAACATAGTAAAAATCAATAAATTCATATTACTTAAAACTTCTGGGTTTGTTTCAAGCAAACAGGCTTGAACTGAATAAATTATAAAAATCCTTATCAGACCTCATATTTTACAATACTATGGACTTCTTCAATTTATTTATATCTGTGAATACTATATGAGAATAATTAAGATAAAAATAAGAAAAAATAAGCTATTATCACAGGATAGGTCTAAGTTATTCTTTTATTTCCTCCTAATCTAATTCTATAGGAAGGTGCTATGCATACTAAAATCACTTCCTGTTGAAATATACAATACATTGAATTCCTTAAGGCAGAAAGTACTGGTGCCTACCAGGCAGCCATTCCCTTTCCTCTTTGCTATGTTTAAGAGAGGCCTTGCCTTAGCTTCAATAGAGGAGCCACTAATGGTAACTTCAACATGCCATGGCAATCACATTTCCCTCTGCTAGTAATTGGTTTGGGAGTAGACAAATGACTTAGGTTCCTGACCCGTGCAATGAATTATTCTGCTGGAGGTTTTCTGGGGGAAAATACAGCTAACATGACATAGGATGAGAAAAATCACTTTACCAAGGCACAAGATCAAAATCATTCTGTGACTTCTGAAGGTTATCTTTTATTACTTCCCAGCCTAGTTCTATTTTCCTTCTTTTGCAAGGAACACCGTAATTAGTAGATTGTCTTTGCGTAGTTGTGTAAGACTGAGAAATCTCCAAGGATCTGATATTCTCATTAAAAACCTATAAAACAAAAATAAACCTACTTATTTTACTGCTATCATTTTCTACAAGTTCATTTGGAAAAAATTCCTTCTGAAATGAAGACATGGGGAACTCACAAAGCAAGAGTATTAAGTTATAGAAAACAACACAGTAAGAAACTATCATTTATGACATTCTTAGAAAGCAAATACTATCAAGTAAGGTACTCATTCTATTTCCTGGGGAGATTTACTGAAAGTATCAACAAATCCAAAAATAAAGTAAAAAAATCTATATTTCCAAAGGGAATAAGCTTTAAATCTACTACTAATATTGAAGAGAGTGAAATTACTATCTAGGATGCTGGAAAAAAGTTTTACTTAAGAAACATTAAATGATCACTTGATAAGTGGGGAAGAAAAATGTAATATAACAATACAATCAGATACACAGTCATAAAAAGGAATGAATTACTGATTTGTCATAGAACATTATGCTAAATGAAGGAAGCCAGACACAAAAGACAACATATTATATGATTCCATTTCTATGAAATGTCCAAAATAGGCAAATTCACAGAAATTGGAAGGTGGTTAGTGATTTTGGTTGCCAGAGGCTAACACAAACAGAAAATTGGTACTGAATGCTAATAGATCCATGGTTTCTTTGGGTGGGGACTGGGGGAGGGCAGAAATACTCTGTATTAGAAAGTGGTTATTGGTATTATAACAAAGTAAAAATACTAAAAAACACTGAATTGTAAATGCTAATATATTGAATTTTATGCTACATAAATTCTAGTTCAATTTAAAAAAGAAGAAATATTAGGATTAGAGTTATCTTATTTTCTATAGACAATCTTTTAAGGATGGTAAAATGCTGGCAGAGTCACTCAGGTGGTAGAGCACCTGCCAAGCAAGTGTGAAGCCTTGAGTTCAAACCCCAGTACTGACAAAGGAACAGAAAAAGAATTAAGAATGGTAAAGTTATTTTCATTAAATCCACATGTACAAAAGTTATCTTTTCAATTAAAGGGGGAATTCCCTTTAATTCCCATAAGTAACATGTAATTTTATAAGCTTCCTATGATAACAGAGGTTTAAAAAGCCCAGCAAAAGGAAAAATAACAAGAAATTCCAAAACGTGGAACAGATACTATACCTGGTGACAAGTATCTGCCATCAATTCAATCAAATTTTCCTTGACAGCAATATTACGAGATACCGAAGAGTATTTTCCTCTACTTCCTATATGACTTATCTCATTCACCAGCAGATCATATAAGTTGTATAGGATACTTTGCCATTTTGTTGATTCATAAGCACCTATAATCCAGAAACTTAAGATATAATTTATATGCATACACCATTTACAGCTCTCATTAAATTATCCAGCAGATAAGGTGCAACCTTCTTTTAGTTCTAAAGCCTCTTCTGACAACACTGTTAGAAACTCTACTTCCTAATGGTATCCACTTCACATTCAGATAGCTGTAGCTGCTACAAATTTCTTCCATATTATGATTTTAAATCTGCCCTTTTTCTACTGTGTTCTTTCTCCTAAGGAAAATACAATAAATATGCTCCCTCTTGCACATGTGGAAGAACTTTTCCTTGTCTCTTTGTTTAAAACATTACCAGTTTCTTCAATGAGTGCTTAAATGACATGTTGTCCATTTATAGTGGTTATTCTCATTATCCCAATCATTATTCCAAGACTTACTCCAGTCAACTCATGTCCCTCTTAAAATGTTAGTTTAAAAGTCAGTAGGGTCTCGTGTACATAATAATGCCAACTGTGGTCAGACCAGTATGGGTTATTAATTTCCACACACAAGGCATCATAAGATATATTAATGTAGGCTGAAACCACATGGGCTTTTCTGGCACTTCCATCAGCCTACCAATTTTCAATTCACCCCAAATATGCAGATAACTAAAATCTTAAACACACCACACCATCTCCTAATAAGCTCAATCTTCATCCTGGGAAGAACTAGGTGAAAGATGAAAAACTGAAAAACCACCATTCTTTTGACTTACAGTGGTTTTATGGGCTGGCTATAAACATAGGTATATCTAAATATACACACTGAAAGAGCCCATGAAACACACGTAAATACTTTTTAAGGTGGCTACAATAGTTTTCCTCCATTTTAGCTGTTATTACTCAATGTCACAGGCCATCTTCATAAGATTATCATATTCACTATGATGAATTGGTATGAAGTACAATCCCCAAAGCAATCATAGACAGACCCAGTGAAGTTCAGATCTTTGAAAGAGAACCATACCATCTAAGCAATGTTCTCTAGATAAAAGACAAATAAACACAACAGTATCAAGGAAGACAAGGAATTCATTTCCGATTTTTTCTAGCAACAGGCCTGGAAGTAACTATGAGGTGAAAGACAGCAATCATCCCTCTTTCTACCTTACCTATGAAAGCACTATGTATATAACTTTCTTGGCAACTGAATAATTTGATTGGCTGCTTTCAGTCCATCTACTTTATTTTCTAATAAAGGCAATATGTGGACAGACAAGATTATGCTTTCTACAAATTCTTTTGCTCTATAGTCTGTGCCACTCTTAGTACCTAATTATTGATGCACAATCTGCTCCTTAGAGGGAGCCTGCAATATCTCATATTCCTTTGTATTTCTCATGATACCTGGCATTATACTGAACAAATGGAAAGTGTGATATAATTTATTACTATTTATTCAAATTATAGAAATGCACAAAAAACATTCTTGTGACTAATAACATTATTAAACAGAGAAATCCAGAAGGTCATATTCTTTTACAGAATACTTATGTCATATTTAAGACATTTTGTTTATAGGAAGAAGAAAATTCAAAACAGTAAAAACTTCCTTTATACCTTTTTCATGGGTTTTGGCTCCTTTTGGATGATGGATATAAATTTGCAGCTGAAATAATTCAATAATTACTTCTTTTAAGGAATCATTAAGTCTATGTTGAGTCCAAATGTAGAGTAAGGTAGGAAGAATTTCATCTCCTAATTCACACACTCGAATTCGAAAGTTGACTGCCAAAGTTTTGAGAAAGATAGTAAGGGCTGCTAAGATGTGACTCAGGCCTACAGAGCTCTTTTCTTGCCTGCAAGAGAAAACACACAAACTCAACTTGGTATAACAGGACCATGGGGAAAAAAATCAAATTTTCAAACAATAGTCTTAAATTCAAAACCCATCCAGACAAAGTAAAATCACAGAAGCACTATACAGCAACAGAAACTTAGTTCTAATTTGGTGCTTGAGAGACTATGGCTAGCTCTCCCTGCTGCTAAAATATTATCCAAAAATAAACAAAACTGATTTGTAATACATACCATTTATAAAATGTCTTACATTATAAACTGGATAATGCCAAACTGGTATCATACATTTGTATAAAATATATATTCTTATTTTATTCTCAACATTCTACATCTATCCTCAAAATGAAGATGAATTACTTGGAGGATATTAACTTTGTCATTGTAGAGCAAGACAGACTTCCCACTTAAGAATATCCTTTGCCCATTTTGTTTGGTTGGTTTTATTTTTCTGCTGTGTTATGTTTTGAGACAGTGTCTTGCTATATAGCAGGCTTGCCTTGAACTCACAATCTTCTTGCCTCAGCTTCCCAAATTCTGGGATTAAGGCATGTGTTGTCATGCCTAGAATTTTGTCCATTTTTTAAACTGCATTATTTGGTTTGTTTTTGAGTTTTTTAACTTCCTTGTATTACAGATATTAATCCTTTATCAGATGAACAGTTTGTAATTTTTCCCCTTCTGAAATGTGCCTCTTCACTCTGACTTCCTTTGTTGTACAGAAGCTTGTCAGTTTATATAACATAAAATCCCACTTCTCTATTTTTTCTCTTGATGCCTATGCTTTGTAGGTTTTATCCAAAAAAAATCATTGCTTATATCAGTGTCCTAAACTGTTTTCACTTTCATAATTGTAGGTGTTATATTCAGGTCTTTTATCTATTGAGTATTATCTTTGCAAAGGGTAAGAAACAGGAGTCAAGTTTCATACATGTATTGAAAATATCACAGTATCCCATGAATATGCACAATTATTACATGTTAATCAAAAAATTTTAAATGTTTATGGAGATAGAAATGTTAACTACCCTAATTTAATAATTACAAACTGTATACATGGACTGAATTATCACACTGTACCCCACAAATTTGAGCAATTGAAACAACCATTTACTAAAAGGATAGTGCTTTTAGTTACTGAATCTAAAACATGGTCTGGGCAAGAACAATAAATAGATTTTCAATACAAAACAAAACAAAGACATTAGTACCTTGCAGACTGGATAGCCTTGGAAAAAAAGTCCAAAAATTTGGAATTTAATCCGTCCGTTTGTGAGCAACATCCTTTGGTGACAGCATGAATTATTCTAGCCACTAAAACTCTATTAATATCTTGTGAAGGTTGGAGATATAGTCTGAAGTACACAGAAAACAATTCTAAAAACAAAAGAAAAAACTGATTAGCTATTTTTTAAAAAAGAAAAATCAAGGCAAATATGTTCAATGTCACAATTCAACTTAAATATTCCACAACCCCACACTGGCAAAAAGATTAAAAATTGTTTTAATCTCTAATATAATTTATATTTAATAGTCAAAGAACTACATCAGTATTTCATTTCATTTTGTATAAAATGTCTTTAAAGCCAGGTGCTTATGGCTTATGCCTATAATCCTAGTTACTGGGGAGGCTGAGATCAGGAGGATCGTGGTTTGAGGTCAGTCTGAGCAAATAGTTCTTGAAATCTCATCTCCAAAATAACGAGTGCAAAATGGACTGGAAGTGTGGCTCAAGCAGTAATTACCTACTTTGCAAGTTCAAACCCCAGTCCTACCAAAAAGAAAGTCTTTAAAATAGGAACTATAGCAATAGAGTGAGAGAGCATCAGTTTAATAGCCAAGCTACTTCTCCAAGTCTGTGTTCCTTTGCACTTGACAAAGTACACACTACAGTTTGTGGCTTTGTATGAATGCTATTTTATTCATATGTGTAAAGCATGCCATGAAAGGGTCTCAGATTTTACTCTGCTTGTACCATAACAAATAACCTTACAGTTTCATGGATGCTGGCAGAAGACACAAGACTCTCATCAAAGAAAAAAGGAGAGAGTTCATTCCTCACAGCAATGACAGAAAGTAGAGTACCTTCATTTTGCATCAGTACCCCAATTCCAAAAGCAACATGAAGAGTCACTAACAAAGTGAAAACAGCAGGCTGTGTTATAGGAAAGAACCTCAGTCTTTTCATAAATCAATGGGTTGGAAGCAAACCTGTCCATTGTCTAAACAAAGTCATCAACTCTATCTTCCAAGGCTGTTCACTACACAACCATCCTTGAAAAAGAGTCTGGGGAGAAAAAAAAAAGTCAGTGTCTCTGCTTATAAGATGTACACAAGGGTAATAGGCATTGAGAACTATTTCGAAACACAATAAGAAGAAGTTACAGAATTAGGCCTTCATTCCCATTAAGGAGTAAAATAATCCTCAGTAACACAAGTTAGGATCGCAACTATGTGTATCTTCATTTTCCCCTATATATGTCACATGATTCTTCAGAAATGGACAAATGGCTTAAAATTAGACATTAAACACAAGAGAAAGGACAATATAAATACTACAAACATTACATAGTAAGGAAAGCAATTTTTAAAACTATCCCCATCATACTCTCTGTTAGTGTATAAAACTCTAAACAAATGTTTCCAAAAATATTTTCACTGCACAAAATATCAAGACACTGGTAAAAATGTTTTAATTTATACATACAAATTATATGTGAAGAAGGAGGGGGTCTTCTTTACCATTTTCCTCCTTTTACTTGGCAAGGGGAGCAAGGAGAAACAGGAAAAGTCCACACTGTATTGACCCTGATTAAAGCATAGACTTGAGGGCTTTATCTTAGATAAAGGAAATAATCGAAATTCTCACAGAATCCCTCACTCTCTCCTATCACGTAGTAAAAAGGCTGGTATAAGACATTAAACAAAATAGCAGAATAGCAGAATCTAGCTTCTTCAAAAAAGGCAACAGCACACATCTCCAGATGAATTTACTTCCTCCATGAATTCAATAACCAAAAAAGCTCAAAACACAATAGTAAAACAACATGGGAAAAGAGTTTGGGGACCTGAGAAAATAAAACCCCAAATGACAGCATTAAATGTAGATTTCTTGGGATTTTATACACAGACAATCCTGTCATCTGCAAAAAGGAACAGTTTTATTTCTTCCCTTCAAATCTGTATGCTTCTTTTATTTATTATTGCCTAATGGCCCTGGCTAGAACCTCCAGTACAATGTTGAAATGGTATGGAGGAAGCAGATATCCATGCCTTGTTGTCAATTTGTGCTATAAGACTTTAAGTTATGGATTCAACCTCTTTAAAAGCTGTAAGACTATTCAGATCATGGACTTCATATCAGGGCTGGCAGTGGCTCAAGTAGTAAACCGCGTATCTAAGAAGCATCAGCCTTGAGTTCAACCTCCAGAACCACCAAAAAAAAGGTAAAGTTTTGATAGTGTGTGGTTTTGAAGAAGTGGTCCGTTTAAATGTTAAGTTAATGTGAAGAGAGTTGCTCACAGTATTCCTTTATTATCATTTAAAATCAATGGGATCTGCAACTTACTCTTTGTTCCTGGTATCAATTATGTGTGCCCTCTCTCTTTTAATCTCAGTCTCTTGCTAAATATTATCAATATTAATGATGTTTTCCAAACATAAGTTTTCTGTTTCATTGATTTTTCTCTTCGATTTTTCTGTGCTCAATTTCACTGATCTCTGATCTTCTACTTTGAAATTTTGGGGGGGAAAGAAGGGGCTTGCTGTTCTTTTCATAGTTTCTTGAGAAGGTGGCTCATATTACTGATTTGACATCCTTTCTTATAATGCAGATTTTAAATGGTATGTATTTCTTTCTCAGCACATCTTTAGCTATGTTCCACATATTTTCATCACTTGTTAAGTTTCATTCTCACCCAGTTCAAAGTCAATACTGACTTGAGACTTTTTCCTTTAATCTATGAGTTATTCAGAAGTGTGACATTTATTTTCACAATAGTATAAAGGAAACATAGCACTGTGGGAGAAAATAAAATGAGAACAGCTAAGTTAGAAAGTGCAACCAGAAGCCAGTCATGGTGGCACAAAGCCTGTAATTCAAGCCAGGTAGGTAAAGCAGCAGGTGGACTGCAAGTTCAAGGCCATCCTGAGCTACATAGCAAGTTCCAGGCAAGCCTACGCAATATAGCTGGACCCTTTCTTGAAAGAAAAAAATAAAGTGCAATCAGAAAATGGCAGGGATATTTAAGCTAAGACCTAGAGAATACAAAGAATTCAGATGTTGGGTGGCATCTGAAGAGAAGAACAAATGACCCCAAGGAAAAAAGCACTCGCACGATATAAGTAAAAATGTATGAGATGACAGAGCAGTGAACAGAAATTAGGATTCCTATCCAAAAAATTAAAATTACAGGTAGAAATTAAGTGTTACTAGTATTTATTATTTTTTGTTTGTTTGTTTTCTAGTTTTGTTAATATTTAAGACAGAAATTGACAATGCCCACCACGGAACACAGTTTGGCAGTTTTTTAGAAAACTAAACAGTTTTATAATACTACCCAGCAATTACACATCTCTGTTTTTACCCACAGAAAATAAAAACAAGTCCAAAGACTTGCAAATAAGTGTTTGTAGCAGCTTTATTCACACTTGCCAAAACACAGAAGCAACCAGATGTATGTTTGGTACATGAGTGAATAAATAAATTGTACGATATCCAGGACACTAATTTTCGCTAATGAAATGAGCTATCAAGCCATGAAAACATACAGAGGAACCATAAATGTTTAATAATAAGAAAAAAAAACAATCTGAAAAGGCTACCTACAGTACAATTAAAAGTATACGACATCTTGGAAAAAACAAAATCATTGGAACAATAACAAGATTAGTGGTTCCCAGGGACTGGAGGTGAGGAATAAATAAGCACAGCACAAGAGAATTTTAAGGCAGTGAAACTATTGTGTATGATACTATCACGAATGCGTGTCATACATTTGTAACACTCATGTACAGCACTGAGGGGCTTAAGTGGCTCATTAACTGTATGCTGGGGAGGGTGCCACATGTGCAGCATTAAGAGGCACATGGAAAATCTTAGTATTCTCCACTCAATTTTGTGGACCTAAAGTTGCTGTAGAATGTAAAGTCTTTTTTTAAAAAGCAGGAAACCACTAGGTTAGAAAAACCAAATGACTGCCAGTGTAGCTGGATACAGAAATTAAAAGGATGGAGGTTATCTTTAGTTAAGTCAGACAGGTAGGCAAGGCTTTCAAAGCCTAGAAAAGGAATCTATATTTTACAGTGGTTATACAGACAAGCTACTGAATGCATCTCAGTTTCCTTCCTCCTCTATTTAAAAAGCTATCATCTTCCTTGGGTCAAGCCTAGGATCTTGCTTTGGTACCCTTTCTACTCAGGAAATAAACGTATTTTCTGGTATATTCCACCACAATCTCCACTGAATCCTTCTGGTAACTTTTTTTGTTTTTTTTTTTTTTTTTTTTTGGCAGTACTGGGGTTAGAACTCAGGGATTCATGCTTGATAGGCAGGTGCTCTACCACTTGAGCCACTCCTTCAGCCATGATAAAATTTATGTGACTTTTTGTGGCTCTGATTAAATACCTGAGAAAACAACCGAAAGGAGGAAAGATTTACTTGGATTTACAGTTTCAGAAATTTCAGTCCATCATGGTGGGGAAGGCATAGCAAATGGGGCAGTTCACCTCATGGCAGCCTGGAAGCAGAAAGCCCACTAGTGCACTAGTGGGCTTTCTTTTCTCCCTTTTATTCCATCTGGCCCCCTACCCATTCTGGCCACCCTCATTCAGAGCAGATCTTCCCCCTTTATCGTCTCTGGAAATACTCTTGCAGCATACCCAGAGGTGTTTTTTATTAATCTTGGAGTCATCTCTCAATCCAATCAGGTTGATTACTAAGCACAATCAATATAGTCAGGCATAGTGGCTCACTCAGGTAATCCTAGCTACTCAGGAGGCAGAGAACAGAATGATCACAGTTCAAGGCCAGTCAGACCAAAAAGTCCAAAAGACCCCAATCCCAAATAAAGCAAAGCTGGGTGGGTAGGGTGGTGCATGCCTGTCATCCCAGCCATGCAGAAAGCATAAATAGAAGGATCATAGCCCAGGCAAGCCGAGAATAAACACAATAGTCTACTTGAAAAATAACTAAAGCAAACAGGGCTAGGGCATGGCTCAAGTGACTTAAAAAAAAAAAAAGAACCATCACATATATATTCCAGTCACTCTCACGTGAACAGATTCTTCTTTCTCCTTCCAGAGAACCAGAGCTTCTCCATGTGTTGTCTGTATCCGCTAATTCTTTTTATCACTGACACCCATGGTCTCACAACAGTCTGTCATAAAATCAACTCTAATTGCTATTTATAGAAGAATCAACCATAGATACACATTGTTTAAAAATATACCTAGAACAATTATCATAGTTCATCAGCAAACCTTAACAATTTTAAATAATTTAGACCTCTATAAGTACATTCTGACTACAGTGCAATTAGAATAGAAAGCATAAAAGAAAATACAAGAGAAATGCCCCTCCAAAATGATTAGAAATTAAACAACACACTTTCAAATAGTCCATGGGTCAAAGGAAAACTAAACTTGCCAGATATGGTGGCTCACGCCTATAATCCTAGCTACTCAGGAAGCAGAGATCAGGAGGATCACAGTTCGAAGACAGCCCAGGGATATAGCTCATGAGACCTTATCTGGAAAACACCCAACATGAAACAGGGCTAGCAGAATGGCTTAAGTGGGAAAGCACCCGCCTAGCAAGCATGAGGCCCTGAGTTCAAACTCAAGTACCACCAAGAAAAAAACAAAAGAATTTTCTGGCCCCCCAGACTCTCTGGTAACATAATAAAATGTACAAACACCATGATAAAAACAAATTACCAACCAAAGTCACTGAAAAAGAAAAACATAATCTAAATAATCCTTTATCAGTTAAAGAAAATGAATTAATAGCTCAAACACTCCAATTTCAAAAACTCCAAATTTAATCCAGTAGTATATTAAAACAAAACAAAACAAACAAACAAACAAAAACCATGAAGCTAAGGCCCTAGTGGAGCATATCCTGGGATCTCAAGGCTAATGTAATCTTTGAAAAATATATTACTATAATTCACCAGATTGATGATAAAAAAAAATCAGATTATCATTTCAATACATGTAAGCAAAGATTTTAAACTCAACATCCATTCATAATTTAAAAACAAAAAAAAGACCTACCAGCAATCAGGAAGAGAAGAGTATTCCCTCAACCTACACTGACAGCTGATATCATGCTTAATGGTCAAACACTGAGTGTTTCCCTTATGATCAGGAACAAGGCAAGGTTGTCTGCTCTCATCACTGTACTAAAAATCTAGAGGTAAAAGGATAAAATTCAAAAGAAAACAGAGGGGAAGAGCTTTATAATATTAGATTTGACAATGTTTTCTTTGATATGACACCAAAAGTTAAGGCAACAAAAGAAAAAATAGATTAACTGTATTTCTTCAAATTAATAGCTTTTGTGCATCAAGGGACAGTATCACTAGAAAAGACAACCCATGGAATAAAAGAAAATAATTTCAAACCAAATATCTGGTTTGAAAAAAGTAATACCCATAATATACATGTATTTCTTAAAAAGTACAACTTTATACCAACAAAAAAACTGATGACAATATGAAGGAAATTGTTGATAATGGGGGAGACTATGCATGGGTTGAGGAAGTTAGGGAATATGTATCAGACAGCTCTGCACCTTCTTCTCAGTTTTGCCGTGACCCTAAAATTACTCTTAACACAAAAAAAAAAGTGCAAAGAACTCGAATGAACATTTCTCTTCAGAGAAGAGCTACAAATAGCTATCAGATACACGAGAAGACCAATATCACTGTTCATTCAGGAAATGCAAATGAAAACCACAAGAAACACTTCATAGCCACTGTTCAAAAAAAAAACCAAACTAAAACAAATATAAAATAAGGGCAATTGAAGATGTGAAGAAATTGGAACCCTTGTGTATTGCTAATAGGAATGTCAAAGGTTCAAGCCCAGTGGAAAACAGTAACTTGGTACCCAAAAAATTAAATATAGAATTATCTTAAGATTCAACAATGCTAATTCTGAATATATACCCAAAAAAATGAAAAGCAGGAAACTGAAGAGATATTTGTATACCCAAGTTCCAGCATTTCACAACAGCCAAAAAGTAGAAATAAGTGTTCACAGATGGATAAATGAATAAACAAAATGTTGCATATACATAAAATAGAATACTACTCTGCTTTAAATAAGAAGCAAATTATTCTGAGCCAAGCTAACACATGAATGAGCCTCAGACATTTTGATAAATGTACTAAGGCAGCTGCAAAAAGATAAATGCCGATTCTCCTTGTGAGCTTCTATATTCAGGTAGCTGTAACAACCTATTTTTCACATTTCTGGGGACTAGAAGTGAGAAGGGTGTGCCAGCACAATGCCATTGTGGTAAGGACCTCTTTTGGGTGCAAACTGCTGACTTGGAGCTGTATCCTCCCCTGCAGAAAGGGAGATCTGTTGTCTTACAAAGGCACTATTCCCAGTCATGGGGCTGAACCTTCATGACCAAATGTGACAGCTCCAAATATACTGCATCTGTGTATGAAGATGGCATAACCAAATGCACTGAAAGGTGTTAAATAAAAAGGGATAGGAGGGAAAGGATAAAGGAGAGTAATACAGAGGGTCAATCTGATTAAAATACAATACACTTAGGGAGAAATACTATGATGAAATCCTTTTGAATAATGAAGGACATTGTTCTTCAAATCCTTTTAAAAATTTAAGGACAAAAAAGTAAAACAGGTCCTGTTATGGGGTGGATCTTACAGGGAGGGGAGAAGGTGAATAGAGAGGGTGAAGGGAGGTGAATACCTTTGATGTACTAAAGTATGTATAAAAACAGAACAATGAAATCTGTTGAAATCATTTTAAGTAGCAGGGAGGGTGGTAAAGGAGAATGATGGTGGAAGTGAATCCCACCAAAGTATATTGTAAGCACATATGGAAATATCACAATGTAATAGCCCTGTACAACTAATATATGCCAATAAAAATATTTTTTATTAAATGCTTTAAAGAGATCTGGTTGAGTATTCCAAATATCACTGGCTTATTATTCAAAAGCTAGGCACGCTGAGGGCCGTGTTTGGGACACAACCTGCTGTGTTCAAAGCAACAGCAATGGCTCCAAAGGACATCTAAGAAATTATTCCAACAGCTGAGAAAGCCTCTATTCACATGAGAAAAATAGAGCATAATGCAGAAGTGAGGTCACTGATTAATTCATAGGTTTTAGTTTATAACTTCATTTAGACATGATATAAAAAAAAAAACACAAGATATCTACCACATTCCTTTGAACTTGAACTTCTCTTGCTGCTTTTACTTTTATGACAGTTTTCTTTCGGTTTTCTCTTATCTACTATACTCATGGTTCAGGCTCAAGTGTCACTGTTCTGTGTACCCACTGAACCCAAACATTGTATCATATGGCATTACAATTTTTAGTCTACTTAGTGATTTTTCCATCACTAGACTGTTGATTCCTTGAAGACAGGGAAGAAATCTTTCAAATCTGTATTTCCAGTTCCAAAGCTAAGCACCTAATATATTATTAGTGACTTAATAAATCGAACTAATATATAATAACTGAAAATTAAGGATCAGATTCTGTAGCCATATAATGCCACTAAAGTAAAGTTAAACTGTGACATCATTTGAGGAATACAGACAGACACTGACTGCTTTTATTGGTGAAATTTCATTTTACAAGGAAAAAATTCAAACAACCTTCAAAACATACCCAGCCACTGTTGTTGAGATATTTCACACCAGTATTTTCTTACTGAAAGAATGTCTTTGAGTAGTATGTTGCTACAATCAGCTCCATAAATAACACCATTAGATGAATTTTTCACTGTATCCATGATGTAATTCAAGAGTTCTGGACATTTTAGCCTAGGTGCTCCTATTTAAAAATAAAACAAAGAAATAAAAACAAAAAAAAAAGAAAAGTTAGCCCTTAAAAAAATAAAATAAAATAAAATAAAAACATATGAATCTTAACAAAAATAAAGAACACTTAGAATGATACCTTCTTAAATAACTCCAACTGAGAAATTATTATTTATTTATTTTTTTTTGGTGGTACTGAGGTTTGAATTCAGGGCTTTCCTTCCTTGCTAGGCAGGTGCTCTACCACTTGAATCATGCCTCCAGCCCTGGGAAATTTTTCTTAACTACTCTCCATCTCATAAAGTAGGGATTAACAAATTATGGCCTCTGAGCAAAATACAGCCAGTTGCCCCTTTTGTAAATAGTTTTTATTAGAATAGTTATGTTATGCATTTACTATTGTGTATGGCTGCTTTTCTGCCAAAATAGCAGAACTGAATAACTGAGATGGAAAAATATATGACCTACAAAGTCAAAAACACTCATTATCTGGCTTCTTTACAAATAAACTTTGTTACCCCCTGTAGGAAAATACATCTAAAACAATCAACCATTTTATATTTAATAATTCACAATTTCTGGCATTATATTTAAAATGTCCAAAGTTTCATGGCACTCTTAGGAAGAATCTTAAGATTAAATACAGTCTATTTCACCTGAATTCCCAAACCCTGTAACAACACAAAAACATACAAATATGTAAGGCTGTAATTTTAACAGCATGTTATTTATTTGACATTCTGAAAATTCAGCAACAGATATATTTTCCTGAAGGAATTAAAATTACATTTTAAAAATTTTTAATTCTTATTTTCATCAAATTATATTGATGTCACAGCTAAAATGTTATTATTCTATTACATTATTGACTTAATCTTGAAATTGAATAGACAACTTCTATGCTATGAGCAGAGTAAAACTCATTATGTACATTTGAATATATTCTAGATTAGGATTTTCTTTACAATGACACTAATTATATTTAGAAGTATCAGATATGGTAAATAATTTTACATGAACATTATTGCAAATCATTTTTACTACGGCATTGTTCATGATTTTAGGCATCTGGCCACTGGCCAATGATGAAATATACAACCAGATATCTTCTTCTACTAAACCCTTTGAATCTCTCTTACTTCTTGTACCATTTTCTTATCTACAGTGTTCACTGTATAACTAGATCCTTACAGAAAGGTGTTATTCTTTATATGCCCTGTAACTACCCCATTACTGCCCCAATAGTAGATGCTTAATAAAAATTTGTTGAGCAACTACACAAATATTAGCATGAAATCATTATTTTTCTATGTCCTTTATCCCCATATAGTCCCTTCCTCTGCCAAACTTCAGAAATGTTTTAAGGACTATGCTGCCATTTTCCCCTCCTTAAAAAATGTCTTTGAGAGAGGGTTCAGCAAAGTGCTAGAATGCCTAGCATGCATGTGGGTTCAATCCCCAGATTGGGTGGGGGGAGAACAAAACAAAAACTCTTTTAAAAGGACAACTAAATTGTCTGCAGAGACCTTAAAGAACCTCATGGAACTTAATTTTCACAGCTGGGTTTTCTGTTCTCTAGGGTCTATTCTTTATGCAAAAGCAGACAAATGCTAACAAAAAGGAATGGATGATACTTGCTTACTGGTTTCTTTCTATCTGCCTTTACCCTCATTTTTTCTAACGTCTGTTTCTTTTATTCTAAATTGGACAGCAAAGCTAGGGAAGTCTGACAAAATCATGACATGTGTTTAAATGTCCAACGCTCCTTCAACTTTGTGGGAGAAAAAAATGAAAAGGTGAGGTAAGATGATAATAGCTCCCTAGTTTTACCCTCAGTTTGAAGAGGTTTACATTACAAAGACCAACTTAAAAAGAAAAGCAAACCTTAAATAAAAACAGCACTTTCTAGTTACTAAAATGATCTTGCATTGATAATTTTACTTACTTGTAAAACACATAGTGGTACATTTTCAAATGTGATCGAATTACTAGTTGTGAAACTGAAGGCTTTTGCTCACTTCCAGGAAAAACTGCAAGCTATAAATATTTTTTTGGAGCACTACAAAATTACCATAGCATCCTTTTAATCAGTCAGTACACATTAAAATCTCAACTAGTAGCAAAGAATAGGATACTTAACTGGCTACAGGCTACTACACCAAGCAAAGGAAAGTACAGAGTATTCAGAGTAGATTTCCTTTTAATCTGCTGGAGTCCCTGGCAAGAGCTTACTAACTGTCCACATAAAATGACACCTCAGAAAAGGTGAAGATTTTTCTAAGCCACTGTCTGTAGACTCAAATATCCAATCATTCTTCTCTAGCAATATACGACTTCCTCTAAATGTTTACCAGCTTCTGGGTTCTCCTCATTCTTTTATTCTTTTGTTTTGCAGTCCTGGGAATTAAACTCAGGGCCTCACACTTCCTAGGCAAGTGCTCTATCACTTGAACCACACCCCCAGTCCAAGGGTTTTTATTCTTCCCCTAAAGTTGGCATACAAAGCTACATCCTTGTCTGCAAAGAGTAGACAAAAGTCTAACCTCAGAAGCCCCTAAATAAATGTTTTTTCTTCTAGCTTTCAGCCTTGTATTAAGCCCATTTCCTTATAAAGCTTACTAGAATCCTGCATGTTGGTTCAAAGATACCAATTATTAAAATAGCAACTATAGGAAATAGAGGTATAGATCAGTGGCAAGCAGAGTGCTTGCCCAGTCCAGTCCTGAGTTTGATGTTGAGAATCAGGAGAAAAAAAAATATGTATGTACATGTACATATATATATATATTCAACAACACAAGTTTAAGATGGCAGATATGTAGGTTACTGATAGAAAAAAGGATTTATTTTTTTGGTTTTTTTTTTTTTTTTTTTTTTAATTCTTAAATGAGAGTAAGCACAATATGAGCAAAGGGTATATTTTGACTGCTGGGAAAGTTAATGTGATCTTAGAACGAATCAGTAAAAGTAAAGAACAAAAGATATGTTAAGTTCTGCTCTACTCTGTACCAATCAGAATATACATAAAAGACTGAGTGCCACACTTTTAAGAGATATAATTAAATTGAAGAACATCCATGGCCTGGTGGAGTGGCTCAAGTGGTAGAGTACTTGACTGGCAAACATGAGGCTCTGAGTTCAACCCCCAGCACCACCAAAAAAATATTCAGAAGAGAGTACAATAAAACTATGCCTTATGAGCTGAAGGAAGAAGGTCTGCCTACTTAGAGAAGAGTACTCAGGGGAAATATGAGTATTTTCAAAATATCTCAAAGACTGTCACATTGAAAAAAATGATTAAGTTTTTCTGTGTATAATCTCAGTAAGTAGAAGCAGTAACAAAGGAAGACAGGGCTGAAATATTCTTAAAGCTGTTCAGACAGAAAAGAAAGCCTCAAAAGGTATGTTCAGTCACTAAGGCTGTACTTTCCAGCTACATGGGAGGCTGAGATGGGAGGATTGTGGTTCAAGGCCAACGCAGGCAAAAGCTGGTGAAAGACTGTCTCAAAAAACAAGCTGGGCATTGTGCAGCACACCTGTCATCCCAGATACAAGGGAGGTGGACAAAGCAAGATCACAGGCCTAAGCCCCAGGCAGAAAGTATAAGACCCTACCTGAATGACAAGCTAAAGCAAAAAAGGACTGGAGGTATGACTCAAGTGCTTGCCTCACATGTACTAGGCCCTGAACTGAAGCCCCAGTACCACCAAAAAAAAGACTGTATTTTCTACGTAAGTGCTAGGGACATACATATGGGATCCAAGAAACGTTAGTGTTTAATCTTTTCCTTTCTGAGATTCTGTCATTTGTTCTTACATAAAGTCCCTTGACAACTTGAACCTACAGTATTAAAAAGTCATTGTATGTACTAGAAATTACAGTTAGTACTCAACTTTTAGGTTACCATATTCAGATCAAGCTTATGCTATTATAACCTATTAAACCACTTATTTATAATATATAAGGTCACTTACTTTTATTTGCACATTTGATGAAGTATCTGACCAAACTACTGATTTCTTGCATCTTTTTCTGTCTGGAGGTTTGTGTTGAAGCTGATACATTTGGTTTTGCTGTTCTTAGACATTCTGTTTCTTTCTGAATATATTTCTGTAAAAATCTTCAAGAAAACAAATTAGAATTTCAGAAAGTAACTAATGGTCAAATTTTTATAATTGCAAAAAGTCCTCCATGCCATTACAAAGAGCATCTTTTAAACCACATTGCTTTGTTCACGTACCAACTAAATAAAACATCTTTTATTCAAGACTTAACTCCTATGACACCAATATAAAGTCTAGCCTGCAAAGCTCTTTAACTGTTTGATGCCTGCATTGTCATTTCACCATTAAAAAGATATGATTGTTATAGGGGCTCTCAACCTTCCTTACACCTTTCCTCAGCAGCTGGTTATGTTTCTAGCCTTTAAATGAGGCCTGCCTAGGAAATATCCATAACTAGCCTACAAATTTTGCCTACCTACCTAGTCAGCTTATACAAAACAGTATTCTTCTTTAGGCACTAACTGAATTTCTGGTATCTACAATAAACCAAGTAAACAGAGAAAAAGGAGCAGGCATTTTTATATCATCTACATTCAGATATGTAAGTCAGGCTGTTAAAGAATAAAATAACTTATCTGTTCAAATCCTGAAGGACAACTAAATGTTCCTACTTCCTCTTGACTACAAATACTATTTTCTTGTCTACTTTTGATTTTCCTTTTTGTTGTTTTGTTCTTTTGAGACATGGTCTCATTAGATGACAGACCAGGCTGGCCTGGAACCTACTACATAGCCCAATTTCACCTTCAACCTGTGGTTCTGCCTCAGTTCCCAAGTGCTGGGATTATAGGCATGTAACACCCCACCCAGCTTCCTTCTCAGTCTTGACTGATGTCTAAGGCATTCTGTTTAACAAATAATTCATCATTTCAAGCATTCTACACATAGTTTAAAAACTATGTTTTGAATAATTATGAAATGTCAACTTCATATGCAAGACACAATAATATACTAAGCAAAGATAAAGACTTATAAAAATACTATCACAACAGAAATAAAAAAGAAAGTCAGTAAAAAAAAAAACTTAGAACAGAATACCTAAAAACAGCGTCCCAATTCAAATATTTCCCTAGTCTGGAATCCGAATGCCTATCTAAATGTTGAACTGTTTCAGGATCCCGAATCAACCGTTTAAATTTCTCAACTTCTTTCTGAAAATAAAAAATGAACATAATAATGTGTTACCAGTCACACATTTGTTTCATGGAAAAATTAAACTTAAATAATTTACTACCCTTCGTTCTGTAGCTCGATCATTTTCTAGTTGCCGGCAGCAAATAAGCAGATCATTAAGTGCTAGACTCATGGCTCAGGATTTCAGAACACACATTGTTATCTGTAGAAAAAAAAAGTAGCAACATAATTATTTATTTATTGACTGATTGGTTGTAGGAACTGGTCCAAAGCCTTATGCATGCTAAGCTACCACTGAGTTATACTCTTAGCCTATATATAATTATTTTAGACTGTGGCATTGATACGTAGTTAGATTTAACTGCATAACCAGTGGCACACTGTGATCAAAAACACAACAATTTTTCTAAACATTTCCATATGAGATTTTCTTTGACTATGCTCCAACATTCAAAACTGTGCTTCGTTTGCAACAGCAGGATAAAGAAAACTATTTCCTTTTTTTTTTTTTTTTTTTTTTTTGGTGGGACTGAGGTTTTAACTCAGGGGTTTGAGCTTGCAAAGCAGGCACTCTACCATTTACACCATGCCTCCAGTTCACTTTTTCTCTGGTTATTTTGGAGATGGGGTCTTGTGGACTATTAGCCCAGGTTGGCCTCAAACTGTGATCCTCCCAATCTGAGCCTCCCAAATAGCTAAGATAACAGGCATGAACAACTGGCACCCAGCAAGAAAAACATGATTTTAAAAAATGAAACAACTCAGTATTAGCTACATAAACAGAAGATGTTCATTGATACATGCAGACAGTATTTTTGTGGCACCTGCTGTGTTTAAGGTACTACATTAGGGATAGCTAGACAAAAAATGTACTAAATTGACAAATGGGGGGATAGTGACAAATAAACAAGTACATGATTTCTCAGTGCACAATTCCAAACAGTGATACATGTCCCAAAAGAAACAAAAATACAATATAAAGTAACAGGGCAATTTCAGTAAAATTTATTAGGTAAATTGTCAGACAAGGTATCTCAAAGGAAGTCATGGTAATGTCCACGTCTGAATGAAGAGGTGCCAATGATATAGTAACAGCTAAAGGCTCAACATTTCAGAGAAGGAGACTAGCAAGCCAAAGAGTCCTAAGATGGAAAAGAGTGTATCATATGTTAGAGAAACTCAAAGAAGGCCAGAAGAACTACAAAGTAGTTAACTTGCACAAGAGACCTAAGATGAACTCAATTTAGATATTAAAATAGACTATATTCCACTCCCAACTTCAACTGATCCACAGAGTTCCTAAATAACAGCCTCTGAATTGACAATTCCAGTGTTTCTTTTGAGTGTTCACCAAGTTGATCTCTTTGCGGATTTGACAATCACGACTATTTCCCATCGTCCTTGAGATACCTAGGCCCTTAGCATACTATTGTTGCAGTTAAAGAGTACATGCTCTGTAGTCAGACTATATTGGTTCAAATCCTGGTCCAGCCACTTTAAAACTTTACAACCTAGAGCAAATTAATCATTTCAAACCTGTTTTCCCAATGATAAAATCAAATACAACACTATTATGTTTACCACAACGCCCGAAGCACAGCAAATGTTCAATGTTAGCAATGTTACACCTCCTTATTTTATAGCTATTTCGTAAGTCTCTTTTGATTGCTCTTCTTCCACTTACACCTCAAAGAACACCCTTGTCTCCTTGCTCTCATCCATCTCTAGGACTTCTTCAATACGCTCAACACTCCAAAAATCGTTTTCATTCCGTTTCAGATCTCACTCTTGAGATTCAAGAAGCTTATACACTTTCTGCCTTTGCACTGCATTTTTCTTCCTGCCTGGACAGCTCCTGCCATCCTGCAGAACAATTTACACACTTCGAAGTCTCGCTGCAAAACGACTTTCCACAAAACCTGGTAACTCCTGGACTAACACAGTATTCTATCAGACTATCACTCTGAAATATAGCTGGCTTTCTACTTATCTGCACCTGAAAAATAAATTAGCAGGCAAGGCTCATGAATGCTCACCACAGTCAAGCACTGTCACTCATCTTTACTGGGAACACAGCACAAGAGGTCACACGGCTAACAATCGGAATTGGAACTCTGGTATTGTGACTAGAGTCCAAGTTCCTAGCCACGAGGCTGCAAGTCAAATAAATAATTCGTCACTTTTTTTTTTCCCGAGAGATAAATCTGAAACTTCAGGTGACAGGAAAATGGGACGGGCAAAAGGGTGGGTTATTTAAAGCGGGTTCATAAAGTCCATTAGGTGCTCAGACCAAGGCAGGTAGAGAGCGATGAGGACCGACAGCTGGGAGGATGGGGTGAAAAAAGCAGTGTAGGGCCACTCCAGGGTGCTGAGTGCGCGTTTGGGGGCGACAAAAGACTCGTCAGCGAATTTTCCCCCCCGCAGAAATCACTACGTTGCTTCCGCGTCCCTACCGCTGCAGTCCGATGGTCAAAATGGAATCTCTGGAGACGGCAGTAGCGGTAGCTCAGACCCCTACTCTCCTCGCCTCTAGTGGCGGCCACAGCTTAACAGCGCATAACCTAAACACCCGTTCCCGCTTCCGGCTCAAACATAGCGTCAACGCGCAGCGTGCGTCTCAGGAGGAAGAAGTCAGGCAGAGCGACGCGGCACGGTCCACGCATGCGCAAAAAACCACACACGCGCGCGCCAGCGCGCTCTCTCTCGAAAAACACTCGCTCCCCTCCCCCAAAAAACATTCCGCCCCGTCCGAGGAACTGCGCCTGCGCCCTGCCCGCCAATGGCAAGCAACCTCTAGCCATCGGGCTCCGCCTCCCGCACCCCGCCTACTCGCCCCCTTTAGCTCCAAGCCTGCAACTATACGAACGGAAATGACGATGGCTCCGAGGAGAACGGAGGCGGGTTTCATTTCGGCGCCTTTCTTTCTTCCGCGGAAGTGGTTGGTTGGCGTGCAACCAAAGAGGCGGGACAAATTGCCGCGGGTTCAGTGCCGCCAGTGGAATCGGGAGATGCGGCGCAGGAGCCGCCGCGGTGTTTGCGTCCGCCTGGCTCTCCTCTCCCCCTGGGGTTCCTTCTACGCCTTGGAAAATGTTGTTACCGTCCGACGTGGCCCGGCTGGTGTTGGGTAAGGGCGGACACGCGAGGGAGGGAGTTGGGACCAGGCTGCGCTGGACGGAAGGACCTTTGGAGCCAAAGGTTTTCCCTGGGTGGGGAAGCTTTGGGGTTTCGCCCCCTCGCTTACAAGTTGCGGCTGGCGGCGGTTCTGCGTCGTGCGGGGGCTCTGGGCGGGTGCAGTCCCTTGTGGGAGGATGATGCTCGCAGAGCTGCGTGGGGAGAACACGGGTCGCGTGGGGGCACCCGGGCCTGGCGCCGAGGCACCGTCAGGCCTGCGCACTGAATTGGGACCCCTGAAAGAGTTTGTGTACGAGCGGGACGGGCTGCGGGTTCCTCATCTTTGGCCTTGTCAGAGCTGGGACCACAATAAGAAGAATAGGACTTCCCCAGCCAGCCTTGGAGGAAGACCTTCCCGATGCCCGCCCCGTGATCCGACCTGAGAACTGCGAATTTGGAACCGGGGGACGTGGTCCCTCTCCACGCTGCCGGCGAACCGTGCCCCCGTTGGAAGCTGGAAGTGCAGGTTGCAGGTTTTTAAACGGCAGCAGTTGCGATTCCTTTGATGAGCAGGCATCTCGGAGGGGAAGAGCCTTCTAATTCCGTATTTCCTAGCCCTGGTGTTTTTGTTCGTTTGTTTTGTTTTCCCCTCTCTTTGGACAGGGGTAGTACGTGGGTACTCGTCTTTGAGGGTGCATTGTCTGTGAGTCGGGTTTTGTTGTCGTGTGTCCCTTGAAAGAATAAAAAGGACTGTATTTCTGCTAACGCGGGCCACTCCAAACTCAAAACTCTAGCCACTGATTTACAAGCATCATGTGCAAAATCCTTAACTTACATAGTCAAAACCTCTGATGAAACTTCCCGTGGCATCTACAGCCGCTGCTATCACTATTTTATTGTTCAAAAAGCTCATTTGTTTTGTGCCTTTTAAAAACACTCAGCTCTGCCCCGCTCCCCGCAAAATTGTGTTTGATCCAGGCTCTTGATAAGTGCATGTTGCAGGAAACATTAGAGGGAAATGGTTTCACCATACATTTTTGAAGAAACTAACTTAATGGCTAAAGATAAAAACTAGTATGTTGTTAATGTTCGTTTAATCCTTTTTCCCACTTCATCAGTGAACATATGTAGTTAACCTACACCTTTACCCTTGTTTTAAAATCTGGCTACCTTCTTACGGTTATGTTTGTTAGGCTTATATGTAAATCAGTGAAAAGGAAACTTTCACAGTACACATTGACATACCTTATTTTCCCCCTCCGTGCATAGTGTTTGCTCAAGAATTTTGACTTAGCACTTTGGGGATCCAGATAAGTTTAAGTAATGGTAGTCAAAAACGGTTTCTCAACCTTGACACTATTGACATTTTGGAGTAGATAATTATTATAGGGAGTTGTCCTGTGCTTAAATTTTATGGGATGTTTAACAGCATCCCTGACCTCTAGCCACTAGATGCCAGTAGGATATCCCCACGCCTGCCCATTTATAGAGGAAAAATGTTTCTATATATTGTTAAAATGTCCCCTGGAGGGCAAAATCATCCCCAGTTAAGAAAACCTTCAAAAAAACAGTATGATTTTCTAATGGGAATAGTTTGCTCCAAATTGTATCTTTTCTTCCCAAACAAGCTGCTCTGTTTGCCTACTTTTCTTTTAATGGACAAAAACTCATTGTTTTTTTATCCTTAAGATCTTTTTTTGTTATTCACATTCCATTTTCACTGGCACTAATCCTAACAATATGCCTCCCCTTCTGTTTTGGACTTCTGGGATGGCTTCCCATATACTCTTCCTTGAAATTCGTCATATTTATAGTTGTTACAGATCTTCTGAAAGCATTCACGTTATACCACCTGTTCTGAAAGTTGAAATAATTGTGTACTTGTTGACTACAAAAAAAAAGGAATCCTAACCACACTTACTACTCTTGATTTTGTCATTTAGCATCATATAACATTTATATATACATGTTTATCTCATGTGAACAATTTTTTTATTTATTCTTGATTATTATTTTTTTTTATTTATTCTTGATTCTGTTGTACCTACTTTCCTTCTTAAGCTCCTCTCGTTGACCCCTTTTCTTCATAGTATTTTTCAGCAAATCTTGGGTGCCTAATACGGTCTGAACACGGTGTCAGTTTCTAAGCATACAGAGAAGTTTTGGCCCTTTAGTATGCATATACTTGTTTTTCACCCTGAAACACATACACCAAAACGTTCTTGAACCCTACCTCATATTCTGTGTGATGCTCTATGTCATCCTTTCACAAGTCAGATTTATTCATAAAACAATTTTACTTGTTCTTCACCTCCCTCTCATTTTTCAGCATTACTGCATTCTAACCTTTGCACCTCATTACTCTTATAGCTGGGTACTCAGCTATAGCTAATGTCTTTCTGGAATTATTAAAAATATTCTACAGACCAAAATACATAAAAGTGTTGTTCAGTGTCAGTTTGGCTTTTGTCATACGATGTGCTGTGTGGAACTGATTTTAATGTGCCTTTCCTTCTTGGTCCCTTGACATTTGCCTTATACTTGAGGCCTACCAGATGTGAAGTTTCTCCAGATGCTCTTAAGTATTCTGCTTTCATCTTCCTAATACCCTTGTATTCAAGGCTCAAGTCAGACATCCTCTCTGCAACCTCTTCCAGCAACTGCAGTTAGTACTTTCTCAAATGTTATATTGTAATAGCTGTGGGTTGTGTTTTGTTTGGTAAAATGTGCCTTATTTGTGGATTTATTGCACACTGTTTTGCCCAAGTGCAGTCAAAAAAACTTTCCATTTTGCACATTATACAGCTCGGTTGATGTCAGGGAAGCTCTTAAGTCAGTCCTGCATTATCGTCAGTTGAGTTTAAACTCTGCAACAGCAGTCACTGCGGAACCATATACCCACGGATACTAAGGGTCTACTATACAAAACATTTTAGCTGTTTTTAAATGTAGATTTCTATGGTATTAAGTACATTCACATTGTTCTGCACCTGTTACCATTGTCCGCCTCTAGAACTTTTTCTTCCCAAACTGAAATTTACTTTTTTTCCTGTTCATTTTTCTTAATCTGGGATTAATCTTCACAAGTTCTGGGACCCTCCAAAACTATCCATAAAAGTTCATGTGCAGAAAGGGGCATTGTGATGGATGAAGGTTCAGAATTTTCTTCAGTTTCCTAAATCAGTTTGTTACTTTAAGTATGAGTCAGCATGCGTTCAGGAAAAAATAGAAATCAGTGTGAGCATTTAACATTGTAAGATTTAACGAGGATTTTTCTGATGATAGAAAAGCTGAGAAGCTCAACAGCTCACTTGAGGCAACTCAGATTAGCACAGTGAGAAGCTACTGTACTAATGAGACTAGGAGAGGTAAAGCAGCCCAGGCAACTGTGTGGAATATGGACCTAAGACTTGTCTCAGCTTTAGTTATAGTGGAGATTACACTCAGGCAACGTTAGAATGTCACTTCTCACTAGGCCTGGTTCCTCAAGCCTTTAATCTTAGGAAGCAGAGATCAGGAGGATCATGGTTGAATGCTAGCCTGGGCGAAAAGTTTGTGCGACATCAATCTCAACTCATGGCTGGGCACAGTGTCACACGCCTGTCCTCAACTGTGCAGGGAAGTACAAATAGGAGGATTGAGGGTCAGGCCCCTGCAAATAAAGCGAGACCCTCTTCAAAAGACACACACACACAAAGAATGTGGCTTCTTCCTTCTGCCTCCAGAGCTTCCCATTAGCAATCCTAGACAGATGCTAGCTGACATGCAAGCCTGGGAAGACTTGCATGTTTGGGGTCAGTCTTCCTGATAATTATTTACATTTTTCCAGGACATTAGTATTCCTGGGAATTCATAACATGTGAAGGACATATTTTCACAGTGGAAGCATTACTGTCTCTTGATCTCTTCAGGCTCCTCTCTTTATCTTTCCCTCTTTACAAATGGGAAGAAGAGCGGTCAAACCCGAGGGATCCTGATTTCTGAAAATTCAGGTAACCTTGGTATAGTAGGATTTTATCTTTCTATTGCCTGTTTGAAAATTGGTTACTTGATAAATAAGCATTTTTGTAGGCACATAACTGATTGAGCGTATATACAATGACAACGAACATAGACATTTTCAAATATTTCCTACATTATTTTTTATCCTTCTAGGACAAAATTAAACCAAATGACCATATGTTTCTGGGGAAAAAGTTAACTATTCACTGCATTCTAAGATACTGCTTCTCAGCCTGTTCTTCACTGTCATACACTACTTAAGGAATCTTTTTAGATTTTTTTTTTTCCTGATCCCTCTTCCCACGTGAAATTTTAGTGTCACAAATGTATATTATATATACACAAATGTGCCTGTGATTTATGTATAAAAATGAGAGTTTTTAAAATTCTTCCTTCTCTCCAGAGCCAGTTTGCACCCCGTTAGTATGATCTCACTCTTGGAGAACACATGGTCTCGGGAAAGAAAATTTATAGGGAATTAGATTTCATATGACCACCTGTTGGAACTCCCAAGTGACTTGAGTACATTTAGGGTGATTTGCACTATTGGAACTTTGTACCATGAAAAGACACTCTTGGGGCAATTCAGTCTAAATATTGAAGAATGAAGACAAAGTTCCAAAGTGATTCTGGTGGTTTGTACATGTTTTAAATTTCTATGTTCACAAAATCCTAGTAGCAGCTTACGCATTTATTTCAAATAATGTAATTCAGAATGCCAACCATAATTTAAAAAATGATTTCTTTTTAGCTTTTTCCTCACAAATTTTTTACAAACAAAAAAGGAAGGAAAAACAGCAGTCTATCTTTAATGTAATTTCCCATCTTCACTGTGATCTTCCATGGTGGGAGTAGTAAAGTAGTACTTTATTAACGTAAATCTGAAATAAAGATTTCTTCAAGTTTCTAAATGTTTTTACAAGCTCTGAAGCACTGGATTATTTTTTTATTTCTGTATTTTGTTGTTTCTTCTTACCACATTAGATAGCATGAAGTTGTAAAACTGATTCAGCAACTATAAGTAGAAAGTGTTGAGTTGACTTCCAAATTATAGGTAGGGCGTTATCTGAGATGGAGTGACTTTTTCTTACCTTTTACTTTTGAAAACCTTCATGTAATGGTTTTGTGACTGTCTCGTTCTTTCACTACTAGAACTTAATTAAAAATGCAGTTCCAGATGAAGAGAGGAAAACCTTGTAATTTTAAGTTGGAAGAGACCTTAAAAATAATTTATTTATTGGCTAACAAAATGTCTTCACTATTATACTAGCACTGAGATGCATATACTACAAAAGCAAGTAAAAGGGGAAACTTACATGTATTAAATATTACTAACATGAAATACAGTTGATGGTACACGCAGTGTTTACCACATGAAGTCAATGGTATGTAGAAGTTTCAAAAAAAAAAAAAGATTCTCAGTAGAAGTAGTTACACTAAACTGAAGACTAAGTTGAGTTTATCTAGGCTAAGAAAAAATGAGCTGCCCAAGCAAAGAGATTAGAACGTACAGTACCCTTGAAATAAGAGCATTTGTGTTATTGGTGGGACTGAAAGACCAGTTTGGCTTCAAGAGATGGAATAGCAAGACAAAGATGATGAGGAAATTTGGGTGCAAGGTACATAGAATGTTTGATAGAATGTATTAACAGTTTAAAATTATATTGTTTGAGATATATAATTCACATAAGAAAAGTAGATTTTCTGTGGTTTCTAGCATATTCCTTGCGTGTAGTTACCACCACTAATTCCAAAACACATTCATAACTCTAAAAAAGAAACCCCATGCTGCCAAGTTACTCCCAGTTTCCCCTCATCCCCATTCTCTGGCAGCCAGCCACTAACCTACTTTTTGTATGTTTGGATTTGCTATTTCTGGGCGTGTATCTCTTCCCATTCTCTTACCATGTCGTGTGTGTGTGTGTGTGTGTGTGTGTGTGTGTGTACTGGGGTTTGAACTCAGGGACTTGGATTGAGTGAGCTACCAGTTGAGCCACACCCCCAGCCTAGGATGTTTTGTTTTCAAGATGGATTCATGTCATGACTGGTTTAATATTTCTCCCTTAGTGTATATAAATTAAAATTTCTGTGGTTTTAATCTTACATTTTCTAATGACCGGTAAGGTTGAGCATCTTGTACATTTTAGCAATTTGCATATCATCTAAAGGTCTAACTCAAGCCTTTTTCTTATTCCTTAGATTATTTGTCTTTTCAGTATTGTCCCTTTTATTGCTATATAGTTTGGCTAGACCCTTATGTTTTATATATATATATATATATATATATGATTTGTGGATATCTTTCATTTTATGAATTATCTTTTTGCCTTTTTGATAGTGTCCTAGGAAATGTAAAAGGTTTTAAGTTTGAACAGTTCATTTTTTCTTTGATTGCTTGTGTTTTAGGTATCATATCTAAGAAATCATTGCCCAATCCAAGGTCTCAGAAATTTACCTGTTTTTTTTCCTAAGAGTTTTGTAGTTTTAACTCTTATGGTTGGGTCTTTGATCCATTTTGAATTAATTTTTTAACATGGTATGGAGTAAGTGCCCAGCTTTATTTTGCATGTTAATATTCAGTTGTTGAAAAGACTGTTCTTTCTCCTAATAAATTATTTTCATACCCTTTTCAAAAAGCAATTGACTGTTAATATCTGTATTTTCAGTTCTGTTCCATTAATCTGTGTCTGTCTTGCCATTACTACATTGTCTTGACTTCTGTGGCTTGGTAGTAAATTTTGAAATAGGTGTGAATCCTTGAACTTTTTCTTAGTTTGCATGGTTGTTTTGGCTGTTCTAGGTTCCTGTATTTCCTTATGAATTTTAGGATCAGCTTGTCAATTTTTGCAGAAAAGGGATGTGAGATTTGGATAGTGGTTGTGTTGAATGCAGAGATTAATTTGGGAACAATGGGTTTTTAACAATGTTAAGTCTTTCATTCAGTGAACACCGTATGCCATTCCATTAATTGAGGTTGTCTTTAATTGCTTTCACTGATGTTTTCTAGATTTTTAGTGTACAAATCTGTACTCTTTTTTTTTTTTAAGTTTTAGATATTTGTTAACTTTCTCATATCACCTATTTTGCATTTTCTCTGGAAAACAGCACTATTGAGTATGTGTCCTGTAGAGAACTTCAGCCTTTGATCACAGTGTTAAGAGCTATTAGCTTCACAGCTTCAGAAAGCTAAGACTCTTAGCTTCATAGCTATTTGAAATTACCTGTATCTTATATTTCTTTTGTTCAACTTATTCCTGAGTATTCTTTTTAAAGATACCATTGTAAATGAAATTTGCAGATTCTTAGTTTGGTTTTGATTGTTCATTGCAAGTGTATAAGAGTACAATCAGTTATATATTCATCTTGTATACTGCAGTCTTGTTGAAACCATAGCTAATAGTTGTTTTATGTGGGTTCATTAGGATTTTACACACACAACACACATACCATGTCATATGCAAATTAAGGTAGTTTGACTTTCTTTTCTAATCCTTTTCTTTCCTAATCGTCCTGGATGGAAGTTTCAGTACAATGGTGAATAGAAGTGGCAAGAGCAGAGACCCTTGTTTTATCTCTGACTTTTGAGGAAAGCTTTGAATCGTTGTCATTGAGTATGTTAACTGTGGGCTTCCATAGGTAACTTTATCACGTTAAGGAAATTACCTTCAGTTCCTCATGTTTTTATCAAGAGTTTGTTGAATTATTTTTCTGCAGATTTTGAAAGGGTAATGTGGTTTTGGCCTTGATTAACATTATGTATAACTTTAGAAGAATTTGTGAAGAATTAATGTTAACTCTTGTTAACTCACTGTTACGTGCAGTTCACCAATGGGGCCATTTAGTCCTGGAGTTTTCTTTGAGCAATTTCTTCATTAGAAATCTAATTGCTTCACTTGCTATAAGTCTATTCAGAGTTTCTGTTTCTTGAAGGCATTCTGGTGGTTTGCATGTTTCTAAGAATTGTGCATGTCTGTACATTGCTGGTATCTGCAATATTTCTGTTCCTAAAATGTAGGTGATTGTATTCCCTGTTAACACTCCTAACTTTAGTAATTTTGACTCATCTCTCTTCTTGGTCAGCGTGGCTGAGAATTTGTCATTTTCAGGGTTTTTTTTTCCTTAAATCTTCATAAAATCAACTTTTGGTTTCATTGAATTTTTTCCTATTATTTTCCTTACCTGTGTTTCAGTTATAGCTACTCTATATTTCCTTCCTTCTGCTTGCTGTGTATTTAGTTTGCTCTTTTTCTTGTTTTTTAAGGTGGAACACTTGGTTATTAATTAAGATTTTTTCTTCTTGTTAGGCCCCAGTGGCTCATGCCTATAATCTAGCTATTTGGGAGGCTGAGATTGTGAGGATCAAAGTTCAAGGCCAGCCTGGGCATATAGTTCATGAGACCCCCATCTCCAAAATAATCTAGAACAAAATGAACTGGGGGGTTGGCTTAAGCAGCAGAGGACCTGCTTCACAAGCATGAAGCCCAGAGTTCAAACCCCAGCCCTTGGGTGTTTTTTTTTTTTTTCATACAGGCAGTTATAGCTATGAGTTTTCCATCTTACATTAGAAAGTGGCTTAAGTTGCATCTAAATTTTGGTGTCTTGTGGTTTTGTTTCATTTATCTCAAAATATTTTCTAATTTCCCTTTCAATTTCTTCTTTAACTCTTTTAGGGAAATACTGTTTATTTTCCATATATTTGAGTTTCCTAATGGTACTGATTTCTAATTTCATCCATCATCAGCATACTCTGTATGATTTCACACTTTTATGTCTTAATACACGACCTATCCTAGATGTTCCATGTGCTCTTGAAAAAGAAACGTATATTCTGCTAGTGTTAACTGAGTGGACTATAGGTGTGTGTGAGGTCTAATTGGTTTATATTGTTGTTCATATCTTTTTCCTTGTTGATCTTTTGCCTAGCTCTACTTAGCATCAGAAGTATAGTATTAGTCAGGTATTGTGGTGCACTGCTATTACCTGAGCTACTTGGAGGTTGAGGCAATAGAAAATTGAGTTCAGTGCCATAGCTATGTCGTGTCTCAAAAAAAACGAAATAAAGACAAAAGGACTAGGGCATGACATGTGGTAGAGCCCTTGCCTGCTATGCATAAGACCCTGGATTTAATCCCTAGTACCTCAAAAACCAGAAAAAAAAAAAGTGCTATATTGAAATCTCCAACTTATATTGTCAAATTGTCAATTTGTCTCTCTACTTATATCAGTTTTTCCTAGATGCTTTCTGGACTGTGTTGTTCTGTGCACCTGTGTTTGTAGTTATAACCTTTCTTTTTCTGGGCTAACCCTTTTATCATTGTCCTTGTCACTAGTAACAATATTTGTCTTTATGTCTGTTTTCTGATATTAATATAACTTTTCTTGTTCTCATTTGATTGCTGTCTGGATGGTACAGCTGTTTTTTCAGCATTGAAGGGCCTCACACAAGCTAAGCACCTGCTTTCTGTGATTTACATCTTTTTTATTCTATCTTTAATATGGCCTATTTTGTGTCAAGCATTTTTAATTTACTGTTTTAATTCCACTGTTTCCTTTTTTTTTTCTTATTTTTTTATTTTCTTAGTCACTACCTCGATTATAATTAATTTTATTAAAAGTTAATTTTAATAGTCTAATATATAGACTTTGCTCCTAGATAGCTCCATTCTCCCTCCTTTTTGAGTAAAAGTCATATAAATTCTATCATCATACATTATATGCCTGCCAGTCCAGATTTATAATTGTTGTATACAGTTGTCTTTTTAAACTAAGAGAAAAGAGTTACATACAAATAATTTGTGCTGTTTTATATCAACTGTTAACAGTTACCTTTGCCACTGTTATTTTTATGTGGTTTCATTACTCTCCAGTGTCCTTTCGTTTTAGCCTGAAGTACTAACCCTTTAGTGTTTCATACAGTGAGTCTGATGACAACACATTTTGTTTTATTTACCTGAGAATATATTATTTTCTTCATTTTTGGTAGAGAGTTTTGCTGGTTATAGAATTTTTCCTTGACTTTTTTATCTTTAAGTATCTCGCTGCCTCTACCCTCTTTCTGATGAAAAATTGGCTATTAATCAGACTGAGAATCTTTTGTTGCTTGCCACTTTTAGGGTTCTGTATGTCTTAACGATATGGATCTTTTTGAGTTTACCTACTTGGAGATTGTTAAGGTTCCTTATGTGAAGGTTAATATTTTTTCTCAAATTTGGGAAGCTTTGGGACCTTATTTCTTCAAATATGTTTTCTGCCTCTTTCTATTTCTTCTCTCTGGAGTTATCATTTTACTTATGTTGGTGCACTTGATGGTGTACCACAAGTCTCCTTGTAATTTTATACAATTTTCATCATTCTTCCATTGCTCAGACCAGATAATTGCAATTAACTTAGGTTTAAGCTTATTGATTCTACTATATTCTGCAATCTGCTATTATCCCTTTCTAGTGAATTTTTCATCTCACTATACCTTTCAGCTCTAGAATTTCTGTTTGGTTCTTTTTAATATGATGTTTGCTTCTTTTTATTATTCTGTTTAGTTAAGACTGCATTCTCACATTTCTTATACATGGCTTCCTTTGGTTCTGTGAACCTATTTGAAAATAGCTCAAAGTCTTTAGTCCACTGTCTGGACTTCCTGGGAATCTTATTTCTATTGACTACTTCAAGTCCTGTCTTCCTCACTGCCCATGAGCTCTACTTTCTTGTTTCTCTAAATGTCTCATAATTTTTGGTGAAAATTGGACATTTTGAATAATATGACAACTTTTGTGATCATATTCTTCTTCACTCTCATGTGTACTGTTATTTTAACTGCTACTTGTTATTTAATGAATTCACTGAATTCTTCAAAGCTTATATTCTTAAAAATTTTATTTTCTGTAAAACAGTTGCACTGTTGGGAAAAAAAAACCTTTTTAAAAAAAGAAAAGATTTTATATTCTGTGATTAGACATTGATTTCCTTAAATGCTAGGATGAGGTGAGTTTTTCATTGTTTTACAGCCACGCAGTTGAAAACCTCTTAGTGTTAGTAAAGTTAAGGAGAAAGTTCTTGTTGGAATTAGCAATGTTTGAAGGAGCTCTTTCTGACCTTTCACTAGGTAGGCCCTCCTCCACTTCTTTTAGTAAATCATGAGGCAGATAGTGAAGCATGCAAATGGACAATATCAAGAGAATGTGGGGTTTGATAATGCAATAAGTGCACTTATTCCATGCCGTGATCTGGTCATTATGGAGTAGAGAAACTTACTTACCATTTCTTTATTGGTTTCCTAGAAGCATCACTATGAAAATATTGCACTTTGTCAAACACCTCATTGTACAAACTTAGCTAGAATTGTTTCCAATGAAGGAACCACCTATTCTATTAATTATACTTTGTACTGCAGCAAAAGCTGCAAGTTTCTGGGCAAGGCTGCAAAAACTAGCATGGTCTGCTTGAGACTCCATTTATGAGACTGGTAGTTGCTCTAGCATTTTCAATGGCAGTTTTATCAAAATACAGAATTTACTAAAAATACCTAAACTTTTATTTTTCATTTAGGTTACTTGCAACAAGAAAACCTCACTTCTACCTGCCAGACTTTTATTTTAGAAAGTTCAAATTTAAAAGAGTATGCAGAGCACTGTACTGATGAAGGTTTTATCCCAGCCTGCTTACTGGTGAGTTACTTCTTCCTGAAAGGAAATATTTAATCATCAACACACATAAGACTATAAATTCAGTCTTAAAAATCAGCTCATCAAAGCCGGGTATGGTTGTTCACATCTAAAGTCCCAGCTACTTTGGGGCTAAGACGGCAGGATCACTTGGCCCACGAATATGGAGCCAGTCTGGGTGACATAGCAAGACCCTTGTTTCAATAAAAAATGAAATAAGAGGGTTGGGGATTTAGCTCAGTGGAAGAGCGCTTGCCTGACGAGTGCAAGGCCCTGAGTTCAATCCCCAGCACTGGGAAAAAAAAAAAAATGAAATAAGCTTATAAGCCAAGTCAAAATGGGTAGAAATTCAATGGTTTATAAGTTTATCCAGGAGTAATAAAACCCAAAGACCAGCTGTTCTTTTTATGCTAAGCGAATTATAACTTTGCCTCTGAAAATCAGTTTCCAAATGACATCCACATTTCTAATTAGTTTCACTGCTGCTTGTCTCAGAATTTTTTTCCCCCTGCCTGGCCTGTTATCTGTCCGTCTAGTTCACACAACTATATACAGGTATTTTGATACTTTTGTAAGTATTAGACCAACAGAGCAGCATTTTGTATATAATGGATACCTTCTAGAACTACGTTTTTTTCACATGGCATTTTTGAGATGACTCCTTAGAGATATGTCAACTATAACACATTCTTTTCTGTGCAGGAAACCCAAAAGAATCTATAAAACTACAGTTTAGCAAGGTCACAGGACAAAAAAAATGCACAAAAGTCTGTTGTATTTCTACGTACCTGCAGTGAAAAATTTATAATAGCAAACAGGGCTTCGGTAATCTAACAAAATATGATATCCGTTTGCTCAGAACTACATGGAAGAAATCTTTGGGGTAAATAAAATGAAAATTACACTGTATTGTGGATTGAGAGATTCAGTAAGAAGTGAATGCTCCCCAATTTGATTTATAAATGTATCAGACTCAAAATCTCTATAGTTTTGTAGATGATAACACACTGAGTTCTTAATTTTATATAGAAAAGGAACTAGAATAGCCCAAATAATTCTGGAAAAGAACAAGTTCAAAACAAACATTTCAAAGCATCAGTCAAGAAAAAGACAGACTATGAAACTCACCTGTGAAAGGAGACTGCAGAAAGATGTCTAAATGTAACCTAGTATACTAGATGGATCTTGGAACAGAAAAGGGACATCAGTGGAAAAGCTGGCAAAATCTGGATACAGTTTATAGGACAGTTGATAGTATTGTGCTGGTATTATTTTGTAGTGTTGGTAAGTTTGCTGGTTATGTACAGTGTTAACGTTATAGGATGCTGAGTGAAGGAGGCTGTTACGGGAAACTGAACTATCTTTGGAATTCCCTCATTGAACTTTAAAATTATTGAAAATCACCAATCTCAAAAAAAAAAGCATAGAAAACCTTACAAAGTAGGAAAGGTAGGTAGTCATGTCCCGATGTTTTTTAGAAAAGGAAGTTCTGAAGGACTGTACAAAGTAATTATGAGTAAATAGCATTAGATTTTTTGATGAGCAATTTTTGTGTTACTTTCTGTTACTGAGTTGTGCTATATTACAGGGTCCCAGAATGATGGTAGAGAAGATAAAGAAAAAAAGGACAATGAGAATGGGGGAGGGTACAGGGATATTCCATGAATGGAGTAATTGCTATTATCTGTTAAGTGGGGGGAATTTCTTGTCCACAACTGAAATGTGATGATTAAGGGTTTCTATGCAGAATAGAACCAGTTGTAATTATTACTAATTACCTATTAGTAATAATTATTATAAATGAGGTGTAATTACCTATATGATGTAGGCACATTCCTCACCTTCTCAGACTTTAGTCAAGACAGAAGAACAAATTTGAAATCTGTTGAAATTTCAGGAGGTGAAAGGAATAGTTACCCACTGTGTGCCGTGCCTTGTCCTCAGCATATTACATGTGTCCTTACTCTTCACAACAAATGATTTTGTGAATTAATTGATAATGTCCTTTTTTTGCCTGAGGAAGAAAGCTTTAGAAATGTGGGCAATTTGTCACATATGTAGTAAGTGTTGAATTTGAAACCAAACCAAAATCCTTTTTCTTCACCATTCTGTGATTTCAAACCTGAGGATATAAAAGCCTGCCCTTGAGCTGCAGTACTGGGAATGGGAAAAGATACAGATGGGTTGAAGAGATGATAGAAATAGCAGCAGGAATATATTGATCCTCAGGAAGGGTATCTCTGATGCACTCAGTGTTTTTACTTTGTTCACATTATTTTCAGCATTGCCAGAGCAGATTAGGCCTGGGTCCTTCTTGTTTTTAAACAATGTGACCAGATCTCTACATTCCGGCAAAACCTGCTTTTCTGCCCGTGGACCGTTTTAGCCAAAGAAATTTAGTCAGCTGGGTGCTGGTGCTCCTACCTGTAATCCTAGCTACTTGGGAGACTGAGGTTCAAGGATGACAGTTTGAGGCCAGCTCAGGCAAATAATTCACAAAACCCCATCTCCAAAAATAATCAGAGCAAAATGGACTGGAAGAGTGGCCCAAGCAATAGAGCTCCTGCTTTGTGAGCTCAAAGTCCTGAGTTCAAACCCCAGTTCCACAAAAAAAAAAAAAAAAAAAAAGGAAGGAAGACTTACAATGTCCTATTTAATTTGTTACGGTTTGTTTGATTTTTAGGGGTTTTTTGTAGTTGTTTTGTTTTTTCTTTTTTCTTTTTTTTTTTTTGGTGTTAGTACTAGGGTTTGAAATCAGGGCCTTATGTTTGCTAGGCAGGTACTGTACCACTTGAGCCATGTCTCCCACTCTTTTTGCTTGAATTATTTTTCAGGTTGGATCTTGAGTTTTTTCCTCAGGGCCCAAGTCCAACTACAGCCCTCCCACCTATGCCTCTGTCATAGCTGGGATCAGAGGCATACACCATATACCCAGGTTATTAGTTCAGATAGGGTCTTGCTAACTTTTTTGCCCAAGCTGCCCTTAAACCGTGATTCTCCCTATTTGTACCTTCGGAGCAGCTTGGATTACAGTTGTGGACCACCATGCATAGCAACAAGGGCTTTACTCTTAGAAGATTTGATGCAGACTTGGAATTTCAGTGACTGTTTTCATTTTTGATGATCTGCTTCTTTACCATTTCCTTATCAGCTCTTCTGCAGCCCAAGCCTTTGGTTAATTTTTTGAGTGGTGGAATTACATGATTTTGGTAATGCTTGATCTTTTTCTTTTCAGTCTTTATTTGGAAAAAACTTGACAACAATTTTGAATGAATATGTAGCTATGAAAGCAAAAGGTAAGAACTCAAGTTGAGGGAATTTTTTTTTTGTCTGTTATATGGTCTTTTATATATTTTTCATCTGAAATAATTTTAGAAGAAATGTTTCATGGATGCTTTCAGAAAACTTTGTCTCAGTCATGATGAGATAAATTTGACCAAGAAATACAGTTCATTGGGATTTATATTAAGTAGCACATAAAAAGAACTCTGTAACTCCAAATAATATTTTAAAAAGAAATAAAACTTTACTGGAGGTGTGGCTCAAGTGATTGCCTGCCTAGCAAGCTTGAGGCCCTGAGTTCAAACCTCAGTACTGCCCAAAACAAAAAAGAAATCTTGTAACTCTAGGTTATCTATGCTGGTGAAGAGGTATTCTATGAGTGCTAAAGTTCAAACTGATATTTTAATTTTAGCCGTAATCCAATCTGGACACGTGATCTAGTCACAAAATTTTAGCTTATAGTTACCAGAAAATAAAGTAGTTATTGCCTAAATTAGTTATGATTTAGAGGGAAATTTTTCATTGTTTATTCTCTAACATTGATTATTTCTGTAGCTTACAACACTAGTGAAGTAATTAGCATTAAAGAATAATTAGCATAAAGTGTAATAATAAAAAAAAGGCTGTTACATAACCTTAATGATAATTTGTTGTAAATCCAGTTACTTTAATTCACTTTCAGATATCATATATCAGAATTAAAATTCCTGTCTTACAAGTAGTTTACCTAACCTTTTTGATAATTATTTGTTATAAATAAACTTATTTTAGTTCACTTGCAAATGTTACATGATATCTGATAGAAAAAGGATCACAAAAGTAGTGTGTCCTCTTTTTAATACAAAGAAGATATGCAATTATTGGCTGAAAAACTTGCATTTATGCAGATGTCCGTTCCCATTCTTACTGTATCTGATTCCCTATAGCTTAAGACAACAGCAGCCTCATGGTACCTTTGCAGGCCATTTTACAGTCTTTGTTCTCAGTTTCCAACATAACATCAACAACTGAGGGACAAGTTTTTTCCGTGATTTCTCTATGACTTTATTCAAACTGAATGATGAATTTTCTCCAACTGGATTTATTTCCTCTTATGATTTAGAAACATCAAATGATGTCCCAACAATAATGTCATCTCTGTGGAAGAAGTTAGACCACACACTTTCTCAGATCAGGTACTAAGCTTACTAAAATGTGCATGATTTTTTATGCAAATACTCTTTGTGTTTGAATCTTAAGAACTACTTAGTACATTCATGTAACACCTAGTTTTGAAATTGGTCTAGAGATTATTGATATTTCTTTGTCTTTGGTCAGAATAATTTGAAATAAATTGTATACTTTCAATAAAATGTTAAAAATTAAGAAAATTAAGATACATATTTTAATGACATCCCCAAGCTTCCATAGCAACATACAGGTAGATCTTAAGCTAGAATATAACTTCCTAATCCCAGTCATTTGTGAATTCCCTTACATGACTGCCTCTTCATTATCTACTCAGAGAATTAGAGTTGAATCCATGCCCAGTGGTTCTTTCCATGTAAAGAAGAATAATGCTACTCTGAAGCCTTCTGCCTTTAGAATTTTCTTATGGTACTAATATCTACCTACTACATAGTTCACATCCTTAATGTTCCAGTTTCAGCACCCTTAGAACAATGCCAGACCTGCCAATTTTATAACAGTTCTTATTTAATGATGCAGTTATATGAAAAATCACTATCTTATCCTTCCTCCAAAAGCTACAAGTGAATACCCTATCTAACTTCAGCAGAGGCCTTATTTTCAGCTTCTTAAACTGCTAAAATTGCTCCAAATGCTTTCATCCTAACTCTGAATGACATCTTTTTTTTTTTTTTTGGTGGGAGTGGGGTTTGAAATTCACACTTGCAAAGCGTGCTTTCTACCTCTTAAGCCACACCTCCAATCCATTTTTGTTTTTTTGTTTTTTTGTTTTTTTGTTTTTTTTGGAGATGGGTCTTGTGAACTATTTGCCTAGACTGGTTTTGACCCATGATTCTCTCTATCTCAGCCTCCCAAGTATCTAAGATTACAGGAGTAAGCCACCGTCACCTGGATCTCATAGTCTTTGTCTTTATGTTTCCTTTCCTGGCTCATCTTTCTGATCTTGCAAATAACCTTCAAAGGTATTCAATGTTTAGTATTTTATAAACACCACGTATGTTTTATTTTATTGACAGACCATTACATAAAATGAAAGGATTCTTATTCAAGATTTCTCCAAAGTTGTTTTAAATATTAAAAGTGCTTCATGTACTTCAGTAGGTTAAGTTAATGGAGACTTAATTGACACATTTTCTAGGTCAAGGAAACAGGATCTGTGACTGCTTACCAAATACATGGGTCGGTAACTATAATTCATAGTAGAACAAGTAGCTTGTACTGTGAGTTTTCCTATTTGCTCTTCTCCTTCTTTATAGGTTGGGTAAAATAATTTCATAAAAGCAGGATATTCTTTAACATTTGTAATTCTGAAGTATTATATATGTGAAATCAGGATTTTTTTGGAATCTATAATTATGAAATTAATTGCAAATGTTATACTTTGTATATAGCCTACTTAAATACATAGAGCTCCTTAAATCAAGTCAAATTGTATTCTTAATGTCCAAGCACTCTATTATATATTGAATTTGATAGAAACTTCATCATTAAAAATATGTCATATGAGTCTTTTCTGTACCACTTTTTTTTTTCCTAAAGCAAATCAGACTTGCTTACCCAAATAATGTGTAGATTTTTGTCTGAGAGATCTGTTAACCTTTTTACTCAAAAGTATGACTAAACAATGTATCACAGCAACAGAAGTTTTTAACAAATAACTACTTTGTTTCACTTGTTAGGAGCATGCAAAGTTCCCCAGGGTTTGCCGCCCATCAGAGAGGTTGGTATTCACCTTCAAACACTGCTCAGAGTTACTTCCAACTCAATCTAGCTTTCCGATGAACATATTAGTTAACAACACATGTGTGCTAGGTACATATTTTGTTTTAACTACCTTTAATAACTATGGTTATTATGTTATATTTTTATTTCATTGTATATAATTATAATATGCAGCTGCATATAAATACATAATCACAAATGTATTGTACATAATATAATAATGTTTTTATAATTATTTGTATATTAAGTACTCCCTGTGTTTTCCCATTGACTCTCATGTAGTAGCATCCTCATTCTAAGATTGAGTTTCTTAATTTGTAGGGGTATTATCAGTATGCATTATTACAGAACAGATATACTCTTGAATTTTTATAAAGTTGGAATGTATTCATTTTAATTTGCTTCTTATGAAATTATCACATAAATTTAGCTCATATTTTTAAAAGCCAGCTTTTAATCTGTAGATCTAACATGCTATATAGTATTTAGTTGTGCATCATATTGACTTGTTAAAATCCCCACACCACTCTGATACTAAGTTAGTTTTATAATATTCATGTGTTTCAGCACGAACAAGAAATGGAATTGCAGAAATCAAACGACAGAGAAGGCTTGCATCTCAAGCAACTGCCGTCAGTTCAGAGTTACTGGTTTTACCTTATGTTTCGGGACAATTTACCACTTCTCCTTTGGTAGCTACACAAACTGTTAAGCCAGCTGGCCAATTTGCATCTCCAGTGAAGTCAAATTTTGTCATGGTTAACCATTCACAGTCACAAGAGGCTGTACTTAGTAAGTTTTATTTTTGTGCTCATAGATTTTATTGTTAATCAGACTACGTAAATGAGATGATCTAATATGTTTATACTCATGGCACAGAATGATGGTCAAAAAAAAAAAGACATGAGAGAAGCTAGAAGTAGAACAGACTTTAGGTAACTTTGCCCCAAAATAAGCAAAATCTAGGAGTCATTTTAATCTGTGTTTCTTCCTATTTCTTTCTGTGTGTGTGGTACTGGGGTTTGAACTCAGGACTTCACACTCGCTAGGCAGACACTCTACCATTTGAGCCACTCCACTAGCCCTGTTTTATGTTAGGTATTTTTTAGATAGAATTTCATGAACTATTTGCCCAGGCTGGCTTTGCACCAAGATCCTCCTGATCTCTGTCTCCTTAGTAGCTAAGATTGCAAGCATGAACCACCGGCGCTGGGGTCTTCTTATTTGTAATCTAACTGAAGTCCCATCTTGAACTCTCTTCTAGTTCTCAATTTTAGGCATTAATAGGCCAGGTGCAGTGGGTTATGCCTCCGAGCTACGTGGAGGCAGAGATTGGGAAGATTGTGGTTCGAGGCAATTTGGGGCAAAAAAAAGTTAGTGAGGTCTCTATCTCAAAAAATAAGCTGGGTGCGATGGTGCACATCTGTAATCCCAGTTTGCAGGAGGCCCTAGTTAAGAGGACAACTGTCCAAGGCTAGCCCCAGACTGCAAGACACTATCTGAAGAATAAAGCCAAAAAGGACTAGGAGTGTGGCTCAAATGGTAGAGCGCCCACCTACCAAGCACAAGGCTCTGGATTCAGACCCCAGTAACAGGGGAAGAAAAAGACCCTTATTGTTTTAAATAGATTATACATTATAATTCACTGCCTCCTTACATTTGTTCATGCCAGTTCTGTTGTCCTCAAATAAGAAATGTCTTTCCAATTCACTTCCTTCTCTACATGTTGAAAACCTGCATCCTCCTGGCTAATCTTAGAGCTAGAAATAACCATAGCGATGGTGTGAATCAGCTTGCATATTGCATGCCTTTGTATAGTGAAAACACAGATTAGGATCCAGGGATCAGCTCACTTCCCAGTCCAGTCTTTTGTTCAGCTGAGATTCACTACTGTCTGTTAAGGTCTCCCTCACAGCCATCTCTTCTCCAAATCCTAGTCTGTGCTTGGCACTGAGTTAATACTTCTTTCACTCTTTATTATTCTGCCATGTCTGTGCCAAGTACTATATTTTGTATATTGCTGTAGAACTTTAGGCATAGGGACTATTTTGTTAATCTTTTTATTTTCTCTTTCCTGGATTGAAAATATCGTGTTAATCTTAATATCTTGTACAACTCCTTGCATATAGTGAGCACTTCGTAATGCTTACTTCTTTAATATAAAATATTAATCAGTATTTAATGCTTGTTATCGCACTAGAAGCTTATAAAATGATTCGGTGTCCTTAGGTTACTGTTTTGTTTTCTTGAAATACAGCTGGAGAGGCGTTAAATACCATTCCTGGTCCTCAGGAAAGGAAAACTCACGCCAGTTTAATGTCTCCTGGTAGACGCAAAAGGTAATGTTTTTTATAGATGACACATTACTATTAACTACTTAAAGATTTATAACAGGAAATTTACATTGTGAGTAAAGTAGCAAGAATGGATTACATTTCTTGGGATTATCTCCTATTATATTAAATGGACATAGTTCTAAAACATCTGTCTTTTTCCCAAATTTCCTTGAAATTGAGTTGCATCCTTCAGTCAATGATGTATTCTTGTTTCGGTGGAAGTGTATTTTTCTATAATGGTATGCAAAACAGTAGTATATCTTACAATTGATGGCTCATATTTTAAAATTTTTTATATGAATATAAATAGCACTGTAAGATTTCCAGTCTTCAAACAAATATTTAACTTTTAAATCAATTGATATAATGATTTCAGAAACATTTTTCAAGAAAAGATCTTTCTGTCCTCAGCTTGTATTTCTTTGAAAAATATTTCATAGAAGAGATAAAAGTTTTAAAGGGATTTCTTTTCTGGTTAGAGTAAGTTTCGTTTGTTATAAGCCACCATGATTGCAAACTTTGTCATGTAACTACATAAAAGAGTAAAACAGAACTATAAATACCTGATATTTACAGAACGCTTGACTATTTTTAATAGTCTGTGCATAGAACTTCTTACATGCCGTTCTTCTGTGATCCCAGTAACGCAGCTGTTCTTATTCCATTATAAGGTTGGTGAGAGGGTCAGAGCTAGTGATAAAGCTAGACCTCAGATTCATTTCTTCTGAGTCCATGTCTGGTAATACTTTTTCTACTCTTTTGTCTTTTGTTCTTACACAAAGAGAAAACATTATTTCTGATGATCTTAAAATTTGTGTGTGTCTATGCAGTTATTATTGAATCTGTTAGACAAGTAGATAAAAGACAAGCTTTTAAAATGTGTTTCAGTGAATCACAAAGGAAAAGCTTAACTTTGTCTGGGCCTCATTCAACGATACGGAATTTCCAGGATCCAAATGCATTTGCAGTAGAAAAAGTAAGTGTCCTTCCTAAACTATGCAACTTGAAATATTCCTGAGTTTAAAAATGCTGGCATATGCACAGATGTGTGTGTGTGTAGTGTGTGCACAAAATGCAGTATTTCTGTAAGACTGCAGCAGAATTGCCTTGGGAATGTGTAAGATGCTGAATAGATACATACATGGACAGTTCACCAAATAAGAAACATAGGTGTATTTAGGAAACTAAATTCTTTGCTGTTGCTAGGTAATACAATATAACAGACATTTTACTGAGGCCAAATTATTATTTTTTTTTTAAGAAAACTAACTTGATGAGCTAAAAAGTGGAGAACTACATTCTGAGCTGTGAAGAGTTGCTAAACAGCTGTGATAACTTCTAAATTGTAAAATGCTTTGTCAGGTGTTAATACAGAGGAATACACCAGAACTTCTGAGTCTCACTCAGCTCAGAGGAGTAGTTTTTCAAATAAATAACATAATACTCTTCCTTGTCCTTTAACTAATATTAACTTTCTTTTCCAGCAAATGGTTATTGAAAATGCACGAGAAAAAATATTAAGCAACAAATCTCTTCAAGAAAAGCTTGCAGAAAACATTAATAAATTTTTGACTAGGTAAACTGTGTTTTAAAATCCCTAATTCTTTTTGCCTAATTGTATAACTATGCTAAAGATTTTGTTTTCTGTGTTGCAGTGATAACAATATTGCTCAAGTTCCTAAGCAGACAGATAGCAACCCAACTGAGCCAGAAACTTCAATTGATGAATTCCTGGGACTTCCGGTAGGGATGGATGGATGTGAGGGGTGTGTGTGTTGTGTAGTAATATACTCATAGTTATGAATCTCAGGGTTTGGGGGTGTGTGGACAGTAGTTCAGTGGTAGTTTGCTTCCCTAACATGCTCAAGGCCCTGGATTTGCTCACCATCACTGCAAAATTTTGATTTCACTTCAGATCCATTGCCAAAAGCTTAGATATATAAAATCTCATTTAAAATATGAGTTCTCTTCATTACCCAATCTGTTTCTGAACATATTTGAATAGTGACAGTTCAGAGTCGGTTTATATTTTATTGATATAACTGGTAAAAACAGTAAGATATTTCTAGCCCATCTAATAACCAATCACTTTTACCAGATATCAGTAAAACTCTTTTAGCCATACAAAAATTAATCATGGATTTCTAAGTTTTTAATACTTAAAGAGTTACTCACAGGTATTTTTCTATATAATAAGTAGTGATACTATACACTGTTTATCATAGTTCTACATGGCTACAAAAGAAACCATGAAATAGTTTGCTAAAGATAAATAACCCAAATAATATTAAAGAAAATAAAATGCACAAGAAACTTGTAAAAAGAAAGTTGCTAACTGAATATTTTGTGCAAAGCTTATTGCCAAGAGAAGATAAAAGGGAGCTATAGTCACTGTGTCTAGTCAGTGATGATCAATAAAAAAGAGAGCTAGTTGGTAAAGGAGGAATTTAATACTATGGGTATCAAGATTTGTCCATGTACAAATAAGGATTTTTGAAGAGCAGCTGAGATTGTGACTGGAGTGCATCCTTTTATTTAGAGTCTTGAACAAAGTAAACACTTTTATTGGTATTCCTATGTGAGTTCACTATAGGAGGTTTTCTTTTGGTTGGTGAATTCTGGATAAAAACCAATGAATTTTTTTCCCCTACATGCCAGTTCTGCCAGTACTTCTTTTAAAGCCTCTTCTATCTTAGCATTTAGCAAACAAATTTTTATAGTTTGCAAGTCCTGCTCTGTTTTCTTCACATATGCTTTACCATAATGAGGGCACTCTGTTAGCTGCTCTGATTGTTCATAATATATATTTGTGAAAATTCAGATTTAAATAACAGTTTGTAAAAGCAATAGATTTTTCTTTAAGTCTTAGGCTTAAAGAAAGCACAAAACAGAAAAACAGTATTTAGGAGCTGAATTGGACAAGTAATCCCAGACCTAGAAGATCCAGGGTTCTAAGTCAATCAGTAAATGTAAAGCTCAGAAAGTAGTAAATTTATAGCCTGGAAATCTCAAAAGGCTTAAAAAGTAGTACTAGTAACTCTGAAAACAAATGGCAGGTGAGGCTACCAGCAGGATGCAAGCTACAAAATTAAGAAGCAAATTCCTCTTTCCTTAATCTCTCCCAGAAACACTTGCCAGTCACAAATTCTTTCAGCCATACATCTGACTTACCTGACTTGCTCAAGAGAAAAAGAATAAAAATACAGGGCTAGAGGCGTGGCTCTTGCAGTAGAGCACTTGCTTAGCAACCATGAAGCCCTGAATTGAAACCCCAGAAACTCAAAAAAAAACAAGGGTTCTGCTGTATTTTTCTACAGCTTACCATGTAGTTGAGAACCTCACTACCACTTTTTCACAGAGCTTGTAGGTATCTTTTAGCATGCTACTTTTAAACATGAGTAGATAAGCAAGAATTATTCAACATTTGAAGAAACCATTGAATATGAATAGATGGAAGAACAGATAAAAAGGGATGAGAGAGATTTATACTGAAAAACCTGTAAAGCAGTCTACGATAACCTAGTGTGAAGAGAAAGGACTATGGAATTTGTAGTATGATTTCCTTTGTATTTATATACACAGGTATAGTCACTATATTGTATTTTAAGGTTTAAGAGTGTGTGTGTATAAATATGTACATATGTATATTCACCAGTGTGATTAACTCTAGGAAGTGGAATTAAGGAACATTCACCTTCTGTTTTCTAGTCTTACTGTTTCATTATGCATGAGAATATTGTTACAGTCAGAAGAAATTTTCTTGAATTCTTCTACATAAGAGGTCAAAAATATCAAATGTCTGTAAATTAGTTTTCTGGTATTAAGCCATATTCAGCTATTACTTCATTCTTATTTTGCAGAGTGAAATCCACATGTCTGAAGAAGCTATACAGGATATATTGGAACAGACAGAATCAGACCCAGCATTTCAGGCACTCTTTGATCTCTTTGACTATGGTAAGACCATTTTTTCAAGGCAGTTAGAAGAAAAAGTTTCTCCAGTTCTTTGGTAATTTAACCAGAGTAAAGCAGTATTTTCCAGAGCATCTGAGAAATTTTCTGTTTTATTGAAGCAAACACTATGTGGGCATATAGAGGGTTTTTGTTATCTTTGTTGTTTTTACTTAAGCAAAGTTCAAGTATAAAAATGGAGAACAGTATTATTTTTTGTCTATGTGGGCCTTTTGGCCAGTTAACAGAGACAGTATTGAGGCTCACCACAATACAGATAAATACAAGTGAATGATACAAAAGGAGTACAAATACTGGCCTTTGCTCTCAATCCTGTGGTCTAATCCAGTAGTTCTCAAACTGTAGGTTCCCTAAGCCAGCAGTATCAACATCATCTGAGAATTTGTTAAATATGCAAATTATTGGGCCTTCCATAAGAGCCTGATACCAGTGCAAGTTTAAGACCCACCAGTCCTAGCCAGGCGACATGGCACATGCCTGTAGTCCCATCATTTTAGAAGGCTGAGGCAGGAGGATCACTTGAGCCCAGGAGTTCAAGATCAGCCTGGGCAATATGGTGAGATCCTGTCTCAAAAAAACAAAACAAAACAAAACAAACAAAAGCAGCACTAGTGTAGTGGGGAAATCTTTGTATTTGTACTTGTCAATGATGTACAAAGCATTGTGTGAAAAATACCAAAAAAAAAAAAAAGATTAAAACTAAAGCTTAATAGTTGTTTGACCTTTATCAAGCGGTGTTCGTCCTGCTTGTTTTTATTTTGGTCATTTAATTGTTTTCCTGTTCCCTTTTAACAGGTAAAACAAAGAATAACAAAAATACATCACAAAGCATTTCCACTCAGCATATGGAAACCAATCCTAATATAGTTTTAGCAGAAGAAAATAATCTAGCAATTAAAAGTTCTTTTGAAACAGAAGAACCTGGTAAGAATTTGATTTTGTTATTATCATCAATCAAAATGTTTTTTAGTTTGAAAATTCAAAGGCAGAAAATATTTAAATTGGAAGGTCATTTTTACATTTTTGGTTTTCTCTCCATTAAGAAAAATTATTCCAAAGTCTTTAGTACTTTGATTAAAAGGTGAATTTTTAATATTAGTATTATCAATCAGTTGGACAAAGGGCTATAGCAAAATAATTTCATTAAAGTACAAATTCTAATCCCTAATCTAAGGTTCATATATGATAGAGTCATTGACTCTTAGTAAGTAAATTTACTGACTGCTCAGCCTCTGTCTCACTGGTGTAGGGAAACTGTATAGCATAGTGATAGTCTTGAATTTGAGGATTTATGAGGTTTTAGTTTATATTTATGCTGGATGTGCTAAGTCAGTGTTTTGTAGTCTCATCTCGTAGCATGCAAGTTTAACATAAAATTAGCCCACAGTAACCACTACTAAAGAAGAGCTATAAATAAGCCAATTTTAGATTTATAAAGTGTTTGTGCAATTTTTTTAAAAACTTATTGTGAAATTAATACACATACAGAAGTACATAATCAAGATGAATGTAGCTCATTGAATAATTAAATCTAGTCACTCAAATCAAGCAAATACCCATCTGATCATCTCCCAAGTAAAAAAAGGTAGAACACTGCAGCACTTCAAGCCCCCCTTCATACCTCCTCCTTGTCTTCCTTGTCTGCTCCTGCATCCTAGTCCTTAGAGACGGCAATCATCCTAAACCAGGATAATAAACCATCATCCTTCTAGTTACACGTTGCATTTTCAATACCACCTCTAGTCTGTCAAATACTATGCCATATATTTTAAATGTTATTACGTCTTCCCACCCTGTTTAAAAAAAAAAAAAAAAAAACCTAATGGCTTCCAGTTTTTCACATCTTATCTTTACAAACTAGTTTTAGAACATCTCCCTCCTTTGAAATCTTCTGCAAACACCCAAGCTCAATCCTCCATTTCTTCTTAGGGTGAACCATAAATATTGGGTGTGTGTTTTTCACCGTATATGTTATGTCTAGAAGATAACGCTTCACTTAAACTTCAGCATACACAAAACCAAATTTAAAATCCCTTTTCTCAGTTCTCTCGGGCCCCCAGTTCCAAACTAGCACTTCAAACATTTTTAAATTAATAATAATAGCTTCCTGAATTTTTGTGGCATAAATATAATTTTCCCTATTATCCTTTAAGATAAGGGTTCGAATGGGCTTTATACCTGGTACTTTACCAGTGTCACCAGTGGTATAATAGACATACATTTTTCGGGGTTTTCCCTAGATTTTTCCATAGTTCAAACTGATGTTTTCTGTACTAAATAATGAATGCTCTAAGACTCAGTATTTCATAGCTGTGTTTTCTGAAACTCTTACTCCATCTATCATGTGTCCCTTATTTTTCAAGATCACCTTACACAGTACTTCTTTTATAATATCTTTTCTTTGTCCCATAGGCAGAGGTGCCTTTTATTCCATACTATTACAGTTTCTACCATGCTTTATATCTTTCTGTTCCATATCTGCTTCTCTACTAGACTGATGTATCCAAGATCAGAGACTAGATTGTTCATCTTTTTATTCCAGAACCACGCATGTGGTTTGTCTTCAGTAAATGTGTGTTGAATGTTAAAGAGCACACACAGATCAAGTATTGATCATGAAAAATTATCTTGAACCCCCTTTTACTTTTAAGAATATATCCAATAAAATATGGTCAATAGAAATTGGAAGTTGAAAAGTCAGTGTAGTAAAACAATACTGCTGCTACTGCTGCTACTCCTACTGTTTGGAGCCAGTTGTTTTTACTGTTTTTTGTTTTGTTTCGAAAAGTAATTGTAGATTTTTTTGATACTCAAAGGATGGGAATAAGAGTGTATCAGACTTACGTCACTGGTATGTCAAAGTAGTACTTCCTTGGCAAAATACACTGTGCAGTAAACACAGCTACTTCAGAAACTAACCGTATTTACCTTATCTTTCCATCATGCTGGTATTTTGCAGATGGTCAATCTGGTCAGCTGCCATTTTGCACATCCTATCACAATGAAGATGCATTAAGTGCTTTGAAGAATGTCAACAACCATGAAATCCTTAAACAGGAAGCCCAGGAAAAATTTTCCCAAATAGACTCTAGTATCCAGAGAAAGGCATTTAAAACAGCTGTACAAGCTGAACAGAAGTGTAACCTTGACATTACCTTTGAGTCTGTGTCTAATTTGAATGACTTTAACCAAAGAGGAAATTCTGATGGTGCATGTAACCAACATTGTGCTGAGTTATACAACAGTCAGATGCCCACTGAAGCTGAAACGCCTATGGAAGTTCAAAAGAATTGTCTGTCGCCAGGGGTGCCAAGTGCATCTCAAGCACAGTCTGATCAGCCTGATACACCAGTAACTTCATTTGTTTCACTTGGAGGCGAAACTAACAACGACGGCTTACTTCTCTCTGGGAAAGTTTCTCAACTTTTGTCCCCCAATACTCCATTAGCCGGAAAGCAAACTAAAAGAAGTCCAATTTGTGAAAATTCTAATAATACAGTAAGACTTAAAACTAATTTCCATAGTTCCAAGTCACCAGATTCTAGTGAAATTCTCAAGAGTAAAATTGAAATTAATAAAATATCACCAGGTGCATCACAACAACTATCAAATTGCCAAGATAATTCTTCACTTCAAAATAAGATATTACCTGTGACTATTGAAAGTTCAGGTTTAAATGTACCTGAACAAGAATTAGAAATTCATCTTGAAGATTCAATCTCTTCAGTTAAACAACCATCTAATGATTCAGCATCTATTGAGTTAAATCATATGGAAAACAAAGCTGGGTCACACAAGTCTGAGAGAGTTACTTTAGATTCACAAGAGCCTTCATCTTCTGCTAAAGAAGATGGAGATACTATTTTTCTCTCTTTAGGTGGAAATGGAAATTGTGGGGAAGTTGCACTTGTGCCTCCAGAAGGTAATGCTTTAAAAACTAGTCAGTCTCTTTCTTCAGAATCTGTTGCTTCTTCAGTGGGATATTCTCCCTCTGAGGCCCAAAGTACTGATGATAAACCTTCTAGTGACAACTCAACAGAGATTGATGCATCAAATATTGTTTCTCTCAAAATTATTATTAGTGATGATCCATTTGTTTCCTCAGATGCTGAACTTAACAGTGCTGTATCTAGTATCAGTGGAGAAAACTTGCCAACTATAATCTTATCTTCTCCTAAATCACCTACCAAAAATGCGGAATTCGTTAAATGCCTATCTTCAGAAGAAACTGCAGGTGCTATTGTATCTGTTGAAGTAGGAGATTCATCTTCAGTGGAGCAGAGCCTTTTAGTCATCAAACCTGAGGACTCCATAGTAAACAGCACTCAGAATGAAGATGGCATTTCTTTTTCCACCAGTGTTACACCATGTGTCTCCAAGGATGGAGGATACATACAGTTAATGCCAACCACAAGCACAACTTTCGGCAACTCAAATAACATTCTGATAGCCACCTGTGTGACTGATCCAACAACCTTGGGAACAACTGTTAGTCAGTCTAATGTAATGGTGTTACCTGGAAATTCAGCAGCACCTATGACTGCACCACCTCCTCCACCTCAGTTACAGACACCACCAAGGTCAAACAGTGTGTTTGCTGTCAACCAGGCTGTGTCACCAAACTTTTCACAAGGTAACATTACGAGCATATTGGAGACAGCCTAAGACAGCACTTGCCTGGCATGTGAAGGCCCTGGGTTTAATCCCCAACACTGTAAAAAAAAAAAATTGTGAAACAAATTTGGGAGTTTCTCTGGGTTGGAATTGAATTTTCTTGTGGAAAGTCATTGATTGGATAAAACATAGATGATTCAAGACAATACTCTGAAATTTGTGCTTATGGCTGATCTTTGTACTAGTTAATTAATCAGTCATACCTTTTTAAAAATCTCCTGGTAAGCCATAGACTTCAGTGGTTTAATTTTTTTCTTTTCTATTACTTTTTAGTCTTTGTGCTAATAAGCTATGAAAAGGAGAAAAAAGCTAATTCATTAAAATCAAAGGTTGTAGGAAGAAGATTTTTTTTCTTAAAGAGAAAATAGATTAGTACACCATTAAGAGAAGAGACAGTTACACAAAGGAGGTAGCACCTATGGGAGATTTTTAAAATTCCATTTATAGTCGTAATTTTCCAGGAACTCCTCATCTACTTAGAGAGACTTTCAAAAACAATTTGAATTTCTTCTTCCATAAAACCCTTTCTAGCCAGATAAGGTGGCATACTCTTGTAATCCCAGCTACTCAGGAAGCAGAGGTAAGAGTGTCATTGTCTGAGGCCAACCTGGTCAGAGTTAGTGTGAGATCCTATCTGAAAAGCAAACTAAAAGCAAAAGGACTGGTGAGGTAGAGGCTGTAAGTTCAATCCATAGTACAACCTAAAAAGAAATAATGATAAATTCTCACTGTCTTTTACCTTCTAGAATTGATTACCATCTTTAGACTTCTTTGGGTCTATTACAAGCTGTTTTATTGTGATTAACATGTCTGTCATATTGTTCATTCTCAATTATACGTTCCGGGAAGATAGAACTTGTGGCACACTCATCTCTGTTTCCATATATAATGGTTCTCAAGCTCTCCTCCCCCCTTTTTTACATTATAGGCACGCAAAGAAATGTCATTAAATATTAGCAATTAAATATTAAACATGATACATCTTTTTTATTTCATCTCAGATGAAATAAAGGAGAGGTCAGAATTGGTAGAGAATGTGGGGCTTAAAGAAATAAGATAGGATTGAAGTTAAAGAAGGAAGTCTTTAAGCAAGGGAAGCACATAGCATACATAGGTATTTGAAAGACCAGGAGATGCTCATGAACTGGGGGAGTCAGTCTGACAGGAGTAGTGAGTGAATGTATTATGGAAAAGCACATTTCAGAGCAGGGCTAAATTATAATAGCCCCAGACACTGGTTGCTGACTAAGCACCATGTAGATATGGTAATTTTCCTCCAGTGATTTCTTATGGTTACCTAAATATCTGAACCCTTTTGACCAATATCATTGAGATATATATATAGTATTTTGAAGTTACGAGCATAGTCTTGGGCCATAAACATTCAGTTGGAATCCTAATTTTCTGTTACAAGATTCATAGTTGAAACATTCACCACTCAATTTAGTTTCACTGTTCTTTCTAGGCGTCAAGAGGTAATATGATCTCCTGGCTGTAGCTTTGCCCATTCTGACTTGCCATGTCTTACTGCCATAACACCTTGATAATCACATTGACTATCTTCACTTGTTAGCTGTACTCTTATTTAGGCAGTTTTTAAAAGGAGAGTAAATTGTCAGGAAGGAGGATTGTACATAGAATTTATTTCAAAGCACTATATTAAATGGGTATTGTTTTTTGTTTTGTTTTTTTTTAAGGCTCCGCCATTATAATTGCTTCTCCAGTGCAACCTGTACTCCAAGGAATGGTGGGAATGATCCCTTTATCTGTGGTTGGACAGAATGGAAATACCTTTTCTGCTCCTCCTCAGCAGGTAAGATTTACGAGTTAAAAATGGTGAAGAGAAGCTTTTTAAGTGTAGCATAATTAATAACTTCTTCCCTTCTAGGTCCTTCATATGCCTTTAGCAGCACCTGTATGCAACAGAAGTATCCCTCAATTCACCATTCCTCCAAAATCTCAAAAGACTCAGGGACCAAGAAACAAGCTCTGTACAGGTACTTGGCTTCTTTTTGTTTTTTAATTTATCAGTGTCAACTTTATATTTTCATGGTCATTTGTTTGAAGCATCTTTAGTTTTGAATACCTATACCATCCCAAACAAGTGATCATACTATCTTTGCTTAACGTTTTGTAGCATCAGATGTCACAATTCTGTTGTTAGACAGCTTTGGTTCTGATAAAGTTGTTTCTGTTGTTGAATCCTCAAGCTTTTAGAAGCCTACTGTTCCTTGGTTTGTTCTTTGTAACTAACTAAGATAAGCTTACTCCCCGTTTTTCCTGATCACTTTGAATTGTTTAGTAAATGTCTTGTATATCTGTATGAGAGTTAAGAGCAGTGCTTCTAACATGCTTCAGTTACCGCCAGTGCTGCTGACTTTGGAGCACTTTGAGTAGTAGGGCTATAAAGTTTACAACTCATTTTCCTATGTTCCCTATTTTAATTAGTAGCCCAACCTTTTATTTATCCATATCAAAAACCTGAAGAGTCACTCTTAGCACACATTTTTTTTAGTTCAAATATTCATCTTTTTTTTCATCTACGTTATATTAGTAGCAGCCTATCCTGCTTTCCCTTCTTGTTTTTCTAGTTCATCCTATATCCATTGGCTGAGTGACTTTTTTCAAATACACAGAAATCTGAATATGTTACTTCCCTGCCTAAAAACTTTCAGTAGCTCCCCATTGCTTACAGGATAAAGTTTAAATTCTTGGCCAGTCATGGTAGCGTACACCTGTAGGCCAAACATGTGGAAGGTTGAAACAGGAGGATAGCTTGAATCCAGAAGTTCTAGATCATCCTGGACAACATAGTGAGACTCTGTCTCAAAAAAAAACAAAAAGACAGTGGAGAGGAGAGAGAAGAAAAACCTCAAGGTGACATACAGCCTCTCCATTCTTATCTCTTACTACTTCCCAACATGGACCCTTTGTACCAACCATACTTGCCACTCACCTTATGGTTGTTGATGTGTCCTGTGCCTTTACCCATGGTGTTTCTCTACTTAGAATTCTTTTCTCATCCACCTCATCACCCTCGATCTGTTTATCCTTCATACTTCACTCCAATGTAACATTACCTAAGGAACTGTTTTTAACAAGTGGTAACTAGGGTAGGTATTCCACTTTTGTTTTTTCTTTAATTCTCTCATATCTAAGCTGCAACACAGTACATTACATTGTGGGTATTTTCTTCACTTGGCTGAGTTGTCTTAAGGGCAATGAATATATACAGAGAACTCACTAAATGCTGTGAACATTTTTGCTTTTTCTTAAGCTAAAGGGTATACATCTAATAATGTAGACTTAATTGGATTTTGATTTATTGGCACTTTTTAAATTGTATCATGTTTTAGCTACTCTGTGTTCTTTTTCTGTTTTTTACCTGGTTCATTCTTTTTAATGACCATTGGGAATCCATCATTTTCATGAACCTATTTTATCTATTTATCCCCTGCCAGCGAACTTTTAAGATGTTTCTCGAGAGTTTTTTATTTGACACATATTATTCTAACCACTAATAAGAATCACATTTTGTCTTATAACTGTAAATAATCAGTTACTTCCACTTTTTTTTTCTTTGGCAGTGCTGGGGGTTGAACTCTGAGCTTCATACTTCCTAGGCAGGCACTTTACCACTTGAGGCTCTCTGCCAGTCCAGTACTTCCTCTTTTGTGTATTGGTTGTTCATATCCATTTCCAGTTTCTCTATCAGATTTCCTGTTAATTGAGGTTATTCTTTTACTAGTAGCACCACAAATGTCTCCTCAGTTTGATGCTTGCTTGTTTTTTATCCCATTATAAAATTAATACCAGAAAAAAACATTGGTAAAGTCCAACATCCATGATAAAAGCTTGTAAAGGCTATCTGTAGCAAACATCGAGCATCCCCATTTAGTTGGGAACAAGAATACTCATTCTTACCTTTCTATTTAGTAAGCCACCATTTCTTTTTTAATAAGCGAAATATTGCTAGTTTGAGATAAAGATAGTTAGTTATATAGGGAGATTCCTTGTGTTGTTTCTATGCATATATATGTTACAACCCCAACTGGTTCATCTCTACCAGTTCTCTTCACTCCTCCCCAGTCCCCTTCCCATGGTGGCCACAGCCAGTTTAAGATTTCTGTGTTCATTTTTGTATCATGAGCACATCAACCACATTCAAGTTTTCAGTTTCCTTCCCTTGTCCTATCCCTCCCATGCATGGCCTCCCCTTAGTGTGACCCATGTTCTGTAATATTACTGCATTTGTTTTAGGTCTATAATCACATACAGAACATGCAATTTTTAGCCTTCTGAGCCTGGCTAACTTCACTTAAGATGATGTTCTCCAGTTCCATCAGTTTACAAATTATTTATTAAATAGTCCATTCCTCACCTCCCCCACACATACACATACACACTGACATCTGATTCTATCTCCATGTGCAAGTCCTATACTTCCATTGTCCCAGACAGTTCAGTAAGAAAATGGGTGTGAAAATTTGAAGAAAAGTGTTATGGCGTGATTTTTATACAAATAACCTTGGGAAGTCAAAAGAGAAATTACTAGAACTAATAATTCAGGAAGGTTGGCAGATATTTTTAAATTACCAAATGTGTTTTTTCATATGCCAACAATGAATAATTATTAAATGTAGTACCATTTATAACAATCATAAAAATGATAAGATACAAAAGAAATAACCTAATGAAAAATGGTAAAAATGCAATTTGAAATCTCTCATAAAGAATTTTGAAGTTGAAAACAAATAGAAAAGATCCATCTTAATAGATTTAAAGATTTAACCCTGTTAGAATCAAAAGTTCTATGCAATTCCAGTTTAAAATCTCATTAAAAGCCAGGCTCTGGTGGGTGACTCACGCCTATAAGCCTAGCTACTTTGAAGTCTGATTTCAGGATTGTGGTTCGAGGCCAGCAAGTAGTTTGTGAGACCCCATCTCCAAATAACCAGAACAAATAGACTGGAGGTGCAGCTCAAGCAGTAGAGCACCTGCTCTGTAAGCCCAAAGCCCTGAGTTCAAACCTCAATCTCACCCCAAAAAAAGAAATCCCACTAGATTACTTTGGGAAATGGTTAAACCTTATAAAATCTAAGGAAAACATCCAAAAAAGCTGCTTTTAAGAGCCAATAGATGATAGTGTTTTATTTGTACAATAGTTATCATTTAAAATTTTTTCTCATAGAGGGTAATACTGTCATTTGTTTCCATCCTCATTCAGAGGAGCATAGTCTGTCTCTCTTTTCTAATGAATTCATCTGTAATTCCAGGGAAACAGGTAAATAATTTGGCAGATTCATCAAATCATCCAGTTGAATGTCATGCACAAAGGTGAGCATAAAGTGGTTTGTATCATAGATTATTTGAATGCTTAGAATAAAACCAGAAAGGATTTATTTATGTTTCTAGAAATAATATTTGTTTTTGTTTTGATAGAACTGAAGTTTCTGACAAGAATTTAGCCACAGAACTTGGAAAAAAAATGGAAGAAATCACAGTTCCTCCCTCAGTGGAGAATACAGTTCCATCTAGCAAGCCATTTGAAAGCCACAGACGTGTGCTCTGTTTTGATAGTGCTGGTTCTTCTATGGCAAATATGCAGGGGCCAAACCACAAGATGGCATCCCAAAACAAAGAAAAGAATGACATTTCCTTTCCTCATCTTGACACACCCAGTGTGTCCTCAGCCTTAAAACCTCCTTCTAACAATGCTACCAGAAAAGAGAGAGAGAAGACTCCTATGCCCAAGATTTTATCTAAATCAGAAACTGCTGTTAGCCGGCATTCTTCCATTAGAGAAACTCAGTCAGAAAAGAAAGTTTCACCAACAGAAATGGTACTTGAATCTTTCCATAAAGCAACAGCCAACAAGGAAAACGAATTATGTAGTGATGTGGAAAGGCAAAAAATTTCAGACACTTCAAAACTGTCTGTTGGGCAGCAGCAAAACGGGAGTTTACGCAATGAGAAAACTATAGCTTCACTGCAAGAATTGACCAAAAAACAAGCCACATCAAGCAGTAAAAATGTCATTTCAATGGGTATAACTATGAAGGATCTAAAACAAGAACAAACTAAATCTGCCACTTCCTTGAATACTGCAGAACTATTACAGGATGCTCAGTTGCATAGTCCAGTAAGTAGAGTTACTGATAGTGATTTGCCCATATCCCGGACACCTGGCTCAGGAGCAGCGGAAAAACATAAAGAGGAACCTACAGATGGTATCAAGGCCCCCTCTAGTAGGCGTTTTGGTGACGACAGTACTGCACCCAAAGTCATGATCCCTCCTGTCACCCCAGACTTGCCTGCTTGCAGCCCTGCCAGTGAAACAGGCAGTGAAAACAGTGTGAACATGGCTGCCCATACCCTGATGATTCTCTCCAGAGCAGCCATTTCTAGGACTACTTCCACAACTCCTCTAAAAGACAACACACAACAATTCAGGACATCTTCAAGAAGCGCCACAAAAAAGCGGAAAATTGAGGAATTAGATGAGTGTGAACGAAACTCTCGTACATCTAGTAAAAATCTTGCCAATTCATCAATGCCAATGAAAAAGAAGAAAATTAAGGCAAGTTTGAAAGTTTTAATTTTAAAACCGTACCTTTCCCATTCTTTCAATGCTCAAATTAGCTTTTTTTGCCAACCAACTATATTAGTTGAGACAGTATTGAGTCTTGATTGACAAAATATATTCAGTGGCAGTGTTTCTTAGTTCTTGTGATACTCAGAAGATGCCTAGGTAAAACATTTTCAAAAACAATTACTGTGGCATATATAAACATGTTTCTGGGAAAGCAAATGTTTCTGTTCTAATAAAACCTAGGTTTTTTCATTAGAATGACACGAGGCATGAAAGACTGAGAAACCACTATGAACATGGGATTACTAAGTAGCACACTACTTCATTCCTCTTAGATCTGATGGTTTTCTGCACATTTTCTCTCTTCCATGGCCTTTATTGATGTTAGCATGGTGAAGCAGTCAAAAAATTAAATTTACCAATGTTTTTTCTTTAGCTATGATTGTCTTTAGGAAAGCAGTAGAGAACTAGTAATATTGATGAATGAAATCCATTTATAAAAATGTCATAGAAGAAATATAGTATCAGGGTAAAAACAACAACAAAAGACCCCAAACCCTTGTTTTTTCTGCCCTGCAAGCCTGGATTTGAATACAGTATCTATTGCTTATTGGCTTGATGACTAACCATAATTAAGTCAGCATCTGATTTCCAGCCTCATCACATTTGGCATATAGTTACCATGCATCTTACCTTGTGGTTTTGCAGACTAGGTACACCTAGTATATATAGTATATAAAGTGCCTCGTACTTTATATACTAACTTTTAAAGTCTGTTAGTAAAACTTTCTAAGCTTACTGCTTGACAATAATGAAGACTTCATAGAAAGCATGTTCTGTCTTATCTCATTCAACGTTCATATGCTCTGGATTTATGTCTTTGTCCATAAACTACTACTGAAGTACTATTAAAATACATTTAATTAGCTTTGGGTTTATAGTTTGTCTCTACTCCTCTAAAGAACTTCAGATAGCCAGCATTTTTTAGTCTATTAGAATTTAACAGTATATGGCAGAACCCAATATAATGTTCTGGGTGATTTATTAACAAAGCTCTCTGGACTTGAGTTTATTTTTTCTTTTCTTCTTTTTTTGACAGAAAAAGAAGCTACCTAGTTCATTTCCGGCAGGAATGGATGTGGACAAATTTTTGTTATCATTGCATTACGATGAGTAAAACATTCTAAACATTTAACAGTGGGAGCTGTAAGACTAGTATCCCTTAAGCTATGAGTGTAGGGAATGGGATATTGACGGGATCTAAAAACATGACCTGCACTTTCATTATACTAAAATTTCACTTTATATCTAAATTGTGCTGTTTCTGAAGCAGCTTCATGTTTGTAAATAGACTTTCTTGGCATATTTTTATTTTGGAGAAAACGTTTGCAGAAATGTAAGTGCAGCCAATCTGCAAATCTGTATAGCTTTGACAATTGCATATTGTAAATGTTGTATATATCTTGTTGAAATAGAGGTTAAGTCAACCTAATGTTCTTATACTGTGTTTTTGACTTCTTATAATCCCTCACTGAGGCTTATTCATGTGGAATAGTTTCTCACTCCTTGAGGGAAATGATGCTTATCCTTATGAATTACCTTCAGTGATTGTTTAGTAAGACATTAAATACATAGCCTCTAAGCACAAACAAATGACAACCACCTCAATTGGTAGTAAAGTATCGAATCAAAAACCAACAGTTTGTTCTAGAGTCAGTACTTGACCATCCCTTCCTTCTCATAATTGCAGTAAAAAAACTATATTCCTAAAATTTTACCTTTTATTTCTTCTGGTCATTCTGTTCTCTTTGTTTTAAAGAGAGAATTTTTTAGACCATTTATTGAGTGTTCTGATCCTTCATTTATAAACCTTTAAGATCGTTTACAGAACATTAAGTGGTTAGACTATTAAGCCATATAAAGTTGAGTTTTATGTAGTAGTTGAGATTTTTTGGAATATATAAACTCCCCTAAGCACTGGGGATATAAAGAATTGCACTAATTCATAGAACTCTTCACATAGTAGTGACCAGTGCACATTTAATTTAAATCTTATATTCTGTGTTCAAGCTTTTGTGGAGGATTATCTTCTGGTGTCCTTTTGGGAAGGACATGTCCATCGTAAGATGTAAAAGACAAGTCAGATCATACTTAACATTTTAATGTTAGTTTCTCCAGATTGGATAGGGTGTGTTGAACACCTGTGTCTATAATTAGATACAGCGTGTTTTCTGTGTGTCTGCAATGAGTTACTCTCAAAAGGCCCTTAGGGGGAGTAAGAGGTGCCTTCTGTGTATTGGACTCACACTCAACAGTTAGGTTGAAGAACTGGTTTAACCTTTGAATAGTAAGAAATTATAATTAATACCTGACCAACTGTGCCTAGATATTAAAATATGTTCTCATAAGTGCTTTCTGTTTAATATCAGTGTATTAGGATTTTTTTCTACGGGTGTATATTTTGTTAAAAAGTCACTTTCCTCAACCATTTTTTTGTACTGGCCTTTAAAAAAATAAATCCATCCTACTCTAACACAACAGTTTTCATTGTAGAAATTATGTCTTCTTAATTGCTAAACTTTGCTACAGAAATTTTTGTTGTAAGAAATTTTTATGATGTGACAATGGTCTATTCCTAAGAAGCTAAGTACAGTTAATATTTACTTAACTCAGCTTCGTAATACTATATTACATTTAGGTTTGAATAAATATTTTCATTGACTCACAAGTTTGAATTTATATTGGCAGTCCTAATTAGAAGCTTTGATTAAATTTCTTTGCAAATCAATTAATTCTTGCTTACTCATTTTTAGGAATTCTCATAATGCTGAAAATTACGGATTTTCTTATTTAATTAGTATCTATTTATATGTGCTAAGTACAGAGAATTCATTTACAATGATTATTTTAACCCTGGGTACTGTTAGAGCCTTGTAGCATTTTTAAATTGCACAAGAGCAAAACACCCATCAACAGTCAGGCACAGGCTAGATACCATCACTAGTAAGAAGATGAAGACTGGTGTTTTGACAAGGAGTAATTACAAAAGCATGCAACTACGTGTCCTGCATTCCTTCTTTATCAAGCCATCATGGTTCAGGCCCAGGCCTAGCCTTCTTCAACTGAATATATTAAGTTTGACTTTACTATTATTTGCTTCTTCTTTTAATGGCTTTTGGAAAATAAATTTATCATTTTGGCATATTATAATCTTTTCTTAGAATTTTTTCTATATTGAATTCATTTTGTAAATAAAACATCCTAATGCTTTTTTCACCTTAAATAATATCCAGCATTTTCCACTTTTTAGCTACACAAAAAAAGCAGCAATGAACATTTTTGTATTTAATATTTGTTTACATTACCAATTATGCACTAAAGACATTTTAGAAAGTAGAATTATCAAATGAAAAAGTTAGTGTACATTCTTGAAAAATCTCAATACATTTTGCCAAATTCTGCCCCAAAAATTGTTGCATCAATTTATAATCCTGCCAACAAAACGTCATTTCTTTCATAGCCTGTGTTTATTCTTTGCCAGACATATATTCAACTATATTGTTACTCATTTCTAAGACTTTACTTCTTAATCTTGTTAAAATTAGGAGTTACCTAATTTGTTTTGGTACTTGGTGTGAAGAAATCATGTGAGTATATTTTTCCCTAAATATTTAACCATTTGGCATGATTTGTTAAACTTTCCCTTCCCCCGCTATCCACAATTGTTAAATCCAAAAGTTTATACACACACGTGCATGTGTACACATTAATATATTTTGGGGTATAGACTATTTTGTATCACTTGATCAGATCATTATAGCTTTGTATCCATTATTGCAATGCTCTTGTCTTTTTCAAGTGTTCACACCTTTTATACTCCTTGATTAACTTTAGAATGATTGGTATTTCAGATTGGAACATTGACTTTAGAAGTACATTAATGATAAAAGTTAAGTGATGATAGAAGCAAATGGCAAAGAACTTATTGTAAGTACTAATGAAGGGTGTCTTGTTGCGGTACTGGGGCTTGAACTCAGGTCCTTCATCTTGAGCCACTCTGCCAGCCCTTTTTTGTGAAGGGATAGGGTCTCACAAACTATTTGCCCCGGCTGGCTTCGAACCGCAATCCTGTTGATCTTTGCCTCCTGGGTAGCTAGGATTACAGGCGTGAGTCACCAGCGCCTGGCCCAATGAAGTTTTGTAGTTACCCATATCCTCATGAATTTCTTAACTGGCTTTTTTTGTTTGTTTTTTTAATTTGGTGCTGTTTTTAGGGAGCCATTCATTCCATAGCCAGTTTTAACTGGTTATTACATTTAGGTGGGAATGTTATTTCTTTATTAACTAATGTAAACTTTTTACAGAGGCATAGTTTGTAAGCAGAAAAGTGCACAAACTAAGTTCATACATGCCAGTGTATTTTCTCAGAGAAAACATACATGTAACTACCCACATCAAGACTAGAACACTACCATACCCTAGAAATCCCTCATACTTCCTTCTAATAATTGCCAGCCTGAAAGTAATTGTTAGCCTAATATCTAGCAACAGGACTAATTTTAGTTTTTGTTCCAACTATACAAGTAGATTCATGCAATATATTCTTTGTGAGAATTACAAAGAGTGTTTTGTGTAATTTAGTCATCCTTAATGCTATGTATATTTTCTAACATATCAGAGTTAATCCATTTTTATGGATGATGCACATTTAAATTATTTCCATTTGGGGAATATTATGAATAGAAGTGCTATGAATAATCTATGTTTGCGGGAAATGTGTTACACTTTTCAGTTGGATACTTATTTTTGAGTGGATTGCCAGATCACAGTGTTGCATATTTCCAAACTTAATTCAAGTTTTTACATTTTCCAAGGTGAGTATACTGATTCATGCTAAGCTCAACAGTGTAAAGAGAGTTCCAGCTACTGTACATTATTGTCCGTGCTTGGTGGTTTCATTTTAGCCATTGTGGTGGGAAATATTGGTACACATTGTGCTTTTAATTTGGTTTGGTGATGAATACTTTTCAAAGATTTATTGACTGTTTGGGTATCTTCTGGAGACTGTCCATTGTGTCGCTCATCCTCTCACAACACAGAGTACTGACCACTATCTGATCATAGCATGCCACTGTAGAGACACTCTGCTGCCTTCTCTGTTGGGTCGTCTGCCTCTTCAATTAAGTTGTAAGTGTTCTTTCTGTATTCTAGATATGATAGATTCAGATGTCTGAATGTTTTATCACATTTTTCTTCTACAAGCTTTTTTTGTTTGATCATCCTTTTCCATGATATCCAGTTAACCTGGCGTCATTTATTCAGACTGCATTGCTGTTACTTGGTAAACTGTATCAGGTTTGTTTCTACACCCATCTATTCCACTGATCTATTTCTTTATAGGTGTGCCTGTAACATACTCTTAATCACTACAGGAAATCTCTATTATACTTCAGTTTATTTTCTATACTGAGTAAACTCTATTACTGCTGGTGAATTTTCTGCTGCTTGTTTTTGTATTATTCACTAAGAATGTATCATCTGTAAATAATGACTTTCCAATTTTATTTATTACAAATTGTCATTAGCACTTCCAGTATAATTAATAATGACAGAAGTAGATGTCATTGCTCTTTTTTTTTGTGGTTTTTTGGCATTACTGAAGTTTGAACTCAAGGCTTTGCACTTGGGAGGCAGGTGCTTTACTGCCCAAGCCATCCTCCAGCCATCTCCTCATTTTAAGAGAAATACTAAGTATATTTTTCTTTTGTGGTGCTGGGGATCGAACTCAAGTTGGGCCTTACACATTAGACATTGTGGTTTTTTAAGAATTTACATCAGAAATACCTGTTTAATTTAGCATCAATTAAAGTATTTGCATTAAACCTGTGAATTTAATTTTATATTAGTCCCAGTATGGAGTACTTTAAATAGGACTAAATTTGATTTATGGAATTTTAGTTACATGCTTACTTCTAATGACATTGGTTTCAATTTATTTTTAAAATTTTTCTTTTTTTAGTTTCTCTTTCTAACCTGAATATTGGGGATATGAATAGTGCCTGTCTTAGGTCTGGTGTGAAATCTAAGTGAGCCGGTGTATGTAAACCCATTCAGATCAGAGCCTGGAACGTAAAATGCACTTGGAGAACTTTTTGCTACTGTAGCTATTGATATTTAATATTTTTTCTTACAAGTTTTTTTAGAATAAGAAATAACTGTTCCTTGAGACCGAATCATCTATGCTTGTAGCCTTTTACTTAACTGGTGCTCCAGTTTTTCTCTCCGGATTTCTTTCAGACTTACTGATTTATCTATTCAGGCATTGAGCATTTATTTTCTGAGTCAAATACAGCATTTTTCCTCCGACTTTGGCTTTTGGTCTCTTTTAAGTAAGATGGGACTAATTTTGTTCTAACAAAACACCTTTTAGGAAAAGAGAAGAAAAAGAATCTCATCCCTTTTGTACATAAGCCTGTAAATTGTTTTAAATACTTGAGCCCTTGATCTCTGTGTGGGGAGGGGAGGGGCATGAGAAGACAAGAATTTTCTTCATTGGTTGGATTGGATGCTTACAGGGTTTTTCTTGTAACATTTATAAGTGCTGCTTACATCACTGAACAACAAAAATAATAATGGAGTAGCTGTTGCCCTTCTCCAGTTGTGTGTACAGTGTATGTGGAATAAAAAAGGGAAACTGTCTTCACAAGCTGTTCTTTGTTCCATAATTGGATCATCAATCCCTTAGCTACCCATATTGCACTGAGCTGCCAGGAACGTCCTAGGATCCACTTTTTTGGTTGTTGCAGAAGACTAAACTGTATTGGAATATGTAACAATGACATGAACGGAGTCATGTGTTTTCCAGCGTGGTTGTCCGGTTTTTATGGCCTTGCTGTGTACTCTTCTCTCGTGACAGTAAACTTCCACCTATGGCTTACAGTTTGACATTTATTAGCGCTGCTCTACACCCTACTTGAGAGGGAAGACTTCATGTGGTCTGTTGCCAGTTTTTTGTTTACTTTTCAAGTTTGTACTACAAGGTTTAATAATAAAAACAAAGGTTTTTTTTGGGGGGGGAACCTCTTAGATTTAAAAGTTGTATATTTTTTAAATTTGACACAGGGTCTTAGTTTTCAGGCTGGCCTCCAACTTGCAATCCTCTTGCCTTAGCCTCCCAAGTACTGAGGATTGCAGGCATGTACTGCCACACTCAGCTCACGTGCTGTTTTGATTCATTAATTTCTACTTTATCCTTTTGTAGAATTTTTTGTAGACCCTATTTTTCTGAGGGTCCTTTTTGCATGTTGATTTAATTTAAACAGAATAAAATTGGTTTTTTGGCGCAGTAGTGGAGCTTGAACTCGGGGCCTTCACCTTGAGCCACCCAGCCAGCCCTTTTTTATGAAGGGTCTTTTCTAGATAGGGTCTCTCGAACTATTTGCCTTCACCTTGAGCCACCCAGCCAGCCCTTTTTTATGAAGGGTCTTTTCTAGATAGGGTCTCTCGAACTATTTGCCCAGGCTGGTTTCGAACTGCAATTCTCCTGATCTCTGCCTCCTGAGTGGCCAGGGTAATAGGCATGAGCCACCGGCACACAGCAGCCATTTCTCAAAGAATTTCAGGTAACATTCACTTGGCCTTTCATAATCCTCAAACATATAAATTATGATTTGTCCTTCACATGGAAGCTTCTAGTGTAAATCACTAATAATTACACACTGGTATTTCATATAGTATAAGATTCAATATGTAGAAATGTGTTTGATTTTAAAGATTACACAAATTAAAGCAGAAGAAAAATTTATTTGTGATTCCAAAAGTGATGTAATTTTATGTCATTAAAAAAAGTTAAGATGGAAAATAATAAAAAATGAAATAAACTTTGAATATAAGCTGACCCAGGAGAGTCACATGTTTTTGGCAGGATTTCCAGTCACACAGGGTAGGGTTGTCTTCTACAGCTTCTCGATCAGTATAGCAGAAGCACCACCACCTCCATTGCAAATACTGGCAAGACCAAATTCTCCTTGCTTCAAGGCGTGAACCAAATGAATGACAATCCGGGCTCCGGACATCCTAGGATTAAGAAAGCATTTGGTTCTTTAATGAAGAACAGAATTAAAAACTAGCCAGGAAATGTTTCTATTCTAAATTTGCTTCTTGAAAACTTTATTAGCCACTCCTCATAGCTCAGTTAACTACTTTTCTTAAATTGAAGACATTTGTTTCAGGAAAGGTCACAGCTCTGCTAAAAGCTTAAGCATAGTTTCTTCAACTTATTCACTGTGAGATACTACCAGAAATATTGTCCACCTCATGAAGAATGGATAGCAAAGAGGACTGTTAACCAAGAGAAACAGGAATTCCATGAAGCAGTTAAAGTTAAGTAGAAGTACAAAGGCAGCTACTGACCTGGACATAACTCTTATTTTACCTACCCAATGGGATGCCCCAGAGAAACTGCTCCTCCATGGATATTCACTTTCTTGGGATCCATCTCCAGCATTTTAATGTTGGCTAGTACAACCACACTGAAAGCTTCATTTACTTCCCACATTGTAATGTCTTCTTTTTTCAGTCCTGCGTTTTTAAGAACCTACAAAAGACCAGTTATTTCAGGTACCAGTCACATTTTCATTTTCTGTCATTTCTCATCGTACTGCATTATAATCAAAGAAGATTATTTCTATTTCCTGAGATCTGCTCTCTCTAGACAGATCAGCCTTCCCTCCACTTCTGATCCTTCCCCATTGTTTCTGGTCCTTCTCTATTTACTACTGATCCAGCTCCATTTTTCTTTGGGGTGCTGTTCGCAGAAGTCCACTGTTTGGGTGAGGCCCTCTCTGGAAGGGTTTATTTTCTGGGGCTTCTGAGATCTCTGAACCCCTCAGTTTCCTCAGCACTTTCTTTGCCTGTGCTCCCTTAGCTTCCTTAGACTTGGTTATTTCTGCCTTTGGTATGGAGTTTTTCTGTGTCCAGTTTTATTCCTTACTCTTAAGACCTGCCACCGTTAGTTCCCTTTCAGGATGGAGACATATCCTGGAAATGACTATCTCCTTTGACTTCAAATCTGGGACCACTAGCTCTTCCTTTTCTTTAACACACCAATCTCCCCATTTGTGGCACTACATCAGGTGTGAGCATTCAGCATCACACTTGTGAGTACTTTGTCTTTTTATCAATTCTAATGAAGAGGTAGGTTGTAGGTTATTCTGTTACTGTTCTTATTATTTTCAGAAGTGGGAAGACTTGAAACCAAGCTATTCTGTGTTTCTATAAATTAATCTAAAAACTGTGACCCTGGTAGAAGCAAATCAGAAATTGGCACAATGCCTCGTTTTCTCTCACCTTGGGTACAGCATATGCAGGTGCAATTGGAAAGTCAATAGGGTCTACAGCGGCATCAGCAAATGCTATAAAAAAAATAGATCATTAAGGCTTTAGGTACTTGTAGAAAAGCTTTATCTTTTGTATATACCATGCAAAAGCCAAGCTAATTATAAATGCACATTTCCTAAGCTCTATACTATATGTAAATGTATTTGATCCTTTAAGATTCTGCACTTTGTAAGATTTGCTTCTGAGAACACTGGCATTGCCTCGAGATACTTCTGGTTATCAAAACAGGCAGGATGCTACTTCCATGCCAAGGATAGCACTAAACAGACTACAGTGCACAGAGCTGACCTAGGGACTGGGGATTTAGCTTGGTGGTAGAGCTGTAAGATTCTGGGTTCAATCTCAAATAAAACACCACCATAACCTATGCTAAGAAAAAAATGAAGTTAAAGATGTTTGTAAAGTAATAGCATCTGTTTAAGTCCTTATAAAGAAGGCAGAGCAGGGCAGATACTGGTGGTTCACGCCTGTAATCCTAGATGTTCTGGAGGCAGAGATCAGGAGGATCGAGGTTCAAAGCCAGCCCCAGGCAAATAATTCATGAGATCCTATCTCAAAAAAGCCCTTCACAAAAAAAGGGGCTTTTGGAGTAATTCAAAAGGTAAAAGTGCCTGAGTTCAAACACCAATGCTGCACAAAAAAAAAAGGCAGATTTTAAATGCATCGTTTACTCTTAGTCATACGTAAAAGCAAATTATAACCAAAATATTAAAGGAGTTTCTACCTCAACTGAAATGTGTATCAGTTAAATTCTGCCACAAAGCAAAATCTATATACAGAAATAGCCAACTCCATTACTGTGTTACTAACAAGGAAAGTCATTCAGGAAACGCTCCTAGACATTTAAGAATAAACAAAGTCAGAACATCTACCTGCTACTCGTGCCAGGGGCTTAACATTGAGCCTTTTGGCTGCATCTGCAGTCATCAGAACCACAGCAGCTGCTCCATCATTCAGTGTGCTGGCATTGGCAGCTGTGACTGTGCCTGAAAGCAGCAATGTACATGAAATCAAAACATTCCTTCACTGAATTCATTTGGTTCAATTGAACAAATACCTGCAGAGTATTTTCTGGGTCGCTTAATGTATGAAAAAATTACAAAATGGATATAGGTGATTTCTTCCCTCATGAAACTCTTACAAAGCTGGCTACAATTCACTGTAAGAGTGCCAGCAACGTCAGTGTTTAGTGACAGTTTTCTCAAAGCAAGCTCAGATACATGGAACCATGGCACTGGGTAAATGCTAGTGAACAACTCTTCAAAGACAGGGACTAGTTCATGCTTTTCTTGCTGTCTATGTTAGATAAGCAGAGTTATAGAGACACTGATACAAATCAGTGTTAAAGTCAGATATTCTCTAGAATCACTTGAAGTTAAATGTCAGTGGATACTAAAAACCAACTGAACTACACTTATGGGAATTTTGTGGCACACAAATTGATAAAACTTTTTTTAATTTCAATGGAGACCCTATAACAGCCAAGTATTGAACTTATTAAAACATACTCTTGCAATACAAACTTGGAACTCAGAAATTCAATCAGGGAAGGAGAAATAACTGACTTGATCATAATTACACAACTGCAGAAGCAGAACTCATCTTTTATTTAGAAATGTAGGACTGGGCATAACTACTCAGTGGTAGACAGCTTGCCTAGCATGTGTGAAGCCCTGAGTTTGATCCCCAGCACCCCCTCCCAAAAAGATACTTAGAACATTGAGATCCCAACAGCCAACAGTTACTGAGGACAGACACCAGGCCAGGCACAAAAGATAGCCCAGTTACACCTTAGTCCTTAAGGAGTTTACAGACCTAATAGGTACACTTGACTGTCAACTCACAATAAACTTTTGACATGACTGCACATGAAAACAATTCTATACTCATGTTTATACAATCTCTTCCCTAGGATTTATATATTTGAAGGTATAAACTATTAAATAACTTTATACTTTTAAGATTATTTGGTTAATTTTACTTCTTCAATTTGATACATTGAAAATGTTAAATGACATCTAGAGTTTTTACATTTTCTTTTAAATTCTGAGGCAAGTCCAAGAATAAATGGTATGTTAATTCAATTCTTTTCTTAGGTTTTCTTATTACTAACCATTTTCTTTTTGGAAAACTGTCTTCAGCTTTGGAACTTTACTAAAATCAACACGTTTGTATTCTTCATCTTCTTTCACCACTATGTCTGGTTTACCTAAAACAAAGTTACATATTAAGTAATCGCCGCTCGAGACAACAGTCATTCAGCAAGAAAGTGTTGTATAAGGTGCCTGGTTGTCTGTGCCTCTTTATGTGCCTGCAGACCTTGAGCCATTCTGAATACATGCTCACCTAGAATTTACTGTCTATATTCTGTATCATATCAGCATCCTGTAGAGAAGTTTACTAAGTAGCTTATCAAAATTTAAATCTTCTGCACATCCTCATCCCATTATCTTCTCTTAGTCCTCTTCTATGGTCACAGACCCTCCACTAAGGGGAGACGTCTAGCCAACACTGGATAAACCCTGCTGTTTTATCATCCAGAGCACAGCAGTCACTCCTAGAATAGAGAGCTGTAACCTAGACTAAATTAGTCGGCACCGTGAATTTATGCTGCTGGAGCTGGCAATGCTTCTTTCCTCAGAGCACTGTAGATGTGCCCCTAGAGATGGAGGCAACCCTGTAAGGAAGCCTGAGAGAATAACATGTAGGAGTGAGGTGCCAAGACAGCTGCCCTGATACTGCTTAATGTCCACCTCGAATCCCTGAGGTGCAGAGCTGACAAGGTGCTGACAGTCGTACTTCAGCAATGGCAGGTGCTCCCAGAAGTCTTCTCATATGAATCCCCCTTTTTAGTTAAGTTAATGTGTTGTCTGTTACCGTCATAAACACATTTCTCAAAAATAATACACTTAGTGGATTATTGGATTGAAATCTGTTTTCTCCTTTATTAACCGTAAGCAGGTGTCAGTGTGTTCATCTGCGGGGAACAGATGACAATGTACTAATTTAAAACATAAACATAAATTCAGCAATACATAAAATCTACAAATTAAAATCAAAACAAGAAAAAATGGTTTTAAAATTTATTTTGGAACACTAGCCCTCTACCTTTCACTGTGATTGTGACAGGTATAACTTCGTCTCCAAATTTTCCAGCTTCCCACGCATCTTTGCTCCTGGTGTAAGAGTTAATAGCATAGATATCCTGCTCATCTCGTGTGATACTCAGCTTCTTTGCAGTATTCTCCGCACAGTTACCCTGATGAACGTACAATTTTTAAAACTAATTACATTTGCATAACTCAAGAAAACTGTAGTTGGCAGTTTCTTAACATATACTTCCTTCTGTACTAGGTTACTTTTCATTCCTGCTTTATCTTGAAATACTTGCATTAGTCACAGTTGCTATTTTAGGAGTCAGAAAATGCCGTATTTAAGTGTGGGGCAATTTAACAATTGAGCTATGCTGATGCAAGAGCATAGAAAAATATTTTCCTCAAGTGGAATGGCTAAAATGAACATTTATAGAACCCACCTTATAGTTCAGTTTCTAAATACATTAAGGAAAATCAAGTGTCATACATCAGATGGCATTCCCTAGTAAACAGAATATTTACCATATGAATTTTATTGTAGACATCAGTTAGCCCATCCTTTACAATCAAATCTTCAAGTTTTATCCCACCGTATGGTGTTGCTCCTCTGTTCATTACATATGGAACATTGGACATGCTTTCCATCCCACCTGCCACCATGACATCCTGCTCAGCAATGAAAAAGAATAATGTGAATTCAGAGTTGTAACCCCATTGTGCTCTACACAAGTACTCAACATGGATTTATTTGTTACACAGTGAATACCCTCTTTACCACTTTACCCTGATGAAAGGAAATGGTATAAAATGTGTAATGAGAATTAAGATTAGAATCAGACATTAAAAAGAATGCCAAAAGAAATCTTTCATGTTAGATCAATTTCTAAAATTATTCTAACCCTTCATTGACTCTGCTAAAAATTTAATTTCTTCTAGAAGATTAGAAGTAATCAGTTCTTAGAAATAATCCTACTTCCATGACTGAAATCCTTATCAACTCTAGCTGGACAGCTGTAATAATTTTCTAATTGACCTTCTGACACCTACCCTTTCCTCACACTAAGGCATCTGAGTCATTTTGGCTACAATGCATGTCTGATCATTTTACACTTTAAGGAACTTCTCAGAATAGAATAAAGACACACACTACAATCTGCCTTCTCTTTCTCCCTTGTCAATCTCATTACCTAGACCTACATTTCAAGTAACATAAAACTAGTTAAAGCTTTCCAAAGGTACAATGCTCATTCACACATCTCCACACTTGCTGACAAATCTGCAAATCTTTTAGGAATTTTTTCCAAGAGTCTTGCACATGAAGAGATTTTTCAGTGTTTTATTCAGCACTCTATCTCTGGTGACTCATAATAAATGCTCAGCTACTAAGGAAGAACTAAGATTTGAAGTTAGCTGGGCTCTAGACTACGTATAACCACAACACTGCACTATGCTTCTATCAGTGGAATGGACTAAAGTATAAGTAATGCAAATATATACATACACTGCAGCAGCATTTAAGACAGAAAAGAACTGGAGATAAGCTAGGTATAGTCAGTAAAGACTTGTACAATACATTACAGTTTCTCATTCAATAGAATACTCACGTGTGCTAACGCATTTCTACAGATTAAGTAGGATACAGAGAGATTAAGCAACTTGCCAAAAGTATCTCTGCTCTTAAGTGGAAGAATTTCCAAAATGGATCTTTAATTTTATACCATTTGAGATTTTAGCATGTCCATATGTTGCTTTTATAATCTAAGTATCTGATATAATATTTCAGATATCACCTCATCCCCTCCCCCCCAACTGCTTTCTAATTGAAACAGCACAGAGCAGGAAGTTACAGCAAAGGTACACATAACTGTGGTTCCTGTATATGTGAGAGAATTTACAGACACCTCACAACAGTTTTTTACTCTGGATGTGTATACCCTGGTAGGCTGGAAAACACTAGATGAATAAAGATCTGTTTTCTCACTTTGGCATTAGAACTTTGTATTTGTGGCTGTCTCAGTCTCACCTTCATCTGGAAAATGAAGGCCCTGAGCCAATAAAATATCAGTTCTGAGTCTAGGTGTATCTCCTAACATCTCAGCATGTATTTATTTACTGAGTAGGTCTGATCAAGAGAAGACCTTGATCAGCCCAACGAAAACTAGCACAACATAACAAAGGAATGAGAGCATTGGGGGAACTACAAACCAGTCATTCCTGGGCATTCCAAACACCTACAATCTCAGTAAGACCCTTTCAAACCTGCCCCACTTGGTACTGAGTGTTGAATCCAGGGCCTCACACTTGCAAGGCAAGTGCTCTACCACTTGAGCCATACCCCCCAACCCTTTTGTCTGTATTTTCTTTTTAGTAGGGTCTTGTTCACTTTGCCCAGGCTGGTCTGGACCTTGCAGTCCTCCTGCCCTGCCTCCTGAGTGCTGGGATTACAGGCCTACAACCACTGCGCCCAGCAACACAAGACATAAGAGCTATCATTTTGATTCTGCATCAGTGGAACTGGCAATTGAGTCTCTAAGGCATGAGTGTGCTTTGATTTCCGTGTCTTTTGGGACTGGCTATTACTCTGATAGATGAAGAAGAAGGTGCATCTTACCTGGTGTCCACACATAAGACTTTGAGAGGCCAACATGATAGCTTTCATTCCTGAAGCACAAACCTTATTCACAGTAGTGCACGGAGTTGAAATAGGTAGGCCTAAAACCAATGTAAGTCATTCTTTTGAAAAACAGATACTTTTCAAACACTGTAGTAACAATAGAGCATGCTACAGCAATTCGCAAATTTTCTTCAGCCTATATTTTGTAACTTAAAGCATTTAGCATTTTATTTAAGCTGAAATAATCTCATTTTCACATTTTGAAAAACTGAAGTATAAAAACCAAAATTTATTTCTGGTACCTGCACCCAGTACTGCTTGCCTTGTAGGGGCTTGCCCTTCTCCTCCTTGTATGACATTACCCATGTACGCTTCTTTCACCTCTTCCTTTGGAATCCCTTTGAAAACACCAAAAAGGCATTCCTGTATTTTATTCAATTTAATAATCAGTGATTACCTAATATGATACTTGGCATTACATAGCAGGAATGGTTTCTTATATTTGTGAGTTCCATTTCTAACTATAGTACAAGAGAATTCAGAAATGTAGGGATTTCTGGATTCTCTAAGAGTTGTGTATAAAAAGTGCAAAATAAGAATGTGTTCCACTGAATCATTTTGTCCATTCAACACAAAAAAGCAAGGCAACTACTGACCTGCCTTTTCAATAGCTCCCTGAACTGCAATAGAACCAAGTTTAGTGGCTGGTAGTGAGGAAAGGCTGCCCAGAAAGGATCCAATGGGTGTTCTTGTGGCACTTACTATAACCACTTCCTGGCAAGAAAAAAGATGGCAAAAATTACTATAGGTATTTCACCCAAACAACCTTCATTAAATAAACATAATTCATATATGGTCTAAGGAAAGACTTTCATGAATAAGTAATTTGTCATCAAGGATAAAAATAACATTTTATGACTTAAAACCTAATAGAAAAGGCAGGGGTTGGGTTGTAGCTCAGTGGTAGAGTGTTTGTCTAGCATGGGTTTAATCCCCAGCACCACAAAAAAAAACAAAAAGGATAAACTAACACAAATGAACTCTTAACTGAACACAAAGCTCCTTTCCAGTTCTCAGGAAGTTTGAGGCCAGAAGCCCAACCAAAATTTAAAGAAACGGTCACTTTACCCTTATTAACTGCATAATAAGCAACTCAAACCAAAAGCTTCTTTATTGAAGGGAACACTGGGCTGGGAATAAGATGTGTAGGCTAGCGCGGCCAGCACCACTTCACTAGGACACACCCACAACCATAATTTCTTAGACAATAAGAAAATAGGTAGAAATACTCTTAAATATTATGAAACTTCTCTAACAACTGTGTCTTCACACTGTCTTCTACAACTTCGATTAAGTTCTTAGATAAATTAGAAAATTGGATTGAGCCAGGCACTAGTGGCTACTTGAGAGTTTGAGATTGGGAGGATGGTGGTTTGAGGCTAACCCTGGCAAAATAACCCATCTCTAAAATAGAGCCAAAAAAATGGACTGGAAGCCAGTGGCTCACATCTGTAATCCTGGCCACTTAGGAGGTAGAGGTCAGGACGTCACCATTCAAAGTCAGCCCAGGCAAATAGCTCAGGGGACCCTATCTCAAAAAAAAACATCACAAAAAAGGGATGGTGGAGTGGCTCAAGGTGTAGGCTCTGAATCCAAACCCCAGTACCGCCCAAAAGAAAAAAAAAAAGACAAGATATACAAAGTCAATTTAAAGACCTTATGATACAGCAAGCCCCTCAGCAAACACTAACTAGGTAAATGGAGGGATGACCCTTCCTGTCTTGTCACCAGCTGATTGGGCCCCTCTTTTCTAGAATCTTCCACATGGCCTCTGCTTCGTGCCACTCAATACACTTTGGGTCCCTGAGAGCAAGGGAAGAACACAGCCCAGTTTTCCAGGGAAAGTTGTTTTTCAGCAGACTATGGAGAAGCAGCAGAAATTATAAAGGGCCTACCTGAAAAAAACTGTATGGTAACCCACTAGTTTAATACTTGAATAGTCAGCTACTCCTAACCGTTTGCGTAACTTTGTGTTAACCTTCACGTATATCCAGGTCATTTGCACGTGCTTATTCTGTTCCATTCTTTTGAGACAGGGTTTTACTGCTCTGTAACCTAAGCAGGCCTCAAATTCATGATCACCTTGCCTAGCACAGGTGTGTACCACCACATCTGACAAGACAGTGCAATTCTATTGACATTTCCTTTAAATTCTTGACATTTTTAAACACAGTTTAAATTTATACTTACATTCAAAGTAGGTTTTGACACATAATTTCGCTCTGTGTATCTTATTTCCTGTAATATAATTTGTTACAATGTTAGTATTAATCTACATAATTTTATAATTTTCAGTGATGAATTGTGATTTTTTGTGCATTTTATATTTTTATTTCCACATTTTCCACAGCATATATCACTTTTGTAAATCAGAAAAATGACTAATAAATACTACTTTTCTTACTGAGAGTTCAATGGAAATATACACTTTCATTTCTGATAAGTTTGTACCTTAAAACTTCTAGGCTTTAAAATACACTTTAAAAAATGTAGGGTATTTTTTTTTTTTTGATTGGTTCAGTTTTTTTCTTTTGTTTTTTTGGAAATAAGGTCTCACGATATAGCCCAGGCTGGCCTGCAACTCAGTCTTCTGTCTCAGCTCCTGAGTTAAATTAAAGCTAAGCTCTAAATTATGAAATCTTAGAATTCCGCAAGAAAATTTTCATGTTGCTTAAAAAGTCTTTTTACATAAAATTTGCTATTTTTATCTACTTCTGATTTATGAGGCAAACACACTTCATATAAATATCATCTGTATTACCAGAGAAGTTCTTTTTTAAGCTCAGTGTGTTCAAGGTTGCAGGTTTGACCCAGCTCCTCCCCACAGGAAGAGTATACTTAGGAACAAGTGCCAACAAGAGAAATTCTGAACATATAGGGCACAGTTCAGACGGAGACCTAACTGATCTGAAACTGGACTATTTGCAGGACAAAGTACAAAGTGTAAAATTTTTCAAACATTCAAAATGACAGCTTGGAATTATCATTGATAGTTACAATGGGAAGCCACACTTCATGAACAGAGCAATACACAAGCCTATGATACCTAAACTTCCAAGTGACTGAAGAACTCAGCTTTTCACAGATTGAATATGCTTGGTCCCGACTGCACATAACTAAAATTTTCAATTTACAACACAGCACAGACAAAAAAGAAAAGTCAGTTTGAGGGCTGGTAGAGTGGCTCAAGTGGTTAGAGTTTCTGCCTAGCAAGCATGAGCCCCTGAGTTCAAACCCCAGTACAACAAAAATAATAATTTAGTCTTGAAATTTGATTTTAAAATGTAATCTTATAAATATTCAACGTATCCTCTATTTCAAAGAGGACTTCACAGTCTTTGTTGTGTCGTGGAGAGATGATGACTAAGACCATAAAACTATCTGACCATTTGCTTAATGATCATTTTGAGATCACTTTCCTTAAGAAAGCATTATAGGGATTTTGAGGTGTGTACAATAGGACCTTACACTCAGCACCTTTATAGTTGTCTTGGGGGGAAATGTTAACATTACCTATACACGGTCCTCAGACAGATTTTGGTAAGAATGTCAATGACATAACCAGCATGCTGTGTCCCCACCCCCCACCCTTGGTGTTGCACAGTGGTCTTCAAATCCCACTTCAGGCAAGTGCTCACATGGGCACTTCAGTTTTATGTTAACAACACATGCTACTTGTTGCTATCAGATTAAACTGCTTATTCAGACCCCAAAATAAAACTTCTCTCTTATGTCTACTTGGTACTTCTTAAAGCTTGTCTTGAGATTATGAAGCTTTGTGTTTGTTTTTACTGTCCCAGGCTTTACACGTCCACTCAAATGATAGTGTGATATCTACTGGAGGCCAGTCAACATACCTGAGCTCACACAGGCAAGACCCAAGTGCATCTGCTCTACAAATGGACGTCACTATCAGCTGTGTAAGAAGCACACCCTATACATAACCTATGATTTAGATAACCTATTCAGCTAAAGGATGCTAACACATTATCTGTGATCTAACTTTGAATAAAAAGTTCCTCCCTATAGTAAACTCACCAGTCACTATTTCCAGCCACACTCCATTCTCAAAGGGCTCCAAAAAGATCAACATAGAGTACCTCCAAACCAACTCCATTACCCAACTGGGTAAACCTCATGGGATTAAGAATGGACTGGGCTGGGAGCTGGAGGCATGGCTCAAGCAAGACTGAAACCCCAAGTTCAAATCCCAGTACCACCAAAAGAAAAAGAAAACAAAAGGAAGAATGAACTGGACTGATCTTAGCTGGCACTCTGAGAGAATGGGTCAGCTGGATGGTGGTGAGCAACTGAACTGAAAAGTAACCAGGGGCAGGAGCTAGTCAGCACCAAGACAGCCAATGCTACATAAAAAGCAGAGGTTAGAGCACACTGAAAGGCCCTAAGAAAGCAGATAAGCAAAAGAATGGAACATGAAGACTCAAGAGATCAGGAGAGCATGGCACACAAGACTACAAGAAACAAAAGCGATCCCTGGTTGGTGATTTTCTAATTTGGGTTCTAGCAATGCCAACTGTACTTTATTTCTTATCCTTGGATGTCCAAGAGTTTGCCTATTATATCTCTTTAAAATTTTCCCTATCTGGGCTTCAGGTGTAGCTTAGTGGTACAGTACCCGTTTAGCATGTGCAAGGCCCTGAGTTTACTCCTCAGCATAAATAATAAATAATTCCCCTTAGCTAATTCAAAGTGGGATACTAGTCCTTCTCTTTTAAGCCACTTAAAGTTTCTGGTTTGCTCTGGACCCCATCTCCAGTTGCCTTTTCAAAGATGGCCCATCCTGGGTTATCCCTCCTTCCTCTATATCTTTCTCCCTTTTACTTCTGGATCATTCCTTAGACATACAAACAGGCTCTGATCCCTCCCACCTAGAAATAAAGTAAAAACAAATGTCCTTTGACCCACATTTCACTGAACTTTCACCACATTTCTTAGCTCCCTTTAGGAAAGTTTCTCCAACAAGTTACCTGCAATGTTTCATTGCCCTCCCCTTCTGTTTACTATTCACTCCATTCAGAAATGACTTTTGTCTCTATCATTTTACCACTGTGGGTTCTGAGCAAGGTCAACAACGTTGTAGGTAGCAAAATCAAACACCTCACAGACTTTGGACCAGTGGCTGGAAAGTTTGGAGCTGTCTCCCATGTCGTCAGTGTTAGGCTGAGAACTGTATAGCCTCCACACAAAACTAGCTCTGTTTGATATTTACCCATATGCAAATGCAAAGGAACATATATAAGCACACATATAACCACAATAAATATATATACGTGCAAAATACAGAAATTTATTCATGTACATATATAGCTCTACTCACCATTCTGGGTGTTTCACTATACCAAATGTAACAAAATATCAATACACTATGGAACTGTGTACATACAGTGGTATAAATACATATTTCTAATAAATAAAAACATGTAAAATATGTTGAAAAAACAAATGTCACTAAAAAAAAATCAATTTCTTCCCAGCACTACCCACCTCAGGTGGCCAAGCCATAATCAGCCTCATGTTTCCCTTCATCTTAAACTCCCCAAACCCAGATAGTCTGTCACAAGACACCATCAGTGCTCTGTCCAAAACACCTACACTCTCCACTCTGCTTCAATTCCCACCACTGCCAAGTCCATCCAACATCTCTTGCTCTTGTTAATTGCCTTGTACTTGCTTCTGCTTTCCCTGACTCACACTATTAAAGTCTACCCAATTTAAGCACGTAAATCAGATCATATTGCTCCCCGGCTTAAAATCCTTTGGTGGCTTTCCATTGCTCTGGGAATGACATCCAAACTGACCAAATCCCACAAGGCCCCACGTGATCTCACTCCTGATCAGCTTCCCAAACTCACACTACTCCTGCTCCGTGCCAGTGCACCAGCCTCCTCTGTTCTGAACCCATCCCACCTCAGGACCTTTGCCATGACTCTGAGGTCAAGTCTTTCCTTGGCTTCCCATGGCTGGTTCATTTTTATTCATTTTATTGAGCCTAGAGGCACAAATGACACAATCCCAGAGTGATCTTCCTTAACTGCTCTATTTAAAGTTGGCCTCGATTTTTTTACTCTTATATAAGGTCATTTTCTTTGAAGCAGCCCTCACGCTGTGTAGTATGTGGTTCACATCTTTGTTTTATTATTACCATCCCCCACACACATAATGCAAGCTTCGTTTTTTTTTTTTCTTTTCGGAGGCACTAGGGCTTGAACTCAGCAAGTCACACTTGCTAAGCAGGTGCTCTTACTGCTTGAGCCACTCCACCAGCCCTTAATGCAAGCTTCTTGAGAGGACTCTCTCTCTTATTTACTGCTAACGTAATAGCTCTTTAAATATCTGAATAAATGTCAAAATTAGTACAACCGGGGTGCATGACTATAATCCGAGCATTACCGAGGTGGAGGCACAATGCACATGGGTTCCAGGCCAGTCTGAACTACAGACCCAGACCTGTAACCCCAGCTACTTGAGGAGGGAGATTGGGAGCATCATGGTTTGAGGTCAGCCTGGGGAAAAAAAAGTTAGCGAGTTATTGGTTGACAAGAAAGCTAGGGGTGGTGGATGTGCCTCTAATCCCAGTTACACAAGAGGCACAGGGTAGGAGGATCTCGATCTGAGGCCAGTCCCTGGCAGGATAATGCAATACTCTATTCCCAAAATAACTAAAAGTAGAAAAGGGCTGGGTTCATAGCTCAAGTGGCAAAGCAATTGCCTAACAAGTAAGAGACCCTGAGTTTAATCCCCAGTACCACCAAGAGAACCAACTGATTATGATGGTGTACGCAGCATGTAATACGTGTTGAGTGAACACAACTAGTTAGTAAGCTACACAATATATTCATTCTTCAAGAGCAGCTCAGCTGCACAGCCAAATCTGGAGACTTAACCAAGGTGGCATGCTTACCTCAGTTTCCCCAGCACCCTATGCACAGTTCAATTCCTAGATAACATGATTTTGACCCCTTCAGGTGACCTATTTCCCACCAGCTTGTGAATTCCAAGAAAAGATTCTGTTTACTTCCTATCTCAATGACAATCAATGATAGTTGTTAAACAAATGTGAACAAAGTTTGATGCTTACTAAAAACCACTGAAAAACAATACATTTATGAAACCAGCAAAATGCAATAAGAAGCTAGATTAGCAAGGGCCTGCTTCACATGAGATGGTCAAAAAAGGCTCTCTGACACTGGGCATGGTGGCACACACCTGTAATCCCAGCATTTGGGAGGCTGAGGCAGGAGGAATGTGAGTTTGAGGTTAGCCTGATTTACATAGTGAGACCCTGACTCAAAAAAAAAAGCAACAGAGCTCAGAAACAACTTAGCTCTGGGAAGAGTGTTTGCGCATAACAGGACGAAACCCATAGCAGCACACACCAAGTACAGAAAGGACAGAAGTGTGACAGAGACAGACTGAGCTCGGAAGAGCGGAGGCTGAGCTGAGACTACAGAAGCAAGCAAGAACCAAGGAGGCCACGCACAGTAAGGAGTCTGGCCTCTGCCATCACCGGTCACTGATGGATTTTATGTTATGGAAAAGCACATGGGCCACAGCATAGAGAACTGAATATGGTAGGCAGGAGTCAGAAAAGGGAAGGAGGCCACCAAAAATGATGTGACCAGTGCTAGGAAGGTTGCAGGAGGGATGGACAGATGCAAGTCAAGAGCAGCCATGGTACTATTTTCTCCTTTTACAGATGAGGGATGGAACGCCCTCCCCAGATCACACAGCCAGTAGGGCAGGACTGGGATTTCAGATCTAGGCAGTCTCACCCCGCAGCCTCCGTGGGGCCTCTACACTACCACAGGAACCGGAAGCAGCTGCTCTCTCCAAAGTACGCACTGCTTTTCAGTCGTTCCTTCTCTGCATTCTCCACTGATCAAGTCTGTAGATTCCATAGGAGACAAAAAGAGTCAACAGCTAACAGCTGTCAAAGCAACTACAAAAATCAGAAAATGAGTCTTTTTCAAGTTAATATTTGGGGGAAAGCAATTAGGTCATTCTCAACTTCTTAGGATAGAGGGCTTGGCATTTAGTACTCAAAAAACTTGGTGTGCACGGCACTGGTGGCTCACGTATGCAATCCCAGCTGCTTGGGAGGCTCGAGTTTGTAAGACCCCATTTCCAAAATAACTGAAGCAAAATAGACTGAAGGAGTGGCTCAACTGGAAGAGCGCCTGCTTTGCAAGTGCAAAGTCCTGAGTTCAAACTACAGTTCCACAAAAAAATGAAAAACCTTGTGTTTATGCATATTATTATCTGCATAAGGGAAGCAAAATTCTCTTACATAAAATGATGATATCTCAATTTTTTTTTTTTTTTTTTTTGGTGGTACTGGGGTTTGAACTCAGGGTCTCAGGCTTGCAAAGCTGGCACTCTACCACTTGAGCCACTCTGCCAGCCCTATTTTGTGTCGAGTATTTTTTGAGATAGGGTTTTACAAACTATTTCCCCAGATTGGCTTCAAACTTCGATCCTCCTCACCTCTGCCCCTCAAGTAGCTAGGATTACAGGTATGAGCCACCAGTGCCCAGCTTAAATCTTTTTCTTAATTACTTTCTAAATTTCTCTAAGTATTAAATAATTATGCTCATTTCAACCAACATTTTATTTTATGTTTACGAGTGGCTCAAGTGGTAGAGGGCCTGCATAGCAAACATGAGGCCCTGAGTTCAAACCCCAGTACAGCCACACAGAAAAATTATAAAATTCATTTGTTAAAATCTTATATAACCACTCTGCTATGTAAAATTCTGACACTAACAAATTGTTGACTTCAATAATCTTTGTATGGGTTGCATTGTCTTCCCAAAAAAGAAGTGCTAACCCCCATTTGGAAATGGAATCTTTACAGAGGCAGTCAAGTTAAAATGAGCTCATTGAGGTAAGACCCTAATCCAACCAGCGTCTCATAAAGAGAGAAAATGTGGACACAGAGGCAGACTCAAACAGAAGGAAAATGAAGTGAAGAGAGGGTTGAAGTGAGAAGCCTCAAACCAAGGAGCTCCAACCAAGAACTGCCCACAAACTACCAGAGGCCAGGAAGCAAGGCAGAGTCCCCCTAAGGACTCATAGGGACCAGTGCCTGCTGGCTTGGTGACTTCAGACTTCAGAGACTGTGAGAGAATACACTTCAGTTGCTTTGAGCTACCCAGTTTGTGGAACTCTGCAGCCCTAAGACACCAACACCCTCTCTTCCTTTGGACTCAGATGACACTGCATTCCAGCAGTTTCCCTGTCTTTCCACTCCCTTCACAGGCTTCCGCTTGTTCTGTCAGGTCCCCAGACCCCACACTGAGCCCTCTTCTTTCTGTCTACACACTCCCTCTAAGTGGGCTCCTCTGGGCCTACAGACCCCACTGCCATCTGTGACCAGAGTCTGTGCTTTGTCCAGTTCTCCTCAGTACCAGACCCTGCATCTAACCAGACAGTAACACAAACCCAACACTCAGCTCTTCTCTTTCTACCTCCACATTTCCTCAGGAAAACCCCACTGTCCACATACATGCCAAAGGCTGCACCCCCAAAACTATACCTCACTCCTGTCTCCCAGCCACATTACCATGTCAACCCTATCATATCATCACTATCACTACTTGCTTATCATAACATTCTGACTGTTCCTTTAGCCTATATAAAAATAGAGGTCCAAGAACTACAGCTGGAGCATGCAGAGTAAGTACAGAAAAGGAAGGGAGCAAAACCAGTGAGTGGATTCGTGACGATTCAACCATCAAAACAAACATCTATCTGAAACAGAAGTTAGTGCAGGGAGAGAAATACACAGGCATAAAAGAATGGAGCACAGCGGGACAGTCAGGTGACAGAGAAGTTAGCAACAGTGAGGCACAAGCACACTTAGGCTGTTGAGACCCAGAGAAGAACAGAGGGAAGACCCCAAAATCAAGGAGTCAGAGGGAAGGGGACTTGACCTTTATGCTGTATTCCACACTATTTCCCATCCCCTCACAGAAACTTCTGTTCTGTACTCTGACCCAGTTTTATTCTGGTTCTTTTGTTTTGAGGGTCCTTCTTCGTAGCCCAGGCTGATCTGGTACTTCATTAAGAAGCCTAGGCTGGCCTCAAATTCACAATCCATCTCCCCAGTGCTGAGATTATAGATGTGTACCAGCTTATTCTGTTCTTTTTTTTTTTCTTTGAGTGGTACTGGAGTTTGAACTCAAAAGAGTTTTATACTTGCTAGGCAATGCACTTTACTGTTTGAGCAATACCTCCAGCCCTTTTTTTTTTTTTTTTTAAATATATTTCTCAAGAGACAGTGTCTCAGCTGGGCATTATGGCTCACCTCTGTAATCTCAGCTACTCAAGAGATCAGAATGATTAAGGTTCAGCCCAAGCAAAAAGTTAGCAAGATCCCCGTCTCAATCAGTAAGCTGGGCATGGTGCACACTTGTGGCTCCAGCTACGTGGAAGGCCTTAAACAGGAGGAGAATCGAGGCCTGAGGCCAGCCGTGGACAAAAAGAGACCCTACCTGAAAAATAAAGCAAAAAGGGCTGGGGGGTGTGGCTCAAATAGTAGAGCATCTGCCTATCTAGTGCAAGGCCCTAAATTCACACCCCACTGAGAGAGGTGGGAAGGAGAAAGAGAGAGGGTGAAAGAGAGAGACCCAGGCTAGAACCCCTGAGCTCAAGCAATCCTCTTGAGCAGATACCTGGAACTACAAATGTGTCCCAAGGCACCAGCTCAGATTCATTTTCTTCATCAGGAACATTTGTGTTTGATTGTAAACTATTAAAAGTGTAAGCTAAGGTTCTACACTTGTGTTTTCTTTTTTTTTGCGGGGGGGGGGGAGGGGGTGGCTAAGCATACCTAGAGTGCCTAGTTCATCTGATTCACCTAATCAACAGTCTGAAATCCAAGTTAGCCCAATTAGGTTGTTGTGATTTCTCATTATTGCATGAAACTAACAAGCTGATTAAGAACTCCTCTTGGAGCTGGACACGGCAGTGCACATCTGTAATCCCTGCTACTCTGGAGGCAGAGGCAGGAGGGTCTTGAGTTCCAGGCCAGCCCCAGAAAAGCTAGTGAGACCTTATCTCAAAAGCAAAATAAAAACAAAAGGTCTGGGCATGTAGCTCAAGGGTGGAGTGCTTGCCTAACATGCGGGAGGCTGGGTTCAATGCCCGCAGTGGGGATGGGGCATGGTGGCACAGGAGGATTTGGTCAGCCTGGGCTGCAACGCAAGACCCGCCTGTCTCAAAACAATAAAAAAATAAAAACTCAATTTTCCTGGGAACACTTATTCTATTTTATGCAATGAAAAATAAAACCATTTAAGATCAAAACTGTTAAAGACCCTCAACTTTCCTGGAAAGCCCCTTCCGACTTCTGTACTTCAGTTACCTCCATCATGCAGATTTTTGGGGGGGAGCCGAAGCTCCTCCCACCTCAGCCTCTCTCGGAGCTGGGACGTCAGGCCGAGCCACCTGGCTCCACGCCGCCAGGATCGGTTGCAGACTATTCGCTCCCCTGGGCTCCCTCCCCTCGCTCTGTAACTGACCAGCCTGCGTTTCTCGCGCAGGGCGGCTCCTCTCCGCGCCAGCCGCCAGCCAGGTGTCACCGTCGCCCACGCCCTCTCCGTGCCTCCGATAGTGACGACCACCAGACCACCAGGACCCTCACTGACCTGCGTCAAATCCAGAACTCACTACCCCAACCACACCTGGGGTGCTCTACACTACATCTGGGGTGCAGGCTCCCTCCCTTCAAGGGTTATTTCAAGGGTCTGTCCCTACTGCGTTCCCTACAGGCAGAAGAGAGACCCCCAGCCCTCAAGACACCCCAGTAGACAGGCTACTTAAATGCCAGCTGTGAAGTATCTTCTTTTCCGATCTGAGTAGCCATTTTGTTCCCTGGTAAGTTTTACAGTGCAGCCGAGTAAGAGCATCTTTTTCTTATCACATAGCGTCTCACCCCTTGTAAAACCAAGGATTACTGGATGAGAAAAAGAAAAGAAAGTCACTCTCGACCACGGAGCTCACAAACTTGCTTTAAGGAAACTCTCGACGCGGTTTTCTAGGCCTGCACCTGTGCAGCCTCCGGGCCAGGCAGGGCCTCTCTGCCTCGGGGACATCCACCCGTCACAACTGCGCACGGGCGAGCCTCTCTTAGGGGCTTCCGCGGGCGGGGAAGGGCTCCCCAGCGCGAGCCCGACGTACCTGCTGCAGCCTCCGGAGCAGAGGCGCGCGCCCGCGGACGCTGCGGCGCAGAAGCACTGCCAGCACAGCCATGGTGGACGGCTGCAAACTTCAAGGGCAAAGACCGGCGCGCCCGCCGCCACGGCCCCAACCGTAGACCCCGCGACCAGCACCAGGCTCCGCCTCCGCGACCCCCTCTCCTCCAATAGCGGCCCGGGATCGCCAGGGCTGGCGGTGATTGGTCGGCAGCCCAGGGCGGGGCGGGCCTGGCGCGGAGCCCAAGCATGCTGCAGCTGGACTAGGGAAAGATTGCGGACCGACACGGCTTGAGGCCCTGGCACCCTGGCCAAGGAGCACCTGACCACTGCTGGTTCCCGTCCCCACCCCTCAGCTTCTGAGGTCAGTGGTTTGTGTGTAACCCGACGCCTCCGTCCACCGAGCCTGCCTTTCTCAATCGCACCGGCTCACGAAGGAAATGCGTGCCATTAGCTCCTAATTTGTGTTAACAGGATTTTGACGTTGTTTCCCGATAGAGGGAGGAAGATGAGGGGTAGAATACATAAAAATAGCCAAACTTTACTGAACAATTAAGGATTGGAGTAACTGCGAGGAAAAACACCGCTCACAAAGAAGGCGCAGGAGAAAAGTCTCAGGTCCATAGAGCAAAATTTAATGCTAAGCCGCGGGAAAAGATGGCGCAGCCCTGACTCTGGGAGCAGTGGCTTTTATAGAAGGGGGAGGGTAAGGAAGCTGGCGCATGCGCAGTAGTCTGGTTGAGGTGGGGCTGTCTTAGAGCGTGGGAATTTGGGGTTTTTTTGGTTTTTTTTTTTTTTTTTTTAAGGTGTGCACTTTATTGAACTGGTCTCAAGTCAAGTGTACAGGGAAGTCCTGGCCGCTGCTCCACACCTCAACCCACTCCCAGGGAGACCAAAAAAGCCTTCATACATTTCAAGTTGGGGGATAAAAAGGGGGGAAACGATGGCTGACCATTCAAAATAAAACAAAACAGAAAAGTGTTAAGACGAAGATTAAAAAATTTGCATTACATAATTTACACAAAAACAATGCTTGCGGCCTCCCCGGTGTGGACTGGGGGAGGACTGAGTAGGCCATTCTCCTTACAGGAGCAGGGGTGGCTTGGGAATTTGTTTAAGGGAAGGGTTGCCATTTTTGGCCAGTTCACAAAATGGTGACATTTTTTTCTTTAAAATAATGATGAGGGTAGGGGCTGTGGATCAGGAATTGAGGTGAAGCATCGGTCTCTTTAGCTGCTTCCTCCTGGCAGGGGATGTTGTATGGGGCAGGATCCTCAGGCTCCTGTGTCCTGGTGGGGGCCCTCATAGCAGTCCTCTCCTCTGGAGGGTTTTGGAGAGGTTGGTGTCCCTGGAGGTGCAACTGGTTAAACTTTTGATTAGCAATAGCAGACATGCAGTATGACACAAGGGAGGAAGCTCAAGAATAGGAGAGCAAGAAACAGGCATTAGGATCGGCATTGGCCAGGAGAACCACTGTGAAATGTTGTTCCCTAGACAATTTCAAGGGTCCTCCAATTCCCTTCTCCATTTTTCTAATTGTTTCTTGAGAGGTGCCGCCATTGGGGGAACCCAGAGTAGAAGATCCTTTTTGGAGAACAAGATGCCCTGGTTTAACAGATAATTGTTATAGGGTGGGGCAGGATCTGGTCTGCATGCTCTCTGAGAAGTTCCCTGAGAAGGCAGGTAGTCAGCCAGAGGAGCAGAGTCTGTTGGAGGCAAGTTTTCTAAGAGAAATGGGTGGCCATACATTATTTAAAACCCAAATAGGAATATTAAGAGGAGCATAAAAAGGTGTCTGCTCAGGGACTGCATACCTAGGGATCTAAATTCTGCAAAATCCTATAACTCCCAGGAAAAGCTGTAAGCTGTTTTATGGTATTCGGGTTGGGAAACAGAAGACTGGGTTGATGCATTTATTGACTCAGGGAGTGAGTCTGTCCCTTTTAAGGCCACACCTAGGTAGGTGACCTGTGGGAGGCAGGGGCTGTCAGGATTTAAATGTAACACTCTTGGATAAAAGAGAGCTTTAGCTCATTATTTTATATAAATTGACACTTTTAACCTTTTAAATGTTTGTACCATATTTAAAGTATAACATAACACTGTTACAAGGTGGTCATTTAAGACACATAAGCAAATATGTAAATGAACTCTGATTTTAAAGCTTGACAAGATCAGCAGAAAACACAAATGATTTCTTTGATAAAATCTTTCTCGGTAATGGTTTTTTGTAGACGTTACTCAGAGCAGAACAATATTAAGATAACCTTGTTATTTTATACACATAAAGGATTTGATTTTAGTTTGAAATGACCCTAAAAATCTTTTAGGCAACTCTTATACTCAACTTTAACTTTATTACACATCAAAGCTTTTTATTATACACTTTTAAAACTTATTCAGACCTTCATATAACATACTAAACCCTTTGATGGCTTGTCTTTATCCCTCCTATTTGAAACAATCTTTAGGATAAACCCTTTTTTACAAAATCCTTTCTCATCCAAAAACATTTCTTTTTCCTTTAACTTCTCAAAAAATACATTTACTACCTATCTATATCCTTTTTAGTGGTTTACTTTGTAGCTTGTATTTTAAAATTAACTATTTTAAGAATTTTAAATTTATTATAGGGGCTGAAGCAACTAATTAGTAGCCCTTGTTGTTTTAAGGCCTCATCATCCCTCAGGCTTGAGGGGATATTGTTTTGGGTATGGAAACTGTGAGGGATTTTTGAGTTTTATTTGAATAGGGAGGGCCGTCCTGGCTCACCCTACACTCATCTCATCAGTCCACACTGTGGAATCTATTTGCTCCTGAAGGAGGGGGCAGCAGAGATAGCTGCCTGGGGGGAGGAGAACTTGACCTTTTAATTGAGATAGTAAATCCCATCCCAGCAGGAGCACTGGAGTTTTAGGTAATGTGAGGAAAGAGTGACAGAAGAGGAGGTCTCCCCAAGAGCAGGCCAGAGGCCAGGTAAACTAGCACTCTAGGGGCTGGCCAGATTTGCCCCGAATGATATCTTTTGTCATTGGACTAGGGACCAGGAGAAAAAGGTAAAACAGAGAAACAGGGTCCACTGTCTAGAAGGAAAATGACCTTTCACTTCTCTACCATCATGACTACCTAAGGCTCCTCAATTTCGATATTAATAAGTGGAGCATGGACAGGACCCATAAATCCATAGGAGGTGGCACCTCGCCTTCCATCTGGTGGCATGGGCACTTAGACCTCCAGTGGTTACCCTTGCAGTGGGCAGGGTCCCAGTTGGGGGCGGGGCTGTCTCCCAGGCTGTCTCTCCTTGAGCATTCTCTGCAGAAGTGCCCCTCCCATCCACCATGGTAGCAAGTTCAGGATACAGGCCCCAGTCAGGTGGGGCCCTCTTAGAGCAGCAGTGAGGCCATGGTGTCTCTTATCTTTTTCTCTCCTGTTAGTAAGGTCCCAGACATACAGACATAGCTATAAATACAGACATGGCTAGCTGTATTACTTGGTTCAATGACTTTTTCCCTTCAGCCACAGTCTGAGTTTTTTACAAATATCTGGGGCTGACTGTTAGAAATTTATCTTTGAGGAGAAACTCTCTCACCTGTGACTCTAGGTCCATTGTGGTATGCTTTCTGATAGCCTCCTTAAGATGTTGTAGAATGGTAAGAGGATTTTTTTTTTTAGGTTGTTGCTGTAAAGTAAAGTTGTTATTTTACATTGACACCTGACACTCTGGAGAGCAGGTCTCTGAACTGTTCTGGGCCTCAGTTTCCTCACTTGAAGAATGAGGGATCTGGTCTAGGTTAAATTACTTTCTTCCACTATGAGATGGCTGAAGTGACATTAATGCCACTTATCTTCTTTACCATTTTTTTTTTTATTTAGTAATGCTGGGGAATTGAACCGAGGGCTTTGTACATGCTGGGCATACATTTTTTCATTGAGCTACATCTTTATCCCCAAATATATATATATATATATATATATTTTTTTTTTTTTTTCCTTTTATAGAAAAGGTCTAATTGGACTATGGTATTGTAATTTAAGGAACCCTGTGAAGGCCACTTCTCTTGGTCACCCAAGGCATATTGGCCTCAATACAAAGCTTTTAACATCTACAAGCCAGAAGACTGGAAGGTGCAGATCCCATCTAGAAAGAACAAAATGCTAGGATCCTGTCTTTTAGCTAAAATCAGGCAGCCTCTTTAATAAAGGCTGCCTTTTTAACAAAGAAATAAATCATTTGTAAAGTTGGAGAACGGCATTCAGAGGGCATTTCAGACCAATAACAGTACCATAGGGACAACTAGTGTTAATATTTGGAGGGAAAAATTTATGTTGAGGCCAAAGGTATAGAAAATTTTAAATGAGAAGTTTAGAGACCACAGTAATGTCTATTTTGTTATTTCTGGAACTGTAACCTTGAGCTAACGATTGACTTACAAGGGCTGGGTCTGATGCCCCGAGATGTGAGGTGGGGCTAGGAACAGGGTGTGTGTAAGGCGGCAATGCCCTCCACACACACCCGGGACAAGCAAGCCTGACTGCCTAGGCCTAATCCTGCAGCCTGCCGCCCCTCCCCCCTTCCCGTGTACTCTGCACATGTTTATTCTAGGGGAAGTGGAGGCCGGCTACAGCCATCACCACATGTGGCTGGCGGCCCAGGATGTGCTGCATGCTGTCTATGGATTTTCTTAGCTATGGCAGGCGTTTTTGCTGTGTCCAGGTGCTGGCATCCTGTGCACAGGTGCGCCTGTTTGTTTTCCCTCCTTCCCTTGTGGGGGCGGAGTTACAGCATGAGCGTGGCAGCCACAGTTTTTGTAAGCACTTTTGATACAGCAGCTGACTTAAAGTTACTTTAGACTGAGAGGCCTGGCAAACTAGTTGGAATAACTTAAGTCATAAGGAACCAGGTTACAAGTTTTTCATGGGAGGCAGGGTCCCAGTAAGCCCAGGGAGGGGAAGGCAGACAGAGACAAAGGACATGTGGTGAGACCATGGAGGAGGCAGAACAGGTGCACTGACATCTTAGGTAAGGGAGGGGAATGCAGAGCCTGGAGGCATGACACACGCCTGAGGGATCAGCCATCACCTGTGCCTCTAGGTCACTCACATTGACTGGTACTGGAACACTTTCAGCAAAATGAAAACTCCACTCTCTGGTCACTGTCTCAGGGTAAAGGGACATTAGTTGGGGGGGGGGGAAGCAGTCATCAGATGACATACTCAAACAGGACTCTGCCAATGTAGCATGAGGCATACCCGAATAAATCCTGGGCTTGGTCTCAGCCCACAGGAAGGGAGCATGAGCTCTTCAGAGCTGGAACTGCCTTGAGGCCAGAGTTGGCAAGGAGTGGCTTGCTTAACTCCATGATGGGGAAAGTTTCTTAGGAAGATAGGAGGAGATAGGCATGGTAAGCAGTGCATGAAGTCTGTTTAAATGGGGAAGGAGGGGGTTTGGGAGAGGATTTAGGTTCAGTTGATTTAGAAACTGGTTTACAGCCTAATAGAATCTGCGCAGGGGAACAGAAAGTACAGAGGGAGGGTTTGATGCAGAGATAGGGAAAGGATTGGATGTAAGAAAGTTCCTTCCATTTACCAGCAGCTCACAGAGATTGTATAAATCCCTTAAAATATTGGGATTGAAAGTGCTATTAAGTGGCCATTTGGAGGCATTGTCTAATGGGTATTGGGGCCAGGCCTGATTACAGAGAACAATGAGCTTTCGTGGCTTAAGATCAGGTGTTAGGCGGAGGGGCCCAAGGTTGGCCAGGAGACATCCTAATGGGGAATCTGAAGGAATTTGGAATTGTCCAACTCCCATGGTGAAGGCCTGACCTGAGGAGAGATATGGCGGGCGTCCCCAAAATATTAGGTCCTCAGTAAAGAGAGAGAAATGTGGAACACAATACCCAGAGGAACCATCTTCACCACAGGGGGTCCACAGTCCCTAGTGGGGAACCCGGTTCCCAGGACAAGAGTGAGCTGTGACCTAGCACTAGGGTTTTGAGAAAATGAAAGAGAGAGAGATCACAGCTCTGTGTGCGAGGAGGACTCAGCAAGGGAGAGAGGACCTTGAGGGAAGATTGGCCGGTGGTGGATGGAAGTTGGAGGTGCCCTGGGGTAGAAGAACTTCCCTGTGAGCTAGTGAGAGTGTGGCTTTTTTTTAGGATTGGGGGTCCCGGTAAAGCAGCTCAGATCCTGGAGGAAGACCGGGAGAGCAAAGTCAATGCCGGGAACTCGACCCGATTCAAGTCATGGCACCAAATGTTAGGAAAAATGCCGCTCACAAAGAAAGCTCACGAGAAAAGTCTCACGTCCATAGAGCAAAGTTTAATGGCAGGCCTAAACTGCCAGGCTGGCTGGAGGAAAGATGGCACAGCCCCGAGTCTGGGTGAGCAGTGGCTTTTATAGAAGGGGGAGGTTAAGGAAGTTAGTGCATGCACAGTAGTTTCTCGTAGGGGCGGGGCTGTCTTAGAGCTCGGGAATTTGTTTAAGGGTGGGGTTGCCATTTTTGGCCAGTTCACAAAATGGTGACATTATTGTTCTATCAGTAACCATCAGAATTCCATAAACATCCCCCCCCCTTTTTTTTTTTTTTTTTTTATGCTAGTCAAGTACTCTGTCACTGAGATACACTCCCAGCCCTTGTGTTTGTGTATTCTTTTTTTGGTTTTGGTGGGGTTTGGGTGTTTTTTGTTTTTTGTTTGTTGGTTTGTTTTTTTGGTGGAACTGGGGTTTGAACTCAGGGCCTCACACTTGCTAGGCAGGCATACTTGAGCCACTCCACCAGCAGAACTCCACATATTGACTAATATTATCCACTCCCCATCTAAGGAGGGAACAAATATACAAAAATGTTAACTTTCTGTCCATGACTGTACAAAGAGAGGTAGAGATAGGGGCTAAAATGGTATCATTATATTAAATTGCTTTCCTACACCTTTTTCTGGAGAATGACACAAATGTTACCTTCTATTATTCACACATTTGGGAAGTCCATTAGTAACTTTGCACCTTCAGCTGAGGACAGCAAATCTTTGTGGCCTCATAATATTCAATTCCTTCATATCAATTGTCATATAAAACAGTGAAAATACACAAACAGAACACTTCAACTTACTCTAAGCCAACCCATTTTTAAAAGTAAAATCCCCATTTTTATTGTGCTTGTTCAACATATTACAACTTGGTAATTGTGGAAGATTGTAATTTTCTTTTTGTCTTTTTTTTTTTTTCTTTTGGTGAGACTAGGTTTGAACTCATGCTTCAAGTTGGCATAATAGGCTGTGTACCATGTGAGCCACAGCTTTGCTCTGGTTATTTTGGAGGTAGGCTTTCACAAACTGTTTGCTGGGGCTGGCCTCAATTCTCCTGATCTCAGCCTCCAAAGTAATTAGGATTACAGGCATGGACCAGCAGAGCCTGGCTTGAAAGGTTGCAATTTACAAAGAAGACCACCAGTCCAGGCAAATAGTTCATGAGACCATATCTTGAAAAAAAACCCTTCACAAAAAAAAAAAAGACCATACTGTATGGTTATCCCACCCCACAAAGCTCTTTCAGTGTTACAGAGGTTCACTCTTGCAGCTAGAGGGTTCGGTGTTCCCTCTCCTTGAATCTGGGCAAGGAAGGCTGACTGGCCCCACCAGTGAGGTATGGCAGAATGATGTTATGCAACTTCCTAGGCTAGGTCCAGATGGAAATACAGGTTTTAAAAGTCTGATGTTTTCTCTTTCCTGCCTTCAACAGTCCAGCTGTGATCCCAGATAATGTGGAGCAGAGACAAGCCATCATAATACCCTGAGTTCATGATCCACAGAAACAAGGAGAGTAAATAAATAGCTATCATTAGGAAAGCACACTACCACTTGAGCCACACTTCCTGCCCACTATTGCTGCTTAAAGCCACAATGTTAGGGACAATTTTTAATATAGCCATAGATAAAAATACAAAACATCTTTAATTTCCCAGTCACTCAGCCTGGTCCCTAAAACACTCTGGTGATCCATACAACTAGCTCTGAGAACCTCCAGATTCAATAAATCAGCACGTGCTGCCACCTCCTCTTTGATTTCTGGGTTTTTTTCTTTTTTGTTGTTGTTTCTGGGTGGTTTGTTTGTTTGTTTTTCTTTATGTTTTGCAGTGCTGAGGATCAAACCCAGGGCCAGACATGAACCCTACTTCTGAGCTACACCCCAGTCCCTGCCTCTCTCCCCACTTTGAATATCAACCTCAGACCTTCTCTCTTGCTGACTGCTAACCTTAACCTAGGCCATGTGCAAATATTTTCATGTCTGTATTGCTTGAATAGTTTTTGAAAGAAAGTGATTACAATGTATGCCAGTACTCGAGCTTTGTATGAATGTGAAATGCATACTTTATGTGCCCTGCTGGTAGAAATGTCCCTTTGTGTGATTGCCAAAATGTTATGTGGTTTGAAGTGTTGCAGGCTGGTGTTGAGGGTCCTTGCCTTCACAGGCCAGAGAACTGGCTCGTGGGGCAGCTGATTGACTTGTGAGCCAAAGCTGGTACATGAAGAAGGATTTATTAGAGAGAAAGGAAAGGCTACAGCTATAGCAGTGCAGCAGAGCCCAGAAACTGGCGGCTCCCTGCTCAGCTAAAGGCTTGGGTTTTTATGGACGTTTTAAATCTGGGTTAGGCGGGTTCTTTTCACTGGCTGTGGATTCACAGGCTTTCTTAGGTGAACTGGTTTGTTTTTCCCCTTATTGGGGGAGGGGAAACAATCTTGAGAGCAGTTTGCTCATCAGCCCTGTGGCTGATCTATGAGACCCTGTATCTCCTCTTTAGGATGCAGAAATGCAGATTTACACCTCCTTCTCAGGATGCAGGAAGTGATAGTGCTCTCCATGGGGGGAATGGGATACTCACTCATCTGCCTTAAGTCTTCAGACCCAACACACAGAATATATAATATTTCTAACTGAAAAAGATGAATGTTTAAATGAATAACAAAAAACTTAAACAGCTCATCTGACCTAATAAATAGATTACCGGGATGTTTTGTTCGGGGTTCTTTTTTGTTTTGCTTTTCTTTTTGAACTGGGTCTCACTATGTAACCCGGGTTGGCTTCCAACTAGCAATCCCCATGTCTCAGTTCTCCCAGGTGCTAGTATTACAGGTGTGCCCCACCAAGCTTGGCACGTGATTACCAGTTTGAGAGGCCAAGGCTGATGACTAGACTAGGAGAACAAACAGTAAAAGATAAGTGGTTATAATAATAGCTACTTATACAGTGAATACGGACAAGTTCTGCCACAGTTTAATTCATGCAGTCCTCATAAGAACCCACTGGATTAAGGAATATCATTGTTGACATTTTACAAATGAGAAAACTCAGATACAGAAGCATGTTCAAGGCCACAGAGCAAGTAGCGACAAGAGCCGTAATTTAAACCCAATCTGGTTGCCAGTCTAGGCTCTTAACCATTCACTAGTTTTGCCTTAGGAGAGACCCGCCTTAGGCAGGGGTCAGCTCTGATTGGCTAGCTCTGCCATTGAAGGCACTGCCAGGAAATATTGTCACTAGTTGGTCAGGACGGCCTCTGAGAGTTTTAGAGGCATGTGGGGAAGAAGGACGGTGAGCTTAGGGCCAGAGCTACCTCAGGCAAGCTACTCCTCAAAGCTGAATTTCAAGAAAACGAGACCAAGTTAAGTGTGGTGGTGCATGCCAGCACGTGGGAGGCTGAGGCAGGACAGTGGTGAATTTGAGGTCTGCCTGGGCTATAAAACAAACCAACAACCAGAATAATTGTATGACACTAATTGCTCCATACTTGGGAGCAGTTTAGACTCCTAAATGAATAAAAATTAAATCTGACCTTCTATATGCCCTTTAATTAGAAACCAATTCAGGTTTAAAGTACAGAATTGGGACTTAGAGAAGGAGGTAATAGTTGAAGGTGTTGCTGGGTGCTGGCGGCTCACACCTGTAATCCTAGCTACTCAGGAGACAGAGATCAGGAGGATCAAGGTTCAAAGCCAGCCCAGGCAAACAGTTCCTCAAGACCCTATCTTGAAAAATCCCATCACAAAAAAAGGGCTGGTTGGTTTAAGGTGTAGGCCTTGAGTTCGAACCCCAGTACCACAAAAACAAACAAACAAAAAATGCTGACAGTGTTATATGTGAGATTTGGAAAAAAGAGTATGAAGAGCAAAACTTGGGGAAACACATTTACATTTAGGTGGAGGAAGAGAAAAAAGAAATGTAGAAAAAAGAAAAATAGGAGAGAACCAAATGATGTTGTGATGATCTTCACCTGCCCCCTCCTCTTTCTTTTTTGGCAGTTTTCATTTTTTATTATTATTATTGTTATTTTGATGGGACTGGGAATTGAACTCCAGGGCTTCACACTTACAAAGCAGGCACTCTACCCTGAGCAACACCTCCAGACCTCCTCTTCCTTTTCAATCTGTGACTATGCCCCATTCCTACCTGAGGGAAAGCCATGGTCCATCCAGAGGTGAAGCAGAACCATCACTGCAGTTCAGGAGAAAGACAAGAAAGGTCCAAGAACCCATTTTCCTACCCTCTCCTAATACTAGTTAAGTAGAATTTGGGGTGAAAAGCTAGAGCCGGAGAGGATTAGCTGCTGGTGAGTGTCCCTGAGACAAAACCCAAAGACCTGCCTCTCCTGCAGCCCAGCCACTTAGGAATGTGACAGTAGAACCAACCCCCGCCCCGCCCCCCCCACAAAACACACACACAATAAGTTCATTGTTATGAGAGGAGATGCAAATTCTCTGATTCAAACCAGCTTCTATGAAAGAGAAGCCCATATGAGCAACACAGATTCCACAGACTGAAGTGGCTGCTTAGGGTGTTAGAATATGAGGAGCCTCTGACTAAAATGTCCCTCTGAGTAAAACTGCCCCCCTAAAATTAAATGGAGCTGGGAGTATAGCTCAGTGGTACAGCATGTACTTTAGCATACTCAAGGCCTGGGTTTGATCCCTAGCATCCCGGACACATGCACACCACCCCCCCCAAAACTAAGCAAAATTGGCATTTCTCCCTTGTGGCTGTGAAGAGTATAGAAGTTGACTAGGCTGAAGCTGGCAAGAGGCCCCCACACCTGGAAAACTGGATGTCACCACACGAGTCAAGGTGGGAGATGCAGCCATGGCCATGGATGAGCACAGCAGGATGATATGAACTATCCTGGATGTGACTGGACTTAAGCCTAACTGAACTTGAATGAGTGTAGGTAAAAGTGTTTACATTAACATTTCTTTTCAGGTAGAATGGAGTGTTGGAGTTTAAATTAAATCAAATTAAAGAGAATTAAATAATTTTTGCAGGATATGAATTTGTGGGTTGTGATAATTACTCCTGCCACAGTAGGTAGGATAGTGTCTGAATATAAATTAAAAAAAATTTTTTTGGTGGCACCAGTGATTGAACCCAGAACCTGAACACACTAGACAAGTGCTCGATCACTAAGCTATATCCCTAGCCCACAAAAGTCTATTAAAGAGAGCTACATCTTTCAGAAACAAGTTCATCTTGAATTGTGAGTTAGCCACAATCGAGGAAATCTAGCCAGGTAACTCCCTCTAGTGGCAAAAACTTGAACGGAAACATGTCTTGCAAAGTAGTACAAGTCTCCATACATCAAATCTCCCTGTCTGTAAATGCCCAAAGCCCACAGTAGTTTCCTACAAGTGAGTTTTAGGAATATTAAAACAACAGAAAAAGTGAAAAACGATAGGGAAGTTAAGAAAAATGTATTATTAGATTCGTAAAAGATGTTTGTTATTTTTTTCTTTGGCTTTACTGGGGTTTGAACTTAATGGCATCACACTTGATAGGCAGACACTTAGTCAACCACTTGAACCACTCCACCAGCCCTTTTTGTATTAGGTGTTTTTGAGATAGGGTCTCATGAACTGTTTGCCCGGGCTGGCTTGGAACTGCGATCCACCTGACCTCTGCCTCCTGAGTAGCTGGGATTACAGGGGTAAGCTGCTGGTCCTGACTCTGATACTCATTTCTAATTAAGTTCTTCTATAACAAGCAACTTCCATCAAAGTTTGACTAGTATGTGTTAGGTTGAGTAGTATCTCGCAAAAGATTTAATCAAATGCTATTTTCTAGTCCTTATAAATGTGGTTTATCTGGTAATAAGGCCACTGAGATGTAACCAAGTTAATATAAAGTCATATTGGATTGACGTGGGCCCTAAGTCTCATGACTGGTGTTCTTTTAACAAAATAGAGCGCAGGAAGGGATAGACAAAGAGGAAGAGGAGACTGCCATGTAGAGACAAAGGCAGCGACTCTTGGTTTGTAAGACAGGACAGGCATGTGTTGCATGAATTTCCTGGAGAGACATGAAATAAACCTCTGGCTCCAAATTTAGGTAGTGCTGACAGCCCAAATAATAACTTCCAAGTTCAACTTGATGTGTAAATGAGTTTGGGGTTACCTACAGGGCAATGGAAGATTACTGACGGCTACATTCACCCAGAGTCACCTTCCTAAGCTCCCAATTTATATGTCACAGTAGAGTTGATTCAGACCTGGGTTTAGAACACCAGGCTTAGGTATCAAAGCATAGACAAAACCAGATTCTTGGAAAGTATTGTTTATAGGAACTCCGTCCTTTTTATTTTTATTTATTTATTTATTTGCGATACTTGGGTTTGGACTCAGGGCTCCATCTTGAGCCACTCCACCAGCTCCTTTTGTGTGTGTGTGATGGGTTTGTTTTTTAAAGATAGGATCTCACAAACTATTTGCCCAGGCTGGCTTCAAACCATAATCCTCCTGATCTCTGCCTCCTGAGTAGCTAGGATTAGAGGTGTGAGCCACTGGTGCCCAGCACTGTCCTCGTTCTTAACAGGGATTCTCCTGGTTTCAGCAAACTTTGTTAGACGGTGGGGAGGAAGATTATCTTGCCAGTCTGGCACATAAAATAGTGAAATGGTGGCTTGTTGCAATATGGAGTTACACTGGCTACAATTTGGAGGGCGAGTTTCACAACAGCATGAAACAGGTTCTTTCTCAGACTTGTAGCCACCAGAACCGTGAGAGAATAAATTTGTTGTTTTACGTTGCCAAGTTTGAGGTATATTGTTACGGCAACTTGAGGAAATGAATATTTGGTATTGGCAAGTGAGGTGGTGCTACAAAAACACGTAAAAATGTGGAAATAACTTTGGAATTGAGTAATGGGCAGAGGAATGGTTCTGAGTCTCATACAGAATAACTCTACGTGCCTTAGAGACAATTGGTACCAGTGTGCAATGCTTCTGTCACCTTAAGCGCAGACGTATGTTATCATTACTAGAATGCTGGTAGAAATATGAACACTGAAAGGTACTTCTGGAGCACATGCCTGCAATCCAAGCACTCCAGAGGTTGAGGCAGACCACAAGTTCAAGGCCACTTATAATTTATAAATAAATAATGGTACTTCTGGTAAAACCTCAGAAGGAAAGAAGGGCCATGTTACCGGACACCGGAGGTAGTGTTCCTTGTTATAAAGTGGTAGAAAACTTGGAAAAACTGTTTTGTTTTTCTGAGAATCATAGGGAATGAACTAAAGATATTTAGTTGAGATTTCCATTCAATGTTGGAGGCAAAACCTGTTTTCTCCTTCCTGTTTGTATTAAAATGCAGGAGAAAATAGATATAAATCAAGCTAGGAATTGTTAAGCAAAAAACTAACAAAGATTTGATTTGAAATATTCTCAGACTATACTGCAAAACATGAGAAGGTAGGCTATGAAGAGAAACTTAAATGTGTTTGGTCAATCAACTGCCAGGAGGATTGGGTGTACAATCATGAATCCAATCAGCCATCAGCAGAGCTAGGACTAGAGGTGAGAGTTACTCCCGAAGGCTCTGTGCAGAGCTCTCACGTCTAATGGTGTAGATTCCGGACACAGAGACGATGAGCAAGCTATTCTGAGAATGTTACGCCAGCAGGAACACTACCAGCCTGGACATAAAGTGGTAGAAAAAGAAAAGAGTGACAACTGGGGATGTGGCTCAAGTGGCAGAGAACATGCCTAGCAAGAGTGAGGCTGGTGAAGTCAGAATGCTTCCTAGGGCAGAGCTGCGGGCAGAGTTCAGTTACTCAGGGCTGATGTAGAGGAGGTGTTTGTTAATGCAAAGCAAAGTGAAATTCAAGCCCAGCCTCAGCGCTGCTGCAACACCCACCTCAAAAAAAAAAAAGTGTGATGAATTTAAAGATGATGACAATCATACCCTAACTTTATGCTTTTGACTTGGAATGATCTCTCAGCCACATCTTCTGATGACTTAACTTAGGGCACTGAGGTATAAGCTCAATTAAGAGAAAAATGTGGTTGGTCAAAAATGGCAAAGATTTAAAACAAACAGTCTTACAACACTACTTACTAGTCTACATTTAGATACATTCAAAACTGCAGGAAAGAGCAACCCAGCAGTTAGTCAAGGTATATCCTTAAGCAGAGTACAAATGTTCTTCTCCTTCAGTGACCACAAAAGCAGTAGCAGTAAACAAAGGCGGGATCTAGAGACAGATGGGGACACGCTGAAGTAGATGGAAGTACACGTTGGCCTGCAGAGAGAAAACCTGGGTGGAAGAGCACGGAGCAGCAACACGCAGACAGTGCAGAAGCCATGGAAATAACGAATCACCCAGGGAGTCCACGATGCTTGGCCAGGGTGGAGAATCCCATGGTGAAATCCTGGGTGCACAAGCAAAAGAGCCAGGGGACAGTACTGAGAAATCTGAGAAAGCAGTGACAGGAGAGAATAGTGGCTCAAAGCCAAGGTATGAAACAAACTTAACTGAGAGCGCTGAAAGTGCAAATGCTACAAGGAAATCGAGTAAGAGGAAGATGAAAAACTGCATTCCCAGTTAAGTCCTAGAGAGGTCAATGATGATGATGGCGAGAGTAGTAGACATCGGCCAGTGAGTACCAACTTGAAGAAATGTAGACGGTGTGACTGCGGACGATTCTCGCAAGTTTATCAGAGAAGAGGAAAATAAGGTCACAGCATGATCCAGGTAGGGGCAGAGGATATTTTTAAAGGCTGATGGATGCATGAGTGTTTGTAGGGTAGTGGTTTTTCAAGCTTCATTGTATATCAGCATCACATGGATGGCTTGTTGCAATTCACATTTCTTCTGAGTCAGGTCTGGGGTGGAGCTCAAGAACTTATACTCCCAATTAGCTCCCAACTGACAACAAAGCTACTGTTCTGTGCACCCAAACTGCGAACCACTGTTATAGACTAGGAAGGAAATAACTAAAAGGAGCATGTGTGGATCACGTGAGGGACGTACATACTTAGGGAGCAAATCACATGAAGCAGGACAGGACAGGATTCAAAAAAAAAAAGGTAAATATTTAGCCTTGATTAAGAAGGGAAGTATCACTTCCTCTGAACCAGGTAGGTAGATGAAGTACCTATTAGGGGTAAAGTTTAGAGACAAGGGAAAGCAAGTTATAAAATTTAAGCCTGAGGCCTTATTTTTTATTTTATCGTGGTGCTGGGGTTTGGACTCAGGGTTTCATGCTTGCTAGGCAGACTCTACACTGCTTGAGCCACATCTCCAAGCCTTATTTTTTCAAAGCAAGATCATCTACTGAGAATGAAGGAAGTAAGGTGGAGTGGGGGGGAAATTAAATTCTACACTTACCAGCTATTGAAAAAGAACCATGTAAAGGTACCCCCAAGCCCCATCCCTACTGGCACAATTGTGATCTCTTCACAAGGAGCGTTCATTTTCAAATCTAGCAGAGCTTTGCCTTCCTGGTTCCTATTGGCTAGCCATCAACCACCACTTACTGCTGGAGAAAAACCCAAGTTAAGTATCAGTCTGTTTCAGGAATCACAACACGCTGAAGGAAATACTGCACTTCCTTCATAATTAAATGAAAATATCAAAAGTGATTAACAGCCGGGCAAATCCATGAACAGGGAGAACAGATGTTTTGATCCATGTGACACTGGGCATTCATTCCCACAGTGTACATGAGCAATCCACAGAACAAGCTGCTACGTTGCTTCACTTACTCAGGACCTTACTACTGATGATTCATCTAAAGCCCCTACTCCAGACTCCATTAGTCAAAACAGGAGTTCAATGACAAAAAGTTCCTATTTTTCTATAGCGTAGAAGGGGACATTGGTAATAAAATCTTCCCATTTAGAAGTTAGAATATAGGACTGTTCTCAGGCACACATGCTCTCATTTACTCAGCACCCATTCAATCCTATCATGTGCCAGGTTCCTTTAGCGGGGCTGAATCCAACTTGGTATTTTGGGGAGTCTTTAAAAAAAAATACATCACAAATACAGGTTGAGTATCCCTTATCCAAAATGCTTGGAACCAGAGGTATTTTGGATTCTTGAATATTCATGCATATAATAGTGGGGTATCTTGGACCCAAGTCTAAATATAAAATTTCATATATACCTTATAAAGTGCTATATACTAAGCTATGGTCCCAGCTTATACAGTATTTTTGGTGTTCTTGGATTCTATGACTGATCATTTGAGATCAGGTATGGAACTTTCCACTTGTACTGTTACAATGGCACTAAAAAAGTGGGTGGTATATGCCTGTAATCCCAGCACTTGGGAGGCAGAAGGATTCTAAGGTCAAGGCTAGCGGGGATACAAAGAGAGCTCCTGTTAAAAAGAAGTTCCAGATTTTGGATTTAGGGATACTTAACCTTGACAAAACTCCTTTAGTCTTTCCCAGGGCTTTGGAAAGGGCTTGTGCAAGAAAAAGGCCTAAAATCTCTTTGGATTCAGGTGAGTCTCAAACTGAGACTACTCTATTCAATGGCTTCATTTCTAAGTCAACTCCTCTCCCCAAATCCTCCAAATCCCAATGAAAGTACAAGGCTCAGTTTAAGGGTCATTATGAAGTTGTGTGCTTGTCCATCTGGCTGTCTATAAAGTATTTATTTCATGATGCCTACAGTAGAAAATAAAATAGGCTTGCTCAATTTAAAGAGGCATTTAAATTTCCTCAGTACAATTAGGTCCCTGAATGCAGCTCAGGTTTCATAGAGACTATCTTCTTTCCTTTTGACAATATTGGGGTTTGATCTCAAAGTCCCATGCTTGAGAGGTAGGCACACTACCACCTGAGCCACTCAGCTAGTCCTAGACACAGTTTCCTGATTATTAAATTGTTTATTTAATCAGTGTTCACTTGATCAGTAACTACTGTGCTTACAAAGCATACCTGTCAATCTTCAGACCTTGATACTAAATAATCTCTAGCTTTGAAATAAGAATTTCACAATATGTCCAAATGTAAAATAATTTATAACTTTTGCTTTTATCTGATGAAATATTTGAATTTTACTATAACACGGCCTGATTAAAGCATTCATCTCATTTAGGTTCAAACGTCTTGACTTCCTCCAAGCATAACACCAATATACTATCATAAGATAATTTCTTTCTTTTTTTAAGTTTTTGAGATGGGGGCTCACTACATTTCCTAGACTGACCTTGAACTCCTGGGCTCAAGTGACTGATTCTCCAGCCTCAGCCTCCCATGTAGCTGGAAGTACAGATTGCCACCATGCCCAGCCAAAAACTTAAGCTATTAGAAACTATTTTATACTAGAACATCAATATTTTCTGAATATTTTATATTACATTTTTATTTTGCAAGAAAATAAATTATACAACTTAAAAAATAAAATTCAAAAATTAAGCAGTTCATCAAAATATTTCAGCCTACTGCATACAGAAACTGCTCCCAGTGACAGTCGTCCAGCATTATCATCTCATGTGTAGTGGCACACATTCAAACCCTCGTGACCATGAGGACAGAACACCGTTAGCAACTCCAATGTGTTCAGTTCTCCAGACGACATAGTGTAGATGCAGGAAAGCTCTCACGAAATGTTTATTTCATAGACATGACCTTGGAAGAATTTGTAAGACAGCATCCCAGTCATTTACATGAAAATAGAAAAACCAGCTTCAGTTTATGATAGCAAATCTTTCTGTAAAACTAGCAAATCTTTCACCCAAATTCAACTTTAAAATTTGCCCTTTGAGTAGGGCTAATGATATCCTACTGCAAATAATGGAAAATGCTTTTTTAACTACTAAGGTCATATTTCGTATTAAATTTAATATAAAGTGAAAATAAGCTAAAATTTCATTTTTGGAAATTTATGCAAAAAATAAGCAAGAAAATTAAACAAGCTGAAAAACTCAGGGACCCCTCCAATAAATGTAAAAATTGGAAGACTTCAGAGTTTATTTCAAGATCCTCATTAAATTACTAGACAATGTTTTAATACCTATTTAATTGCTAGCATAAAAATTATTCTGCATTACTGTTTTACAAATTTGGTTTCCCGTCTACTTAACTCTGGCAATTAAGTGGCAACAGAGGTTAACATTTTCAGATGGCTCATCTTTTTCTTTTTGAGACAGAGGCTTGCTATGTAGCCCAGGCTAGCACTGAACTTGCAATCCTCCTGCCTCAGTCTCCTAAATGCTGGGATTATAGGTGTGCACCACCATTCCTAGCACAGTTGGCTCCATCTTTAAATTACAAGATGAGTATTCAAAACTTAAATTAACCTGAGGTGTCCTCCTGCCATACTACTCATTAAAAAAAAGGGTTATTTTTGGTGGTGGGGTGGGGAGGGCTGGATTTTCCTTCCCTTAACCATGTCAGGTTTCACCCCTGCTTAGCTAGCAACTAATGTTAAGTATATACTGGAGAAAGGAGACCAAATAAAGAATATTGTGATTCTGTACCTTTAACAAATTCCAGGTAAGATTTTTTTTTTTCAGATTCTTTTTTTAAAATTAGCAAATCTATTATCAACACATAAAGAAAATTCAACAATGGTATAGGCATCTTGTCAACTAAATGATTTTCACATTCAGAAGTAGTTAAACTTTTGTATACATACCAAAAAAAAAAAAAAAGATGAAAACTGTACTTCTACAGTATTTGCTGTTGTTCATTCCCTAAAGTACAATTAGGACATAATTAATTCACTATTAAAAAATTTATAAAAATTTAATAGAAAACTTTGATATGGATTTAGTGTTACCCACTTTGCATTAAATTTGCCTTAGTAAATCAAAACATCATGGCTCTCATTCTTAAATGACCAAAAAAGATTAGAAATTCCAAAGAAGTTCTGGAACAATTATGGTTTAAAACACAAATCTTAAACATTAGAAAATGCCCTGTAATTTTTCTCCCACTGTCTCCTTCTTTGGATTCTGGCATTGGGACAAATATGCCAATACCAAGCTTAAACGTAAGGGCCACCATCATTACAAAATTATTTCTCCTAAATTTCAAATGTATCCACAGTTAGCAGTCATCTAATTAGAGAAAACAATGAGCACTAGGAATTCTTCACCATATGCTTGGTATAGACTTGCTACTTTAGAGCTGAAGTGCAAGATTTTAAATTATAAACAAAATTACAATTTCCTATGAGTTTCAGAACAGATATTTGACTGTAACCAACAAAACCTTAATGTCTTAGGTTTACTTTCCTTTTTTCCAGCAGGGAGCCAACAAAACTTGTTAGGAATGGGGACATATTCAGGAAATGCTCTTAAAAGCACGCTGCTGTGATATAATACTGAATGCATCTCAACTCTCTATTTTCTATGGTCTTCAAAACCATACTTTTAAATATTACTTAACATTAAAAAGATATCAAATAAACTGCAAGAAAAACTGAAACGTGCACCACAATGAGTAAAAATCCACGTCGAGCCATTCTTTCCAATGGGAATAAATGTTTCTCTTATAGTCCTAACATTTCCACTGCTCTGGGAATTCAGTTGCTAGCAACTAGTAAGTTGCTGCTTTGGATTGACTAAAAGGAACAAGGTAAGTGTTGCCTTCTGAACGTTTTAAAAATGTTTATTTTTAAAATATATAAATATATATGTACATATTTGGCAAGTTTACTGCTCATATTTAGATTGTAACAACTCTGCTTATGCTTTTCAGATCTTATGCCTGGTTTTTCTCTTCCTCCCTAGGTGACTGGTAAGTACTACTTTTTTTATAAGAGAACATCTTTCTTTTCAGAAACCTGAGGCTATAAATCCCTAATCATGAAACTTTAAAATACCAAAACAATTCTCTGCAACTGATCAAGAGATCAGCTCCACAATACATTATATCAGAGCAGGAGATTTCTGCACTGTTTTTGACAAATTTAGATATGGCATAATAAATATTAGGTATATAAATATTAAGAGTGTTAATAAACACACTTAATATATTTGTTTTGCTATTCTGACTCTGCAATCATGACCTATCTCCTATTTTTTAACAATTGAAGCAACAATTAATATAAGCTTCACTTTTTCAAAACAAGCTCTCAGACATATAAGTTTTTTAAAAAACTCCTATCACTTAACAATAAACAACTAAAACAGCAGTCTCCTGCTTAAAAGAAAACCAACATTTTGAGGGGGACCTAAACACCATTTTTGGATCTACATTAAAATCCAGTTATTAAATGAAAGCAGTGTTTGAACAAACACCTTGATCCTATGAAACACTTAGGTTCTCACTTACAATTGCCCTCTCCCAGTGTGGTGGTAACCAGTTCACTCTTTTCATCAAAAGAAGCCAAGAGTTTTAATTGTATTTTTTAAAACAAAAGATAACAGCATTTTTTTTTTCAGTGCATGAATATCTGAATATCCTTCCTTGTGCAAGTACATTTTTTTTTAAGAGAAGAAAAAAAAAAAAGAAAAAAGCAACAAGAACCCTGCGCTCACGCTTCCCAACTATATTTCTCCTCGTGAGTAAAAATCAAATTCACTTTTAAAAGTTCATAACGGGCTCTTCATGAATGCAAGTTTCTCCACAAAACAGCATGCTGTTAAAGAGTGTGCAACATGAAGGAAATACCACCATGCTAACTAATGTGATTGGCAAAATATAGTTGTTTTGTAAGGTAAGGCAGAGATTTTAATATTTATGTAATCAAAGTCCAAATAAATCTTTCTCCAGCTCCAACTGGGACAACTTTCTGCCCAAGCACTCCAAAATCTGGGTTCTTAATATTGTCCATGATATTCGAAATTATGCCATATATATGAAAGTGTTGATATCAGATTCATCTCTTCTGATGTATTTGTGCTCTATTAGCCATTCTATTTGCTCTTTTATCATTTTCTTTTGAGGCAAGAACATGTTTTTCAAAATTTCTACTAATTCAGTCTGCAGCTGAGCATTACTAATTTTCTTTCTCATTTTCATTATTTGTATGATGGCTTCCTAAAAGAAAAAAGAAAGAAAGAGTATTAATATATTAAACTAGCTTAAGTAAAGCAAAATGAAAAGCGAAGTTTTATGTATATATCATCTTCTATCCAACATCTACTAAAATGAACACCAATCTCTAGAGATTAATCTTGAAACCAGTATTTCCGTATCAAGTAAAAGTAAAACAAAATCTGCTGATCACACAGTTTTTGAAAATAAGGGAAAACAAATCTCCCTGCTAAAAGAAAAATCGTATCTGATATTTGGTATATTTCTTTTAATTTCTTTTTTACACAATGTGCAAATTTAAAAATGTATCTTACCTGAAGATAAAATATGTATATAACCTGGTATTACGTTAAACATCAACTAAGATACAACAAGCTACTTAACTCAAATTTTTCTTTGTACTACTTTGAAGTAGTTATTATTTTGTATAATAGTATAGGCAGATGGGTATCTGTTTTAAAAACCAGTTAGGTAGTAGCTGAAGTGAGAACACCTGCTTAGCAAGTGTGCAGTCCTGAGTTCAAACCCCAAATACTCATAAGTGTATCTCAAAAAAAAAAAAAAATCAGTAAGTACTGCCAAAATAGTTCACAAGAACTTATCTTGGGAAAACACCCAATACAAAAAAGAGCTGAAAGAGTGGCTCACGTGGAAGAGCACCTGCCTAGCAAGTGTGAGGCCCTGAGTTCAAGTTCTGGTACTGCCACCAAAAAAAAAAATCAGTAAGTACTACTCTTTGCATATTTACCAGAGAAATTATATGTTTGCTATAAATATTAGCTTTAGTTTGTACTGATTCAATTACATGCTTTGTTTGTAGTAAAAGTAATAGCAAAGTATTAGAAAAGAAATTTAGTGTAGCAGGGTAAGAGGAGGAAAAATGGGAAAACAAGAGAAAGATTTCCTACCCCCATGCAGAAAATGGGAGTAGAGAGACCCTGAAGTACATGCTCTTAAACGTTTTAAAGGGATAAAACATTTTTCTCAAAGCAATTTCATCAATATTCTTCTTAGTGATTTCCTTAATTACTATTAAGGTGTAATAGAGGTTATCTGAAAATTACTAAATATTGTTTTCTCTTTTACCTTTTCCAGTATGAGCCCTCTCCTTAGCTAATTTGTTTTAAAGAACATGTGAAAAATAAGAAATACAATTGACTGTCTGTATCAATGCATTCCACACCCTCAGATTGTATGGAAAAATGCAGTTAGGCCTATGGTGGTTGCATTTATACAAACTTCTTTTTCTGACATTATTCCCTAAGCAATATAGTATGACAACTACTTATACAGCATTTACACTGTATTGGGTATTATAAGTAATCTAGAGATGATTTAAAGTAAAGGGGAGAGTATGTATGGGTTATATTCAAATACTAATTTATATAAGAGACCTGAGCATTTGCAGATTCTGGTACCTATGGGGGGCGGGGACAGTTCTGAAACTAATTCATTGTAGATACCTGAGGAACCACTGTACTTTCTTTTAACATTTAATATAGAATTTTTCTGCAAATCAATAGGCTTGGGTGTCACGCACTATTCAGAAACAGAAAAATTCCTTCAACTCCCCTGTATAGATATGGTGATCTTTATACTGATTCAAGAAGGTCCAGTGAATTCCTCTTTGTCTCAATATATTCAGATGCCAGGCTTCTGATCACAGCTTACACACAAGGGTTTATGTCAAAGGTATAGATAAAAAGAAGACTGAAAATTACAGGTACCAAGGAGGAAAGGAAGGTACAAGTGTAAACGTTCCAATTTCTCTTCTAGTTTGGGTAAAGGTAGAGATGGTGACTGGGCTAAAGAAGCTAAGAGGACAGCAGAGCACACTGGTGCTGCCCTGGCCTGTATTCTGTGCCAAAGATCACTTATACTCCTGAATGCCTTCAGCTAAAGTACTGGTGGAACAGCATGATCCTGGGCCACATGGGGATATGGCAGAGTTTCCAAGAGCTCAAGAGCTCGAGGGCTCAGTAAGAGAGGAAAGGCAGTCAGAGCAGGAAGGAGGCCATGTGTCCTGCACCAACTGAAAAAAGAATAAATCATGGTCTGGTGGTGTGGTTCACGCCTGCCTAACAAGTGCAAGATTGACTTCAAACCCCTCAGTATTGGAAAAAAAAAAAAAAAAGAAAAAGTTTATCAGTTACAGACATCAGAAAGTGAAATTTCAAAGGATGACAGTTAAACCACTCCATTACCACCAAGATCAAGAACCCATTAAAGCTGTGCAGAGTTTTGTGACAATCCCTTCAGAGTCACTAAGATGCCAATTCCTCTCACCCTCAATATACCAGATACCATCTATGAAAACAGCACACAATGGGGATGGGTGGACTAGGATCAGAAAGAAATTATGAACATTTCCTAAAGATTCACCTAAAATTACTGAATTGGACATAATTATGGATTGATTTAAGACAAAAGAACTTCATTTTTTCTGTGTGTCTTGTAGTATGACTATACTTGTCTTCCCATTACTCATGTCAACTCTTTCACCCATCTGGAATTTGTCCTTGGATAGCTATAATCAGGGAGTATTCCCTGATTTCTCTCCCAAACATTAAAATTTCCCAATACCTTTTATTGAATAATCCACTCTGTTTCCATTAGATGTAGAAATTATGTCCTTTACTGCATAAGTTCATATATATGTATTAAATTCTGATTGTTTTTCCAATTATTTTCTACTTGGTACACTGTTTTATTTTTATAGATATTTTAATACATTTTAAATTTTTTTATTTTTTGACAGGAGCCTCCTATATAGCCCAGGTTGGCCTCAAACTTCTGCTCCTCCTACCTCAGCCTTCTTAGTGCTGGGATTACAAGGGTGCATCATCACTCCCAGCAATACATGTTACTGTTCTGCAGAACAAATTTCACCACCACATTCCTTTATTTTTTTATTTTTCCTTATTCCTTTTCTCGATCACTTTCATTTATATATTATGATATTGAGAATTTATAAAATTCCAAAAACATACCTAGTTGAACTTTTATATGAAACTTGGTATACTTGGCATTAATATGGAAAAAAATCAACTCTTGAAGTTATTCAGCCTTATCATGAGAGGAAACATTTTTTCATATTGAACAAAAGAAACCAGACAAAAGATACAAACTGTCTGATTCCATTTATACAAAAACCCAGAACCCAAAAAAGAATCAACTGAGATAGCCAGGCATAGTGGTACACACCTGTAATCTCAGCACTCAGAAGGTAGAAGTAGGATGATCACAAGTTCTAGGCCAGCCTGACCTACATAGCGAGATGCCATCTTAAAAAAAATAAAAATCAGTAACTGGGGTAAAGGGGGAAGATGGACTGGCTAGGAGACCTAGGGAGATTACTGGAATCATTAGAAATGGTCTGTAGTTTAAGTGGGTATAAACATTCATCACAACTCTTTCAAAGTTATACTTTTTAAAAGGTACATTTCTCATATATGCAAATAACTCAAAACATTTTAACAGCAAAAGAAAGCTTGATCTTCCTTTTCTATTTAAATCACTCAATAAAGGGCCACTTTATTCATACAGGTCCTAAACACCACTTTTGTTTAAAAAAAAAAAACTATGACAATAAAACATTATTTTGTACACTTAATATGTGATAATAAAAAATAAAAATACCTATAACTTTATGGTTCCTAATTTTATTCTCCTTTGAAATATCTATTCCTACATAGAAAAGCAACTGGTTTTTATATATTCAGTTTTTTCTTGCTACTTTATCATTAATATGGTTTCTAAGTCATGAAAAATTTTAATCTTTCCCATTTTTTACAAATTTTATTGTTCTGGCCAAAAGTTTTAAAAAATATTAAATAAATGCCAGACTGGGGCTGTGGCTCAAGAGGTACAGCACCTGCCTAGCAAGCATGAAGCTCTGGGTGCAAACTCCAGTATCAATCAATCAATAAATAAATAAAAAGCAAGAGTAGAACTTGGTTTTTAAAGGACTGTTTCTAAAGCTAAAACTACTAGCATGTCTCCAAGTGCAGTGGCTCACCTGTAATCCTGGCTACTCAGCAGGTAGAGAGTGAGGGGACTGCAGTTAGAGGCCAGTGGGCAAAAAGTGACGAAGGCCCCAGCACAGTGGTACACACCTGTATTCCCAGCTATGCAGAGGGCCACAGACAGCAGGACTGTGGTCAGGGCAGCCCTGAGCAAAAATAACTCACATAACTAAGGTAAAAAAGAACTGGGGGCATGGCTCAAGTGGTAGAGCACCTACCTAGCAAGTGTGAGGCCATGAGTTCAGCAGTACTACCAAAAAACAAACAAAACCAAAAATCAAAAATCCCCACAAAAAATACATACACACAAAATAAAACCCCAATTGTATATTAGTTTAAAATAGGGTTTTTTTTATCATATTCAGGAGATACCATAATCCAAGCTGCAAAATACTTTTAAAAGGAAAGGATATTAGGGGATTTTTGCTGGTTCTAAATAAGTTTCCTAATTACACATAACAATGGAATTAGAACCCTCCAAATTAAGTATAATTTAAAATGATCAAAGTACTTCATACACATGTATGAAAATAGAATGAAACCTGTTTAAAATTGTTGAAATGGAAGGGAGGATATGAAAGAGTACTCGGGGGTAGATTTGATCAAAGCACATTGTACACATGTATGAAAATATCACCATGAAACTGCTCTGTACAATTATCAGACACTAATAAAAACAGAGGAAAACAATGCTGCAATCCTACAACTACAACTGTTACTTAGACACGTTTATTCAGATGGGGTCAAAAGGAGATGTAACTTAAAACAAAGGTTTTATCCAACCAATAGATCAGAATCTACTACAGGCCAAGCCACACAGACACCTCTTTTAGTATTAAAAGAATTCGATCAATTGAATTTTAAATTCCAGTAAAATGAAAATTAGTTTTTTCACAAATAGGTTGAATAGCTTACATGCTTTTAAATTCAAACAAGGCCTTAAGATTAAAAAAAACAAAGAATTTTCAAAAGTTAGACATTCTATCTTAGTATTACAAACCTGGGTTCTTAATATTCTTAGCTGAACAATTCCTTCATTTTCTTCTTCTCTCATTCTTTCTGTAGTTAGCTGTAAGCGTCCAATCAAGTTGATTTTACCCCTTTTCTGAACTTTTGCATTTTTTCTGCAAAAAAACCCATGAATTGAGAATTTCACACTGAAAGGATTAAAATAATTAATACATCTATATCTAGATATATTAATTATCTCTATATATCTATATCTACAGTATCTGGGAAATACGATTTAGAAAAATCCTAAAAACTAAACTAATATTCACAACCATCTGAAGCAGAAGTAACAACCAACAACCAACACAGATTCATCTGAAACAAATCCCACGCTGGGCATGGCAGTGCACTACCAGCCTGTAGTTCCAGCAGTTGGGAGGCAAAGGCAGGAGGATCACAAGTTCAAGGCCAGACTGGGCTACATCGTGACACTGTCTCTATGAAAACATACAAGAACAAAAACCCAAATTCTTTGATTCCCTCAAACTTGATATAGCTTCTGGTAATGAGTGACTACACTCCTGTAGTAAGTAATAGGTAACTGAAGGCACCAATGGGTTTGGATTCAGCATTATCTAAGTGGATGTTCAGAAAAAATGCTTTGCCTAGATAAATTGGTTTTAGAGTACAAGAGGATTTTACTTTAAAGATAAATGTAGACTATGATGTCAATCACCAAAAAGTTTCCACGAAAAATATGGTAAAGAAGTAAACACCTGGGGACAGGGGAATGGTTAAGTGGTGGCTTCCTAGCAAGCTCCAGGCCCTCTGTGCAAACCCCAGTACCACCACCAGCAGTGAACATCTGTAGCTCATGAACACCCTCCCACCCCCCGGGGATTCTCCTCACACTCTGCCCTCCTAATACTTTTAATAAAAAACTAGCTGACAGGCTGGTAGAGTGGCTCAAGTGATAGAGTGCCTGCCTAGCAAGCATGAGGCCTGAGTTCAAACTCTAATACTGCCCAAAAAAACCCCTAAAAGACATAAATTTCAAGTGATGATAGTGTATAGTTATGCTTTAAATATGATGTAAGGAAAATAACTATTTTGATAAAAACAAAGTACTGAAATTCAAATGAAGAATTTTTATTTCAAAACAACCAACATAAACCTTACATTAAACTGAACTCCTGGTTCACTGAGAAGAGGGTACCTTCTGTAAAATCTTTGGGTGAGTTGACTTGAGGTTCATACAATAAAACTTGCCGTTTGAGCTTTGGGAAAGCTACTAGAGACTGTGAAGAATAAAGAGAAAATAATTAGCAACAATGGAGTACTAAGATCAATTCTCCAGCATGACCCACACAGGCAAGAAAGGATTATAAATGCAAATTTACAATGCAGACTTTTATGTGGCGCTTCCAAGAACAAAACCACATAAATGCATAAAGGAAAAAAAAGAGAAGGCAGAGGAAAGAACAGGTTATGAGGAAACAATAAGTGTTCTCTATATAGCAAGACAAGAAATTAGGATTGCTTACACAGGACCATAGCAAATACTACTTGTCAGTTTTATACCATCTGTTTCCTCCACAGGAGATAACTTAGAATATGCTTACAGAGTAGTGGTAAAATGTTACAAGCAAGAAGGTAGTGAGAGTACCTTTTATAAATCCTCAAAAGGACTACAGTTTTCTAACTCTTAGATTTGTGGTCATCAAAAAAATCTTTAAACATACTGTCAGCATAAAAATTAAGTGTAGTACATGTCTTTGGTCAGACTCCATATAAGTAACATATAAATACTAACTGAATCTTTCATCTTTTTTTCGTCCCTTTATCTGTCTTGGTAACTTTCATTTTCTTTTTCCCATAAATACTTCATTAGTGTATTTTCCTTGGTTAAAAGTCACTTTGAGAGTGTCAAAAATTTACAGGGGCTGAGTATGTAGCTCAGGATATAGTACGTGCACAGTGTGCACAGCACAGTGGATTTGATCCCCAAATTATTACAAACCAAGCACACATTTCCAGTTATGTGAAAGGACACAATTTTTAACACAAAAAAAACCAACCCATAAAGTCCTTCTTAGTTCAGCATCAGGGAGTTCAGTTGCAAGTTTCAGATTTTCAAAGCTGATTTTCTCTCTTGGTCTTTGGTTCCATGCAAACAATACAGCCAGCTGAAACGTGGTTACCTCCAAATCATACTGACCTACTTCATTCTTAAATGTTATCTGTAATAGATAAAATAGATGGCAATTACAGATTGCCATCTATCTAATAAAGTATCTGTTACAAGAGATTATATGTGAAAAACACTACTACCTGTCTTCCAATATCCATGCTTTCTTTCTTACATGGTAACAAAAATTTTAGCAGACCTTAACTGACAGCATTCCCTGTAGCAAAATGTGGCCATGAATCTGTGTACTGTCCAATGTGTTACAAGTAGAAATGATGGGGAAATGTCTACAAGTGGCCCTTATAGGAAGGTCCATCTCCTTTTCCTTCCCACTGACAGGAGGACAGACACAGTGGAAATCATACTGGATTCTATAGACAAGGGCAATCCAGTAAGCATGATGGTACAACCTGAAGACTATGTGCCTGACAACTTCATGGAACACATCCCATACTCCTGTTCAAATGTTTATATTTGAGAGAGGCAAAATAATCCATTTTGTTTAGTTAACTCTTTTGTGGAGTCCACATTCACCCAAATTAAAGGCTGAACAACACATCAACTACTTACAATTCCATTTGACATGAGATGATGCCAATGCAATTTCCTACCACTATGATTTTTTTTGTAAAATTCTTCTACTTCAGGTATCAAATCTTCCAGTTCAGTAGGAAGTGAGACAAAGACTTTTTCAGAGCTTCTAGACCAGGCACCAGCATTCAGAATTTTAATATTAACTGAATCAGCTACAGGGAAGAAAACCAAAAAAAATGTAAAATATAAAAAGTCTTGACAATAGATAAAATTCAAAGTAAGTAGCACAGGTGGAATTTTGGTGAAAAATAAGTAAGACTCTAAAAAGTACCCTTTTGTTTGAAAATAAGGATTTCCAAATCTGCTCTGACAGCTGTCTCTAAGGAATGTGGACATCATAATATCCTTAGATCTATTACTGTTGACATTTATTTTTAATTACTGGAAAATAAAGGTATTCTTTTTTAAAAAAAAGTTTTAAAATATGTAATTATAAAATAATACCTGGTAAAGCCAACTTATTATTTTTGTGCATTTCCTTAAAAGCTTGATTCAAATCTTCAGATACTTTTATGTCCTGAAACATTCTAGCAAGCTTGTTTACATAATCTGCTGGCATGCCAACTTCCTATAAAAACCAAAGAGACAGCAGGTAATAATTATGACATATCACTAGGAAAAGTTCTAACAGAAAACTTAAGATGCTTTAAATTTCTCTTGTTTCTTAGAACATTTACAGTCTAATACCTATTATATTTGATTCTCAGAAACTAAATGAGATTGCTCAGGTAGTTCTTGCTTTGTCCAATTTCAGTATGCATGCACTTGTCACCACAATATGGTTACCATCAGTTCCCAGTGACTCAGCTCAACCTTAGTTGCCACTGTATTAGCAAATGTATTGAATAAAGCACAAACTTCACTTTTCAATCCGCAAATTATGACAAGAGTATAGAGGTACAGGTCTGGAGGTGTAACTCAGTAGCAGAACACTTGCCTAGTATATGCAAAAGTCTGAATTTGATCCTTAGCACCACAAAAACGAACAAACAAAACCAGAAGCACATCCTGATCAGTTACCAAACACAATACTTTATTCAAAAATCTTACAGTCATTTGTCTATTCACTTTACCCACAGACTGCAAAGAGTGTAGTTTTGAGGCATCTTTCTCTTATAGTGATAAACCCACATGATACTTTACAAATATGAATATTCAAAAGAGGTATCTGGCCAATAAAGATCATATAAGTACCTCAAAGAAATAAAAAGTGATAATCTTGGAAATGAAAATTAAAAAGACATAAAAATGGAGTCATATAACAAAGCTGACTGTCAATACTGAGGAAAAGATGTTTACTGTCATAAGAAGAAAGCCAACAAATGCTATTCAATCTACTCTCCATGTACATGATAGCTTTGTTGAGATACATAACAACTACCCTAAGATTCACCCTCTTAAAGCACATAGTTTAGTGGAGTTTGGTATATTCAGAGTTGGGCAACTACCACAACTACTGAATTTTATTTTATATTATTTTATTTTTTTTCATTTTTCTTTTATTATTCATATGTGCATACAAGGCTTGGTTCATTTCTCCCCCCTGCCCCCACCCCCTCCCTTACCACCCACTCCGCCCCCTCCCTCTCCCCCCCCTCAATACCCAGCAGAAACTATTTTGCCCTTATTTCTAATTTTGTTGTAGAGAGAGTATAAGCAATAATAGGAAGGAACAAGGGTTTTTGCTGGTTGAGATAAGGATAGCTATACAGGGCATTGACTCACATTGATTTCCCGTGCGTGGGTGTTACCTTCTAGGTTAATTCTTTTTGATCTCACCTTTTCTCTAGTACCTGTTCCCCTTTTCCTATTGGCCTCAGTTGCTTTAAGGTATCTGCTTTAGTTTCTCTGCGTTAAGGGCAACAAATGCTAGCTAGTTTTTTAGGTGTCTTACCTATCCTCACCCCTCCCTTGTGTGCTCTCGCTTTTATCATGTGCTCATAGTCCAATCCCCTTGTTGTGTTTGCCCTTGATCTAATGTCCACATATGAGGGAGAACATACGATTTTTGGTTTTTTGAGCCAGGCTAACCTCACTCAGAATGATGTTCTCCAATTCCATCCATTTACCAGCAAATGATAACATTTCGTTCTTCTTCATGGCTGCATAAAATTCCATTGTGTATAGATACCACATTTTCTTAATCCATTCGTCAGTGCTGGGGCATCTTGGCTGTTTCCATAACTTGGCTATTGTGAATAGTGCCGCAATAAACATGGGTGTGCAGGTGCCTCTGGAGTAACCTGTGTCACAGTCTTTTGGGTATATCCCCAAGAGTGGTATTGCTGGATCAAATGGTAGATTGATGTCCAGCTTTTTAAGTAGCCTCCAAATTTTTTTCCAGAGTGGTTACAACTACTGAATTTTAGAACATTCTCATCACTTCAAAGAGACCCAATATTTACTTGTAGTCATTCCCCATTTCAACTTCCTGCCCTAGTTCCTAATCTATTTTCTGTGCTATTTCCATGCTGGAACCGTATGATGTGTGGTCTCCTGTAACTACCTTTGTTCCCTTAGCATTATAATGTTTTCAAATAATATTCTTTTAATTGTCAAATAATATTCTATTGTATGGATAAACCTGTATTTTATTCATTAGCTCACCAACATCTGGTTTCTATTTTTTGGTTATTATTCTAAACATTGCTGTCATGAACATCTATGTATCAGTTTTTCATGGACATATGTTCTCATTTAAGTCTGCTTAACTTTCTGAGGAAATGCCAATTTTCCAAAGTGGCCACCCTATTTTTATATCCCCACCAGCAATTATGAAGGTCCTAATTTCTCATCTTCTTGCAAAATTTGTTATCATCGCTTTCATTTTAGCTTTGTTGTGGGGTGAATGCTGTATCTTGTGGTTTTGGTTCAAATTAACTAATGACTGTTGATGCTGAGCCTCTTTGCATGCACATATTGACCATTTGCACATCTTCTGTGAAGAAACGTCTATTCAAATCTTTTGCCCATTTTTAACTAGGTTATTTGTTTTACTGGTTTGGTGTTTTTAATCGTTATATTGTAAGAGTTCTTTAGATATTATACAATGTCATATAACTTACAAATATTTTCCTAACTACTATTTTTTTTTAAGTGGTTCATTAAGAAAATTTACTTAGCTGGGCACTGGAAGATCATGCCTGTAATCCTAGCTACTCAGGAGACAGATATCAGGAAGACTGAGGTTCACAGCCAGCCGGGGCAAATAGTTTGAAAGATCTTATCTTGAAAAAGCCCATCACAAAAAAGGGCTGGTGGAGAGGCTCAAGGTGTAGGCCCTGAGTTCAAACCCCAGCACCACAAAAAAGAAAGAAAATTTACTTCAATAGGTACCATTTTGTTTTATATACTTTATGCTACATTCTTAATACCAAGCTGTAGGCAGGTGGCTCATGCCTGTAATCCTAGCTACTCGGGAGCGTGAGATAGGGAGGATCTCAGTTCAAGGCCAGCAGGCAAGTAGTTTAGACCCTATCTCCAAAACAAAAACAAAATGGGTTGGAGGTGTGGCTCAAGTGGTAGAATGCCTGCTTTACAAGATTGAAGCCCTGAATTCAAACTCCAATCCTACTTAAAAAAACAGTAACACCAAAATGTATTACTTAAGCACACATATGAACCATGTGGAACCAAATATTTTTTAAAATTTTACTTACTCTTAGCCATTCTACCATATTTTCTTCAATTTCACTATCAGCAGAGATGTCTAATATAAGACGTCGTGTCAAATGAGCTTTGTGATACCTCATAAAAACATCTTTGTTTTGTACGTATTTAAGGACCAAGAGCTGCAAAGAAAACAAAGTTACATCCACTTCTTATATACTTTCAGTCATCTCTCTTATTTAGATATCACCTGTCAAAATTCAGAAATTTATATAAGCATACACAGATAGAGTATAAGATGACTAAATTAGTCATCTCTAAAAACAGCCAGACCTGTTACACTACTACTTCAAAAGTTAGCAAAGAGCTGGGCACCAGTGGCTCACACCTGTAATCCTACATACTCAAGCCCTATATCTCTCCCTATTTTTATCTCTTTGTAAATATTTATACTAACAACCAGGAAACAATAACAACAAAAATGCAAGCAAGTACTATCTTTTCTTATTTATCTCTGGCTATCTATCTTGGGCTCTCACAGAAAGAGTGAAAAACTCCCAGTCTTTCAACTGTTTGCTCTTTAATGGGAACTAGAATTTAATTACCTAAAAAGAATGAAGAAAAAGACTGGGTGTGGTGGCACCCAACTGTTATCACAGCACACAAGAAATGGAAGCAAGGCTCGCGCCCATAATCCTAGATACTTGGGAGGCAGAGATCCAGGAGTATCTTCATTTGAGGCCAGCCCAGGGCACATAGTTCCTGAAAGCCTATCTCAAAAAATCTAAAAGAAAAAAGAACTGGTGGAGTGGTTCAAATGGTAGAGCACCTGCCTACCAAGTGTGAGGCCCTGAATTTAAACCACAGTACCCTGTCCATTCCCCTCCACCAAAAAAAAAAAAAGTGGAAGCAGGATGATCCTATGTTTAAGGCCAACCTGGGCTACATAGTGAGTTCAAGGCCAGCCTGAAATATATATAGGGAAACCCTATCTCAAAAAAAAAAAAAAAAAACAAAAAACCAAGCAAACAAATAAACAAAAAAAAAGGGATAGGGATATAGCTTAGTGGTAGAGTGCTTGTCTAGCATGTACAAGGTCCTGGGCTGGATCCCAGCACCACAGGGGGGAAAATTAAGGGGAAAAAATATATTACTCCCCTTCTAGGCACTATATAGTAAATTGTTTTTTAGGCAAAAAAATAAACATCCTGTACCAATTTTACACTGCAAAACTTCATTAACAATAGTTCCTTAGAGACTTAAAAAAAAAAATTATTGGTAATATTAACAGGATGCCTGAAAAGCAAAACACTCAAAGTAAGGTAACTTAAAAATGAGAAACACAAAAAAACTCCTTTCTCCTTTTTTGGAGGAGGGCACTGCCTTGGAAATAACACCCATGCTGTCCTTACCTGCTACAGCTAAAAATTTTGGAGAAAACAGAATGTGTCCAGAGGTGTTACTGTATGTCATCTGTGTGATGCAAGCTGAGCATGCTTAGAGGTGTTCTGTCTATGTTTATGACACAAGTTGAAATGCTCAAAAATGCTCCTATTGGTGATTTAAAAACCTTTCAAACATGTGCTCTGTGACCCTGAGCCAGAAAGTGTGTCTGCCATCTTTCCTGCTTGAACTCTGACCCTAACGTGCTTCCATGTATTAACAAGTATAGTCTCCCCAAATACAATCCCCATGCTTCAAATGTTCCAAAATGGAGAAGGGCACTGCTTTGGAAATAACTCCACTGCTCTCTTTACCTGCTACAGGTAATAAATCCTTCTTTATTCTTAAAGAAAATATGAAATACAAAATTTACATACCACTTCTTTAAGCTTTGCTTCAATCTCTTCAGAGGTTAGTTTTTTGCTTAAAGGTGTTTTTCTTAGTAACATGTCACAGTAGTTGGCAAGCAATTCAGGGCATTTTGACTCAGGCTGAGTTTTCAATCCCACTCTAGACAACAAAAGTAATTGATAAAAAGTGATTGATATTAGCAAGTTATTCTTTTCTAAAGCCAAATTTTCAAAAACTATTTTCTGATGTTGAACAACAGCAACAAAAAATTCCTATGCTGAATAATCTACTGATCAGAGCTATGTAAGAAAGATGTCTAGGGCACATAATGCAAGGAAGTACTCCCTCTGAGAGTCCCATAAAGGATTACTCTACCCTTGCAGGATCTGAGAGTGAGAACCTCCTTCAATTTTGCCCTCTGAGTACCTGCTTGCCTCATCCTAATGCAGGACATGACAATGATTCTTAAAAGATTTTATTCAGCCAGGCGTGAGCGGCTCATGCCAGTAATGCTAGCCACTCAGGAGACAGAGATCAGGAGGATTGAGGTTCGAAGCCAGCCTGGGCAAACAGTTCCATAAGACCCTACCTTGAAAAAGCCCTTCACAAAAAAGGGGTGATGGAGTGGCTCAAGGTGTAGGCCCTGAGTTCAAGACCCAGTACTACAAAAAAATAAAATAATTCAGATACTTGCTAAAATAACTTTTGAAAAACCATGTAATAAATCCTTGGATATTTATAAATATTAAAATTTTTTATTATTAATGTTAAATCTGTTAGCTTACTCTTTGAACTGTATCTACATTCCATAGTGATGTGATAGCTACCCTCAGCCATTCTGAAAAATTGTGAACAAATTCCTCTTAAACAACAAAGAATTTGTACCTGTGTTGCACTTTTCTGATAAAACTTTGTATCAGCATATTGTATTTTCATGCCTGAATGACATCAATTTATTCTTCACTTAACAATATATTTAAGGTTGAGTTCAAATTGTCAGATATAAAATTCAAGTGCTATTTTCCAACTACTAAGCTAGCCAAATTACTACAAATACACAAAATGATCAAAACAAATTATGTGAGTACATATACATAAAATAAAATAAATGCATATATAAATTTTTATTGGCTATGCCAAGTATCTTTTTTTAATCAAAAATTTCTTTTTGCTGTGCTGGGGATCAAACCTAGGACATCAAGCTGGACAAGCACTCGAGGACATTTAGCAATATCCACAGCCCTTGAATATATCAACTCTTCCTCAGTGGATGGAATCGTTTTTCTCCCCAATTAGGTATCTCCATTGATTCCATTTCTACAAACTTACATCTGCCCTGAAAAATTTTACTCACATAAGTAGAGGGAACTAGAGTTTTTCTTTTTTGCTTTTTGGCAGTACTAGGGTTTGAACGCAGGGCTTCACACTTGTTAGGCAAGCTCTCTACTACTTGAGCCACACCTCTAACCCTAGAATTTTTCTTATGATGTCAATTTTTTGAGCACCTTCTGAATCATTTACTTAAAAAAAAAAACCCATGCGGATCTAACATTAAAATTGATATTTAACAATGTACATCTTTAATAATGGCTAATATCAATTATGTTGAAAGCAAAAACTTACAAATTACCTGACTTGCAAAGACTGATACCTAACCCATCAGAAATGCATTTTCTATTATACTAGTATTTCAAAATATTGGTATTGCTCTTAGGTAACCCAGAGGTTTTTATATTCAGAGGCCAAACACCATACTAAGAATGACAAGTGGGGAGAGTTAACACTGAAAGAAATGGGAAGGAAAACTGCAATGGTAGTTCACCACAGGGCTCAGGTTTAGAAAAGAGTGGATGTGGGGCTGGCAGTATTGCTCAGTGGTAGTGCTTGCCTACCATGTTTGGCCTGCGTTTGGTTCCGAACACTGAAAAAAAAATAGTGGAAATGGAAAGCATCCATACCAACATGCACTAGGAGGTCATCCTCTATCCTCTGACATAGACTACCCCACTAACTTCATGATAATCTATGTGCTTTAAGGTATTTTACTATGAGGTACCTATGAATGGTCTAATCTGTGTTTCGTACGCTTGGGATTCAGTGATCTTTAAATCTGTGAGTTACTATCTTTCATCAATTTTGGAAAAATTTGGCACAAAATTTGTGTTTCCCCATTTTTCTGTTATCTATGACTCAAATATCGTATTGCTATAGACAATTCTATCTTTTCTCAGATAATAATTTTCACCTATTTGTCCATTAGTAAATATCATTTTTCATTGCTATTGCTTAACATATTAATAGTAACTAAATATAATAAATAAATATTACTGAGATGTAACTCACACAAGTCACTCATTTAGAGCATAAAATTCATTGCTTTTAAAGTATATTCACAAAGCTGTGCAATCATCACTATAATCAAATTTTTTAACATTTTCATTACTCTCAAAAGAAATCCCATACTTACTAGAATAAAGTTTCTTCTCCAGCTGTCCCCCGCCCCCTCACAGACTAGTGTCAAGTAGTATAGGTTTTATCTCTGTAGACTTAGGATTCTAGATTGTTTGTGTTAGCATACAGTATGTGGTCTTTTGTGGCTTAACTTCTTTTACTTAGCATGTCGTCAAGATTCATCCATCTCATAGCATGTGTTGGTTCATTCCTTTATGTATTTGTTTATCTGTTTGCTTTTGTGTTGCTGGGATTGAATGCAGGGCCTCGTGCATGCTAGGTAAATGCTCTACTGCTGAACTACACCCCAGCCCATTATCTGCTTTTACGATATAAATTTTTTCATTATGGTTAAACAGATCCACCATTTTAGCTATTTTAAGCACAAAATTCAGTGGCATTCAGTACATTTACAATGTTGTGTAAATGTCTCTAGTGTCTATTTCAAGAACTTTTTCATTATCCCAAACAGAAGCTTTGTATCCATTAGACAGAAACAGAACAAAGCTGGAGCATCCACATGTCCTAATTTTAAAGCTACTACAAAGCTACAGTGTGATGTTAGCATAAAGACAGATTCATACCAACGGAGTTGAAGTTTTAAGCAGTCAGAAATAAACACATAAATCCACAACCAATTGATTCATGTTTGTTTTGGTTTTTTTGGTGGTACTGGGGTTTGATCACAGGGCTTTGCAATTGCTAGGCAGGTGCTCTACCACTTGAGCCACTCCTCCAGCTCCATAGCCAATTGATTCTTAGTAACAAGGGCAAAATCATTCAGTGGGTGCTGGGACCACTGGATATCTACATGCAAAAGAATGAAGTTGGACTCTGATCTCACACCATAACCTAAAATTAATCTGAAATGGACCAATGACTTAAGCAGAAGAGCCAACCCCACAAAACTCTTAGAAACATAAGGATGAAACTGTATCATCAAAAATTAAGCTTTTGTCAGTGACAAGCTCATGCCTGCCTAGTTTGTGCAAGGCCCTGGATTTGATCTCCAGCTTCGGGAAAGTAGGGGAAAAAACTTTTGTACAACAAGACATTATCAAGAAAGTTAAAAAAAAAAAAACCCTGCAGGATGGTAGAAAATACTTGGAAATCATCTATCTGTTAAGGATCTGGTACTTATCAACTCAAAAACAAAAAGACAAATAACCCAAATGATTAAGACACACATTTATTCAAAGAAAATAACCACCTATAAGCACATGAAAAGATGGTCAAAACACAATGCTAAGTGAAGTAAGCCAGGCTCAAAAGGTCAAAGGTTGCATGTAGAAGCTAGACCTATAAGATAAATGTACACGTAAGTACATTTGATCTTAATATATGTACATACAAACACACATATATGTACAGAGAATATGAATGTACTAGTGGGTCTATCTGAGGAGACTACAGGAGGTGGGAGAGAAGAGAGTACTAAAAAAATACACAGACACATGAAATTTTTCCTATATGCAAGAGGAAAGGCAATTATAATAATTTAAAAATCAAAATAAAGAATCATAAATTAACCCACTAAGCACAGGAAACTCTGACTCCCTACTGATATGATGAATCAACATACAAATAATCTGATGAGGAATGAAATCTTTATATAGTTTTTTTTGTTTGTTTGTTTTGTGGCGGTACTGGGGTTTGAATTCAGGGCCTCATGCTTGCAAGGTAGGCTTTCTACCAGGATCCTCCTGATCTCTCCCTCCTGAGAAGCTAGTATTACAGGTGTGAGCTGCTGGCACCCAGCGTGGATCTTTATATAATTTTAAAGTACTTTCCAAAAAATAATTGTAAAATAAAAGAGAAAGAGAAACCTTGCAGTAGGAAGGTCTGGCAGACACCAACTTAATCAAATGATCAAACTGAATATGACTGGAAATGGAATAAATCAAAATCAATCATGTACTCTCAGATAAGATGATGGTAAGAACAAATCTTCCCTTGGTCCAAAGATGTAAGTCTGATTCTAATCATGTGGAAACATCAGGTGGACATAAACTAAGAACATTCTACAATATAACCTGTCTGTATGCTTCAAAAGTACAAGGTCATGAAGGTCAAATGACAGTTTCAGACCACAGAAGACCACAAAAAATATACATATAGATATTGTGCATGTATATCCATATATGTATATGACAACTAAATGCAACAAATGATCTTATATTAGATCCTTTTGCTACAAAACATTTACTGTCAATGCATATTTAAAGGCATCTAAAGAACAGATCTGATGTATCAAAGTTAATTTCTTAATTTTGGAAAATTATGACTTTGTGATTATGCTTAAAGAAAATACACATTAATGTATTTGGAATGGTGAACAACTTAATCTCAAATGACTCTAGAAAAAAAGGTTCCTGTATTTGCAGAGAGAAATGGCTAACGGGAATAGCAGCCATGACTTTATGTATGTGTACCTGACAGCTTGGAAGAAATTAGTAAATTTCCTAAAAACTACAACTTGCACAAACAACTAGATTAAATGAAAAACCTGAAGAACTCTTGTATCTATTTCAAAAAATTAGTTTAATAATGAATTCCTTCAAACATTTAAGCAAAAAGCACTACTAATTACACTCTTTCAGCAATACACACAAGAGAATAACTTCTAATCTTTTTCATGAAGCCAACATAACAATACCAGAAAATGATAGAAACATTTTAAAAAGAAAATTATAAAAGGCACAAAGGAAGAATGAATATAGATTTAAAAAAAAATTATACTACCTGACTTCAAGACTTACTATATAATTACAGTATAATGATTATGTTTTAATGGCTTAAAGATACCCAAATGAACCCATTTTTAAGTCACTTGATTTTTTGATGGGAAGGTACCAACACAATGGGGAATGGAAATCTCGCCCACAAATAGTACCGAAACCACTGCTTATCACATTGTAAAGAAAAAAATGAAAATCAATCGCTAGCTCACAACACATGCAATCATTATTTTAAGATGGCTCCTAGACCTAAATGTGAAAGCTAAAATTATAAAACTTCTAAAAGAAAACAAAGAATATGTTCATGTCCTGGAGTTAAAGTAGATAAAAGGTTTCCTAGATAAAACACAGAAAGCAAAAATCATAAAACAAAGCATATGTCATTCAAGGACCTATATTCAGAATACAGAAGAACTCATAACTTTTTATGAAAAGGTCTAATAGGAAAAAATTGGCAAAAAAACCCTAAAGCACCTCCATACATGAAAAATTGTTTAGCATCAGTAACATAAGGGAAGTGGAAATCAAATTACAATGAAATACCACTACTATAACCAGAATGACTAAAATTAAAATGACACCATCAAATCTTGGTGAGAATAAATATCAAACTGTCATTATCATATTTTGTTGATAGAAGTATAAAACAGTATAACCACTGTGGAAAACAAACTACAATTACATTAAAAAACATTGATGAATCTCAAAAACAATGCTGAACAAAATAAGCTTTACACACAACAAGTACGTATTGTGTGATTACATTTGTCTGATGTCCTAGATCAGACAAAACTAATTTCTGTGACAAAATTAGAACAGCTGCCAATAGAAGGAGAGGGGCTGGAACTTACTGGGAAGGGGCATTAGGCCAACACTGGAAGGTGATGGCGACATTGTACATCAATAGGGTGCATACATTTATCAAATCTGACTCAATCGTGCACTTACAATATATGCAAAAAACTATGTCATTTTTACCTCAAAACAAACATCAAATTCAATTAATGAGTGTATGTGCTTAGGGGAATAAAGACTACTGATGTGTGAAAGTTCTTTAGAAATCCATTTAAGAAGTAGATTGATGGGGCCAGACATGGTGGTTCACACCTACAATTCTAGATACGCAGGAGGTGGAAAGCAGGAGGTTCATGCTTCAAGGCCAGCCAAAGCAAAAAGTTAGTGAGACCCTGTCTCAATAAGTGGAGCATGGGACGCACATCTGTGGTCCCAGCTATACAGGAGGTTAAAAGAGAGGGATTATGGTCTGAGACCAGCACTGGACAAAACTTCAAGATCCTATCTGAAAAATAACTAAAGCTAAAAAGGGGCTGGGTGTGTAGCTCAAGTGGCAGAGAGTATGCTTACCAAGTGCAAGGCCCTGAGTCCGATCCCCAATAGTGAAAAAATAAACTAAAATTACTCAAAATATAGTGGCTTTAATAAAATTGGCTGATGGATGTATAAAGGGGAGATACATTATTTGACAAAGCAATTACGTAACCTTACTGTTTGAAAATTTCTGTAAAAAAATTGGCTATAGAAGAATAAGATCTCTACATATGCATGCAAAGATGTACTGTTATGTTTCATAATTTAAAAAAGAGAATGTGACATACAGCCTCCCTCAATGTTAATTGCTATAATACGGAATGACTCAGGTATATTCTATTGTAGTAAAAACATACATAGCTCATAAAAGCCAAGACAAAAATATTAAAAGACCTTTATTTTCCTCTTAAAAATGTTATTTTTCAAACATTTTAGCATTATATATAAAATTTCCTCCTTCCTTCCCCTCTCTTCCCTCCCCGCTTCTCTCTCTTTGAGATAGGGTCTCACTGTGTAGCCCAGGCTGCCCTTAAAACTCACTGTGTAGCCCTGGCTGACCTCAAACTCATGATCCTCCTTGCCTTAGCTTCCTGAGTGGTACAATTACAGGCACGCACCATATCTGGCTTTAAAATTTCTTTAAAACTGATTCTCAACTAGAAACTATATGGAAAGAGTTTATCCAAATATCCTTCATTACTACTTAGCATTATTCTGAAGGTACTTAACTACCTCAGATCTATTAATATATCTCACAAATTTAATTTTCAGATTTTCCAAAAATTGAACTTAGCAAAACAAATTAGTCTGTTACCAATGAGAGATTTTTTCCCCCCTTTTCTTTTTGGTGCTGGGATCAAACCCAGGCCACTCACATGCTAGGCAAGGACTCCACCAAAGAGATCAATTTTCAAAAATGGTAATACAGGACTGTCAGAGTGGCTCAAGTGGGAGAGTGCCTGCCTAGAAATTTGGGGCCCTGAGTTCAATGCCCAGCACCCTCCTCCAAAAAAAATATCTTTAGTGACTAATAAAGGAAAAACAACCCAAGATGCTAAAAGAATAAGAACAAAATGTATTTTCCTACTTCAAAAAATAAAGTGTTTTTTGGTCATAAAAAACTGTAAACTGAAGAGTTTTAATAGTCAAGACAACAAAAATACTCAGAATAACAACAAAACCAAATGCAGCAAGGCATGGTGGCACACAACTATAATCCCAACATGTGGGAGATAGAGGCAGGAAGATCTAAAGTTAGAGGCTAGCCGGGGCTATATAGGAAGACTCTGTCTCAAAGAATAAAACAAAACAAACAAACAAAAACCAGGGCTGGTGGAATGGCTCAAGTGGTAGAGTCAAACCCCAATACAACAAAAAAACCAAAATCATCTAATAGGGAAATAAGTACCTTGCAGACCCACTAACATGTAATACAGTCCAAAAAAAGTTAAGTATTTTTAAAATATGTTTAAAAAAGCTTACCCTTTCTGCTTCAATGGTAATTCAAGTTTAAATATGGTAGCATCATTAACAACTGCTTTATATGCCTGCAAAAATAATTTGAAATGGAATGAGCATTATTTTTAATATTTAAAGTAGGCAGATAAATTACTATGCTTTCAAAAATCATAAAAATATACATCAGGTGTTTTGTTTTTTGTGTTGCTGGGATCGCCTGTAGATCCTGTGCATGTTAAACATACATCCTATTACTAAGCCACATCTCCAGCCCAGTTTTTACTTTTAAAGGTATGTCTGACCTAATAGAGTATTTTTCAAAGACTTCATGTTACAACTACTGATGTTCTTAAGTGAGGTCTTGATGTTGCCTGACGATCAAACCCATTTTCTCTATGTATTCAGTTTCCTAAATATTTTTGTACCATCTCCTTTCTCCTCAAACTTTCAATATTTCTTTCCCTATATACATTCTCAACAAATGCTGTGACTTCATTTCACAGAGAAAACTGAAGTAATCAGATTCTTTTCACTCCTACATCAATTTTTCCTTCTCCACTATTTCTGTGGCCTTGCAATAAAAAGCATATTGTTATTGTTCGCATCTTAAAAACTGTCTCTTGGCTTTGTCTACCTTCAGCTAATACTCCATTCTTTTCCATCCTTTTAAGCTAAACTTCTAGAAAATTATCTCACCATCTCCACTTTTCTACATTATTTTGAACTCAGGGCTTTGCACTTGCAAAGCAGGTACTCTACCAATTGAGCCATGCCTCCAGTCCATTTTGCTCTGGTTAGTTTGGAGATGGGGTCTCGAGAACTATTTGCCCAGCTGGCCTTGAATTGAGATCCTCCCTATCTCAGCCTCCCAAGTAGCCGGGATTACAGAGGTGAGCATCATTGCCTAGCTTTTCTTTCCTACATTCTTACTGAAAACCACTCTAATCAGGCTTTGAAACCACAGTCCACCCAACCGTTATAAAGTCAACCTCTATGTAGCCAAAGACAATGTTTAAACTCCATCTTATCTGATCTATCAGCAGCATTTTAAAAACAGCAGGTTATACCATTTTCTGACTTTCTTCTACATACCACACTCTCCTGGTTATTCTGCTCTGTCCTCATGAAAGGCAGTTCTTCATTTTCCTAAGAACTAAACATCAGAACGCCCTAGGGCCATTTCTTTGCTCTCTTCTGTTTCTACTTTCACTCATGACTTTGGTGACCACAGGCAGTGTCAGTGATTTTAAAAACATCTACAGACAAAAGCTGCCAATCAGAGTTTTCTGGCTCCATTCTCTCCATGAAACTCCAGATTCAACATTTCCACATGGATGCTTAACAGACTTTGAATGTTAATATTAAAGTTAACTTGTTCAAAACTGAGTTTTTAATTTTTCTGCAACCATCTCCCCAAAGCTTGCTTCTCCCAGTCTTACCCATGGCAGTACACACGATTGTAACTGATCTGAACACAAGTCTGAGTGTTATCACTAAAAGGTCTCTTTCTATGACATTACACATCTGGCTCATTAGCAAATCCTGTAGAGTCTATTACCATAGTATTATCAGAATCCCAGCAATTCCTTCTTCTGGGCATATACTCAAAGTAAATAAAGTTACCACCTTGTAAAGATATCTACACTCTCATGTTCTTTACAGCATTATTTACAGAAGCACAGGATGAAAACAACCCACCTAAGTGTCCACTGATAGATAAATGGATAAAGCAACTGTGGCACATACATACAATATTTAAAAAAACACATTTTTGCCATATGCCAAAATATGGATGAAGATAGAAGATTATTAGTATACTAAGGAAAATAAGTCAGACACAGAAAAATACTGTATGAATTCACTTATATGTAGAAAAAAAAAATTCATATACAGCATTAGAGAGCAAAACAGTGGTTACCAGGGGTGATGGTGGGAGGTAGGACAGGTTGGAAATGGGATGTAGGTCAGAGGATGATATATAGTGGACAAGTCTAGAGACCTAATTTTAAATGAACAACATGAGAACTACAGACAATAATGGGATTCATATTAAATGAGTTAACTTTAGCTGCTCTTGCCACATAAATAAATAAATAAATAAAACAGGTAGCTATGTAAATATCACAGATGTTAAGTTGCTTCACTACGGTAACCTTTTTAGTTTCTATGTGTTCCGTAACATCATGTTGAATAACTTAAATGCTTTAAAAAATAAAAAGACATTAAATGTGAGAACCTGGGGCTATGTTAAGAGCTAGCCAGTGAGAGAACAGTGGCACTGACTGGCAGAACATCCAGTGGGAGGAGATGAGTACTCAAGGAGAGTTGGGGACGCCTTCCTGAGACATCAGTTGTAGAGGATATTGTCATTTTTGTCTTTCAATCCCAAGCCACACAGCTACTTTAATAGATGCTACCAAGCCTTCCCCTCATCCCTGGACTTTGCTGTCAGTATCTGTATCTGTACATAAACCTACGGAACTATGTGATGGTTGTGCAAATGGCAGCAAGAAATGCCACAAATCAACATTTCATGGGTGGGGAAATTTAGAACAGAGTTTTTTTTTTTTTTTTCTTAAAGAGTTTTTGAGCTACAGGAGCTCATTGTAGAGCTGACTTCATAGAATACTGAGTTGTCTACAGTATCCTTCATCAGCTTCCCTTCCTTTACCTGTGTTCCCTGCATTTCTCAAATAGAAACTACATTTTTTTTAAGAAAGGAAAAACCCAATACCAACCACTTTTGAGTACCCCCACCCACTATCTCTCTGGGAAAAGTCACCGCATATTTGATTAATTGAAATTCTCTACTCTTTTGGTTGTCATTTTGTGAGAGGTTTCTCATTTTTTTGTTGCTGTAGTTTGTTTTTTGAGACAATGTCTTGCTATAAACCCCAGGCTGGCCTAGAACTGACAATCCTCCTGTCTCTAACTCCCAAGTGATGACATTACAGGTAAGCAGGACTATGCCCTGCTTCCTTCAGCTTATTTTTTTTGTACTACTATTAAAATGTGAGTCAAGTCCTGCTACTCTATTCACACTCTCTCCGGGCATTCCTATCCACGCACATTAAAACCAAGCTCCTTACTCTGCTCACAGTCTTGTGTGATGTGGCCTCCTGGTACCTGGGACTTCATTTGCTACCATTCTCCGCTTTACGCCATCTACTCTTGACCACAAAGACCTCTTCTGCTATTCCTAGAATATGACAGGTATTTTCCTGCCTTAAAGTTTTCACATCTGCTGGCTCCTCTGGTTGAAACACCCCTCAGCCAGCCACATGACTTATTTTTTTCTTCATTTTTGATTTAAATGTCATCACAAAAGCCTTTGTAGGCTACTCAATTTAAAACTTCAAATCAGCTGGGCACCAGTGGCTCATGCCTGTAATCCCAGCTACTTGGGAGGCTGAGACAGGGAAGACTAAGGTTTGAGGCCAGCCTGGGCAAACAGTCCATGAGACTCCCATCTCCAAAAGACCCAGAGCAAAATTGATTGGAGGCTTGACTCAAGCAGTACGGAGCACCTGCTTTGCAAGTACAAAGGCCTGAGTTCAAACGCCAGTCCCACCAATAAAAAAGAAAATAAAAGAAAAAAGACTTTACCCCGCCACCTCCATATTCCATTAATTTTTCCCTACTTATATATTTAATTATCTTAAGTAGGCAAAAAGTGAAGGAAACAGTCTACTGGAAAAAACTGATTGCCTTTCTAGAGACATACAACATACTTTGGAAATATTAAAAAGTAGGTGGGGAGGAGGAACTAACTAATTTTTTATGATAGGTCTTTGACATTTAAGAAGATAAACTTTAAGGACAATGATGCTTCATTTTATTCATCCACTGAGGATGGGAAAAGACAGTATGCTATGCAGATACTTCCCTGGGAAACAAATGTGGTCAGAACTCTCATGGGAGCCTTAAGAAACTGAGTTGGGAGAACTAACTCAGTGGGATAAGCTGTGAAGGGAGGCAGGGCATCAAAGAAGTTCCAGGGAAATAACACTGGAAGCTGGATCTTAAAAAAAGGATGAGGGCTGGCAGAGTGGCTCAAGTGGCAGCACGCCTGCCTGGCAAGCACAAAGCCCTGAGTTCAATGTCTAATACCACAAAAAAAAAAAAAAAAAAAAAAAAAAGAAGAATGAATAGGAATTCAATAATCTATAATATTCAAAAACAGAGCATCACTGGAAAACTAATTTCTAGCTAAATTCTAATTTACAAGGATATCCAATGCTTATAAAAACATATGCCAAATCAAATATAACACAGATTGTATTCACTGAAAAAAACCAGAGTTGTAAGGTTTTAGTTTGCAATTTAGTGGAATAATGTGAATTGCTTACTAAAAGTAAATTTTAATAGTAACACTTTTAATATAAAATTTTATATACAGAAATATATACCTTATCTCTTGCAGTAAGAAATCGTGGATCATCTTGAAAAGCTTCTTTGACAAGTTTACTAAATCTATTAAATAGTGTAAGTAACTGCTCAACGTATTTCTCAGAGTCCTGGAAACAAAACGGTTTACATTTAATTGAGTTTTTAGAAGGAAATATAAAAAAATGAGAAAATATATAGTTTCACTAAAACACTATATAGTTTTAAAACTGGAGAAATTTTTTCTTAAATATTAAAAGATATTCCAATATTACTGCTTTGCTGGTTAAATTGCTGTATTAAATACATAATCCTGCATTTAAAAATAACTTTGATATACACCTATCATTATCATTGAAGAAAACTTACAGTAGTAATAGTTTCAGCAGCTGCTACCATATCTGCCAGGCCAGCACTAATGATATGTTCCTCCAAATCTTTCAACATTGGCTCTATCCCATTAAGAACTTTGTCCATCAATGAAAACATTAAATGTAACTCTGAAAAGACAGAACATACTCATATAACTACTTTATCCACTAAATTTTCTGATTTACATTATGAAGTGCCTATGGTAATAAGTTTGGAGAAACAATAGTTGTAAGTTTATAAATATTAATAGCATTCCATGGGTAGAATTAGGTTAGAAGTTGTTGTAGTAAGTACAGCTTCCTGATCTACCTTCTCGTTAAACAAAAATTACTTAAAAAAAATCTAACTCCATTTAACCTCCAATAACATGAAATATAAACACTTTTTATTCTAAAAAGTATAAAAGTCGCTAAGAGCAGTGGTGCACACCTGCGACCCCAGCACCTGTGAGGTGGAGACAGGATTGTCTCGCTATGTACAGCGAATTCCAGTCCAGCCTGGGCTACACAGCAAGACCTTGGCTCAGAAAAAAAAAAAAAAGAAGTACAAAAGTATACACGGTTGAGAGAGAGTATAAGCAATAATAGGAAGGAACAAGGGGTTTTGCTGGTTGAAACCCCTTGTTCCTTCCTATTATTGCTTATACTCTCTCTACAACAAAATTAGAGATAAGGGCAAAATAGTTTCTGCTGGGTATTGAGGGGGGGGAGCGGGAGGGGGTGGAGTGGGTGGTAAGGGAGGGGGTGGGGGCAGGGGGGAGAAATGAACCAAGCCTTGTATGCACATATGAATAATAAAAGAAAAATGAAAAAAAAAAGTATACACGGAAGGGCAGCACATTTTATAAAGTAGTTGCAGTATTAAAAATATACTCATATCATTGAAGAATTAAAAACATAAGAGACATGGTATTAGCAATAAAACTGTATTCATAAAGGATTTTTTAATTTACACAGCACCTTTTCATGTTATATCATTTAACTGACTTTCATAAAACCCTATTTCATGGTACTGATTAGCACTAAATAAATCCTTTTGTAAGGAGTCTAGCATGAATTCTACTTAGACTGGCATACAGAATTCAAATACTTCACTTATGCCAATGAGCAACTTGCTTTTTTACTACATAACTCCTAAACAGTCTTATGGACTTAGGAGTTAAGATATGTACTTTCAATACAACTAGATTAAATAGGACCTTGCAGTTAGACACAATAAAATCCAAACACCAAAATGGTTCTTTCAGGGTAGAAGGGATACGTGCAATTTTTCTTCTTTATTCTTTACCTGATACTTCCCAAACCATACCTTTATTAAGAAACATTTTAGTTTGGGGGAAAACAGGAATAAAAATTATCAGAGTGTTTTGTTATTTTCTAAAAAGATTCACCACAAGGTTCCACAGAAGTCAAATACCCCATTCTATACTATACCATATGTTTACAATTTAAATTGGTCTTTAAATGCAGTTCTGCTTTTGAGAAAAAAAGTAGATGTTTCACACACACATATATTGATACCTAAAGGGGGGAAAATGCTTACAATTTAGGCTTGTCAACTCTTTAGTAGTGCTGCTGTGTTAAATATTTCATCATTTTCTTTAAGCATACATTATTTACTCATACAAATATAAATATGTGTAAAAGGATAATCTAACAATAATTTGTTAAGGGATTTGCTTCAAAAATACTCTTTTTAAAGATGTGACATTTTACCTACTTTCAGTTTCATTTCGCTTGATCATGCCTTGGCACTCTGCTAAGATAGTTTCTTTAAATGATGTCACCAAGGCATTTACACAGCATTCCATGAGCTGAAATAGAGCAAAAGTAAGTCAAGGCTACTATAAGCTTTATAGCAAAATTCTATTCCCATTCACAAAATAAAACCACATTGTTCAACAGAAAAAAAAATGCTAAAAGTAGATTTTACTTACCTGAAGATAGATATTCTACTCTAGTTTATCAAAGTGTATTTCTTTCTAAGGAAAAAGCTAATGAACTTAGGTTCTCTTTAGAAATTTTAACAAAAATCTCCAACAAAGAAATTAAAATATACAAATCAAAAAGAAAAATAAGTTGGTTAACTCTTCTTATCTGGAGAGAACCTGTACTGGAATTAGATTCTAAAATTCTGAAAGTGTGAACACATTTATTCAACAAACCAGTACTGGATGCCTAGAGTCAGCACAAAAGAGTGTTTAGGAGACAAAGAAAAGTAAGATTCAGTACCTGCCCCGCAGAAGAGCACTGTCTGAGAGTGAGGGGAGAGTCTAAACTACTCATCTACAAGAGATGCCTAAATTGGATCTTGAAAATCAGTAATCCTAAAATGGAGTTAAGTATTTAGGAATAAGAAGGTAGATATGGAAAGGAAGAGACAAACAGTGGAAGACAAAGCTAGAAAAATGAGATAAAGCCAGATTATGAATGAAAATCTATGATCTGAGAAAGGAATCTATTGTATAGAAAGGAAGAACCAGGGAAGTTCTGATCAGAGGATAGAAGCAGTAATTCTCCTTCCTGAGTCACTGTTAATGATCATTGTGGTGGCAGTGAGGATCTGGGTATGCAGTAGGCAGAAGGAAGACTGGTAAAGGAGGATGCTGAAATATCTGAAGTTAAAAGGCAAGAGGCTAGGATTCTAGGAGGCTTCCCTCAAAATAATGCAATCACTTACTCCTTTTGCAGGGATCAAATAAATATGCTTTGAATACTGAAGCAAGGTTTAAGAAGGCTGACATCTCTCTCCCAAAAACCGAATCATCTATCTGTATTAAGGAAGGCAATTATGTGTATCTTAAAAATTCTTTGCCAAAACTCCTCTTGGAATTGATATAATGTTGATAATCACTGAATGTGAATTCAGGTAATAGGGATTCACTATACTACTCTTCCTACTTTTCATCAGGTATAGTGACACATGCCTGTAATCTCAGCACTTGGAGGGCCGACACAGGAGGGTTAAGTTTTGAGGTCAGCCTGGGCTACGTAGCAAGGCCCTGTCTAATAACAAAATAAACAGACACCCCTTTTCTTCTTGCTTCATAAAATGTTTACAAATTTCCTAATAAAAATTTTTTCTAGTCCCTCTTGAAGAACTATGCTACTGACTTTTTAATCCATGTATCTATCCCATTTCTGTCCTCTGAAAACAACACACACATGAAGTAGTTGACAAATTCTTGGCTTTCAAGGAGGGAAGCTCTGTCCCAACACATTCGGAGGAAGCTTCCTGTCTACTCAAGAGTGTATGCACTGAGTACGCCTACCTTCGGCAGTGAGATCAGCCTGAAAACAGGTTAGTCTAACCACACAACTAATAGAGAACAAACAGGAAGTACAATGTAAATAAGCTTTGAGCCCTTGTCACTTCATCTATTTTCTATTTCAATGAAAACTTTCACTTGGACATTAACCTGTTGGATGGTAGTCTAAATTACACATATTCCAAAAATCCACACCAGTATGTTTCATGTTTCAAATTGCTATGAAATCAGTTTTAACAGCAGTGACCACCTTTTTTTAAATAAAATACAACAGAACAAAAAAAAAAAATAAAAACACACCTCCTAACAATGAGTATTATTTCAAAAAACTTTTGTTTCAGATACGCACAAATAAACACTGTAATATGTTTATGTATAAATTATATATAAAGTATATACATAACATATATATATATATATATATAAGGTATTTATTATGGGTTACAATAAAGACTAAAAGGAGAGAATAGATTGACAAAATAATTTAAGGAAACTAATTTGGTAACTGCTCAATGAAAGGCACTGGGGAAATGAAAGGCTGTTAAAGCAACTTCTGGCTTGAAATAATTACAGTAACAGGTCTTTTAATGAGCACTCACTCTGTACTAGGCATCATGCTAAATGCTTTACATGTTATCTCATTTAACCCGCACACCAGCCTTAGGAAGCAGCTATTTAATTTATGAAGACACAGCTGAGAGTAAGTAACTTGCATACACTGCCATTAGTTCATAAGGACGTAAGCTGTAACTTGAGGAAGGTATGTGACTCCACAGCCTCCAACTTTGCTTGCTACATCAATGGACCATGGACATACTTGGTAACAGCCATGTGCTTAGAACTAAGTTAGTGTTTTTAAGAAACAGAAGTATAAAACATAGTTCATATCCCCTATGATCCTACAATCCAGACAGGAATATAACTATATACCTAAAAGCATCTGCATGCTTCACATGTATATGGAAAGTATACAAAAAGCTTATAAAAAAGAAGTTTAACTTCAATAATAAGCAAAGAAGTGGAAATAAATGTATCATCACTATAGTATAAACTTCATAAGGACAGGGACTGTGTTTTGTCCACAGCTATAGTCATAGTCTCACAAATAGCTGGTGCTTGATAAATAACACAACAATGCAGTATATAATTTGCTAGTAATTCTAATGTAAAAACGGTAGATACCGTGGGGATTCAAGTAAGAGGAAAATAATGAAGGTGAGAAAACTTGGGCTACTTTATTACAAGTTGGTTTATAAGGATTCTTGCAATGTTTTGGGACAGGCAGAACAAAAGTAAAAGATTACCAATACAATTTCAAGGGGAAAAAAAATGAATAGAATGCATTTATGTAAAAGAGAAATATTCCTTGTAAGAGTAGAGTGACTCTTGCTGAACTTTTGGTGGGACTGGGGTTTGATCTCCGGGCTTCACACATACAAAGCAGGTGCTCTACGCCTTCAGCCACACCTCCAGTCCACTTTTTTTCTGGTTAATTTGGAGATGGGGTCTCATGAATTATTTACCCAAGCTTGCCACAAACTTTGATCCTCCCGATCCTCCCAAGTAGCTGGGATTACAGGTATGAGCCACTGGCACTCAGCTTGTTGAACATTATTAAGTTAGAAAAACAGGTTAGGGCCAAATTTTGACAGGCCTTGAAGATCAGGGATAGGAAATAATGATACTTAGGGTTTTTTTATATAAAAGAAGCAAAACAATAAATATGTTGTTTATGAAAAATCTGCCTTAACTTAGAAACAAAATATAAATCATCAAGAATATGTCCAGCCTCATCAACAACTTTTAAATGCACAGAAATATTTTTAAATTTATGATACTGGGAGACAATTAAAAAAATGAATACCAACAACTGAGACCTGCAGAGATATGGATTAAAATATATGCTGTTGATCACAGTAACAATTACAACTATGAAAGTCAGTTTGGTATTAGGTAGCAATTTGTCAATGGATATTCCCTTTCCTTCAGCCATCTCATTTCTAAGAGCTGCCATTCCAACTGAATGCAAAGTATGAGGAAAGAAGCAGGCACACAAATGTTAAAAAGAAATAGGCAAATACGGACACTCTAAGAAGCACTACTTATAAGACATAAGCTATAAACAAGGAAAATAAAATGGCCATCATTATTAGACTGGTTATATGTATTACAGTATATAGGTATAATGTGATAGAAGTGTGGAGTAAAAATGCACAATGTCATAAATGTCTTTTAAAATGCTAGAGTGAAGGGAGGAAGAGAGGAAGGGAGGGAGGAAGGGAGGGAGGGAGGGAGGGAGGGAGGAAGGAAGGACAAGTGTAGTAAGTTAGAATAACAAAATGATAGTTATTGTTGAATCTGGAGGCTGAGTGTGGTGGGTGAGGTTCGTGCTACTATTTTCTCTACTTGTATGAATATTTGAAAGTTTAATAACGAAGCTTTTTAAAAAAAAATTACAGTGTAGACCCTGTGTAATGAAAAACCCTTCAGAAAACTTCTAACTGGGCAAAAAAAAAAAAGAGACTGTTAAGAGTTCTGTCCTTGTTACAGATGAGTAGTGTCCTACCAACACTACCCACTGTCTTCAGTTCTTTAAGGACAAAGACCATTTTAATCCTCTTTTGTATTTCTTCCCCATCATTTACCAAAGTACTACATACATAGACCATCCTAAATATATACTTGTTATGTGAAAAACACGTTGTGAATGGAAAGGACAGAGATAAGCCATCTCTCTCACCTTGTATTCCCTTTCTGTCTCCATTTCCTAGCTTCCATGAAGAAAAAAACCTTTTTGCCATATGCCATCAACTCCTATAATTGTTTGCCTGAGGTGAGCACAACTTCTAAATCCATAACAATCTGTCCCCAGATGTCTGTAAGGTGAAACACTTTAACTATCAATATGCTTGATATTTTCCCCTGCTACAGCAAGACTATAAACCTTCACAGATAAGGCCTGCCATGAAACCAAGCAGACAGTAAGTATTTGTTAAGTGAATGAATTCACAGCATTGTGAAGATGAAAGATGAGATAGGTGGGCTAAGGAATGTGGTAGATTCTTCTTTTAGTGGTATTCAATTTGCACAATTCTACTTCATTGAAATTTACTAAAAAGCAACAAAACGGTTCTATTATTGTTAATTATATAACTATGTGTAAGTAATAATCTGCTTTGCCTCAGCTATAAAGAAAGAATTGAACTAAAAATTACCTTAGGCTTCTCTATTTTAAGACTCTACTATCACCAGGCCCCCAACTATACAGGGACATCTGTAACCTATTCCAGAATTCATTCATTCTAAGTGTGGTAGGGTATTCTCAAAATTAATTTCTCTCAGCTTCTTTAGTTGGATCAGAATCCTTTTGCTACCACTGTAACTGGTGGCACTTGCTTTATTTCTAAACTGTGTAAGTAACCTTTCTTAAAATTATTATTATGTTCTGTTTTTGCGGTAGAAGGGATTAAACCTAGAACATTTAACATACTGAAATACTGAAGGTTAGCAAGTATTTATTTTAATAATTTATAACTTATGATCTAAGTTGCTTTTTCAGTTTTTTTTCTTCATTTTTCTTTTATTATTCATATGTGCATACAAGGCTTGGTTCATTTCTCCCCCCTGCCCCCACCCCCTCCCTTACCACCCACTCCTCCCCCTCCCCCCCACCCCCTCGATACCCGGCAGAAACTATTTTGCCCTTATCTCTAATTTTGTTGTAGAGAGAGTATAAGCAATAATAGGAAGGAACAAGGGTTTTGCCTGATTGAGATAAGGATAGCTATACAGGGCATTGACTCACATTGATTTCCTGTGCGTGGGTGTTACCTTCTAGGTTAATTCTTTTTGATCAACTTTTAAAGTCAGTTTTGCATAACAGTTTCTAGTATTAGAATTGGTAAGAACTTTTCTCCAAACCAGAGCCCTAACAGTAAAAGCTATCATGCCAGGCAGTGCTGCATGTTTAATACATCATATTTAATTTTGACAACATGAATAGTTATACTTCCTTTTCTAGGTATTATCCCATTTATAGTTAGCAAAACTGGGATACATATGTTGAGTAACTTGCCAAGGTGCAGCAAATGTAAAATAACAATAGTGGAATTCAAATCCTCACCGATTCCAAGGTGTGTGCCCCTAGCTACTGCTTCTCTGTCAGTGCTCTGGCCATTCTGAAGAGCCAAGACATGCACTGCCAACTACCTTTTCATTACCCCACTGTATAAGCAACTCATTTTAGTCAAGTATCACCATTAGGACAGAGGCCAAGTCCATCTTATCAACCAGTCCTAGAGCTACAGATGCAAAATACAATCTAACTCGATGCCCTCAGGAAAAACCAAAGTACATATAGGACTATCACCTAAAACTAGACAGCCATGACAAACTTTTTTTCTTCTTAGAGGGACAGGGATTTGAACTCAGGGCTTTGTGCTTAAAGCAGGTGCCCTACCACTTGGGCCACACCTCCAGTCCATTTTGGGCTGGTTATCTTGGAGATGGGGATCTCACAAACTACTTGCCCAAGCTGGCCTCAAACCTCTATCCTCCCAATCTCAGCCTCCCAAGTTGCTATGATTATAGGCATGAGTCACTGGTGTCTGGCCATGACAAATTTAAAAGTCATTTTTGTTTTAAATTTTTTCTTACTTTTCTTATGGTTTTGTCACTTTTTGCCATTAGTACACCTGTTCAACAGCAAAGCTCTCAAACCTCTTACCTTGTTCTCCTTATATTCTGCTGCTCACTTGCTATAGATCCACCCATAGGTGATAAAGCTTATCATTAGAATTGTGTGCAACACTGGATCTGAATAGAGCCTAAGAGGCTCTCCTGTTAGTAAAACAGTAACAATGGGGCTTTCAAACATTTGAAGTAATACTTACCTGTTCAACACTCTTGGACTACCTTTCTAGATTCTTTTGTGAAGTGCAAATAGCTAAAAAATACTGAATGGAGTTGTCCTCTGGATAAGTCAAGTATTTCTTTCTACACTGTACATACACACTAGCACTGAAGCCTGCATACACACATAGACAAAAGACAGATACACATTTGATCCAAGTTTGGGCACTCAACCCAAGCTGGGCCAATTAGAACTGCACTAATTAAAACCAGTGAGAGAAGACTTTTATCATCTGTCAGGTCAAAAACTGCAAAGCCAGGCTGGCAGCTTTCATGGTCCCAACTTCAACCAAACACCTATTAAGTGTAGGAGATAATGAACCTGATCAGCAGAAAAATATTATTGTGGGGTGCAGGGGGCCACTCCAGGGGTTCTTGTCTGCACTGGGCTTAGCAATAAGCTCAAGAGACATGGAGAGTGCACACCCAGGTAGATTTATTAGGAAAAGAAAAGGGTGCAGCTGGAACAGTGCAGTGGAGCCCGGAAACCGGTGGTTCCCTGCCAAGGCGAAGGCTGGGGCTTTTTATGGGCACTTTAACTCTAGGTTAGGGTAAGGGTTAGGTGGGTTCTTTCCATTGGCTGTGGATTCATGTATGCAGGCTCTCTTTGATAAGCTGGTCTGTTTGCCCCTTACTGGGGGGAAATCAGCCCCATGGCAGATTTATGAGACTATGTACAGTGCTCTCCATAGGGGATGGGATACTGACTCAGGCATCTGTCCTGTAGGTCCCCAGACCCAACATCTTGTTGAGGAGAAGAGACTGGGCCTGTTCTCAGTTACTCTAAGTTATATAGAACAGCATCTTTAAGGCTGTGCTTAGCCTTGATGTACTCCATTTTATAAGGCAATAGTTTTGACGTCAAGTACTCCATTTTAAGAAAAAGTGCCAAAATATAATCACTCTCCACCTTGTTTATACAAGTAAACAACTATACCATCTGCCAGCACACCATGAGAAATAAAGTGGTAATTTGCACCAATAAAAGATTACATCTGCACATATGTCTCATTGTATCAGAAACACTAGATACATGAACTTAGCAAGCACACCAGATGTAAACCCCCCTAACCTGTGACAATAAAAGCAGCATTGCCACCCCACCCCCACCCCAGCTCCTGCCAAGGCTGAGATATGGCAGACTTAATGACCCATCACATGGTCACTGGTAAGGAGCCTCAACAAGGAAAATTGCCAAAGTGAAGGACCTCCACCTCTGTGGTGGGACTTCAGTTAGAATGCAGTTTCTCCTGCCAGTGACACCATCCACAACAAACTTCACATTCAGAATGGCCTGTGACCTGGACCTGCACTTGACAACTCTTTGCCTTGAACTTGAACCTGAAACTCTTCATATCTGGTTCCCTACACAGAATTTCTCCCTGGAGACCTGTCCTTGCATCTGTATCAGCTCTCTGCCTATACCTCCAACATAGCCCTCTAAACTCTACTGCCTTTTTAACGCTTTCTTAGCATTCTATAACCTATATATGGTTATTGTGTAAAGTATAATATGTGATCTGAGAGTTATTAAAATTAGTAATTAAGATTAGAATTAAAGAACCTGTGATACCAATGGCTCAGGGCTATTGTTACTTGATCAGTAGTACTTGGTGAATTAACACCAAGGAATTTGACGTTGCTTATGACACCATGGAAGGTCATAAGCATGTTTTGTTTTTTTGGTGGTCCTGGAGTTTGAACTCAGGGCCTTGTACTTGCTAGACAGGTATTCTACCACTTGAGCCACACACCCACCCCTTTTTGCTTAAGCTATTTTTCAAACAGGGTCTCGTATTTATGCCTGAATTGCAATCCTCCTATTTACACTTCTCACACAGTGGAAGTAATAGGTGCATGCCACCATGCCCAGCTGCTGAGATGGGGTCTGACAGAGTAGAAGCAGAACGGGGCTCCAATGTAGGACAAAAGTAGAGTTGGGAAATAACACATTTTGTAAAAAACAATTATATATGCTCCTCACTCCTTCAAAGCCTTTACAGTAGCTCTTCCATCTGCCTACAATGGTTTTTCTCTCACATCTTTAGGAGGCTGGCTCCACATGATCAGGTCCTAGCTCCACTATCACTCCCTCAAAGCCCTTCCTGGCCATACCCACAGAATAGAAGCAATGAGAGGAGCACTATCACCAACTTACTATCTACAGCATTACTCTAGTTTATAAAGAATGACTTTTTACTTAGTTATTTACTTGCTTTTATCTATCTCCACTAGAGTATTTGCTCTATGAAAACACTGGCTCATGTTGTATTCCCTCTGTCTGTTGTATAGACAGACTAAATAAAAAATTTGCAGGGTCAATGAGTGCTCAATAAATACAGATCAGATTGTAAGCAGTCTAGCTTATGAAAAATCAAAATTTTATTATCATAAAATAGTTGCTATTTTTTTGAAATCAGTTAATTTATAAACTAATTTGGGTAGTAACTAATATCTTCATAAATCTGAGTCATAACACTTAAAAGGTGACTCTGTTCAGTTAAGTCTATTTCTGAATCTTTTGATAGTATTTAAATTTTTCCCCCTACTAGGTTTCACACAGTTGTTAAATTATTCTCAAACATTTTCTTTTTTTTTTAGGGGGGTATGTTTGAATGCAGGGCCTCATGCTTGCTAGGCAGGCACTCTTACCACCTGAGCCACTCCACCAGCCCTCCTTTGTGACGGTTCCCCTCTTTCCCCAGGAGATAGAGTCTCCACTATTTTCCTGGAACCAGCTCTGAACTGTGATCCCCCTAATCTCTGCCTCCTGAATAGCTAGGATTGCAGATGGGAGCAACCTGCACCGGGCTTTTACTTTTCTTTGTTGTTATTATGAATGAGGTTCTTCCCAGCTATTGATTTTTTATGTTAATTTTATATCCTGTGATTTTACTGAATTATTGTTTGAATGAGTTTTATTATTGATTGTATGGGGTTTTCTATATATACTACTATATCATCTCCAAACTAAGACAGTTTACTTCACTCACCCATACTTAGGCTCATATTGACTGGCTAGTATCTCAAATGTAATGTTAAACAGTAGTAGAAATAGTGGGCATCCTTGCCTTATTCATGATTTTTGTGGAAATATATCCAATGTTTTTCCATAAAATAAGACTAAGATACAGTAGACCATTGTTATTAGCCAGTATATGGTTCCAAGGAGACTGTTGTTGAGAAAAAACTGTATGTTCAGGATGCCTAGAGTTCAATACTGTACTGCAGACATTTGATTCATTTTCCCACAATGCCACCCAACTTGAGCTGAAGACATGCTGCCGTTCAACAAATCTAAAATTCACTTTATCACTTCAATTAAACACATTTTGTGACCTTTTTGTCTTGGAAAAATTACCATAACTTTTGCCTTGCTTTTTTGGGAGACATACTTTCACAAAACGAAAGGGGCAGGACCCCACTCAGCAGATCACACAATGATTTAAACACAACTTGTGATAGCGCAAAACTGACTGAGAGCTTCTCCACATCAACTGAGCTGTGTAATGTGCACATGGGGGTTTGAACTCAGGGCTTTGCACTTGTTAGGCAGACACTCTACTGTCTGAGCCATACCTTCAGCCCTGAAATTTCTTTGAATTTAAAAATATTTACTTATTTGACCACCGGTGTTTAAAACCACATGTAATAAATTCGTGAATCAAGCAGGCTTACTACACATATATTCCTAATAATTCTTGTCTCTTTTAGACAGAACCTTACTATGTTGCCCAGGCTAGCTACAAAATCCTGGGCTCAAGCAATCCTTCTGTTTCAGCCTTCTGAGTAGCTGGGACTTTCGGCATGCACCACCAAACCCAACTATATTCCTTGTAGAAGAAAAATAACTGGATCTTTCTTAACATCATAAATTTATACATCATTACAAAAATCAACATCATGCTTACTGGTGATAACTTAGAATCACTTTCTTCAAGGACAGGAAGAAGATAAAGATCTCTAAAAATTACTAATAGTTTTCTAGAATTAAATGCCAATAAATTTAGTTTACTTAGGAAATAGGGGACGTTACTATTAGAAAGGAAGCAGCAAGCATCACCACTTGCGGATGTAATGAGATGCTTGGAATACCCAAAAGAACAAAAAAGCTCTTAAAAACAATCAGTAAACTGTTAAATACTACATGAACTCTGCTTGAAATGTACACTTTTATTAGGACTTTATTAGGCCTGGCCTCAAAACTGGGTACTGTCTAGGTGAGATCTGCTATATTATACAGAACATAGATCCAAAAACTTATTTTAGTTTTTCAAAATCAGGTTTAGAAGACTAGCTTATACTAATACTTCAAAAGGAGGTAACTGATAAAACAAAATTTGCCTAATGTTCCAAGAAAAAGATAAATGCTAAAAATGTAAATACTTTAATCTTAAACTTCGTGTGCATTATTACGTAGCCTCATCTGAAAAGAATACATGAATAAAACATATTACTGCTATTTTATAATTATCTTCCTTTAGTAAGCATAGCCTAATAGGCAAGTGTAGACTGAAACTAGTATCAATGAAGCATTAAGATATAGCAGGACGCACTCTGAGTTAATACCTATAAGAGAGTTGAGTTTTTGGTGGGACTGGGGTTTGAACTCAGGCCCTTGTGTTTCCCAGCAGGTGCTCTACAACTTGAGCCACTTTTAGCAACCCCTCTCCTTTTTTTGAAACAGAATCTTGCTATGTAGCCGAGACTGGCCTCAAACTTGCAATTCTCCTGAGTCTTGGGACTACAGGTGTTAAGCCACCAAGCATTGCTTTCCAAGATAAAATTTTTAGGCAGTAAATATGTCCTGATAGTTTTTAATATAGAAAGTTACTATTTCTTACTGTTTAAATAATACTCCTTGTATTTTGTTCATATTAAATTAGTGTTCCTTCTCTCATACATACTTCATTTTGACATGATTTCTCTTTGAAAATATAGTAAAGAAACAAATATTAATAAGATGTATATAATATTATGGCCTTCTTAGCTCAAGGAGGTCTCTAATACAGTAATGTATTTGCATTAAATTTTAAGTTCCCAATGTTATCTTTAATCCTACAGATGCTGTCTCCTCTGCACCAAAGCTTACTGCACAAACCATGTAGTGGTTGCAAGTTAATATTAATCTATGTTGCTAAAAAGGTAAGAGAATTATAACCTTTGAAGAAAAAGATGACAAGCAACTTGAAGTAGACATACTGGAAGGCTTCTGAATAGCTGGTAATTCTTGTTTTGGTGATTTCATGTGTGTTTTCACTTTGTGACAATTCACCTATTGCATATATACTTACAACTTTTGTACTTTTCTGTATCTGTTACATATCAATCAAAATAGTTGATTTTTTAAAAAATAAGCAGAAAATTAAGACTAAATAAATCAAAGCACAGAAACAGACTTGTCACATCCCCTATAAATTACAATTTCTTTGGAGACATGACATATTACACTTGGGGAACCTCTGTTGTTACAACAAAAATTAATCTTTTCACTTTTGATGAGATGCTTATAAGTGAATTCATATCTTCTATATCAAGCTCTTTGTGTGTTTTAAAGCACAAAGGAAGACTTAATTATCCTATGCAAACTGTATTATTTGTTATTTCTATCTTTCTCATTCTCATTTACTCTCTCTTGGTTGGACCTTTGTAAGATGAATATAAGTATTATACAAAAAGAAAAAATGTAAAAACTGAAGTAGAACGGAACAATTCAACCTTCTAAAATGGCAGTAACCTCTCCCAGAAATATCAATCTACTAAAAGAATTCAAGTCCCTCAAACTGAACTCATCCTTTTCCCTCACTAAAATCTCTCTGTTACAGCACAGAGCTCTGCTGAAATCTCAGAACACTATGGGCTTGGTTCTCTGCAGTATCTATCTGGTCCAATACCTGTGACACAATGTTCTACCTCTGGAATTCTTTCTACCCTTGTCTTTTCCATTCCCACTGCTATACATACTCTTATTCAATACTCAGTTCCTTGCTTGAATTGTTGCAAAAATCTTCTACCTCTTATTCCCAGCTCTTCTCATTCCAATTAATCTTCAGTATTACCAGATTAATCTTCCTGAATGACAACTTTGATCATGGCATATCTGTTTAAAAAATATTCAATGGCCCTACCTTCTAAATGAAGCCCAAGCCTGGCTTTAAATTTCTATGAAGAACTTCTATAAGCAAACACTAAAGTAGTCCCTGCCCTTCACCTTTCCCAATATCAAAATTACTGTTAACCACTAAAACTTTTTATACTGCAAATTATGAGCAAGCAACCAACCCCAAAGGAAAACAAGGGAAAAGACTCAACTCAGCATGATTTCTGAACAAAGAATAAGATATACATGACTGTTGTTAAGACAAAGAAGCCAAAACCAGGTAAGAGTTGTTTTGTTTTGTTTTTGAGGTACTAGGGGTTGAACTCAGGGCCTTGCACTTGCTACCAGTGGGACTCTATCACTTGAGACACTCCGCCAGCCCTTTTTGAACTAATAATTTTTGGGATAGGTTTTTACTTATGCCTGGGCTGTGATTCCATTTGTGCTTCCCCACATAGCTGGGATGACAGGTGTGTGCCACTAAGCCCTCAAACTTTTTCCAAAGCTGGCTTTGAACCGTGGTCCTCCTGATTGCTGCCTTCCAAATAACTAAAATTAAGAGGCTTGAATCACCACAGTGGGCCTGCATTTTTTTTTTCCTAAATCCTACCACAATTAAAAAATGTTTGGTTATAGGTGAACTGGAATGTCACACCTTTGAACATAAATTCAGTTCTGCTCCAAAGTCTGAAAGGAATTAGAGGATAGTGCTGTTATATTTGAGCAGATTCCAAAACTCTGCCCAACCATGATTCTTATTTTTCTTACTCAAGCACACTAAGATGAATTCTTCAGGTAAAAGAAAACACCTGGCACCACTATTATCTTTGATAGAAAAGATATACTTTAAATATGTATAAAACATAAGAGGATAGTAATTGAAAATTAAATATTATACACTGAGTATGTGTAGTCTAGAGCCAGTAGATTTCACTGTGCATGCAAGTTCTGAAGAACAATGTGTTCTGAGTGAGCTGCCTTTGGTGCTTTTGGTCACTAGGGAAGAGGGAAGAATATTATAACCAATTAGGTCACAGACTCAAGAAAGATAAATAAGGACACCAGTATCGTGTATGGGCCACGTATGGGCCATCCCTATGCCACATTACTTCAAATAGCCCATAAAAAGGAACAATTCAAAAATTACTTACTGCTTCAACAGAGTTACATTCTCGTCTTGTTTCTAGATAACGTAGTGCTCGTTTTTCTTCTTCTTTTAATTTGGCATCTGCCTGTCCAGAAGCAAAATAGCAATCATTTTAAGAATGTCAGGAAGAGTAGCTCAAGTTGCCAAATGTACTAAGTTCTGACTTACATATTTCATATAATTCTGTACACCATTTTGTTGTAAATATGAGGGTGCCTGTGTTCTATAAAATCTCTCTGTTGAATCCAAGTATGCCTTCTCAAAATTGTCCCTATAAATCTGAAGCTTATCCTCAGGATTAGAACAAAGGTTAACTGAAAAACAGAAAATAAAATTTCAATTATGATCTGAATCAGTATTTTCACTACAATAAATGAATATTAAGGAGTCATTATGTGTAAGATGAGGATGTTCACAAGAGTATATAACCATATAAGACAAAATTCTTCTCTATAAAAAGAAACTTAAAAAAGATCATGACACAAAACAGTAAAATAGGGCTGGAGTTGTATCATAAGTGGTACAGCATGTGACTAGCAAGCACATGACCCTGAGTTTAAATCCCAGTATGGTCAAAAGGAAAAAAATAACAAAACAGTTAAGTATCAAATACTATAATAAAATATTTTATTTTTGAACAGGAAAGAAACTAACTTATAAATCAATAATGAAGAAGCCATTCACAGAACAGACAGAATTGAAAATGAATCTTAAGGAATAAAGAAGATTTTACATAGAAAGAGATAAGTAGATATTCAGAAGCAGAAAAGCACAAAATATAATGACTAAGTTGTCTAAGTGGACTATAAAGTTAACAGAAGATGATGTAGAATGATAAATTAGGAATGGCTGTGGAGAGCCTCAAATCTCAAACCAAGTAGCCTGGTATACCATTAAACAGGTAAGTAGGAAAAAATTAAGAAAACAGTACTTAAAAATTAAATGTATGAATTAAGTGACAGCAATAGAACTGCTATAAGAAGACTATTTCAAAAGTCTAGGCTGCAAAATTTAAAAAGTTCTAAACTGATGGCAGATGAAATAAGGAATAAATTTAGGGACAATATTAATGAAAATTAAAGAACTGATCAAAGAAATATACAGCAATGGAGAAAAGCCAATTAAAAATAACTATAGGCCAAGTAATTCAACAAATACTTATTGAGAGTGATTTTGTGCCAGGCATTCTATGTTCAGTAAGGATACACTATCAATGAGGAGGCACAGGTACTATGAATCACTGAGAGGAACTAACCTAGTTGGCAATTAAGAAAGACCTCCATGGCTTTTAAAAAACTAAACACAGATCTGCCATATGATCCAGCAATCCCACTCCTAGGGATATACCCAAAGGAATGCAACTCAGGTTACTTTACAAAGGCACCTGAACACCCGTGTTTTTTGCAGCACTATTCACAATAGCCAAGCTATGGAAACAGCCAAGATGCCCCACCACTGACGAATGGATTAAGAAAATGTGGTATCTATACACAATGGAATTTTACTCAGCCATGAAGAAGAATGAAATTTTATCATTCGCAAGTAAATGGATGGAACTGGAGAACATCATCTTAAGCAAAATTAGCCAGGCTCAGAAAACCAAAAATCCTATGTTCTCCCTCATAGGCTGACTTTAGATCTAAAACAAATGCAGTAATATTCTTAGACATGGGTCACACGCTAAGGGGAGAACACATACAGGAGGAATAGGGAAAGGTAGGAAACCCAAAACTTGAAAGTGTTTGATGTGCCCACTGCAGAGGAGCTAATATAGTAATCTTAAAACAACAGAGGTCACTATGGGAAGGTGACCAGGAAGTAGTGAAGAGGTCTGGTAGAGATAAATCAATTTGGGTTGTAATACACTTGTGCATGGAAGCAATGCTAGGAATCTCTCTGTATAGCTATCATTACCTAACTAGCAAAACGCTATGTCTTTCTTATTATTGTTTAGGTCTTCTCTTCAACAAAATTGCAGAAAAGGGCAGAACAGGTTCTGCCTGGTAGGGGGGAAAGGGAGGAGGCGGGGGGCATGGGGAAGAAATGGTCCAAACAATGTATGTACATATGAATAAATGAATTAAAAAAAACATACTTGAATGGGGGGGTAAAGGAGAAAGGCAGAGGGGGTGAATTCAAATATGATATATTTGATACATTGTAAGAACTTTCATAAATGCTACAATGTACCCCTACCCAGCAGAACAATTAAAAAAAGAAAAAAGAACCTATTTGAAGCTCAAAAAAAAAAAAAAAAACAAAAGACCTCCATGAGGAAATGAACTATGAGAATGCATTAAAAGCTGGAGAGAGAAGCTGACTTAGTTTAAGTCAGCCAAAAAAATGTATCTGGCTAGACATACAAATGAGAAAACCACTGTCAGAAGATGAGAAGGGAGGAGAGAATGTATTCAGGGAAGTAACTTCTTGAAAAACATCAATAAAAAACCAGTTACGTTTTATGAGCTACAGATTCAAATTTCTAGTTCTCTAATTTAGGCTAGTAAAACTAAATTTCCTAGTTGAGAAATTAAAGATAAGGAGGACATTTGACCACATGAACTGCTGCAGGTTTATAATGTTGGTATTATCTATCTATTGTGCAGTACTGGGTTTGAACTCAGGGTCTCAGGCTTTTTAGGCTGATGCTCTACCACGTGAGCCCCTGCAGGTTTCTTTAAAGCAGAATTAATAACCATTTGCATACTCTGTTTTTTTCTTCAGTACTGAGGTTTAAACTCAGGGTTTGCTAGGTAGGCACTCTACCAGTTGAGTCATTCCACCAGCCCTTTTTTGGGTGGGTATTTTTTGAGATAGGGTCTAGCAAAGTATTTGCTCGGCCTGGCTTCGAACTGCGATCCTCCTGATCTTTGCCACCTTGTCCCACTTGTATATTCTTAAAAAAGCATTTGGCACACACACACAAAAAAGTAGATGTGCGTTTATATGCTAATAAACGTAACTCTAATAGAACTACAATTGATCTAGGCTATCCATAAAAAAGAAATTACAGCTCGGTGCCGGTGCCTCACGCTATAATTATAATCCTAGCTACTCAGGAGGCAGAGATCAGGAGGATCGTGGTTCAAAGCCAGCCAGGGCAAATAGTTCTCAAGACCCTATCTCAAGAATACCCCATCACAAAAAGGGCTGGCTGAGTGGCTCAAGGCAAAGGCCTTGAATTCAAACCCCAGTACCAAAAAAAAGGAAATTACAATTATAAAAGTTCAGAACGTACCATAGGATTCCCTTACTCCAATGACCAGCTGGGAATCAAAAGCTTCTCCTAATCTTTCTGCATGTACCAGCTTCATTGCACTATCTTGGAGTCTATTTTTTATATTTGAAAAAATTGACTCATTCCATGTGTCAAGCATGAGCTAGGAAAATAAGAAAATATAGCATTATTTTCAATTATTGATATAGCAAATACCACATACACACAAATTTTGGTTCAAACACTTTAAAAAATGAAATCAAATTTGTGTATCTAAATTCACTTGACTACTTTAGGGAAGTAGTATATTTAACATAATGGTAAAGAGCACATGTTTCAGAATCGGGAACAAGTGACTTTGAGTCCTAGCTCTGTTACTTATTTACCTTTCCAAAGTCAAAATAGTCAAAATAACAGTACATGTTTCCAGTGGCTGTTGTAAAAATTAAATATGATTAATACATGGAAAATGTTGCTTCTACAGTTCCAAATTAAATTTCGGAAATGTTGGTATGTTTAAAATATTTACTGATATAAACCTGTTTGTACTACTTAAATAATGCAGAATATTTGTTTGATACTGGACCTTAAAAGAATATGCAAATCTACCTTATACTTTATCCATCAAAATGACAGAAATGGGGCTGTGAGAGTGGCATAAACGGTAGCCTGCTGACTAGCAAGCGTGAGGCCTTGAACTCAAATCCCAGGACCACCAAACAAAAAAGAGAACAATGATAGAAATAATATGTACATGTTGGTGAGTACATGTTAGTGGTCCATATTAATAACAGCAGGAGCTAACAGTTTTATAATGTTCACTGTATACCTTATAATAACTCACTTAATCTTCACAATCTTGATGCTGGTGCTATAATTATCTCCTTTTTACATATGTGGAACAATAGGCACAAAGAGCAACACTGACTTTCCCACACTCTCACAGCTCAAATCGCAGACTCAAATTGTTTTTAATCATTAAGTGATACAAACAATAGGGAATGGCAAAAATCAAACAAATAAGAAAAACAAGAGGATAACTCATGGAACTGCAAATTAAATAGCATCTAAAAGTGTTTTTTACTTTTTTTTTTTTTTGGTACGCATTTCTCGTATTTCAGTTATTTCTAACACTCAGCATGAAAAAAGCTGAGTTTGCAACCCCTAGAATTAAGGAAAAGATTAACAAGGTGACAGCAAGTAATCACAAAATGCTAAGAAGGCAATCTAGCCAGGAGCTAATGGCTCACATCTGCAATCCTAGCTACTTAGGAGGCTAAGATCAGGAGGATAGAGGATAGAGGTTCAAGGCCAGCCTGAGCAAAAATAGTTAGAAAATACCATCTCCAAAATAACCAGAGCAAAATGGCCTGGAGATATAGATCAAGTGGTAGACCACCTGCTTTGTAAATATGAAACTTTGAATTTGAACCCCAGATCCACCAAAAAAAAAATATATTTTTGTTTAAAAAAAAATAGGTATGTTACTCTAAAAAATTATCCATTTAATAATGTCTAGAAAGATGAACGATAACTGAAGCTAAAAATGGATAAAAGAAAATTAATATTATTCAATAAAACCCAAAAAGAACTGAAAAAGAATTTACATGGGCTACAGAAAAACCACTTAAAGTTTAAATTATTTCAAAATGCCTTCAAATAACTTCTGAAGAATATTAGAAAAATGGGAAAAACTGACTTACCTTTCGAACAATACTATCTTCCATGTTTGATTTTTTATTGCTGTTCTGTTTGCCCATTAAAGTAATCTCTAGTTGACAAAAAGGCTTCGGTAAAATATCACATTGTGTAAAGAATTTTCGCCATTCAACAATATACGCCTTCAGCAAAGCTGTGTCATCTTGATGGCTTAGTACTCGCTGAAAAAAGAATGGTGCCAACTTGTAATAAATGTGGGTGCTTTGAAAAATAAGAGTAAGACATATTCATGCCACAATTGTTCAAACTGTATTATACCCAGGAGAAATTAAAATGTACGATACTGAAAATCTTGCACAGGAATGCTCATAGCAGCATTATTCAAAATAGAGAAAAAGTTAAACAACCTAAATTCCTATCAACTGATGAATGGATAAACAGTATGTGGTACAGCCCAACAAAGGAATAATATTTAGCCAGAAAAGGAGATGGCAAATACTGATGACAAACACAGACAAATCTTGAAAACATTATACCAAGTGAAAGAAACCAGTCATAAAAAACCCCGTTTTACAGGAAATGTCATGAATAGACAGATCCATGGAAGAAAAAAAATAGACTGTGGCTTAATGGAGGCAAGGGTATGGAAGGAAGGATAACAGAATGACTAACTGTTGATAGGTAGTGTTTCTTTTAAGGGTGAGAAGAGTATTCTATAATTAGTGGCTGATAGTTCTGCAACTTTATGAATATACTAAGCCTTAATAAAAGCATACATTTTAAGGAGTGAATATTATGGTGTGGAATTATATCACAATTTATTATTATTATTATTATTATTTGGGGGATCGTACTTATGGCCTCACACACTAAGCAATATATCTCAAAAAAAAAATTTTTTTTTTTTTTTGGTGGGGCAGGGGTTTGAATTCAGGGCTTTGCACTTGCAAAGCAGGCATTCTACTGCTTGAGCCATACCTGCAGTCCACTTTGCTCTTTTGAGATGGTATCTTACCAACTACTTGCCTGGGCTAGTCTAGCTAGGATTACAGGCTTAAGCCACCAGTGCCCAGCTTTTTCTTTTTAAAGAAAACGTGGAAAGGTGGTGAAGTTTATTTCCCCACTGGTGATGTTTGGGTTAGTCCCATGACTTGCTTTGACCAATACAATACTGCAGATGCCATATGAGATTTCTAAGCCTAGATCAGAAGAGGTCTTATACAAAAACCACATGATCATCTCAATAGATACAGAAAAAGCCTTCTACAAAATTCAACATCCTTTCATGAAAAAAGCTCTGATGAAACCAGGAAAAGAAGGAATGTCCCTCAACATAATAAAGGCTATATATGACAAACCTGTATCCAGCATCATACTAAATGGGAAAAACTGAAACAATTTTCTCTACAGTCAAGAATGAGTCAAGGGTGTCTACTCTTTCCACTCTTATTCAACATAGCCCTGGAATTCCTAACCAGAGTGGTAAGACAGGAATAAATAAAAGGAATACAAATTGGAAAGGAAGTAGTCAAACTATCCTATTTACAGATGACATCATCTGAAAAACTCCACCAAAAACCTCTTAGGACACCATAGACAGCTTCAGCAAGGCAGCAGGATATAAAAATGAATTTACAAAAATCAGCAGCCTTTCTATACACAGTGAATAGAGAAAGAATATAGGAAAATAATTGTTTACAATACCCTCAAAAAAACACCTAGGAATAAATTTAACAAAGGATGTAAATGACCTCTATAAGGAAAACTATAAGCCACCAAAGAATGAAAGCAGAAAATACTACAGAAGATGGAAAGCTCTCCCATGCTTATGGATTGGTAGACTCAATACTGTGAAAATGGCTATATTATCAAAAGCAATCTACATGTCCAATGTACTCCCCATCAAAATTCCAATGACATTCATCAAAGAAATTTAAAGCCCTAAAGTTCATTTGGAGGCACAAAAGACCATGAATAGCCAAGACAATATTGAGCAAAAAGTACTACAGTGGAATTATCGCAATACCCAACTTACCTCTACTACAGAGCCACAGCAATAAAAACAGCATGAACAGCACTGGAACAGAGCAGAAGACCCAGATATGACTCCATGCCGGTACAACAAAGATGCCAAAAACACACGATGGAGAAAAGACAGCCTCTCCAACAAATGCTGCTGGGAGAAGTGGATATCCACGGGCAGAAAACTGAAACTAGACCCCTGTCTTTCACCCTGTGCAAGTATCAACTGCAAGTGGGTTGAGCTAGTGCAGGAAAGAGCAGGGAACACTCTAGAATTAGCGGACACAGGCCACGGCTTCCTCAAAAGTTAGTCAAGTGGTTCAGCAACCGAGAGAAAGCATGGAATTACAAAGCTTCTGCACACAAACAAACGGCCTCTCAATGAAGAGGCCGCCCACAGAATGGAGAAACTCTCTGCCAGCTACACATCTGACAAGGGATTAACTACCAGAACATATAGGGAGCTCAAAAAACTAAACTCCCCAAAAATCAATGACCCAACGAAGAAATGGGCAAATGACCTGAACAGTGCTTTTTCAAAGAAGTCATCCAAATGGCTGAACAACACATGAAGAATGCTCACCATCCCTGGCCATAAAGGAAATGCTAATCAAAACCACACTAAGATTCCACCTCACTGCTGTTAGAATGGCTATCATCAAGAACACAAACAGTAACAAATGTTGGCGAGGATGTAGGGAAATAGGAACCTTCATACACTGCTGGCAAGAATGTAAATTAGAACAACCACTATGGAAAACAGTATGGAGGCTCCTCAAAAAACTAAAAATAGAACTGCCATACAATCCAGCAATTTCACTCCTAGGGATATACCTGAAGGAATGTAAGTCAGGTTATAATAAAGGCACCTGCACACCCATATTTATTGCAGTATTATTCACAATAGCTAAGTTATGGAAACAGCCAAGATGCCCCACTACTGATGAATGGATTAAGAAAATATTTATATACAATGGAACTTTATTCAGCCACAAAGAAGAATGAAATTTTGCTGTTTGCAGGTAAGTGGCTGGAACTGGAGAACATCATCTTAAGTGAAGTTAGCTGGGTTCAGAGGCCAAACGCACATGTCTTCTCTCATATGTGGAATATAAACCTAATGCAAATACAGCAATATTATGAAAAACGGGTCATGCTAAGGGAAGGTCACATATGAGAGGGGATAGTAAAAGAAGGAAGTTAAGACTATTGATGTACTCTCTATACAAGAATGAATTATAGGATTTTTAAACCTGCTGAAACCACCGTAAGAAGGGGACTAAGGTAGAAAAAAGAAAAATAGAGGAGATGAACCAATTTGGGTTAAAACACATATATACATGGACGTGTCATAAGGAAACTCCCTATGCAGCTATTTTAAACAAAAATGTCCTATTTTGCTCTTTTACAAAATTGGAGAACAGGATGGCAGAAAAGGTCCTGCCTGGGGGTGTTGGTAACAGCAGGGCAGAGGGAGGTAAGGAAAGGGTGTAGGAGGGTGAATATAGTACAAATACTGTTACACATGTATGTAAATGGAATAACGTTACCTGTTGAAACTGTTCCAGGAATGGGTGTGTGTGTGTGTGGAGGGGAAGAGATAAAGGAGAATGGCGGGTGAATTCAAGTATGATATATTTAATATATAGTAAGAACTTCTGTAAATGGCACAATGTGCCTCACCCAGCACAGCAATATAAAATAAATAAAGAAGATGTCTTATAGATTCTAATCTCAACTTAAATGCTGGTTTTCTTGAGAATGAGAAATCAGGTGGTAGAAGAGAAAACCAACATCAAAACAACAGATGTGTGATTACTTTCCCTTGGACAACCTAGTACCTGCGGAGCCAATAGCCAACTGCTGCGTTCATAAGCTTGCATGAAATCAGCTGAGCATGGCTCAAATTACTAAAACACAGAATTATGAACAAGCAAAATAGTTATGCTGGACTGATGGTACAGCTCAGTGTCAGAGTGCTTGCCTACCATGTGCGAGGCCCTGGGTTCAATTCCCAGGACTGAAAAATAGGTAAAATAAAATGGATACATTATCTACAAAAAAAAAAAAAGATAGAAATCCATTATCCTAATAATTTCTCACACTTGTACATTATGTTTTTGTTTTTTTTTCCATTTTGGGGCTTGGGATTTTCCTGAGACAGGAGTCTTACTATGTTGCCCAGACTGTTCTTGGAACTCCTAGACTCAGTTAATTCTCCTACCTCAGCATTCCTAGTGCTGGGAGAATGTATGTTTGTTTTGATTTCTCCTTTTTGTCTGTTTGTTTTTCAGTAATGGGATCAAACCCACAGCTTTGGGCATGCTATGCATATACTCTACCACTGAGCTATAGTCCAGCCCCTTTTTGTCATTTTAAATAATGCTATAATAAATATTTCATCACATATTAATGTTTGCAAGATTTAGTTCTTCTGAACAAGCTAAGTAAGTTCAATTGAATACCATCTTCTGATATGACTCATAAAGCAAAATTTTCTTAAGAATTTAAAAGTCCTTTAAAAATAAACTGGTGTTTTCCAATGCAAGTAGAAAATGTATTTCTAAGTCAGTTGTAGTAAAATAGTTTTAATTCAATTGTGATATTGAAATATTTTGCCTTCATTTCAATATTAAAAATTTGGACTGCAGGCCTAACTCAGGTTGTAGATTGCTTGTCTAGCAAGTACAAGGCCCTGAGTTCAAAATCCAGTACTGCCAAAAAAAGCCGTTTTAATTTATACAGAATATCAACAAAGAGCACTGATTTCAACTCAGCCACACCAATACAAAGAGCTGCCCCAGCACTTTAAACCAGAAAAGTGTCTGCAATTGAAGAAATCACTCTCCATTTGAGAAGAGGTATTAGTCACGAGAGAAAGAAACAGATTTATGTTGATTGACTTGTCAAAAAATAATGGCAGTAGAGATTTTAAAAAATACATTATAGGGGCATGGCTCAAGTGATAAGAGTACCTGCTGTAAAAATATTCATAAAAAAACTGAATGCTTTATAGCATCTTTTAATTGAGGATAATAATGTACACTGTTGACAGAAATATCACTGTGGGGGAAACAACAAATGTTGATCTAACAAATGTTACTAACAATTTAAAAATCTAACAAATGTGCCAAAAAGCAATGCGATAATTAAAATTACTTCAGAAAGTCCTACCTTCAAAAGTCATAAAATATGATATTGTCTGAGCTGTTTTAAAACAAATCTGAGGCTAGGGGTGAAGCTCCTTATTAGCATGCATGGGAGGCCCTGGGTTCAATTCCTAGCTCCAAAAAAAGAAAAAGAAAAAAAAAAACCCAAAAAACAAAATTAAAGATGTAGAACTTACTGCCTGTGCTTGCTTAATAAACTCAAGGATATCTTCTTTTAAAGCCTGATGAATTTTTCCCGGGCCTTTATCATCCCAGAGACAGACTGCATGCACATCCCTGTAAAAATAAAGCAGGTAAACAAACATTAATAATGGAACAAGGACACAATCAAAATTCATCTCAAGTCCTGTAAGTATAATTTCCATGGACCACGGTAGATCATGATAACCCATTCAAGTACTAAGCCAGGCATGGTGGGGAACACCTGTAATCCCAACTACTCAAGAGACAGAGATTGGGAGGACTGTCATTCAAGGCCAGCCTGGGCAAGAAATTAGCAGGGCCCCACCTCAACAAATAAGCTGGGTATATTGGTATGCACGTGGAAACCCAGCTACTGGGGAAGGATAGGTAGGAGGACTGAGGTTGAGGCCAGCAGCAGGAAAAACACACAACAGCCTATCTGAAAAATAAGTAAGGCACGAGAGAGTTGGGGATGTGGCTCAAACGGTAGAGTGCCTGCCTAGCAAGTGTAAAGCCCTGATTTAAAATCCCAGTAATCCGCCCCCTCAAAGAAAGCACTCCTGTGAGTGCCGTACATATTCATTCGTTTCTATATTCATTTTCTTGTTATTGTTTTCCCTCTTACTTCTCAATTTACTGCATAAAATTTCATTATAAAAGCATGTCTCCATCTCCCAATCTCACTCCTAAAAGTTAATTGCTATTAACATTTGTTGTACAAAAACAAGCATGAATCTTTTTAATTCTTTAATTCAATAGATGTAAGCTGTCTTTTAAAGAAAATTACTCATTTAAATCCATTAAAGAAAACTTAGCTTCCCCCGTACATTTACTCAATGACAATAAACAAAAACAAAAGCTCTCACAAACTGATATAAAAACTATGAACTTTTAAAGGTACTTTAGGAATCCCTTTGAACACTGACTTTGGAATTAAAAATGAAAGACAGGACTGTAAAACAGGTACAATGTGTAGTGGGGTACTCATGAAAGGGGAAGGTGAATGAAGGAGATGAAGGTGATGGAATATGGCTGATGGGCTTCATATACATACATGAAATAGAAAGATGAAATATCTTGCAACTGCTTTAAGTGGAGCAGGGCGGGGGAGGGGGGCAGGGAGGAGATGGTGAGGGCAATCTAACCAATATACAATGTAAGGTTACTGGGAATGGGCATCATGAATCCCCTTATACAATGAATATATGCTAACAAAAATGAAAAAAAAAAAGACTGCAGCACACATAATGTACACAATACTTGATAATGAACGATTATGTGACTGGCTTAAAAAATAATAAAGTTAATATTTTACCAAAAGGTAAACTATTTGGCTATTGACATAATTCTAGATTCTTTTTTTTGCATAACTGGGGTTTGAGCTCAGGGCCTCACACTTGCTAGATAAGACATTCTACCACTTGAGCCACTCTGCCAGCCCTTTTTTGTGGTGGGTGTTTTCAAGATAGGGTCTTTCAAACTATTTGTCTGAACTGGCTTTGAACCTCAATCCTCCTGATCTCTGCCTCCTGAGTAGCTAGGATTACAGGTATGTGACACCGGCTCCTGGCTGACATTTTTTGTAACAGAGGCTCCACTATGTATTGAATGAGTCCCTAGAGAATATTTTGAACAATGAATCCTCAAAAATAAGATCCCATGCTTTTGTTGTAATTTTTTTCCCTATTCTACCACCTGGTAAGAGAAATTAACTTTCTGAACGTGTACTAGAATTAAGTATATTTTTATAATATATCCATCACCTAAATGTCTCTCCAATTTGGACATAGCCATATATCACCAATATCAGTTAAAGTCACCATCATTTCTTACTTAGTTTACCATAAAATTAACATCCATTGACCACCTACTATGTGTCAGGCTCTTCACACTGACTTATGTGTTACTTTAGGTCTTCTAAGAAGTAGATAGGATGAGAAGTGTAAGCGATTTATTGAGGACATGACTGTGAGGGAGACTGAGCTAGAGAAAGCTGTACAATGTAGGTCTGCCCTATAGAGAAGAGAAGGAAAGAAGGCTGGGAAGCAAGAGTCATAGACTACAATGCAGTTCTAAGGAGTTCCAAGGGTGTTGGAGAGTTCTGGAGCCAGTCATCCATCAGAAGAGTCCTGTGTCTCCCCATAAAAAAGCTCTACCTTGGTATCTCTGCCATATTCAAACCGGTGGTACATGTCAGAGGACTCAAATGTAACTTGAGTCTCATAAAGCCAAAGGGATTAGTGTGGTGAAGGCGTTGTTACTGGGGAGCTCCCTAGAAATCTTACCAAAGTTAGACTTTTTCTTTTTTCTGCGATGTGAGTTTCAAACCCACAGCCCTGCACATGCTAGGAAGCACATTCCTGCTGAGTTAAATCCGTAGCCCAAGAGTGAGACTTATGAGTTATTTGGTACATCTTCTCTAGGTGTTTTTCTCAAACTCCAAGTATTCCTATTTGTTGTTACATCCCAGAAGAAGGTCCTCAATGTATTCTTTTTTAAAATTCAAAACACAGTATCTACTCTGCATCACATAATAAAGCATGTGACACACTGTGAGGAATGTACTGTAATATCCTTAAAGCCCTGTACTTCTCTTCCTTCCCTCCCTGCAAGTAACCAAACCCCAATGTTTTTTTTTTATTTTACCAAATATTATGAAGAATTTTTAACTTCATATAAATTGTTATCAAATAACCTTTTTAATAGCACTTCACTCAACATTGTTTCTGATATTTACCCATATAAGTGGATGCACTCTGTTACAGCAAAGGTTGTAATTCAAGATGAAGAAGAAGCAATAGTGACAACAAAGAGAGGACTGAAACAGGACTGAATGAATAATAACATAGTCTTTTGGAATATATGACCAAAGTGCTTTCAAAAAAAAAAAATGCAAGCCAGATGCTGGTGGCTCATGTCTGCAATTCTAGCTGCTGGGGAGGCAGAGATCAGGAGGATCACAGTTTGAAGCCAGTCCTAGAAAGAAAAAAACTGAGACCCTATCTCAAAAATACCCAACTCAGTTGTTGAGCATTTACAAAACATGAACAAGGCTATGGGTCTGACCCCAGTAACATAAAAATAGGGCTGGTAGAGTGGCTCCAGAGGTAGAATGCCTGACTACCAACCATGAGACCCTGAATTCAAACCCAGTCTCATCAAAAAAACCAAAAACAGGCTATAAGGGAAATTATTTATAAATGCTTAATTATATTGGAGAAATTTAGAAGCTGAGGAATGGAAAAGGGAAGAAATAAGTGTTTTTCAAAGATTTTACAGGGATAGAGGGAAGGGCTAGGAAAAGCAGCAAGAGGTGAAAGGTACTCCAAAGGTTTCAATTTTCTAAGATAGAAAAGAACTACAGAAGAAACAGTACAGCCCCAGCATGAAAAATAACAGGATTTTACTTTCAATTAATGGTAACACCATAAGCTCATGAGAGCAAGACGTAGGTAGGAAGATAACCATTAATGGAAGTAAACTTTCACAGCAAAAATAAAGAAACAGTAATACCTTATAAATGATAAAGTTATAAAAAATAATATGAATATCAGTTATAACATTAAACCTGAAGTGAATAAATGATCCCAGGTACAGGTGACTCACACCATAATTCTAGCTACTCAGGAGGCAGAGATCAGAAGGATCGAGGTTCAAAGCCAGCCAGGGAAAACAGTTCACAAGACCCTGCCTAACACAAAAAATGGCTGGTGGAGTGGCTCAAGGTGTAGGCCCCGAGTTCAAACCCCACCACTGCAAAAAAAGGAGAGAAAAAAAAAAAAAAGACAGTGTGCACTACTTGGGAGTCAGAGGTAGGAGAATAGCAGTTCAAGACCCAACTGAGCAAAAATTAATGACACCCTATCTCAAAATAAAAAAAGCCAGGTGTGGTGGCACAGACCTATGGTCCCAGCTACTTGGAGATAGAAGGATTGTAGTCTGAGGCTGACCCAAGCAAAATCACCAGACCCCACTCCTGAAAAACAAACTAAGAGCAAAAGGTCAGGGGTGTGGCTCAATTGATGCCCTGAGTTCAATCCCTAGCAATGGTAAAAACAGAAAAAATGCAGGGATGGGGATGTAACTCAATGGTAGAGCATTTGCCTAGCATATGTGAGGTGCTAGCTTCAATCCCTTAGGGCTAGGAGCATAGCTCAGTCGAGTGAATGCGTAGCATGTACAGGGCCCTATGTTCTATCTGCATGACTACACACACACACACACACACACACACACACACACAAACTAGTATGTTGGTGGGCATGGCAGTGCATGCCTATAATCCAAGCACTCAGAGGTTTGAGGTGAGGGGGGCACACAAGTTCAATGCCACTGTGGGCTACACAGCAAGACTGTTCCCCCCCACCAAAAAAGGACAGTATGTTTTTCTTCTTTTTTTTTTTTAATTGGGGAGGGTGGCTAGGGCTTGAACTCAGGACTTTGTGCTTACAAAGCAGGCACTCTACCACTTGAGCCTATTTATTTGGAGATGGGGTCTCGGGCAAACTTTTGCCCAAGCCAGCTGTGAACAGCACCTACCATGTTTGTGGTAATGCTGATATAAAAAAAAAAATCTACTGTGCTTCAGTCATAGAAAGGTGTAGTAATACAATTACGTATAGTACATAATACTCAACGAACGTCTGTACTTCTGATAAAACAGTATGGCATGTTATACCAGCAGCAGCCCCATATCCCTCATGCTTTCTCCTTCTCCCTCTCTCCCTCTTTGGTAGTACCGCATACTATGTCTTTTGATTACATTGGTCACCTTGGACCTGGGCTAGAGGTGGCTCAAGTGGTAGAGGCACCTGCCTAGCAAATATTGAAGCCCTGAGTTCAAACCAGTACTGCCAAAAAAACAAAGAAAAAACAAGTCAAAATTAAAAGAGGCCACCCAGCAACTGATCTGTGCCATCTAGGTTGCATAAGTACACTCTATAAGATGTTCCCACAATAATGAAATCGCCTGATGATGATGCCCTTCTCAGAATGTGTTCCTGTTGTTAAGTGATGTGTGACTATCCCTGCTCTGGGGAGATCAAGCTACCACACTGTAAAACAGCCCTATGAAGAAGCCCATGTGGTGTAGAACTGAAGACTTCAGCCAACAGCAAGTGCCAACTCTGAAACTGCCAACAATCACATGAGTGAACTTGGAAGAATATCATCTAGCCCTATTTGAATCTCAGACTAGATCTTTTACTGAAACCTTGACTGCAATCTCATGAAATTCCCTAAGCAAGTAAAGTTATTACCAGAATGCTGATCCTAAGAAACTGCCAAATGTTTGTGGTTCTAAGTTGCTAAGTTTTAGAGTAATCTGTTATACAGCAATAGGTAATTAATAGATAAACATAATAAAGGAGGAAGAGAGACAGAGGACTGCTATAATCATTCAAACAAGAGATGGTGGCAAGCTGGGCTTGGTGTAATCCTAGCACATGAGAGGCTGACAGGATGATCACAAGTTTGAAGCCAGCCTGGGCTCCACAGTGAGACCCAGTCTCAAAAAAACAAAACAAAAAAACCCACCAGCCTGGTACTGGTGGCTTATACCTGTAATCTTAGCTACCTGGGAGGCTCTGATGATTGGGAGGACTGCAGTTCGAGGCCAGTCCAGGTAAATAGTTCATGAGATCACATCTCCAAAATAACCAGGGCAAAATGGACTGGAGATGCAGCTCAAGCAATAGAACACCTGCTTTGCAAGCATGAAGCCCCAAGTTCAAAATCCCAGTCTCCCCCACAAAAAAACAAAACATTTAAGGGACAGAGAGAAAGCAAAAACAGAAATACAAACACAAATCCCTGGAATAGAAAGAAGTTCAAGAGTTATTTAGTAAAAATCTATGAAACTATGAACCGCACACCAGTGGCTCATGCATGTAATCCTAGCTACTTAGGAGGCAGAGATTGGGGGGATCACCCAGGCAAATAGTTCCGCAAGACCCGATCACAAAAAACCCTTCACAAAAATAGGGCTGGTGGAATGGCTCAAGATGAGGACCCTGAGTTAAAGCCCAGTACCACTTTAAAAAAAAAAAAACAAAAAACTATGAAACCTAGTAATTAGTTGTCCATAAGGGAGTAAAAAACAGGAGGTTACAATTTCAGATTTCTTTGGTTTGAGAGTATGAATAGCATACTTTTATGATTTTGCATTTGAAGAACTGATAGAACTTAGGAAAAAAGAAATATGCTAGAAGCAATTGGCTTCATTGGTATGAGAAGGACACCTTTTTTTTTTTTTTTTTGGTGGTACTGGGGTTTGAACTCAGGGCTTTTCACTTACTAGGCAGGTGCTCAACTACGTGAGCCATACCTCCTGCTGCTACAAGGGTCTGGAAGCTCAATTTAGGAGAATAATCTGTACTACTTAACAGATATGAGACTCAGGTTAAAAGAGTAAGAAGAAAATGGAACTCTGGAAGAAATGAACATTTGAGGAGAACAAGAGATGAGTCAGCTAAGACTAATGAGATGAGGTAGACAGCAATACAGAAACCAGAAGGTAGTATCATAAAAACAAACTCAGTAGCAAAAGAAACAGCTTTTAAAATTACTTATAGTAAAGGTGGATTTTTAAATACATAGATCTTGCAATTTTGGTGATGCCATGATAAAACATACAGAAATCCTTTCACATAAAAGGATTACATATTGAGGTACTTCAAGGAGATAGAGGACTTTAAAAACAATGTGTTGAGGCTACCAACTATAGCAGATCTAAGGTTATTCATGATTTCTGCTTAGAAGTATGCTTTAACCAGGGAACATCATCACTCTATGCTCCTTTTTTCCAGTCAGAAACACTCAGAACATTATTCAAGATGACAATTTTTTTTTTTTTCTGGGGTTCGACTCAGGGCCTCACACTTTCTAGACAGGCACTCTATCACTTGGAGTCAAGTCCCCAGCCCAAGATGACAAATCATAACAACAAACTCTAGCCCAAAAAACCAACAACCAACTGCCACATTTAACATTCATAAGACAGTTTACCCAAATAATTCAAAAAACATTCCTAACATGAATGCTATAAACTTTTAAAAGGCCTCAGTCATTTCTTATTGAACTTTAATTTCTAAAAGGGCAGTATTACGGATACAAGTTAATATTATACAAGCAGTTCTTATTAGTTAGGGAATGAAGAGTATTTTTTATGTGATAAAGAAAAAGAACAACTTCAATGTGTGTAGGCTTATGCAATCACCTATGTACAATTCACTGATACAGTATTTTAATCATATATTGAAAAAGTTTATTAGAGTAGGCTTGAGGCTGCTATCCTTAAAAAGAGTGTGTGCAGACTAGGGATGTAGCTCAGTCGTTTTGTGTTTGCCCCTAGCATGCACTGAGACCACAAAAAAAAAAAGAGAAGTGTTTGCAAGGTTAACCCTTCCCTGGCAAGAAGGATTTGGGGAGGGTTCCTACCATTCCTTTACAAAAAGGGCTCACTGTGCCTGAGAAGCTTAAACAAACAGTATGACTTATGTTGAATATTTGCTTTCCTTCTGAGAATTTAAAATTTCAGTGTGTACCAAGCAAAGGCTGCTACATGACCAGCCTAGAATAAAAACACTGCGCAGTAGAGGCCTCTGATGAGCTTCTCTGGTAGACAGTGTTTCATAGGTGTTATCAAATTTAATGACACAGGATGTCTGAAGGAATTTAGTCATCCTGTGAGATTTCTGTAGAACATTTTGGAAGCTCTACCTGGTTTCTCCTGGGCTTTACCACATGTATCTTTTCCCTTTATTAACTTTGCTTTGTATCCTTCACAGCAATAAATCATCGCGATGAATACAACTATATGGTTAATCAATTATACAGGTCTTCTCAGCAATCAATGAACCCAGTGATGATCTTGAGACTGTGACGTGATTAGTGTCAAAAGTTGGATTCACAAGGCAAGATGAAGCAGAGAGACGACAAACTTTTGCTGCTAGAGTGCTATGAAATCAACTATGGTATGAAACAGGAGCTGAGCTTCTGTGTGTTGTGAAAGGCAAATCACCAATGAAATCTGAAAATGATAAACCTAACCAACCCCAGGACAGTTGGCGCTCTTAAATACCTGGCTGTTTCTGGACATGTTGACTGACTAATTTAATGGAAGAGAAAATACAATAAAGTGATGTCTTTGGTTTTTATTCTTGCCTCCCAGTGGCAAAAAGAAAAGGCTTAAAAGTTCCAAGAATGTTATACCAAGAATATTGAAAAGTTTATGTTTTTCAGCCAGGCACCAGTGGCTCATACCTGTAATCCTAGCTACTCAGGAAGCAGAGACCAGGAGGATCAATGTTCGAAGCCAGCAGGGGCAAACAGTTCCACAAGACCCTATCTCAAAAAACCCTTCCAAAAATAGGTCTGGTAGAGTGGCTCAAAGTGAAGGACCTGAGTTCAAGCCCCAGTACTGGGAAAAAAAAAAAAAAAACAGTTTATGTTTTCCTTTCCTTCAATATGAGAAAGTAATAGATAATTAGAGCCTAGGGCTGACACAAAGTTTTAGATAGCCCAGTCCTTCCTATTCCCGCATTCCATCTCAGTGATTTATACAATGTTGATTTTATAAATGCTAAATTTACTATCCTGCCAAAGCTGAAAGCAGGGAGGGGCACATCAGAAAAGGTAATCTCTTCACTTACTCCTTACAGATTGGACTCCTGACCTACTCTTGAGATGTCTCACTGTTACTAACTTGTGTTCAGCTTTGTAGATTAGTTGCAATTTGCAGCAATGGATTAATACCTTGACACTCTTGTTTCTCGCACCTCCTCCTCACCCCTCCTGGTAAACACAACTGACTATGACAATTTTATAATTAAATACAGCTGTCTCCAGAAAGAAATTATCTTTTCTAGGCTACCGATAGAAAAATGATCAGAACAAAGGGGATGGAAGTATTATAAGCCCATTTTGAAAAGTTTCTAAAATTCAGGATTTCATCTTGACCAATTCCTAAACACAATATGTCTTTTTAATTAAGCTGTAAAAGTATTTCTCTGTAAAAAATGCTTCTGTTCTTCTACAGGTCTGAATGATTGGGAAATAATGAAAAGTTTTGCTACTGAATGGGATACAGACTTTGTAAAGGGAAAAAACAGCACCTGGGAAGGCATTCCTCAAACTTTTCCTCTCTTCCAAAAGGAAAACGCCCATTGTTGTCTTTCCAAGCTGCTGTGAGTGCTTTTCATTCACACTGCCTGCCAAGTATATGGTCACACCTATCAGCATTGACTCAAATGGCTGGAAACAGCCCAAGCCTTTTCACTTTCCTTGCAGAACACCACCAGATGCTGTTCACCAAGTGCAGCAAACGAACTAGGGTGATGGATAAGCAAAACTGTCTGAACTAAGACAAATCCATCTGAAACCAAGGCCTGAACTGAATTAAGTGGACTGGATTGAGAACCTTAGGGTACCCTGGGAGGCCATATTGGGAGCTTTGTTAACCTGTGTTACCTGACTACCAAATGTCTTGCTAGGGGCACCCTAACAATGTAAGTCTCCTTGTTTCCACTGGGGCCACTTATACCCTCTAGGATTACATTGTGTGTGAGCCCTGACCATCAAGACACTGCCTCAGGCCTGGAAGACTTTCAGATTTGCTTCAACTCACTGGTTCTGTGCCTGAATTGATGCCGCAGTCCATGTTTCTGTGTTGTTTTTTAAAAAAGGTTCATGCTGAAACTGAAAGAGAAAGCCACTTGGTTTTCTAAGGTAAACTTCATTTGTTTTAACTTGCTAAATTCAAGACCTCTAAAAGGTGTAACAGGGACCAATACTACAGGTTGCTCTTGTCCTGATGTGTGGGAACCTACTAACGATTTTGCTGTAAAGGCATTTTGGCCAAAGGCCAAGAGTTAACACAGCAGACCTGACAACGCATTCCTGAGAAAAGCCTGTTTGTAAGGTCTTTGGATGGCATCTGAGAAATTAATAATACCGATTCGCTGCACTAAAACTGTTTATGCAAACAGCATGGTTTACACTGAACATCTGTTCTCTTTCTGGGAGTCTAGAACTGTGGTATATGCCAAGCTCAGACTGATAATGTGACCACTCTCATAAAACCTTGGACATTAAGTCTCTATCAAGTTTCCTGGTTGACATCACACATTGTCAATGTTGTTGCTAGGGAAATTGTGTCCCGTGTGACTCCCTTGGGAGAGGACTCCTAGAAACATGCTTATACCCCTTAAGTTCCCCAAGTTCACCCACATCTCTTTTCCTTTGGCTGTTTTTTATTTATCCTTTCACTATAACAAATCATAGCTCTGAGTGTGACTCGATGTTCAATTTCATGAATCCACCTAACAAATCACTGAACCTAGGAGACGTCTTGGGAGAACCCCCCAAAACAACTAGTAACAACTGTAAACTGACAGAGACCATATAGAGTCATACACGCTTTCTGGGTACAGAAAGACATCATCAAAATTTCCTTTATGTTAGCAAACAAAATTAATGATTACTTACGAAAATAGATCAAACCATTGTTGTTTTGTAACAGATTCCTGGCGTAAAAGCTTCAAAACAATCGGACGCATGAAATCCCACTTGTCTTCAAACTGAAGAGAACCTTTATTCTTAAGAAAACAGAAAAAGTAGTTTAATTTAAATGAAGTTAAATTGAAAGTATCCTATAATTTTCTTAATCTTTTAAGAGATAGGTAGAGAAACAAAGGACTCAAATTTAAAAGAACCAGTTTTCTATAATGAGATCCCTATAGGCTTAAACTTGTATCAAGGAATCATAGGAAGACAACTATAAAAGAGAAAAGCTGAGGCTGAAAGTGTAGCCTAATGTTACAGAGAGAGAATAATTGTAAGAATTTTCCCTTTGCCCCAAAGAAGGGCTGGCTATCCCTTTTGGCTTCTGGTTGACAATTTTTGGGTATTTGGAAATCTGTATCCAATAAAACCCTAAGGGTCTTGGGTCATACTGGGCAGGGTAATAATGTGATTTGGGAAGGAATAAGCCATATCTTTATAGTCTTAAAGTAGGAGCTGGCCAATTCAGAAAGACCAAAAATGTGACATAGGTAGGAGCTTTAGGTCATATGTATCAGTCAACTCAGAGACTAAAAAATCCATGTGAGTAATCAATCATGCCTATGTGAAGAAGTTCCATAAAACTGAACAGGAGATGAACCTCCTTTTGGCAGAATTCACATACGCTGTCACACACTGATGCCAGAAGAGAAATATGTGCTGACTACACGGGAAGAGAACAACAGAAGATGTGAGTTGGGAGTATGCCTAGACTTTACTCATGATTCTCTTCCTTTGCTGATCTTGAATCCTTTCCCTGTAACAAACAGTAACAATAATTATAACAGCTTTTGGTGAATTCTATGAGCCTTTCTAGTTGGTATCAGGAGTGAGGGGTGGTTGTAGATGTTCTAAGAGCCTCACAAAAAGTAGTTATCCCTCAGAATCCAGGAGAATTGGTTCTAGGGGCCTCCACAGATACCAAAATCTGTGGATGCTTTGGTCCCTTATATATAAAATAGCATAGTGTTTTCCATATTCCCTCTATGTACTTATTTTAAAATCATCTCCACATTACTTAGAATATTTAATATACTGTAAATACTACATAAATAGTTATAATGTATTATTTACAAAAACAAAACGTCTACAAATTTAAAAATCTGAACAACTTTTTTCAATTTTTTTTTGCAGTACTGGAGCTTGAACTCAGAGCCTACACCTTGAGCCACTCCACCAACCCTTTTTTTGTGATGGGTCTTTTCAAAATAGGGTCTTGCAAACTATTTGCCTAGGCTGGCTTTGAACCACAATACTGCTGATCTCTGCCTCCTGAGTCACTAGGATTATAGGTGTGAACCACTGGCACCTGGGTCAAATACTTTGATCCAATGTTAGTTGAATCTGCAGGTGCAAAACCATAGATACTGTGGGGGCACCTGTATTTAAAAACTATATGGAATCTGAGGGTAGAAAGATATCCATCTCATTTTATAATGCTAACAAAATCCTGACACCAAATTTGAGAACACCACAAGATGCAGAGGTCTAAAGGGAATAGATATAGATGCAAAGATCTAAACAAGTATTAGCAAACCAAGCAAGTGTCACATCAAAACAATGATTCCTCATAATCATAAACTATTTATCCCAGGAATGTGAAAGTAGTTCAATCTTAGGGGAAAAAAATTATCAGTTACTTTACCAAAAAGAAAGAGAGAAGGACTTCATATGCCTTAAGCACCAGTTCTGTTCCTTTTCAAGTTGCATGTGTCCATGTGACTTGTTTTGGGCAGTAAGAATCAACAAGATTCATTAATTTTTCTAATATACCAGCACTGAACACTATAAAATTCTTGCCTTTTGATTATATACTACAGACCTTTGATATCGATGTGTACATGGTTCTAAGAAGCCCACAGTAAGGAAAAAAAACACTAATGTTCAAAATGCATAGAATTCAGTGTTGCACTGCGGAGGCTTGACTCATTTTTCCCATAAAGCCTCCCAACTTGTGCTGAACATGCTGTCTTTCAACAAACTCAAACTTTCACTTTATCAAGTCAATTCAGTACAGTAAGTGCCCTTTTTAGCTAGGGAGGACTAATATAAATTTTACCTTGTTTTGGGGGGGAGCACCATTTGCATTTTTGGGTGGCATATTTTCACAAATTAAGGACAGGGAAACACCCAGCAGATCACACAATTTAAACACAACTGATAGCATGGGACTTTCTGCATCAACTGAGCAGTGTTATGTACAGGTGGGAATTTAACATTATTGTTTTTTCAGAAATTTTTTTTGGACCATGTGCAGTGGCTCAATGCTATAATCCTAACTATTTGGAAGGATCATGGTTTGACGTCAGCCTAGGCACAAAACTTCCCGAGACCCATCTCCATAATAACCAGAGAAAAAAAGGCTCTCAAGCAGTAGAGCCTGCTTAGCAAGGGTGAAGCCAACTATTACCAGAAATAAAATATATTATTAAAAAAACCAACCAGTTAGGAGTCAGTGGCTCACATCTATAATCCTAGCTACTTGGGAGGCTGAGATCAGGAGGATTACGGTTGGAGACCGGTCCAGGCAAATCGTTTTTGAGATCCATTTCCAAAATAACCAGAGCAAAATGGACTGGAGGTATGGCTCAAGTGGTAGAGACCCTGCTTTTCAAGTGTGAAGCCCTTAATTCAAATCCCGGTCCCACAACAACAACAACAAAAAAAAAAATAAAAAAACAATACAAAAAGGGCTGGAGGAGTGGCTGAAGCCAAAGAGTACCTGCTTAGCAAGCACAAGTCCCTGAGTTCAACCCCCATTCCACCAAAAAAAAAAATTATTTATTTATTTAGATCGTGCTTGGTCAAAACCACATGCAATAAAACCTCAAGTAAGACTAGCTTACTGTAAATGGTTTTTAGAATATTGCTCATTTTTATCACAGGATCTTTGCTATTTAGTTTTTAAATTTTTTTTTTAAGTACTGGGAACTGAACCCAGGGCCTTGCACATGCTAGACAAGTACTCTACCGCTGAGATACAACCCCAGCTTTTATCACAGGTTCTTAACCTGACGTTCATGTTGATGCTCAACTATTTGGAATCTGCAAACTCCGAAAGTATAATCCTGAAACATACAGTCTGATAACAACCTACATAAAACTCACCTGGGATAGTGATTACATACATAGATTCCTAAACAGATCTACTGAACCAGAATCTCTTGGGAGCTCAAAATCAGCATGTTTATCATTATCAAATTCATTTTAATACTACATAAAATGTTTGAGGGCCAATGACTCTAAAAGGTTAAGAACTATTAACTAACATCATACAAGAGTGAAAGCAAATGATGTTTGTTACATCCAAACAGCTCATTTTAAGAGTTATCACACCCTCTTGCCCCAAGTGATTGCTTCTAACACGTGGTACTCTTATTATAAGGATCTAGGGGACATATTTGCTCAAAACTCAGTACCAAGATTAGCTGTGCTTTTCCCCTCACCAACTAGTTTGTTTCTACCTTATGAACTTAAGTGAGTCACATTAGTTAACTCTACTCTCCTCTTAAAGTTGTCTGTGTGACATACTTTGTATACTAACCTTGTATCTGTCTTCATATTGCAATCTCTACTGTTATAACCCTCATTTCTTCATTTACTTCTCACTCTTGAGAAAGGGCTAACAAATATGAAAGAATGATGCAAAGATTATGAGTCTTAAGAATTCTGGACTATGGTAGGGAGAATCATAATGCCATCTTAATGTTTTCTAATTTCAACTAGTTCTACTTCCATAAGCACTTTTGGCAATTTATGAAATTAAACATAGTATAAATCCTGCAATTAAAAAATCAAAATGGCAGGAAGCAGAGATCAGGAAGCTCAAGGTTCAAAGCAAGACCAAGCAAATAGTTCACAGGACCCTATCTCAAAAAAACTCATCTCACACACACACACACACACACACACACACACACACACACACACACACACACACACACAGGCTGGTGGAGTGGGCTCAAGGTGTAGACCCTGAGTTTAAACCCCAGTACTGCAAAAAAGAAAAAAAAAAAATCAAAATGGTGCAAAGGACTGGAATAGGCAGGTACTTGAGATAAATACCGGTTAGACTCTGAAATCTCCTAATAGATATGACAAGTTAACAGGAAACATTTTTGATCTCCTGTTTCATGAAACATGTAAGATTAACTACAAAAACACTTTCTCCTAATACTCAGGAAAAGGAGGAATTTAATAATTTATTAAACTTTTACAACAGGTTCCAAAACTGATGTTCAAGCAGTCCTATGGCCTATTCTATTTTAAACTGAAGAGTGTATCATCAAATCATAACTAAGCAACAGGACACCCAATTGCTTATCTACAAAAGGAAATGCCTCATTAATAAGTAAAGGAATCTTCAAACAGTTATCAATGATCTACTGACTAACTCAAGGCTGCCTCCTCTCATCAACTTGTTACAAAGTCTCTTTGTAGCAAGACAGGCTAGACTAACCAATTGCTTGTAAGTGTAAAATTATCTTACATACTGATTCTTTTCCAAGAAGACTTTAACATTTGCCTCTCTAGCCTTCATTTCTTACAACACAATGAATCCTTTCATAGGCACTCTTCTCAAACAACAAATGAGTTATGGGAAGCCAAATAGAAGCAGGAGATGGAGAAATTTCTGGAGAAGAGTATTCTAGGTAAAAAAAGAAAAGAAAAAAAGCAGCCAAGACAAAGATTGAAGTAAGAACATGCTTAGTGTTTTACTCAAGATAAACTTCAGGGAAGTAACTTGCCTTCCTGGACATTACTGGGCTGGAGTTGTAGTACCTTGAAGATCATTATAAAAACAGGTTTCTATTATGACACAGTGAACCATTAAAAGAGTGAGCAGGAAGTGCCCTTATCTGTTTTATATTTAAGAAGCTCCCTGGGATGGCAGAGTGGCTCAAGTGGTAAGAGCACCTGCTTAGCAAGCCTGAGGCACTGAGTTCAAATCCCAGTGCTGCCAAAAAAAAAAAAAAAAACACCTCCCTGATTACTGATTACTATGTTGAGAATATATTACAAGGAACAAAGCTGGTAAGGAGGTGAGAGATGATAGTGACTGTGATACTAACCATGGAAGTAGGGGATAGTGAGATGTGATTAGATTTTATATATTTTAAAGGTGGCACTAACAGGACTTCTGAATAGTAAGCATCAAGGACATTCAAAAAGAAGTAAACAGCCAACACCGGCAGCACACACCTGTAGTCCTAGCTACTTGAGAGGCAGAGAGCAAGAGGATCGTGATTTGAAGCCAGCCTGGACAAACCGTTCATAAGACCCTGTCTCAGAAAAAAACCCATCACAAAAAAGGGCTGGTGGAGTGGCTCAAGATGTAGGCTCTGAGTTCAACCCCAGCACTGCAAAGAAAAGAAGTACACCATGATTTTAAGGCTTCTGTACAAGAAGTATAGCATCAGCATCAACATGGATGCAATATAACAACTTAAGGAGGCTCAGAAATTCATTTGTTGTTTTTTTTCTTTGTGGTATTGGGGTTCCAACTTGGGGCTTCATGGTTTGCTCAGCAGGTTCTCTACTACTTGAGCCACACCTTCAGCTCAGAAGTTCAATTTTGATGTGTCACATTTAACATACCTATTTGACATTCATGTGAAGACATTGAATAGGCAGTTCAATTAGCAAGTCTAGAACTTAAAAGGTCTAGTCAGGCCAGGAGCTGGTGACTCACAACTGTAAACATGAGATGGGAAAACTACAAAGAATACAGACTATTCTGAATAGTTTTTCTGGTATAAGGGAACACAGAAAAGGCATAGTAACTGATGGGATGAGAAGAAATAATTTCTTTAAAGATGGGACAAGTATAGTATTATTGTAAGGTGATAAGATTACTGCAGGACAATGAGATAGGAATGATGCAGGAATAATGATGATGTAGGAATAAACAGGGGAAGTTGCTGGGGAACTTAAATTGCTATGGGCAGACGAGAAGCAACAAGATCCTATGCACAGGTGGAGGGACAGACTGCTAAGTGAGAGAGCACAGCTATATGGATGTAGATGCTTCTAGGAGGGTAGATGTATGACTCTGAAAAGTTAATTTTTTATTGCTTTGACTTCTCAGTGATACAGAAGTAAAGACAATGCCTGACAAGATGGGAGAAGAAATGCTGGAATTCTGAGAAAAAGATGTAGAATATTTAGAAAAGTAGAAGAAAAAAAAAAATAAACGACTATAGAAGTGCAGTATGATTGGGCTCACTTGTAGTTTGTGCTCATGAATTTAAAGTAAAAATTACATGATTGTCTTTTTTTCCCAGCAACATTCAGCTGACTCTGAAAGGTAGAGAGATGAATTTTACCAGGGTTGGTTTTTTTCTCAAGTGAAACGAGAAGGGCAAGAGAGTCAAAAAGAGTATTGAAAGGAGTTATTATGATTGAAAACAGAATTTAGGTTAGGTAAGGGGGTAAAAAAGTAACATCAAGATGATGAAAAGAGACTTCTACTTCTAACCATGGTAGAATAACAGGAACCAGACTTCCCCTCCTGACTAAACAACTAAAAACCCAAAAGGCAACACAGGACAGTTCTTCCTGAGAAAAGAAAAACAAAAGAGGTGATCCATACGAATGCCCAAACATACTTGACTAGAGAGCATCCAGGCCTCAGCACAGTAGGGGGAATTCAAATACAGTCTGGTGGCTTTGCCAATTTTAAAAGACAAGAGTTTTGGAGTCTGAAGAAGTAGAGATGACTAGAACTTGAAGTGCAGGTACCAGGAAAACAATTAAAGAGATGCATAGAAATGGAACTCTGAAGGTCTGTAGCGGTGTCCTCCCAAGCCTTTGACTAAATACTGACTGAATATATGTATGAGAAAACTGTCTGAGACTGGGGAAAGAACCATTAAAAGGAGTAGGCAGAGCAATTACCAGAACACACACAAGGCTACAAAGTTTGTATTCCCAGCAGCCAGGATGGACCCCCACACCCCCTCCCAAAAATGTCAACAAATACCCTGGGCAGAGTCCTCAGAAAGGCAGAGTCTACAGTAGAGCTGCTATAGCTTAGATGCCAAGTGTCCTTCAAAGGTCCCTGTGTCAAAAGCTTGGTCCCCAGAATGGCACTATTGGGAGGTACTGTGGACCTTTAGGAGCTAGGGCACTGTGGGAGGTCCATACGTCACTGGGGATATTGCCCTTGGAAGGGACTGTGGGGTCTCAGCCCCTTTCTCCTTCCTCCCTTGCTTCTTGGTTCATGAGGTGAGCAGTGTTGCTCTGTCATGCACTCCCACCATGATGTGTTGCCTATGTCAGAGGCCCAAACCAGTAAGGCCACCTTATCATGTGAGCCAAAATAAACCTTTTTTTTCTTTTGGTGGAACGGGGGTTTGAACTCAGGGCTTCACCCATTCAAAGCAGGTGCTCTACAGCTTGAGCCACATCTCCAGCCCCCATTTTGCTCTGGTTATTTTGGAGATGGGGTCTCTCGAACTATTTGCCTAGGCTGGCCTGAAACCTCAATGTTCTGGATCTCAGCCTCCCAAGTAGCAAGGATTACAGGTGTGAGCCACCAGTGCCTGGCTTCAAATCTCTAAGTTAATGATTGCCAGTATTTTGTTGCAGTAACAGAAAGCTAACACAGAAGCCAAAGTGACCTTATTCTAAATGTTATTCGGAACCCACTCTAACAAAACTTAAAAGCAAGCCTCAAAAGGATTCCAAGTTATTAGAACTAGATTTTGCTAAATCAAAAAATATTTGAAAGAAATTTTTAAAACTCATCCCCCAAACATATAACTTAAAATGTTCAGGCAATCAAAATCAGCACACATGCAAAGAATGAAAATGTAACCAATCAGAAAGAGAAAAAACAAGAGAAACTGACCCAGAAACCATATGGGTGATAGATTTAGTAGACAAGACTGTTATATCAGCTATTATAAATAAATATACTCCACATGATCAAAAAAGTAGAGGAAAACATGAACACAGAAACAAAAGCTACTTGCCATTAAAATGAGTATCAGTGAACTGGGAGACCATCAAATGACCTAACATACATAAAAATGGAGCAACAGAAAGCAAAGCATGGTGGTAAATGCCCGTAATCCTACCACTCAAGAGGCTGAGGCAGGAGGACCATGAGTTCGGGGCCAGCCTGGGCTACACAGTGAATTCTAGGCAACCCTGGGCTCAAGAACCTGTCTGAAAAAAACAAAAACAAACAATCAAAAATCTGGAGTCTTGGAGTGGGGAAAGGAGGAATAATTAAAGGGAGAAAAAAAAATAAAGGCAAAAATGTTTCCTTATTTGGTGAAGAATAGGCACAGAGATCTAAGACATTGAACAAGGAGGCAGAATCAGTGACAAAGGCCCTAGTAAAGGAGGGGGATCATTAAAATAAAAGATCTATCAAGAGAGAGTTAGGAAGATGGGGCACACACAGTAGGATGCTTGAGTTAAATTATTTGTGCAAGATTATAGGTAATAAGTGGCAGAGTAGGAATTCAAATCCAAACAATTTAGCTCTGTTAAAGCCACCCTCCAACTTTTGATTCTATTGCCTTTGCCTTCTGAGTGCTGGGATTATAGACAAAGGCCACCATGTCAGGCCTAAAGTCACATTCTTAAGCACTCCCTAGTTCTTTCCTAGATGAGAAATGAAGGGACTTCTAACCTATGAGTCAGATCCAGCCCTTGGCTTAATTTTATCAGGCTTATAAATTGCGAAATTCTGTAATTATAAAAATTATAATGGGCTAGAGGCATGCCTCAAGCAGTAGAGCACCCGCCCAACAAGCATGAAGCCCTGAGTTCAAACTCCAGTACTGCTCCAAAAAAAAAAAAAAATTAGTGGCAATTCACTGGAAACCATAAAATGGAAAGAAATATCACAATATAAAAGATTTAATTCTTTTTAAACAAGATCTGGTAGGAAGAGGAGGCTACTATTTTCCAAAAACTTAAGTATTTCTTTCCATTTCAATGAAAAATATACATTCCCTTTAAACTTTTACAGAGAAAAAAATATATATATATTTTTTTGGTTCTGGTGCTTGAACTCAGGTCCCTCACCTGGAGCCACTCCACCAGCCCTATTTTTGTGAAGAGTTTTTCGAGACAGGATCTCGCAGAACTATTTGCCCGGGCTGGTTTTGAACCTTGATCCTCCTGATCTCTGTTTTCTGAGTAGCTAGGATTATAGGCATGAGCCACTAGTGCCCAGTAAGAAAAAAAAATTTTTTTTAAACAAATTCTGACGAAGCTTGTACTTTTTTAAACCCACACAACATTTTTTTTTTCTTTTTTGGTGATATAGGGGATTGAACTCAGGCACATTTAAGCCATGCCTCTAGTTCCTAAACAACTAATTTTAAGTAAAAAGTAAAAACAAAATTATTGATGAAAACTGGAGGTGTGGTTGCCTAGGATGTAGGAGGCCCTGGGTTTGATTGCCAGCACCATAAAACAAATGAAAAAATCAAATACTGATAAAAAGACTTTATTCTTGGGAGGCACCCTAATAAATCATTTTTTAAATTCATTCAACAAAGCAAAATGCCTAATGTACACTGTAACACACAAATAAGAGGGGCTCAAAGAACTGATGTTCTAGAACAGTACTTCTTAAATTATGGACCATGGACTCCTGAAGGGTCCTGGGATAAATTCTTCAAACTTAAAACTACAAAAATAGTTTACTGCTGGATGCTGGTGGCACACACCTATAATCCTAGGGCAAATAGTATGAGCGACCCTATCTCAAAAATACCCATCACATAAAAGGGCTGGTGGAGTGGCTCAAGGTGAAGGCCCTGAGCTCAAACCCCCGCACCACAACAAATACATATATATATTAATTTTGCTTGTTTTGAAAAGTCCAATAGAATGTTAGTACAGAGTCCAAGCTCTTGCATGACGCTGCACTAACCAGTAAATGAAAAGCAAATGATACATTAGATTATATTAAAGTTAAGAACTTCAGTTCATTAAAAGATACCATGAAGGGAATGAAAGACACCCACACAGATTGGGAGAAGATACTTCTAATATATGTATCAAAGAAAGGCTCTTATTGAGATATGTAAAAAACTCCTTTAAAAAAAAAAAACCCTCTTCAAGACAACTCAGTTTTAAAACTGGGTAAAGACTTGAATAGACCCTTCACAAAGATGATAGCTGAGTGGTCAACAATCCAGGCATGGTACTGCATACTTGCAATCTCAGCACTAGTGAAGCTGAGGCATGAGGACTGCCAGTTCAAAGCCAACCTGGACTACATCACAAGACTCAAAGAAAAACTAAGTAACTAACTAACTGGTAAGTAATCAGATGAAAAGGTGCCTATCACCATTAATTAGCAGGGAAATACATATTAAAACCGTATGGCAATATCACTATACACACCAAAAAGGCTAAAAGAAAAAAGGAAAAAAAAAAAGAAAATACTAAGTATTAGAGAGAATAAGCCAAACTCTCATTCAGCTGAAAAATGTAAACAGGTATGACCACTTTAGAAAACTATTTAGAGGCTAGTAGTGATGCTCAAACCATAGAGTGCCTGCTTAGCTTGTGTGGGGCCATGAGTACTGTTAAAAAAAAAACATTACTTAAAGCTGGGCATGGTGGCTCACATCTGTAATCCAAACCAGCCTGGACAAATAGTTCTAAAGCCCAAACCAGCCTGGACAAATAGTTCTAAAGCCCCTATCTTGAAAAAAAACCCTAACAAAAAAAAGGACTGGTGGAGTGGCTCAAGGTGTAGGCCCCAAGTTAAAACCCTAATATAGAAAAAGAAGAAGAAAGAAAGAAAGAAAAAACAAGAACACTACTTAGCAGTCTATATACAAAAGTTAAACATGCATACTGCATGGTTCAGCAGTTTTACTTCTACAAACTACACACAGATGTCTAAGAAAACATGTACTACTATCTTTTCTCAGTAGTAAAAAACTGGAAGCATTCCAAATGTCCATCAACAGAAGAACCGACAATAGCGGGCACCAGTAGCTCATACCTATACGCCTAGCTACACAGGAAGCAGAGATCAGGAGGACAGAGGTTCAATGCCAGCCTGGGCAAATAGTTCCAGAAATCCTATCTTGAAAATTCCCAACACAAAAAAGGCTGGTGGGGTGGCTCAAGTGATAGAGCACCTGCCTAGCAAGTGTGAGACCCTAAAGTTCAAACCCCAGTACCACCAAAACAAAGAAAAATGGATAAAATGTGGAATATTCACAATAATGGGACACTATATAGCAATAAAAATTAGTATATACCAAAGATGAATCTCAAATCTCACAAGCATAATGTTCAACAAAGAAGACACAGAAGAGCACATGCTATATTCAAGAAGAGGCAAAACATACCTCCTGGAATTAGAATCAGATTGCCATGAGGTGGTTAGAGACTGGGACAGGACAAGAGAACTGCCCTTCACAGTATTGTTCACACATTTCTAGATCTGGGGTTTAATTATACAGGATAATTTTACTTTATTAAATATTCACCTGACTCTATATTCATGATTCCTATGTACTTCTGTGTATAGCCCATATTTCCCTAAAATTTACTTTAAAGTTTGCCATGCTAATACTGTTCATCTAGCCAGGCATCAGTGGTTCATGATTGTAATCCCAGCTACTTGGGAGGCTGAGATCAAGAGGATCTGGTTTGAGGCCAGCCCAGGCAAATAGTTCAAGACACCCCATCTCCAAAATAACCAGAGCAAAATGAACTGGAGGTGTGGCTCAAGTGGTAGAGCACCTGCTTTGCAAACATGAAGCCCTAAATTCAAACCCTAATCACATCAAAAAATAAACAAAAACAAAAAAAAATAATAGGTGAACAAAGGTTCAGCTCTCTTTTCCTGTTTTAATCAGTATAAAGAACTGAGGAGCCTGGGCATGGTGGCACACACCTATTGTAATCCGTACTCAAGAGGCAGAAGGATCAAGAGTTCAAGGTCAGCCATAGGCTACAAGGATTAAGAAAATGTGGTATACAAACAAAAAGAAAACGTGGTATTAAAAAAAAAAAAAGAAAGAAAATGTGGTATATATCTACAATGGAGTATAATTCAGCCCCAAAAAAGAATGAAATTTTGTCACTCCCCAGGAAAATGGATGAAAGTGGAGAACAGGTTAAGTGAAGTTCAGAAAGACAAAGGTGGTATGTTTTCTCTCATATGTGGAAGATAGGTCCAATTACAAATACAAAGCATTATCACACACACACACACACACACACACAGAGAGAGAGAGAGAGAGAGAGAGAAAGAGAGAGAAAGAGAGAGAGAGAGAGAGAGAGAGAGAGAGAGAACATGTTTCCAAGAGTGTTAGAAGAGACTAAGGGAGGAGGAAATGAGAAAAGAATGAAGAGGAGAGTGAATAAAACTGAATCAGGTCACATCTGCTAAGAACAAGACAAAACGAAACACTGAAAACTGTTGAACAACACAGGGTAGGGGAAAGGGGAAAGAAGAGTAACAAAGGGGGTTAAACTGATTAAAGTATGCTATGTTTTTAGGTAAAATACCAAAGCAAAACTTCACTGAACAATGAACACACTAAAACAATGAAGTAAAGGAATGTGAAACAAACAGGTCATGTTAAGGGGTGGATAACAGCAGGAGGGGGAGGGTAAACGAAGAGGATAAAGGAGGGTGAAAATGGTTCAGGTACTTTCTATTCATATATGAATATGCAACACTGAAACCTGCTGAAATCATTTCAAGAAGTGGAGTGGAAGAAGAGGGAGAATAACAAAGGGAATGAACCAAGCTGGGATACATTATGTTTATATTTGGAAGTACCACAACGAAACTGCCTGCATAATACTTCATATACTAATAAGAGTGTTGAAAGAGAGGCTCACTTTCTCAAGAGTTTTCCCCAATAGAAGCATCAGTTCTAAAAGGGTTTGCCAGTAAAGTCTCAAAGTCTCTTACCTGTAGCTATGATGGTGTTTCAAAGACAAACAAACATGCATCAGAAAGAAAATGGATTACATGAGAATATGATAAATTTTGAAAATGTGTCCAAGGTGGAGGGGGAAACTAAAGCTACTATATATAGATATATCTTTCTAGAATATGCTGTAACTTCAAAAACTCTATACAGCAACCATTCAAATTCAAGAATGCTTTTACAAGCAATAACTTAGTAAACAAACAGAACTATCCACCAATTTGCAAAATGTTTCAAAGTAATGGGATCATTTTTTAAATGATTCTCTTACTTCCACAACGAAATGAAACATCCAGAAATCCCTAAATAACACATGGGACAAAACATACCCCATCAAATTATAGGAGCACTATTACTGCAATATTGTAATGATATCGTTGCATTTAAAAGATCACAAAGAATGTAACTGTTATTGCTGTACACCTTGCTACATCTTCTCCATGATGGCAAAAGTACAAGAAAAGTTAGGGTGAAAGGACAAGTTGAAAGGAAGGCAAGAAATAACAGTATCCACACAATTAAACGCAATTTGTAGCCAGGCACTGACTCACACCTGTTATCTTAGCTGCTTGGGAAGAGATCATGTGGACTGGATCACAGTTCAAGGCCAGTCCTAGCAAACTGTTCTCGAGACCGCATCTCCAAAACTACCAGAGCAAAATGAATTGAGGTATGGTTCAAGCAGTAGGGTGCCTGCTTTACAAGCTTGAAGCCCTGAATTCAATCCCCAGCCTCACACACACACACAAAAAAGCCAATGTGTATGGATTTTTAAAGTACAGTTTTTAACACTGTACTTTCTCTTGTTCTTAACATTTTGAATATCACACAAGTCTAGTTTTTTAAAAAACTGTACTTGTTCCTTCTGTGAAGTTACTATTCTACTGATCATGGATGGCACCCCATGATGCCGCTATAACAACTTCACAAAAGAACGAAGTTAAGTATTTCAGATCTTTCATGTGAATTGTGAGGTTAGCTACTTCAATGTGTGGGTTCCCTTATTGTTTATGAGCCACTATTGCTCTCGGTTATGAGATTTAAAAACCACACTTGCTAATCCTCATTAACCAAAAGAACCACAAAACTACAGTAGGTATTTGAATACTGGCAATTCTGTCTTCTAACCTTTTTTTTCTTCCATGCTAGCCTTATAAAAGTATTCCTCAAATATGCCGAACTCATCAGTGTACCTCAAGACCTCTGCCTTAAGATGCAGATCAATCAGGGTTCAGTTCCAAGGTCACCTGAGAGAGCCTCACCAATCTAAGGAAAATGCCCCTCCTCCATTCCTCTCTATACAGTATACATGCAGAGCCAACCATTTAAACTGGTAGAAGAAATGCTTTGATTGGCTGTAGGATGGATGGAAATGTATTTAGGCAGTTACTGGGGTTTAAACTCAGGGTCTTGCACTTGGTAGGCAAAGGCTCTACCACTTGAGCCACACCTCCAGCTCTTTTTGCTTTAGCCTTACTTTTTCAGGTATGATTTCATTCTTTTTCCCCAGGGCTAGCCCCTGACTGACCACAATCCTCCCTCCACCTCTCACTTAGCTGGGATTACAGAAGTATACAAATATAACCAGCTTGTCTTTTGAAATAAGGTTTAACAAACTTTTGCCCAGGCTCCCTACCTCCCACATTGGGATTGAAATTTTAATTCAGACTAAGCAGGACTTTTAAAAGTGTTGTTTTCTTTTTGTTGTTGCTGTTTTATTTGTGTTTATTTATTGTAGTGACGGGGATCTACCCCAGTGCCTCACATATGCTAGGCAAGCTCTCCATCCCTAAGTTACACCCTTAGTCCAATAGGACTTTTTAAAAAGACCATGTAGCCAGACATGATGGCGAACATCTGTAATCCCAGTATGCAGGAGGCCAAGGTGGAAGAACCACTTCAGTTCAAGGGACCAACTGGCAGCCTGGGCAACAAGGAAGAAAGGAAACAGGAATCAGGGAAGGAAGAAGGAAAAGAAATTAAAAACAAATCAATAAAAACACAAGAAGGCTACAGGATCTGACTGATACTAATTGATTTCCCATATCCTTAGTAACTCTTGCTATTATTTCAACGAGCACATCATTAGCACAATGCCCCAGTCTATGTCATTCCACAATCAGACAAAAATAAGTGGAAGGGGTGAATTTGTTCAAGGTACTGTATACTTCCATGGAATTATCACAATGAAATCTTTTGCATTATTAATGCATGCTAACTCAAAAATAAAATTTCAAAACTTTCAAAAGGTAGTCATTTTATGTATAAGGACCAAAAATAGGTTGGGGGCTTTAGCAGTATCTTTACTCACATTTTTCAAATAGTCCCCAATACCTGTGGAACTTTGTTTCAAAACACTTAGCACTGAAGGCCCTTCACAATAATCTGGCCCTGACTTTCCTTTTTTGGTTGTTGTTGTTGTTTTGTTTTGTGGTATTGGTACTTGAACTCAGGACGTACACCTTGAGGCACTCCACCAGCCCTTTTTTGTGAAGGGTTTGTTGAGATAGGGTCTCTCAAACTATTTCCCCAAGTTGGCTTCAAACCTCAATCCTCCTGAGTTGCTAAGATTACAGGCATGAGCCAGGGATGCCCAACTCCTTTCTTTCTTTTTTTTTTAAATTGTTTATACATTTATCCATATATGTATTCTTTGGGCCACCTCTCCTCCCTGCCCCCCACCCCCACCTCACTTCCAGGCAGAATCTGTTCTGCCCTCTTCTCCAATTTTGTTGAAGAGAAAATATGAGATAATAAGAAAGACATAGAGTTTCTGCTAGCTTGAGGTAAAGATAGCTATACAGAGAGATTCCTAGCACTGCTTCCATGCACTTGTGTATTACAACCCGAATTCGTTCATCTGTACCAGACCACTACTTCCTGGTCCCCTTCCCATAGTGGCCTCTGCCAGTTTAAGATTACTATATTTGCTCCTCCACAGTGAGCACATCAACCACTTTCAACTTTTCAGTTTCCTTCCCTTTCCCTATTCCTCCTGTATGTTCTCCCCTTAGTGTGTGACCCATGTCCAATATTACTGCATTTGTTTTAGGTCTATAATCAGCATATGAGGGAGAACATGTGATTTTTGGCCTCTGAGCCTGGCTAACTTTACTTAAGATGATGTTCTCCAGTTCCATCCATTTACTTGCAAATGACAAAATTTCATTCTTCTTTGTGGCTGAGTAAAATTTCATTGTATACAAATACCATATTCTCTTAATCCATTTGTTGATAGTGGGGCATCTTGGCTGTTTCCATAACTTGGCTATTATGAATAGTGCTACAATAAACATAGGCATGCAGTTGCCTTTGGAATAACCTGAGTCACATTCCTTTGAGCATATCCCTAGGAGTGGTATTGCAGGATCATATGGCAGATTTATGTTTAGTTTTTTAAGAAGCCTCCATATTGTTTTCCAAAGTGGTTGTATTAGCTTACATTCCCACCAGCAGTGTATGAGGGCTCCTTCCCCCACCACCCCCCTCCCCACTCATCCTCGCCAGCATTTGTTGTTGGTGGTGTTTTTGGTGATGGCTATTCTAACAGGGGTGAGGTAGAATCTTAGTGTGGTTTTGATTTGCATTTCCTTTATGGCCAGGGACGGTGAGCATTTTTTCATGTGTTTTTTGGCCATTTGGATTTCTTCCCTTGAAAAACTTGTTTAGTTCAGTTGCCCACTTCTTTATTGGTTCATTGATTTGGGAGGAGTTTAGTTTTCTGAGCTCCCTGTATATTCTGGTTATCAGTCCTTTGTCTGATGTATAGCCAGCAAATATTTTCTCCCACTCTGTGGGTGGTCTCTTCAATTTGGAAACCATTTCTTTTGTTTTGCAGAGCTTTTTAATTTTATGTAGTCCCATTTGTCCATCCTTTCTCTTAGTTGCTGGGCTGCTGAAATTCTACTGAGAAATTCTTTGCCTATACCCATTGCTTCCATAGTATTCCCTGCTCTTTCCTGTACTAACTTCAGAGTTTCAGGTCTGATATTAAGGTCCTTAATCCACTTTGAGACCAACTTCTTTCTTTTATTTTCATCTCCTGCTGTCTCTCTATATCCTGGGCTTCGATAAGGCAACAATTCCATGGAGCACCATCCACACAGGGTGCAACATGGCCTCCCAAACTGATCTAGTCTCCACTGCTACCAAATTTTCTCCTAATCACCAGCTACAAAAAAGTAAGCATTATTCAAAATCCAGTCCCAATGCTTTCCCCATAAAATGTTCCTTGATTATCCCACCAGAAATATTTCCTCAGTTTGTGAGTGGCCATACAGTAGCTGATAACACATCTTAAAATTCTGTCCTGTAGTAAGCTATCTGTATAATTCAATCCCCTTTACTATAGCAAACTCCTAAAGAGCATGGGCATTATCAGACACATCTTTGTATTCTCCATGGTGCCCTGCATAAAGGGGTGCAATAAAATTATTTCCATAATGAATAAATTCTATGGACACTTTGAGTCACTGGTTTATATACCCATTTTACAGCCTCCCACTGAGAAAAGTTTGCTTTGTATTCCAGTTTAAAGTTTGGATTCTCTTGTGGGTGGGTTGTATACCACTGACTTCTGCTGACAGTCTCCAAATCTAATTAGGAGACAGAAGTAAAACTTAGTTATTTGGGAAAAAACAACCTCTAACATGCTAGTAAGCCAAAGAGTAACCAGTGAGGTAGGAGTGTGTCAGAGTGAGAGAGACATGGAGTTAGTTAATTAGGGAGAAGAGCCAGCTAGAAAGATCTCAAAGAATTTGAACAGTATCTAAGCAGAAAAGTGATATGGTCAGAACTGTGCTTTGATCTAGAGCTCAGATCAGCACTAACAGATAAAAATAGTGAAATCATGGGAGTTAAGACTGTCCCAGAAAAACAGTACAAAGATAGAAAAGAGCTGAAGATTAAATCCTGTGAAATAATTATATTGGGAGGAATGGAAGCAAGTCAGTGAAAAACACAATGATTTGAAAGACAGCAGACCAAGGAGAGAAAATGCTACACAACCAAAAGAGAAGCAGAGGAATTGAGCAATAACAGAAGAGAGGATGAATGCTATCAAAGAAGAATCTCATTTGGCAACCAGGAGGTTGCTAGAATGCTTAAGACTTGATAGCTTCAACATAATAGGGTAGGATAAAATTTTTTTTAAAGTGAAGAATTATAGAGGCAGCAAGTAGGGGCTTCTTTTTTCATGAACTATGACAATGAACAAAGAGAAAAAATGGCAAAAGTTTGAGACAGAAACAGACTGCAGGTTAAGACTACAAAGAGACAAAAACTTTTCTTATAGGCACAGAAGGAAAAAAGAGAAAAGAGGGGACATGCCACTATGTACAGGAGAAAATGGCAACTAAAAAAGAACAGGTGGAAAGAGGCAGGCATGGTGGTACCCACTTATAATCCCAGCACTTCTGTAATTCCAACTCTAGAAGGTGGAGGCAGGAGGATTACAAGTTTGAGACACTGCCTCAAAAATAAATCAATAATTGGTAGAAGACAATTTAGGAGGTGGCTTGGAAAAGAACAGAATATTAAACAGAAGCTAGAAAAACTTGTGGTATTGACCAACAGAATTAAGGGCACTCCAAATAGTTGGGTAAAGTAATATGCTAAGAATTAAGAGATGAGCATCAGCAAAAAAAAATTCTTGAACAATTGCTATTTAAAGTAGGATCATTAATTGGAAATGAAGAAAATGCGCACCGAGAGCTCAGGTGATAACTGCAAAAGATAAGAGACAAGCACAATTATGTCAGAAGTAACACCAAACAGAAGATAAACTGTAATCAGATTCTACAAATGTTTCACAGATATACTATATAAGAAAAAAACAAAGATAAAGTAGCAATATGAAAAAGGTTTTGGAGATATAAATCCCCTAATTGTATATGTCAAAATGTACCACATGAATCTTCATATGCCCAAAAGATTTCCAAGATTCAGCAATAATCCATTTACTTTAAACAGAGAATACAATCAAATTTCAATATTCAAAAATTGGTGTTTTTAACTGCATTAGGTTCTGACTCAGAAGCTTCACATCAAGAAAGTTTTGATTCTTGGGCTGGAGGTATGGCTCAAGTGGTAGAACACCTGACTAGCAAGCGCAAACTCTTGAGCTCAAACCCCAGTACATCCCTTCTGCTCCAACCATAAAAAAGAAGGTAAGCTTTTAATCTTATCTTTCAAAATATATTAGATATTTCTCATTGCTGTCATTCATAAATTCAAACAACTTCACTCAAGTTACTGGTAAACAAGGAAAGGACATATAGTCTTAGTAGGGTACCAAAGGTCTTCCTTCAGGGTTGATGATGGGTTATTATTAATCACCATTCTTCAGGTACAGTTGTTTAACCGATAATGAATCAAATTTTAACTGAATTTTCACCTAGCCCATATTTCTCCATTTTGACCACTGGTCATGATAATTTTCTCAAATATGCTCTGAAGAAATCTAATCGAACAAGTCAAAGCATTTCTCTAATAACCAGTCCATTAGTCCTGTCAAAAAAAGGAAATGAGGCTACTTTGGCCACTCCCAGTCAGCCCTGTCTCATTGAAGGTACCTACAGCCTTGAATTTAAATGACCCTACAAATAATGTTACAAATGTACCCTGGCAGGTTCTCACTACATTTCTACCAGAAAACAAACCTCAGTTTTCCCATTTTATAATTAGTACTTTTTAATATGTATTAGGCAATCCTCCCACTGCACAATGAGATGAGAAAAAGGTTGTAGCTAACTAGATTGCATACTTTTTTGGGAATACATGTAAGAGAATCGGATGTCTGTTTGTAATGTCCACAGTACAGTAACTGTACAGATTTAAAATCACATATTATATAACATTCATTTAGACATTCTGCTTTTCCCATAGTCAAACATTTCATAAAATAGTTTTATTGAGCTTTTTCCAAATGCATCTTTGGCATCTGCCTTCAAGTTTACTGGAGTGGCTGGGTCACCTTTTTTTTTCCCCCCCAATGTTTTATTACCTTCTATTTGTAAAAGCTGTTTAAGTTACAGCACCTTTTTTTAATCCTTGGGTTCTTTTTAAATCTAAGCCCATTTTCTATGCATCCGGGCAGTTTTTTGCATTCTTTAGGTATATGCCGTAGATGTACATTCATAATCTCTCCACAGTAACTACTTAAGTAGCATTAACTGAAGCAACTTTAGATTTTTATGTCCTCCAAAAAATTCTTTGTGAGGCTATATATAATAGTGACATGCTCTTTCCTGAGAGAGAATGGGGGGAGGGGGCAGTATTGCAAGTAATCAACAAGTCAAAAATTCACAAAGAATCAGGAACCCAATTATTTCTAAGACACATTTCAATTTATAAGATGCTGCTTACATAAACACATGGGTGCATTAACAGGAGTCCTCAGAAGTTCAATTTTTCTTCTGACCTGATGCATTAAAAGTCTGCTATACTGTTATAAGAGATAGTAGGGTAGGATCAGTTATTCAAACCTTGTGAGTTAGTCTTATTTTGTTTTAATTCTTAAAGCATGGTATCACTGGGCATAGTAATGCACAGCTGTAATCCCAGCACTTGGGAGGCTGAGGCAGGAGGAGTGTGAGTTCAGAGTCAGTTACATAATGAGACCCTTTTTCAAAAAAAATGGAGGCTGGGGATACAGCTCAAATGTTAAGAGTTCTTGTGTAGCATGCTCAATTCCCAGTAGCACAAAAGAAAGTAACAAATGATTTTGCTATGTAGCCAAGGTTGGCCTCTGACTCTGGATCCTCCTGCCTCAGCCTCCCCATTATGGGATTAAAGGCATGTACCACAACGTTTCTTGAAGAAACGGGAACAGTAATTGTGCTAACTTATTGTATTATATATTAGTTGCCAGGCACTCTTTAAAGCATTGCATATAAGTTCATTGAATAATCACACTACTCCTACAAAAAGCTTACTGATAATTTCATTTTATTGATAAGGAGATGTGGGCACAAAGAATTTTAAGAAAGTTGCTCAAAGTCGAACGGCTTTTAAGTGGATGAAATTCAGGGAGTCAGGCTGCAGTTCCTTTTAAAAGATATTATATTCCTCTTAACAAAATGTGTTCATTTTGTAAGACAGGCTCACCTACGAGGCAGTTAATGTGTGTGTGTCTCAAAGAAGACAGGCTAGGGAGGTTCCCAAGCATCTTATGATTTCTCTTCTATTATTTTCTGTTAGCCATCTGCACGGCTTGAAGGTATAAGGATGGGTCCCGGGAGCCAGTCCGCCCTGCGTATTTCTGCTCCCTGAGGTAACCACTACCCTCTCCTTGCACTCAGTACTTCGTAAAAACATTTTAATTAGCATAGATTACTTGCACAGGAGGGTTTCACTGTGACATTTCCATACATGCTTAGGATGTACCTTGGTTAGATTCACCCCTCCATTCTTCTCCCTCCCCCTTCTTAGAACAATGTCAACAGGTTTCACTGTGTATTCATACAAGTACATAGAGTACACGGAGTCAGCCAGCACTTTTCGGGCCAGAGATCTCTACTAAAAACCCTAGAACGGTGCAGCCCGGCTGCGCGTCTTCCTCCATTCTCCCGCAAACTTTCTTCTCCCCGATGACGGAGCCTCTGTCCCCGGGGCGCAGACCCCTCCGGCTATGTGGCACTAACTGGAGATGTTTCCTTGATGAGAACTCTGACACCTGGCCAGCTGTCGTGAGGCCGTGTCCTAGAGAGGGGCGAGGTCGGGAAGGGGCGAATGGTTGGGGTGCAGCCAGCCGAGGCCGGGGAGCGCGGCGGGGTGGGCGGCACTGCACGACCGCGGGGGGACAGACATGGAAGACCAGGAGCCAGCCGTGGGGACCTGTTAGGCAGCGTTTCCTCGGGTTTTCGCTTCAGAAGAACGCGCACCCGAGGGTGACCATGGGCACAGCGACACTCCCCAGCCCTGAGCGGGGCTCTTCGCATGCCCGTCAGCCTGAGCCTCGCGACCCCAAGGCCGGACGCCCGCGTTCGAATCCCCGGCCACAACCTCCGCGGCCTCCCTTCCGGTGGACAACCCCGGAGCGTCTCCCTTCCCCCGCCCCCTCCCACGACGCCGCTCCCCCTGAAACGAGTCCTTTCCGAAGAGCGGAAGCCCGGGGCCCCCGAGTCAAAGCCAAGCAGGAGTGAGGGGCTTACCTTTAACAGATTAGACGTCGCCATGTTCCTTCAACTTGAACTCTCGCGAGACCTGGAGAGAACGCGCGGCGCTTCCCGGCCGGGCCTCCGCCGGAGGCCGGAGTTCCCAGCAGAGTCCACGGGCCCCGCGCGCGGCCCGCTCCGGGCGGGAGCGTGGAGGGCTTCGGGTTGGGGGGGCGGCGGGGCGACAGTGCTGAGCTTGTCCCAGGCACCCGAGCTTCCCCACTCTTCCCCCTACATGGTCACCGGAGCGTCCCCACGCGCCGGAGCTCATGCAAACGCTCGGGGACAGGGCAGCAACGCACGGCAGACAAGTAACGGGAGCCGACCTGACTTGGAAGAGGGAGCATCAACGCCACCGGCTTCCCCCCCTCCGTCGGATTAGCCTTTGTGGTTGCGCCCGCAGCGGCCACCAGCAACGAATTTAGCTCGGCTTAGGCCCCGCAGCTCAGGTTCCGCGGCCGCATCACGTGACGGCGGCGGGACCGGGGTGGGGGGGGGAGGGGGGGATGCGCTCAGGAGCCAGGCCGCGGTGAGAGCGGGAGTGCGCCCTCTGCTGGCGGGATCCGGCGCTTCCCCTCCCCCCCAAATCCCAGGACCCCCCCCCCCCCCACACTTGCCTGTCTTCAGGAGGAACTGACAAGCACAGGACAAGACGCCCAGGAAATGTTGGATGGATGGGTGGATGGACGAATGCACAAACGTGTTAGCCATTAACATTTCTCTTCCAAAGTACTCGGCACTGAAATGTTCTATTAAAGATTGCTTAGGAAATGAATATTAACCTTGGATTTCCCGAAGGCATTATTTTCCTAAAATATCCTAAATCATAGTTCCCAAGTTTTATCACTTTGGACCACAAACTTCTGGCCAAAGGAAGAAAATATAAAACTTATATAGAGAGTCTGCAGGAATACCTACTTTTGTATTCCGCAGGTTCCAGACAGTATTCATTCATACCTTCAAAATGTGTAGAAGTAAATTAAGAGCACTGAAGTAAAGCAGAGAAGAGAGATCGGCCTACTTAAGGAATCCAAATAAGTAGTTAATGGTTCTTTGAACACCTATATGTACTAGGCACTGGAAGTAGGATTAAATGTGTCCCCTGTGTAAATTTCTTTCACCTTGTCAATATATCTGACAATTTTCATGACTAAATGTTGGAGGAATTAACAAAAAAAGCCCCCCCCTTGCCTTCTTGAGCCAAATATTAAGCATAGTTATCCAATCAAATGCAGCTGGCTGTCTGTATCTAAGGATTCTACACCTGTGGATTCAATTAGCCACTCCTAAAAAATATTTGGGAAAAAAAATTGTGTGCAATCAATGTGTGTGGCCAGGCGTTGGTGCCTCATGCCTGCAATCCTAGCTACTCAGGAGGCAGAGATCAGGAGGTTCGAAGTTCAAAGCCAGCCCCAGCAAATAGTCTGTGAGACCCTATCTCAAAAAAACCCATCACAAAAAAAGGGCTGGAGGAATGGCTTAAGGTGAGGCCCTGAGTTCAAACCCCAGTACCACAAAAAAAAAAAAAAATTAAAATCAACACGTGCAGATTTTTTCATGTCATTATTACTGAAACAATGCAGTATAACAACTATTTACATTCCAGTCTCCATTCGTCCAAACCAACCATTCCTTATGAATGGAACCTATGACTGAACCTTTAATAATTACTTTTGAAAACTCCATTTCAACATCCCACTGTCTAGCCAAATCATTCCACTCTCCTAACTCATTGTGCTGGTAACATGACACCACCACCACTAGAACTCTGACTTCAGTGTGTTCATCTCATTGACGTCACCACTTCTATTTTTACCTTCATTTCGGATTAAATTTAGATTCTGACATTCATCGTTATAAAAATGTGTAAATACTGAAAATGCTTAAATATTTACAGTTAAGAATGTAAGCATATGGCACAAAATTCAGGAGATGGTAAAAGGAATGCAGCCAAAAAGAGGCCTCCTTCCACTTTGCAGGGTGATGGAATGATCTACACAGCATCATTGTAGGATTTAGACTATTCAGGATTGTAGGATTTAAACTAAAACTCAACCAGCTGCCGGGTGCTGGTGGCTCACACTTGTAATCCTAGCTACTCAGGAGGCAGAGATCAGGAGGTTTGAAACCAGCTCCAGCAAATAGTTCATGAGACCCTATCTCGAAAAAATCCATCACAAAAAAGGGCTGGAGGAATAACTTAAGGCATAGGGCCTTAGTACAGCCCGAGTATGGCCCCAGTATGGCAAAACAACAATTAAAAAAAACCCTCAGCCAGTGTACACTTAAGATGTATGCATTTTGGCAGAAATCACCTGTGACCAGTCGGAAGTAATACTTTCTGCCCCAAAACCCACAGGGCAGGGAGCTGGGGTGAGGGACAGCCCTGGAGTAGGGTCTGTGGCAGTACCCCTAGGAAATGGCTGTGGTGCCTGAGGAGCTGCAGGGATGACAGGGACTAAAGCTGTGGAAACGAAGTGGAATTTTATAGGAACATAATGGATAGAGAGGAGAAAGCCTATGGTGGCTGTGAAGGTCCTGGTGCCATGTTTGCCAAGCTGGTATCTTCTGATGGTCATGAGTTTATTGTAAAAAGAGAACATATGCTAGCATCAAGAATGTCCGTTTTCTGGGAATGAAACTAATGAGTTTTAGAGACATGCAAGGTTCATTACACCAACAACTCCAAGATTCTGGAATTCCCAATTGCACCTGAAGTTGTCCCGGAACTGCTTATGGCTGTGAACATCCTTGATTGTCTAAATAAAATATAATAAACTTAATTTTTTAAGTATTTAAGAAATAAAAGATGTTTGCATTTCTGTAGGGTGTGGGGCACACGCCAGTAATGCCAGCCACGTGGGAGGCAGAGACCCATACAATCAAGGCAGCCCAGGCAAAGTCCTATACAACAAACAGGCCAGATGTGTGGTACACACCTTTAATCCCATCCAGGCAGGAGGCCTAAGTAGGAGGATCTCATCAGGGCTGGCCTTAGGCACAAATTTCTAGGCCCTATCTGAAAAATCACTGAAGTTAAAAAAGACCCAAGGCCCAAGGGCATAGCTTAAGTGATAGAGCTCTTGCCTAGGAAGTACAAGACCCTGAGTTCAAATTCCTATGCAGTCAAAAAATAGAGTTGTATGCATTTCATTCAAAAGAAAAAATAGTAAACCTGCGTGTTAGTGCATACCTATGATCCCAGCACTTGGGAGGCTGAGGCAGGAGGATCCCTAGTTCAAGGCCAGCTGTCTCCAAAACAAAAGCAAAACATCCTACATTTTATTTCCTACTCTGAAAGTGAGAAAACTAAACAAGAAATGTTCAAAATGTGGCCTTGTAATATATATGTGTATAAATATATATGTATATATAAATATATATATATTTATTTATTTTTTATGTATTTCCAATACTTGACTGTAGATGTTAGGAAATGGTATAACTTTTACCTTTTATTTGTTTAAAATCTTTTAAAAATTAGCTGCTCACTCAAGAAAATGTAAACGTCTTGTGTCATCTTAATACCTAAGAAAATGAAAGTTCTGGATAATCTCTCTCCCACCTCCTAAGATATCCATTGTTAACAGTTTGCTTTATTCATACTTATTTTCTATGCCTACATTAAAGGATATGTAAAAGAGTTTCTCAAATGTGGTCACATCAAAAGAACCTGGGATGTTTTTGACAAAAACAGATTTTCAGGGTCCACCCTCTGAGGACTCTTATTTCATAGATTGGGAGGCCCCAATGCTTTCCCCCTAATGTTTTCCCCCAAGCATCCCAGGTGCTTCATCTGTATTCTAATGGCCAAGAACTCCTTGTGTGGTGCTTAAGAATATGTGCTTTAAACAGGGCATCAGTGGCTCACACCTATAATCTCAGCTACTCTGGTGAATGAGATCAGGAGGATCGAGGTTCGAGCCCAGCCCAGGTAAATAGTTCCTGAGACCCCTGTCTCGAAAATACCCAACACACACCACACACACACACACACACACACACACACACACACACACACACACACAAACAAGGTTAGCAGAGTGACTCAAGTGGTAGGATGTCTGCCTAGCAAGTGTGAAGCCCTGAGTTCAAACCCCAGTCCCACCAAAACAAAAAAAAGCAAAAAAAACCCTAAATAATAATAGTGTTAAGAGAAGGACTACAGGAGTTCAAAACTAACCATTATACCTCAAATTTCGATTATATATATATTTTAATATTGGGAAAACATGTACATTTGAAATGTAAAGTGTTACAATGAAGTATTTTGTCTTTTCAGTTAATAAGGGTGATCAATAAGAAAATACTAGTTAGTAGTAAAAAGGATTGAACTGATATAACAGCATCATGGATGAATCTCAAATGCATACTCTTAAGTGAAGGAGACCAGACTGCAAATGCACCTGCTGTCTAAATCCTTTTGCATGATATTCAGTAAAAGGAAAAACAGCAGGAATAGAAAACACATCCACGATTATAGGGGATGAAACAGTGATGAGGTTGGGGTGGGGGGTGATGGGCTGTTTTATTACTGTTGATGGTTATTCAACTATATGACGTTTACAACTCAGAACTACACACTAAAAAGGGCAAATTTAACTGCATATGAGTGACACTTCCGTAAACCAGGCTTTAAAAACAACAAACCAGCCGGGTGCCAGTAGCTCACATCTGTAATCCTAGCTACTCAGGAGGCAGAGATCAGTAGGATTGTAGTTCAAAGTCAGCCTGTGCAAACAGTTTGCAAGACCCTATTTTGAAGAAAAAACATCATAAAAAAGAGTTGGTGGAGTGGCGCAAGGTGTAACCCCTGAATTCAAACCTCAGAACTGCAAAAAAAGATGAAAAGTGCCAATTATGAGCTGAGACCTTAGGTTTATTACCTAACCCTCTGAATAAGTTTCCTCCTCTGCAGAACTACGATTAAAGTGACATCCATGGCATTATTGTAAGGACCAACATGATAATATGGTAAAGCGTAACACAGAGCGATGTATTACACAACAAATGTAGTAACGAGAGCTGACTTGTATAGTGCTTACCCTATTTCAGGTACCACCCTCTGCACCTTACGTAGATTAGTACACTTGATGCAGGAATTTAAGCCCTCCTTGCAGAGACCTGAAGCATTATTTAAACTTTACATCTGAGAAGAGGTGATTGGTGAGACTGATACAGTAGAAGTGTGTGTGGGGGGGGAAGAAGATGCAGAAATAGAAAGGGGAAATTTTGCTAGACCAATATTCTTTTTTGTTTTTTCTTTTGGCAGTACTAGGGTTGAACTCAGGGCCTCATGCTTGCTAGGCAGGTGCTTTACCAATTAAGCCATTTCATTAGTCCTTTTTTATATTGGGTTTTTTTCATATAGGGTCTCAAGAACTATCTGCCCAGGCTGGTTCTAACTGTGATCTTCCCGAGTAGCTGGGATTATAGACATGAACCACTGGAGCCCATCTTAGAACCATATTCTTGATGAGGAAAGAGGGTGACACTTGGAGCCCAAATGGACAGAGGCTCACATTTGTTAGGACCACAAAGAGTCACACATTTGGGCAGAAGGCAGTCAATGGGCTATTGGAAGTGAATCTCTCTCTCTCTCTCTCTCTCTCTCTCTCTCTCTCTCTTTGTTAAAAATACTGTAAAACTTTACTGAGAGATTTTGTGTGTGTGTGTGGTACTGGAGTTTGAACTCAGAGCCTACACCTTGAGCCACTCCACCGGCCCTTTTTTGTGATGGGGTTTTTCAAGATAGGGTCTTGAGAACTATTTGTCTGATCTGGCTTTGAACCTCGATCCTCCTGATCTCTGCTTCCTGAGTAGCTAGTATTATAGGCATGAGTCACTGGAGCCGGCTCTAAGAGAATTCTTTTAGGCAATGGTCCACCATAAAGATTACATTGTGTGCGTGGTTCCAACTTGGTTTGGTTGAGCCAATAGTTGCACTTCACCTGCTTCTGGCATTTTCACAGGTTGTAGATTTGGTAGGATGGTCTCCTCATTTATCTCCACTCTTTTTTGTTGTTATTTGGTGGCACTGGGGTTTTGGACTCAGGGCCTCAGGCTTGCTTGGCAGGCGCTCTACCACTTGAGCCATTCCACCAGCCCTTTCTTTGTGTATGCATTTTGGTATTTTTGAGATAGGGTCTCATGAACTATTTGTCCTGGCTGGCTTCGAACTGAAATCCTCCTGATCTCTGCCTCCCAAATAGCTAGAATTATAGGCATGAACCACTTCGCCTGGCTCTTATCTCCATTCTTTACCTAAGCCAGTTCCTGGAGCCAGTCAGACCCTTGAACCTCAAACACTGCCTCATCCTCTCTCTAGTGACTAGATGTAACATCCTGCCTTTCATTTGTTGTTCTTTAGCTTGTTCACCACTGGCCTTCTGAGAACACACAGTCTCCACAGGACAGAAAGACTCTTCACTTCCTATAGATTTAGTTTTTTTTTTTTTTTTAATATGGAGTCTCACTATGTTGTACAGGCTGGTCTCAAACTTTGGACTACAGTGAGTCACTCACTTTAATCTCCCTAGTGCTGGGACTACAGATGTGCCACTGCTACTGGTATTAGGCTCAAATCTTGATGGTACTTTTCTACTCATAGTTCACACAGTTAGTCACAGTCAGCAAGAAAGAATGAAGACAGGATCACCGCCTCCCCTGACACGGTTCTGTATTAGAGAAAGCAGATAGTAAAACACATTGCTTTTTCTTCCTTGATTGGAATTGGAAGTCAGGTCATCAGTTGATAGTGAGGATGTTGTGAGTTTTAAGAAGAAAGGAGAAGATAGCAAAGTGTTATCTGTGATGGTGGGAGAGTAAAGGAACAAGGAAAATGTATTTTGATTCTTGGGCAGCCTTAAGTGCCAACTTGGGACTAGTTGTTCCCGAAGTTTATTGAAACCGTTCAACATAGTGAAGGAAACTAAGGTTCAGCAGAGTTAATAACATACCCAAAGTCTTTCTGAACTGTTTGGTTCAGAAGCTGTATTCAGTCACATGGGAGTGTGCCCTGGGTAGGTGTAGAATAGGATAGCAAGCAAGTTTGCAATTCTGCTGAGGAGGAGGTTGGAGGAATTGATCATATATCCAGGGTAGTGGGTATGATGGGGTATGATGACTGACCATTGGATTTAAGCTGAATTAGGAAGGTGAAGAATTGTGAAAAGATGATAGAATCGAAATTCTGAATCTCCAAGTGAGGGTCGAAAGGCTGTTGGAGCCATGAAGTCAGAGGGACTGGGCTGGAAGGAGGTAGCTGGGGTTGGGGGATAAATGGAACTTAGGCTGTTATTGGTGGCAGCCATTGGTAATGACAAGGGCCAAGCTCTGATCAAAGGAGAACGTAGTTGAGGTAGGCTGAAGGGCAGCAGCACTGGAAAACAAGAGGTCAGGGAACTGAGGAACCAGGCATTCCAGGTGCATTTGGTGTGCAGTCACTCCCTTGACCTACTGCTGATTTCAGCAGCAGCTCAGGCTCCCGACAGCTCTGCACCTGGGGAAGACACCTGTCCTTTCTGCTTTCTCCCCAGGGTCTTCTCCAATGGCCTAGAAGCCTGCAAGGTTCTTAGGCAAGTTCAGTGAAGTAGGAGGAAGCAAATGCTTCAGGGAACAACCCTTAACCAGTAGGGTCAGAGGGCAGTGGATAAGTGGGTAAGTTCTTTGGCAGACAATTTCATGACATCACTAAGGATGATTCCCAGAGGACTCAGTGAGCTCCACTCCCCTATGTGGATGGTAGTGACCTTGACAGCACACCTTTAAGAGGCTTTCCCTCCTCTATCTTCTCCTACTTCCTGGCTTGTCCCCGAAATAAACTAAGTATCCCAAGTGCTTGTCTCAGACTCTACTTTTAGGGGAAGCATTGCTAAAACTCCAGCATGCTAACAATCCTCCACACACATACTGTAACCACTGAGAACAAAGATAATGGAGTCAGGACCTAAACTCACTGAGGAATAAGGACATGTGACCAGAGCGCCAGCATGTGGCTGTGGCAAGGGGGTGTTCATGGATGGCTGTCCCATTAACACAAGACTCAAAGATAATGCATGGTGGTGCACACTTACAATACCAGGACTTGGGAGGCTGAGGTAGGATTGTGGGTTCAAGGCCAGCCCGGACTAAATAGCTACATAGAAAGATCTTGTCCCTTCTTCCCCTCCCCAATTTTTTTTTGGCTAAAGAGGAAAGGATGATCTGATCTGGAAGTGGTAGTGGGGAGAAAAAGACCCATGTAAGAACTCCAGGCCCAGTGTTACATGGGCCACCTTCTGAGAGAGATGCAGACAAAGCAGTGACTTCAGGGGATAACAAAGTCTCACTTAGAACAAGAAAGTAAAGAAACCATTAAGAGAAGACACAGGGGATTTTACCACCTGCCAGATGTGCAGAGGTTAGGAAAAGAGAGATGGACTCTCTAGAGGGAAAGTCCCTAGGTGTCCTTGAATGAGGGGTGTCCTGGGATAACTTAATCTTCTTTGGAGAGTGACACAAGAGTAAGATATGAGTTTGCCTTTAATGGAGGAAAGACAGGTGGTGCGCACGAGCATATGTGTGTGTGTGTGTGTGTGTGTGTGTGTGTGTGTGTGTGTGTTGCTGGTGGGAATCCCCTCTTTGCTGCAGTTGAAAGTGTAAAAGCTGGACTGGAGAGGGAGCTCTTAACCCAAGATCCACAAGATTTTTAGGATTTCCCCTGACCTAAGAGGAATGGAACCTTGAGATGAATGGAACTCAGGGAGAAAATGGTTTATTTGTTGGCTTTTTTCCCCTTTTTTCAAATTATTATATTATTGTTGTACTGGGGTACATTATGACATTTACAAAAGTTTTTACAATATATCATAGTTGAGAGAATGGCTGTATTTTGGATTACTCAGAATTCTGGGGAACAAATTTTGATGACTACTTTCAAGCTAGTCTTTTCAAAGTAACTGTTGAACAGTCACTTACTCTTTCAAGATTCTTGATTAACAACTGAACTGCTAACCAAAGCCTAAAGCTTATGCTTCAGTTGTATTTTCTAGACAAGGTTGAATTAAATAATATTCTATTCATATAACAATAAGCAACCCCCAAATACTGAAAAATAACAAAAGTCTCTGAAGATTTAAAATATTGCAAAACATCTTCATATACCAGAACTGTCAATTCTTGAAAGACTAATGTTCATGTATATAGCTCTTAGAATAAACATTTTAACCAACCTGATTCATTGACTAACCTGCAAGCTCTGAACTTGCCTGGAGGCAAACTATCTCCACCATAGTGTGGGTGAGTGGCGTCCAGGCCTTCCAGTTTGTGATTTTTTTTTTTTTATTATTGTTATACTGGGGATACGTTGTGACATTTACAAAAGTTCTTACAACATATCATAGTTGAATTTACCTCCTCCATCACTCTCCTTTATTCTCCCTTCCCCCATTCCTGGACTAGTTTCAATAGGTCTCATTTTTCTATTTACACACTATTTGCACCATATTCATCTTCCTACCTCCCTCCCCCAATTTGTAATTTTGAATGTTCATCCTGTCTGAAAGACACTTTCAGAGACAAACTTCAAAGAAAACAGGCAAAAGGCTCCAGGGAGGCTTTTTTTTTTTTAATCCTGCAAGGCACAGACCTGACTTCCAGACCTGATTCTTCCCATCCCTCCCCCCATGCCCCCAGGACTCAGACTCCAGTTCCTTCTGGCCCTTGCTCACACCTCCCCTGCACTGCTCTCATAGTGTACCCTAACTCTCACCATAGGAGAGGAGTGTGCAAACCTGAGATGGTTCTAGGTTTCCTGGTGCTCCTGCTGGACCTGTTTGTTATCCTGTGGAGCCGTTTGCTCCAGAGCCCAAGTCGGGCTCATTCACCCCTTCTCCTTTCTTCACCAGTATAAACAGATTCTCAAGCCGCTGGAACGTCTCTTCCGCCCAGAGGCGGGCCAGAGGTTTTAAAGCCAGGATCCTTAACTTCGCACTCGGGTTCCCTCCAGTGGCCACCGTTGGGCTTGCAGCAGCTGAGATGGAGCCTGTTCAAAACTGTCTCAATAGCTCCTCCCGTGGTATACCAGTTAACTACAGTGACAGGACTGCCACCTGCGCTCACGTGGACTTAGATTAAGCAGAATTTCAGACAAACACACACTTCCAATCCTTCTAATACTTGTTCCATTATCCATAATTGCACAAGTAATTATTCACTTTTCCAATACCAGAAAAAACCCACTTCATGTTTTCTAATTAACACTAAGTAGAAAAAACCAAAAAGTAGCAGTTGGCCAATTTCAAAGTTTGTATTCATGCTGTCATTTGGAAACTTTGTCTAATTAGAATTTTATTTTCAAATTATATAATAATACTTTTTACTCAAACAACTATCATTAAGAACCCTAATTTGTTTTTAAATTCTCTCAGTTTAGATAAATTACAAGATAAGAATGAACCAAATGAAAATAATATCTTAGAAATAGGGTTTAGAGATTTACCTTCTATATGAAACTCAATTTCTTTTTTTTTTTTTAAGCAAGTGTTTATTAGTTTATTTATTTTTATGGTACTGGGGTTTGAACTCACAGCCTTGCACTCACTAGGCAGCTGCTCTACCACTGGAGCCACTCCGCCAGCCCTCAATTTCTTGATTGAATTAAAATTGAAGTCAATTACTAGACTGTTTTTCCTCTGCCAAAGCAATCTGGCAGTTGCAGTACAAAGGATGCATCCTGCTGTATTTTTGCTTAGTAAATGACTTGTTACTTCCAAAATTAAAACATTGACTAAACTTACCTGGCAGGGGAGATACCATGATCACGAAGGTGGTTTTCCCAGGGCAAAGCTTATCCATTGCACTCCAGATGTGCTGACTCCTGCTATTTCCCCAAATGTGGGAAATTCAACTGCGTAATTTGTGGTGGTGGGGGACTGCATTCGTGCTCTGCTCCCTCCCCCCAAAAAACATTGCTAAGCTTCACAAATCTAGGCAATTAGGTCATATCAACATTCATGCCTGGATGAAACTGGGTGCAGGTGTCTCACACCTGTAATCCTAGCTACTGGGGAGGCTGAGATTGGGAGGATTTGTTTTGAGGCCAGCCTGGGCAAATAGTTTGTGAGACCCCATTCCTAAAATAACCAGAGCAAAATGGACTGAAGGTGTGGCTCAAGTAGTAGAGCTCCTACTTTGTAAGTTTTTTTTTTTTTTTTTTTTGCAGTACTGGAGCTTGAACTCAGGGCCTACACCTTCAGCAATTCTACAAGCCCTTTTTTGCTATGGGCTTTTTTTGAGATAGGGTCTCAAGAATTATTTGCCCAGGCTGGCTTTGAACCAATATCCTTTTGATCTCTGCCTCCTGAGTAGGTAAGATTACAGAAGTGAGCTAATGGTGATGGCCTACTTTGCAGGTTTAAAGCTTTGCGTTCAAACCCCAATCCCACCCCTCCCCCGAAAAATTAATACCTAGATGTCATCACTTCCTCCACTATCCTCCACTTCTTCCCCCTTACTTTTTATATTGCTGTGTTAGTCTTCAAACTTTGAAGCAGGATTAATTCTGCTTGTGGTTATTCTTTTCTTTTTCTTTTTTTTTATTGTTAGCTACTGGGGTTTGAACACAGTCCTGAATCTGCCCACTAGACACACAAGAATCAGCTCAGAATAGCAGGAACAGCTTGTTACACTTATCTGTGATGTGATTTCTCGCAAATAATCTGCATTTCAAACAGAATTCCAATAAAACACTTCAACAATCCTTTTTTACAGAAACGTGACAAGCCAATTAAAAATGCATTTGGGTGGGCCGGGTGTAGCTTAGTGGTAGAGCACTTGGCTAGCATGTGGGAGGCCTGGGTTCGATCCCAGCACCAAAAAAGAAAAGACAAAAAAATGTATTTGGGAGATCCAGGTTCTGTGGCTCATACCTGTGATCCTAGCTACCTGGGAGGCTGAGATTGGAAAGATTGTAGTTTGAGGCCAGCCCAGGCAAAAAAAAAGTTTCCAAGACCTCTTCTCATCCAGTGATGTGTAACTGTTTTTCCTACTACATGGGAAGCATAAATAGGAAGCAAGCATTCCAGGCCAGCCCGAGGAAATAGTGAGACCCTAACTCAAAAGGAACCGGAGCAAAAAGGGCTGGAGGCATGGCTCAAGAGATAGAGTGCCTGCCTAGCAAGTGCAAAGCCCTGAGTTCAAATCCCAGTGCTATAAAAAATCATTTGGGAGATAAAAGTGTAGAACAGCAAAAAAGTAACTTTAAAAAAAGGAGAACTTGTCCAACTGTAAGTCAAGCCTTATCACATTTAATTTACTTTTCAATGCTCATGTTCTCTTACATTTTAAAAACATTTTATGATGGAAAAAGTCACAAACGTAGAAAAATTGCACAGAATCTAAAACTGAGGTGTCAAGATCGCATTCCTTCTGAAGGCATTAGGAAAGAATCTTTCCCTAGAAGTTTCTAGAATCTGCTCAAATTCCTTGACAGGTGGCTTTTTTCTCTAGTTTCAAACCCAGCAGTGTAGACCATCTTTCTCTTGGCTCTGCTTCCCTCTGCCTCCATGGTCTAATGATTTCCCGCACCTTCCTCCCCCCACTTTTTTTTAACCTTGACACTTTTGCCTTCCTCTTATAAGGACTCTTGTGATTATACTGGGCCCACATGAATGATCCAGGCTACTCTTTTAACCTCAAGATCTTTTCTTAACTTCATCATATTTGCAAAGTTCCTCTTGCTATGTAAGATAACCTATTCACAGGTTATGGAGATTTGGTGTGAACATCTTTGGGAATGACATTATTATGTCTTCTACACATACTAACAACTCATAGTCATTCACATCTCATGATATTCTAATCCACTCACAATCTACTATTTTGAAGCAAATCTCAGATAGTATATCATTTCATCCATAAACATGTATGTATCTCTAAAAGATAAGAGCTCTTTTAGAAAACTATTGTCATATGTAATCATAACAGTATTTTAATGTCATTGTTTGGTATTAATTATCTTGATTATCATACAATTCTTTTTTCAGAGTTGAATCCATGCAATATATATAGTTGATATCTCCCTTAAGCTTATTTAACTTCTGAGGTTCCAAGGTGGACACTGAGATACCCCAGATTGGGCCTCCCTCCACAAAGGACTTGTTTCTTGTTGTTGTTTTACTTTTTTTTCTTTTTGTGATACTAGAGTTTGAACTCAGGATCTTGTGCTTGGTGTTCTACCACTTGAGCTATGACCCCTAGCCATTCCATGGAGGACTTGTTGACCAGACTTCTGGGAAGTGTTTTCTGCTGGCAACATTCAGTAGCCAGTTCCCACAGGCTTACTGTGGCTGCAGCAGCCCACCTCAGCCAAGGTCACAGCCCTTCTGGGAGGAATACAGGCCTGGCCTGCTTCCTGGAAACCCATCCTGTGACAAGAGCAGATAAAATGAGGTTTGAGGACTGAAGTACTTCTTACCAGTGTGACAAGGACATAGTCACAGGTTGTTAAAGCTTCCCTGTGGTGAGCTGCATAATGTTTGGCAGAGGGAATGCAATAGCTGGTGTGATACATAGGGTTTGTGAGGAATATGGGTAACCGTAATGATTATAGGGACAATGGTATTGGTTGGCTATCGCCAAACACAAGAGAGAGAGAAAAGCTGAGAACATTAATTGCCAGTGGAAACTGACCATGAAGTCTAATGATTCTCCCTGATACCTTATAAAGAGGCTTTCAGATCCTCTGTAGAAGGATAGAGAAAGCCAAGGACTGGACCAGGACTCAATCATTAAAGCAGATGATCTTCAAAGAGAGTTACACTTCCTAGACCGCAGGTCTTCTGGGCCAAGGTCAGGGACCAGAGAAAGAAAGAATGGGAACCTGACCCGTGGAGCAAGGACAGCTAGGTTGATGACCTAGGAATCTTGAATCAACACATTCCCCATAACCTTCTAGGCCTGAAGAACCCTTCCCCTCTTATTAAGATCTAGTTGCTTCTTTGCTGCTTGAGGGTTCGGAGGTCTTTTTTTTTTCCCCACAAGTCAACTTGTGCTGCTTTTCCTGGCCACTAGACCTCAACTAGGGTTAATAAAACCCAGGCAATAATGTACTGGGCCTAATAATGGAACAGAGAGACTATATCCTAAAGAGAGCTGCAAGATTGCTACTCACGCCACTGTTTTCTGAAGATACTTGATCAACAGGCCAAAATATAAAGTTGAATGAGGAAAATTTTATTGATTTGGGGGCATTCTTAGGGATATTGGATTTAATAGTCTGGCAAGAATCCTAGGAGATAGTACCAAGTTTCTCCCAGAATGTCTTCTGGCAGCGTAGAAAAAGTGATGCCCACACTAAATGCAGGTGGAATGTTACAAGTGTCATGATAGGTAGTAAAAGACAGAATGAAAGGCTTGGGGAAGTGAGCCCATTAAATGGATATACTATATGACATGGAAAGTTCTCCAGATACATACCGAAGAAAGGCTGAAGGATATGTCACTTACTATGGCAATAAGGAATGTTTTGGAAGAGGGGCATCCGTGTCACTCACTAAGAAGGTCAGTCATGGCCCTCCTCTGTAGGACAGGACTCCTCTCAGTAGGAGAGGTCATTAGAGAATGAGGTTTCCTGATAGGAATGGCAATGATAGGACTCTGAAACAATAAAGACTAGGTGGCAACACTTAGGAACCACATGTCAAGATGGGCGGGGCGGGGGGAAGGGGGAACCACAGGTGCTTGATCTGCTACTTTATGCGAAGTCATAGAACATGGTGTCTGCGATTGTTAGTTTTTACAATTGAATACTAGCAAATCATGATTATATATATAACATATATTTATGGGATACAAAGTGATGCTACATGCATACAAATTGGAATAACTAAATCAAGTTAATTGACATATCCATCACCTCAAGTACTTATAATTTATTCCTCCTGTGTCGCTGAATGATCATGCTCTTTATCCAACATCTAATTCCTCCCGTCCCTTAGCCTCTGGTAACCACCACTCTGCTCTCTACTTTTCTGAGTTTGTTTTAGATTCCACATGTAAGTGAGAACATTCAGTATTTACTTTTTTGTGTGTGTGCCTGACTTATTTCACAAAGCGTGTCCTCTAGATTCATGTGATTGCTGATTTTATGTGTCACTTTGGCTGGGCCATGAGGTCCCTGGTCGTTTGGCCAATCATCATTCAGGGTGTTTCTGTTGAGTGTCTTTTAAGTTGGTGGACTTTGAGGAAAGCAGGTTGGCCATGCCCGATCAGTTGAAGACAGGATGGGTCTCCCCTGGGCAAGAGGGAATTCTCCAGAAGACTGTCTTCGGACTTCATCAGCAATATCAACCCTTCTTTGTTCTCTGACAGATGGCCTTTGGGGTCCAGTTGCAGCATCAACTCTCTTGAGTCTGCAGCCTGCCAGCCCACCCTGAAGATTTTGGACTTTCTAGTCCCTGTGTGAGGAGTGAGGCTACAATTAGCTGTGTGAGTTAATTGCATAAAATAGATATCTTTATATATAAATAGCCCTTGGTTCTGCCTCTTTGAAGACTTAATATCACATCCCTGTTGTAAAATAGAGCTGCAGGTGTGGTTTAAGAGGTAGAGCACCTGTCTAGCAAGCATGAAGCCTTAAGTTCAAACCCCAGCACTGCAAAAAAAAAAAAATCATCCTGTTGTAAAGTGGATGGGTATCCAAACTGATATAATCAATCTAGCTCATCAAAAGCAATCAAGGATGTGCAATCAGGAGTGTGTTTTCAGATCTCCATTCCTATAACAAAAGATCTAAGTTAACTTGTAAAGAGAAAGGTTTATTTTGGCTCAAAGTTTGAAGGTTCCAACCTAGCATCTGAAGGACCCATTGCCTGTGGGCCTCTGGTGGCAAAGCTGGTAGGGCATGGTCCAGCAAACTGCTCATGTCATGGCCAGCAAAAGAGAGGAAGAAGAAAGCGGGGATCCCACAATCTCCTTCAAGGGCATGCCCCCAATGACCTTCAGACCTCACACTATGCTTCAGATCCTAAAGGTTCTACCATCTTCCAATAGTGCCACTTGGGGACAAGCCTTTAACACATGGACCTTGGGGAACATACATCTAACTTATAGCAAGGAGGCTGAAAACAGTCACCGAAATAAAAGTTCATTATTTGCTCAATTTTTTGAATTGAACCAATTTTCAGATCCAGAGTCTGCTGACTTCACAAAAGGTTGACTCTGCAACACTTCAGCAAATATGGATACTGATATTTTCCCCTATCCTTTCACAAAGAGACCTACTGATGCACGAGTGCACCGTGCTCAGCCAGTGCATCAGCCAGTGCAGGTTCATGTTTTCTACAGCATAAACGAATTAATGATAGAAAACTCCAGCAAGGTAAAAGCAAGAAAAGGTGCATTTGCCAAAAAATGCAAAAGTGAAAAGCTGCCCTTAAGCTGAGAAGTGCTTCAAGCAGGGGTGTCGGGTCAGAGACTTCTTTTATTCTCCTTGTTGTGGTTCTTTATCTCCCCAAGGCAGCTGTTTCTGTGTTGGGCCTCAAAGCTTTCAGCTGCTTTTTATCAGAGGCAGCTCTTCCAAGCTTTTGATGGTCCCAGTCTCAAAGCTGTCATTTCAGCTCTCCTTTCCAGTCCCCCTCTCAGTGGCCACCCTGACTGCCATTAGGGAAAAGGGAGGATGGAATCTAGACTCTAGCTGCTTCCCACTGAAAGGGGGGCCATGGTGAGCCCAAGGCATTAGGTTTGGCCATGAGGGGAACCATCCAGGAGGCTGCAGTAGTAGGGGGGTTTTATTTCCATCAATATCAGTAATTTGAAGTTTTCCAGGCAGGAGGAAACAAATTTTATCGACAAGTTAAAAATGCAAGACCCAAAGATAAGTAAGAATATGACAGCGACTACAGGATCCAGAAAGCATAGGAACCATGTCCTGGAGGGGAGCCAGTATCTTATTTGATCCCATACCTGTGAGATTACCTGAGTTTCAGGGGACTGTTCCCGGAACCACTTAGCTTGTTGGAGAATGCAGTCTGCACATTCCTCTACAATGCCTAAAGTCTTTATATATGTGCATCAGGAAGTATTGGCAATTGCACATACCCCTCTCTATTTAGCCAAAATAAAATCTAAGGCTAGATGGTAGCCCATGACCATACAGGCAAGGGAAGACAAAGGTCTTGCATATCCTTAATGGGAAGGCTGACTGGGTCTGAGGTGACCTCTACTAGTTCGGTTAGGTTTTTTTTGCAGTTACATGGTTAGAAATCACCCCATAGCTAATTCCAGCCAGAGCTGTGGTCAATGCAGTTACCCCTAAGACTATTAGGGTGACTCCCCTCTCTTAAGCTATGGAAAATCATCCCTGCTTGTTGGGTGAATTCAGTCTGTTGTATTATGGTATTTTTCTGCAAAGAGATATGTTCAGGATTGGGTATAAATTAAGCATCTGCCCAATTTCCTTGAGTAAGAGTTGGGTGGAGACAAGGTAGCCCCCAAACCTGATTTTTGTTATGTGCTTTTCCCACAAAGAGATGTTCCTCCTTGAGGCAGATAAGTGCTTGAGGCTGTGAGTGGTCTCTTGGGTATAGAGTGGTAGGGGCACTGAGGCAGCTGATGACTCTATGGTTTATGGGTGTGGCGGGGAGGCAAGGTTTGGTTACACCACTCTTTTAGGGCCCTGCAGACTAAACGGGAATTACAGGCATGACCCTTTGAGAATAGACACAAAGAGTTATTGCCAGTTACTCTCCTGACAGTGTCTAGGTCAAGGAGGAGGGTCCTGGTACAGGCCCTTTTGGTAGCTAGATTAGTTATGCTAGAAGGATGATGGCAGTTTTTGATGCAGCACCAGCTGGCAGACATATAGTCAAGGCCCCTAAGAGAATTGAGGTCCAGCAGTCCTGATTTCCCACTATCACCATTATCCCTGGTGACTTGCAGGGCAAGCCAAAGGCACAGCCAGTGGCATTATGGATCTGGGTGACTATATCTGACCAGAGGAAAGACCTAGTTTGCCTTGTTGTTCCATGGAACTCCTGTAAGAGGGATCATGGCATGGGAGAAGTGCTTTGGCTTGGTCATTAAGAGGGAAAAATGACTACTGGTAAAATTTACTAAGACCCACGCTGGTAAATGAGCAGCTGTTGGCCTCATAACAAATCCAACAATTCTGTAGTGGGGTTTTTGGAAAGCTGAAGGCTTGGGAGAGATTTGAAAACCCGTTGGTTTTCCATGAATGGCTATAGTTCCTCTCATATAGAGGTGTTAACACACCCAAAAAAACAATCCCCATAGCAATATAGCTAGCAGATAAAAGGAGCTAATGCTGCTTTCTGAGCTCTAGTCCAATCCAAAGGAGAAGCAGTGGCTAGTCCTATTCCCAAAGTAATTACCAACAGAGAGAACAGACTGAGTAGCAGGTACTGGAGATTTAAGTCAAGAGGACTCATAGAGGTGACTTATCTGTAACCATAGGTGTTTTCTTCTTGGACAGCAGTTTTAATCCATCCAAAAGTTCACACGAGAAGAAGGCAGGCTCCGGTTCTGGGTCCGGAGATGGAGATGAGTCAGTCACCGGAGGATTCTAGCCCTTGACTCTCGAGGAATTCAGGAATCCAGGCCAAGCCTCTCGCACGGCCGTGGGGGTAGACAGAATGACCGGGTAGGGACCCTCCCAGGGAGGCTTATCTAGCTTCCACTTTGGGTCTGGGGACATAATCAAAACCAAATTCTTTGGACCAAAAAAAGGGGAGAGTCCTATATGCTTTCTCTGGGAATGCCCTGTCTAATCTCTGAGAGTGCCTGTTGGCATTTGGCAAGCTTCGTGACGTGAGAGATCAACTGAGGTGTTTGTTGGTCAAGGAGATCATTAGTAAGAAAGGGCTTGCCATACAGAGACTCAAAGAGGGTAAGACCCCGTTTGCCCGGAGTGTTTGTAAGCCTTACAGGAGTGATGGGGAACAGCTTGATCCATGGAGACTGAGTCTCCTGGATTAGCTTAGTCAAATGCCTTTTTAAAAGCTCATTTGTCTTTTCCACTTTTCCAGAGGATTAGGGGTGCCAGGCACAGTGGAGGTTGTAATTTATGCCCAGGGCTCTGGAAAGACCCTGTGTTACCTCTGCTCTGAATGCTGGCCCACTGTCACTCTGGAGGCTTCTGGGGAGGCCAAAGTGGGGAATTATTTCTGTGATTAAAATACAAACTACTTCTCTTGCCTGTTCTGTATTGCAAGGGAAGGCCTCCACCCATCCTGTAAATGTGTCCACTAATACCATCAGCAATTTGGATCTGGGTCCCCCTGGTATATGAGTAAAATCTAATTGCCAATCTTCTCCAGGATAAGATCCCTGTGTCTGTGTTCCCAGTATTTGGAGCCATTTATTGTTGGGGTTAATCTTCTGAGATAGCTCACATCCCTGAACTATTTTTTGGACATGTTTTTTAGTCTTATTCCCCCAAACATTTTTTTAAAACAAAGATGAGAGTATGTTCTAATCCCAAATGGTAGAGTTGATGAAGGGTTTTTAACACTTTCCATTGAAGCACAAGCAGGAGCCATAGCTTTCCCTCTGGCGACATCCATCAACGTCTGTGATCTAGTTGGTATCCTTGACCTGAAGTTTGTTCTGCTTTTTTGGGCCGATATTGGGGTTTTCTCAGGGCAAGAAAGGATCCCTCCCATAGGGGATGGCTGGCCACAATACTCTCTTGGGGCTGCTTATTCAGCTGCCTCATCAGCAGCCCCATTTCTCTTTGCTATCTTGCTCTCACCTTTCTGATGTCCTGGGCAGTGAATTACTGATAACTTTCTGGGCAACAGGACAGCATCTATGAGAGTGAGTATGTCCTGGGCATATTTAGTAGGAGATCCTGTTGCAGTTGGCATTCCTCTTTCCTTCCAAATGGCTGCATGGGCATGGAGAATTAAAAAGGTGTACTTGGAGTCTGTATGGATATTGACCCTCTTGACCTTAGATAATTCTAGAGCCTTTTCAGGGCTATTAGCACTGCTAATTGGGCACTGGTATTGGGTGGAAGGGGGCCTGATTGAAGAGTACCCCATTCTGTTACTACTGCAAACCCTGCATGTCTAACCCCATCTCTGATAAATGAACTGCCATTGGTGTATAGCTTCAGAACTGGCTTATCTAGAGGCTGGTCTGTCGGGTCAGGTCGGGCAGCATCATTCTCCATTAGTGCTTCTACACATGAATGTTCAAGTCCCCTCCCTCTGGTAGGAGGGAAGCCAGGTTGAGGTTTTAAGTCCTTAAAGTGATCTCTGTTCCTTCAAACAACTGGGCTTGACATTTGAGTAGATGGCTGACAAGCAACCAAAGTCCCCCTTTTGAGTTTAAGATTCCCCCCACATCATGTGGGGTGTGTACTGTTAGAAGTAGGCCCCAAATAAGTTTTTGAGCCTCAGGTGCTAGAAGACTAACTGCTGCAACTGCCCATAAATAGCCAGGCCACCCTTAGCGTCCAGCTCTAATTCTTTACTCAGACAGCCCACTGGTTGGGAATTGGACCACGAAGTTGGGTTGCCACCCCCAGGGCCACGCCTCCCTTCTCATAAACATATAATTGGAATTTATCTCGTATAGTTGGGCCCAAGGCCAAGACCCTTATCAGGGCCCTTTTCGGTCTTTTTTTTTTTTGAGGTACTGGGGCTTGAATTCGCAGCCTTCACCTTGAGCCACTCTACCATCCCTATTTTTGTGAAGAGTTTTTTGAGATAGGGTCTCATGGAACTGTTTGCCTGGACTGGCTTTGAACTGCAATCCTCCTGATCTCTGCCTCCTGAGTAGCTAGGATTACAGGCATGAGCCACAGGTGCCTGGCATCAGGGCCCTTTTTAATTGCCGAAAGGCATGTGTTGTCCCATTCAATGAGGAATTGGGAATGTCTTTGGGCCTCTTTGAGGACCTGATATAGGGGCTAGGCCAGGTTTTCATATCCTGGGCTCCAAATTCTGTAATAGCCTGATAGCCTGTTGCTCCCAAGAAAGCTGCCAACTGTTTGAGAGTTTTGTGGGTGCTTGGGGGAGAGATGGGGGATGACAGGATCGGGTGGATCCTATCTTCTCCCAAAGCCCTTGTTTTTCCCTCTGGAACAAGTCCCAGATATGTGACTCTGGTTTGGCATAATTGAGCCTTTTTCTGGATATTTTATAGCTCCTTTCAGCCAAGAAGTTTAACAGTTTAACTCAGTAGCCCATGAGACAACAGGCTCAGTTGGTCCACAAAGAAGGAGATCATCCACAAATTGTAACAAGGTGGTTTGTGGATACTTCCATTCTACCAGGTCTTGGGGCAAGGCCAGTCCAAATAGATGGGGACTGTTCCTAAATCCCTGAAGGAAGATAGTCCATGTGACCTGTCTGGTCTTTTGAGTGGGATCCTTAAAAGTAAATATGGGCTGACTCTTGGGGTGTAATGGAATGCAGAAAAAAGCATCTTTTAAGTCTAGGACAGAGTACTGAGTAATATCTGGGAGTATCTGAGCAAAAATTGTATAAGGATTTGGGATACTGGGGGGAGTGGAACTACTGCCTCATTGATCAAGTGGAGGTCCTGTACCAGCCTCCATTTATTGGATCCCTTTTTGATTCCCAAAATAGGAGCATTATACAGACTGGAGCATTCAGTTAGAATTCCCTGTTTCTTTAGTTCTCTGATAATGGGGATCAAAACCTCCCTAGTTTCTGGCCTCAAAGGGTATTGCCTTTGGTGGCAAAACAGGGAGAGGTCCTTAAGATGGATCTGGATCAGGGCAGCCATTCGTGCCCTTCCCACTGTGCATCCATCTGTCTACACCACAGGATCTATTTGTTCTTCTATTTAGGACAAACAAAAATATTTCCCTGGGGGAGGGTAAAAGAATCTGGACCTTTAGTTTAGATAGTTGAGGTTTCTGGAACAATTAAAAAGGAATGACAGAAGTGGAGCTCTCACCAGGAGCAGGCAAGTGGTCAAGTGGAAAAAAAAATGCTGTAGGGGCTGGCCTAATATGCCCCAAACAGTGATCTTTTCAGAGAACCAGGGTCCAGGAGAGAATAGGATAGCCATAAAATGGGCTCCGGTATCCATAAGGAAGCTGACCTTATGTTTTTCGATAATAAGCACAGCCTGGGGCTCCTCAGTCTGCATGGTGATCATAGGAGGCTGAATGGGAGGCCTTGGGACTTATCATGGGTTGGAAGGGGCTTCTGTCCTTGGTCCCATTAAGACTCAAGGCAGTGCACCTTCCAGCGATTTCCTTTACATCTAGGGCAGGGTCCCAGAGGTAACCTATGACCACCCTCCCCCATACCCCCGAGACACTCCCATTCGAGTGGTCTTCTTGTCCACACTGGAAACAGGTTCTCGGGTTTCAGCCTGTTCTAGGCAGAGCTTCCCAGAGTGCAGTGATTAAAAACCTCTTGCCATTTATCCTTTCTTTTTTCCTTTTCCAGGTCCTTTTTCTTTTTCTAAGTCTCTATTATGGTATACAAATGTGGCTGCACGGATCAATTGATCCAGATTTCTACTCCCTTCAGCCACCAGTTTTTGACATTTTCTACAAATATCTGGGGCTGACTGTGTCAGAAATTTATCCTTTGGGACAATCTCCTCCCCCTGTGTTCCTGGCACAATATTAGTGTGCTTTTGTAATGCATCCTTAAGCCTTTGAAGAAGAGGCACAGGGGGTTCTGTTAGCTCCTGTTGTATAGCCATAATGGGATTAATTAAGAGGCTTTACTTTGGCTCTCCTGAGGTCTTCCAGAATGCAGTAAATAAAGTGATTCCTGAATCATTCATCTTCTGTTTTTTCTGGGTCCCACTCTGTGTCACTACGGGGTACTGCTTGGTCTCCCATAGGAATTGGGATCCTGGCCTCATGGCTTATCCTAGATCCTAGATTGTTATCTGCCCATAGAGGCTGCTATCTGACTTTGTCCAGAGAGAGATTTAGCTAAATGATAATCATTTCCTGCTTCTATTGCCTGGTCTAGTATTTGCTGTTTTTCTAGTGAGGTCAAGGTTTGGCTCAATAATAGCATTACATCTCTCCAAGCTAGATCAAAATTTTGGCTCAATTCCCAAAAAGCCTGAATATATTGGCCAGGGATTTCAGTATAATTTCCCAATTCTCTTTTTACTCCCTTTCTATCACTCAATATAAAGGGGGCATGTGCCCAATAACCTCCATGTGTGACAATGGGGAAGAGTCTAGGTGGGGGTTCTGAGGGAAAGGTCTCACTCAAGTAGGGGGCAGAGGGGCTGTGGGGAATGGAGTTAGCTTATTTGATTTTCTAAGGTTGGGATAGATCCCAGGTGATCTCTTAAGAGGTGGTGTTCCTGGTTTATGGGGCAGCTTGTCAGACTCATCTGGGAATCCTGGGGTGGCAAGGGGTGCCTCTGGATCTTGCTGCTCAGAAAGATCTGGGGGTTTTTTAAAAAGGACAGCCATAAATTGAGCATCCAATTTACATTCTCTTAGCCACTCAGAGTGATCCCTTAGATAGAAAAAGAGTTGGACATAGGGAATCTCTGTCTATTTGCCCTCCTTCCTACAAAACAGATCTAATTGTAGGATGGTATTGTAATTAATGCTCCCTCCCTCAGTCCACTTTTCCTGGTTTCCCAAGGGGTATCTGCACCAGGTGTGGGTGCAGTAGAAGATGACGAGGTTCTTTTGTAGGCTCTTGGGATTAAGATCTTTCCAATGCTTCAGTAAGCCGGCAAGGGGGGATCCCACAGGGATTCGTGAAGTTTGCACTCTTGTCTAAAAGAGGGATAAGGGAGACTGATCATTTTAAGGAGGATCTCATATGCTTAGGTGTCCCCAGGACCAGAGACCTGGTTCCCCCACTGGGAGCTATACTCCTTTTGGGGAGGAGGCATCCCTTTCTCCTGTCTCCTTCTGCCACTGCCACCCATGGCCGTGGTCGTGGGGAAGGCATTTGGGTCTGTCAGGATTGCAACCACCTTACCAGTGTGTCCTTCTGTTTTCCTTATGACCCAAATATTGGGCCCTCTTCCAGGAGGTGAAGGCATTTAATTAAAATAAAGCCCTCCTAAGAAAAGGATCTAAAAACCATCAGGAGGGCTTGCATCGAGAAGAGGAGAATGTGGATATGTGGATATAATGTCTGCCTAGAAAATATTGCTGATAAACTCTTCCCTCGATGGGGAGTGGAAAGACAGCATGCCAATAATGTAAGAAGGAGGAGAAGACTACAATTACAATCAACTCTTGGGGACAAAAAAAAGAAAAAAACTTCTCTTCCCCTATTGGTGCTGCACAGAGTCATGTTCAGTTAGATGCCTAGTGTATGTGGTAAATTGGAAGTCTGACAATATTTGTGTCAAGACACTCCAGTCAAAGAAGGCATCACAAAAGGGACAAGGATTTCTCCAGGGACATAGACGGGCCACAAGATTCCTTATTGAGGGTGGGGTAGTTTTGACCGAAATCTGATGGAAAAAAGAAACCCACTGGCCTGGGACAGATAGGTTGGCCACCCATACTGGGAAGATAGAGGGAATAGAGTGGCTGTGGAAAATTCACAAGTTTCCCCAGGGCTATATTACCTCTTCTCTAGTCCAAAGAGAGCTGAGTTGTCTTAACCTCCTGCATGTTACACTGATTAAACCATACCATGATAATCTGATAGCAATCATGAAGGAAGCTTTTGTACAGATACATGCACTTCTTTTTTGGCTTTGTTTTTTTTTTTTTGGCAGTACTAGGGTTTGAACTCACAGCTTCATGCTTGCTAGGCAGGTGCTCTACCACTTGAGCCACTCTACCAACTCCAGATACATGCATTCAAAAGTGTGAAATTAACCTTAAGATAATTGGAAGTAAAGAATTTAAGGGTCAAGTAAAGAGTAAAGAAGCCAGGTTTGCGGTGCATGTCTGTAGTCCCAGGTACTTGGGAGGCTGAGGCAGGAGGATCCTTTGAGCCCAAGAGTTTGAGGCCAGGCTGGACAATATAGTGAGGCCTGTCACAGAAAAAGAGTCAAATAAAGGGAAAAAATACATTGTTGCATCTTATACTTTCCATAATTAAGAAGTAAAAACAAATCTTGGCAGGTTTCTTTGGGCTCAGAAGGCAACTTAGACGATGCTAGATATTACTGCTCTGACCTGTATGTCTTTCTTCCTTCTTTCTCTTCTCTTCTCTTCTTCCCCCATGACTCTGCCTCGAAAGTGCTGGGGTTACAGGTGTGCATCACCACACCTAGCCCAGATTTCTTGAAAAGAAACAGACTCTGTAAGCTGGTCGAGATTGTGGTGGAAGTGGTCCTGTTGCTTGGATGAAACAACCAGCATTGAATTTATCAGTGGTGCAGAAACACACCTGTGGAGTTCATGGCACGATCCACTGGGAAAATCAAAAGCAGGCTGAAGGTTCTGGGTATAGTTATTTTATCTCTAGTGGGGAATTATGTGTCTTTTTTTTTTTTTTTAAAGTAACACCTGGTATGATACTGGACACTGGAAGAGGTGAACAATCTGACCATGGAGCCCCAAGTGACCATGTGGCTAAACTGCTCTTGGTGAATTGGTTTCCATCACAGCCATCAAGCACACAAGACTGTTTGATGAGATGAAAGTGATACTTCCTGGATCAGGCAAAAGCCAGATCAGAATCACAAGGAAGCTACCCAGGCAGGAAATGGGATTCCATGTCATTCAACACCATTGTACCTTCTTTTTTATACACCCATGGCCATATGACCATAGGTATAGCGGAATGAGAGAAAAGGCCAAATTTGGTTCATAATGGGTTGGTTGAGTATGTGTGTGTAGGCAAAAAGGACAGCAGCTGGAGCAAATCCCCTCCAATTGGCAGAGCTTTGGGTGTATACATTGACAATGACAATGATTCCATCCTTTTTTGTGTGTGTGTTACTGGGCCTACACCTTGAGCTACTCCACCAGTCCTTTTTTTGGTGAAGGATTTTTCTGAGATAGGGTCTGGCTTCAAACAGAAATCCTCCTGATGTCTGCCTCCTGAGTAGGTAGGAATATAGACGTGAGTCACTGGTGCCCGGCCATGATTCCATCCTTAACCAAATCTTCTGAGCCAGACAAAGCTCCATCCTTGATGATGTCCTAGAGCTCAGTTTTAGTAAGAATCTTGCTAACTCAGTTTGACGGTATCTCCCACCTTGATATTTGATTACCTTCCCTAGTTTATATTTCCCATCTTCGATCATCTCTCCAGGGGACATCTGGTCACTCTGGCCTGCTATAAGCAAGAATCCTGTTAGGTCTATTTGGCCAGAATCTTCCCTTACTTGTTTCCTGTTAATAATTTTCATCCATGGATTCCCAGGCTATTCCTTGGCTATAATTTCCTACTTTTTCTTTGCTGAATTTGGAATTAAACTCAGTTCTATATGAGCTCTCTTTTACCCTATTTCAAAAGTTCATAAATAAAATAATTTTTTTACCATTTTACTGTCCAGTTTTAATTTTACCTCTTGGTCATTCATGTGGGAAGAGAAATTGCCTGAATTTATAATATTACATAATAGGAAAATTTTTTACTAAAATGATGTTACTACTTTCAAAACACTACACTAACTGAAAGAAGCTAGTCACAAAATGTAACTTATTATATGATTACATTTATATGTGAAATGTTCAGTACAGGCAGAAGACACAGAAAATAAATTAGTGGTTGGTTAGGACTCAGGTGCTGTGGGGGAAGGAGTGTTAGGGTGATTGCTAAAGAGTATGGGAATTTCTTTTGGAAATGATGAAAATGTTCTGAATTGTGGTGATGTTTGCACAACTAAATGTACTAAAAACATTTAATTGTACATTTTAAATTGCTTAATTGTATGGTTATAAATTATGCCAATAAAACTATTATCAAAAAATGTAAAAATAATGTTACTGATATAATCATGTTTTTCAAAACAATTTTTATGAATATCATTCACTGCCTTCCACAGAGGAATTTTCAAATTAATTTGTTCTTGAATTTAAGTTTTCACTGTTTTATCAGTTCATGGGGTCTTGATTCTTTAGAAGCTTGTTAGCTTATATAATTTTCTGCATAATGTATCTGTTTACTTCTTTATCCTTTCTTCATCCAGGTCTTTCTGGCTTTTTAGTTTGGATTCTGGAAAGAGTTTTCATTATCTTAATCTGGTATTGAATTCAAAGGCTGAGTACTTGGGACAGAAATTAAATCATTTCCTCTTGGTGAAACATTGTCCTTCAAAAATTGTCAGGATTAGAAAGCTGTTTGGAATGTTCTGTTTCTGTTTCATTCACTTTTAATCCCTGGTTAATATTCTCTTCCATCATGCAAACCATCAAGGTATCTGGCTTCTATCTCTTGTCTCTTCACATTCAAAGTCTCTTTTCTTCGCTCCAGACATATGATCAGGTATGGCTTAGAGGCAGCAAGACCCAGGGAGACAAAGTTATTGTAATTCTCTAGCATCACATCCCTATACAAATTCTATCGCCTAGCAACCGTGGTTTCAGCACATGGCCTGTTGTGGGATACTGCAAATCCAATCTACAGCAGGAATACTGCCCTAGGAAGGGACTCATGTAGCTCTACTGGGACTCTCACTACATAAGAGTTGTTATTTAAAAAAAAAAAAAACTTTTACAATGCCTGGAGTGGTGGCATATGCCTGTAATTGCAGCTACTTGGGAGGAGGAGACAGGAGAATTCTTTGTTCAAGATCAGTCCAGGCAAACACATAACTAGACAAACACAAACCTGGATCTCCAGCCTCTCTCAGATGAAGAGCTCAAGCACTTTCTGGCTTCCTCAACTGCTGGTCTCTACTGTCCCCTACTGGACTTGCTCATTGGGGTGGGTCTCCTGGCAGCCATATCAGAAGTTGTCAAGAAGAGTTACCCTTGAATGAAGTCCTTGCCCATTGGTTTCTGTCTCCACCCAGGATCCAACATGGCTCCAAAAGACACCACACTGACCCTGTTTCCCTCGTCTGGCGCCAGTCCCACCCATGAACAATCTGTAGTTGAGGATTAGGGAATTGACACCTGACAAAGCAGACCAGCATTCTGTGTCTAGCAGACAAGTGCTTTCCATTTTCTGGAAAATCAGTCAACCTCAGGGTGAGCAGTCTTTGCAACTTCGGGAGAACTGAATCGTGAGGCCTGTGATGTAATCATTTTATGTAAACTAAAAAGTCCAATGCAGTGCTTACAACAATGGGATCATGCACCAACTCTTCCTGGCAACAACTCTTTCTAGCACTGCTGTTGAGGCATGTGTTGGCTCTCATACCAATTCGAGTACATTCCCGCTGGACAAATGCTGTTGTTGATCACTAACAATCCCCAATGTCTGCATCATCTTCTTTATGTCCTTTAGTGCTACACCAAAGCATTTTTCTCTAACTCAGACCATTTCAAAGAGGACCTGGGTTCAATCCCCAGCTCTGAAAAAAAAAATGCTAACACCAAGTTAACCCTCAAGTGTTGAAGTAAACTGACTGGTGAATGAAGAGGGAAGAGCAATCCAGGAAGAGGAAACACTGGGCAAATGCTGAGAAGTCAGTCCACATACTGCTACTATACAGAGCCATGGCTATGCAGACCCACACAGTGAGGAGCACAGACAACTAAAAGATGTGTCAGGGAAGAAAAGACTTCCCAAAGAGGAACGTGAGTTAGAGCTGAAGGACTCATGGGCTTAGCTATGGCTCCAATTTCCTAGACATACACCTTTGGTCATGCCCTGTATTGGACTCTAAAAAAAATTCGGATGTACATGAAACCATCTTCTGTGGAGCAGAAAGATCATGGATATGATCTGAATGTGCTCTGTGCTATCAAGGAGATAGCACGTTCAAACTGATTCTGGGTCTTTGGTGAAGTCCCCCAGCTTTGGCTGTGCTGGCCCCTGCCTTCCCTTCTACCCTGACCCTATCGTGCATGCTGCAAACTAAGAGTGAACATTACTAAGAAATAGGCACAAGGGGCTCCCTTGCGACTAAATCACTGGCTCCAAGACTGAGTGAGGTTTGAGGTGCTGAAGTCTTTCATCCATGGCTGGGCCCCAGGTCCTTTTCAAGGAGCAGGCCATCTTAGGTTCAGTGGGCAAGGGCTGGTCTCTGTCTTTTGTCCCACTTGGCTCACACAACCAATTCTATGGGTAGGACCAGCAGGCCAAATTGCCTGTTGTTGGGATGAAAGAAGAGAGTTCTTGTTGGTGTCCCATCATTTGTTAAGGAATGGATGAAGGGAGGAAACAGATCAAACAGGCCCCTGCCCATGCAGAGGTCATGATGTAGTAGAGGAGGGATGTTTTTAGAAATGGTTTATATTATTGTAAGTAATTGGAGAAGAGTGGGTGAACTTTCTATTCATGGTGATATCACACAAAATTTATATATATACATGCAATTAGGTGTGTATATGTACATATATATGCAAATTAATAAATATTTATGCTTTAGGTCACTTGCATAATTTACTAATACATTTGAAGCTTTTTTGATCTCCCCAGATATAACCACTATTCTGAATTTTGGAGAATCATGTCTTTACTATTTCTTTTCTTTTTTTTAATAGTAAAAGTAATAGTAAAGTTTATTAGGAAAGGAAGTTAGCATAGTAACAGATTAAAAGTGGGGAGAAATGGCAAAAAAAGGGAGGAACATTTCCTGCTCCCCATGCAGGAAACAGGAGCAAAGAGTACTACTTTATGTCCTATATATATATTCCTAAACAACTTTGTATGATTTTATATGGGTGATATTTATGGTTTTACTGTGTCTACTCTGTCTGGGGTTCTTTAAAAATATATAGTTTTAATAAAATCTAGAAAAATTTGGCCAAAAAAAAATCAAAGAGTCATGACCATTTAAAATAAACTAGCAAGACACAGTCATTATCAATATGTTTCTGCCCAACTATGGAGAAGTAAAATGGCTTTTTGATGTGGGTCAAGCGGTAGAGCACCTGTTTTGCAAGCATGAAGCACTGAGTTCAAACCTCCATTTCCACCAAACCATCACCACCACAAAATGCTCTTCTTCACAACTTGGTGGCTCTAATAATGCTAAAAATAAAACAAAATAAAAGGCACTTGATAAACGTCAAGTGCCTACCATATGCCAACCACTGTGGTAAAACATTCTATTTATGTGACTGCTTGTATGTAGAGGTATACAAATTTCCTGTATGCTTTAACACCTCAATTAAAAAAGTGCAAGACCAAAGCATGACAAAGATGAACCAAGCAGAGAAAAAGATTTAAAAATATCTCTAAGGTACAGTATGTGGGCATGACTTCTTTCTGCAATTCTGAAATCCAAAAAACTCTGAAAATCTATTGTTTTCATAACTGTGCAAAACTCTGGCCTGAACTGATGATAGATTACAGACTACAGACTTCATCTTTTTTGTGGTTCATATTTTGCTATATTCATTGTTTGACAAATTTAATCTTTAATTCTGGGGATCTGTCCTGTACACCACCATGATCTAATGTTTTAAATATATATGGATATGCAAATCTCAAGTTGATTATTTATACTTTCACTTGTGAATACACTTATACACACAAATTGCAGTTAATAGTTAAATAATAAACAGTCACTTCTGTTTTAAAAACATAACTCAAGATAGATTGCCAAAGATAAAAAATGTAATAATCCTGTGACAATCTCATTTAAAATCAAGCGATATTAGTAACACACACCAAGAAGTTTAAAATCATACCTTACTTCCACTGACTGTCATTCTGAAAAAATAAATGCCAGGAGATGATGATAGCAAAACATGTTTATTCCTCCATGAAATGTATAAATTGAAATCAAGTATGTGGAACTCACATTTAATAGGATTAACTCAACATAATAACCACCAATCAGTAGTCACAAAATGTCACATAGGTAAGACAGTGTGGTAGGCACTATTTTCAAAAAGACAAAAAATTTATTTACCCAGTGAGATAACAAGGCAAACTAATTTTAAATATATCGAAAAGTTCTTTTTATTTACTTTCTACCACGACTATGTGCAGTAAGGGAACTAGATTATGTAATGGTTGATATAGATTGTCGCAGCTCATCACTAGTGTCCACTTGCATCAATTATTAACATTACAGAAATATCAGGTCATGCGGCACTTCACTCAGGTTGAAGAGAAGAACTTGTTCTTTATTTCAAGATCAGGTGAAGACTGGTGGCTTAGGAAAGACTGGTGAAAATACTGAGATCTGGAAAGATTTTGAAGCAGAAATGGCTATTTATCAGCTATGCAATTTCTAAGAGTTAGCTTCTGGTTGGGAACCTATTCTAGTATTTTAATACAAAGGATCTAACTGTAAAGAGTTAAAGTCTTTGATTTCCCCCCCTAAAAATTGTGTTTCCTTTGCATTTCCAAGCTAAAATTTTCCAGGCAGTTGGTGGAAAGCCAATGGGTAAGCTTATTAAATGGGTCTTCAGTCTTACTGGTCCTCACTGCATCAGACCTTAAGGGCACTCACTGTTCAAACACACACTTTGAAGCTAATGGAAGCTTTTTCTCTGTTGAACCAAAGGCAATATAAAAACAGACAAAAAATACTGTTAAAGTGAGAGTGAAATTCACTGAAAGTGAATAAAATCACAGATTCAGTTTTTTAATGATGTGAAGTTGATTAAAAAAACCGATTTTGTTCTAATATAATAATATAAAAGACTGTTTTGGTTGCCACAAAAAAAAAATCATGGAGTGTTTTAGGCTTTTAGAGATCTAAACTCTCAAGTTTCCAGCTCAAGAAATTTTGCTTGCTACTATTATGGGTATAAAGGCCACATTAAAAACCATTGCGATTACTTAAACATTTTGGTTTAAGTTTATCATTTAGTGAGCCAACCCATCACTACTTACACTGAAAGTATTAATGTAGCTCAATATGAGGAATTTCTGTCAAGGGCAAGTTTATTATAAATTGAACAGTTTTTCATTTGTTTTTAAAAACTACACTGACTTAAAATATTTGGTACCTAGCTACAGAATTCATCAGTTTATTTTTTTAAATTTAAATAAATTTAAATCATGTAAATTTTAAATGGAGTTAATTTTAAATTCTTTTAAAATACATTCTCATGTAATTAGAGAATTAAGTGGAGTAATTTTAACATAAAAGCAAGCAGATCTGGGTTCTAAGAAAGTTGGCCAAAATGTTTTGCCTGTTTCCAAATATCACAATGTACCCCAAGTGACAATAATAATGAAAAAAAAAGGTTAAAACAAAACAAAACAAAACAAAAAAACCCCAAATGTTTTGCCTGTAGCAAATATTTTTACTATTTTGGCATTATTATTCATATTCTCTAAAGTGATGCATACAAATAGGTCAGTCATTTTGTATATGCAAATGGATAAAGATACCTGGGTAAGGGTACACAGATGTTTGGCAATCTTGTCTAAGAACTTAGATATTTGTAATCATCACTCACTGTGCTATTGTCTTACCACAGACAGCTCCTCTATGACATAAAAATGATTTAGCCTAATTTTGGTATTTTGTCCACTCAGATAGTATCTCCCCTTTCTTTCACACGCTTCAGCTGTGCACATCCGCAGGCACCGGTGCACATACAAACACTCCAGAGCACGGTAATCAAGGCCTTAGGAGATCCGAGCTCTAGGCTTGCTTCTGCTCATGCAAGTATCAAGTTTTTTCTGCCTTCACATTCGTTTCTTCTGGTTCCTTAACTACGTTCTAAATGTTGAACATAACCTTCAGCCCAAACATTAGTCTTCACTCAGCATTAGAATTATGAAAGGTGACCACTGAAAGTTAAATCACACTTTATAGTTCAGTTATTTCATTTTACAAGTAGGCACAGGTGACTGTACTTCAAATTATTGTTAGATATTCATAATTTGAGGCTATGCCATTTTGGACTGGTGGAAGATTGTCATAGAACACTTAAAATTGTGACAGTAAAAGTAGACTACTTCACATTTTGGGGGACAAGAATTTTCTTATCTGGTCAATTACAGTTTGAATTCACTCATGTGAAATTAGCCTAAGGATATAAAAAGGTGTTGACAATATAAGTATTCAAAACTTTTATAGTGATACTATAATTTATATTCTTCTCTTCATAAGCACTATTAAAAATACATGAACCTAGAAAATGTACAAGTATTTGAAAATACAAGTAAATATCTACTTCAAAGATGCACAAAAAACACATTCAAACTTGACTTTTTGATTGGGTTAATTCTCCAGGGACTTTTTTGCTATCATTTCTGCTTTGAGAAATAGTGGTTCAGGGTAAAAGGGCAGAGAACAGTAACCACCAAGAGTCCCCCAGTTCACAAAAACATGAACCTTCTGTTGCTCCCTCTGCACAGGAACGAAAGGAAAGAACACAAGAAAACAAAATTCTCATCCATTGTAAATATCATGGTGTGCCTATGAGCAGCTGATATCAGCTTCACATTTGTATGCTTTCTGTATTGAACATGATTCACTTGATTCTCAAAATAATTCTGTGAAACTCAATAAATGAGGTTACTAGCCTCATTTTACAGATGGGGAAAGTGATACTTTAAGAGATCAAGTGACTTCCTTATGTTCAAATACTGGTGGAGAAAAGACAAGCTTAGAACCAAGTTTTCTGATTTCTCATTGAGTGTTCTTTATACTATGCCACTTTGGTTTTCAAACAAAGTAACTATCATTTAACAGTAAAAAATCTTAAGATTCCAAAACAGCAGTTTCATTGGGTACTCTTTGTGATTAGGAACAGTTTACAGAACAGAACAGACATGTATGTTATAAAACATTTGACATTGTGATCAAAACGTTCCTTTCAGGAGAGTTCAATCAATGAGTTAAAAAGTAGGAGACTTGAAAGTCATTTTATTCCCTTAAATGGTTGTTCTATCTTCCCTTGTACTGATGAGATTATAGAAATTTGAATGCTAAATACATCAAGCATCTAACTCATTTTCCTTGTCCAGAAAAATCTTTTCCATACTTTTTATATTGGAAATGGAAAAGTTTGGAAATTTACTTGGAAAAAATGCTATTACTAAAAACATTCTTTATCTATATTGATAATTTTGACAATAGTTCAAGGTAAATTGCATTTTTTTCTTTGAAAATGTCAATAGATAAATAAATTTTATTTTCCTTGCCTAAATTCAGACAGTATAACATCAAAACATTTGCTACTGAGCGTTCCTTATTCTGTTGTTACAAATATTTGCTTAAAATATTTTGACTCCTTATATCTCTTATAAAACATAAAAATTTCAAGAGCAATAAATCAGTGAACAAAAAATGATTATAAAACTTATTTTCTTATGTTCAGACAAAAGTAACAAAGGGTAAGTATTTCTGAGAAGGTTAAACCTGGCATCTTCAACTGATGTTTTTAATCTTAGGCAATACTTCTGAGTTTGTTTACTGTGCAAGTGAACAGTGTACTTTTAAATGCACTTTACTATTCAATATTAAGTAACTCAAGAGAATGTAACTCCTGATAAAATCTTTCCAATTAGATTGTATGTGTATAAAAAAATCTATTTTGAACTGTCAAGAAAAATGAGTAATCTTTGTTTTTTTATGGCAGTACTGGGGTTTGAACTCAGCGCCTTGCATTTGCTAGGTAGATGTTCTACCACTTGAGCCATACCCCCAGCCCAGAAAAATGAATAAGCTGGACACTGAGGTCAGCTATATGCTAGCAATGTAAGAATGGAGGTAATTATGCAGCTATTGGAGTTTCAAGAAAAGTTGTCTGCTTTGCCTGATAATTTAGCAAAAAACCCAATCTGGCAGGACAGCAAGTAAGCAGAGTGCTCTGAATCAAATGGCTTACAAAACAGTGTCAGTGCGGGTCCACAACCTTAAATGTTCTCATTGCATCATTCTGCCGTTAATGTTGCTATTTATTCAGAGATGACACTCAGGTCGCTTTTCTTGGTTCTTTGGTATATTTGAAATCAGCAGAAGCACTCTTTCCTGGGCTTTACTGCCTCTTCAGAAGAATGAACAGTATTTGGAACAAAACCACTTTTAACCCCTTCCCAGCCATCCTGAATACAAATCTCTCCCTTTTTAATCAGTTCATAGATGTCTCTTGTCAAGATTGTGAAGGATTCCTCCACATTTGTAGCATCTTTTGCTGAGGTTTCTATATACTTCATTCCACAGTCTGCTGACAGTTTTTCGGCTTCTTCCTTCGTAACCTGGCGTTGTGAAGCTAAATCACATTTATGTCCCACCAGTAGAAATACAATCTGAAATGGCTGTACGTGCATTTTTGCTTCTTCTAGCCAATCTTTCACGTGTTCAAAAGATTGTCGATTAGTAATGTCAAATACTAAAAATCCACCAACTGAGTTGCGGTAATAAGATCGAGTTATTGATCTGAAAAATAAAGACAAAAAAGGATGTGTAAGGACAACATGTTATTTTCTGGTCCTTCAAATAATGTAGCACCACAATCAAATTTGAAGGTACCTTAATATGATTTAACTAGAATTTATAACTCAAACATGAAGTGTCTTAAATAAACAAAAATATTCTACGAGACTAACATCCATGCCCGTTTCAAACACTGACAGAACGCGAAAGTAGTTCTTTGTAGATAAATAAGCAATTACACGGTATGCCACCTTACGGTGTCTTGTAGGTACTTGTTTTGTTTTTAAGAATCTGCTAGAATAATTAGATAAGGATAGAAGTTGCGTAACAAATCAGATCGTAAGACTTTCTTTGTCATGTAATTCAGGGAGCCCCTCCTGTAAGTCTAAAACAACAGCAGTGTTATGGACTGAATGCTGTGTGTCTCCCCCTCCACCAATGCTTTTGATGAAAGCAAAAGCATCTCAAGTCTCCAAAACTGGGATAAATTTCTGCTGTTTAACAACCCTATTCTATATTTGTACTGACTAAGACAGCAGACTTGTTCCAGTATTAGTTACAGGTGTAGTCCTGTGCCATACTCATTCAAGAAACAGGAGGTTGTTTGGATCTGGGATATGAGTCTGAGATGTGCTAATAATTCTGTTTGTCCTTCAAAATCTAGTCTCCACTCTTCTCCAGGTCTCAGGAAGCTGTTTTTTACAGAAAGCTTTCCAAATTCCCTGGCTCTCTGGCTTGCAGTGGGGATCGGCCAATGAGGGTTCCTGGCTGGAGACTAGAGGAAACAGAAGTCAGGGTAGCTATCCCTTCCTTAGTCCCTGCCAGCCTGTGGTTTGACAGAAATTACCTTCCTCTCCTTTTAGTCAAAGTTCCTGTTGAGTAGTTCCTCTCCACGGCTGTCACCAGGTTTTGATAATTCCATTCTTTTTCCTCTTCCCCCCAGTCAGGTGGATAATGGCTTACCACTGTTGCTAAGCCTGAACACTTCACCATATTTTGGTGCTGCTCTTGACCTTGACACCTCTGGAAATAGTCACTTTCTTAAACTCTTTTCAGCAAAATCACAATTGTGCCATGTTTCCCGGCTGAATCATGAGACAAGGTAAACATACTGTTTACCATAAACCATACTGTTTTATGTTTCTTGCCCTTACTTTTTTTTTTTTTTTGGTACTGGGGTTTGAATTCAGAGCCTACATCTTGAGCCACTCTACCAGCCCTATTTTTGTGAAGGGTGTTTTTGAGATAGGGTCTCATGAACTATTTGCCTGAGGTGGCTTTGAATCGTGATCCTCCTGATCTCCACCTCCTGAGTAGCTAGGATTACAGGCATGAGCCACCAGCGCCTGGCTCTTATGTTTTTTCTACCTGGAATGTCTTCTACTCTTTTCCTGTCTAGAAAACTCCTATTTCTCTTCAATAGTCAGCTCAAGAATCATATCTGAGAAGCTTTCCCTGCTCTCTCTTAGGTACTTCTTTCTATTGTAATTCATTGGATGTTGACCTGCTGCTATTATTATTACATCAAATTTTATAATGCGCTGATTGGATTTGCTAGCATGTCTCCTGCTTAATTTAAGGCTCCTTGAGAGTCGAAAATGGTATGCATATGTATCTAACAATCATATTGCCTGGTAAATGACAGATGTCCTTAAATGTCATACTGGATTAATTATAATCAGATTGGAGAGGGAAAGTGCTACGTGCTGTATGAGCCAGAAACTGTGTCAGTTTCTAAGTTGCCCATGCTACATACCAAGCACACCTGCCTACTTGCTTGAGGCACCAAGGTCATTGCGGAGAGCTAGAGAGTTGTCTGGCACTCTCCTACGCTCCACCTCTCACACACCTGCACTGTCCTCATTACTGAAGCCACAGCTGCATTCAGTGACCCAATACTACAAATAACTTGTCCTCTATTTCTCCTCAAAATTCCTAACAGAATCCCAAGTGACCATTAAAATATTTTTTCTTTTTTTATTGTGGTGCTGGGGTACATTGTGGCATTTACAAAAAGTTCTTACAATACATCAAGTGTACCACGCTTGAATTTACCCCCTCAGCCATTCTCCTTCCCCCACAAAGCATTTTTTTCCTTGAGCACTACAGAACTGTACAAAAACTGATAGCAAAAATCTCCCACCATATTGGCAGGTTATGAATAATGTGGTTTAATTAAGTTGTTGTTTTTCTTTAGTTTTGAGAGATAATTAATTTGCTATTGTTTTGCCACACATCTTTATATGTATGAATTTAGGCAGCTGTGCAGTGTCATAAGAGAAACCTAATTAAGGTTATGTTATTAGACTGAATGCTTTAATTTATTCACAACAGTCTATATAACTTCCCTCCCCCATTTAATTCACCACTAGTATAAATTTTAAAAAACATTCCTTTTGTGGTTGAAAACTCAATGTTGAAATGCTTGTGTATTACACAGAGGCAGGTCTTACACTGTTGGAAATACCATGCTTTCTAGTACCGTGTATTTAATTTTGAAAACACATTTGGAATACAGTTGGCAAATCACCCCACAGAATAAAACTATAGCAGAATGTATGTAAAACACTGTATAAAACAATCCTTATTAATAATTAGTTGGAATAAAAGATTTTAATACGACACTGTCATTTTTTTTGTCTCTTCTTTTTTTGGTGCTGGGATTGAACTCAGGGTCTCATGTATGCTAGGCAAGCGTTCTATCACTGCGTTACAACCCAGCCTGACACTGTCATTTTTGACATAGTAACTTAACCTCCAGGATCTCTGCGTGGGTCTGGTTATTAGGTTTAGAATTCTGTTGGCGTTCAGATTCAGCTATAGTTGTCCTACGAGTATGGTTTTCCCTAAAGTAATTGGGCATCCCTGATGTCAATCATTTGGTAGAAGAAGCAGGCCTCTGGATGGAAAACTTGAACTTGAAAGGCAGACTTTACAGATGTAATGAAATGAGGGAGCATCCATCTCTCTCTGGCGCTTCCTCCATCAGGTCTCCGGAAGTTCGTGAAGGCATTATGAGGAGGTAGGGAACACACCCTAAAAGTTAGCTATGGAGTGCTTCCCATAAAGAATTTGAACCAAAGAATTATTATTCTTTATCGGTGACAATATCTTGCACGTGTTACTTTGTATCAGTTTCCTTCTGGGCTTTGAGAGTGTCACTGAATGAACACAATTTAAAGAAAAAAATTAGGAAAAGGGACATTGGGAAGAGAAGAAGAGAAGGGAAGTAAAAAAGGACAGAGAAATAAAAAAATGGATTCCAGTCTCACATGTGTTACAGAGGAATTAAGGGTGCCTTTGGCAAAAGTGGCAAAGGGAATACAGCACCTCTTAGATACAGTGTATGCTGGGGAAGGTGAGTTATGGAGAACAGGGATCAGATCTATTTTCATTTTGTTGTTGTTGTGCTGGGATGGAACCCAAAGGCCTCACAAACTAAGCATACACTCTACCATTGAGCTATATCCCTAACCCCTGGTATTGGTATAAAAGAAACTTGATGGTTCTTTTATACTTTCAAGGCTTCACCAACAGCACATCTTACTCCATTTCCAGAGGAACAGCTTCCTCTCAGAAGGCTTTCTCCCCCTCCTTGCATTAATTGATACTTGCTTCCAGTGTCACTCACTCTGTAGGTTGGGAGTAATTGGCTTCTTCTTCCCAGTGCACCTTCCAGAGAGTTATTCCCTCCAACTGCTGCTGTTACAACAACACGTCTCCTGCCCTCTGAAGCTTATGCTACCTGGCTCTACCATGTACCAACTTCTTGGTCATTCTCCACGTACTTAAGATTTTTGCACTTTGTTTTTCTTTGTATCTCAATTTCTGTCTTTCCGCTTTCATATTTCAACAACCACTTGTATGAGCTGTCCAAAGTCACATTTCTTGACTTCCTCATCTTGAGTGAACTTACCTTACTCCTCCATTCCTCCTCTCTTGCCCACTTCTTTTTCATCAGCAGAAACATTCCCTCCCTCCAAAACTGGAAATTTATCCAATTTTGATTGAGATTTCAATTAAAATCTCACTGCTGGCTAGCACATTTTACTCTAATAATTCTTTAATTTCATCAACATTTGTAATCCACTGAAGCAGAGCACTAGTGGCTCAGGCCTGTAATCCTAGCTACTCAGTAGGCAGAGATCAAGAGGATCGAAGTTCGAAGCCAGCCTGGGCAAATAGTTTTTGAGACCCTATCTCAAAAAAACCCATCACGAAAAAAGGGCTGGTGGAGTGGCTGAAGGTGTAAGCCCTGAGTTCAAACCCTAGTACTGACAAAAAAAAAAAAAAGAAGTAATGTAACCCACTAACTCTATCACTTTCTATCCATTAATTCTTATCTGTCTTTGTCTTCTTCCATAGCTTAGGGGCTAAGAGACATCACTGTAATTCCTTTCTAGAAATAGCTCAATTCCCAAGCCCTTCTCCCTCTGTCATATTCATCTGGGAAAACTATGTCTGGATGAGTCTAGCACACAGCTGAATGTTTCACCCAACAGGCAGACTGGTGTCACTGTGAACTAATTATAACCAATCCCAAGTGGGCACTCAAACTGCAAGGGAACGCTGCTAGTATGAGGAAGAACATCTCCTTCCTCACATTCAGACTTCTCCCATGGGAAGAAAGGGAATGGCCACTCAACTTTTTTCTCCACACAAAAGTGGACTGGGAAAATGGCTGTTGGTCTGGTAAGAATCTTGTTTTTCGGGTCAGTGCACAAGCTCACTGTGTTCAGGTCAGTGGTCTCACACAGCCCTCTTTCTTCCTCCTTTACACTTTCTGGATCCATGCTGCTGTCTTGTTAAATGTGACAGACATGAGGTATCAGGACTTTTTGTTCTTGTTGCAGTACTGGGGTTTGAACTCAGGGCCTCTTGAGCCACACCCCCAGCCCTTTTTGTTTTAGTTTTTCAGATTGGGTCTCCTATTCTTGCCCAGGCTGGCCTCAAAACGCAATCCTCCTATCTCCACCTTCTGAGTAACTGAGACTACAGGACCACACCACCACACTGGCTTGTCTTTGAGATAGGATCTCACTAACACCCCTCCCCATCGCCACCAGCCTCAAACTGTGATCCTTCTATCTGCCTCCCAAGTAGCCAGGATTACAGCATTTGCCACCATGCCTGGCCATGTCCAGTGTTTTTCAAGTGCTTGGTACATAGTGAACGCTCAATGCATTTCGTGTGTGTGTGTGTGTGTGTGTGTGTGTGTGTGTGTGTGTGTGTGTGTCCCTTTTTGGATGAGAAGGACACACTGCCATCTACTGGTGGATCTCTTCCCTACATTTTTTTATTAGCACTTATTTACTGTACAACGTGGAGGGATTTCACTGTGATAGTTCCATACATATATATAATATACTTTGATCATATTCACCCCGTCTGTTACTCTTTCTTATCCCCCTTTCCCCAGTCCTCAATACAGCTTAGTGAATAAATGAGTGGCTGACTTGGTAAGTCATGTACACAGCTGTTGAGGAAATAGAAAAGAAAAAGTAAGAAAATCTGAGGAGCCAGGCACCTGTGGCTCACACCTGTAATCCTAGCCATTCAGGAAGCAGAGATCAGGAGGATCATGGTTCGAAGGCAGTCTGGGCAAATAGTTTTCAAGACCCTATCTTAAAAATACCCAACACAAAAAAGGGTTGGTGGAGTGCCTGCCTGGCAAGTGTGAGGCACTGAGTTCAAACCCCAGGATCACCAGAAAAAAAAAGGAAAGAAAATTAGAGGGAAAAGATAATAACAGTTCAAAAAAGGGAAGCTTTCTGATATTAGATCTGTTAGTAGTGTGATCCTGTGTCCTTAATCCATGGTCACCGAGTTGCTAGTAGCACATCAGTATTGGAGGTGGATGAATAAATTGAGCATTTAGAAACACACGAACTCTGAAGATACACCTTATGAAAACACAGTAGCCAGAAACCTCTGTGAAATTTCTTGGGGAAGGGGTCCTTTAGTCAAGAGCATACTGATGAACTCAAACAATACATGTTGTAGTACATTATCAAAAGAAAGATTCATAGTACTTGGTTGGTCCTTTTGAATTTTAGAGGAAACTTACATGGTATAATGTGCTTCTATGATCCATTAGGTGGGAGACCCAAAAGCCTACTATCTTTAATTGGGCTGAAAGCAAGAGTAGTTCCCTTGGTTGGTCTAAGCTAGAATAAAAGCAACTTTGCCACTTGGCAAAGTTGGGCCATGGGCCAGCAAATCTAATGGTACTGGCCTAAAGTGCCTATGGCAGACTGGGATGTCCATGTCCCAGGGACGCCTCCACTAAGCAATTACAGGACAGACAGCTGGAGTAAAAGCATGCTTTTTATCAAAGGCTATTATACTTTTGAAAGACAGTTCTTGGCTTATAACCTGGCTTTGGTAAAGACTACATACCTAGATATCAATTTACCAAATGACTGTGCAGCCTGGTGCTCACCATGATCTGCGTGTTCTCTGATTTCATCACCAGGCAGAAGGCATGTGTATATGCAGGAGTAGGGACCTGAGTAGACCTGGAGTGACAAGGCTCACATAGCCAGCAAGCAAATATCCACACCACCCTCTGAACCCATGCCCTTATCTGATTTCCCTAGAGTTAAAGAGGAAAAAAATTCAAGCCTGCCTTCCAAATGGTTCTAAACTATATGTTAGTATCAGTCATTCCACCCTAAGTGAACTTCAACATTGGTGGTCTAGGAAGATGTTTCCATTTGTGGACTTCTAGTGTACAGCTCACTATCCACTTTTTCCAGAGGAAGAGATGGCGAGACATAGCTAAAGAGCCACACCAACACACAAAGGCTGCTGTGCTGGAAGAAATGATTAGAGAACTGGTCCTCAGGAGGTTTGAGGGAAAGGCGCGCTGAGAGATAAACACTTGTGCCTTATGTGAATGCTCACCACAAGGGCCCTCTCTGAAGAGGCCTTTAATACTCAACAGAAAACGTCCTGTCCTGTAGTTACCAGTCAGTATGTTTACTCCAGTTTCAACTCAAAGTAGTCAGAGTTGGAAGTCGTGCCTAGGCTCCAGAGACTTCCTGCTACCTAGGCTGGCCTGGACTGTCAGTGTTTACTCCTAGCAGATTGATACTCTTGATACTCATGGGGTGTGAGGACAGGGGGTAGTGTTAGGTTCATACTGTGAAGTATTTAATCTGGAATCAGGCAGTATTGGTAACACCATCCACAAATTTATGGAATGCCTTATACACAGTCATGACATTCTACACACTGCTACCAACTAGAGAAAGTGGCAGACATAGGGAAAAGGGCCAATGTCAAGGGGTTCGTCAATCCTACCATGTCACATCTGAAGACATCTGACCTTGTAATATGTGGAATGGGTCATTAGGATTTAGTTATGTCTATGTCCAGGAGATGATACCTTGAAAGATTTTGACATGATCCTTCAGGATGCATACATTCTAAACTAGAGGGCGATGTACTAAGTGGTGTTTTCCCTCAAACAGAAGTTGTGGTATGGGAAGCAAAGGGTGAAAGAAGGGTGATGGTGCTCCCCAATTGCACTTAGTGAGTCACTATGTTTTTTGTTGCTTCTAATCCCTGTGACTCTGGATTTTGCTGATTTAAAGGTTTTAGCATTCAAGGCAGAAACGCTTTCACTAGAGAACACTGTGATGCTTCTACTGAATGGGGAGCTGAGGCTGCCAAATGACCATTTGGGACTTCTTATGGCATGGGTGAGCAGGCAGAAAATGGGTAACAGCATCATGGGGCCACAAGCTTCCTGTGGTTCTTGCTGCTTGGAGCTCATGAGACCTTCTGGTTTATCCCAAGCCTGTTCCTCAGTTTCCTATGAGTTTCTGTTCCTCAAACATGATTCTGCTAACTTTCATTTTTGCTGAAGGTCTTCAAGTTGGTTTTGTTGCTAGCATCCAAGGACTTAGTGACAGAGTAAGCATAAACTTTGTATGGGAACAAATGGTACAATTCAAGGCCATATTTCATAACTTTCAATACAGTGACTTTCTTAGCGACTGATGGTTGATTTGGTCAGAGTCGTGTCTACAGCTGTGGGGAGACAGAAATGGCAGAGAGAGCAAGAAAATTTGAGGGGAGGAGATAACAGCAGTTCAGAAAAGGAAAGCTGAATGGAGGGGGTGGATTTGATCAAAGACATTTGAAAATATCACAATATAATCCTCTTGTGCAATTTATATATATATATATATATATATATATATAGGGAGAGAGAGAGAGAGAGAGAGAGAGAGAGAAGCTCTCTAATATTAGATCTATTGTAGGTCAGTCACAGCAAGGTCACTGAGTTGCTATGAGGCTATCGGTATTGGATGACAATGAATAAATTAAACATGTAGAAATGCATAAACTCTAATGATACAGCCTATAAAAGTATAGTAACCACCAACCTCAGAAGCGTGCAAAGCATAAGTACAATTTTTATGTTTTAGGTATCAGCAAAAAATAAATTTAATAAAAAATTGTGGAACTGGTGGAGTGGCTCAAGAAGTAGAGTGCCTGCCTAGCAAGTGTGAGGCCCTGAATTCAAACTCCCAGTACCACACCCCCCAAAAAAAGTGAATACTGAAAAATTGTGGTAAAAACACATAGCATGAGAGTTATCCTCTTGTGTTCATCAGATTCTTTGCTGCTGCGACAAATACCTGAGAAAAACAACTTAAGAGGAGGAAAGATTCATTTTGGCTCCCAGTTTCAGAGATTTCAGTCCATGGTCATGTGACCCCATTGCTGGGACCTGTGGGGAGGCAAAGCATCATGGCAGAGAGGGTGTAGTGGAACACAGCTGCTCACTTATGGCATCCAGGATGCAGAGACAGGAGGGGCTAGGCATAAGGTACACATTTTCAGGGCATACCCCCAGTGTCCTATGCCCCCCACCCTCCCATGAGGCCCCACCTCCCAGTAATACCATAGTATTTTGAATCCATCAGGGATTAGTCCAGTGATCAGATCAGAGCCTTCAGGATCCAATGACTTCTCAAGAAACCATCAGCTGGCAACCAAGGTCCTGATATATGAGCCTGTGTGGGATAGCTCAGATCCAGACATAAAAGATTTGTGTGTACAGCACAGTATTGTTAACTATAAACACAATGCTGTATGGCAGACCTCTAGAAATTTCTCCTCTTGCATGACTAGAACTCTGTACCCTTTGACCAGCAACTCTCCACAGGCCCCTCCCCCACAGTTTGAGAATCTCCATTCTACTTTCTCCTCCTGTGAGTCTGAATATTTAGAGACCTCATGTAAGTGGAATCATTTTATAAATCTCTTTCTGTCTGGTGTATTTCACTTAGCATAATGTCCTCAAGGTACATCCATGCTGTAGTGTATGACAAGATCCCCTTTTTTTAATGGCTGAATTTTTTAAAAATCTATTTGTCTACAAAATTTAAACTTACAACATGCATATGCTGGGGATATAGCTTAGTGGTTTAGTGTTTGCCTTGCATGCATGAGGCCCTGAGTTCACTCCCCAGTACCACAAAAAAAAAAAAAACAAAACAAAAAAAAAACATGCATATATTTGGGAATAAAAGAAAAAAATGGTCTCCTTGTTTATGTAAAAAGTGTTAGATGTTTAATTGTCCCCTTTAATTTTTTCCTGAAATAATATATAGACAAGTAATTAGCTAACAGCACCAGAGTTTACTTACACTTACAAAGAAGTACTTAATATACAATTAATGAAATCAAGTGTGAATGAGATGCCAGGAGGAATCTGGAATCTTTTTGACACAAATGGCAAAAATTACTCAGGTTCTAAAAAATGCAAATGAGACCTCAAACAGTCACTTCATTTCTTGGAAAGCTTTGAAAACAAGATGCTATTGTCACAAGGACAAAATTCCATAGGCCCTGCAATGGTCAAGATTATTTACAGCAGTTACTTATACATAAAATTTTAAATGTAAGTGGCACAGTTTTATAGATCTTATATGTTATCATTATTATGAGTTTTGTTGGATATGCATAAAATTCTTTAAAAAACAACAAAATATTGAGCAGTTGCTGCCTCAGGTGAAATGAACCAGATGTTCCATCATGTAAATGCCCTTCTTTTCCAATTGTAATAGGCATCTAGAGGGCAGAAGTACTTTGATGCCAAAGGCTGTATCATCGAATGTCCTACAAATGCATTAGCCTCGTGAGTGGCTCTTTTTCACCATGGCTCTTCTGGGAGTAGCAACTATGCTGATGAGTTATTTACCCGCTCCTCTTGCTTTGTAATGCTGACTCTTTGGGCTGACTTCAAGAGATTGAAACATGAGTCTCGCCACTCACTGTGTTATTACTGCCTAACAGTCCTTGCTCCTGCCTAGGATTCTGAAACCTGACCCTTTTAACTTAGCATGTTAGGATACTCTTTCTTCAACCATGCAAGCAACATTGCAATTCTTTTTGTCAGTATAATTCCAGGGTCTTTCCATCAAAAATCAAGTGTGTGGGCTCTCTTGAACACTGACTAGACCTAATGGACCATGTTGTCCCTTTGAATATGTGAACCAATTTCCTTGTGGTCACCATTTGTTTCCCTTTTGTAACCGATCATCACTTTTCCACAGTGATGCCTGTTTATCATTCCCAGCATTCAACTTTTTTTTTTCTTGGAGGTACTGGAATTTGAACTCATGGCCTTGTGCTTGCTAGGCAGGTGCTCTTCCACTTGAGCCACACCTCCAGCTCTTTTGCTTTCAGTTTAATTTTCAGGTAGAAGCTTCTGCTTTTGTTGGGGAACAGCCTTGAACCTTGATCCTCCTAGCTCTACCTCTGGAGTATCCTGAGTACATGGGACAACAGGTGTGTGCCGCCACATCCAGCTTGTCTTTGAGAAGGGGGTCTTCTAAATCTTTTGTCCAAGCTGACCTTGAACCTCAATCTTCCCATATCTGTTGGGTTGGCTTCCCCCCACCACCCGCCAACCCTGTAGCTGAGATCACAGAGGCAAAGCATTAAGCTCAGCCTTTGACTCATTTTTTATGTGCTATTATTCTTTGTAGCAACTAACACATTCTGACATCCTATATCATTTCCCCAGCTTATTTGATTATAGCCCAATTCTCCCCACTAGGGAAAAAAAATAAAAACCTCCAAGAGAACAAGGGCTTTTGTCTGCATTTTTTGGGGGGTGCAACAGGGATGAGGTATCTCCAGTGTAATCTGTTTGCTTGTTTAGAGGTACTGGTTTTTGTTTTATTTTTTAATTTTTTAATTTTTATTTATTTATTTTTGAGGTACTGGTTTTTGAACTCAGTGCCTTGTTCTTGCTAGGCAACCACTCTACAACATCCACATTTTCTAAAGAACTACTATATTCAAATTTAAAGACTGGCAGAATGGATCAAGTGGCAGAGTGGCTGCCTCGCAAGCATGAGGCCCTGATTTCAAACCCCAGTATGACCCAAAAAACCCCAAACAAACAAAAAATTTAAAATTATACTTTTTGATGCATTTTGGAATGTAGACATGTTATGTGTGAAAATCAAATTAGTTTATCTGGAAATTAATGAGAATTTTTTCTAGCTTCACTAATTATCTTCAAGTTGATAATGAAAGAATGCTTTATTTTCTATTTGTTATGGTACCAAAACATACACAAGACTTCAGAAGGAGGGGAGGGGGAATTAGAAAGACTAACAGTGCGGTGACTACGATCAAAGAATGTTGAATGCATGTATGGAATATCACAATGAGGTCTAGAGGTATGGTTCAAGTGGTAGAGTGCCTGTCTAGCAAGTGCAAAACCCTGAGTTCAAACCCCAATACCTCAAAAAAAAAAAAAAGACAAATACAACAATGAAACCCTCTACCTTCCACATTGTACAATTAACCTATGCTAATAAAAATGTGGAAAAGAAAAATAAATAAACAAAAGATTTCAGCACTCTCCCAGTGCTTTCTGGTATCTTTTAGTTTATTATTATTATGATTATTATTAATATTATTATTTGTGGGACTTGAGTTTGAACTCAGAGCTTTGTACTTGCATAGCAGGCACTCTACCACTTCAGTCACTCCAGTCTATTTTTCTCTGGTTATTTTGAAGTTAGGATCTCCTGAACTATTTGTCTGGGCTGGCCTCAATCTGCAGTCCTCCTGATTTGAGCCTCCCAAGTAGCTAGGATTACAGACATGAGCCACTGGTGCCCAGCAACTTGCTGATAACTTTTGCCGAACAATAATGCCCAGATTCCCAAGATCCTTTATTTTTCATATACCTCAGGGCATTATTAGATGATCTACCATAACTAGAAGATTCGTTTTCTCAGGTTATAATTCTCCCAACGTTCCATGACTACTGTCTGCTTCCAAATGGCTTTCTCTTTCATGCTTTTTGCTTCATATGGTTTCCTGTATCTCTCCTTATCCTGGAATTTACAACTGATGTTTATCCGTTTCTTACTTCACTCATCTCTAAAATTAGTCAACGTTTATTTTTAAGCCAATTGAATAGATGGGTTTCTTTTCCTTCTTTCTTTTAAGTTTGTGTTTTTTGTACTTACCATGCATCCTCCTGCTTCCCCCTCCCCTGACTTGCCACTATTGTTATAATGTTAGGAAAGTCATTTCTTCAGCATTTGTGTTAAGCTGAGCTCAGGAATAAACTGTGACTTCGTCTTCCTTCCTGTACAACTTTTCCTTTTCCTTAGAGCTAATTATCTTGCACATTAGTTAAAATAGGCCAGGTTATGCTAAGCAACAAACAATCTACCTCTCAAAAGGAAGAACGTTAAAGAATTTGGGCTGCGTTTTAAAATCACATGCTAAATCCACTGGCCAGAACTTTCTGCCCGAGGGTAAGAGGACAGGGAAATATATCCCTTTCATAAGTCCGGAAGAAAAGCTCCGGATGAGTGAGCACTGAAAGAAGTCTCTACCACATCATCCATTTCTTTTTTCCCCCCTTTGCTAAATTTTCCACGTAGTTCTCAATAATTCATTCTCAAACTCTGCGAATGTCCTTCTTTTAAGAAGTTCATTTCCATTATTTTTTCTGTCAGTTTCATTTTCCTGAGGTCTCTCCTACTACCTTCTGCTCTGCTACAGTTAGGTCTGGTTGTCCCTGTACCCACAGGAGATGTGACAGCACCTCCCCTCACGTCTGCTTTGCCTTCTCCTTCTTTAGTGGTACTGGGGCTTGAACTCAGGGCCTCATGCTTGCTAGGCAGACACTCTACCACTTGAGCCACTCTACCAGCCCTATCCTGTGTCTTCTTTACTTCCGTTTTACAACTCTCTGCCCCCTACTCCCACCCTCTGTGTGTAGCATGTCTTCAAGCAGTTTTGTAAAAGAGGTACACAAGTTCGTATTTGGAAATCTGGCACGTCTGATTTATTCTTCTCTCACAGTACAATGATGCAGAATTCTCTCAGAATTTGGAAATCATTTCTACATTGCCTTATAGTTTCCACTGACGTTTTTTGGTTAATCTGGAGCCAGATTCCTCATCTCCCCCCTCCCCACCTTGGCCTGTCTTTTCTTCTGGAAGTTTATAGAAACTTCTCTGAGGTCCCAGTGTTGTGAAATGCTAGGATGATGTGCCTTAGTGTGTGTCTACTTCCACCTATTGTGCTGGGCCCTCTCACTTTGAAAACTTGGCTCCCTAAATTTTGGAAAACTATTGATTCACTGATGATGCCACCACCCATTGCCCTATCCTCTTTTCTATGGAATGACTGGTCTGTGGGTACTGAACCTTTTAGGCTAGTTCTCTATTCAAGAAAATCCTTTTTTTCCCCCTATTTTCTAAGTTTTGTCTTCTAATCCTTTTCCCTTGTTTTGGTGGTACTGAGGCACAAAATTCAGGGAAAGTACCCAATCCAGATCATGGGGAACAGGTGGCCTTCTGGAAAATGGCCTTGGGGAAACAGGTGATCTAGCTCCACCCAGAACCACCCCAAGAAACCCCTTTTGAAATATTTTCATCTGGACCCAAACTGGGGCATGTACACAGTAGCCTCTAATTATAGCCTAATGAATACGGGCTGCATCTCATTACAACAGAGTGCAATCTGTCAATCACCCAAAGTCACTCCCAAGTACCACCCAAATCCCACCTCCCTTACTCACCCCTTGTAGTGCATAAATACTCATCTAAACCAAGGCACTGGTGCTCTTGAGCCACCTTACTGGACCACCCCCCCTCCAAGGGGCGTGTACTTTCCTGCTTTCACTCACTCTCTCATACTCTCAGTTGCTACTTTGCAATCTGTGTGTCTTCACTCAATTCTTTGTTCAGGATGCTAAGGACCTGAGATTTTTGAGACCAGGATCTTTGGAGACCACCCATCATTAACAGTGCTGGGGTTTGAGCTCAGGGCCCTGTACTTGTTAAGCAGGTGATCTACCACTTGAGCCATGCTCCCAGCTTGTCTCCTGCTTTTTGAGAGATTTTATCCACTTTTTTTCCTTTTCTTTTTGGGAAGAGTTTCACTATATTAACCTAGGCTGGCCTAGAACTCATGACATTCCTGCCTCAGCCTCCCAAGTGCTGGGATCACAGGCTTGTTTCACCACACCCAATCTCAACATAAAAAAAAAAAAAAAGTGCCTTGAGAAGCTCTTTTGTTTTCAGAATTTTTTTTTTTTAAAGAATTCTCTTTCTTGTATACGACTGCAATTTTTTCCCTTATTATTTCCCTGAGGAAATTAAAGACAAGTTTTTGTTTGTTTACTTTTTAAACATTCCCTTCTCTCTTGTTTCTCCAGTTGCTTCTTCCTGTTTGTTTTGGTCTGAAGGTTTCACATTACAGATTTCCTAGTATTTCTTGTAATCTCTCATTGAGATGTAAGGCCTGACTGTAAGATCAGGCTGGATCATTTAGTTGATGTCCTTATGACTTTCCTCTTGCCTGGTCAGAGTCTCCAGAAATGACTTCATCAAAGTCCTGTTTGGTTTTTTTTTTTTTCAAATGGTATTAGGGTTTGAACTCAGGGCTTCACACTTGAAAAGCAAGAACTCTACCACTTGAGCCACACCTCCAGTCCATTTTGTTCTAGTTATTTTGGAGGAGTCTTACCAACTATTAACCCCAGCTGGCCTCGAACTGCAAACCTCCCCATTTCAACCTCCCAAACAGCTGGGATCACAGGCATCCTGTTTGAAGAGTGATGGCCAGAATTTTGGGAGCAGAGAAGGAAAGAAGGTAGAATGCTATCCAGACTTCACAGCCACCATGCACATATTTCTTTTAAAAGGGACCCCAACTTCCATTCAAAGACTTTGTTTGATTCTGTTTAAAGAATCAACTTCCAGTTTTTAGCCAACATGGGGGAAGAAGTCATGTGATGTGTGGATTCAGGGAGGGGATGGGAGGATCCAATCTTTCTTAAACAGAGTGACTGATGATTCTTATTGTTAGCACTCTCACTTGCAGAAGTATCTGGTGCCACTGTCTCCTGAGTCTTTGGAGGATTCAATGGTATATATTGGGCTGAGTTTTGGCTTTTTTTCAACCATTAATTTAGAAGTTTTTTTGTTTGTTTGTTTTTGTTTTTTGTGGTAGTGCTGAGGATTGTCTCCAGAGCCTCATGCATGATAAGCATGAGGTCTATCACTAATCTACACATCCATCCCCAGAAATCAGTTATCTTGAATCTGCTAATTCATTTACCAACCTCTTCCAAAATTTTATTGTTAATCTCTCCTTGTTGCAGGGGAGGGGGGGTTGTGGTTTAAAAGAGTACTATTGTCATTTTAGTGAGGTTTCAGGAAAACAGGCTAAAGTAGATACAGGTGTTCAGTCTGCTACCTTCATGAGAAGCTACTTCTCCTGTGACTGTCTCCTACCGTTTTTAATTTACTGATGACACATCCATCATGTCCCTTCATTCAAGCATCAGCTTCTTTGGGAAACATCTTTTGAAACTGGATTTTATGCTTCATGGGGGACAATTCTTTGCTCTGTTCTGCCACTGGCACTTATTTTAGTACTTACCAGCCTTTATTTTAATTACCTATTTTTGCTATGAGTTTGTGAGGAAAAACCTCTAACTGGTTCCCTCCCACCCCCCAAATCTATTCTCCTGTCTTTCTTTAGTAATAGAACTCCAAGAGTTTTAGCTGGCACACAGCAACCCATGTAGAATTAACACTGTCTTCGCTTGTTATTTCTTGTGGCCATGTTCGTTAAATTTGGATCAAGAGGATCTGAGAAGTAAGGTGTGCAGTCTGAGGTGAGTCTACTTGAAGAAGAAGCCACTTACTCTAGGTTTATCACCTCCCCCTGGCCATCCCCTCTCCTTTTTGAGAGTCTTGCTATGTACTCTAGGCTGGCCTTGAACTTATGATCCCCCTGTCTCAGCCTCCTGAGTGCTGGGATCACAGGTCTTCTCCTTGCTTGTGAAGAAATAGCAATGTTGGAGAACCCTGAGGTGGAGGCAAAGCCATCTGATTACCCAGAACTGTGCATTCTGGGCTATTGGTATAGGAGAGAAAAATGAAACTGTATTATTTAAGTTGCTATATTTTGGTGTCTGTTACAACAGACACCTGTATTCTATTCAGCACAAAGAGAGAAAATGGACCTTGACTGTGAGACTACACTGTTTGTATATCCCTAGTAACAGGATGGATTGGAGCTGTCAGTGGTGGTACCTGCCCGTAATTCCAGCGTTAGGGAGGCTGGGGCAGGAGGAACATGAGTTTGAAGCCAACCTGGGCTACACAGCAAGACCTTGTCTCAAAACAAGCAGCAACAACAAAAAGTATGGATTTCCGTGAATAAATTACTATCCTGATTAATTTCAGCTTCTCCAGGAAAAAAAAAAGATTCCATTTAAGGACTGGAAAGCTATTTCACAGTACTTTTAAGATACCATATCCAGTATTTGCTCTGTAACTCCTCTCCTTATCTAAGGAGGCAAAACACTTCATTAAAGTTTGTCCACTTCTGAGTCAGGGTTCATTACTGAGTTCAGCAGTGCAGTTCACTGAGGGCACAGATGGAATTTTTGTTGCTGTTGGAACTAGGGTTTGAACTCAGGGCTTCATGTTTGCAAAGCAGGTGTTCTGCTACTTGAGCTACACCTCCAGTCCATTTTTCCTCTAGATATTTTGGAGATAGCGTCTCAAGAACTATTTGCCTGGACTGGTCTTGAGCTGTGATCCTCCTAATCTCAGCCTCCTTAGTAGCTAGGATTATAGGTGTGAGCCATAGGTATGCTGTCACTTATCAGTCACTTCTGCTGTTGGGTAAAGCTACTTCCTTTTTGTTTTCTGAGTAGAGCTGTGAGATAATGGCATGGGTGGATGATACTTTGAGTCAATAGGGGAGTTGGATTACTTGCAAACAGAAATACTTTTCAGGACAAAAACTGCACAGCCCCCATTAAAACTTGTTTCAACCATAACAAGAAGTCTGGGATCAAAGACAGAGCACTGAACACAAGGATAAGAGAACTGGGCTCTTGTGCAAATTACCAAAAAGCTATTATGCTTTGGGTAAGTCACACTCTCTGGACATTAATTATATTATTTAGAAAATGAGACTGTTGTATTAGATCATCTCTCTGTTTCTTCCCAGTCCTGCCTCTGTGGTTACTTAGCTGCAAAAATGGCCAGAATGTTAAACACAGTATGTTGATTTTCATAATTTCTTTCAGTGTCTTTTCCTCCTCATTTTCTTGGATTTTGTTTTCAATTCATCTCTCATTAATTTTTCTCACCTTCAGTAATCTTCTGCTATAATATTAGTCATACTTTCTCTTCCACTTTTGTGTGTGTGTGTGTGTGGGGGTGCTGGGGATGGAAACTAGGGTAGGCAAACACTCTACCACTAAGCCACACTCCCAGCCCTCTTTTTCAATTTAATTCTCTTTTCAATGTCTGAAATCTATTTAATAAATCTTTTTTGTGCAAGGCCCTGAGTTCAAACCCCAGTACAGCTTAAATTTTACCTTGCTGGGAACCAGTGGCTCACGCCTATAATCCTAGCTACTCAGGAGGCAGATATCAAAGGATTGAGGTTCGAAGCCAGTCTGGGCAAATAGTTCAAGAGATCCTATCTCGAAAAAACCTGTCATAAAAAAGGGGCTGGCAGACTAGCTCAAGGTGTAGGCCTTGAGTTCAAACCCAAGTACCATCAAAAAAAAAAAAAATTCACCTCTTACTTGCTTCATTAATTCTTGCATTCCTAATCCACAAGCCCTTCTGTAGCCCTTTTAAGTCTACAAAATCTAAAATCATGAGAACTCACCCATTTGTACCTTTATCTTCCTTCCAGCTTTCTTAGTACTTTTTACTGGAAGGTTCTGTGCTTAAAACAAGTATTAATGATTTGTATGATCTGTGTAAAACTGTGACAAGTATCTTCAAGTCAGCAAGAAGATAAATCTTTTTTTTTTTTTTTGGTGGTGGTACTGGGGATTGCAGTTAGGGCCTCATCACTTGAGTCACACCCCCAGCCCTTTTGCTTAGGCTGGCCTGGACAATGATCCTGCAATCTCTGCCTTCTGAGTAGCTGGGATTAGATAAAATTTAAATTGTGAATGAGAAGGCAAAAATCAAGGGATCCTTAAGACCTACTAGATCCCTCCTAAAATACAGTAATCAAGTTTTTAAGATGATAATATCCTCTAGAAGCTCCAGCAAAAGCAAAACAGAGAATCGTAAGAGAAGATGCTGAAAGAGGACCTGAAATATATCCTGACAATTTAAGGAACTGACTATACTTTTTCTTTAAAGTACTTTGTAGAACACCAGCACTTCAAAATGCTCTCTGTAAAAGGACTCTGGGTTGCAAAATGCAACCCAGAACCCAGAAGGGAGAAGTCTACATTTCCTTACTTCAACCCTCAAGGGTTCAAAATGTGTATTAATTAAAAGCTCTAACAAAGGCCAGGGATGTAGCTCAGTGGTAGAGTGCTTGGCTGGCATTCGAGAGGCCCTGGGTTTCAGGGGTTCTGGGAGGAGGGTGGAGAGGGAAGCTGTGAGAAGTCCTATGATGACAGCACTTCCAGAAATACTGGCTCAAGAAACCTTTTTCTCAGGCTGACGGAGTGGCTCAAGTAGTAGAGTATCTGTCTAGCAAGCATGAAGTCCCAGTATCACCAAAAAAAGAGGGAAGAAACCCTTTTCTCAAATGTCACCTATCAATATCACCTTGAAAAGTGCTATTCCAAAGAAAAATGATAGGCAATACCTATAATTTGAGAATCTATCATCTTTCTTCACAATGCTTTCTCTTATAGCTTGGAAGATCTTAGTATCTTCCTAACTCTCCTTTGCAGCATTCTCTCTTGATTTCTTCTCAGAGGCAAGGTTTCAGTGTGGGTCACTTGCTGTTCTTTTGTACATCTGAGGCAAGAGTCTGTCATTAAGGCTATACTTCAGTCTTATCTATTTAAGGCCATATCACACCAACTCCTGTGAAGAGGAAATGCATTTAGAGAGGATAAAAGAATCAGAAGAGAAACCACTTTTTATATCTCTGGTAGATGAAAATAATTTAAAAAGAGATTACGACCAATGATACAAGAAGTAGAACAAAAATGGGCATAGAAGCTTCAGAATTTGTCAAGAAAAGTCATCAGTGACCTCATGGAGATGCTTTGTTAGGGATCTTTCTCATGTGGTTCTGATGCCCTCATATTGAAGTAAAAACAAGAATAAGGGACAAGTCTTCATTTCCTTACTCCAATATTTTCTGGCACTGAGATATTTTTGATGGTTCCTTTCTATCCTAGACATTGATATTTAAAAATGGTCTTTAAAGACATGTCAACAGCATGATCACTTGAATTAGCAAGGTGATCCTAAATTAAAAACGAATCATGGCCATAAGAGAAAAAACAGAAATAGTCACTATATTTCCAGAATGCTTGATTTTCAACTGAGCTAAGACAATATGCCAGCTAGCTTTCAATACTCAGTAATGCATATCTACAGAACTATGCCTGTATTTCAAAACTCCTTGACAGTTTAAACTAAAACTATACTTTTATTTGCACAGGAATTTTTTTTTTCCTGACATAGGGTCTCCCTCTGCAGCCCAGGCTGACCTCAAACTTGCATTCTTCCTGCCTCAGCTTCCCAAGTGCTGGAATTAGACATGTGTCACTCCACCACACCCAGCTTTAAATATATACTTTAAATTTAAAACACACTTTGCCCTTTGTATCTCATTTTTGTAGAACTCCTATAGGCCAGTACAGTAATTTACTACCTATCTCATAGTAGGCCAGGTAGATTGTGTGAGGTGGCCATTTTTAAAGAATTTTTAAAGTGAACATCCCTGAATCATGTATTATCAGTATTGATTAAAAATTTCTAGCTGGCCAGGCACAGTTGCTCATGCCTATAATCCTCAGTACCCAGGAAGCTGAGATCAGGAGTATCTTTGTTGGAGGCCAGTCTGGGCAAATAGTTCGAGAGACCCTATCTTGAAAAAAACTATCATGAAAAAGGGCTGGTGGAGTGGCTCAAGGTATAGGCCCTGACTTCAAATCCCAGTACCGCCAAAAAATTACATTTAGAGGTAGATTTGTGAAAATGATAAAGTATAGGTTTTGTAGTTGTTTTGCTTTAGAAAGAATTAACTATCTTATTAAAGCTTTATCTGATGTTCCTGATGTGTTTGTTGCATGTGTGTACAAACTGGATGGGCTCACATCCTTTTCTAGTCTTTCAATGAGAGCTGGCAGAAGAAAATGAATTCCTTCTAACTCAAGACAAGAATAGCTGACTTTTCTTTTTTCTTTTTGGTGGTACTAGAGTTCGAACTCAGGTCTTCATGTTTGCTAAGCAGGTACTCTACCACTTGAGCCACTCCACCAGCCCTTTTTCAAGATAGGGACTTGGGAACTATTTGTCTGGGCTGGCTTTGAAGCACTATTCTCCTGATCTATGCCTCTTGTGTAGCTCAGACTACAGGCGTGAGCCACTTGGTGCCTGGCAAGAATAACTGACTCTTAATACACAAAAATAAATATTCTTGGACAATTACAAGAAACTCCTCTTCCAATACTTTTTAAAATGTATTTTTGTTCTTAATTGACACATATTAATTATACATATTTAAGAGGTGTAGTCTTCTCAAACTTTTCAGTAACATCACTATGGAAGGTAAACTGTTAAAAAAGAAACCTTTGCATGCTAGTCAAGTTGACTGACAGTGGCTGAAAATGTTTCTCTCTCTGTGTATCTCTCAGATGCACAAAGCATGCTTTTTCATGTGACAACTTCACTGTACTCATCCATGTACTCACAATATCATCTCAAACTTTTTTCTAGCCCTTGCTTTGAAAGCTAAATGGGGGGAAGGGACAGTGAATCAAAACAGGAGATCATTGTGCATGATGAGAAATTCCAACTCAAGAGCCAACATACCGATAACTCTGCCAACAGGGAAATGTGACTTTAAGAAGAGGTATTACTTCTCTGGGTGGTCCATCCTCTTTTAGAAAATAGATACTTCTGGCAGCACCCTTATTTAGTTGTTTTCAACTATTAATAATTTGTGTGTCTTGGCATTCCATACTTCTCTCTTTGATGCTAAGATAGAACCATGAAGGAGGGCCTTTTGATTGAGATGTGGCAGAGACTAGCAGGGAAGGAGGAAGGGCTGGCTCTTACAAATCACTGCCTACAACTCTGCTAAGTTAATTAGCTGGCTAACTGTAGCTCTGCAGCTGCTTCACACCTCAAATGCTTAGTGGTTCTACTCAAAAAATGTGTCTAAAGCAACTCATTCAAGGACCTTTCTCCAAATGACTCCTTAGAACACTAGTTATCATAGATGATGATATTTTGAAGACAGCCTTTCCCCCAATAAATTCGGGAAATGATAGTTTAATCAAAGTTAAACAGGTTTCTTTGTTATAATATTTCTTAGGACTTTCTATATGAATTTTAAGGGACTTTATAAGAAATAGTTTCCAAGATTCTATGATCACAAACTCATCCTTTAAAAAGAACCGCCAGGATGAGTGTTCTACAGAAGGAAGACATTATTCTATGAGCCTTAATAACCAGAGCCTGTAATACCTCAAAGACCAGACAATGTGAAAATAAAAAAGGGCAAATCTGGCTTGAGGTTTCCTATTCCTACAGCCAATATTGCTACTTCCTTACCTCACTTTGTGAATTAGACCATTGTCTATTATTATAACAAAACATCTGAGGCTGGATATGTTATAAAGGAAAGAGGTTTATTTGGCTCACAGTTTTGGAGGTTGAAAGTCCAAATAGCATGGCCCTGGCCCTGGTGAGGGCTGCCTTGACTGCATCACATCATGGTGGATGGCATCACAGTGGTAGCATGTGTGAAAGGGAAAGATTACATAGCAAGACAAGAAGCCAAAATTGAAAAAAACAAAACAAAACAAAACAAAAAGACAAGAAGCCAGAGAGCAGAGTGAGTCAAGGCTCATTCTTCTGTAACAGCCTGCTCACATGACCCTAACTGGGGTCCCATCAGAATTACTTAATCCCTTCCAAGAGTGATGCCCCCAATGACCCAACCACTGTACTTTAGGCTCCATAGCTTAAAGGTCTCACCACCTCTTTTTTTTTTTTTTTTAGCATGACTGGGATTTGAACTCAGGGCTTCAATGCTTGCAAAGCAGGTGCTCTAATGCTTAAACCATAACTCCAGTCCATTTTGCTCTGGTCATTTTAAAGATGGGGGTCTCATGAACAATTTTCCCAGGCTGGCCCCAAACCAGGATCCTCTGGACCTCAGCTTCCTAAGTAGCTAGGAGTACAAGTGTGAGCTACGAGTGCCCAGCCTCACCACCTCTTAATACTGCCATACTGGGGACCAAGCGTCCAACCCATGAACACAAATCACATCCAAACTACACCACTTTATATTACTTTAAATGCTTTTTATGAGAAAAGTTCAAAATTTATATTCTTACATTTAATGTTCTCCATATGTCGAGCCCTTCCAGTAGACTTATCCTTAATGATACTGCATTAATATTACTCTAAGTGTCTCCTACTATTATTAAAAGGGATGATTGCTAGTTTTCCCCAACATCCACAATGCCAAGTTCACCTTCACTACCTTCTAGGCACTTGGTGGCCCAGTCTGTGTGGCTGTAACTGGGTTCTCCCCAGTGAATCAAGAGTCCACGTGATCTGTACCACTGGCCCCATCTGCGTGGTTTAGACCTGTTTCCCTTTGCATTGAGCTGACACACAGTGTGCCTGCAACCCAGTTTTGTGTACAATTGATGAAAATGGCAGAAAACAAAGAGAAGTTTCCTGAATGATGGATTTGATGAGGCCACTGTAATTCTGTCTTTAATACAGAAACTGAATGTTTTTTTCTCACTAAAACATAGTGTTAATGCTAAAAACGTTAACATTTGAAGGTTGTATTACAGTTTACAGTACACTCACATATACATTATTTTTCTAAACTTTTGTTATTATTATTATTTTTTGAGGCAGACTCTCCCTGGATACCCCAGGCTGGCCTTGAACTCTTGCTCCTCCTCCCAAGTGCTGGGATTACAGGCACGAAACACCAGCCTGGCTGATTTTGTTCCTCTTATGTTATACAAGTGGGAGGGAGGGGGTGGAGTGGGTGGTAAGGGAGGGGGTGGGGGCAGGGGGGAGAAATGACCCAAGCCTTGTATGCACATATGAATAATAAAAAAAAATGTTATGTAAGTGGTCATTATCTACTAGAATATGTTAATTGAAACACTGAAAACTAAGGCTAATTGTGATAATTATCAGCTCACTATTTTATTGTTTATTTGTTTATGCTTTCAAGCAACCCTATGATCAGTCTAAAGTAGTTTCTTTTGTTAATGTCTAATTACCAATAAACCTCCAAATACAATATTTCCCACAAAGTTTTCAAGGTATGATTATGAGTAATGATAAAAATATATTTCAAGTGCTTTGCTATAAAATAAAATGTGCAAAGATATCTATGATCCAAAATAAATTTCTGGAAGATGCAGAATGATTTAACAGTAATCATTTTAAATGCAATTTTATGGTGAAGCATTCTGCTAAATGATAGAAAGGCAAGTATTTGGAAGTAGCTACTGAAATATGTATGCATTTATGAATATATCTTTGGTAAAGAGCCAAACAAAATAAAGTATGACTCACTGTCAGTAAACATTCCCTCAATGTCCTTGTGTTATTATGGGAGTTACTGTGTGACTTTAATAATGTATACAAGATGAATTACTATTTATATTCTTCTTAAAGGCATTACAAACAATCATCTATTAGCAGAAAGATCTCTAAAGTCTAACAAATTAATTATCTTTAACTTTCTTGTCAATAAATTGAAGGGTTACTTTTAAGCAAATAATTCAACACAGTAGGAAGAAACATGTTTCTTGTAGCAATTCCCAGAAGTTACTAGCAGTTTAAGGCATAAAAAACATGTATTTATTCTGCTATTCACTTTAGACAGTACAGTAAGAGTTGTTAGTAAATGCTTTTTTTCTGACCTTGGAATATATCACAGTTCATCCCTGACAGATCACAAGTAAAAGAATGTGTGATCAACCTTAAGAGTGGTAAAACTGGAAATCTTAGATATCATACAGATGAGGAAAGACAAGTTTGAAAAACTATTTCAATTAAACGAGGCTTATTGAAAAGGAAAAAAAATCATGGAATTCTAAGTATTGTATAAATCAAATCACTAGCCTTTGACATTTCTCTGAAGGCTGCTTTGCCATCTTTCCACTTCATACATGAGAAAAGTAATGTATAAGCAAGCTAAGCAGTTCCCTCATTATGTCCATGAATCAGTGTCATAGCTGGAAAGGGAAGCCAAAACTTTGAGTGTTGGACATTCTCACAGATGTAGGCTGATCTCATTCGGCACGGATACTGGCTGGGGGGGTGAGGGGAAGCCATGTTTGGGAAGTGAGTACTCTATTTCACAAGCAGAGAACTTGCTGAAGAATGGAAAATGCTTGCTTACGTGAGCAATGGATGTGATAATGCTACCTTAAGCAAACAAAACCCTACAATATATCAGCTTCCTTATCTTCCTCTAAAACAAAGTGTCCTTGAATTCTAGAAACTGAAAGCGTGCTTTAAATTTGATTGAATCTCAAATATCCGGGAAATTCAATCTCGAATATTCAGGAAATTCATACAATGTTTCTTTTTATTTTCACCAGTTGCCTTTGTGAAATCCTTCAGGTTACCAAGTGAACATTCGGAATGAGATTACTTACTTGGGCCTCTCTCTATTTAGAAATGTATTTTCTGTTCTATTAAGAACCGATCGTAAGTGAAATAAAGGGAAAGGCTCCTGGCAAATCTCAATGTCTATGCCTTCCCTTCCAAAGCCCCAATGGTGTCGAACTTCTAAAAGGCAGCTCAGCCCTTTAAACGCACATGCACACACAGAACCTCGGCTGGGTCAGTGTCCCTCGTGTTGCATTTAGGTGTCCTACCAGATCCACTCCCAGGGGTCATGGCCCAGTGTTTCCTGAGGACCACATCTGGTGCTGTGACCTGCCCCGACCACAACCGCATCCCTGCCTCTGTGCTCGGTGCCCAGTGAGCTTTTATGCAGCAAGCGGGCTGGAGCACTGCATCCTCGAAACGTCAACCCCGAAGCTCCGAGCCCTACTTCGCAGAGAGGTGGGGCCGCCCGCCTAGGGCTGGAAAGGGGGGTGCTCGGAAGAAAGGTGGGTGCACAGCCAGGGATGCCGAGTTGGGGGAGGAAGACGGCGGTGGAGAAGGGGATCCAAATACCAGCAGGGGCAGAAAGAGTTGGGGGACCAGCCAGGGCGACCCCGGGACGCAGGAAATGGGCGCCAAAGAAAGAAGTGAGAAATTGCGGAGGAGGAAGTCGTCCCTGGAAGAGGAGGGGCAAAGGGGAAGCGAGAATGGAGCGTCCGCACTTTGGAGAGGGGAGGGCCCGAGCCGCTCCGACCCGGGCGGGTGGGGACAGGGCGTCCCCAGGTCCCCGCGCAGGTGGCCCTACCTGAACCGTTCCTGCCCCGCCGTGTCCCAGAGCTGCAGCTTGATCCTCTTGCCCGGCTCGATCTCCAGCAGGCGGGAGAAGAAGTCCACGCCGACCGTGGGATCGCAGGCGGGGGAGCGCAGCCCCGGGAAGCTGCCCTGCGTGAAGCGGTGCAGGAGGCACGACTTGCCCACGGTGGAGTCCCCGATCACGATGAGGCGGAACTGGTAGATCCAGATGGTCTCCATCGCTCACGTGCCCCGCCGGCTCCCGGGCCGCCCCACCCGCCCTCTCTGGGGCAAGTTGGGCGGCGGGAACTGTCCGTTCAGCACCTCTCAGGCGCCTGCCCGCCGGCTTCCAGCATTTTCCTGAGCCTGCAGCCGCCGCCTGGTCCCCGCCCTCTCGGCAAGGAGAGGCGGGGCCTTGAGGGGCGGGGCCTCGACCTGGGAGGGCGGGGCAGGGGCCGCGGTGCGGAGACCGGGAAACTGGCTGTTGGCACGCGAAGTCCCGCCCCTAATAGCTGTAAATCACTGCACCTCAACGCTGACTGGACACCGACGGGGAAGTGGGTGCGGCTAAGGGACGTGACAGCCGAATTGACCAATGAAAATGAGGGAAGGGCTCGCCTCCGGAAGGGTCAGCCAATGAAAAGTGAGAGTCATTCTTCTACAAGCGTCTGGGCGGGTTTGTCAGATCAGGATTCTGATTTTGTAGGTCTCAGAGGCTGTAACTTGCTTGTGCTGTTGCTTCATCTTTGATTCGTTGGTTACATCCCTTTTTTTCAGAAGATCCCTGTTGGCTACTTCCTGCTACCTTAGCCTTGCTGAGCGCCATCTTCTGGGTGTTCTAAGGTGAACTTGAGAACAGGATCGAAATGTGCAGAATTAGCTCTGAAGGCTGCTAGGAAAGACCGCCTACTGCTGTTTGTCACCACCGTCCCTTCTTTCATGCTTTCACTGTCACAGAGGATCCTTTAGGTCATCCAGCCTGGGGCTAAGGGAAGAAAGAAAAAAAAAGGTGAGATGTTGAAATGACATAAAATTTCTCACTCTTCTCCGTCCGTCTACAATCAGGAAAAACCTACGGGTGGTCTCTTAGCTTGTGTCTGGGCAACAATTTAAATAAACAAAGCAGAAATTGAATTCTGGTGAGAACTTAACTATTTTCTCATCTCTTTCTTCAAATAATAGCGAATCCAAGTTTTATCTTTTACACATCAAATCAAAATTAGATTTGTGTGTGTGTGTGTGGTACCGGAGTTTGAACTCATGGCCTGGCACTTGCTAAGCGGTTGCTCTACCACTCGAGCCACATCCCCGGCCCAAAGTCAAGTAGTTTTAAAGTGTGTTTACCAAAAACAAACTTTTCAACAATTCCACTTTTTTCTTGCACACATCCATTTTTCCCTTATTGTTATCCATTCTTACTTACTTCCTGTTTTGGAGGAAGAGGTATCAATTTTAAGAGTTTAATCCCTCGCCATTTATCTTTTGGAGGCTTACCCTAAACTGTTGACTTTTATTTAATGTCATTTATACCTGAAACCTTCCCTTCTCCAACTGTTTCTACTCCCAGCCTATAAACCTGCTCAAGTATCCACAATCCTAAAGCTAAGAGAAACAGCATCACATTAGGCCTCCCCTTCAGGCTTTGCCTCCTCCATCATTGACCTTTTCACATATCAAAAAGAACAGTCTTTTCCCATTTCTCACCTATGAGTTGGTACTCAACAAGCCTGGTATACCCCATTAAACTCTCCATCCTAACATACCCCTGAAACAATTACTTTGGTAGAGGTGCCAAGCACCTCCTAATTATCAAATCCACCCCCCACCTCCACTATCCTCACTCCTCACCCTACTGTCATCTGTCTCTGATTATCACTCCCCTGCACCACCTAGCACCTCTCCAGTTAGGGATAGCCAGGTGACAGAATTCTGACCACTGAGACATAAGGCAAAAAGGATTTGTCGTAAATCTTTTTCTTCCTGTAAGGGCATGACATCTTCACTGTCTTTCATCCTTCTTTCTTTTTTCTTCCTACCTGGCATATGTTACAACCATCTTGTGACTATGAAGGTGAAGACCTACATGCTAGGGATGGAGGTCAGAGAGTGAGAAAAAGATTGGTTCCCGATGGCTTTGCTTATCTGTTGTACCAATTTTAGACAAATAAATCAATACATGTGTAAGCTATTGGTAGTTGAAGATTCTATAGTACAACCTGGATTTTTATTTCTTAGATTCTATAAAGCATTCTCTTCTGGGTTTCTCTTCTTCTTTTTTTGGTGGTACTGGGGTTTGAACTCAGGCCCTCACATTTGCTAGGCAGGCACTCTACCACTTAAGCCACTCTGCCAACGAAGTTTGTCTTTTTAACCTTCTTAAATACTTCTGTGAGCCTTTCTTAAATACTAAAGGTTCAAAGAGATCCATCCTTTATCTCTTCCCCTCCTCCCTTATTTTTCCCTTCATCTCTTTGGGCCTTTTCTGGCAACCTCATCTACTCTAGTGACTTCAGTTATACCCTTACCAAATCTCTCTTTGTCCTCCTCTAACCTCTGTTCCATATTCAACAACTGCATTTCCAACTACTCTTTCCTTAGATGTTGGATGCTCTTTTTAGACTCAACACATCTGTGATGATTAGGATTGTTTAAGACAAACTCCAGTGAGGGTGATATAAAAACATGAGTGCACTTATCCTAAGGATACAGAGATGTTTTTACAGGATCACAGACATAAGTGCTGCTGGCAGAGGGAAGGTATTAAGACTGGCAGAGAGGAATCTGTAAGAAACCCAGGCCATCCTCTGTCTCTCTCATCTCTGTTTTCTCCTAACTTCTGCTTAATTCCTGTCTCTCTGCAAACTAACTTTCTCTACTGCTTAGTCTATGGAAGACTATAGTTGCTGCAGCTTTCTTGTTAGATATCTAGACATGTGCAGTGATTGATTTCTGTTTCTCTGTAGAGGTAATTTAGTCAGCTTGGTTTGGAATAAGTGGACATACTTGCTATAGATTGGATCTTCAGTGTCCCCCAAAGGCTCATATGTTAAAAGATTGGTCCCCAGCTTGGCACTATTGGCAGGTGGTGGAAGCATGCCTTTGAAAGGGACTGTGGGCCAGGCATGGTGGCAATATGTCTGTAATCTCAGTCTTGGGAAGCAGGAGGTTTATGAGTTCTGGGCCAGCCTGAGTTTTGGAGTGGGAGGAGATTGTGGGACCCAGGTCCCTTCCTCTCTCTCTCTTTCACTTCTGAGCCATGAGGTGAGCAGTTGTGCACAGTCACACACTCTTGCCATGATATATTGCCATAAGCCCAAAGCAATGGAGCCAAGTAATCATAATGGAAACCTCTAAAACTGTGAGCCAAGATAGACCTTCTCTCTTTATAAATTGATTGTCTCAGGTAGTTGTTATAGTGATGGAAAACTGACTAACACAATACCAAAGAGATATGCCTACTAGGACAGGAGCATGTGCTGGGCCAATCTGTTTTCTGATGGAATATATGAAGTATTTGCAGTCCTTGACAAAGGGGTGGGGGGATAAATGACTTCCTTTTGTGTCAAAAAAATATTCTGTGTGATGTCCAAAGGTGAACTCAGGAGCATTCTTCCTGTGTTTTCTTTTCCTGTATTTTACAGGCTAGCTTTAGTATCTATATTAGCTGTCTAGGCAAGTGAGAGCCAAATCTGGGCTGGAAGCTGGAGGTTTGCTCTGTATATAGCAGAGAGATAAAATTGGCCTAAAGGCAGCAGAGTGCAAGGCTAAGGATAATCTCATAGGTAGTAGTATCTGAGACAAAACTAAAATAGAAAGGAAGGTAGGAAAGTAAATTGAGGCCCATCTTCAACTTCAGGAGCAGCATATAGTCATATACTAACAGAATGGAAAGAGGGGATTCCTGGCCCAAAGAAAGGTTTAAATGAGAGGTCTCAGGCATAGTTTGGATAGATAACACTAGCCAAGGGAAAAGGGTTTTTATAAGGTTCTTAGCTTCAGGAGAAATTATAATATAGGAACTGGTAAGATAGTTTAAACATTGCATTTAATTGATTAAGTAGAACAAGGTATCCATCTTGGACACCTTGTTTAGTGTATTGACTCCATCACTGAGCCTCCTCCCTCCCTCCCTCCCTCCCTTCCTTTCTTCTTTCCTTCCTCCCTCTCTTCTTTCTTCTCTCTTGTCTTTTTTTAGATGGGATCTTGCTATTTTGCTTAGGCTGTCCTTGACCTTCTGAGCTACAGTGATCTTCCCATCTCAGCCTCCCGAGTATCTGGGACTATAGGAGCACACCACTGTGCCCAGCAGCCTTATTTCTTTTACCTCATTAATATCTTTCACTTATATGACTTTTTGTTCACTCTCATCACTGTAGACTACACTGGTCAATAGCCTCCATATTTGTTTCCTTAGGCTGCTGTAACAAAGTATGAAACAAAGGCACTGTGTTACTTAGCTTTTCATTGTTGTGACAGAATACCTGAGGAAGGTATTTTGGGAGGGATAAAATATTTATTTTGCTAATGGTTTCAGACCATGTTTGGCTGGCTCCATTGTTTTTAGGCCTGTGTGTGGCAGAACATCATGGTGGAGAGGGTATAGTGGAGTGGGGCTGATCACCTGTGGCCAGGAAACAAAGAGAATGTGGAAATAGCCAGGGACAAGATACAGCCCTAAGAACATCCCTAGTAACCTACTTCCTCCAACTAGGCTCCATCTCTTAGCATTTCCACTACCTCCTATAAATGCCATCAAATTATGAACCCATCAATAGATGAATCCATTAGGATTAGCTCACAGGTCTCATGACACAATCACCCACCATTGTATGGATCCACCAGCACATGAGCCTTTTCATATCCAAGCCATAATACGTACAATGCAGCCTAAAATAACAGAAATTTACTGTCTTACAGTTCCAGAGGCTATTAACCCCAAATGTGTCCGTAGCATTGGTTCCTTCTGAGGCCTGTGGGAGAAATTCTATACTTCTCACCTAGACTCTAGTGGTTTGCTGGCAATCTCTCTCTCTCTTTTTATAATACTGGGGCTTGAACTCAGGGCCTTCACCTTGAGCCACTCCACCAGCCCTATTTTTATGAAGGGTTTTTCAAGATAGGGTCTCACAGAACTATTTGCCTGGTCTGGCTTTGATCTGAGATCCTCCTGATCTCTGCCTCCTGAGTAGATAGGATTACAGGTGTGAGCCATTGACACCCACCAGCAATCTCATATTTATTTACTTAGGCAGTAGTAGAGTTTGAACTTGGGGCCTCATACTTGCTAAGAAGTGCTCTACCACTTGAGTCATGCCCCTAGCTCAAATTTGCCAGCGATCTTGACGTCCCTTGCTTGTGCAGGCATTTCTTCGGTCTTCCAGATTCCATGTGCGTTATCCATGTCTCTCCACAGTCTTCCCTCTGTGCATGGCTGTATGCGTCCAAATTTCCCCTTCTTAGAAGGCCACCAATCATGTTGGACGAGGGCCTGCCTAACTGACCTTATCTTAACTTGACTGCCTCTGTAAGACTGTTCTAATTCAGGTCCCATCATGAGGTACTAGGGGTTAGGACCAAAACGTTATTTTGTTCTGGGGAACATAATTCAACCTCTAACAGCCTCCCATTTAATTTTAACACTGCTTCCAGAATTACTTCTTTAAATGCCTTTGATGACTCCTTATTTGCGCTAGGATAAAGTCGAAATACCTAATCATGTCATATACAACTGACTAATCACATGATGTCCGCGTTCTAGTCAGGTGACTCCTCTATGTGACATGTTCTTTTTGCTACACTTTTCCTTTGTTCTCCTGATGTGTATCTCTCAAGGCCCAGAACAAATATTACCTCTCCTTTGTAGTCTTTCTGAATCATCTGTAGCCCCCAGGAGTAATGGTTTCTCCCTCATCTAGGTTTCTACATCAGTTAAGCCCAGAGTATTCTATCTATTTGATCTCTTACAACATCTATCATATATCTCGTACTGAATTATGGATATAGATTTGACTGTCTCTCCTGCTAGATTGTAAGTTTCTGGAAGCCAGAAGGATTTATTCGTTGTTTGTTATTTTCCTAGCACACATACTACTAGTCCAGGGTAGGATGTACTGTAAGTGCACACTGAGTTGAAATGAGTATGTTAACTGTGTTAACTTGAACTTCAGTATATATTGCAGTGGGCACGCAGTCTCATGAACTTCATGATGAATTAAAACCTGATTAATTTTATAATTACTGTATCATAAAACTTGCCTTTGAATAATCCATGAGTGACTTTAATTTTAAGTATATTTGGATTATGCATGCTGAGTATAAATAATTTAATATTTTAATTAAAATGTTCTTTTGTGCTTGGTTTATAAAAGTTTCAGCTTAGGAAATAAAACGGGGAGGTAGGGCACATTTTAGATGGCTAGTTAAGGTCTAGTTCAGGAAACAGTTTTTTTTTTTTTTCGTGACACTGGAGATTGAACTGTATGTTTGGTAGGCAGGGCCTAGCACTTACAATTCTGTTTTTTGTCTGCCTCCCCCTAGATAATGTAAGCTCCACAAGTGTAGGGACTTTTGTCTTGGTCTATTTTATTCACAGCTATACCTAAGTACCTTGCACAGCACCTAGAGTATAATAGACACCCAACAAGTACTTGTAAAAAATTTAAGTTTCCTCCTAGAAGACAAAATCAGGGTAACTAATCTTTAAATTAAAAGGATTGTGATATTTTACTTCAGACACCAAGATTGTACATTTTGGATGGGAATTAAAAAGAAAAAAAATTGCCAGGTGCTGGTGGCTCATGCCTGTAATCCTGGCTTCTTGGGAGGCAGAGATCAGGAGGATCACAGCTCAGGCCAGCCCAGGCAAACAATTTGTGAGACCCTATCTCGAAAATACCCAACACACAAAAAAAAAAGGGCTGGCAGAGTAGCTCAACTGGTAGTACACCTGCCTACCAAGCCTGAGGTATTGAGTTCAAACACCAGTTTCTGGTTATGTAGAGTGAAGTCAAGGTGTTATCAGTTACAATTTTGTGTGTATGAAATGAATGCTTCATAACCTTTTCCTATCAATAATTAATTTTTGATAATACATTTGATATCAAGAGTGGATATTTTCCTAGTGGATTCATCTGAGAATTAAGAGCTAGACTCTTTAGGGATTGGTATGAAGTGATTAATACCTCTCTGTGTTTGACACCCTGATCATCTCACTATCAAGGTCTGGTTATACTGGAGCCAGAGTTCTGATCTGAACTTGATAGCTGGTCTCATCTGTCTAATGAGAGTGTTTAAGAGAGGGAGCTTTTTTTCCCAGAGTTTATAAACTGAATGAACCAAAATAATTTCATAAAATTAGAAGTCAGGCTGCAATATATGTTTATGCCATTCTAATACTCTAAAAAATTGCCATAATTATTTTCTGAATAGAAGGTGAATCAAAAATCAACTTACAAATAAAAAATGTAGTCTTCTAACCTGTGTAACTATGATTTTATTTAGTCATATTTGCAGTGGTGAGCATTTAAAATGTGGGTTTTCCTCTAGATACTCTTTGTGCTTTAAGAATTGAGACCTTGTAGCCATTGCACTAGTGAAGACCTTGTCGCCTCTAAGCTGGGCTAATAATGGTCAGTCTCACTTTCTACCTCCAATCTAGTGAGCTCATGTAAACACCCAGCTGTTTAAATAACCTGAAAAAATGGAAGAGGAGATCAAAATCCTGAACCAACAGTGTAAATCTATAATAGCTGAGAAAAATATTTTTATTTTTTTTTGTTGTGCTGGGGGTACATTGTGGCATTTACAAATGTTCTTACAATATATCAAATATATTATCATAGTTGAATTCACCCCCTCCATCATTCTCCTTTATCTCCCCTCCCCCCATTTCAGGAAGAGTTTCAACAGGTCTAATTTTTCCATTTTCATAGATGAGTACAGAATATTTGCACCATATCTACCCTCCTACACCCTTTCCCCACATCCTCCACCCTGAGAAAAATCTCTTAAATAATTAGATTATATCATCAGGTGGAATGGAAGCTCAAGATTAGAAAGATGGCGTTACAGTTCATTACCCTGTCTGAGGCAGTAGATTGAAGATATTTTTGTCTGGTACAAGAGGAAGAACTGATCCAAATGGTAACTGACTTGTAAGAGTGATACAAGTATGTGAACACTCCACTGAACTATGCACCTTCATTCAGTCCCGACATGCATGTGATTCTTGGGACTTTTGTTAAGCTCTAGATATACAAGTAGTAAATCAATGATCTTTAGTAAGAGTTGCTGCATTTTTTTCATGCCATCTCTCTGGAATGCCATTTGCTGGATGTAGTCTTGTAATAGCGCCTGTCCACTTCTATTGCTTTAGAAGCATTCAGAAGCCACATTCTGGTCAATTCTACTTGTACATATCTTTCAAACGTATCTCTCTTTGCCTTCTCCAATACCATGACCCTGATTTTGACCTTCATCATTTCTTGCTGGAGTTATTACAGTCTCGATCACCTCCAAAATACACCCATCATATCATGTGAAGAATCTTTCTTTTTTGGGGGGGGGTTATTTCTGAGTCTATTTTTATATAAAGATAGGCTAAAAAGTTTAGTAATTTAAAATGTTTTGAAATATGTATACATTACAGAGTGGTGAAATTAAGCTAACTACCAGATGTAGTACTTCTCATACCTATAATTTCATTGTGATTAGAATTCCTAAATTCTAATCCTTTAGTGATTTTCTCAAGCACTGTTATCACATTGTAATTAAGTGTTGTCACCATAGTTTATAAAAGTTCAATTTAATCTGTCCCTCCTCCACAACTGATATTTTGTCTTTAACTCATGTCTTTATGTGTACAATGATTTTTCATAAACGGCAGACAGAGTTGCTTGCTTTCTTGTTAACTCTGTCACATTTGCATATTACACATCTAGAGATAACTGACGCTGTTAGAGTAAACTGTACCATATTGTAACTTTTCTTTCGGCAGTACTGTGTTCATGCACTTTAACAACATGCAAGCAAAAGGCTTTCCCCATGGCTTACCTACAAAGGACACCGGTTGACTGAGTTGGTTCATGTCTTTGAAGGACACTCAACTGAAGGAAGCTGCTCCACACTGCTTACCTACATGGGTTTTGCTCCAGTGAGAGTTCTTTCATGTGTTTTGAAGTAACTGCATGAACTAAAAGCGTTTCCACATTGCTGACATACATAGGGTTTCTCACCACTGTGAGGTTTTTCTATGGTTTTGAAGGTCGCTGGAAGAACAGAAGGCTTTCCTACATTGCACACAGCATCGTTTCCCTCCACTGTGATTTCATTCATGTATTTTAAGGAACGTGGAAAGACTAAAGACTTTTTACATTGCTTACATGCAAAGGGCTTCTCTCCAGTGTGAATTCCTTCATGTGTTTTGACATAACTGGAGGAACTCAAGGCTTTTCTACATTGTTTACATACATAGGGCCTCTGTCCAGTGTGAGTTTGTTCATGTCTTCAAAGTTGACTCAAATAAGAGAAGGCATTTTTTGCATATATAGGGCTTCTCTCCACTGTGAGTTTGTTCATGTCTTCAAAGGAGACTCAAAAAGGAGAAGGCTTTGTCACACTTTTTACATTCATAGCAGTTCTCTCCAGTGTGATTTGTTTCATGTATTTTAAGGGAAGTGGACCACCTAAAGGCCTTTCCACATTGCTTGCACACATATGGTTTCTCTCCACTGTGTGTCCTTTCCTGTTTTGCAATAGTACTCAAATATAAGAAGGCTTTCCCACTTTGCTTACAAGCATAAGGTTTTTCTGCACTGTGAGTTAGTTCATGTTTGTGAAGGCCAAACAAAACAAGACTTTTTCCATGCTGCTTACACATAAAGGTTGTCTCTCCAGTGTGACATATTAATCTGGAAGCAATAAAAGCTTTCCCACAATCCTTACATTGAATTGGCTTTTCTTCATTTTCCTGATACTCATCTGGCTTGTGTCCACTATGAGTCCTGAAGGGCAGACTCAGAGATGAATGTCTGATGAAGACTTCTTTACACACACAGCTTTCACTTGGTTCCACTTCAGCAGGAGTATTATGGTTCATAATATGATCTTGGGTGTGGCTGAAGACTTCTTCATATGGAATGTTGTGGGAATCTCAAGCTGAGATATGGGACACTGAGGCAGTTTAGCAGGAAGCAACATTTTATTGTGCTGACACAAACCCAACAGACTCGTGTCCAAAGGCTGATCCCTGAGAACAAAGAGGCCTCACCTTACATACCCTTGCAAGCAGGTTAAAGAAGCAAAAAGCAAAGCTGAACCCACACGTGGCTGCATGTGATTTCATTGGCTATTTCATTTTCCCAGTGCTATGTGACCTTCATATTTCAATTCTTTAAGTTTTATCTCTCTGCTTTGTCTCTGTTTCATCATCAGAACATAGCCTGTTTCTGTTTTGGCCCTCCTCCCTGCTACATTGTTCCCTGCTTTGATGCTCAGACCCAACTACGGTCAAAGAGCATCATCTTTATTTAGAGGCTTGTATTTTTATAACATCATTACACGTGTGATGGTTTTTCTTTCTATAGTGGCCTCCATAATGGTCCTGAAAGACCACAATACCAGGGGAACCAGGCAGGGTAATATTAAGCATGCTCCCAGGATAAGGTCTATTGCCCCTGTCAGGGTTTTGAAACCATCCAAGGCAGAGAACCATCCTCCAAACAGATCATTGGGAGTCCATCTTCCCCAAGTCTGGATGGGGACATAGGCAAGCTTTTTCATTGTATCTGTGATTTCTTTTATGACTTTTTAAAAATCATCAATCTGTAAGCAGCAGTTGCTTAGGTGAAATTTTCCACAAACTCCTCCCTCAGAAGCCAGCAAATAGTCTAAAGCCAAGCAGTTCTGATAGATGGCATTGGACATCTTAGTGCTTTGTTTAGTCAGCAAGTTGAGAGCTCTTGCAGTTTCATTAGTTATAATTTCAACAACATCCTGAAGCCTGATGATATGGTTGAGCATATATATATATATATATATATATATATATATATATAGGGGTGTGATAGCCCCAAGACCTATCTTCTGCCCTAGTGGCAGGACCATAGCATTGGATGATTTGCTCAGGAAGCCATTCGTCATCTTTCCAATTGCCAATTTGTAAGTCATCCTGTTTTTCTCTATTTAATCTTTTTTCATATATGGGGACTCCTAGTTTTTTACCTTGTTTGAGGGGAAGCAGGAGAAAGGATGGTCTGATTGAGCCTAGCACAGATGACCCAAACCAGCTGCTAGGTAGCACTTATAAGCTTGCTTCCCACAGATCCAATATAGCCCCCTGGGTGCTTGCCAATCTATATTTGCAGTAAGATTGTTCCACGCTTTCTGGAGATTAGAAAAGTTGGCCAGTGGGTGGGGCTGGGGTTCTATGTGGTTTGGGGATCCCCACCATTAATTTTTTTGGGGGCAGTGTCATTGTAGAACTTCTGTACTAAGCAAGTTAAGTCTCCCACAGGGGTGGAGAATTGGCCTTCTGGGCAGGAGATAACAGTAATTTCCGACGATGGAAGTTTTTAAGAGTTAGACATCTTTTCTGTGTTTTGGGAAGGCAGTTTTATTAAAAGGCTCCTGTGGGTCCAGTTCCCTTGCTTCCCAAGGTCAATGGTCTCCCATGTTGTTCCCCCCACAAACATAGCATGAAGTGACATTCAGTGTCTGGGCTATAGACTCAGCCAGTGAGGGGAACAAGTTTTTAGATTTCGTAGAGATGGAAAATTCGCTCGTCATTTTTTCATAAAAGGAGTGAAAAATTTGGTATGAAGAACTCTTATGGGTAACAGTTACTACTTTGAAGTACATCAGAGTCCCAGGGTCAAGGCCCTTTCCATTTATTCTTATACCAATTACATGTCCCTGTGTCCAATCAGATGGCTTAAGTACAGTGAAATTTACAGGATTACAAGTACCAGGAGTGCAGTTTGGGACAGCTGTCCTCTTGTGAAGGAAGTCTGTGTGTTTTCTCCTTTGCCACGTAGCCCATGAAACACAACTCCAATAAGAGCAATAAGAACCCATGTCATCAGATGGCCAAGAGTTGTCTCCCCAGCACATATACTTATCATTTAACGTATAGCTCTTTCCCAAGTTAGGCCCCCACAGCCACAGCCTATACCTCCATATTCACCTTGGTCTATGGCTGCACATGCATCAAAGAGCATTGGCACTGGTTTATCAGGGTTAAACACCTGGGTGCAGCTGACAAGGTTCCCAGGATTGCAGATGCTCTGGATCTCTAACCATTGCTCCTGGGGGTGGTAAGCGGGGTTGAAGCAGATATGCTGATTTCTCTGGGAGCACATTTGATAGGTGGTGTGATTGTGAGAGCATGACCCAATAACAGTCAGTGCCTGCACAAGAATGCTAAGTATGGAAAAGTGAAGTCCTAGTGACAACACTTCCTGCCTGTGTAGTATGCATACATAGGTCACAGGATGAGGGCTCTGGGACCACGAAGGGAGACCATGTCAGTAACAAACAGTAATCATCCATTCTGCCCAAAAAAAGATAGAAGAGAGCTAATAAAAGCCTTTCACCGTGAATCCAATCAGCAGGGGCAGTTTCTGCCAAACCTATGGCAAAGATTAGGGTAAGAACTACAACAACAGATACAGACAAGGAGTGACAATACATTACAGTGAAATAACCGGTGTGGAAAACAGTCCATTTGTCCTGTTGGAGAGTTGGTTCCTCAAGCTTCAGCCATGAGTAGATTAGTCAGCTTCCAGGAGTGACTACAGCAGGGCTACTGTCCTGCTATTCACGGTCCCCTGTTGTTTGTTTGGGAAGTGGAGTCCTGCGGAGGGTGATCTTACATGGTGAAGCTGGATTAGGGATGCATTCTCAGTTGAGAGAAGCTGGCTTGACTTGACTGTGGTGGATCCAAGGAGCAATCTTTGTTACTTTAACTGTGGTGGGGATAGACAAGACAACAACAAAATGGCCCCTCTAATGGGATTTTAATGGTTGGACATTTTATTCTTTTACCCAGACAGTATCTTTTGGTTTTTTTTTTTTAACTGAGTAGAATTACCATGGCAATGATATATGATCAGTATATATGTCCAAGAAAACTCATTGTTTTAAAAACTAAAACTATCATCTTTAAGTATCAAAGAACATGTTCAGAGCCAGTAAAAAGAGTCATTTTGTCTCTAAGTAGAAGACCTTTCTAAAAATATGAGTTTGTATCTGGAAGGGCTTTAATGCCATATGGCCACAAGTGTAGAAGAACCACTTCCTCAATCCTCTCAGGCTTGGTTATTTTTGAGAGGTCTGGCATGAGTGGACTCCATTTAAACTTTGATGGCATTCCCTCCTTGACTTCAAATTGTTTGTCCCTGAGTAGTCTCTTTTGAAGATTTGTCTCCCATCCAAGTACTAATCAAGCCCCACCCTGCTTAGCTTTTGAGACCAGATGAGATTGGGCACATTTAGGGTGGTATGGCTGTAGACTGAAGATCTTTCTTGATTGCTCATTTTCTTTCTTCATTGTGAGGATTTGTTCTTTCCTGGATTTTGTTTGTCTGTTTGGTTTTGGTCCCATGTTGAGGGTGGGGTGGGGTATAATGAGCAGATCAGGTGGGAGTCAGTGCCAAATAGATCCTTTTGGTCAAATTTAAGCAACAAACAGGCTTAGGAGTGGCCCTTAGACAATGGATTTTTAGACAAGGAAAATACAAAATAAAATCCAAGAAAAAGATGTCTAAAAAGCTAACCTGGTTGACACATAAGCACTTATTAGAGACATTTTTCATGAACTTGATTGTAAATGCCCCAGAAGGATCAGAACTGTAATGACAAAAACTTAAAAGAGCCATGGTTAAAATTTTGATGGACAATTTAGCAACTAACAGAACAGTATATCAGTATCACTAATTTTTGTTACTGTGTTTATCTAAATTTTGTATTTTAGAAGGCTTGATATACTTGAAAAACATAAATATATTTAGTATAAGGAACCAGCAGTAGCATCATAGCTCTATAGAGGTTATATATACATATTAGTTTAATTGTTGTTCTTGAAGTAAAACCTTAGATTTTTATCAGTTGTAGGGGGAAGAATAGTTTTAGTAAACTCAAATAGTGCAGTCACAGACTTTTTTTAAAGACAGGGTCTCCTTGTGTAGGCCAGGGTGGCCTTGAACTTGTGATACTCTTGCCTCTGCCTCTTGAGTGATAAGATCATAGAAGCTCACTACCACACTCCGCACAAATCTCAAGACTTTTGTGAAAATTATTAAACAGAGAAAAATCTCTCTTTCAGATGGATCTGGAATTTTAAGGCTAGTGAGTGAAGACCCTTTGCCATGTTGGGGAAAGAACCTGTGTGGAGGGAGCAGAGCTCTTAAAACCAGAAAAGAAACTGGGCTCAAAACTATTTTTTTTTGTAGTGAGGAGAAGTGCATCTAAAACCAAAATCCTCAAGGCTGTATTTCCATAGAGTTAGAAAATAGCCAAAAAGAGCCTTGTGAGATTATGAAACACAAACACGTAGTTTGAAATACAAACTACGCTGGGTGGATTTTACAAAATTGCAATCAGGAGGGTAAGCTGTTGTTAGAACAAATGTTGGGTTTTTTTTGACAGTACTGGGGTTTGAACTCAGGGCTTCACACTTGCTAGGCAGGTGCTCTACCACTTGAGCCACTCCACCAGCTTGTTATAACAAATGTTTGCTTCCAAACATTTATTTATGTAATATCAAGTTCAAGCTCTTTTACTTTATAAAACGTTGTTGACTTTTCCAAGTGTCATTTAAGAAACAGAAGAAAGAAACTGGGCTTTTGTAATACTGTCTGAGACCTTGCATCAAAGTATAGCCAAGGCAATATGTACCCTTGGATTTTTAAATTACACATGTCATATAAATGTAGCCTTTGGTGCCTATGGTGGATAAGGAAGAAAGTGAAGGTAATGAAACCAGAGGTGGGGGTGGGGGTGTCAGTGGGCAGGTGTGAAGATGAGGAATCGAGTCTCTGGGCTGCCTGAATAAAGCAGCTAGGTGGATACCAAAAGGATGAGATGGTAGATTTGTGACTTTGGAAGTAGCATGGCTTCCAGTGGTGACAATTAAAGGATGTGAGTCTGGAAATTGCACATCTCAGGTGGTACGGATGACAAAGGTCTATGAAGATGAAGTCATGGGACAGAGAGACCAGCAAGCTTTATTTTTCATACAAATGCACCTTAGTGCAGGAGAGTGGCTTTATGTGGGAGTTTACATCAGCAAGAACAATGATGAGGGGTCAGTCTGGATCTCTTCAAGTTTGGGCCTTCCAAGGTACATCTTTCAGCATAAACTAGGGGAATAGAACACTCAATGTCCATAAATGCGACTTGTCTTACTTTAGACAAATACTGTGAACTAAATGTTCTCAATTCCAGGCACCTGGAGTGTAGTTAAAAGTAGAGTCATACATAAATTTTAATGGTCCTTCAGCCTGGAGATGGGATTGACAACCTCCTTTAAAGACAGAGAAGTCTTAGAAGAGCCTGGAGGCAGGCGAAGGGAGCATCCTTGGGCAGGGTCTAGATTCTCTTCAGGATGTAGTTTGGGATTCATGACAACACAGAGACGAAGGGCCTTCCAGATTCCAAAGTTGTACTCAGTGACGCATAACTTACAACATGGGAAAAATACCAGTCATGTGTAACTAAATGCCTCTCTCAACCATTCCAAGTTCCCGAAATACATGGGGTTAGCCTGATGAGTAAACGTGTAAATTTATATTTGGTAAGTTAGACTTTAGTGTCTGTCTTCCAAAGGTAAGGATTTATTTTTAGAGCAGTTGACTTTAAAGAGCATTTCTTATCTGAAAATAGGGAGCAGATCAGCTATAGAAGGACATTAATAGTGATTCATGTTTAAGATGAAATCTTTTTTAGCATGTGTGGTTAGGGGCCTGAATCTATTCATCTAAGAACTGTACCATGTCATTAGGTGCAAATTAAAAAAGAGAGGGACAAGAAGGTAATTTGTCTTTACTCCACTAGAAATTGCTATCTGATTTATCAGAAGACCATTTCTACCGATGATTCACAAATGAAGAAATACATTGACCATTCAGCACAGAAAAAATGTCCAATCACACTAGTAATCAAAGAGATGTAAATTTAAATCAATGGTTTGCAATTTTTACCTGTCAAATTGACAGTTTTGTTGAGTCTGACTAACTTAATGATTGATCACACTAGTTTTTCCTTATCTTACTTTTTCCATCACTGGAAATTAAATGACTCAAAGGTTAAGACATAAATCAAAATCATTAAAGAAAGCATTTCTACTGTGAATGTTGAAGAAAATTTTACTCTAGTCCCAAACCTAAATCACTTAGAAAAGTTTGCTTTATAAAGATGGTCAAAAATCAATATGATTGAGGGATTGGGAAGACAAAGAATTGACTCTTTTCCATTTCTAAGCCTCCTGAGGTGTGAGTTATTTCTAATTGGAAGCTCCCAAGGAGTGTTTGGGATCTATTTACCCTATCACAGTTAAATTCTTGGGTTCTGATTATTCTTTAAGAAATGACTTAGGAACTGGAGGTGTGGCTCAAGCAGTAGAGTGTCTGCTTTGCAAGCATGAAGCCCTGAATTCAAACCCTAGTCCCACCAAAAAAAAAAAAAATACCATAAATAAAAGACACCAAAGATAGAATTTAAGAAATGACTTATTTTTAGAACATGCATTTCACCACTTCAGTGGCCTCTTTATGTCTTGCTTTGCACCTCCAGTTTTCCCAGGACCCACAAGGATCTCAGCTGCTCCTGAGCCACTGGAGACTCCTACAGCTGTGTGCACCCATATAGATGCAAGGTGCAAATGCATCTTCTGCCACCCCCTGGCCTGTGTCAAGTGTGCCAGGGCCATGTATGCAAAGGGACATCGGAAAAGTGCAGCTGCTGTGTCTGATTTTGAAAGAGCCCTGCTCCCAGATGTAAATACAGTGAAGCATATGAACTTGGAGTTTTTTTTTTAACAAGCCTGACCATCTACTTTTTTCAATGAAATATATGAAATATCATAAAATCATTGACTTAAAATGATTTAGCTTTTATTGCATGTTACAACAAGCAAAATTTCATTAAGAATGAGCAGTCTGCCCAGCACAATAATAATAAAAAACAAAAAAGACAAAAAAATGAGTAATCTGAACCAGCGATGGTGGTGTAATTCCAGCACTCAGGATTTCATACACCTGTAAACCCAACCTGGGTTACATGGTGAGACCCTGTTCAAAAATAAATAAAGCAGCACTCAGTCATTCTGAATGTAGCCTTAATTCCTCAATGATGCATTTATGGAATTAGTGCAAAGGAGTGTACAGTTATTTTTATTAATAACACAGAAGTGCTGGGGGCTTACACCTGTAATCCTTGCTACTCAAGATGCACAGGTCAGGAAGATTGTGGTTCAAAGCCCTTCACAAAAAAGGGCAGGTGAGTGGCTCAAGGTATAGACCCTGAGTTCAAGCTGCAGTACTGCAAACAAAACAAAACAAAAAAAACCACAGAGGCCATATTGTCATAGAGTCACTATTAGAGTCCTCCTTATAGGTGAATATATTTTTATCTATTTATTTTTATTTTATTCATATGTGCATACAATGTTTGGGTCATTTCTCCCCCTTTCCCCCACTCCCTCCCTTACCCCCCCGCCCCCTCCCTCTTCCCCCCTACCCCCTTGCTACCAGGCTGGAACTATTTTGCCCTTATCTCTAATTTTGTTGTAGAGAGAGTATAAGCCATAATAGGAAGGAACAAGGGTTTTTGCTAGTTGAGATAAGGATAGCTATACAGGGAGTTGACTCACATTGATTTCCTGTGCATGGGTGTTACCTTCTAGGTTAATTCTTTTTGATCTAGCCTTTTCTCTAGTTCCTGGTCCCCTTCTCCTATTGGCCTCAGTTGCTTTAAAGTATCTGCATTAGTTTCTCTGTGTTGAGGGCAACAAATGCTATCTAGTTTTTTAGGTGTCTTACCTATCCTGATACCTCCCTTGTGTGCTCTCGCTTTATTATGTGATCAAAGTCCAATCCCCTTGTTGTGTTTGCCCTTGATCTAATGTCCACATGTGAGGGACAACATATGATTTTTGGTCTTTTGGGCCAGGCTAACCTCACTCAGAATGATGTTCTCCAATTCCATCCATTTACCAGCGAATGATAACATTTCATTCTTCTTCATGGGTGCATAAAATTCCATTATGTATAAATACCACATTTTCTTGATCCATTAGTCAGTAGTGGGGCATTTTGGCTATTTCCATAACTTGGCTATTGTGAATAGTGCTGCAATAAACATGGGTGTGCAGGTGTCTCTGGAATAACCTGTGTCACATTCTTTTGGGTATATCCCCAAGAGTGGTATTGCTGGATCAAATGATAGATCAATGTTTAGCTTTTTAAGTAGCCTCCAAATTTTTTTCCAGAGTGGTTGTACTAGTCTACATTCCCACCAACAGTGTAAGAGGGTTCCTTTTTCCCCACATCCTTGCCAACACCTGTTAGTGGTGTTGCTAACGATGGCTATTCTAACAGGGGTGAGGCGGAATCTTAGTGGTTTTAATTTGCATTTCCTTTATTGCTAGAGATGGTGAGAATTTTTCATGTGTTTTTTGGCCATTTGAATTTCTTCTTTTGAGAAATTTCTGTTTAGTTCACTTGCCCATTTCTTTATTGGTTCATTAATTTTGGGAGAATTTAGGTTTTTTTATAGTTGAATATATTAAATTGTATTTCTGTAACATCTTAATGATATCCCAATGCAGAAGAAAAAAGGTAATTTGTTTTTCCAAACCACCTTCTTCAGATCTCTTTGAATAATGGTATCTGGTGTGCAATTCTTCGATGTCTTATGTGGTCATCTTTTCATCCTCCAAGGCATCCAAGGATAGTCGATAAGGAATACAGCATGGCCAGCTGCTATACTTTCCTTGACCACACCACACCACATGCATTGTATATACCCCTCCTCCCCTCTCATCTCCTCTTCTCTCCCCTCTCCTCCTCTCTCCTCTCTATCTCTCTCCTCCCCTCCTTTTCCTTCTACACAGGTACATACCCCCTCCTTCCTTCTCATCTCCCCTCCTCTCCCTTCCTCTCCTCTCCGTATCACCACTATTAGCATTTATTTCTTTTCAACTGCACCCTCCAACTTCACAGTACAGTTTTTAAAGCTATGAGAACTTAAAGATAATGTAGTGTAATAAAAGCCCATAATTTTGATTTTAAGTTTTGCCAAAGTGTAACAAGATGTAATAAAAGTTTCCACAGAACCCCCTGCCTAACAAAGAACATATTCCAAATTAAGTATTCAATCCAAGATATAAAAGTGTCAAAGGGGACAACTTAAAGTGGCCATTCACCTAAACTTCTACCTATATAGAAAATATAAATAGTCATCTGTTTGGACAGTATAAAAAGTCACTGATAGAAAGAATATAAAAAGTCATGGGTTGCTGGTGATGAGGAGAAAGCTGGTAGTGTTCTGTGAGGTCTTTCTGTCCCTCACCTCAAGTTCAGGGAAAGAACCCAGCAGACTGCTCACCAAACTCTTTATGTGTCCCCTGAGACTCAGGGCATGTTAAACTTCACCTAAGAATTCTAATGTGACTGACTACTTGCATCGATGGAGGAGCAAAGGAGGGGTAGCTGGTGTGTTGGAACTAACCTGCACCTCTTGTTCGTTAGGACAAAGGTGACTGAGCATTTTATATGGACCAGAAAGAAGCCATGCATGTGAGAAAGCCAGTATGGAGCTGTCTTGAATTCCACCCAAGAGGACACTTTGCAGGTATAGACCGCTGGATGCCTGTAGAATGCAGGACTAGCAAAGAACCAACCAGAATATAGACACATGCACTATAGCAAGGGACTTGAAAGAGAACGCTCCCTAGCGTGTGGGATTTCTGCAACCTACCATAAAACCTACCAAGGTGCCTGTGAAATAAAAGTCTGTTTCAAACCCGTGGGCCCAGGACTAAAAAAACCCACTGACTACAAAATAACTTCCTCTTACTGAATTTCTTATGCCATACATAAATTGTTGTTAGTTAAGGTTTTATTCTGATAAACACCAGACTATAATAGAGATCCCAAAATGTTTCCCAAAAGGGAAACTGAGTGTCCATTGAACTACATTTGGCCTCAAAGTGTTTGAATATGAATAATGCTGTCTAAAATAATGAGGTGTGTGATTTAATTTTCATTTTGCTATTGCAACTTGAATACACATGGAGGCAGTACAGTTTAATGGACAGAGTCCAAGGTTGGCAGTTAGACTGACATTCATAGGCAGGATGTGTTGTTGACTAGATGTTGACACCACCACTACCACGATTATGGCTGCTTGTATAAGCTATTAAATCGATACTTTTGCTTCTCTCTATAGAAAAGGATTTTTGTGAATTGACAAAGAGTATTAATTTGATATTAGTAAATACTAAGAAGTCACTTCAGTGTGACAGACATATTTTTTGCCACATTGCTTACATCTCCACCAGGTTATCTAAGAGATAACTCAAATACAAAAAAAAAAGTCCAATGTAAAATTCATTAGTTTCCATTTCAGATCTACTCTTTTCCCCAGAGTCTCTAAGTGGAACACCTCATCTTTCATGCAGTTGCTTAGAGTTCAGGGCTTAGCCTTGGCTCCTCCCTCCACCATGACAGCCAATCAGAACTAAGCCTTGTTGATTCTGCTTCCTAAATGTGTTTGAACTCTGTCCCTTCCACTCCATTTGTAGTTCAGGCTCTCAGAATCTTTTTGCCTGGATTATTACAGTTTCTTCCTGACTGTTGTTTCTACCCCATGCTGTGCATCACACCATAAGTGACAGACGATTGTGACATCTCCAGGCTCCTTGCTCAGGATGCCTCCTGTGTCTCTATGACACATTCCTGGATGACCTTCCTGACCTTTTTACCATGTACACCTTGTGTACTTGAATTTTCTCTTTTTTCTTCAAATGTATTCTACTTACTTGGTTCTTATTTAATTTGGTGCTAGAGATGAACCCAGGGCCTTGGGCATACTAAGCACAGGCTGTTCCACCACACTGAACTCCCAGCCCCATTTTCTCTTGTTTTTGCTTAATGTTCTTTCTGTCTCATTGATTACCAGATTCTTACCTACCTTTATGAAAAGTGTTTTCCACCCTTGGTCCTTCCTATTATTGCTATACTCTCTCTTCAACAAAATTAGAGATAAGGGCAAAATAGTTTCTGCGGGGTATCGAGGGGTGGGGGGGAGGGGGGAGGTGGGGAGGGGTAAGGGGAAGGGGGTAGAAATGACCCAAACATTGTATGCACATATGAATAAAAAAAAAGTGTTTTCAATGCTGGGAATCCAAACCAGGCCCTTGCCTATACTGGGCAAAATTTCCACACTAAGTTACACTCCCAGCCTCCCAGCCCCTAAATTCCCCTTTTTTTTTATGGTGATACTGGGGTGTTTACTTGGCTGGTGCTGTACTACTTGAGTCTTTTTTGCTTTAATTATTTTTCAAATCAAGTCTTGACTTTTTGTCTAGGCTGGCCTGCACAGTGATCCTTCTATCAAACTCATTCCTAATCATTTCATCCTCTGTACTACCTCTTGCATCTTTGCAACAAGAGCTTCTTTCTTTCTGCTTCCCTATGTACATGTACGATTATGAGCTCAGATTCTACAGTCAGCCAATCTGGGTTTGAATTTATCACTTTAATAATTATGCAACATCAGATGATTTTTATGACCTCTCTAAGCCTCTGTTTCTATAAAATGCATACAATACTGGGCACATGGTAAGTCCTTAATAATAATACTGACAAATATTTTAATTTTGCATTGTTTTACTTCACTTTCATTGGTGGTTTATTTCTGGTTTCTTCTGCTGTCTATGAGCATCTGAGGCCAGAACTTCCTCAACTAGTTATACGTTAATTAATTAAGCACTTGTGTACATATATCCATTCACATAATCCTCTCAATATTCTTGTGTCTGAGTTTGTCCGATTCCCAAATCTGTGCTTCTTACCATTCAGCCTCATAGTTTTTAACATTAATCTCTTCAACTTCTTCCAATAATTTGTTAGTTCCATAAAAATTTACCAACAACAATCTCATGCTTATATAAGGCAATTATTTCAAAACATAGGTATTGCTTGACATATAGAGAAATGGGATCAACTCAATTCAGAGACACATCTTGGCCGTACTAGGGTTTGAACTCAGGACATCACACAAGCACTCTACTACTTGAGCCCTTGGCCTTGATCTTTTGATTCTCCTGGCAATGTTTTGGCCTCCACAGTAGCCTTTCTTCCTCTTTTCATCTTGTAATTAAGGGCATTTTCTATGTTTGTTTTTGTTTTTCTTTATATTTTCATCTTCAGAGACTTTAGTAGTTACATTGTTTTAGCCACCCTTTCTAAATGTATTCTAAGCTTTTTTGTTACTGTTACAAAATACTGGAAAGAAACAACATAAAGGAGGAAAGATTTATTTTGGTTCCTGGTTTCAGAACTTTTAGTTCATGGTTGGCTATCTTCAGTGTTTCTGGGCCATGGTGAGGCAGGATATCATGGTAGAAGGACATGGCAGAGCAAAATTTCTCACTTCGTGGTGGCCAGAAATGACACCAAGTTCTGCTACCAACTTGAGCAGTACTTGGATGCACTTGGACTGTGACTACAGTGGCCTCTGAGTTCCTGGGTAGCAGAGCAGAGTGGAATGAATTCTAGGTAATCAACTTCCTAGGTGGCCCTGTACAAGCAGGGTGCCCTAGCAGCAGTGGATGTGATCTTGCTGATTCTGAGATACTATCAAGGTATCTTTTTTTATTGTCCCCATGATTGTTTGTTGTATTTAGCTTCTTTTTTAATAATCTTCAGAAACTGTCTTAGAACTCCTGCTTAGCAAGCATGAAGCCTTGAGTACAAACCTCAGTACCACAAAAAAGAAAAGAAAAGAAACTAAGCCTTCCTTGGTCCCAACGTTACACAAGCTTTTCTGACCAAACTACAAGTTCTTCAAATCCTTCTTCTGTTTTTTGCTCCTGATTCTCACTGTAAATCTGAGCTTAAGACCAAGTTGCAATAATCATGCCACAGCTGAATGCTGGGTTGCCTTGAAATTTCCTCTGTTAGATTAATTAACTCATCATCTTTAAACTCAGCTTCACACAAAGTCTCAGGACATGAACAAAATGCAGGCAAGTTCTTTGTCATAATGTAACATGAATGACCTCCAGTCTAATTCTCGAGGGTCCTTGTTCCCATCTGAAACCTCCTGCATGCAGTTTACTGTCCTTATTCTCTTGGCATGCTGGTCGTCTTTGCTCGCACCAGAATCATCCATTAAGCTCTGCTTTGCAGCATTCTAGGCTTTCTCCAAACTTTTTCAAACTCCTCCCACAAACCAGTTCCAAAGACTTCAGAATCACAGCAACCTCCCCACTTCTCTGGTACCAATTTTCTGTATTAGTTTTCTTGTCACTATAACAAAATTCCTGAGATAAAAGAATTTAGGGATGAAAGATTTATTTTTGGCTCATAGTTTTAAGGTTTCAGTCCATAGTCAATTGGCTCCATTGTTTCTGGGCTGTGCTGAGACAGAAAATAATGGTGGAATTGAATGGCAGAGCAAAATTTCTCACCTCATGGTAGCCAATGAGCAGAGAGAGCTAGAAAGGGGCTGGGGAAAAGGTGTACATTTTCAGGGTGTGTCCTCAATGATGTACTTACTCCAACCAAGTCCTGTCTTCTACTTGTCCACCACCTCACAAATAATGTCATCATACTGTGAATCCATCAAGGGGTCAGAGCCTCAGGATCCATTCACGTCCCCAAAGTCCATCAGCTACAACCAATCCTGTAGCACATGAGCCCTTAGGCCAACACTTCATAGCCAAACCATAACACTAGGCAAAAGGACTACAAAATCTTTCTCTGTAGTAGTGTCTCTTTCATGTATCTAAATAATCCAGATCTGACCCTCTGAAAACTTAGATGCTCCTTGAAATGCAACGTGTGTAAAAATCAAACTCATTTTCTGCTTCACAAACTCATTCCTCCTGATTCTCTTCGTCAATAGGGTCATCGTTCTCTCAGGGAGGATATACCACATTACCTTCATCCATTCTTCTGTCAATGCACATTTGTTTCCACATACTGGTTGTTATGAATAGTGCTGCAATAAATGTAGGAGTGCTAATATCTCTGAGATCCTGATTCCAGGGCTGATAGAGTGGCTCAAGCAGTAAGAGCACCCGCCTAGTAAGGGTGAGACCCTGAGTTCAAACCCCAGTGCTGCCAAAAAAAATCCTGATTCCAATTCTTTTTGATGAATACCCAGAAGTGAGATTGTTGTATCACACAATAGTTCTATTTTTTTTAGGAACCTCTGTCTTGTTTTCCACAGTGGTTACAACATCTTGAATGATGTTTTTTTCTTTTTGGTGGTACTGGAGTTTGAACTCAGGGCTTCATGCCTACAAAGCAGGTGCTCTACTGCTCGAGCCACACCTCCAGCCTTGCTGCAACGTTTTGTATTACTCTCAATAATGTCCTATGATTATACTTTTTCCACAGTTTTGCCAATATTTTCTACTTTTTTTGTAACAGCCATATTGACAGGTGTCAGGTGATATTTTATTGTGGTTTTCATTTGCATTTCTTTAGTGACTGGTAACTGAGCACTTTTCCATACATTGGCCACTCATATGGCTTCTTTGCAGAAGTATATATTTGAATCTTTAGCCTATGAAGGAGAAAATTCTTCAATATGCCATGACATGGATGAATCTTGAGGACATTATATTAAGTGAAAGAAATCAGTCATAGGAAGGCAAATAACTGTGTGATATGTGGTTCCACTTATACGAAATATTTAGAACAGTCCTGGGTCTGGGGGTGTTGCTCAGAGGTAGAAAGCACTTGCCTAGCACGGTTCAATCTCCAGCACCACAAAGAACAAAACAAAGCAAAATAAATAAAATAGTACAATTCATGGAACAGGGGCTGGGGAGAGGATAATATGGGAAGATACTAATCTAAGGACATAAAATTTTGGATAAGCAAAATGAATAAGCAAGACGAATGTACAGTCAACAGTAAAGGGTTGTACACTTAAAAATATGCCCTTGCATTCAGTGTTCTTACCATAGTAAACTAACAAAACAAAAAAATGAAACTTTCAGGTTACCTTTCATTTCTTTCTTTTCCTTGCCAAGCGACCACCTGGTTCTATAGATTCTGTAGATACTTCCTTTGTTTTGGTTCCTCGTTTTGTACTCCTCCCAACACGACTCAAGTGGACCCTGTTACCACTTATGGTGCTGTAATAATTTCCTTCTAAGGACTCTCTCTACATGCAAATCCTTTTCTTCTAATTTGTTCTACATGGGTCACATTCTTAGTACTCTACTGCTAGGAAGGAAAGAAGGAAGGAAGGAAGGAAGGAAGGAAGGAAGGAAGGAAGGAAGGAAGGAAGGAAGGAAGCCTTTTAATACCTGTCCACTGTCTACAGAATGAAGCAGAAATCACTTGACTTATAATTTCAGACTTTTCATAATCTGATCCCAATCTTTCATTCCTTGTCTTCTCCTGCTTGCTCTCACTGAACCCCCTTCTTTAGCCAGACTGTTTTCCTTATGTTTACATGTTACATATGATACTCTACTTTTTACCTGCCTTCCAAATTCTCTTTTAATCATTACCTATCCAATCCCAATCATAATTTAGAATTTAGGGAGAGCTCTCCCACCACCACCTTACAGGAAGCTCTCTGATTTAACCCAAAGCCATCTCCTCTCCTTCTGAATCCCTGTATAATTTACTACACTTGACAGTCAGTGCCTTAATTAGTTAACTTGTAATGTAAATGCCTTTTTACTCTAATTTCTTAATGCTGAGAACACATATAAAAAGCTGGGTGCCAATAGCTCATGCCTGTAATCCTCGCTACTTGGTAGACTGAGATCAGGAAGATTGTGGTTCGAGGCCAGCCCAGGCAAATAGTTCGTGAGACTCCATCTCCAAAATAACCAGAGCTAAGTGGATGGGAGGTGCGGCTGCTTTGCAAGGGCGAAGCCATATGCACATGCCTGTTAATACATGTAATATCTGGGGGTGTAGGTCAGTGGTGGAGCTCATGTTTAGCGTGTGCAAGGCTATGGGTAAAATCCCCAGCACCTATGAAAAAAGAAAAAAGGTGTATAGTAATGTCTTGAGCCCAAGGTCCATATATATTAAGCAAAAAATTGTATATGTGGTCGCGAAAATGTATCTGTTCTTGGGAGGACACAGGACTACCATGTAACGGGAGATGTTTGCAGTTTATGGAAAACCCACCCAAATTTCATGAGTAGTTTTGAAGTCTTTGTTGTTGATGTAATTAAGTTTATTTTGTAACCAATGCAATTTTTTTTGTAGGGCAGTAATGATGATGTTACGTGGCATACATGAATTGAAAATTTAACTGTTTTCCATTTTATCTGATTTAATGAGAAAACAAGTAAATCAAAGTATGAAAATAAAATACATTAAACCTTGGAAATTCTTCGGTGATTTATTTTGACAAGTGTTTAAATTATTTAGCTATTCCAAATTTATTTGATTTTAATTATTTATGACAGTACACTGCAGTGCATTAGTAAATATCTTAAAGAGTGTCTTGTAATAGGAGGCAATGTATGAGTAAGAATTCACTATAACTCTGCATTTAATTTTTGCTGACAAGTGGGCTGAGCTTGTGAGGATAACTGTAAGAAACATTAAAGGACTGTGCTTATGCAATGGATACAGGATGACACTGTATTTGCCTTTTCAATTTTTGGTGCTACTATAGTTTTTCAATACTTTTCAAAACTGTCAGCAGTTCAATAAGACTTTTAGTTCATTCTTGAGCTTAAAATATCTTTATGTGCACTCAGCGCTGTATGCCCAAATTTCTCAAGTGCTTACCTACTTACTTTTTTATCAACAGCACTTTTAAATGATATTCCATTATATCCTAAATGTCCAACCTCTTCTCTTTGGAAATTTTTCAAAAGCACTTCAGTATTTGCATAATAATGCAGTAATCTCTAATGGAGGTTTCATGTGTCACAACTCTAGGTCATGAGACTAGCTTCCTTAGGCTGTTTTCCCTTCAATTTTTTCTCTTTGACATTTCAATAGAGGCTACTTAGTTACTCCTCAACAAGAAGGAGGTTAGTAAAGATGGCTGCAGTAAGGCATTCCCAGAATTTGTTGGCATTGAGAGCAAAACTAAAAAGAATCCATGCATTAATTAATTAATTCTTGCAGTGGAGATCTGCAGTGGTGTACATACTCTAAGACTCATTGCTAATAATTAAGATGTAGTCCTAGGACTAGTAAAATAACCCAGGTAGTTAGAAGTATAAATATATATTTATTATGTATTGTGTAATATATATTTTTATTATGTATCATAATATATATTTGTAACATCCTGGTTTTGGTAGGACTGGGGTTTGAACTCAGAAAAAAATTATAAAAATGGAACATACTTCTCTGGCTGTTTTCACTCAGTACTGTGAGAGCCATCTTGTGTGGACGTACTTTCTTCTTTACACGTGCTATGATAAACAATTGTATGAGTATTCTACTGTGGATGGATATTTAAGTGTTTTCCAGTTTGAGGCTGTACGGTTAATAAAAGTACCATGAATATTCTTGTATTCTTGTAATGTTGGTGCTAAGTACATACTGATTTTCACTTGGGTACACCTGTACAAGTGGGTTGCAGAGTCATCACTACTAGAAATACTTTTTTTTTTTTTTTTTTTGGTATTGGGGCTTGAACTCAAGGCCTACACCTCAAGCCACTCCACCAGCCCTTTTTTTGTGTTGGGTTTTTTCGAGATAGGATCTCACAAACTGTTTGCCCAGGCTAGCTTCAAACTGATCCTCCTGATCTCTGCCTCCTGAGTTGCTGGGATTACAGGCGTGGGCCAACAAAGCCTGACTAAAAATACTTCTGACATCATGTACTGTATATGTTTCTACTCAGAGAACACTTCTGACATCAAATGGGGGAGGGCTTTTCTTCACACTACCCAATTGTCAACTCTTTAGGTTCCTAAAATTGGATTCTGATGTCTATCTGGAGTTACCATCAGATCCTACAAATTAGAGGTCAATCTCACCAGATGGTCTCCACTTCAGATACCAATTGCAAGCCCCTGGTCTCCCATACTTCTCCCAAATGATAGACTTAGGATCTATAGTATTCTAGAATAGCTCAAAGAACTCAGGAAAAGAATTTACTTGCACTTACCAGTTTGTTTTAAAGGACACAACTCAGAAACGGCTAAATGGAAGAAATGCACAGAGCAAGATATGGGGAAGGTGCACAGAGCTTCCGTATGTATCCCCTCTGGATATGCCACCCTCCCAGTGCCTCAATGTGTTCACCAACCCAGATCATCTCCCAACCCGATTTACAAAATAACTTCTCAAAAAAATTCTCAAAAAGGAGCCAGGTACTGGTGACTCATGCCTATATCCTAGTTGCTTGGGAGACTGAGATCTGGATGATCACAGTTCAAGGCCAGCCCCAGAAAATAGTTTGTGAGATGCCCCCCACCCATCTCCAAAATAACCAGACCAAGACGGACTGGAGGTGTGGCTCAAGCAGTAGAGCTCCTGCTTTGCAAGTGCAAAGCCTTGAGTTCAAACCCCAGTCTCCCCTGCCACACATACAAAGATGGGCTACTGGATTTATTGGGGAAAAGGAGGAGTGACGTACGATCCCTAGATTCTTAATTTGGGAGTGGATACATCTCAGTGCTGTGAACCAGGATGGGAATAGGGGGAGAATAACAAGAAATGGGGAAACAATTTGTTTGGGTCATATTTGAGATGCTTTTAAGACTTCCTAGAAGAAATATCAGCAAGCAGTTAGAGATATGAATCTGGAGATTATTTAATTTAATTTATTTATTTAAAAAATTACAACTATAGCCATGTGCTGGTGACTCACACCTGTAATCCCAGCTACTCAGGAGGCAGGGATCAGGAGGATCACAGTTCGAAGCCAGCCTAGGGAAATAGTTCGTGAGACCCTATCTCAAAAATACCCATCACAAAAAAGGGCTGGAGAAGTGGCTCAACGTGTAGGCCCTGAGTTCAAATTACAACATGGAAAAAAAATTACAACAATGTCCTTTTTAATATTAAATATTAGGTTTCAATTCGCACATTTGTGCAGCAATAGCTTGGAATTTTAAAAAGTGGCAAATAGAAAACAACCTGAGTTATATACATACATACATATGTATATGTAATTTGCAGATTATTGTTTTTAAATTTTTTATTTTTATTGTTGTGCTGGGTTGGGGGTACATTATGGCATTTACAAAAGTTCTTACAATATATCAGATTTATCATACTTGAATTCACCCCTCCATCATTTTCCGTTATCCCCTCCCATTCCTGGAATAATTTCAACAGGTCTCATTTTTTTCTGGAGCTTATTTTAAACTCTTTCTGTGAGTTAAAACTTTGGGAGTCATCTGTGTCTATGGCTGTCATTTGGATTAGATTGGCATATGACAATGGCATATGGGTGACCATTGGATTAGACAATGGTTAATTATAAAATTTAAAATTCCCCTTATTTTTTCATTACTTTTTTGTACAGCCAATATCTGCTTTCTTTCCATTTTTTCTTCTTCAGTACTTATTTCAGAAGTTGGATGGCCTCAGGAAGAGGGATTGAGCCAATAGCATATGGGAAAGAAGTGAAGAGAAAGCTTTCAGGACTGTGGGCAGAAAAAAAGGGGTAAAGTGGGAGCTGGGCCTAAGGAATAATTAGGAAAAATCTAGTTTCTTAGAGTCTTTTCTCCTCAAATAGTTAAGATCAATGTTGTATCCAAGACTTTTCTTCCTATCAAATTGTAACAATTTGAGGACAAGAACTAAGTCTGGTTGATTCTTCCACTTCTTCTGCCACCCAGAATGAGACCCTGAACAGAGCAAGTGTTGTAAAAATGTTTGAGGAGGGGAGGATAGATGAGTAAAAGCATCGTTCATATCAGGCACATCAAGAACACTTCTAGAACTGCAGTCTGCACATACTTTGCATTCCATCAATAGCTGGTTGATTTTCAATAATCCTACACTAAGATAAAGGTAATACTGTGAGTGCTTCAAACAAAGTTGCCAACTAAGTACACAGTGTTATTCATTCGCTCTGCTTAATGACAAATAATTCGGACATTTTCATTTGTTTGATACCTCATGTACTTTGGCCATTCAAATTGAAGACAGGTTGGCACTGACCAGGATTCTCAGAACATCTCTAAAAGAGAAAATAAGGAGGTTTACCCGGGTAGGACAGCTCTTTGTTTTTGTGGACTTCAGGTGTAGTGGCAATAAATGCATTTAATAGGATGCTATGAATAAAAGCCTTCAAAATAAGGCTTTTAAAATAAGGCCTTTGGTATGAACTTTAAGTGTACATTATATAGAAAGTCCTTATTGACTGCTTATAAAAATAACTTTATCTAAAACGTAGGGTCTAGATAAAATGAGTAAAAATTTCAAAAATATTTTCTTTTTTTTTTTTTTGATGGGTTTGGGTTTGAACTCAGGGCTTTATACTTTGAAAGCAGGTGCTCTACTGCTTGAGCCACTCCACTAGCCAAATAGTTTTTTTTTAACTTTATTTATTCATTCATTGATCTGTTAACTATACATAAAACATAAAATCACACAATTAATGGAGTAAGGTAATGTTTTGATATATGTATATATATATATATTATATATATAATTATATATATATTATAATAATATATATAATTATATAATAATATATAATTATATATATAGTATAATATTTAAATCAGGCAGCCAGGCGCTGGAGGCTCACACCTGTAATCCTAGCTACTCAGGAGGCAGAGATCAGGTTCAAAGCCAGCTGGGGCAAATAGTTCAAGAGACCCTATCTCGAAAAAGCCCATCACACACAAAAAAATGGGCTGGTGGAGTGGCTCAAGGAGTAGACCCTGAGTTCAAACCCCAGTACTGCCAAAAAAAAAAAAAAATCGGGTTAAACATATTTATCTCCTCAAACATTTATGATTGGTTCATGGAAAAACCTTCAAAATACTTTTCTTTAGCATTTATTTATTTTACTTATTTACTTACTTTTTCTGTGCATGCTGGCAAGCACTCTTATCACTGAACTGCATTCCCAGCCCACCGCTAACTTTTAAAGTTTACAGTAATTATTCTTACATGTACTTACTCTACTGTGAAATAGCACACCAGAACTTTTTAATTTTCTTTTAGTCCTGGGAATTGAACCCAGAGTCCTTTATTTTTGGCAGTTTTGGGGTTTGAACTCAGGGCCTCACACTTGCTAGGCAGGCACTGAGTCCAGGGTCCAGCCCTTGCTAAGCAAGGACTCTACCACTTGAGCCATGTCCCCTTTTCTTTGCACTTTGTTTTTGAGATAGAGATAGGGTCCCACTGTCTTTGCTCAGGCAGGCCTAAAATTCAGGGTACTATTGCCTTCACCTCCCTAGTAGCTTGGATTACAGGCATGTGCCACTATGCACGGTACCAGAACTTGCTCTGATGTAACCCTGCTCTCATACTCATTGATCAATCTCTCCCCACCACTACTCTCTACCACTCTCAAGTTCTATGGATCTACTTTTTAAGATTCCACATATGAGTGAGTTTCTGTAGCATTTGTCTTTTTGTGCCTGGCAAGGATTACAGGTATGAGCCACTTCACCCGGCCCACACCCCCTTCTATGTTTCTCAGGCTGGTCTCAAACTCCTGGGCGCAAGCCATGGTCCTGTCTTAACCTCCTGAGTAGCTGGGACTCTATTTGCCACCGTGCCTGGCTAATGTAGTTATTATTTTTAATTGTTTTTCTTTTTTTTTTTTTGAGTCACTGGGGTTTGAACTCAGGGTCTCACATTTGTTAGGCCAGCACGATTACTGCTTGAACACTTCAACAGCCCTTTCTGTGATAGGTTTTTTTTTTTTGAGATAGGGCTTGTGAACTATTTCCCTGGGGACTGACTTTGAACCATAATCCTCCAGGTGTCTGCCTCCTGAGTAGCTAGGATTACAGATTAAAGGTGTGAGAGTCCACTGCCTGGCCTTGTTTTGGTTTTTAGTCTTCATACTGAAAGGATGCATGGTTTATGAACCATGCTTACAATACTATAGCATTCTGGATTTGTATAATTACTTTTACCAGTGTTTTATACTTTCCCAGGTTTTCTCCTTACTTCCTTTCAGTTTGAAGATCTTCCTTTAGCATTTCTTATAGAACATGTCTCACAGAAACATGCTCTCAGTTTATGTTTGTTCTGTCCATTTCCAACAGACAGCTTTGCTGGGTACAGTATTCCTGGGTCACAGTTTTTTCCTTTAGTATTGGGAAAATCTCATGTTCCTGGCCTGTAGGGCTTCTGCTCAGAAATCTGCTATCAGGCAAGCAGGAATACTATCTGTTTTCTGAATGTTATCTGTTTTCTCTTTCAGCCTTGCTAATCTCCTCTTTATCATTCACCTTTGAGAGCTTGGTTGTAAGATATCTTGGGATAGATTTGGGTTAAGAGAAATTTGACTGGTGACCTTTGACCTTCTTGTACTCGGATATTTGTACTTCTCTTTCTTTTCTATGATCAACTTTTTGAATAAGCTTTCTATTATTCTGGCACTCTCAAGTCCTTCTTGAACCACAATAACCTGAATATTTGCTCTTTTAATACTGTCTCTAAGTTTGCATAACTTTCCCCATTCTTCCTCATTCTTTTTTCTCCTTCCCTGTGTATTTTCAAATAGCTTGTCTTCAACCTCACTAATTCTTTCTTCTGCCTGATCTGTGATGCTACTGATGACTTTATGACATTTAAAATTTGCTGACTCCCCAATTTTTTTTTACTGAATATGTTTTTCAACTTAAGAGTTTGTTTTTGTTTACCAGCATAAAACACAGACACCTGCACACCCATGCTTATTGCAGCATCATTCACAATAACCAAGCCTTGGAATCAGCCTAGGTGCCCATCAGTGGATGAATGAAGTTGGGTGCAGGTGGCTCATGCTTGTAATCCTATCTACTTGGGAGACTGAGATTGAGAGGATCATAGTTTGAGGCCAGTCCATGCAAATAATTCGTGAGACCCCACCTCCAAAATAATCATAGAGTAAAATGGACTGGAGGTGTGGCTCAAGTGGTAAGAGTGCCTGCTTTGTAAGCGTGAAGCCCTGAGTTCAAGTCCCAGTTCTACCAAAAAATTGTAAAACTAAAAGGGGGGAGGGTGAGATAAGAAAGTCACAGAGGGGTGAATTTTATCAAAGTACATTATATGTATGTATGGAAATATCATAATGAAACCCCTTTGTACAGTTAATATGGACTAATAAAGAATTTAAAACATCTTGTTACAGAAACTGAAAAAACCATGAAAGCAGAAGGAATTCTAATTTTGGAAGAAGGGGACCAGTAGGAGAGGGGAGGAGGTGCAAGAGGGGATAATAATATGTATGAATATGATCAAAATATGTTATACGTATGTGTGAATATGTCACAATGAAACCCATTATTTTGTACAATTAACATGGGCTAATAAAAAGTAAAAAGTTATACTGAAAAAAAGAAACCCACTATTCTGTACAACTAATATACGTTAATAAAAAATGAATTTATTTGATTTTTTAAGTTGTTTCCAAGTATTTGTTTTCTGTTAGAGTACTGAAATATTTCTCTGTGCTTTCTTCAAGTTCAGTGAGTTTCCTTAAAGTAGCTGTTTTAAATTCCCCAAGAGTTTCTGGTATCTGATTTTATCAGGTCATGGTTCCCTGAAAGCTCTTGATGCTTATTGGTGTGAGATGCATTCTAGATGCTGAAGTGTTACTTCTTCCTAATTTGGCTTTGCTTGTGCCTGTCTAAAATTTTAAGCAGGCTGCTTATTTTCTCTGAGTCTGTAGTCACTTCCACTATTTCAGCAATGGTTGGCAACCAGGTCAATTTGCCAGGAGTCTACTATTGGTGTGTTGTCACTGCTTCAGTACTAGAGGACAATCCAAACCCGGGTTCATCCCAAACAGACTGTTGCTGTGTCATTCAGTAAGAACCAGAAGAAGCGGAGCACCATGGCTCACACCTGTAATCCTAGCTACTCAGGAGGCAGAGATCAAGAGGATCTCAGAAAAAATTCATCACAAAAAAGGGCTGGTGGAGTGGCTCAAAGTGTAGGCCCTGAGTTCAAACCCCAGTACCAAAAGAAAGAAAGAAAGAAAGAAAGGAAGACAGGGAGGGAGGGAGTGAGGGAGACAGAGAGAGAGAGAGAGAGAGAGAGAGAGAAAGAAGGAACCAGAAGCATGTTGGCGGAGTGGCTCAAGTGGTAGAGTGTCTACCTAGCAAGTGTGAGGTCCTGAGTACAAACCCCAGTACCACCAAAATAAAAAAAATAAATAAATAAAAGAAAAAGAGAACCAGGAAAGTACCTAGAAATAGTATCTGTCCCCATAAGACTTTCCCTGGGGATCAGGGTAGGCTCAGGTACTTTGTCCATGGTTACCAGCCTGTGGTCAGGCGCTGTGTGATTCTGCCTGGCTCTGGGCAGAGTTAACTTGGATAGACCAGCTCCAAGTTCCTATGTAACACCTGTGGTCACCAGTCCTGCCCAGCTGTCATACCTGAGCCCAGAGCCTGCCATGTTGGAGTAATACCAAGGCCCACACTCCTATGGACTGCCCACTGCCTTATCCACAACCAGCCACAGTTAATGCTAGTTGGAATAAAATGCCAAAAAAACAGGGCTATTAGTCTGTCTCTGGCATTGGAGCTGTTCCAAGATGCTCTGTCTGCTGACAGGCCTAGGTACATGGCCATTAGGATTTGCCCAGGGTAGGTGTCACTAGCCATGCATGAAGTTCCAGGGCAAAGTCTTGGGTTTACTTCCGTGTCCTGTCCCCATCACCTGGGGTCTTGCACCATGCAATGCTGCTTTCGGTTGAGGTAGTATTGGTGAAGGCAGTCCCTTGGCCACCTACGCAGATGCTAGGCTAGGTCCTGGCTGAGTCTCACCAGCACAAGGACTGTGTGGTCTCAGGGGGACATTGAGGCCCAGAACACAGCTGGCAGAGAGTCTGTGACACTGGGGTGTAGGTCTCTGACTGCTGTCTGGGCAGTTTTAGAGCCCTGTCTGTGAGCACTGGCCTGGTGATGGCTGTGCTGCCTGAGGTTGGGGGATGGGTGGTGGAGACAGCCCCTTGGTCACTAAGTGACACTAAGCTGGGATGCATCTAAACCACAGGGGCCTTCACAGTCTTGGGAGGAGGGTGGATGTGCCCCAAGCCCTCTCCAAGACTGCAAATGATGTGCACAGGTCTCTACCTGATGTCGGAGCCAGTCTAGGCTCCATCTGTGGACTTTGATCTGCGTACAGGGTTTTCAGTTTTTCCAGGGGGTTGGATCTCACCGTGGAGGGCCTGTCTCTGGGCTTCAAGACAAAGACCTGTGCTAGCTTTTGTGCCCTGCTCTTTGGCAGGTGGAGTCTTACTCCTTGTTCTGCCTGAGGTTGGTGGAGGGTGTGGTTGTAGTCAGCCATGGGGTCTAATGCAGTTCTAGAGTCTCATTCTACTGGGTGTCGCTGTGGTGGGGAGTTTCAAGTCAAGGGCCTGGATTTAGCTCTGTCTCTTCTTCTAAGCAGGGACTTCTCTTGTGCTGGACTGCTTGGGGTAGTGGGAGGGGAGGAGAAGGGTATTCTTTCCTTCCTGCCATCTTCAATATGTCTTTTCATTTCCTTATACTAAAAGCAGGCATTATGGCCTCTCCTTAGGTCCTGTGAAGGTAGTTTTGTGCGTAAGTATCTTCTCAATTTGGTATTCCTGTGGAGAGATGATCACTGAAGGATCTTGGCTGCCATCTTGCTCTGACTATCCTCAGATAGTCATTCATTGCTCAGTGTTTTCTGGGGACGGGATCCTGTCCCCCACCTCATCCATACCACAATCCAAGGATGCTCCAGTCCGTTATACAATAGCATAATATTTGCATATAATCTAGCATCCTCTCTTGAGTACTGTATTTTCGTTTGTTTATTTTGAGATGACATCATCTTGCTGTGTTGCCCAGGTTACACTGAAATTTGTGGGCTCATGCCATTCTCCTGGCTCATCCTCCCCAGTAACTAGGGCTACAGGCATACACCACCATGCCCTGCCTCCTCCCCTACACCTTAAATCATTTAACATATCTAATATAATGTATTCTTCTTGGCATCCTTGAGTTTTTCTAGGCAGGTACTCTACCACTTGAGCCACGCCCCCAGCCCTTTTTATGCTTTGGGTTTTTTTTCCGGATAGGATCTTGTGTTTCTGACCATGATCCTTCTACCTGTGGTTTTCTCATAGCTGGGATCACAGATGGGAGTTACCATGCCTGACATATTGATTGAGATGGGGTCTTTCTATTATTTTTTCCAGGCCGGCCTCAAACTGTGATCCTTCCCATCTTTGCCTCCCAAGTAGCTGGGATTACAGATGAGAGCCATTGTGCCAGATCCACATATGCAATTTTTATGGCATTTAAAAAAATATATATATATATATGCCCTGTGGTTAGTTGAATCCAAGGATGTGGACCCATGGGTACAGAGGACTGACTGTCCTAGGTTCTTCTTAATACCTTCTAACTAAGACATCCATGGTTGCATGGATATGCATTCTTTCTTATCGTAAAGGGTAACAAATTCAATCTGTTTAACTACTCATATATCTTCTGTATTTCTACAAAGCACACACTTCATGAAGGGACTATATTACACCTGCAAGAGTTGAGTATTTTTGTTTTGTTTTTCTTTCGTTTTTTTTTTTTTTTTCAGTACTGGGGCTTGAACTCAGGGCCTAAACCTTGAGCCACTCCACCAGCCCTTTTTTGTGATGAAGTTTTTCAAGATAGGGTCTTGAGAACTATTTGCCTGGGCTGGCTTAGAACTGTGATCCTCCTGATCTCTGCCTCCTGAGTAGCTAGGATTACAGGCGTGAGTCGCTGGTGCCTGGCTTGTTTTGCTTTCTTATGGTCTGGGGATCAAACCCAGGTTCTTGCACACACTAGACAAGCACTCTATCACTGAGGTATACCCCAGCCCAGTTTATTTTTGAAATGCATTTTCTTCTTGCTTTCTGCATACCTCCTTCTTTTAAGGCTACTTATATTGACCTACATCCTGTACTTTTCTCTATGCTCACATAATCATATAAATACATATGATTATATATATGAGTATATATATATATATATTATCAAATAAAAAAACACATCTGATTTAGGAAGGAGAGACTTTATGGTGGTCATTGGTTAGAAGACATTGACTCTCCTCTTAGGGCACTTGCCTGGGGTGGGATCACTGGCAAGTAAGCAGATCAAATACTCTGAAGGCACCAGGCTGTGAGGAAGTCCAAATTAATCTACAAAGAAAGAGCCATGGAGTGCCTCTGAAACTGGATGGAGAGACAGGCTAGTTAGGTATTCCATGTCCCTGCCCTAACCTCCTCCCTTCTAACTTGCAACTGCAATTGCATGACAGCCCTCCAGCCAGAACAGCCTAGTCCATACCTCCCTGAACTCCTGACTCTCCGTAACCACAAGAGATAATAAAATGATTGTTTGAAAACACAAATATTTGGTGTTGGTTTGACACATACAATAGATTATAAAGTATCTGGTAAAAGGCAAGTACTCGGTAAGTGGCAGCTGACTTTTAAAAAATATATATTAATAAGAATTATGGTTGTTATGTGAAAAATTTCCAACACCTAATTTTTTTTTCCAGTAAATTTACTTTGACAAAAACTTGTGGATTGGTGCCCATAGATCAAATCAATGTATTTTAATCCTGATAACAAAATAATGTAGACTGATCAATACTCCTTACTCAGTAAGGAGATGAGCTCATTTTGGAATAATGCTAGAAAGTACCACTATTGCCACTTTTTGAGGAGGACTTTGTGTTTAGAAAACACAAGCAACTTTGTAAATTTAGAATCTGTATCAGTAGTTGTCTCTATATTCTGCTCCCATTTTCCCCTAGGAAGGCTATGTTGAGCCTAACATGTTTTAAATTAAGATTAATGTGGCTTATTGAAAAATACCTTGCTGGTGGAGTGGCTCAAGGTGTACAGGCCTGCCCAGCAAATTTGAGGTCCTGAGTTCAAACCCCAGTACCACCAAAAAAAAAAAAAAGGATGAAAAAAAGCAAACCCTTAATTGAATGCTTTTGAAATTAGTATATTCCAGAAAAACACAAGATGATGATATTGACCCTTATTAAACCTCGTGATTTAATTTTATCAACTGCCTGGTGTATACCCTTTCACACCCTACTTTCTGTCTGGCTCTGAGCTTCTGGCGCTGCCTAAATTCCTTGGCTTGAGCACTTCCCTCCATCTTTGAAGTGTATCACCCCAACCTCATGCAGTCGTCTCTTCTGGCATAAACTCCCCCCTGCTTGCCGCTGATGAGGACACTTGGGATGACATTATGGCCCACAGATAATTCAGGACATCTCCCCATCTCATGACGTCTCACTGAATCATCGCTGCAAAGTCTTTTTTGCTGTGTATGACCATCTCAGGTCCTACTGATTCCAGCTTGGATATTTTGTGGGGACATAATTCAGCCTGCCATATTTAAATCCATTTTTTAATCATAAAACCAAAGACGATATCATACATGCTGAAGGGTTTTTTGGGTGGTACTGAGGATTGAACTCAGGGCCTCATGCTTGCTAGGCAGGCACTCTACCACTTGAGCCACTCCGCTAGCCCCCATCCCAAGGTGTTTTTTTTGCTTTGCTTTTCATATACATACCTTTCCTCCCCTTTTATGTTTTTTTTTTTAAATTTTCTCTGTTTTCTTTTTTCTAAAAAAAAAAAAAGTCTTTCCCCCACCCTCTTTTTTGGTACTGGGGATCAAACCTAGAGGCTCGTGCATACGAATGACAAGGAGAAGCTTTATTTGAAGGAATTATTACAAGTGGAGGAAGAATTACTACAGTGGGAAGAGGGGACTGCAGAGAAGCAGAAGGAAAGGGTGGCTAGATCGATAGTAAATCAGAGAATGTTCTGCCCTGAGGCTGACTTGTTTTTAGGAGGGGCAGATAGGGAGGGTGAAAGTTCAAGGCCTGGGGGAAGGACAGAAATTTAACCAACATTTGGTTAATGCTGAGGGTGGTGTTGCAGGTTTTGTAATCCCAGAGCTTGGTTAGGGTGAGGCAGGAGAATCTGAGTTCAAGGGCAGCCTTTGCTACATTTTGAGACTATCTCAAAAAGCCTTTTTTTTTTTTTTCCTTGGTTAATAAACATTTTGTTCTGCTTGGTGCGTGGACGTGAGCAGTTCAGCCTATCATTTATGGAGCAAAGAATGAGAATTTGCAGAATCTGTGTCTAGTCTTGCCCTAAACAACAAAGGGACATTTGTAGGTCTTACCTAAACCTATGGGGGAAGATGATGCTTTGTGCTGTGTCATTTACAGGAACACAAAGCATGCAAGTTTCTTTTTCTTTTTGGTGGTACTGGAGTTTAAACTCAGGGGGCTCTAAGAGTCACTCCACCAGTCTGAAGTTTTCTTAGTCATCACTTTTTTCCAGAAGCACAGAGCTCAGGTAAAATTCAACCTTGTCAAGATGCAGGCTTTAATGGGCTGCGTTTTACTAAACCTAGATGATATTAAGTGTACTTCTCATGTCCTCAGAGAGCTCGTGCTGTGGTTGCTTTGGAATACTCAGGCCTCTCTGCATGACCATCTTCTTAGTTTTCAGTCCTCACCTCCACCTCTCATCGACTATTTAGTCATTTATTTATTGTGGTGCTGGGGATGAATCCAGGGCCTCCACGTGTTAGGCGGTGCTCTATCATTGAGCTATACCCTCAGCCTCAGCCTCTACTTCAACAATTGAGACAAAATCATTTCATTTAAATTTTGAGGTTCCTGTAGTTGGAAAACTTAGACTTCCCCAAACTACACTTGATTTTAAAACCTATTATTTTTCTTAGTACCTTCTCACAGAACTGCTCACTCATGTGCATTGACTGTCTGGAACAGCTCATTTTTGTCCCCCTACACCCTCAGGGAAGGAGGAGGAGGATGCGGACGTAGAGATTTGGGGGGCGTGGTCCCCACACCTCTCCTTTTGTCTTCCTGGTTTCCTCCTTTCCGGAAGCACGGGTTCAACCAGATCTATGGCCCTTATGTCAGCGAGGCTCAGGAACTTCCCCACCCCAGCCCGTAGTCCCTCTGGGTCCCTCCTGGGTCCGCGGAAGCACCAGGAGGCGTGGTCCAGGCCCAGGCATCCTGGCTGGGCGGCGGCGGGCCGCGTCCCTTCCCAGGCACCGCCGAGATGGCTCTGCGTGTCGCATGGCCAAGCGAGCTCACCGCCAGGAAGGACCCGCGCCTCGCAGCACTCCACAAGTCATTTGCAGCATTCTTTTAGGATCTCCCCCTTGTTTTCCGTCAGTTCTTTTAGACGGGGTTATCTGGGGGATGAGAGAGAGGTCACGGGGGCCTTCCAATTATCAACGTTCAGCCGGTTCCTAACTCCCTGCTGCTCAGGGTAGGACACCTTGGGAACCAGTCCCATTCACCTCGGATCACCTCATTTGGTGATTTCACACAAGGAACCATAAAAACCTGAAATGCACATTGGGTGCCAGGGTGAAAAAAAAAAACAAAAAACAAAGATTGCCCTTTCTCCTGCTGCTGCCCAGGAGGTGCCAGGCTGTGATCTGCAGACGGACTGTCTGGCCCTTGGGGCTTGACAGTTAATGATTTGTCGCCGAAGAAGGAGCCCGGCCCAGGAGCGCGAGGAGCGCCGAGGAGGGAGCGCGAGCGCAGGGCGCGAGTCGAGTCCCCGCCGGCCGCACAGGCGCCGCCTCCTGTCTTCCGGGCCCCGGCACTTCGCGGGGTTCCGGGCGCGGGGGACCCCATGGAGGCGGACTCGCCGGCGAGTGCCGGAGCCCCGCAGCCCCGCGCACGGGGAGCGGCGGGCGCGATCGGCAGCCAGCTGCGCCGGATCCAAGGCAAACTCTTCACCTGGTGAGTGCGGAGCGCGCGGCGGCCCCGGGAGGCGGCGGGGCGCGGGCCAGGCGGCTGGGGACCCCGCGCACGTGTCTGCGCAGCGCGGAGGCCGAGGTGGCGGCTGCGCGGACCTTGGCTCTGAGCACTGCACGCGCGCATCGGGGATGTTGCGCCCCACCTGGCTGCCTGGGGCGCGGGGTGCTCCTCCATTGGCTCCCGCGCAGAAATCCTGGCAGTGCATTTCGGAGATCTGGGAAACATCCAGCCTGTTGGCATTGTTAGGTCCCTGGTGGCCTCGGGGCGGGAGGGGACGAAGCCCCCCGGATGCTTTTGAAGGAGGGTGCCCACCCTCGCGCTTGGCAGGTGGAAGGGCTGCACTTCCTGGCACCGCGCCCGCATTCTTTCTCCCTGCAATCCTGTCAGACCCGGCCAGGTGACCTCCTCTAACCGAAGCTCACTCAAGTGGGAAATCCGGTTAAGTTTTATGCTGCTGCGTGGCGGGAGACCAGTGCTTGCCTTGTTCCTGGGCCTCAGTGAGGTGACATTGTCACTTCCAGGGCTGCAGTCCGGGGAAGCCGGTGTCCGGTGTCACTGTGCTCTATGGAATGGAGAGAGAAATGTTCGTAGGAGTTGGCAGCGACTCTGGGGGAAGCACTTGTGTGGTTACTGGAGGAATTCATCCTGGAAGTTCACACAACCCAGGATCTAAATAATGAAAGCCTAGATTTACCGAGCACTCACGCTGTGCCAGGCCCTGCGTTTAGCAATCTGTGTGGATAACAGCATATCCACTTTGCAGATGGAGAAACGGAGAAGCAATTTGCCCAGGGCCATGAGATGATGACCTGTTAGGGTGATGCCTGCAAGCCCTGGTCTAAATGTACCCGCACCTCTTGAATTGGGCGTTTGCTCTTTTGCCCTTTTAACAAAATAGATTTCCCTTTAAAGATGGTGAAGGCCATACCATTTTCAAAACTAGATCGATAAAGGTGTATGCGTTTTTGCTATAAAAATAAGTACAGTTTTAAATAGATGTATGTGCCCGAAGGAGAAGTTGGTCAGAATTCACTTTGTCTCCTCCAGTGCTTAGGTGTAAGTGCTCACCCGGGAGGCAGTAGGGCGGTACTACGGATAAAAGCACAAATTCTAGATTCCGATTTTGGCTGGTTGGCCTTGGGCAAGTCACTTAGCTTCTCTGTGCTCTTGAAAGAGTAGGTAATTATGGACCTACAGGGGCTGGGAGTGTAGCTTAGGAGTAGAGTGCATGGTTAGCATGGGTACAATTCTCATCAAAAAAAGTCCCCAACCTTGAGAGAGCACTTACCCTGAAGGGCTTGGAGAGGATTAATTGGTTGACTACACAACCGTGGGCAGACAGACCCTGGCTCACTTCTGTGCCCTGCATGAGTTATTTAGTTGTTACTGTAGCTCTGTCCATTCTGGGGTGATGGGAATATGTGGTGACTGCCACATGCCAGCGGCCCTGAGGCTGGGGCACACAATACAGCAGATGTCACTTTACAGAGTTGCAATAACAACTAGCAATGACTTTGTTCTCCTAACATTCTAATATTTTTAGAGTCCTGATGTGTTTTGCAAACAGAAGAGTCTAGTTGCCTTTAGAAATGAGATTTCTTCTGTCTTCTGAATGTACTTTCTTTTTGTGATAAGGTCTTGAAAACTATTTGCCCAGGCTGGCTTTGAACTGCTATCCTCCTGATCTCTGCCTCCTGAGTAGGATTACAGGTGTGAGACACCAGCTCCCAGCACCGCACCATCTTTGATGACAAAGTTCTTTTCCCTCTGTCACACTCTCTCACTTCCCTTTATTGATTTTTTTTTTTTATTCCGAAGGTCACAGGTTGCAGCTTTTTTTTTTTTTTTTTGATTGGCTGGGATCTTTGTTCCAGAGTTTCTCAGTCCTTGGCTTCTGGATTGTAGTTTCTCATTGTTCAACTACAATCAGAAAAGTACTGTTTACCAGGTGTCCAGTCTTCCTGTACTCGTGTTTTAAACTTGCTCCCAAGTGTGAGGTTAGCTTAGTGAGCTCTTTTTGGTGGCCAGGGAACCAGGGGAACTGAAGAGAATCTGGTGAGCATATACGATGTAAACACAAAGGAGCAAGAATAAGCCTTTTGACACGTGGGCACTAACTACAGGGGAAGGTCTGGGCCCTGGATCCAGTTCTGTTTTCATTATGAGAAATAGGTATATACTAAGTAACTCAAACTCCTGACATACCTTTCACAGACTTTCTCTGTGATTAACAAGATCAGAGCTAAGTGTGATTCCAATGCTCATAATCCTAGCATTTGAGTGGCTGCAGCAAGAGGATGGAAATTCCAGGCCAGCTTTGGCTACATAGGGAGACCGTGTCTTAAAAAATAGAAAGACTAGAAAGAATAAACTTACTTATTCAGTAAGTTTATTGAGCACTTACTATGTGTTAGGCATTCATGATAACGAGCACCGTCTTAGTTGTCTTTTATTGCTATCAACTCAATGACAAAGACCATGGTAAAAGGCCACTGATCTCTCAAACTACCTGAAAATACTTGTTATTTAATTGGATGCCCTCAGGAAGTTGCATTCTGACACACAGACCTTAATTTATTTACATGTTAAAAAACGCCTATCTGCAGAGCGTGGTGGCACATGTTTGTAATCCCAGCACTCAGAACTCAGGAGATTCAGGTAGGAGGAACCTGAATTTGAGGTCAGCCTGGGCTACAGAGAAAGACCCTGCCTTAAAAACAAAAAGCAACCAAGCAAACAAGCATATTCCTTATAACAACCATCTCCTTTATATTTCTGGCAAACCCCTTTAATTTTAGTTCATACATTTATCTTTCCCTTGTCAAATAGAGGGTATGCTTTTGAGGGCATGGATTTTTATCATATTCCTTTTGTCGCACAATGCTGGTTCATTCATTCAACCTTGAACATTGATAATATACTAAGCCCTAGATTCATCTCTCTCTCTCTCTCTCTCTTTTTGTTGGTGGCACTGAGGCTTGAACTCAGGGCCTCACACTTGCTAGGTGGGCTCTCTTACTGCTTGAGCCACTCCACTAGCCCTTTTTTTGTGATAGGTTTTTCAAGATAGGGTCTCTGGGAACTATTTGCCCAGGCTTGGCTTCAAACCCAGTGATTCTCCTCATCTCTGTCTCCTGAGTAGCTAGAATTACAGGAGTGAGCCACAAGCACCTGGCTAGATTCATCTCTTTGATTCTGGCAGTGAATAGGATTTAGTTCCTGCTTTCCAGAAGGCACATAATCAAATCATAGTCAGAAGCTATGATAAGTGCTACAGAGGCAAGTATGAAGGTGTGCACGGGCACAAAGGAGGGCAGAGGTCAATTCCACCAGAGTGAGGGAGGGCTGCGGAGCTTGGGGTGTAAGTAACAGGTGGGTCAACCAGATGTGGAAGATGAGTCCAGGCTGGAAGGGCTGGAGCGTGTGTTGCTTAAGGAACTTCAAGTAGCTTGGTGTAAAGAGGTCATGGGCTGGAGGAGGGAGGGACAGGAGTAGCCGGTCCATCTACACGTGTACTCCTTGCTATTATCTAGCCCTTTGTGTTCTCCTTTTATTCCAGTTTCCTCCCTTGAAAGGTTAAGGCTCAGACATTTTTGAGTCATTCAGTTGTGCCTAACTGTATAGCCTTCATCTGTTCATTCAGCAAACATCTGCTGTGTGCTTGCTGTGCGCACAGCACAGTAGAAGTCCTAAGCTGGTATGTAGCCCGGCTGACTCATCTTGTTCTGTAGTGTTGTTTAAGCAAAGGATGGAGAGGGAGGGACTTTTTGTGCTATGTGCAGTGGGGGAGTTGGGGAAACCCTACATCCTACCAGTCTCCATCAGTTCTCCCTTTTTATTGTGAGATTACTTCGTCTCTGCTTCTGCTAGACTCTCAAGGAGTCAGGAATGATGTGTAGGATGTAGCTGCACCCTGGCCACTGGCCCATAGGTGCCAGTACAGCAGCCCTGTTCCCATCCCCATCCTAGTTATGACAATAAAAAATGTCTCCAGACATTGTCATGTGTCTCCTGGGGACAATCGGGAGCCCTGGTTGAATACCACAATGTAGCCTATCGTTTCTAACTGCCTCATCGTATGTGGTGGCTTTAAGGTCCCAGATAATTTCCAATTCCTGGCCTCCACAACAACACTGGTGAGCACTTTCATGTTTTCCTCTTGTGTGCTGATGTCAGGCCTCGGTCTGAGCCCCTCCAGGTGACTTTAGGTGGAGAGGAAAGGATAAACCCCAAGATGGAGACACCACGAATGTCCTTCCCTCACGTTGTTCCTATCAGCTGCTCTGGATGAGGAAGGAGGAAGCCTCTGTAGGCTGTATCCCCTCAGCTCAGAGATTTTGGAGGGATGGGTGGAGGAATAATTGCTGACTGGACAGCCTGACCTGTTTTGTTACTTTCTTAACATTGCTGGGAATTGTTAAAGGGACAGGCAGTAGTTGTCCCTGTGCAATGTGAGGATTGGTGAGATTGGAATTTAAAAGCCTCCATTGAGCCTGTTGCCACTCTGCCCAAACTCTAGTCCTCTCCCTTCCCCAGACCAGATCTAGACAACCTCTGGCTTCTTCCTTCTTTTCTTCAGGTTGGTTTGAAGGAAGAGGAAGTGGATAACAGTGCTTATTCCTCATCTTGACAGCACCCCGAGAGTCCACCTCCACCTTCAGTCCCTGCTGTCACTACTCCTGTTCAAGCCTTTATCATCTCTTACTTGGACTCTTGGCTTCACATCCCCACTTGCCCAACTCCCCTAATCGCCTCACTACACTGGAATCAGAGTGATGCCAACTTAAATGAAAAGGTGTCAATAACTGTCCTCAAATGAGAACTCCCATGCATATCTTGCTCAGGACTCAGGGCTGGCGTGAGGCAGAGATGAGATAGTTACAGATTCTAAAACACAGACCTGCTTTTCAGGTTGAAACTTTTCAGGTGCAACAACAGTTTGCAAAATGGGAGAGCTCTTGTGGTTCTGTGGAGGTTCTTTAGGGTTTACTAACAGAAGGAGGTTGAGAATAGGAGCTGGTGGGCTTCTGGACCAGTCACTGACATCTACCAGCTACTTCGCTATTGCCTGCTTTCTAGTTGGGCTTTAATGCAAGGTGTCTGTCCATTTGGGCTGCAATGACAACAATACTACAGACTTGGTTGACGTATAAACAACAAAAATTTATTTCTTACAGTTCTGGAGTCTGGGATGTCCCAGGTCAAGGCACCTGCAGATTTGGTGTCTGATGAGGGCTTCATGGATGTCAGTCTTCTGGTTGTGCCTCACATGGCAGATGGAGCCAGTGGTCAATCTGGGGTTTCTTTTCTGAGAACACTGATCTCAATTATAAAGACTCCACCCTCATTACTTAATCATCTCCCAAAGCCCCACCTCCAAATACCACCACATTGAGGATGAGATTTCAACACACGAATTTTGGGAGAACACAGACATTGAGTCCATAGTATGTTGTCTGAAGAAAGAGTTCTTCGGCTAAAAGAAGTCTGAGTTACTGGTTACTGGATAGAGCTCGTACCACTGCCAGCCCCCTCATCTCCCGCTCTCCTCTTCTTTCTTCTTCCTCTTTGTGCATAACAATAATTTTTTAGTGTGTTTTTTTTATCGTGGTAAATATCTGTTAACATAAAATGTACCATTGTAACCACCTTTATGTGTACAGTCCAGGGCATTAAGTACATTCACGATGTGCAGCTGTCACGACTGCCCATTTCCAGAACTTGTTCATCATCACAAACAGAAACTCGGTACCCATCATACAGTAGCAGTGTCCTCTGCCCCCTCTGTGCCACCTGGGAACCACTGTTCTACTTCCCGTTTCTATGAATTTGACTTTTAGATGTCTCATTACTGGACTCATTGGTCCTTTTGTGGGAGTTTTGTGGGAACTACATATGAGGCCCTCCCTCACCAGCCCACTTCCTCCAGACTCATCTCCCAGAATGTCTGTCTCTCACTTGGTAGTTTGCTCCAGTGTCACTGAAGTGCTCCCAGGACTTAAGAAGTCCCCTTGCACCATGGCCTTTGCCCGGTTTTCCTTCCTGGAATGCTTTTGCTGGCTAAGCTCTTCTCATGGTAGCTTAAAGACTTTGTAGCACCAAGTTGGGAAGTCTTCTTGACCTTGACTCCTTTCAATCTCTCCCAGGACCCATCTTGATTGGGTGACCTTCCTCTACATTTGTCTCTATACCTGTTTCTAACTCATCATTGACTTACCATTTTGTAAGGTTAAATGTAGTTATCTCCAGTCTGGAGAGTGCCTTAAGGGCAGGGGTTAGAGTTCATCTTGGAAGTCCCTGTAGTACTTCCTGCTTGGTACGAAACCAAAATTGTAGCTGTTCTTCCTGGTATGGACACAGAATTGATTTCTAGGAATGGTAAAAACCCATTTGCAACCAGATTTGGTAAATTAAATGTGTTAGGTAAAATTAGGGTATTTCTGTTGGGGAATTTTCAGAGATGTTTCAAAGGTAACTCCATTTGTGGAAGATGGGAATTGCCTCCACAGTAAACCGCTTATAAGCCAGCTACTTACACTAAAGCTTGTAAGTTTTGCTTAAGTTTATTAAAAAGCTATAAAAACTTCCTTATGTTATTATTTACTGAGGATTATCAGAGAGCTTATTTCATGGAAGTTAATTTTTTAGATAACCTTAAATTCATTTTTTTATCATTCTTTTAAGCATTAAAATTTACTTTTAAATCCAATTGAATGTCACTGGTTACGTAATGAGTTCTCACTTCTGCTAATTAATTTGTTCATAATTTTTGGCAACATTTGTGCAACATTTAATTGGTTTGTACTAACAACTCTCTGGGGTAGACCAACCCATTTAATTACTTAGTGGGTCCATTTACAATTAATCCTCGAGATTTTGCCAAGAGAAAAATTATTTAAAAATTCTTCATGGCATCTTTAAAAATATCTGAGAATACTCTCCCTTTCATAAACAAAGTGTACTCAGCATAGCACTGCCCATGCTTTTCTTTTCATCGTGAGCTTAAATTATTCTCCTCAATGGCAGTGATGTGCTCAGGATCATTGATGTGAACTGTTTATTTTTTTATAAATTTTTCTCCCAGGTTGTCTCATGTGACTTTGTGTGTTACCAAGCGTGTCTCTGGAAACCTGTGTTCTATCTAAATTGTGACTTCTAGCTTTTACTGCTGTAGGAACAGATAACTCAGTTCCTAGAAATACTTGCAATGAAAGTACAAATAGACCCTGAGTGAAGACTTGATGGTCTTTCATTTTAATAAGTTATAAAAGTTCTTAATGTACAGATTTTGGGATATTTATTTTGGACGACTATAGGAGTCTATGCTAAAATCATTGGATAAGCTATACGTCACAAAACGTGGTAAATTATGTTAATGATGCAGATAGATTCCATGTTAAGTCCAAAACTTCTTTTTAGTTATTTCTTAAAAAAACAAAACAAAACAAAACAAACAAAGAACCAGATAATTCAAAGAACCAATGGATTCAGTTGCTTCAGCCCAGTAAGAACTTGAAGCTGGTTTTGTGTTGGGTGCAGGAGACTTTTGCAGACAACTCTGGAGCCATTATTTATATATATTTCAGGGGAAGAGCATCTCCTAGGCTTTTCATAGTGGTATCAAGTGAGAGATAAAACTATAATATTAGAGCCAGACTTTGCTGAGTCAGGCTGACTTTGTGCACCTAGAACAGTACCCCAGGGTGGATTAACTCATGAAATCCTCCTGCTAACTTTCTGCAGTAGCTATTAAAATGCTGTCATTGCCTGACCCCATTTGACATATGTGGAAGCTGAGGCAGAGCTTAAGTAACTGTCCTAAGCAGGAGTAGCAAGGAATGCAGCCCGTCTTCCCTCTGGTCCCACATCCTGTGCTCAGAGCAGTGCTTCCCTGTTTCTTGTGAGATGGGGCAGCAAACAAACAAAAATGGTCCTTGTGCAATCTTCCCTTTGGCTTGTCCTGGGCCATTTTTATCTCCAAGGGTGCCAGAGAGTACATAAGTCACAGAATAAATATGCATTCTTCTTGGAATATCTTTTAACTTACTTTTAAGACTCCAATTGCAGGGAAATAAAATCACAATTTCTGCTCATGATGCACTCTTATTGTTGGCCCATGAATAACTCAATTAATTTTTTAATGTAATAAGTTCACATAAACCCACCACCAGCCCTAAAACTAGAACTTATGTGCACTTGGTGGTCATCTGTTACAACCCCACAAATAATCATCATCTAAAGTCTTCCTTTCACCGTTCCTTTGCTCTCATTTTCATGGTTTTGAGTATGATTTTTTTTTTTTTTTTTGGCAGTTCTGGGGTTTGAACTCATGGCCTCAAACTTGCTAGGCAGATGCTCTTGCTGCTTGAGCCACTCCACCAGTACTGTTTTCATAGAGTTTGTATCTACATGTATTTCTAAAAGGTGTGTTTTGAGCCAGGTGTAGTGTTGCAGAGGCAGGGGGATCTCAAGTTTGAGGCCAGCCTAGGCTATATAGCAAGAATCCGTTGCAAATAAACAAATAAGCGGTGTGGTTTTTATTATTTTATTTTTAAAAAGATACCATGCTATTGGTATCTCCATATCACATGGCTAAAATTAATATGTATCGCATGGCTAAAATTAATCCGTATCGGTGAGTGATGCTGTAGAAAATTAACTTTTACTCTAAATAATGTTCTTTCCTGTGAATATACCATACTTTAGTCACTCGTTCTGTCAGTGGATATTTGAGTATTTTCTAGGGTTTTTTTTTTTTTTCTTCTTGTGAACAGAACTTGTAGGAATATTCTTCTACATGTCTCCTGTAGGGCTGGGCTGGAATGCAGCTCCATGGTAGAGCACTTGTTTAGTCAGCCCTGGGTTCTATCCCCAGCACTGTGAGAATCAAAACAAAATGACTTGTTTTGATGACATATTAAGACTTCCTTTTGCATACATGTTCACATTCATCTAGGAGAGGAACTGCTGGTTTGTAGGGTGTGTAACTTTAACTTCATAAAACTGTACCAAACTATTTTCCAAAGTGGTTGTACCAATTTCTTTTGTTGATGTTGTTTTTCTTGGCTGTACCAATTTATACTCCCGCCAGCCATGTTTGAAAAATCCTGTGGAAAAAACCACCTAACACTTGCCATTGTCAGACTTTAAATTTTTTGTCAGCCAAATAAAGGGAAAAGTCTCTTAATCTGCATGTGTCTGATCAGTAATGAAGTTGAATCTATACACAGAATTAGTGACTTTCTGTTTCCACTTCTGTGAAGAATTGATACACTGTGAAATACCAACCCTTTGCACATTATTTTTATAGTAAACAGGTTTAAGCAGATTACTTTATACATGTTCCATCTTATGTGAGGTTGTTTTTTTTTTTTTGCAGCACTGGGATTTGAACTCAGGTCCTCACGCTTGCTAGGCAGGTGCTCTACTGCTTGAACCACTCCCAACCTGTTTTGTGTTGGGTATTTTCAAGATAGGGTCTTGTGAACTATTTGCCTGGGTTGGCTTTGAGTCTTCCTGATCTCTGCCTCCTGAGTAGCTAGGATTACAGTTTTCTCATGGGAGCTGAAAAATCCCATTAGTGCTCATTTACTTCTCCTTGGCTGACAGTGAGAGATCCGTTGAAAAGTTGGAGAGCAGTGAGGAGCATGAAGCTGATTTAGGAGAGGCATGTGACAGTTTTTCTGGTTTGAGGCCTGTGGGTGTTGAAAAACTGGAAAAGACAGTGTGACTCATGGGAAATCTCCCTGATACCCATGGTTCTCTCACTTGGCAGGGCCCCCAGGGGCTTTGTAGATCAGGCTGACACTCGTCTTGCTGGTGTTTGATGAGTGTATTAGATGGGTCCTTAGCCACAGAAATCTAGCTCACTGTTGGCAGAGCTAAAAAGAGGCCTTATTACTTTACAGAATCAAGGAGGCTGCACTGCCAAACCACAGACAGACAGGGGTAGCAATTGGAGCCAGGAACCCTAACCACACCCGGGTTCTCTGTCATCTCACCGTTTGTGCTTCATGTTCACTGTTGGCTTCATTTTTCTAACTGCAGGCCAGGGATTGTCTTCCTCTGAAGATTACATTTTACAATGTAAACCACACAAAACACAAAGAACCCAAGTTTTGGCAAGGATTTTTGTTTTGATAATCCACAGGCAGGTAAATTTAGATGTTATAACAGTTAAAAAAGTAGTCCTTTAAAATTTTTTATTTGACCTCACTATACAAGCAGTATTAAGAATTAAATGTTCTATGGGATGTGACTTTTTGGCTGCCTGTTGAGAACAGGGTTAGTCTGTTCTCAGTTCTTGTGCCAGGCTGGGTGGGTAGAGCGAGGGTTGTAGGTTTTGTAATCCAGATTTGAAACAGCAGTGCACTTAATATCTCATACAAATCCCATGCTTCCCCTACATGTGTACTCACCTTTCAGCACCCCCAGTGCTGTGACCCGTGTTAGAGCTCCTCTTCGAATTCTCAGAGGAGTCCAGGGAGGGGGTGCCTCCATCCTGGAGGCAGACACCAAAAATTGCCCATGGTTATATATTTAAGGGGAAGGAGTCAAATGGCATATTTCACTCATTCCAGCGTGCCTCTCCCCAACCTATGCTGTATGACTCAAGTTAATCACATATTCAAAGAGAATAGGTAATTTGAAAATGTATTTCATGCTCCTTCATTCCAGCCAAGCAAAACCAGGAGGACAAAGAGATGACATCAAGAGTGGATTTCATGCCTTCTTTGTTTGCATCATAGCCCCGCTTGTTAAAATAATTGCAAAACGTATCATCAAATGGATTGTGCTAATCAATGCTCATTGCTACAGATGCAAGATAATTTGTATCAACAGATCTCCCTGTGCGTTATCATAATCTCAATGGCAGATACTTTATTATATCAAGGAGAGTGGATGGACTGGAAAAGATAAAATTCTCTGATCTTGGGCAAGTTATGTCTGAACAGCTGAAACTCAGTAGTTGTGCTAATAATTCCTGTGAGCTCTAAATGAAACATCATGTAGTGTGATACCTGACACACAGCTGTTTTTGTTAAGCCACCTCACTTTTGTTAGGATGAGAAGAAAGAGTTCTTTCTTTCTTTTTTTTTTAAATGTAGATTCAAGCAGTATTCTCATCTAGCAGTGTTTTGAGCTCAGCCTTTGGGGCCACAATGCTTGAGCTCTCCAAGTTCTATCATTTGCTATCTGTGATGTTCGGCAAGTTGCTTAACATTTCTGGGTTTCAGTTTCTTTATAATAGAAACAATAGTGGTGCCCACCTCATAGGTTTGTTGGATTAAATGAATTAGGACTGTGAAATTGTTAGAACAGTGCTTGGTATAAGATGTCATTATTGTTACTGCTACTATTATGGAAACCTGGCGTGGCTATGTATATTTAAGGGAAAGGGGTCAAATGTCTATGACAGAGTTTCTGCATTTATAACTGTTAAGGCAAATGTAATGCATAAAACCTTACAGGCAGAACGTGGAAATTGTGAAAAGAAGGCTCTAACCAGAATGCCAGAGGAATGTAGAAGCCATCATTTTGGCAGTGGGTGTGTTTCTTACCATCTTTACTCTCTTTTCATTTTCTTAGTATGGCAGAATGGAAAGAACACAGAGTCTCTTTAGCAAACATTTGGATTTCAATCCAGTGATGTTATTTATTTGCCTTCTGAACTTGGTTAAAAGACTTGAGCTTCAGGAAAACGAAACCTACCTTGTAGTATTGTGTGACAATCCAGCAAGCTCATTCTATGTAGGAGCTCAGTACAGTGGGTGGCACTTTCCTCCTTTCCCCACTGTGTGGGGAGTGGGAGAATATTAACATGTTTCCCCTGAATGCTTGACCATCTAAGGGTTGTGCAGGACCTAATGTGTAAGAAGAAATCACTGGGTTTATAGTTGAAATTTTTGCCGGTTTGCATAAAACTAGTTCAGTAGTTTCTGGATTGAAGGCATGGCTTTATTTTCTCTCTGGCAAATGATGAAAGTGTTTTAAGCCAGGGTGGCTCCAGATCAGCTTGGGCTGCAGTTATTTAATAAACTCTATTTGATGTGATTTATCTTGCTACTAAGGAAATTCATGGAGATGAATGTAGTATAGCATTATGAGTCAAGTATTGTTTTAAAGTATCTCACACATTTTTTTTTTTTTTGTGTGATACTGGGCCTCCACCTTGAACCCCTCCATCAACCCTATTTTTGTGAAGGGTTTTTTGACATAGGGTCTCGAAAACTATTTGCCTGGGCTGGCTTCGAACTGAGATCCTCCTGATCTCTGCCTCCTGAGTAGCTAGGATTACAGCCACTGGTGCCCAGCTCTCACACATTCTTGACTTAATGTTTCAGTTTTCTATTGCTGCAGTAACAAGTTACCATTTGTAATTTAGTAGCTAAACAACACAGATTAATTATCTAATAGTTCTTACAGCACAGGTCTCACTGGGTCAGAATCAAAGTGTCAGTTGGATCACATTCTTGTTTAGAGGTTCTGGGGAGAGTCTTTTCCAGCCTCTGGAGGCCACCTGCATTTTGCAGCTTACTCCCCCTTTCAGTCTTCAAAGACAGCTGCTCTCTGAGCCTTTTGTAGTGACATCTCTCCCACCACAACTGGGAACAGTTCTCCCTTAAAGACTGGGTAATCCAGTATGACTCCCCATCCAGCTTCTTAACTTCAATCACCTTTGCAAACCTATTACAGTTTTGGGAGGTGGTGTGGAAATTTTTAGAACACCATTATTTTCTTCCCATACTTAGTAATAGAACCCCAAAATAAGCCGGGTGCCGGTGGCTCATGCCTGTAATCCTAACTACTCAGGAGGCAGAGATCAGGAGGACTGAGGTTTGAAGCCAGCCTTGGCAAGTAATTTGTAAGACCCTATCTCGAAAATACCCAACACAAAAAAGGCTGGTGGAGTGACTCAAGTGGTAGAGTGCCTCTCTAGCAAGCGTGAGGCCCTGACTTCAAATTCCAGTATTGCAAAAAAAAATTTAGCACTGATTCTGTTCCAGTTGTACCATGGTTTCAAAGGGATTCAGTGAGTGCTGAATCCTTTGGTTGAGTTGCCTCTTCAGGCTCCAGTCATGCTGGAGAGTGCTGTTCCCTCTGCTGGGGTGACAGCTCACAGCGCTTCTCTTACCTGAAGAGCTTTTCTGCACTCTGCAAGTTTCAACTGAGATAACCCATCATGCACAAGCCCTCCAGCTTAGGTTGGATCCCATCCCACCTGTCCATTTTTTTGGGCACACTCACCACACTGGGAATTGTTTGATTTGTGTGTGTGTGTGTGTGTGTGTGTGTGTGTGTGTGTGTGTAGGAGGTTTGAGACAGGGTCTCACTACGTAGCCCAGACTGGTCTCAAACTCAAGATATTCCTGCCTCAGCCTTCCAAGTGCTGGGATTACAGGCACTTTGCTGTTCTTTTTCACTGCTGTATTGTGAATTCAATGGGGAGAAGGACTCTTAGAGCCTGACACAGTTGTTAGGATCCCTTTTGGTGCTAAAACATATTACTGAGTTGAACTGGGTGTCATTAAAGAGACAGTAATGATAGTCACTGTGGCCTTTGAACACACCTTTCAGGTTTAGATTGTTTCTACTGTGCAGACAAGTAAAAGTCTCACACATTTTGGTCTCTGGTAGAGGTCTTGGAGTAGTGTAACCTACTAGAAATGACTCTTCTAAAAACAGATACAGGTATAACCTTGACTGAGTATTCTGGAGAAAGACTAGGTCTCAGACAAGACTGCTTTACCAAGTGTGATCTGTCCAGCCCAGGGGTGCAGTTAACTTTCAAATACCTCAAGTGCCTGGGGATGTGGCTCAGTGGTAGAGCTCTTGCCTAGGATGCTCAAGGCCCTGGGTTCGATCCCCAGCACCAAAAAACAAACACCCTTCCCCTCAACCGCAAATGGCTATTAGCGCTTTCTCCATGCTTCTCTCTCTGTCTCTCTACCTTTGTGTGCAGGTGTAAGGTGTTTTTTATTAATATTATTATTACTTAACATTTTAAGATGTTGAACATTGGCTCCTTCAACTAGCATCCATTTGGTTTCCTGCTTAACTCTAATTTTCTAGAAGATCTGGTATTCGTAGTTTCTATCTTATTGAATCATAATATGGTGAGTTAAAGTTGCTAGGCATTGTAGAAGGTTGCACATGTCAACAGTGTGGACAATGTTTATTAAACTGAGTGCTGTGTGACAGGATATATTTGCATGCAAAACCTTAATTAGAGTGTAATATATAGTTCTGTGATAATGTGTAGTACACACTACTGTAAGTGTATATTATAGTGCAGATTATATTATATGTAGTATGTGAAAGAACAGTACTCAAGTGATAGTCAGTGATCAGATAAGGTCATGCATTTATGGAAAGCCACGATGTTAGAATGATGCAGCCTTGGTCTTACTGGTTCATCCATTTTCATGAACCATTTGGTTAGAGGAGGAAAAAAAGGCACAGATCCTTTCATTTGAAGCTGTTGTAAGAGTCATTTAGGAGGAAACTCAGTTAGCAAAAGTTCTCTATTTAGTGCCAGCAGTTTTGTCTTTTGTATCTGATTCTGACACTTTAGGACAACATGATAGGTGACCCTTTCTCCCCGCTGTTAGCCTCAGTTTTCTTGTGTATAAGCTCACAGCATTGGCAAATGGATCAAAACCAAATATGGTAGGGTATGGGAAAGTTTTTGTAAACTATGAGGCACTATAAAAAATGAAGAATTATGATGGCGTCCAATAGCATGAATGTAATAAGTAAATAACACATGATAAAGATGGATGCCCTGCTGGCAAATTCAGGGAGCTTTCAGTCAGCAGCTTGGGGACCTTGAATTGTCAACAGGATCTCAGGATGGAGGAGGTTGGAGGAGAAACGAAAAGGGAAGGTGAACTGTGAATCAAGGTCAGCACATGATTCAAATGAGGAGACAAGAAGTCTTCTAAGACTTCTCAATTAAAAGATTAATTTTCTCCTAATCTTTTTGCTTTCCTGGTCCTTAACTGAATGAAGGATGATTTTGTTTTGTTTCGGTGGCACTGGGTTTTGAACTCAGGGCCTCACACTTGCTAGGCAAGTGTTCTACCATTTGAGCCACTCTACCAGCCCTTGAAGGAAGGTTATAAAAATAGATTTATCATTAGAAAATTTGGTATAACTGGGTGTCATCAAGCTTGCGTGTATTCCCAGCACTCTGCAGGCTGAGGCAGGAGTTTGAGGTCTACCTGAACTATGTAGTAAGATTCTGTCTCAAAACAAAAACAAATGAGAGGGAGGGATGGAGGGAAGGAGAGAAGGAGAGAGAGAGAGAGAGAGAGAGAGAGAGATACAGAGATAGAGAGAGATACAGAGAGAGAGAGAGACCACTCGTTACACATAAAATGGATAAAGAACAAAATAACCAATAAATGTCCCATAATTTTACCAAAATTCTCTGATTCTTTTAAGGTTCAATCAGGTAATTTGATCCTTGATCAATTCATCAAGTCATTGATTTCTTACCACTTCTAATGTCTTTTGTCTCTAAATCCTTCTGTTTCCATACACTCAGTACAGAATGAGACAGTGGTAGGAACTAAAAAACAAAACAAAACAAACCCCAAAAAACAACCAACTAAAACAGAAACCCTCCCCCAACCTTCCTCCAAATCCTACATAAGAATATTAGCTCTGAAGTTGCTTGGTGAATCTAGAACAAGGACAGGAGGAATGACATGACCTCACTTCATGAACCTTTTCCCCTAGTCTTGGTGTCTGCCGCCCAAGCACATAAGAAGTCTTGTTAATGGATAAAGAGGCTCCAAAGCTTGCCAGGCTTCCTTTTTCTAGAATTCATATTGCCAGCAGAGCAGACCACTGTCTCCCGGTCCCATCTCACTACGCATTGTAACTTATTTTACATTTATGTTATTTTAATTTTGTGGCAGTATTGGGGTTTGAACTCAGGGTCTCACACTTGCTAGGGAGGTGCTTTACTACTTGAGCCATGCCTTCAGTCCTTTTTTTGCTTCAGTTATTTTCCAGATAGGGTCTTGTGCTTTTTACCTGGCCTGGCCTGGACTGTAGTCCTCCTACCTATGCCTCCAGTGTAGCTGGGATTACAGATGTGCATCCCCATGCCTGGCCCCCATTTTTATTTTTAAGGTGAATGTTTTCTGATGGTCACATTTGGGTTGACACATTTCGAAGTTACACTGTGGAATGATTTCTTCTTATAACACATCACAGTTTCTTCTATAAATCCGATTGCTGCAGATGGGCTAATGGAGCCTTCGGGAAGGTCAGCTTTCTCTGGTGGCATTTCTAACCTTTACAGCATTCAACCAGACCACACACGATAAACAAAGATGAGCATGACATTGTTCCTGCCTTTGAGCCTTATTTGGGGTCCAAACACATATAAGAACTAGAATCCTGCGAGATACTTTATCAGATCAGCAGTCTTCATGTGTCTCTTATCATGAACTGCTTTTTTTATTTTTTTGGTCAGGAATCCTATATTTTGAAAGATTTTTAACACCCCACCCTCACACTTGCATTTGTTAAGTAATAATGAATTTACTTAATCTCTCTGTCTTTTTAACTAATCAGACACTAGAACTTCTGATTAACAAGAGAAAATGAGTGTTATCACACTTGGTTGGTATAATTATAGTTGAAAAGCAAATACATGAGATATTTTGGTTTGTCTGAAAAATCTTGTTAACGAAACCCTATTAATGAATAGCTTGAGTGAAAGTACACAGGCACTGTTTTCTTCACGTTAAGCCTTATGCTCCCTCTATAAGCTGAGACATTTAATTGGCTCTGGGTTTGAGAGGGACAGGAGCTTCCTTTGGACAGCATCTTGGTGAAAGGGACCCTAATTTTATACTTTTTTGGTGGTGGTGGTTCCTGGGGTTTGAACTCAGGTCCTTGTGCTTGCTAGGCAGGCACTCTACCACTTGAGCCACTCCACCAGCCCTTTTTTTGTGATGGGTTTTTTTGAGATAGAGTCTCATGAGCTATTTGCCTGGGCTGGCTTTGAACTGTGATCCTCCTGATCTCTGCCTCCTGAATAGCTAGGATTATAGGCTTGAGCCACTGGTGCTTGGCCATTGCAGTTATTATTTTTTATTTTTTTATTATTCATATGTGCATACAATGCTTGGGTCATTTTTTCCCCATGCCCCCACCCCCTCCCCATTGCAGTTATTCTTATAGTCAGAATATTTTTTTGTCTGGCTACAATAGTCTTTGGAAGGCAGCTATGGTCACCACTATACCACTAATGTAGGCTACAATAGTCTTTGACAGTTTTCTTGTGATTCGGTGTGACAAGATGTTCCAGGGTCATGCCAGGGATTGGTGGCTCATGCCTGTAATCCTAACTACTCGGGAGGCTGAGATCTGAAGGGTCACAGTTCAAGGTCAGCCCCAGAAAGTAGTTTGTGAGACCCCCAGCTCCAAAATAACTGGAGCAAGATGGACTGGAGGTGTGGCTCAAGTGGTAGAGCTCCTGCTTTGCAAATGTAAAGCCCTGAGTTCAAACCCCAGAGCACCCCCCACCACACACACACACACACACACACACACACACACACACACACACACACAAAAGATGTTCTAGGGTTCTTTTGTACTTTTTTTTGCCCCGGGTCTGAAATTAGCCATTTTCCAAAGAGCCTTAGATCTTTTTAGTAGGACAGAGCATTAAGCTGCTGTAATCGAGGCACTAGGGGTGATCTTGATTAGTGGGCTGTTCATTGTTTCAGGGCTTTTCAGAGGCCAGAGTCAGGAAGTAGAAAACTATAAAATATCTTGAATTAATTCTAACTTGACACTGTAGCGCTTTCAACTCATCCTCTTCAATCTTAACATTTTATTTGTTTGATTCCACAGTCACTCACACTCTCTCAAAAATAATACCAACACTGTCTCCAAAAAGTTCAAGGATTTTCCAGTTTTTTGTTCCTATGATATTCTCTTTGGAAGGCACTGTCAAATTAGCATGTTTGGAAGTCACTTGGAATAGTTCCTCTCTGGTTTTGACACCAATTTAAAATATCAAGTACATTAATTTAATTTAAAAATTTAAAATGTGGCTTAAAAATTGTTTTGTGCTGGGTACAATGGCTCTTGCCTATAATCACAGCTACTCAAGAGGTGGAGATCTGGAGGATTGTGGTTGAAGACCAGCCCAGGCAAAAATAAGATGAGCATTGTGACTCACATCTGTAGCCCCAGCTGCGAGGGAGGCATAGGGAGGAGAATCGAGGTCTGAGGCTGGCTTGGGCAAAAAGACTACCTGAAAAAATAACCTAAAGCAAAAAGGGCTGCAGGCTCAGCCCAAATGGTAGAATGCTAGCTTGGCAAGTGTGAAGCCCTGAGTTCAAACTCTAATAGCATAAAAAAAAGTTTTACTTTACACAATTATTATTTAATGCACTATGTTTACATGGTTCCAAAAACAAGCCTATGAAGTAGGTACACTTAGACATAGACATTTTGCTTTGCTTCCTTTCCTACTGCAGTAGTAAATTTAAAATTAAAAAAAAATTTTCATTTAAAAATATTGATAAATTATGGACAAATATTAGCACTCTATACCCATTGCCCCCCATGTTTGTTTCTTTTATTCAAGTCCACCTGGCAGTCGTTTTCACAAAGTATAGAAGTATTTGCCCCCTTCTTATAGCTGTATAGTACTCCTGTGGATTTATTCAGCTAGTTCCTTATTGTTGAACATTCAGATTTTTTCTTTTGTCTTTTACTATTACAAATAGTGTTGCAAGGAATAGTTTGTATATTTATCATGTTGTAGTTTTGCTGGCATATGGTTATAGATTCCTAGAAATAAAACTGCAAATTGGCACTTCCTCCCCTCAAATAGAGATTGTATTTTTTTTCTTTCTTTTTTTCTTTTGGCAGTACTGGAGTTTGAACTCAGGGCCTCAAGCTTGCTAGGCAGGCACTCACCAGCCTGAGATTGTATCATTTTGCACTTCACCAGCAATAACTGGCAGAAGTAATTTTAAGCTTGTGCAGTGTCAACAGATTCCCAGCAACCCACAGATTGCTGCCACTTTTCCACAGGTTCTAGAGACCTCAGAATGTGAAGGACTGCCTTGGGTGGAGCATGGCCCATGGACCAGCAGTGTAGGCACCACCCAAGGGCTCCCATGAAGTGCAGAATCTCAGAATTCTCTCCAACCTTCTTGAATCGAAGTTGCAGTTCCACCACAGCCTTAGGTGACCCACATCACATGAAAAATGGAAAGGCATTGGTTCAGAGCAGTGCTGGCAATAGATAGCCATCAACCACATGTGATTATTTAAATGAAAGTTAGTGAAGCTGAAACAAAGTGTAACATTCAGTTCCTGTTTACACTAGCCAGTACTCCATAGCCCCAGCCTTCCCATGATCTGTTGTGCAATGTTGCTCCATGGCTACACTGTTTAACTTGGTACCACTAGCCACATAGGGGTTTTTAAATTTAAATTGTAATTACATGGCGTTAAAAATTCAGTTCTTCATCCTCATTAGTTATATTTCAAGAGTGCAACACATGGCTAGTGGCTACTGTATTAGTCCATTTGATAGTAATATTTGATTTAAAAATATCTGAGTCTGGGTGCTTTATATAAAATAAAAGTTTTATTTAGCTCACTATTCTAGTGGCTGGAAGGTCCAAATGGTATGGCACCAGCATCCCTTTGAGACCCTCCTGGTTGTGACACGTAGTGAAGTGGAAAGGCAACCAGTTGTATTGACAGGAAACAAGAGAGTTTCAGGGAAGGCCCCAGGTTCCTTTGTAACAACTTTTTGTCTCTGGGAGAATTATTCCTTTCCCAAAGCATTTATCTCTCTTAAAAACCTAGGCTCCACCTCTTAAAGGCTCCATGACTTCTCACCATCACCACACTGGGGACCAAACTTTTAGCACAGAAAGCTTTTTTTTTGGTGGTGCTTGCAATTGAACTCAGGGTCTTGTGTATACTTGGTAAGTGTTCTACCGTGAAGCAGCATCCTCAGCACTTCCTCCCCTGCCCTCTCCTTCCCTCCCCCCCCTCCCTTCCTCCTTTCCCTCATCCCTTCCTCCCTCTCTCCCCCACTTTCTTCCTTCCTTCTTTTCTTCCTTCCTGTAGCACATGAAATGTTGGGAGACATGCTTGTATTCTTGGACTTTACTTCTAAGGGTCTCCTATACTATTTGTCTACTTTGCATTTTAATGATTACATATATAATTAATTGTAGTATTTATGTTATAATTTAGTAAACATTTTTCCAGGTACCTACTATGAATAATACATAATCTGGCAAAAGAAAACATGAATTTCCTTTCTTTACTCACCTTCCTTTTGAGATAATATATGCTTGCTCCATTTTATTTTGGAATTTGGTGCTTTTAATCACTGAGGGTTTTGAATATACCTTTACTATATTAGAGTGTGTTCTTTGTTGGGTGGGACTGGGGTGTGGGCTCAGGGCTTTGCATTTGCAGAGCAGGTATTCTACAACTTGAGCCACAAGTCCAGTCCATTTTGCTCCCATTATTTTGGAGATAGGATTTCATAAACTGTTAGCGAGGGCTGACCTTGAACTTCGTTCATATTGATCTCAGCCTCCCAAGTAGCTAGGATTACAAGCATGAACCACCAGCACCTGGCTTGGGAAGTGCTCTTCAAAACTGCTAGCTTCTTATGCTTTTAGAATTAGATGATACATTAAAGGCTAAATTTTTATAAATTTTTTTTCAATGGCAGTATGATTGGATGTATTTATAGGGTGTAGTAAATGTACCTTGTTTAATGATCAATATTGGATATTTAGGCTGTCATCACAGATATTTACATTTCTTCATTATGAGAACATTAAAAACCTTCTCACCTAGTTATTTTGATTTATATGACAATGTTGTTAACTCTAATCCCCCTTCTATGTAATACTACACAAGAACTTACTCATTCTGTTCATCTGTGACTTTACACCCATTACCCAGTCTCTCCCCAATCTGCCATCTCCCTTCTCCTCCCCAGTCTCTGGTAACCACCATTCTCCTTTCTAATTCTGTGACTCAGCTTGTAGAGTCTACCTAAGAATGAGACCACATGGTATTTGTCTTTCTGTGTCTGGCTTATTTCACTTAGCCTGATGATCTCCAAGTCCATCTGGGTTGTTCAGATGACAGGGTTCCATCCTTTTTGTGGCCGAGTAATATTCTGTTATGTATACATACAACAATTTCTTCATCAGTCCTTCAGACTTCGGTTGTTTCCATATTTTTGGCTCTTGTGAATAGTTCTGCAATAACCACGAGAGTGCAGATGTGTCCTTGACATGCTAATTTAATTTCCAGTCGTGGAATATCTGGAAATTTTTGAGTCATAGAAATGTAGACATGGAAATAAAACAGGTCATCTAAGCCGCTATTCACCATGTGAAGAAAAACCACTTTTAATTTTGACCTTGTTTTCAACATAATGTAAAGTGCTCTAGAAACAGAAGTGGTAACTTAATGTGCTCAGTGTGAAAACTTGGCCCGAAATGAGCATTTCTTTTTAGATGTATATGGTAGGATTTTTGTGTACATGAGGGAGGTTATTATGGTCTCCTAGGAGTCTACAGGTGGCGTATATGATGGATTTAAAAATCTCCCCAAAGTGCCCGGGCTCCCTAGAAGAAGTCTTTTGGCTTTAGTGCCAAATTCTGCCATCAGCTGACAGTGCCCAACCAAGCAGCACAGATTTATTGAGACATAAAGTGCAGGAAATTTGTGGCTTGCATTCAAACAATGAATGCACTTTGCCGGTCATTTGTAACTCTTTTGAAACAGGGTCTTGCTATGTAGTCCAGGCTGGTCTGAAACTTGCAGTTCTCCTGCCTCAGTCTCCCTACTGCTGGGATGTGCACCACCATACCTGGCTCAGAGCTCTTCTGTAAAAATCAAGTAAAAAGGAGAGAGTAATGAGTGGTTGCCATATTGATTGCATCTTAGAAGCTTATATTTAGACTCCACCTCCTACAAGTCTGGTTAAGTTGGTCTGGGCTAGGGTCTTGGTGTCACTTTTTTTTTTTATTTTTAAATTTTTTTATTATTCATATGTGCATACAATGCTTGGGTCATTTCTCCCCCCTGCCCCCACCCCCTCCCTTACCACCCACTCCACCCTCTCCTTCTCCCCCCAACCCCCTCGATACCTGGCAAAAACTATTTTGCCCTTATCTCTAATTTTGTTGAAGAGAGAGTATAAGCAATTATAGGAAGGAACAAGGGTTTTTGCTAGTTGAGATAAGGATAGCTATACAGGGAGTTGACTCACATTGATTTCCTGTGTGTGTGTGTTACCTTCTAGGTTAATTCTTCTTGATCTAACCTTTTCTCTAGTTCCTGGTCCCCTTCTCCTATTGGCCTCAGTTGCTTTTAAGGTATCTGCTTTAGTTTCTCTGCATTGAGGGCAACAAATGTTAGCTAATTTTTTAGGTGTCTTACCTATCCTCACATCTCCCATGTGTGCTCTCGCTTTTATCTTGTGATGAAAGTTCAATCCCCTTGTTGTGTTTGCCCTTGATCTAATGTCCGCATATGAGGGAGAACATATGATTTTTGGTCTTTTGGGCCAGGCTAACCTCACTCAGAATGATGTTCTCCAATTCCATCCATTTTTGGTGTCACTTTTTAAAAAAAATAATTTCTAATGACTTCTTTCCTTTTTTTGGTGGTACTGGAGCTTGAACTCAGAGCTACAGCAGTGTGCTGGGTGCTATGATAGAGGGATGTGATCTGGAGAGAAGAGAGAGTCTGCACTGGGAAATAAGTGGGGTTTTAAAACTCTAAATTCCTTGTGCTGGATATGAGAAATATGCTCACCCGTCCAAACTCAAAGAATGGACTCAGAGACACTTGGAACACAGGGAAGGCGAGACTTTAATGGTGATTTTGTGATTTTTCTCCTGGTTCCTGGAGAGCAGAGACACCCAAATCGGTTACAAACAAGCATTATATTTTCTAGTACGCAAGTCCCTCCCCCGGTTCCCCATTGGCTGAGTACTACAAGATGTACATTCTTTCCGTACATTGCATTAATTTCCTATTGGGTTATTTTAAAATACGACTCTGTTGGGATTGGTCAGGTTTTAGAAGCAGTATTTAAGTAGTATCCTCTTCCTTTGTGGCTGGAAGGTCTCTGTGGTGCTTTCAGCACGTGCACAGTTTTTACCCTGTGATTTATTCCTCTCAGTTCCCTTATCAGTTGGGCTTCCCCCAACATCTGCAAGCTGATACCCAAGCAGCCAGGGTTAAATGCCTTGCCTTGAAAATGGACCACCATTGATTTTGTTTTTAACACTTGGCACATGTTAACATGACTAAAAGGCTTCCTTGACTGAATAAATTAATTAAAAAAGGTATAGCTTAATTGGAAAACATATGTGTGAATAGGTGTTCTGGCATGGAAAAGATATCAAGATAGGTACTTTAGACTTTCTGGGTGAAAAAGAGAGAAACAAAGTACCTTGAAATCTTTCTCTCCTTAAATTCTCAAATTCATGCCTAGGGCAGCTATTCATGCCTATAATTCCAGAACTCCAGAGGCTGAGGCAGGGGACCACAACAGTGGAGCCAGGCTGAGCTACACAATGAGTCCCTGTATCAAAAATACCAAGTCAAAGCTCAAATGGTAGAGAGCCTGCCTGGCAAGGGCAAGGGCCTGAGTTCAAACCCCAGTGTCACAAAAACAAACAAACAAACAAAAACCAAGAAAAAAAAACTCTCAAGTTCACAGACTATCAGTAGTGTGGGTCCAAGTGGCTTTCCTTAGTCTGTTTTCTACCTGTTTCCCCACCCTGCCCCCAGGGGCCCACAGCTCTTGTTTGCTGTGCTTTCTGGTGGACTGGCTCCCACAGCTAGAAGCCACCTTGGAAATATATCTTACAGTTGAGCTACATCCTGCCTTTGAACGTCACCGCAGTGGAGGTTCCGTTTGAAACACTGGGACAGGATATACCCCGTGGTCAGGTGCACGTCCCTTCTGGCAGCTTTCCTTAGAGAGAGGAGTAGGCTTTGCTATGGGGTAGTATGTCTGTCCAGAACTCAGCAGAACTAGGACCTGGGAGAAAGGCAAGAAGACCATAAGTTGCAAAGATTGCTCTCAGACCTTTGGTGTCCTTCTTTATACATCTGACTACTTTTCTCTTCTCTCTCTCTCTCTTCCATTATAGATGAGGTCATTATGATTTGGAGCCAAGAGGAGTGTCTTCCTGTAACTTTAAATCTCCATACTCCATTTGTGACTGTCCTTTTTTTAGAAGATGGTTGAATTCATAGCTGGAGGACAGCTTGCTTAATTGTGCTATTTCAGAGCACAAATATGAGCTTCCGGGAGGAGCTTTGTCAGTTTGTAAGCAGGGCTTAGTGCTTCCACACTTCTAATTCTCACTTATTTCAAATTTATAATTGCTTTCAAGTCCATTATAGGATGTGAAGCATGTTCTGAATTTGGTTTGTTAGCACACATCTGCTTAGATTTTTTATTTTTTGTGCCTTATTCTTTGAACATCCAATGCCCTTAGAGTATACAGGGAAATGGTGTTACTACTAGGAGGAGAGGGAGCAGGTTAGGTTCATTGTTTCTGGACAGGCAAAGTAAGATGCTTTGAAGAACAGATTCTCTCTCTCTCACTTTCTCAACAGGGTCTCACTGTATATTCAAGGCTGGCCTTGAACTCACCATCCTCCTGCCTCAGCCTTCTGAGTGCTGGCATTACAGGTGTGCACTATGCTCAGTTGAGTTTTCCTAATAGATGCTCTGTTGTTACAGAACCATGATGGAGAGGTGAAGGAGGGTTGAGAAAGTCATGTGAGGAAGAAGAGCGAGGAGGAAGAGATGGGAAGTTGGAGAGATGTCAAGACTTTGAGCTGTAGGTGGGACAGCGGATGCTTAGAGGTCAGGAGATTTGGCTGGGTGCAGTGGTTTACAGCTGTAATCCCAGCTACAATGGAGGCGGAGGTAGCAGCATCATGGTCTGAGGCTGGCTATGGAAAAAGAAAAACTTGAGACCCTATTACAAAACTAACTAAAGCAAAGAAAAGGGGGCCTAGGGTATGGCTCAAGTGGTAGAGCACTTGCCTAGCAAGTGTGAGGCCCTGAGTTCAAACCCCAGTGCCTCAGAATAAAAAAAAATTAAAAAAAAAGAAACCAGATTTGAGCCTTGCCTCTCTTCTTTATGATCTTGGGCAAAACACTTCCCTTTTGGGGGTCCCAGTCTCCTCAACTTAGAGAAGTGCATTCACACCAAAGCCTGCAATTCTGAGACGTTCTTCCCAGGGAGGAGAGAAAGGTTCCCTAAATCCTTTCATTAAGGGAGTTTGAATCATCAGTCAGTTAAGAGCACCGATTTCCTCCACGGTCTGAGTGGGTGAATTACGGGCCATTCTTGCATCATTTTCTCCATTTGTAACATGGCTGCAATTACACTTCTTCAGGCTTATGTACGGATTGCTGAGGAAGTGTGGTATGGTGATAACTCGCTGACTAATGAGATGTGGGAAAGGGAGCCATTCCTTTCCTTCTTGAAGGGTGGAGTTTCCTTCAATTCATTCCTTTTGGGAGTAACAGACCAAACTACTAGGAATAATATCACCTTTTGAAGAGAAATCTAGCAAAACTAGTAAAATTGAAGACATTTATGCCCTACAACCAATAATTCCACTCTTAGATGTATCTCCAGAGCAAATGATTGCTTTAAACTATCTGACCCAAATTGAATGTTCTCATGGGGGACTCCGAGTTTGCTATTCCCAGCCGTACAGTGACTGGATGGAATCACTCCAGCAACATTTCTGGTGTTGAGTGTATCAGAGTATGTCTGTATCACATTTGTATAGTTTGCTAAAAACAAGAAAACCAGATGTGCACATCTATCTACCGAGGGACGGACACAGCGTGACGTATTCACGCAGTAGAGTACTGAACAGTCGTGAAAGGGAAGGAAGGACTGGATTGACAAGGATGGTTTAAATAATGTTGATCAAAATAGCAAGTTGCAGAAGTATCCATAATATGATATGGTGCCATTGAGGTGAAATCTGAGAACAATATTTACTGCTTAGGGATGCTTATGAATATTAAATTATATAGAAATGTATTAGAATAATAAATACCAACTTATGGAAAGTAGTAGTTACCTTTCAAGAGAGCTCAGACTGTAGAGAACATGAGGGTTAGGTTGATATTTTCTTTCTCTTTTTTAAAAAACCAGTTCATTGGTTATTTATTTATTTTTTGGTTGTTGAGACAGGGCCTCATAGACTAGCCTAGCCTGGCCTGGAACACACTGTGTATCCCAGGGTGGCCTCAAAATCAGGATCTTCCTGCCTCTACCTCCTGAATGCTGGAATTACAGGCATGCACCACCATACCCTGCTTCAATATTTTGTTTCTTAAGCTGCCTGGTAGCTACACAAATACATGATGATTGTTGGTCTCTCATATCTGCATCCATGTTCTGCATCAACAGATTCAACCACTGCATTTTGAAAACATCGAGAAAAATTTTATCTGTACTGAACTTGTATAGTCATTATTCCTTTTTTTCCCATTATTCCTTAAATACTGCACTTTAGCAACCATTTACATAGGACTCATTGAGTTACGTGTTATAAATAATCTAGAGGTGACTTAAAGTATATGGGTGAAGCTAGGTGTGGTAGTACACACCTGTAATCTGGCACTTGGGAGATTGAGGCAGAAGAATCTCAAATTCCAGGCCAGCCTGGACTGTAAGGAGACACCTTGAAAAAGAAGAGAGAACAAGACAGAAGAATGTACAGACTATATGGAAATACTATGCCATTTTATATAAGGCAGTTCAGCATATGTAGATCTTCATATTCTAGCAGGGCCTGGAACCAATGCCCCATGGATGCCTTTGTTATATGTTAAATATCGTAGAAATTTTAAAAATTAAAAATTAAATAAACTGTGAGAGAATAGTGTAAGATGAGGCAGGAGAGCCAGGCAGAGGTGAGATGGTAGGTTGACTTTCAAGGAAGAGCAAAGGGGACCCACTGAAAGGTTTTAGAAGGGGAGTGATCCCATTAGATACAGCCCAAACTGTTGCAGCCCAAACTACAGAGCTTTCTGCTTGAAATACCATCTTCCTCCTTCTTGGTTCTCTCCCTACCTCCCTGGCCACACCCTTCACCTGTCTCTATGTGCTCTTTCTCCTCCAGTCCCATAGATGTCACTGTTCCCAACTGTTTTGCTTTTACCTTAACTCTTTCCTATTTTACTTACATGCATTAGTGGCGGCACTCATATCCTCAACTTCCACCACCACTTTATGTTCATGAGTCCCATACCTGCTTCTCCAAACAGTCTTTTCTCCCATTTCCCAACTGCTTGCTGGGCATCTTTTCTTGGCTGCCTACTAACTGTCAAGTTCAGCATGTCCAGAATGGAGTTCTCATCCTTCCTAAATATACCTTCTCCTCCTGCCTTGGCCCTCTCTCCAGTCATCTGATCCAGAAACCTGAGTACTACTCTTTATATTGGTTTATATTGGTTTCTGTGTTAGGAATAAGGGTAAGGTTTGGTGCTATAAGCTCTGACAAATATAGGGACCTAGGAATGCTCAGTCCCTGCCTTACTGATCACTCCTTTCTAGCTAGAAGATTTCAGTGATTTTGCCACCAGCCAGAGAAGTTACCAGTATTAGAGCGTTTCACACCAGGTCCTTCTTGGTCTGGTTTGGGTTGACTTTCCCTCTTCAATTGCTGCCAGTTGTCTCTTGCACTCTGTGCTGCAGCTATGTCAACCCACCTGAAATTTCCAAATGTCCACATTATTTTAGGGGTCAGTATCAGTACTACCTCTGTCAGGAATACCTTTTCTTATCCTGACTGTCCAGGGAACTCTTGAGGTTTTAAAAAACAGCCCATTCAGCATTTGTCTTTCTATACCTAGTTTGCAGGTCTGTTTACCCTAGTAGACTTTGAACCTTCAGGATGGAGCACACCCTGTTTTTATGTCTTCATAACCCAGCATGTAGTAGGTCTTCTACATATGTATTAGAATGTCTTATCCAGCAAGCATTTCCTTTTTCTTTTTGTCCTTGTGCTAAGATTGAATTTAGTTGGTAATTACTGAAACAAATATTCTAGAGGAAAGAAGACATTATAAACTCAGAACAAATATTCTGTCTGTGTCTTCTCTGTTTTGGTATTTTCTACTTTGCTTAGGAATTCTTTGCTTAGGACACAAAATACATGTTTAATGCATGGAAGAATGAATGGTAAGGAATAAAAGAATCAAAAAAGTAAGGAAGGGGAGATAGGGTAAAATTTTGAACCTAGATGAAACACCAGATTGGGTGCTGGTGGCTCATGACTGTAATCCTAGCTTCTCAGGAGGCAGAGGTCAGGAGGATTGAGGTTCGAAGCCATCCCTGGATAAATAGTTCATATATTCGAAAACACCCAATACAAAAAAAGCTGGCAGAGTGGCTGAATTGACAGAGCACTTGCCTAGCAAGTATGAGGCCTTGAGTTCAAACCCTAGTACTTCCAAAACCAAAAAATAAGTAAAAGAGAATCACCAAGAGTTCCCTAAGAGGAAACAGTCAGGCATTCAGTAATTTAATAGAGGTTTGGATATCAAGTTGGATAACTGTAGCTATCTCCGCCTCTCTGGTCCTTCCTTTGGCCCTTCATAACCTGAGAAGGAGGTGGGACTATATCAGGGGTCTGTCTGGTGTCCTGGCCAGATGAGCTAAAAGGGTACCAATTTCCAGACCCAACCCTAGAGATGGTCAAGTAAGTGCTCTGGGTGGAGCCTGGGAATCAGTATTTTTATTCTGCTTGCTCATTGCTGCAGGGCATGCGCTGTACCACTGGGCCGTGCCCACAGCGGTCAGCCTTTGAAAGCTGGCTCTCCTATTAATTCTAGGGAGCACTGAGGTGGAGAACCAGGGAATTAGATCAGCTCAGAGGTTCATCTAATAATGAATTCACATTTTATGTCTCTGATTTTTTTTTTTTAAGTTCAAGGAAGTATTTATATAGAGAGCATTTTAGATAAAAGTGATGTTCTCAGTCCTGGTTCCTAACCTTTCCAAGAACTGTCTGTCTCTATTGCCTCTTAAATTCTTCCTTGTAAATCTTTCATTCTTGCTGCCTTCTTTTTATCTTCCAAACATGCTTAAATTTCTTTGGTCATTTGCTGAAGCAATAAAAACCCTGTCCTTGATGCTGTTCTCCTCCCTTTTATTTTTATTTTCATTTTTTTTGAGACAGGGTCTTGCTGTGTAGCCCAGGCTGGCCTTGAACTCACAAACTCCTGCTCAGCCTCCCAAGTGGTAGGATTACAGTCATGAAACACCATACCTGGCTCACATTTTTTAGCATGGAAAATATGTTTTATTGTTCTTTAAAAGAGTTCAAGGTTTTGTTTCACTTATTTAATAAATAAATAATTATTTTGGCAGTACTGGAGTTTGAACTCAGGGCCTCATGCTTACTAGGCAGGTGATCTACCAATTGAGCCGCTCCAAAAGCCCTGGTGTTTTCTTTTTCTTTGTGTGTGTGTGTTGAATATTTTCAAGATAAGCTTCTCTGGAACTCTTTGCCCTAGCTAGCCTTGAACCACAATCTTTCTGCTCTCTACCTCCAGAGTAACTAGGATTAGGTGTGAGCCACCAGCACTGGCTCAAGGTCTGGTTTTAAATCAGGGTGACATTGCTTACCATGTGAAACTGCTTCAGCTACCAATACTTATCAAATCCAAAAAGAAAGAAATTGTTTTAAGTCTGAGGAAAACATCCAGTTCTGGGAACAATTAATATTAATCTGCAAATTAAAACAAATTCAGGCATAAATTTTCATGTTGCCGTGTGCCCTTCTCACACAGAACTAGGAATGTGGCTATCTCATGGTTTTGAGCTTTTGTACAGCCAACTTTCAAGTTCTAATGTGCAGGAAGCATTGAAAATCACTGTTTCTGGAAGGGCAGTCAAAGAAATCAAGTCTTCAGAGAATGAAAAAATGAAAAATTGTTAAATGTGAAAAAAATGTTAAATGTTTACTGAATAGGGAGAATTTGAAACTAGAGTTTAAAAAAATGCTATACTCAGACCCAGACAGACAGACAGACAGACACACTTAAGTAGTACATGACAAAGCGAAGTAAGTAAGCAGTATGAACGCTCAGTGGATGGTAGTGAAATGTACATCTTCGTGGGAATGTGTGTGTCGGGGGGTCAGAAATGTAAAAGAGAATAAAAATGTAGTCTCTCAAAATCTGGTCATTTAGTTTTTGTGCCCATGAAGTCACCAATAAAATGAAATAAAGAGCCACTTGGAGTAACTGGCATTTCCCCTTGTATTTAGCACAACCTTGTGTGTACACATGTGTGTGCTAGGAGTATAGTTTACTTGCCTGTTAATCTGATTTCTTCCTTTATTTTCTAGGAATATTTTGAAAACAATTGCCCTGGGTCAGATGCTGTCCTTGTGTATATGTGGGACCGCCATCACCAGCCAGTATTTGGCAGAAAGGTACAAGGTGAACACCCCCATGCTTCAGAGCTTCATCAACTACTGCTTACTGTTCCTCGTTTACACAGGGATGCTGGCGTTCCAATCAGGTATGCCCAACGTGGGACTTTCCTCCCTCTTCAACGATTTTTGCCTTTTAGATCTTAAAACAAAAAATTCAGGACAAAACCAAGACCAGGAAACTCTTACCTGTATTCTGTGAGTTTTTAGAAAAGTATGATGCTTCTAAATCCTGTGAAAGTAGTCACTGGAGATGTAGGCCAAACTCTGAAGTTGAGAAATTAAGAGACAATATTACCAACACTTGACAAGTCTAGAAACTCACCCTGCACAATGCATACTTTCAACTAAGCGGGGCATGCTAACTGGAGCATGGCTTAGCATGCAGAGCAAATCCATGTTTTGAGAGTCAGAAAGATGAGGAGCTGGTGAGGAATCGCATCTGTATCACCGGCTGCCATGTTATTTTAGTGCCATCAGAGAGTTATTGTTTCTGGTTAGCTACACTAAAGTAGGGAAAACTGGGTTCTGACAACATTTTTATGTCAGGCACCTATGGATAGGTGCTGGGGATCTGGTTGAGGGTCTTGGTCAATCTCCAGTCCCCAGACATCATTTTTGACTTACTTAACTCATTTAACTTATGTATTAACTTTAACCCTTGGAAGCCTCACAGCTCAGGGGGGCTATTATCCCTATTTTACAGATGAGGAAACTGAGGCATGTGGGTGGTAGATAACTGGCTCTAGGTCATATTGGTGGTGACTGGTGGATCTAGGAGTCCAACTTAGGCAGTTTGCTACTCTGTCTTAGGGGCTGCTTGTCATGTGACCCCCTAAAGTCCTTCCCACAAGAGAAGAGCTTGATATTGTCAAATAAATGACACTGAATTCAGGGGTGTGAGGAAAATGTGTAACTCAAACTGATTGGTCACTAAAAATGACCCTTAGTGCATCAGTGGTATTTCTATGTGACAGAATTAATAACTTGTTTTTTGAAAAAAAGTAGAAATCATTTGTGAGGGAGGAGAAAGCATCTTACAGGGGAGTCACACATTTGCTGAGGACCGTGGGAGCTGAAACGGAACTGGGACATGGTTAAAGGCCCTGGACTTTGTTCTTCTCCAAAGCACTGGTCTTCAGGAAGTTAGTAAATACATCAGTGTGGCCCCCTAAGCAGTGGCTGTCATTGCTGTTCCTGACATCATCTGTTGAGGAAGACTTAATCAGTGTTTTTAAGAAGTTCCTGATAACTGGGTATTTTTTGGTAGAACTTGTGCTTGAACTCAGGCTTTGCTCTTGCAAAGCAGGTGTTCTACTGCTTGAACCATGCCTCCAGTTCACTAATTGGGTGTTAGTGGTAGTCATTTGGTTATGATTCTCACTACTTTTTCTTTATAGATTATGTTATCATAAAGCCTTCCCATGCATGTGACAAACTTCACATTTTTTGTGATGCTAGATTCTCCAAAGCAGTGAATCCTAGTTAATTTGAATAAATAGAATTTGGTGAAATAAAAGATTTTAAAAAATGAAATTACTATACTTACCTGGTAGGGTAGATACCATGATCATGAAGGTGGTTTTCCCAGGGCGAGGCTTATCTATTGCACTCTGGATGTGCTGACCCCTGTGATTTCCCTAAGTGTGAGAAATGTGGCTGCATAATTTGTGGTGGTGGGGGGACTATGTTTGTGCTTTCCCCTGAAAAAAAGAAACAAACAAAAAAAAGGAACTACTGAGCCTTTTCTTTATTAAGCTTATCATTGGCTTAATTTTCACTTGAAAGCTTCTCTTCCGAAAGGATGACCACTTACAGAATTTCTTTTGAAGAAACCCACGAACAGGTGCAGGTTAAATAGTCAATCAATTCATAGGAAAACATTTCACTTCCTAAAATAGTCTGTGGCTTGTCAGAAATGGCAAAATGCACACTCATGGCTGGGTAGTGTATTTCTGTTACAATGGGAATGGGAGTTTAACCACTTTTCTCTTGCTTTCTGGTGCCTTCTTTGAATAGCTGGTCTATGATGATACCTTAACTTGGCTTTCATATTAGAAAACAAACTTAGTGACTGCTAAGATGGTGCAGAATTTTCTGGTAGTGCAAATTAGGACAGGTCAAATTTGAAATCTGCAGTGGACCCTGGCTTTTACTCTCTGATCTCCAAATGAATGGGCATCGCAACATTTTTAAAGTAGTAACATGTAGTAACCCAGCTTTCTTTCAACCAGGCAGTGACAACCTTTTGGACATTTTGAAAAGAAAATGGTGGAAGTACGTCCTGCTGGGACTAGCAGATGTGGAAGCTAATTACCTGATTGTCAGAGCATACCAGTACACGACGCTCACCAGTGTCCAGGTAAGAGGAACCCTCTGAACATTCTGGATTTTTCAGCGTCAAGGGGAGAACGCTCTTGAATAACTCACATATGTTAACCTCATTTTATTGAAAATCTGTTCACTGGAAGAAAACCTAAAAACACAGGTGGATGATATCTGTTTCCAGTAGAGCACATGTTCTAATGAGTCACGTTTCCTGAAATTAGGGAAAATGTATACAAGCTACTCACTTCCCACTGCTAATGCTACAGCAGATGAAAACAGCTCCTACCAAAATAAGCATAAATATTTAGTTGGCACTTGGTGTTGTGCTGTTGACAAGAGTTCTGTTTGATGCACTAATCAAGCATGAGAGTGATGTACCTGTCTACTACATACTAGATGGGGGTTTTCAGGCAAAGTAGGTATCCACAGCACAGAACCCACCGGAGGAACCTGTGCACATCCTAGCAGAGGTGGTAGCAAAAGTGAAACTCCCATCCTTATTTTCTTGTCATGTTCATCCTCGCTGGGTTGTAAGAAAAATGTTCCTACGTAGCCTACTTTTCAACTTTGTGGAGTTGTGGAAGACTGAATTCAAGTCCAGTTGTCTTAACGTTAGCAAACCTTGGGATACATCATAACACTGACTCAGGCTGGTGGAGTGGCTCAAGTGGTAGAGTGCCTGCCGGGAAGCTCAAGGCCCTGAGTTCAAACCCCAGTACCAACAAATCAGAGGAAGAGGGAGACGGAGAGAAATTCAACTACATTTTAGAAACATAAAGATCTAAGTGCTGGCTCTGTGAAGGAAGAAGTAACGCTGATTCACTGTTACTAACAACAGAATGTTTTCTAAACAGAGGTGAAAGTGAGCTAGACTCTCATGCCAGGTTTAGAATTCACAGTTTAATGAATTTGTAACTTGTTGATGAAGCACATTTCTCACTGTACATAGCCCAGAGATGTTCTTTTTAAATCTCCAAAGTTTAGGAATGGTGAAAAAATTAAAGTGAAGTTAGATGTAGTTCACTTGGAAAAAGTAAGGCTTGGTGAAAACTCAGTGTTTTTTCCAGTGTGAACATACATTCGATGCTATCACCCAAATGCATTTTATTAAACTCTTTCTTTTTTATTACATTGTGCTAAGCATTGTCACAGGCAAACTTGTTGACTTTTTAGTGATATGGTTTAAAAACCTGAGACAGGAAATGATTTGTTATGACACTGTAAGAGGCACACCAAGAACCTGGAATTTTGTAAAACATAGGGCTGGTGGAGTGGCTCAACTGTAAGAGTGCCTGCCTAGTAAGAGTGAGGCTCTGAGTTCAAACCTTCCAGTGCCACTAAAAGAAAAAAAAAAGTTCCATCAGAATTTTGTAACAATTAAAATTAGGTGTTACCTTGAGAATGAAGTTAATCACACATAGAAGTAAGTATATTAGCATTGGTAAGGGGCCAGGGGATAAAGTGTAAAATGGCATTTCCTAGTCACATGTCCTCATAGATCTTCCAGTCACATCTATCCACATATTTTAATGACTTAATTACACTTTTTAGAAGCTGATATCTGACTAATAATGATGAAAAGTTTTGAATTGGTATAAGGTCTAAGTAACAGCTAAATGAAACGCTTACTGTTAGATGTTTTTGTGACTAAATTTCATGACTTATACTATCAAAACAATTTTGTTCAATCTAGCCTTCTTTTAGGTGCACATTATTCTTTATTTGCATTTCTTAGAATATTACACAAAGGGAGTAAAAATCGTACTCACACTTTGCTTAGAAAGATTGGGCGGTGAAAGTTCCCATGATACATGGGGTAGGGGTGGAGGGCCAGGAGGCAGAAAACAGGGCTGATGACCTCCCTCAACCCTCAGGCTAATGGCAGAGGGCTTAGGCTACACCTTTTCAAAAGAACATGTCCCCAGTGGGACCGGAGAAGGGCAAAGGAGGCTCCTCTCCAGTCTCTTCTCAGGCTCCTGGTGTCACCTCTCTTTCTAGAGCTGAGGGCACAGCCCCTGCAGTCACTCGCTCCTTCCTCTGACTCACTTGGGCAGGAGTCCTGCAAGACTCTGCAGCCACCAGCCCCATGTAGAGGTAGCCTCACAGCCCCTGGTGTATGGCATATGAAAGGCCCAGAGCCAGTCTGCACAAGGTTACAAGGTAAGGGGCTGCATCAGGCCCTACCTTCTGTCATATCTGTCCCAACTTCCCCAAACCCGTACCCCTCACACCGCTGCAGAGGGCAGACCTGTGCTTACAATGACTCATGGCCTCTTCCACTCATGTCAACCCTGTTACATAACCCAGGCGCTTCAAATCTATAGCAGCCTCCCTTCTCTACCACCATCACCATTCTGTGGGTGAATTCACCTCCAAGCCGGCTCCCCTCCCTGCCCACATCCCAAAGGAGGTTAAGTTCTAGCTTCTGTTCCCCTCCAACCATCTCTTTTTACAACAATTCTCACTGGGAGCTGCTATGCAACTTCTAAGACTCAACTCGCTATGTCCAGCCTCCACTAGGACAGGAACAAGAGTTCCTGCCTCCTCACTTCTGGAATCAGGCCATACCCACTAGCCCCACTTTCCCTCTCCTTACCCTCTTCACTCCATACCCAAGGAGCCACCAAAAGCCTGAACCTTGAATCAGAAAGCTGTCTATCCAGAAGGGGAAGGTGTCATCACACACTAGCTTTCTTACATACAAAGCTCATTGAATTTCACCTTATAGACTGAAAAGTTGTATCATCCTTCTGGTCCCTCCACAAAGGTAAAAAAGTGAGCAGGGGTTTCTCCCTGGCCTCCTGTCCCAACCTCAAAAATCCATGTTAAGCCTTGAATCCCAGCCCTTTCCACGGCCACTCCATGGAGTCCCTATTCAAAAGGCAAAAGGAAGCTACTCCAAATTCTCTACTGGGGAAGCGGGGTGGGGGGGAAGGTGCAGAAGCCAGGCCCGGCGGGCAACACTGTCTCTGGCAGTGTCTAGAGGCTCCTGTCTTCAGCATCATAGCCAAGGCCTTCCTTCCACCCCTCCCTGGGCCAGGGCAGTTGGTGTACCTTCAGTACTTACTGATTCCAAAAAATTCAGACTCGGTGGAGTTGGGGCAGCAAGCTCATCAAGGACACAGTATTGAGGGTGCACTGGACCTCGTCACACTTGGTGTACAGGTGGTGAGGAGGTACAGCACAATGGGTGTGATGATCAAGAACTTCCGAGAGGCTGTGAACTGGACGCCAGAGTCTGGGTTCACCTCGCTGTGTGCTGTGCCCACATTGATCCTGTCACCCCTCTCTGCCACTTCTTACATGGGTTCGAAGGTGGAGGACCCGGGAAGAGCAACTAGGAGGGAGGGCTACGGCTGCTCCAGCCATTGTAACAACCAGCAGCAGCCAAAACCTAAGAATTTTGTTTCAAGTTATGTAGTAGCTGGGGCATGGTGGTGTATGCATGTAATCCCAGCTAGTCAGGAGGCAGAGGAAGCAGGATTGAGAGTTTGAGGCCAGCCTGGGCAAAGGCAGTGAGACCCTATATCAAAACAAAATGAAAAAAAGAGGGCTGGGGGTGTAACTCAGTGGAGCACACTTGTCTAGCATGTTCAGTGTCCTGGTTTCAATCCCTAGTTATGTACTATGGTCCTAGCAAGGAATAGTATTGGGGAAGGGGGGAGGAGAAAAGCATCTAATACCTGATATTCCCTAGCAGGAGAGATGTTTGTTGCTGGAGTTACTCAACTTGATATTTTTTGGCAGTACTGGGATTTGAACTTGGGGCTTTGAGCTTGCCTGGCAGATGCTCTTCCACTTCAGCCATGCCTCCAGCCCTTTCTGCTCTGGTTATTTTGGAGATGGGGTCTCGCTTTTTGCCCAGTCTGGCCTGGGCCCCGGTCCTCCTATTTTATGCTTCCTGCCATAGCTGGGCTGACAGGTGCACGACACCATGCCCAGCTTTTTTCCATTGAGATGGGGTCTCAGTGGCCTGGAACTGTGAGCCCCCTGATCCTCAGCCGCCTGCATAGCTTGGGATGTCAACTTAATTCTGTGCTTGAGTAAATCTGTGGCATTGGTACTCTGAAAGGTGGAAGTTTGGATTAGATGGTCTTTGCACCTCTTTCTTATGGATTCCTTAAAAGAGTAATTACAGGTAGTCACGTGGCAGTTTTCGTGAAGCTGGTACGTGGCCACTGGCTTCCATCCTCCATCTGTCTCTTCCCACTGTACAGTCCCACCTGCCCAGTCCTCGACACTGCCTGCTCCTTTTCTCTTAGGCTGCTGTTTCTGAAGAATCCTATCCATTTCAACCCCTGTCCCCATTCTCTAAGGCCTTAGTTCACTTTCTCTTCTCCATGCTATTGTACTTCTAAAATGGCCTAACTAATTTTTATATCCATGTCTCCCTGCTCTCAACCCCATGGTCTTACTAGTGTCCCATTTACTACGATCGTACAGTAATTTTTAATAATTAAGTTAAATGAGACAGTTGGAAGTGGAAGTCTCAAAAAATAAGACATCCATCACCAAGAGTACATGTTGAAGAGGAGGTCTATGTGGGAAAATGATGAAGATGAGAGGTAGACAGATGAGAAGTCATGGAATTTTATAGGAGGAGGGGGCCTGAGGTCATGTGATCTGTATTCTATATTTTGACCCAGAGAGTGACTGTCACATTTTATGAAGCCAGTATTACACTTATCCCAAAACCAGGCAAAGACACCTCCAAAAAGGAGAACTATGGGCCAATCTCCTTAATGAACATTGACGCAAAAATCCTCAACAAAATAATGGCAAACTGAATTCAACAACACATCAAAAAGATTATTCACCACGACCAAGTAGGCTTCATCCCAGGAATGCAGGGGTGGTTCAACATTCGAAAATCAATAAACATAATAAACCACATTAACAGAAGCAAAGACAAAAACCACTTGATCATCTCAATAGGTGCAGGAAAAGCCTTCGATAAGATCCAACACCATTTCATGATAAAAGCTCTAAGAAAACTGGGAATAGAAGGAAAGTACCTCAACATTATAAAAGCTATATATGACAAACCTACAGCCAGCATTATACTTAACGGAGAAAAACTGAAACCATTCCCTCTAAAATCAGGAACCAGACAAGGATGCCCACTATCTCCACTCCTATTCAACATAGTACTGGAATTCCTAGCCAGAGCAATTAGGCAAGAAGAAGGAATAAAAGGAATACAAATAGGTAAAGAAACTGTCAAAATATCCCTATTTGCAGACAATATGATCCTATACCTTAAAGACCCAAAAAACTCTACTCAGAAGCTTCTAGACATCATCAATATCTACATCAAGGTAGCAGGATATAAAATCAACATAGAAAAATCATTAGCATTTCTATACACTAACAATAAGCAAACTGAAAAAGAATGTATGAAAACAATTCCATTTACAATAGCCTCAAAAAAAAAAATCAAATACCTAGGTGTAAACCTAACAAAAGATGTGAAAGACCTCTACAAGGAAAGCTATACACTTCTGAAGAAAGAGATTGAGGAAGACTATAGAAAGTGGAGAGATCTCCCATGCTCATGGATTGGTAGAATCAACATAGTAAAAATGTCGATACTCCCAAAAGTAATCTACATGTTTAATGCAATTCCCATCAAAATTCCAATGACATTCATTAAAGAGATTGAAAAATCTACCGTAATTATGGAAACACAGGAAGCCACGAATAGCCAAGGCAATACTCAGTCAAAAGAACAATGCTGGAGGTTTCATGATACCCGACTTCAAACTATATTACAAAGCAATAACAACAAAAACAGCATGGTACTGGCACAAAAACAGACATGAAGATCAGTGGAACAGAATAGAGGACCCAGATATGAAGCCACACAACTATAACCAACTTGTCTTTGACAAAGGTGCTAAAAATATACAATGGAGAAAAAGCAGCCTCTTCAACAAAAACTGCTGGGAAAACTGGTTAGCAGTCTGCAAAAAACTGAAACTAGATCCATGTATATCACCCTATACCAAGATTAACTCAAAATGGATCAAGGATCTTAATATCAGACCCCAAACTCTAAAGTTGATACAGGAAAGAGTAGGAAATACTCTGGAGTTAGTAGGTATAGTTAAGAACTTTCTCAACGAAACCCCAACAGCATAGCAACTAAGAAATAGCATAGATAAATGGAACCTCATAAAACTAAAAAGCTTATGTTCATCAAAAGAAATGGTCTCTAAACTGAAGAGAATACCCACAGAGTGAGAGAAAATATTTGCCAACTATACATCAGACAAAGGACTGATAACCAGAATATATAGGGAACTTAAAAAACTAAATTCTCCCAAAACTAATGAACCAATAAAGAAATGGACAAGTGAACTAAACAGAAATTTCTCAAAAGAAGAAATTCAAATGGCCAAAAAACACATGAAAAAATGCTCACCATCTCTAGCAATAAGGGAAATGCAAATTAAAACCACACTAAGATTCCACCTCACCCCTGTTAGAATAGCCATCATCAGCAACACCACCAACAACAGGTGTTGGCGAGGATGCGGGGAAAAAGGTACCCTCTTACACTGCTGGTGGGAATGTAAACTAGTACAACCACTCTGGAAAAAAATTTGGAGGCTACTTAAAAAGCTAAACATTGATCTACCATTTGATCCAGCAATACCACTCTTGGGGATATACCCAAAAGACTGTGACACAGGTTACTCCAGAGGCACCTGCACACCCATGTTTACTGCAGCACTATTCACAATAGCCAAGTTATGGAAACAGCCAAGATGCCCCACCACTGACGAATGGATTAAGAAAATGTGGTATCTATACACAATGGAATTTTATGCAGCCATGAAGAAGAACGAAATGTTATCATTCGCTGGTAAATGGATGGAATTGGAGAACATCATTCTGAGTGAGGTTAGCCTGGCCCAAAAGACCAAAAAGCGTATGTTCTCCCTCATATGTGGACATTAGATCAAGGGCAAACACAACAAGGGGATTGGACTTTGAGCACATGATAAAAGCGAGAGCACACAAGGGAGGGGTGAGGATAGGTAAGACACCTAAAAAACTAGCTAGCATTTGTTGCCCTTAACTCAGAGAAACTAAAGCAGATACCTTAAAAGCAACTGAGGCCAATAGGAGAAGGGCACCAGGAACTAGAGAAAAGGTTAGATCAAAAAGAATTAACCTAGAAGGTAACACACACGCACAGGAAATTAATGTGAGTCAACTCCCTGTATAGCTATCCTTATCTCAACCAGCAAAAACCCTTGTTCCTTCCTATTATTGCTTATACTCTCTCTACAAGGAAATTAGAGATAAGGGCAAAATAGTTTCTGCTGGGTATTGAGGGGGTAGGGGGGAGAGGGAAGGGGTGGAGTGGGTGGTAAGGGAGGGGGTGGGGGCGGGGGGAGAAATGACCCAAGGCTTGCATGCACATATGAATAATAAAATAAAAAAAAAAACACAGGGTGAGCAATAAAACAGCCACTTCAGGAATGTCTTGAATGTATTTTAGCTTTGAATTCACATAAAATTTGTGAAATGAAGAATTGAGTAAATATAAGCTGGGTACCAGTGGCTTATACCTGTAATCCTAGCTACTTGTGAGGCTGAGATCAGGAAGATTGATGTTCTAGGTCAGCCCTGGCAAATAGTTCATGAGACCCCATCTTAAAAATAACCAGAGCAAAATGGACTGGAGAAGTGGCTCAAGTGGTAGAGTACCTGCCTTGCAAGTATAAAGCTCTGAGTTCAAAACCTGGTCTCACCAAAAAAAGTCAGGATTAAAAAAAAAAGAATTGAGTAAATAAAATCTCTATTTCAAGTTTATCTTGCAAATTATTTTGGATTTGGTGCCCTTAATCTCCCTGCCTTTCAGATGGGCAAAATAATAGGTGTAGTGAGTGGTTTTTGGACCTAGGATTGACAGGCGATGGAGGGGCATATGATGAAGATACAAGCAAGCATTTGCCTCACGTGGGTACTTCATGAGGGAGATATGTCTTTTGCTGTCTTCCAGTAAACTGAACTTCCTTGTAGGTTGCTCAATTGCAATTAAATATCTGTGTTTGTGATGACTTATTCCGTGCCTGTCTAGCCATGTGTGTCTTAAGGACAGAACTTTTATCTGTCTCCTTCACCTCTGTACTCCCACCCCCTCTTACAGTGTCTTGCACATATTAACTATTTAATAAATATTTGTTGACTGAATAAATAAATACACGTGGGAAGGAAAATTTACCTACTGGATTTAAGACTAAACCCAGGGGGTTAGTGTAGAGGGCTTTGAGTAGACTTCTTGGGTTCAGCAATTGACAATCCCACTTTGAGCTATAGGATTTTGGGCAACTTATTTCTCCTGTCCGTACCTTTGATTTCTCGGGTATAAAATGGGATTGTAATTCCTATCTTAAAGAGTTGTGGGAATTAAATGAGGTAACCTGAGTGAAGCTCTTTATACAGCGCTGCCTGTAAATACTGCCAGTAAATACTGCTTCCTCTTATTACTTAATTACTCATTTAGCTAACGGGAGATATTTGAGGCTGTTTGTTTCCCCTTCCTTGTAGCTTTTGGATTGTTTTGGGATTCCTGTGCTAATGGCTCTCTCGTGGTTTATTCTTCGTGCAAGATACAGAGTGGTCCACTTCATTGCTGTGTTTGTCTGCCTGCTGGGAGTAGGAACCATGGTTGGTGCAGACATAGTAGCAGGGAGAGAAGATAATTCAGGTAAGTGTGTTGCTCACCACAGAAGAGTTTTGCTCACGTTTTCACTTTTAGTCTTGCAAAGATACGGCAAAAGGTAGAGGTTAGGTGTTGAGGGGAAGTGATCTGTCTCTAGTGGTGGTGTCATGTTCTTCCTCAGCGAGGTGGTGTCTTGTCACCCCCACAGTAACCTGTATTTCTTTGTAGCACTTGCTCAAGTGCCCTGAAATATCTGGCCTTTGCACTTTTTTATTCCACCTAACTACTTTTGAGTTTGATTTTCACATTAACTTATTTCTAGTGTTGTCATCATTTCCTCAAAATAATCTTTGTGTTCCTACCTGTCCATAGCCTTTGCTTTGCTCTTTTTTGTCACACTAAATAATTTTGTTTTACTTTCTTTCCAATTTAAAAACATGGTCTTGCTATGCAGCCCTGATTGGTCTCAAATTCACAATCCTCCTGCCTCTGCCTTTCCGGTGCTGGGATTATAGACCTGTGACACCACACCTGGCAGATTTTTGTTTTTATCAAAAAGAAGACTTGGTGTTCACTGGTAACTTCTTCTACGTCATTCTGTAGGTAAATATTTTGGTACACTGTGTCAAATTCTGACAATTGATAGTGTAAAATCTAAGTGAGGGCCAGGTGCTGGTGGCTTACATCTGTAATCCTAGATACTTGAGTGACTGAGATTGGGAGGATTGCAGTTTGAGGACAACCTGGGCAAACAGTTTGTGTGACCCCATCTCCAAAATAACCAGAGCAAAATGGACGGGAGGTGTGGCTCAAACAATAGAGTGCCTGCTTTGCAAGCACGGAGCCCTGAGTTCAAACCCCAGGTCCATCAAAAACCAACAACCAACCAACCAACCAAACAAACAAATAAAAAAACACTAAATAAGGTCTGAATTTACCCGGTTTACAAGTGACTTCAGTGTCTCCTTGGATCAAGAGAAAATTGCTTACTTATTAGTCATGCTTTCTTGTATTTCTCAATAAATTCCATGAATTTGTCATGTCATGGACCCATTTTCATTATGGTATATACCACCATCTTCCAGTCTCTTGAGGAGTCGAAATATGAAAAGTCACATCAGAATTCTGCCACACGGTGAGAAGCATAAGAGTTTAAGCTTCTAGGAACCGGGGTTAAATAAAATCTTATTCAAATGAACAGGAGTCAGATAAACTCCTGGTTCACCTGTGGACGACGTATTCATCTTTGTGTCTTGTTCCCCGTAGGGAGCGATGTACTGATTGGTGACGTCTTGGTTCTGCTTGGGGCTTCCCTCTATGCTGTTTCTAACGTGTGTGAAGAATACATCGTGAAGAAGCTGAGCAGACAGGAATTTTTAGGAATGGTGGGCTTATTTGGAACAGTTATCAGTGGCATACAGCTGTAAGATTCTAAGATTTTTCTCTAAAACAAAAGGAGCAAATATAATCACAGAAATTACTCTCTAACTACTAATATTCATTGTTTAGCCCAAATTCACATTTGAAATTGGTAACTTGAGGCTTGTTAATACATCAAGAATTCTGCCTTATTTTCTTATACATGTACAATGTTTAGGATTCCTGGATACAAGGCAGCAAAAGTATGAGCAGTTGACTTTCCTTCAGTTATTTCCAGAAAATATTAACTCATTGACTTCCTGAGCTTATTCAAGGGAAAACATTAGTCATATTGTCCTTCTGTAGCTGAGTGATGTTGAAGCGTACTTCTTCCTCTCCTACTCCCCAACCCCAGACAGGGTTTTGCTGTATGGCCCAGCCTGTCCCAGAACTTGCAATCTTCCTGCCTCAGCCTTCCGAGTGCTGGGATTACAGGCATGCACCACCATATTCAGTTTACTGCTTTGGTTTTATCCTTTTTTTTTTCCTTTTTCATAAATTTAAATTGTCATATATAAGGTTTTTACATACAGTGTACATTGTAAAAATTCATATCAAAAAGTCAATCAATGACTGATGGAGTGGCTCAAGTGCAAGGCCCTGTGTTCAACCCCCTAGTACAGAAAAAAAAAAAAAAGTCCATCACGTTTATCTAAAGGTTTAATTTTTTTTAATCATTTTTAGTAGATAGTTATTTTTATATTCTAAGAAAAATTCAAAAGTCAACACAATTCCTATCATAGCTGAAGTATAGCAACTTAAGTGCTTATAAAACAGCAAAATTAGCATGTGACCCTCTTGGTGACCTCTTGTTTTTCTCTTAGATTGATTGTGGAATGTGAAGATATTGCCAGCATTCACTGGGACTGGAGAGTTGGTATGTAGTTAAATGCTATTTTTTATGGTCAGTATTGTGTCCTTTTACTGCTCACCAAGAAATAAATTCTTCCTGTTAATAATATTTGTACGTCTTTGTAAAGTCATGTCAGTGATAGTGGTTTACATTGACTTTTTTCTGAGAATTGCTAGAGGAACCTCCATAAAAGTTAATTCTTAATCCTGACCTGAGGGAATAGCTTTTCTTTACTAGGAATTCTGATCAGTGTGACCTTTGTCACACTGGCTTTCAATTAGAGCTGTGTCTCAGATTTGTGAAGGTTGTCGTCTGCCTGCTGTAACTTGTGGGGTTAACCTGAAGCATCTGTTGGTGGTGTGATCACCTGCACTGTCCTGCTACTGTCCCTCTCCTGATGTTCCTCACCTCCCACTGCCCCTCTCCTCTGATATTTCTGGGCATCTGCAGAAAAAAATAAAGCAAAAACGATGTTAGGGAAGTTAGGAAAGATTCAAGCTGTACTTAATGATGATTGGAAAGAAGTTCAATGCTGCATAAATGTCACCGAAGGTAGTGTACCATGCTTGGATAATTTTATTTCATTAAATTACTTTGATTGCCAGAGTGTGTAAGAATGTGTGTGTGTGTGTGTGTGTGTGTGTGTGTGGTGAGCATGGAATGAGTATGAATTCATAGCAAGGCAGGCATATTGCTGATGTAGTCAGTGTCCATATCACTGGCACTGTCCTAAAGAGGACGGTTACATAGTGCAGTCTTGAAACATTTGATTTAATGAGATGAACAAAATATAATGGATCTAATATCTGCCTTTGATGTTCTAAAAATACTTTATTCTGAATCCAGTTGCATAAACCATATCCAACCAACCAACCAAATAAAAGCAAACAAAAGATAATGAGTGGTTTTTCTGGACATGTGATATTGATTTTGCTTTTATTGACCTTTTATTATGGGCATCACTCTGCCTTGGGAGGGTGGATTACATGGGGTGATAAGAGCTGTTGACTTAGTCCCACCTTAAGTAAGATTTTACAGCTTTGACCAGCTAACACTCTATTGGATCTTCACAACTTGTGATTTTATTATGATTATTTTCGATGAAGCTCTGTGGTCTTATTTGCAAAGCTAGCTGTACAGGAGAGGGAGTTTTATATAGTAGCCAAGCCAAAGCTCCTTTGTCTTCTGGTTTCTTCTCGTAATATTAGATATACCATTTTTTCCCACAGCTCTGCTCTTTGTGGCCTTTGCCCTCTGTATGTTTTGTCTGTACAGCTTCATGCCATTGGTGATTAAAGTCACCAGTGCCACTTCAGTCAACCTGGGCATCCTGACAGCTGACCTCTACAGCCTTTTCTTTGGACTCTTTCTGTTTGGCTATAAGGTAAGAAAACAGATTGGGTTCAACTAAGACAACTTCCTCAATCTAAAGAAGTTTCTTTCAGCAGTTTTCTTTAAGACTCTAGGTCCAAAAATAAAACCCCATCCTCTTGGCAAGGCATCACTCCTTTTGTTACTGTTTCCAAGTTAGAAAATTGGTCCAAATAAGAATTGCCCTTCTGGAATTTTTTCTCCAGTGGCTTTCATCTTTTGTGATATGGCTAAGGACACTGGCTTTGGGAAATGCTTATGTATGTTGGCAAGTGTCAAGCAAGGAGCTTGTCATTGCCAGGAGCTGTTGTTGACTTGGTAAAACAACCCAACTTAGCCTGGGTGCACTGAGCTTTTCTCTTCACTCTCTCTTTTTTTTTTCTTTTTTTGGCGGGATTGGGGTTTGGACTTAGGGCTTCATGCTTGCAAAGCAGGCACTTTACCATTTGAGCCTTACCTCCAGTCCATTTTGTTCTGGTTATTTTGGAGGTAGGGTCTCATGAACTATTTGCCCAGGCTGCAGTCCAACCACGATCCTCCCAATCTCAGCCTTCCAAGTAGGTAGGAAGCTATGAGTGCCTGTCTCTGTTTGTTCTTTTTGCCCAGGGACACAGACAAAAAGTTTGGAGCACTTGGTGGAAAGGAAGGAGGGTGGGTATATTACCATGCATGTATGATTGGAAAGGTTCCATCTTTGATAGCAGTTTTTATATCTGGAAGGAACCTGAAAGGCAATTTAGTCTGGTGGTTTTTCAGGCTTTTCTGTCTCCAGCACATCGCAGCACCCCAGTGCAGCCTGTTCCTGTTGAACAGTGTAACAGTTCCTGTTCCCAGGAGTTGGAGTGGGGCAAAATGTGTCAGTTTTCAAGGGAAGGACAAGAATGGATTGTGCTTTGAAAGTAACATGCTCAGGGTCTGAAACACTTCCCCTTGCAAATCCCTAATTGAACTGTCTCATTTTAGAGTTGGGGAGACGAAGACCCAGGCAGGTTATGTGCAGTTCCATGGTTTACCCTTAGTCAGCAGCTGTTTAGCGCTAAAGTCAAGACCAAATCTTAGTTATCACCTCTTTGCTGTTGTATCGGTTCTGTCTTTTCACCACTGTACATCCTCCTCCTTCATCCTCAACATTAAGATGAGAATCAGGCCTGGCAGAGTGGCTCAAGTGGTAGATCTCCTGCCTAGCAAGCACAAAGCCCTGAGTTCAAGCCCCAGTACTGAAAAAGAAATACATACATAAACAAATAAAAGAAAAGAATAAAAACAAAATGAGAACCTCTGGCTCACGTTACCCAGTAAGTAGGTATGTTTTGATGTTACAGTCAATTTTAAAACTCCTAGGCAGCAGTTCTCATATTTTCTGATCCTTTTATTTTTAATTTTAATTTACTTTAAATATTTATTTTATTTTATGTTTGTGACAAGGTCTCTTGCTGTGTGGCCCAGGCTGATCTTGAAGTTGAGATCCTCCTGCCTCAGCCTCCCAAGTAACTGGAATTACAGATAGGTGCTATTGAGCCCAGCTCAGGGTCCATTTAAATTTTCTTATTTATTTGGCAGTACTGGGGTTTGAACTCAGGGCCTCATGTTTGCTAGGTAGGCACTTTATCACTTCACCAGCCCAGGATCCTTTTAAATGCTCAAAAATTGAGGACTTCAGTCACTTACACCTATTACTTACCACATGAGAAATTAAAACAGACATTTTAAAATATTCATTTGTTAATTCATGAAGAATCTAATAAACTCATTAACATTTTTAGGGAAAATTATATTAGCCAAAAATCTTTAAAAGTGTGAGAGTGAAATTGAGAGTCTCTTTCATGTTTGGCTTAAGGGAAAACAGCTGAATCTCATATTTGCTTCTTCCTTCTGCCTGGTAATTGCTTGCCATGAAGCTTGTGGAATATTCCACGGTATGCTCTTAAGACAATGAATGTGAAAAAGTCAAATAGCATCTTAGTGTTACCATGAAAATAGTTTGCCTTACTGATTCCCTTTAAGGGTCTTGGGTCCCCTGGAGGGTCTTTGGACCACACTTTGACAACCACTGCCTTAGGAGCCTGTCTTTTCTCAACTGTACCTGTAGTAGGGGCTTGTTGCTGTCGCTCCTCATAGTCATTTGAGCAAATAGTTACCATGTCTGCTGTCGCCTGATATTTTTTTGTTTCAAAAAGGGATAGCGTTCTATTTCTTTGTCTTTGTACAATTTTGTATCTTTCATGCTGATTTGTACTCTTCCCAGGAACCAGCCATGAACTCACAATGCTTATCTGAATTATTGACACAGAAAGCTCACTGGGTTCTCAGAAATTGCTGCTTAGGAACCAGCTGTTATCTTTGCAGACTTTCTGGTTAAGGTATTCCTGAACTAACGCTCAGGGAGTATTTATAGCTTATTGTGGCATCATAAAAATAGAAGAAATGTCAGTAGATTAGAAGAATGATCCTGTTAGGTCCAGACTTTTTTTTTTTTTTTCCTCTATGAGAATTGTCAAGGATAACCACTTCAGTCTTCAGGTAGTGTGTTGCTTGTGATTTTGTGGCTGCATTTCACATGGCCCCACTAAGGGATGAGGGTGTTCATAGCCTTAATTCCAGGCCAGTGGTAGCAGCTGTCCTTACCCTAAGAAAGTCCAAGAGCTCAGCAGTGTAACTTATTGGTCTCCTTCACTTGTGCTTTTGTTCTTATTAACCAGACATATTTATCTTTCGTAGTTTCACTACTTTTCTAACCTAAGTAAAATGTTGTCCATAACTACTTAATCTTAATAAATATTTAATTAAGATCTTAAATATTTATATGCCAGGTGCTGTGTCTCACGCCTGTAATTACATCTATGTCAGAGGCATAGGTAAGAGCATAGAGGTATGAGGCCTGTCCAAGGAAAAAAGAATCACAAGACCTTTCCTGAAAAATAACTAAAGCGAAAAAAGGACTTCATGGGGGAGGTGGTGTTGGTGGTGATGGCTCAAGTGGTCGAGCACCTGCCTAGCAAGTTCAAGGAGCTCAGTTTAAACCCTAGTACTACCAAAAAAATCCTCCCAAAACCAAAAACAACCCCCCCCAAATCCCACCACCACAAAAAACTTAAATATTTGCCCTTCAATTGCCCTTTCATGACTTTATAAACTACTGTTCTCAGAGAGGGAGAATTCGGTCTCTAACCTCTCCAGTTCTTTTGTTTTGTGGTCCTTGTCTCAGCTTACTTTTAGATAGATTTTATTGTTAGTGAGTAAAGCCATTTCAGGACTTATGGAGCACAGAGCAGGTCTGTCGTGATCTTCAGAGTCAATTGTAGAGCTAGAAAAAATTCAGGGCATAAATGAAGACACTTAGCATTTCAAATGTAGTTTTTAAAGATAAACTTGGAAGCCCAATAAACACCAATTTGAAAAGTTGTAGAACCTGAAATAACTTGGGTTTTGATTTTTTTTTTGAAGCAGACAGTTGGAAAAGAGGCTTAACTTTTTTTATACTCTGTGAGACCGTAAGCACTCTGTTCCTCTGTGATTGATCTTGGGTAAATACTTGCTGAATAAAGTGACCTATAGACACTTCCTGTATCAATTCAGACACAAAGAGTAGCATTGAAGATGAAAACAAGGTTAGAGTCTATATTCCGGAGACTTCCCTCACTCTCTGAGTCTCTCTGTTCTAACGTAGGTATTATTGAATCATCAGCCTGTTTAACAGTGACACAATACTTTTTCTTCTAAATATGTGAAAAACACCAAGGCAAACAGGACATATTTTGAACAACTTATAGGTTTCCCCACAGTAACATGAGCACATTGTAGGAGAGCATGACTACCTTTCATAATAGTGACTTCAAAAGTTTAACAAGCTAGGTGCAGTGGCACATCGCTATAGTCCCAGCTACTTGGGAAGCTAAGGCAGGAATTCAACTGCTCAGCTTGACATCAGCAGTGACCTTTAGTTTTATTTTGAGGCAGGGTTTTGCTAAGTAACCCAGGCTGGACTTGAAGTCTCTGTTCTCCTTTCTCTACCTCCCTGTGCTGAGATTGCAGGTGTATACCAGCATGCCCAGTTTGTCACTGACTTTGTATCATCAGTGAAGTCTGCCCTGCCTCAGGGAGAGCTGTGGCTATTCTATTCCTTAAGAAGGGCAAAATGAGCTGGGCATGGTGGCTCATGCCTGTAATCCCAGCACTAGGATGGAATTACTAGATGGAGGCAGAAGGAGAGAGATTTCAAGGCCAGTCTGGGCTACTCAGTGAAACCCCATCTCAACTGATAAACCAGTGGTGTCCCGTGTCTAGGGGCTGGCTCCAGGCAAAAACATGAGATTCTATTCAAAAAATAAAGAAAAAAGAAAAAAGGCCAGGGGCAGGGGGCATCGCTCAAGTGGCAGAGTGCCTTCCTAGAAAGTGCCAGGCCCTGAGTTCAAGCTTTGGTACTGCCCAAAACCAAAAAAACAAAACAAAACAAAAAATCTAAAAAAACACAAAAAGATTAAGGTGTAGAGGTAATTGACCATTGAGCATATGTGAAAATTAGCATGTCAAACCCAGTGGCGTTCCACTGCCAGATATGGCCACCTGTCTACTTCATACTCACTTCCTGACTGTTTTCTTCTCTTCTCCCAGTTTTCAGGACTCTACATCCTGTCCTTCACTGTCATCATGGTAGGGTTTATCCTGTACTGCTCCACCCCCACACGCACGGCAGAGCCAGCTGAAAGCAGCGTGCCCCCGGTCACCAGCATTGGGATTGACAACCTGGGACTGAAGCTCGAGGAGAGTGGGCTCCCGGAGACCCACTCCGCAGTCCTGTAGGTGGAGAGGACGACGCACACCTGTGCACCATGGGCGGAAGCAGAGCCCACCTGCTGCTGAGGACACCTGGGGCATGACCAGTGAGCACTGCAGCACTGGACTGCATCCAGTGGTTATTTTTTAGAAAGGAACACTGAACAACGTGTCCAAAGTAGACATCCCAAACTAGAGCAGAACCCAAGGCTAGGAGGTGAGTCTGTGTATTGAGGACCAACACCTGTTAGTGTCAGAGAGACAAGGTATGGGCACAAGTGGGAAAGCAGGAGGGGTGTGGGGGCACAGGCACTGGTGAGCCAACCCCAGGTCAGCCTGAAAGTGGTCTGTCCAGGTGGTCAGGACAGGGACAGTCCAGGATGTCATGGAGCTTCATCTGTTGGAAGCTTCAGGTTTTTGTCCTGCTAGGGCAGACATTGTCCACAGGCTTCGTGGTCAATAGGCACAGATGAGGCCTGGTCATTGATTGCATATGGCAGGAAAATGCAACAGCATTGAGGTCTCCTGAGATGAATTTGTGACATAATGGAAGGTGAGATCAGAGCATAGAAGCCTAGGAACCTCTCCCAATTGTCTTGTCCTTCTCCTCCACTTCCTTTTTCTTTCTCCTCCTCCTCCTCCTCCTCTTCTTTCTCCTTCATCTCTTCCTTTTCTTCCTTCTCCTCCTCCTTCTTCCTTCTTCTTTCACTTCCTCCTTCTCCTCTCTTTCCCTCTTCCATCTCCCCCTGTTCCTCACCAGTTACATTCACACCATCATTCCAAGTCCGAGAGCAAATCACTCTCAAAACCTGTGACTCGGGACCTCTCTTCCACATTTTCAGTCCCACACCATGCTCCAAAAATTTCTCAGACCTGAACAAATACATGCATACTGTCCTTTAACTTTTTTTTTTCACAACTTCCAAGAATATTCCTATTGGTGTCATTTTGTTCAGTTATACTTCAGAAAACTATCGCAAATTATCACAGCAAGGAGAAAGCTTTATGTCTGTAATTAAGAAAATAGATTACCATCAAAATGAAAACACAAATTAACAGTTACTCAGAGAAGAGTATGCAGGAATCCCCAATTGTTAAAAGAGGACATGACACCACTTCTTACAAATGTTTGTAATGCTATGAGATTTTTATGATGTTCTTCCATACAAAGTGTTAATATAGCATGGATGAGTGTATCCACTACCAGAATGCCACTTTCAGAAAATGCTATGTAAATGTTTTTGTAAAAGGATATTAAAGAAATTGACGATAAGTGTTCATATTATTAAAACACTTTGGATTCATGGAAATGCAGCTACTGTGTGTTTTCTTAGATTAACCAGTTCCCCTTGTGAATATTACATGACCTGATGTGTTCCAGATTTCTTCAGTCCAGCTTTTCAGAATCACATCTCCTGTGAGGTGAGGCAGATATACCTGTTTGGGGTTATGCTGGGATAGATCATTTGCAGGAATAAATGTTTTTCAATTCTGAATGATCACAAAGAGTTTTTCACTTTTGTGTGTGAAATAATCTGTGTTACCTATTAAGCTGCCTTTTCCATTGATATTTGATGTTTCACTCTCCACAATTAAGGTCAAAGAGTGAATGAGGTTCTGGTAAAATGTTTGGCCTTTTGGAGAAGTCTTTCAGTTTGATTCCTTCCTTCCTTCCTTCCTTCCTTCCTTCCTTCCTTCTTTCCTCCTTCCTTCCTTCCTTCCTTCCTTCCTTCCTTCCATTTCTTTTCTTCCTCGCTCTCTTTCTCTTTTTCTTTCTTTCTTTCTTTTCTTCCTCACTCTCTTTCTTTCTTTTTTTCTTGGACCGGGGGTTGAACTCAGGGCCTACAGCTTGAGCCACTCCAACGCCCTTTTTTGTGATTTTTTTTCTGAGATAGGGTCTCAAAGTATTTGCCAGGGCTGGCTTCCAACCTTGATCCTCCTGATTTCTACCTCCTGAGTAGCCAGGATTACAGGCGTGAGCCACTGGTGCCCAGTTCAGTTTGATTATTTCTTAACATATCTGTGTATCTGCAGAGATAGTGGGGAAGTAGAGGAACTCAGGTGACAAACAACTGTGTCAATGAACTTTGAGCTCCAATGTCCCCTCTCCGGTGAAGCCTTCCTCTAGCCACCCAGGTTGGGTCCTGACCTCATCTAAGCCTCTGCATTCTTGCTTACAGTTTCCTTTTAGCATGTAGCAGTTTTCCACTGGTAGGGTTCTTATAGGTCAACAGTGGCCTCCCCCTCCCCTCCCCATTTTTCTAGCCTTTGGTCACTTCACCTCTTAGATGTAGTCCCAACTCAGAACTACTTTCCCTCCCTCCCTCCCTCCTCCCTCCCTCCCTCCCTTCCTACCTCTCTCCTTCCCTCTCCCTCCTTTCCTTCTTTCTTTCTTTTCTTCCTCTGGTGCTAGGGATTGAACCCAGGGTCTGGCACATGCTGGGCAAATGCTGTACCACTTGACACATGCCCCCATCTTTTTTTTTTTTTTTTTTTTTGGCAGTACTGGGGTTTGAACTCAGGGCTTCACACTTGAGCCATACCTCCATTTCTTTTTGCTTTGATTATTTTGGAGATAGGATCTTGCTTTTTGCCCAGGTTGGCCTGGACTAGGTAGGATTACAGGTGTAAATGCCTGTGCTTGGCTTGTATTATTGTCTTTGAGGTAGGTTCTTGCTAACTTTGCCTGGTTTGGTCTTGAACTTGTGATTCTCTGCCTTGCTTCCTGAGTAGCCAGCTTAGAACACTGACAGGAGATTGAAGTAAGATAAGGCCTTTAATGCAGATACATGCAGATAGCAAGTTATCCTACCCTGCTCCATTGTCTTTCACAGGTCTTCCTTAATCCTGTGAAAGCAACTTGCTTGTTCCCTATCTGGAGACAGGAAAGGAGTTCAAATTTGATCCTCCCAAGTTAAAACTCCGACTTCAGTGTTCCAGAGAAGTGTTGCTATGAATGGTAGTCAGCTACAATCTAGCAGTGCTTCAAGGCTATGCATCCTGATTTAAGTAAATTTGTGGGGACTGGGAGTTTAACACAGTGGTATATTAAACATATGACTACATGCAAGCTTTTAAAATACGTGTATTTTAATTAACTCAGTTGCCTTAAGATTTTTTGTTGCTGTGACCAAATACCTGAGAGGAACAATTTAAAGGAGAAAGACTTATTTTGGTTCACAGTTTCAGAGGTCTCAGTCCATCTGGGCTGTGGTGAGGCAGAGCATCATGGCAGGAAACACGTGGTGGAGCAGAGTGGGTCACCTTGTGGTAGACAGGAGACAGAGAGAGGAGCCAGGAAGGGACTAGGGCAAGATCCCCAAGGACATGCCCCAGTGAACTACTTCCAGGTAGACCCTACCAACGAGGGTTTCCAGTGTCTCCAAAATTGTCGTCACCTGGGGACCAAGGCCCCAATGCATGAGCTTATTTGAGGGGACGCTTCATGTCCACACCATAACACCAACACTCACAATCCTATCGTTTCTGCATGTGTCACTTATTTCATCCACCCAATAGCCACGTGTGGCTGATGACAACTATATTGGGTTAAATTAGGCTATCCAAGGGATTGCTGATATGATATAAATAGTCTTATTCCAGAGATTAAAGTGTCTATGTTGATACAACATTTAAAATCCTAAATAAGTTCCCCACCTTTCTGAGACCAGCCTCTCATCCAATTGAAATGTATTTATGAGTAGAGTTTCCAGCAGGTGGCGCTGTAACAACCGGTACTTTCTCAAAACTTGTGACATAAACAATAATCTCATTTTATATTGCTTCCATATTGTTTTGTTAAAGTGTTTTGCTTTTCAAGAGAGTATTATCACGACGGTCTCCAACAGAGATTGCCCTTGGTTAACAGTTGAAAAACTGGGCTCTCAAAAGAGCTGAGATGCCTTTCGTGGCTCACAAAGTTTGGTGACTCAGGTGCAGACAGAATGCAGGGTTTTAGCCTTTCTGAGTAGCCAGCACTCAGTCTCTACTCAGGTTCCTAGGGGGTCATGATTCCTGAGGGACTGAGCCAGAAAACGCAATGCTTCTCTCCTGAGAGTGTTGGAGAGATTTTTGTGGGGAAACCAGCTTGGCGACGTTCTTTCCTCTGCAATTTTGTAGTCTGCCCTTTGAAGAGGTTGTCAACATTCATCTCTGAGGTCTTCAGTATGCCTAGTCACGACTCTTTTCCATCACAATTATGGTGATGTGCCATTTCGTTCACATCGAATCACTTAGTATCTGGACATAGCAGCAGCCCTCAAAAGAGATCAATAAATCAGGGAAATTCAGCAGATAGCCACTTAGCTGATTAAAAGGCAAGAGATTTATGAGGAAATTAGGTAACGCTGAACATGCGGTTCTCCAATAGTCATATAAAGGGTGTTTGGAGGAGTCTGACAATATATCAATGGCCTATCCGAAGAATAAAACTTCAAAGCAGTGAAATCTTAACTACCCTTCCATGGACAAAACCTGTGGGGGTTTAATGTCTCCAGGTTTCTTCTTTTGATGTTCAGTCATTCACCATGCGCTTTACTCCTTGGTTTAAATAATGTCCTCTTCTCTTCTAACAGTCTTAATTTAAAATGCAGACACTTAAGCAGATGGAAATTTAGATTGACAGGGCGTGGGAAGAACTGATACCAATAAAAAAAAATTAGCCATTTGAACTATTATTGGCTCCAATTGACCTTAAATAAACATTTAGATATTTGCATACATGCATCATTCAGTGCACACACCTTTAGATGGGAGAAACACACCCACTCACACACCAACCCCACTGAGACAGACTTTCTGGAGGAGCTGCTGTTGTCAATAAGACCGCAGTGGCTTCATGGAGTCTTTCCCAGCATCTAACGAACGGCCTTTCTGGACAGCTTTGTTTCTCTGGTCCACCTGTTGGATTGAGCATCTATGACATCCATATGTGGACAGTATTTGTTCTCTGTTCTCAACCTGGAGGTTTACACAGGTAGGGGAGGGGCTGAGGCTTGGGCCCCTGATTTGCTAACTAGAGTGGAAGACATGCCAGAGTAGGTGGATTTGGCTTAGCTGGGAGGCAAATTTGGCTGTTGAGCTCAGTGTGCTGTCCTGAGTATTCTTTAATATGTCAGAGCACGGTTGAAGCTCACATCTTCTTGTGGGGGGCAGAGCAGGAGGACTTAGGCCAGGCTAGGAAACACTGTTGGGGAAATCTACAGAGAGCAAGGAGAATGAGTTTAATCTTTCTTTGCCTTTTTTTGTTTGTTTCAATTTGAGCCTGCGAGAGTCTGGATAACAGCCCACCCACACTGAAGGCAATTTCCTTTTATTTTATTTTATTTATTTTTGAGACAGAGTCTTGCTATACAGCGCAGGCCGGCCTCAAACTCACTATGTAGCCAGGCTGGTCTTGAACTCATGATCCTGTGTCAGCCTCCGGAGTGCTGGGATTATAGGCATGAGCCACCATGTGGGGCTCAGAATCTCTTTTAATTAGTCTACTAATTCAAGTGCTTATCTCTTCCAGAAACATCTTCACAGACACCCAGAAAAATGTTTCACTAGCTATCTGGGCATTCCTTAGCCCAGTCAAATTGACATGTAAAATTGACCACTGCATGTTCTATCTTGAGGCTCTGCCTGCAGGTTCTTTCATTCTCTACACATTCCTACAGTTCTTTAATCCTACATATTCCAGCCAAAGAAACAAATCTAAAATATCTTTGATTGACCCGGACATCTTCAATAGTTTCTAATTACTCTTAGAAAGAGTCCAAGCTCATTAGATCAAGGGCAAACACAACAAGGGGATTGGACTTTGAGCACATGATAAAAGCGAGAGCACACAAGGGAGAGGTGAGGATAGGTAAGACACCTAAAAAATTAGCTAGCATTTGTTGCCCTTAACTCAGAGAAACTAAAGCAGATACCTTAAAAGCAACTGAGGCCAATAGGAAAAGGGGACCAGGAACTAGAGAAAAGGTTAGATCAAAAAGAATTAACCTAGAAGGTAACACCCACGCACAGGAAATCAATGTGAGTCAATGCCCTGTATAGCTATCCTTATCTCAACCAGCAAAAACCCTTGTTCCTTTCTATTATTGCTTATACTCTCTCTACAACAAAATTAGAAATAAGGGCAAAGTAGTTTCTGCTGGGTATTGAGGGGGTGGGGGGAGGGGGAGGAGTGGGTGGTAAGGGAGGGGGGTGGGGGCAGGGGGGAGAAATGACCCAAGCCTTGTATGCACATATGAATAATAAAAGAAAAAAAAAAAGAAAGAGTCCAAGCTGAGCCTGTTTCTGTTCTTACCTCCCCACTCTTACTTCTTATTATGGCTTTCTCACACAAATCAACTTTGTGTACCTAATGTGTGCTTCATTCCCCATGCTTCCTCTCAAGTCCACCTCTCCTTCCTGGGTGATGGAGGGCACAAGCTTGTCTCCCTCTTCAGAGCAGGGTGATGCTTACTGTCTTGTCCCACTCAGTTGGTAGACATGAGTCACCATGAATCATCTCCTACCAGAATCATTCTGCAGTTCTCAAAGTGTGTACAAAAGTTGAATATGTATGACAAAACAATACCTCTACATGTTACAAAGGGAAGGGAGGTTCATTCCAAGACAGCCAAGAAATTCTAACTGGAACTCACACTTGAAATACACATTGGTGATATGTTTTCAACATTGTATAAGCATTTATACTTATTCACAACTATCTTCCCATCATGGTTTAAGAGTCCAGTGATCCCAATTGAGGCTAGAGATGCACTACCTTCATTATTTCCACAAACACTATCCATTTTTTTTCTAAAGTATAACATTTATATGTTAGTCATCAATGGACCTCATTCTCACACCTTTTTTTAATAAAATGAAACTGATAAGATGAAATAAAATAACTAAACGGTTACATATGCCGATTTCTTAGTGGGGATAATGATGGAATTAAATTGTTGGTTGGAGCCAGAGCACTTACATCCATTAAAAAATATACTTATTGGGCCAGATTTGACTAAGCATCCTAGCACTTGGGTGGCTGGAGCAGGAAGATAACAAGTTTGAAGATAGGCTGATCTACATGGTGAGACGCTGTCTCGGGGCGGGGTGGGGGGTGTGTAGGAACTTGTATTGAGCAACTGAGTGGTGTACTGCTCTAGACCATGGACCTGTAGGACTTTCAAAAGTTGGTTTAGGGTATTTATACAGTATAGGAAAAATGAGGATTCTATGAAAAATACTGAATTTGAGATCTACCTTTTTCTTTGAATTGCAAATTTACCCTATTAGAAATTCATGTGAATATGTTACCCTCTTAATTACAAGATCCTTGTGGATGGAGATTGTGCTTTGCTTTAGAGTCACTGTGTTGCTGCAAAATTCTTATGTTGAACCCTAATCCCTTATGTAATGGTATCTGGAGGTATTGGGAGGTGATTAGGAAATGAGAGCAGAGTCCTCCTGAATGGGATTGATACTCTTATTTGAGGAATCCCAGAGAGCTCCCTCCCCACTTCTGCCATGTGAAGACACAGTGTAAAGGTAGCCATCTAGAAGCCAGGGAGGAGACCCTGATCAGACATTTAGGTCTGCAGGCACCCAGCCTCTAGAACTGTGAAAAATCAATTTCTGTTGTTTTATAAACAACAGTCCTTGAGACTTTTCTTATAACAGACTGAGTGGACTAAGACATGTGTTGTATTACTTTCTGGTATACCAAATGCAATGAGGAAGCTCAGAAACAAACTTTCTAATAGTCAATGAAGCACCAAACATAAAGACTTAAAAATAACAGACTCATTATTATTGTACCTGTATTTGTTGATTAACTGTGTTTTTCCTACATTCTGTCAGCTCTTAAACTTATGAAACACTATTTTTGGTTTGGGTAAATAGTAATAATTCTGATGTAAGAAACTAAAGGACGATTTATTGTTCAGGATATTGCTTGACGATGGACCCATTAAGTACACATTAATCCCTCCTGGGAAGTCTCACTCTTGGCACCAGCTAAAATGCAGCAGAACAAAAATATTTATAAGTTACATGATGAGGAAATACTATTCCAGTTTGGAAAAAGTACAGCCTAGATCAGTAGGTTATATTTTGTATGACTAGCTCACATGTTACTGAGCAGTGTGACAAGCAAATTAAGTAGAGAGGAAATTATGATCACCACAGTGTAAACATGCACATTGGTGAAAATGACCATATTTGGAAGACAGAATCTGCATAGCTGAACATATGATAAGCAGTTGTACAGACTCTCCAGATGATTTCTTGGGGATGAAGAAATTTGTCCTATCATTAAAAAGTTGGATGATAGGAGGAGGTTCTTTAATTTTTTTCCTCTCTTATGCTCATATTGATCTAGAAATAGTGTTTGACAGAGTACTACACTTCAAAAACATGCATTATATTGTTTAAGCTTTACAATGTTATACCTATATCCCCATTTAACAAATGAGAAAACTGAGGCTGTATTAGTCAGAACAGACTATATTATGCTGCTATAACAAACAATAGCAAATATCTTATTAGCTTATAATGACAAACATTTAACTTCTAGCCATACTATAGTTCCATTATGGTCTGTCTCAAGTTATCCCCACTCTAAGATGCAGGGTAATGGCAGAGGGAAAAAGGGAATAATAAAAATTTCTGCCTGGCTCTTTTGAAACTTATTTATCTTTTTTTTTCCTGCAGGTACTGGAGATTGAACCCAGGGCTTTGTTCATTATATGCAAGCACTCTACCATTGGAGTTCTGTCCCCAGCCTTCTCTGGCTCTTGTGTATTCCTCAGAGGTGACATATGTACCTTTCTCTTACATTTCTTTGGCCAAAGCAAATCAAATGTTCATGTCCAAATTCAAAAGGGTATAGAAATGCAATTATACTATGTGCTTGCTTGGGATTAACTTTTGGGTATTTCTGTGTATCCTTGAGACTGTCAATTTGAGTGCTGGTGGCACACACCTGTAATCCTAGCTACTCAGGTGGTAGAGATCAGGAGGATTGTGGTTCTAGACTAGCCCAGGCAGAAAGTGAGTCCCTATCTCAAAAATATACAATACACACACAAAAAAGGGCTGGTGAAGTGGCTCACGTAGTATAATAACTGCCTAGCAAGCATGAGGCCATGAGTTCAAAATCCCAATACTGCAAAAGAAAAAAAAGAAAAAAAGACTGTCAGATGCAAATTTATACCCATTTCTGTCTGAGTCCAAGACCTGCATTCTTAGCCACTGTGAGGTGTTGTCATGGTAAAATAGTAATACTTAAGTTATCTATTATTGATAAAATAGTAAACTCAGTGATGTGTGCAGGAAATAGAAAACATGACCAGATTGCAAGGTATTGTTTTTAATTAAAAAAAACATTAGTTGGGTGTGGTGGTACATACTTGTAATTCTAGCACTAGGGAGACTGAGGCAGGAGGATCAAAAGTTCAAAGCTAGCCCAGGCTACACAGCAAGACTCTGTCTCCAAAAGACAACAAACAAGCAAACAAATGAACCCCAAAAAGGCAACAAAACAAAACAAATGAATAAACAAAAAAAATTCCAAGTCTTGGGCTGGGCAAGGTGGCTCATGCTACTCGGGAGGCAGAGATTGGACAGATTGAGGTTTGAGGCTGGCCTTGACAATAAGTTAGGGAGATTTCATCTCAACAAATAAGCATGGTTGTATATGCCTGTACTTCAAGCTACAAGATCACAGTCCAAGGCTGACCTGGGGTAAAAATGTGAGGCAGTATCTGAAAGATAACTAAAGCAAAAAAGACAGAGGACATGGCTCAAGTGATAGAGCTAAGCTTGAGGCCCTGAGTTCAAACTCCAGTATTCCAAAAAACAAACAAGCAAAACAAAAATAAAGCAACAATAACCCCCCTCCCCCAGTCTTGGGGCTGGAGGTGTTAGCTCAGTGGTAGCAGTGACAGAGCACTTGCCTAGCATGCCCAATGCTTAGTTTAATCCCCAGCAACACACAGACACACACACTCACACTCACTCATTATTTAGATACACAGAGGTCCTACTAAGAACTGAGGGAATTATGAGCGGTACACATTAACATGTTTGTTGCACCTTAATAGTACCCAAATGCAGCCATCTGAGATACCTGCTAAGTCCCTGGGAATCTGAGAATAAATTCTGAGCTTCAGATTTTGACTGTTTCCCAGACACAGGCCTGCTTCCCTGAGAGCTATTGGAAATGCCAGCAGGGATAACTAATGTGTTACTATATTAAACCTGTGAGAGATGTACTTCTTCATCTAAAGCTTAAAAAACAAAAAAACCCTGGATGAGTTGGAGTTTATAAATGGTGGCCACCGCAGGACCTGACCAGAGACCTCTTCTGGCCCCGAGGCCTGGTGAGCACAGGGCAGCCCAGCCTGGTGAGGTGACTGTGAGCAGCCGCAGGCGCGGGCCTGGCTCTGCCTGTCGCTGGAGAGCTTGGAGAAGGTGATTTGATTTGCATCTCTCAGTTTCCCCAACTAAAAATTGAGGATTAAGTGAGAGCTTGTGCATCAAGGTGCTGCTCCTCTGCAATTGGACAGGCCTGGGTGTGTATGGGCACAGGGTTTCAAGGCGGCCGCCATTGGGGAGAGAGTGCGCATGCTCAGACGCACAACGTTCAGCACTGAACCGCGCATGCTCGAGTCATTTCCGCATTCTGCAACGCCGCCCCTCCCCCCCCCCCCCCCCCCCCCCGCTTCCGCCAAACGTGCTGTCTTCCAACCAGTCTCAAATTGTCACTCTCTCATTTCAATTAAGCACATTTTGTGCTGTTTTTTGGGCTTGAGAGGATTACCATAACTTCTACTTTGCTTTTGGGGCGCCGTTTGCACTTTTGGGAGACATTTTCACAAAATCAAGAGCAGAGCAATACTCAGCAGATCACCCAACAACTTAAACACAGCTGATGATGATATGAGACGGACTGAGACCTTCTCATCATCAACTGGGCGGTGTAATGTGTGTGAGGGAATTTAAAATCTTTGTCTTTGAAATTTCTTTTGACTTAATTTTTTTTTTTTTTTGGTGGGATGGTTTTGAATTAGGGCTTCACACTTGCAAAGCAGGTGCTCTACTGCTTGAGCCACACCTCCAACCCATTTTGCCTGGTTATTTTGGAGATGGAATCTTCTGAACCATTTGTCTGGGCTGGCCTCTAACTGCAATCCTCCTGATCTCAGTATCCCAAGTAGTGAGGAGTACAGGTGTGAACCACCAGCACACTTTCATTTGTTGTTGTTTCTGATCATGACAAATAAGGCAGGCTTACTGTATCTGGGGCCACCAACTTTTGAGGCTGCTGGTGCTGCCTCCTGATTTTGCATCTCATTCCTTTCAGACATTTTGGCTATTTCAAGTTTCATAATCTTGTTGCCTCCTTTGTTATCTTGAGATACACACTGGTTTCTATGTTGACAGTAAAGAAGAAGATCTCCAAATAAAGGAAACACAGAGTGACTTACTGGTAAAGTCAGGAATAGAAACTGCTCCGTAAAATGGGGCACAGTTGTACCACATTTATTTTTACTATTGAACTTAAAGTCCTTATTAGTAAGGAGTTCTCTCTATAGGAGCGTTTGTCTTCCCCGGAATCACCTGCAAACCCAAGAGGGCTTCTGCAAGTTAGCATGATGACTAACTACACTGTGGTGTCATCTCTGGGCCAGGCTGGAGTGTGATCCTCCTATTTATGCCTCCTGCTTAGCTAGTATAACAGGCATGAACCATCAGGCCCAGTTTTTGTTGACTGAGATGGGGTCTTGAGAACTGTTTGGCAGGGTAACCCTGAACCCGGATTTGCCTAGTCTCTGCTTCCTGACTAGCTAGGATTACAGAAGTGAGTCACTGTGCCCTGTCTAAAGTGGCTTTTTGATGGAGAATGAACAATATAAGCCGCCTAAATTTATCCAGACATGTTGCTTAACATTTTAATTTTATACAGAATTATCTCCTAAGGTGCCAGCTGGACTCAACTTGAATAGAATTGGTTTGAGTGTCTCCTGCCCAGGGGTCATCTTTAGCAGTCAAACAGTTTCAAAATGTTCAGAGTCTCCAAATAGAACACTCCTCCCTGTCCCAGGACACCAAGCCTATTAATCCTCAGGAACGCAGCCCTCCATACTCTGAGTGTTGTGATGTTATGTTCATTTATTTATTTATTTATTTGGTGATACTGGCTACTGAGGGTTGAGCTCAGGGCCTCACATTTTTTTTTTGCTTGTTATTTTTCAGATAGGGTCTTGCAATCTTTCTACCTATGCCTCCTGTGTAGCTAGGATTGCAGTGGCGAGCCATTGCACATTTTTTTTTTGAGAGATGCCTCCAAGGGATTCAAGTGTGTCCACATCAAATTATGTGACTAGTATTAACGACTTTAAGCTATCCTATTCCTTTCCAAAGAGAATATACTCTCAGTGCATTTAGGGCAATTGTCTGGTATCTTCCTTGCTGAATGCAAAAGAGGACCCTCCCCCAAATTTGTTAGGTCATTTACTAACATTATTAGGCTTTTTTACATTTAAGAATTAGCCTTTCAAATTTGAAAAAAAATCATTAATTTTCTTTAAAAACCTAACAGCAGGAATCTTTTCTCTGGTGGGAACTAATAACTATTTATGCTTTATTACCATGGCAATAAAATTTGCTGCCAACAGTATTATTTCAAAGTTTGGCCCAATGGAAAATATGATTTTTTTCTTACCTTGAAAAAATACTTTTCCAGCTATATGACTGACATTTTATTTTGTTCTCTTCCTGTTTTGTATTTACTTTTATACCCTCCATCTCTTGGTATGGTCAACTTCTGCCTCCTGGTCAACTCTCCAGCCTTCAAAAAAGACTTTGAAACTTGACTTACAAGGTTTCTCACTCAACTTCTTTCATCACTTGGAAGAAGAGGTGAATTACCCACCCTTGAACCTTAATGCCAACGACTGTTACCTCGATTTTTTTCTGTAGTAGCTTATCTTGTGTTAAATCTAAATTTTGTTATTCCCCAGAAGTACTGTACATTTGTGTCTAAAACTCCCATATTCTCTATTTTGAGCACAATTTGCCTCCTCAAACCAAGTACACCTGGTTTTCAAACTCTCATGAACTCTTTTTTTGGTGGTACTGGAGTTTGAACTCAGGATTTTGTGTATGCGAGGCAGGTACTCTATTACTTGAGCCATACCTCCACCCCTTTCCTGAACTCTTACTCATTAAGTACATTAATGTTTTTCCTTATTGAATATTTTTAATCGTCTGGAGTCTGTGGTTGATTTCTTGGACTTCTTCCATTGTCACCTAAGCTTTTCATTTTCTTGGAACCACATCCTGCTCATCTGCCTCCTTTATAATTTTCCATAAAATAGAAATAGATTTGCCTCAACCTGACATTCCTACCCTATAGTCTGAAAATATTCAACTACCTGCTGAACATTGTACCTAGGAAATGCCTTTTGGAGAATCTCCAGTGTGGAATTTCTGGGTTGCCTTCTATCTAGTCAGGGGATACATGATTCAGGATAAGGTATTAGCAGTTTTGGATCAGAAGACTGTCAGTCAAAAAACCCTGTGGTTCTTTGGTTTCCTTGCCCTTTCTGATGGTTTATTCCTTCCTTTCCCATCTCAATAGCTCCAGTATCATCTTCCTCAGGAAGCAGAGAATCTGTGGATTCTGAAGTTCATCAAGACAGGAGCATTGCACTCAGAGGTCCTGTCAGGACTCTGTGGGTTACCAGGTCTTGGTCAAGATACTGATCACAGCCTCTGGGGACCTCTGGAGAAACCATACTAGGGCCATCATATGTTACACCTGCTGTTTGACTAAGGAACACCAAATCCTACTTATCCTGCATTTCTACTCCAAATTGCCTGACAGTAGATTCTCCGCAGTGTAGCACTGTATCTACTTCAACAGCTCCCTTTTCTTCTATCAAGTTGTCTTTGCTAATTTCCAAATCTGGAAAAAATGATGTGATTTTGATTAATTGACCCATGGTGTGTTGTGTTTTTGGTTTTGGAGGAGCCCAAATTCTTGCACATGGAAGGTATCACTAGGTGCTGGAAGAACCACTATATTGCTACACGTTCTACCAATAAGACAAATGCATCATGGGGCACATATGTAACACTTACTGAACGCATAAGAAGTGACTGCATTCCTCCACTCAGAATGTCCTGTTGTGTTTCTGTTACTTCCCCACCTTCTGGCAGGCCATGAACTGCATCTAAAAGTTTGCCTGTAAGCATCAGACTGCAGGTCCAGCTATCCACCTGGCATATGTACCAGGTCTCCTCTCGTTACATCCTCATTGCTGTACTGTACTGAAGGTGGGGACAACTTCCTGTTCTCTTGCAGATAATGAAGGTCATCAGTACAGTGGCCTTCTACTTACAAGGATGCTTCATGCAGTTTTACTTATAATGGCCAAAAATTGTGAACAACTCAAACATCCACCAATCGAAGAATGGACAAATTGAGACAAATTCTCAAATGCAATACAACTCAGTGATCAAAGGGAATTTAGTACTTAATAAACCTCGAAAACACTATGTTGAATGAAAGAAGCCAAAACAAAAAAGTACCTACTGTTTATTTCCATTTTTATGAAATTATGAAGATTAAAACTAGGCAAATTCATCTATGGAACTAGAAATCTGAATAGTAATTGTTTTTGGGTGCTTTGCAAATCATTGGACAGGCACATGAAGGAACTTTCTGGGGTGATGGATACATTCTATGTCTTTTTTTTTTTTTTTTTGGCATAGCTAGGGTTTGATAGGTGCTCAACCATTTGAACCACTCTGCCAGTCCAACATTTTATAGCTTTCCTGGGGTATTGGTTATATGGTGTCCAATGGATTTTTTATGCTCATAGACTTCCTTCTATTCAAACTTGTCTTACTTTGCATTATGCCTTAGCCCATATGAACCACTCAGATTATATCTGGTACCCTATGGCTGTGACCTCCCAGGATGGAAAATCATAGAGAATTGTAGAAGAGGTGCTGGACATAAAGTATCATATAACCAATTCCATATGGACCCTGTTGTGGTGGTAAACAGTATAAATAAAGAAGAGTATGGGATATGCTCTTCTAATCTCAAAATCCTCCTTGAGTGTTGGGAGCCCACAGCCAAACAAATAAGAAAATTTGGATCTTCTCTCTGTAAGATGAGAACCTCAAACTCCAAGTAGCAACCTCCTCTCCAAGTACTCATTGTTGTTATAATGAAAACAACCTAGTATAATCATTTTGCCATACAATCCTTGTGACCTTGGTAATTTATTTAACCTGAGTCTCAGCATTCTCACTTCAGTAATTTGACCCCTAGGATTGTTTTAAGACTTAGAATGTGATGTTTAGCAGAGTGCCAGCACATAGCGAAGGTCTCACTAAATGGTGCTAACATTATGTTAGAAGGACATCATCTGACTTTACTTGAAAATCAAAAGAATACAGTGTACACAGTAGATACTCAATAAAGTTTTGTTGAATATGATTACATTTAGAAGATAATCTTTTTGGATGGATTCTCATTTCTCTTTAAAAAAATTGTTTTCTCCCAACTTACATAAATGATTGAAGAGTGTTATGAAAGTTAAGAACAGATAAGAATAAAGAAATAACAAAAATTCCCTAAATCCCAACAACCAGAGATAATCATCGAGAATAATTTGAACGAGGTTTGTAGATCTTTATGCATACACATATGAAAAAGTTTACCCGAACACATACACAAAATCCACATGTATGGATCTACATAGTTTATAACTTATTGTAATTTTATTTTTTGTTCTCAACAATGTATCATAGGCAGCTTCTTAAGGCAGAGAATACTGGCTTTCCTGTCTAAGAGTTGAACAGCATTCCTTTCAACAGGTATCCTGAGGTTTGGTCAATGAGGGAACTGAACACTAGGTGGCAGTGTTGAAATAAAAATTTTGGAAAAGAAATCCTGCATTAATCCAAGAACAAGAGATTCCTGGGGTCCTTTGTTCAGCTGAATTCTGTTTTTGACACTCTGCACTTCATTTTAGCCAAAAGCCTGAGAAGTAATGCCACTGTAATAATTAATAATGGGTGAAAGAAATCCAATTTATCTCAGATTGCATTACTTTGAAGCCCCCATATTGTCTCAACTTGGGCTGTAAACATCAGCTTTCAAGATTTCCTTCCTTCCTTCCCTCCTTCCTTCCTTCCTTCCTCCCTTCCTTCCTTCCTTCCTTCCTTCCTTCCTTCCTTCCTTCCTTCCTTCTTCCCTCCCTCCCTCCCTCCCTCCCTCCTTCCTTCCTTCCTTCCTTCCTTCTCCCTTCCTTCCTTCCTCCCTCCCTCCCTCTGCCCTTTTTAAGGGCAGAGAAAGATTTATTACATGGCTTGGGATATGCCATGGGAAGAGGCAAAGTAAGCATTCAGCCCATCTTCAGCCATCTTAGGGTACAGACATGAGCTTTAAATTTAAATAGACCAAAAATTAGGGCAAGGGGTAAAAGGTATAGTGAAACAGTCCCAGTCACAGATGTGGCCTGGTTAGTCATCATCTCAGTCCTTATTATTATTTTTTTTTATTATTCATATATGCATACAAGGCTTGGGTCATTTCTCCCCCCTGCCCCCACCCCCTCCCTTACCACCCACTCTGCTCCCTCCCTCTCCCCCCACCCCCTCAATACCCAGCAGAAACTATTTTGCCCTTATCTCTAATTTTGTTGAAGAGGGAGTATAAGCAATAATAGGGAGGAACAAGGGTTTTTGCTAGTTGAGATAAGGATAGCTATACAGGGAGTTGACTCACATTAATTTCCTGTGCATGTGTGTTACCTTCTAGGTTAATTCTTTTTGATCTAACCTTTTCTCTAGTTCCTGGTCCCCTTTTCCTATTGGCCTCAGTTGCTTTTAAGGTATCTGCTTTAGTTTCTCTGCGTTAAGGGCAACAAATGCTAGCTAGTTTTTTAGGTGTCTTACCTATCCTCACCCCTCCCTTGTGTGCTCTCGCTTTTATCATGTGCTCAAAGTCAGTCCTTATTTTTGGAGGCATCTCACAGAAGTTATTATTTGTCCTCGGGAGGCTCTGATGTTCCCTTCCTTTGGGACAGTTTCCTCCATCCTTCTTTGTAAACAAGTTACTGATAAGCCCTGTCCTTCCTGGATTCCAAGGAATGGAATGGTTTAGACACAGACAGATGCAAAATTGAGGCAGGGATGCCAAGCTTTCCTCCTGCTTATAGTTAATATGTGAACTCAAGTAGGAACTGAGACCAAAAGATTTCTAAGATTGCATTCAGACTTATTATCTATCCATAAAACTGAAAATTTGACCTCATGGAAGGAGAAGCTTCTTGCTACCTCTTTCACACATTCTTTCCCATATGCTCTCATGTCAGGCATAGCATTTGGACTGATACTTTGATGCTTCCCCACCTGGAAAAATCATGCTTGATTCTGGCATTATGTCCATCACAGCAGAGGAAGTCTTGCTCCATGGCAGTTAGTGAGAGATGGCTCCCTGTGTGGGGTGGTAGTGGTGGTGATGTGTGCAGCACTCTGAGATTCTAAATCCCGGAGACCTTGATCCAAGTCTCTTGAGAGTGGATACTTCATACAGCAACTGTGTGTATAGAGAGCTAATCCATCTGGGCTTTCAAAACACTAGTCTTCCTTGGGTCAGATTAACTCACCTTGTTTTTTTCGGTATTTTCCACATCTGATCCCAGCATACACATACCAGATGCACAACTCAGCATTCATAGCGTACAATCTATTGGGGACAGTGCAAGATGCAAGTCTGAAATTTCACCCTAGCTACTAACTAGCCTTATGATCTTGGTTAAACACCACAGCTTGTGTATTTTTCCATCTCTGTTTTGTTAAATAAAAGTTAAGAAGAATACCTGGTCCCATTCTGGGTTATCACGTGTACATTGTACATGTGCTTTGGGCCTTCCCATCCCCACCCTTAAGATAAGAAAATAATACTAAGTAATTTGATAATTTTTGTTTTTAAAACCAGCCATCTTGGGGGGAAGCAGAACTTTATAATTTTTTCATGTTTATTTTATGATGTTTACCTTGCCATACACCATTTTCTCAAACCACTCCATGGTAGAGGCTTCTTCTTAAACACATAGTACCACCAAAATACTCTGTGACTCAAGCTGTGAGGGTATTTTCAGAGTCCAAGCTCAGTCATGGCACATTCATTGACCGTTACTCCATGAGTCTATTATAGCATTGAGTCACAGGCACAAAATTCATCCTATGGGAAGCAGCACAAGCGGAGGACAAGCAGCTCTGTTCACAGAGGCTCTATGAAAGGCCACAGGTGACACTGCTCTGGGATTTAGATGTTGACTGTCCTGGCTTTAGCTGGAGAAAATAGAGATGTCTGTCTGTAGCTCAAAGCCTGCATGTGAGAGATTAGGAGATGGTTCGAGAGAGGGCATTGCAAACATTTAAAGGCAATTAGCTCTCTTCCAGGTTCCGTGCAACCGACAAGAGTGTTACTAACTAGTGATCCAAGTGATATATTGTCAATCTGATAACATTTGACTAATGGGGCAAGCGCCTCCCCAACCTGTCTCTTATTTGTAACCTCCCTCCCTCCTTCCCTTCCTCCCTTCCTTCTTTCCTTCCTTCCTTTGTTTTGTGTTTTTGAGATGCGGCCTCACTATGTAGTCCAGCCTGGCTTCAAACTCTCTCTGTAGCCCACATTGGCCTAGAATTTGAGCTCCTCCTTCCTCAGCTTCCAGAGTGCTGGGATCACAGGAGTGCGCCTCTGTGCCTGGCTCTTCTGTATTTCTTAGATAAAAGGGAGAATACTATACACAGTTTTGCACCTTGTTTTTCTTTCAGTAATACATATCAGGATTATTCCATATCAAAATAAAAGGTCTTCCTCATTTTGCTTTATAGTTGTGTATTACCCTTCAGCATGGATTTATCATATTTAATCAAATGGTCCCTCAGTGTGGATATTTGTATTCTTTAGTCTTTTACCACCATGACTTTCCTTGCTCAGTACTACTTATTAACTTAGTAGAGTAAGGCTGGGTCAGCGCTCAAACAAGAAAAAAGGCACAAGAAATATAATGAGCCAAAAGAAAGAGATAAAACACAATCTGTTCAACATGCTAAAAATATTAGAACTAATAAAAAATATTTAGCAAAATTTCTGGATGCAAGATCAACATATAAAAAGCAACAATTAAAAAGAATCATCACTGTTCCTGTCTAGACTATTAACAGCAAGCTTGAAAATAATTTAGAAAAATAAGATTCTGTTGACAATAGCAATAATAATTGCATAATTGATAATTAAAATATGGTAGATAAATAAAATAGGAGCATTGAGGTAGACATTAATACAGGAATAGATACATCTTTTTTTCATTAAAATTTTTTTTTGGCAGCACTGGGGTTTGAACTCAGGGCCTCATACTTGCTTGGCAGGTGCTCTTGTCACTTGAACCACTCCACCAGCTCCAAGGAATAGATATATCTTAAAAGTGGTGTTGAAGTGGTAAGAAGAAAAAACAGATTGAAATTATGCTTAAAATCACAAACACAATTATGCAAGTTTTGTGAGGATTTATGCTTATGCGTAAAATACATCAATTAGTGAGAAATGAAGGGAAAACTAAGGAGACAAAGCCAGAGAGATGTTTTGCATGGGGTGATGATAATGTGTTAAGATTTAGGATTATGCTTAATGTAACTCCTCATCTAAGTTAGAACAAAACAAAACAAAGCCTCATAAACAGACGTCCTTGCAAATCCACAGAACAGGCTCATCTTACACTGGACAAGCGAAGGTTACATAAGTGGATCATTAGAAATCGTGTGGTATGCCGAGAAGCTGTAATGACAGCTTTTCCAAGCATGTCAGCACTTTGTTGAAATAAATTCAACAATTTGTTAAATCAAGGCCCCTATCCTTTCATTGAAATGGCAGATGTGGTACCCAAGACATCTTGCTTCCTTCTGAGACCTGATCATAAGAAACTTACCAAAATTTCCCCCATGGAATCTAGCAAAATATAATTTTCCATTTTCATGTGGTGAATGTCACTCCATAGAATTAAAGTGGGAAGACACCATCAGTGATGTTCAGTTCCAAAGTTTCATGGCTAGAATATTTCTGCCTGCTGAAATATTCAGCACAGACGCCACATCCTGTTGATGGAATACACCATGGCCTCTCTCACAGATGGTGTTTAGAAAGTGCATAGTCCTAAAAAGGGTTGAGTTTCAATTGGCTTAATCCATTTGACTCAAATAATGAGCTCTGGGAACTGTAGTCAAAACAAAGGTATCCAAGGGAACTGTGACTTTGACTCATACAATACTATTTTTAGAAAGAGTATATTAAATGGTCACCCTGTCCAGTTTCCTATCAGATGCTTGGCATGGCTTAGCAAGATCCAATTAATTAGTTATTTGATTATAATTGAATATCGTTGCCTGGAAAACTCATTATGCCAGCAAGAAGACCTTCTTCATACATTAATCTATTCATGAATTCAACAAATAATTGTTGAATACCAACTTTGTGTCAAGCAGTAGGCATAGAAGGTTGGACAAGACAGATAAACATCCTACTCTGTGAATCTAAGTTTCTGGTAAGAGAAGAGTTAGTAACAGACAAAGAAGAATATGTCTCCGAATGATAAGTGTTTGAGGAAAACAGAGTGATGTGGTGGAGAATGGTGGTGGGATGGAAGCATCTCTCTGAAGAGATAACATTAAACTAAGATCTGAAAGACAAGTAGGGGATAGTTTTAAGAAGTTTCCGGTGTGTGTGCGGGGAAGCATTCAGCTGAGGCACTGACTGGTATAGGCTCAAAGTATAGGATGAGAGAAGAAAGTGTGTTGGAGGAAGAGAAAGACCTTGATTTGAGGGATATGAGGCCACTGGTCATTTGGCTTTTCTCTTTTGTAAGTCACCTACTCATATTGTTTTCCTTTGAAAAAAAATGAATGTTCTTTCTTACATGTTTTTCAGATGACCCTGGTATACCATAGAAATTAATTCCTTGTTAGTTTTATACATTGTAAATATATGCTAATCTGTCACAGCCTACTGGTAACTGGTGTGTGTGCTTTGTTGAACAGAAATTCTTAACTTTGAGGCAATCAGATCTCTAAGCTTTTCTCCTTCTGGATTTTATCTTCTGGGTTTTGTTTAAGAAATTCCTTACTGAGTTAAATTTTACATACTTTTTCCTCTTACTTGCTTTTTGAATTTATCTTTTACATGTAATTATTCAATCCCTCTGGAGTTTACCTTTGTTTCTGGTATGAAGTGTGGAGGCAGTTCTGGGGAGGTTTGAACTCAGGGCTTTGCCCTTGTTAGGCAAGCACTCTATTGCTTGAGCCAGACTCCCCAGTCCTTTCTGCCTTGAGTTTATTTTTCAGGTAGAGTCTCCTGCTTTCGTCAGTGCTGGCCTCAGAGTATGGTTCTTCTACCTCTGCCTCCAATGTAGCTGATATTGCAGTCATGCACCGCCACACCTGGTATCTCATGAAACACTTTTCAACACCATGGTTCCCTCTAGTTTGATGACGCCACTTCTACTATAAACCAACCAAGATCTGGGTGCTGGGGATGATCCTTGCTACCGACATATTTGCTTATTTTAGAAGTCCTGAGTTCACACTTAGGTTTTCAATACCATTTCAACACCATAGAACACTTCCTTTCTTTCTTCTATTCCATAATTGTACCTTGTTTCTTCCACAGTGAGAACCTGGCTGCCCTAAACATACATTCCCTCATTTACTCAATTCTACAACAAATATAAAATAGGTTCAGAACTGTGACATCTATACCACTGTGCAAAACAAACCCATTAAAATTGTTTAGAATTTTTTTGCTATTCCCTCACTCTTACCTTGACTAGACAGAGGATGGAGAATTATGATCAAAGAATTGTGTTAAAAGTTACTTATGGCATGGTCTTCCAATAAAAGATATTTGAAGACTGAAAAAGATTAAAAAAAAGAAAGGAAAACAAGTCATTAGTTCAATCCCTCCATGCCCACCCCACTCTGTTCCTTCAGTGTGGTTATGCTATTCATTTAAAATACAGTTGGTCTCACTTGTTTCTGTTTGACTTGGTTTTAGATACCCCTCCCATTCTTGTTGATTTCACTTTATTATTTACATATGTAGAATATTAATATGCCTCCAAAAGTGAAAACTACACTCTGAGAGGCATCACTCTCTGTGACCAGTTTCATTGTTTTCTGGTCACCTTTCCTATATTTCTTTTTGCAAATAAGGAGAGAAAGAAATAAAAATTAAAGAGATTTTTTTGTCTTCCCTGTGGGTTTTTAGTGCACAAGGCAGCATGTTACATATATTCTTTAGCATTTTAGATTTTTCTATTTAATATATCATAGAAATCACACTTTCTCAACTTTCACTTGTCTTTTTCCACCCTCCCTCCCTCCCTCCTTTCTTTCCTTCCCTCTCTCCTCCTTTCCTTCTCACCTTCTCTCCCCTGATCCCCTCCCACTCAGTACCAGGAGGTCCAGGCCCCTTTTCTGTACAAAGCCTTGTGCTGAAGCTGAATTTAGATAGAGTTCCCAGAATATAAATAGATAGGAAACAAATCAGGGAATGCCTCTGGAATGAGGCTGTGAGAAAAGAAGCTTTCATCATTAAAAAAGGTCCCAGAGCTTCCTTTCCTGTAACAGCTGACCGTATATTTCTAGTCCCTTCCCAAAATTTGCTCAAATGAAAGGTGGCTCATCTCCAAGTTCTTCCAAGCCTTTGGGATTTCATAGGAGACCAGGGTGTCAGGGCTGGAAGGGATCTCAGGCCTGGTCTAACTACCTTTTCAACAGTCAGCAGATAAGGAAACTGGTGGGATTAAGCTGGGGTGGAAGGGGAAATACTTGAAACTTCTATGTGGCATGTCAGGCTTATTAAAAATTTTTTTTGTGGTATTGGGGTTTGAGCTCAGGGCTTTGTGCTTTCTAGATAGGGCCTCTATCACTTGAGGCAAACCTCCAGCTAAAAATGTTTAAAAAATTTTTTTAGTGCAGATGAATAAGAACTGAAATATTTTAAAGTATTTGATTCATATTTTTGAAATCTTTTTTTCTCTGGTCCTTTCTTTCTTTCTTTTTTTTTTTTTGGTGGCACTGGGGTTTGAACTTAGGGCCTCACGCTTGCTAGGCAGGCACTCTACCACTTGAGCCATGCCCCTACCCTTAAAAAATTTTTTAAGGAAAATAAAATTTTACAAAGTTGAAATCCTCATGTTTCCCTCTCTTATTTCTTCCTCTTCTTTCCTAGAGGTAACCAGTATCATGAATTTAGTACATGTTCCTTCCAGTTTTTTCCACTGTTGTTCCACATATGTGTTAATAAATATTATGTAATTATTTTAATTTATAATAATGGTAACATATTATACAACATTCCAAAAATTGCTTCTTTTGGTTTTGATGGCAAACAACATTTCAGCAAACCTCCTTGTTCATACCTCTGTACATATGTGTGAGTTTCATATATACATATGTATGTACACACAAATACATATATACAGTATATAAAAATTCATTGCTGGGTCATAGACTACTTCCCGCTCTATTAGATATTGTCTGGTTCCCTCCCAAAGTGGAGTTCTTTGTTTTCTCATTATCATCAGCTCTTCTAATATTGCACTTTAAATGTTTGTAAATCTGAGCTGGGTACCAGTGGCTCACGCCTGCAATCCTAACTACTCAGGAGGCAGCAATCAGGAGGATTGCCATTCAAAGCCAGCCTAGGCAAATAGTTCACAAGACCCTATTTTGAAAATACGCATCACAAAAAGGGCTGGTGGCATGGCTCAAGGGGTAGCCATTGAGTTCAAACCCTAGTACCACAAAAATAATATAAAATAAAATGTTTATAAATCTGGTTGGGGTTAAAGTTATTTTATTGTTTTACTATGTATCTTGATTAATGGTGAGCATTTTTTCATTTTTTTGGTATTAAGGTTTAATGTTTTTGTAAGTTGCTTGTTCACATCTGTGCCTATTTTTCTATTGGATTATTCTTCTTATTGTATGAGTTCCTTGAACTTTGGATATTATTTCTTTAATGGTTTTGATGCAAATTTACTATTATTCCTCAGTTTACAGCTAATCTTTCAATTGTTTATAGACTCATGTTTTTGCAGACATTTCATATTTTTACATAGTCCAAATTAACCTTTTTATTTGTAACAAGGCTGACCTACACCCTGACACCAAATGAAGGTGAGTCTGAGCAAATATATCATTCCAGTGTTCCCCCAAGCTATTGGCAAATGAGTTATTCAGTACGAGTGTTCTAAGTGGGTCAGACTGTGGATAATTAGCAGTGGTCAGTCCCTCTCAGGTGTCAGCATGCTCTTGCCTCTGGAGGAGTCATCTCTGCGGGCACAGCTCCTACTGGTGTGAGCTTGGTAGTGAGCTAGGGTGTGGCAGAATGAGCACTGTGAAACCCCTGAAGACCTGGCTTCCTTCTATGGCTAAGTCCATTTGAACCTCGGTTTACTGATCTGTAAACAAGAATGCTGTTGCTTTGCAAGGTGACAGATAAAAGCAGAGTATGATAAGAGCATTTTAGTTTAGTTCAATTATAGACTTCAGTGTTCATATTTGTAAAATAAGAGGGATAAATCCAGGTATTAAAGGCCCCTTTCAGCTCACCAATAGTTGGTGATTCTGTGACGGGGGGGGGGGGTAGAACAGATCTTCCAAATGTGATGGGATAGCAGTTGACCTCTAGGAATTACAGGGCTTTTGTTAAGGCTACTTGTTGGAGCAAGAAATAAATAATACAATCTGGTATCCTTCCTTTCCTCTCTTTATGGCTTCTCTCAATTTTCTCCTTCCTCTCTTTTCATTCTCTTCTTCCTTCGTTTCCTTCCTCCTTTTTTCCCTTTCCTTAGTTCTTCCATTCTCCAAATTTACTGTACTTCCTGGGGCACTCTTCCTTTCTTGGTTAACTTCTATCTTTTCTTGAGCTATTCCTTGGTTTTCTGGCAATAATTGTCTAGGAGGTATTTCCTGAACCCTCAAATTCTTCTTACTGAGTTGTAGGAATTCCTTGAAACAAACCTTTCTTGTTTATTCTCCTAGAGTACTCACAACCCCGTCATTGCACTCGTCACATATATTCTAGTTATCTGCAATTCTTAATAGAATATAAAGTTGGGTAGGGAAGGCTCAGGTCTTGTTCACTGCTGTATCCCCAGAGCCTATTCCAGTTCCTGGAACTTATCAGGTACTCAAATCTTGTTGAATGAATAAATACAAGACAGGCCCTGTGCTGGGCAGCATGGGTACAGAAATAAATAAGACACAGCCCTATTCCTTAAGGAATTAAGTCTTGTGGGGAGGAGAGACATGAAATCAAGTCATTGTAGTACTGTGTTATAAGAACAAGCAATAGGAATCTGCTCAAAGTCCAGGTATATGAAGGAAGAGTTTTCCAGGAATCTCTGCAAGAGATGGATGAACTGGACTGTGAAGGATGGACAGGAATGTGCCAATTTGAAGAAAATAGAGTGCATGCCAGACAGAGAAGCAGTATATTTATTCACTGATGGACTCAGAAAATACTTGTTGAGTTCCCCCTATGTGCCCAGGACTGTTGCAGGTGCTGCAAATAGTGTGTACAAAGGGAAACAGCCTTCCTAGACCCCTCTGATGCTGATCTGTGTCATTCAATGCCTCTGCAGTTCTTCTGAGAACATGGGTAGTTACTGCGTAGGAAGTTTTGTGGAGTAGTTAACATGCCTCTACTTGATCCAGGATCCTGGCTGCTTTAGTGCTGAGGAAGACGTGAGGGCTTGTGTTTCTCAGTGTTTTGATCTAAGGAACACAGCTGTTACACAAGAACGCCTTGGAAGTGAAATCCAACTGCCTCAAGGTATGGACTGGGCCTCACCATCTGTCTCAGCCACAGTTTGATGGAGGATTGTCTATGAATGAACTGTTCTTGCATGGGTCAAATATAAACACTGGCATCTATTAAGGGAAATAAAATAAAAAATATAAATGGAATAAAGGCTAGAGGAAGTCTTATACATCAGCACATATCATTACACAGAGCTTTTATGGAGAGAGTCAGTAGAAAGGAATACAGGGTTATTTGAAAGTGAAAGATAAATCATTCAAGGGGTCATTTTAGAGCAAAAGCATAATTTTCACTCGCAGCAACTTTTTGACTGATTCTCAGGGAGGGCTAGAAAGGAAGTGAACTTCAGAATTGTCTGATACGGTTCTACTTATTTACCTGAGTGAGTGAAACTGACATTTTAAACTATTTAAACCCTCTTCTCCAGAAGACTGGTTGAAGGGACTGGCATGAATTTTTTATAGTTAGAGAGAGATAGAAAGAGAGAGAGAAACAACAGCATTTCTTCATTCACTCTGATCTTTTCCCCTGCTAGCCACCTTCATCTTTTTGTTGATTCCTTTCATTTTTCTTATGTAACTACTTTGATTACATATTTAAAAATAAACCATTTGTATCACTCAGTGAATTTGTAGTTTTAGGCATTATATTGACTTCTCAGCATCGTGGAAAGAACTTCTCTTTACTACTTCCCCAATATCTAAATAGAGTTATATTTTAATTTTGTTTAGCTCATTATTCAATATTTACATTAGGAACATTGAACATATTTTTCATGGCTGAGCAATGTCATAAATCAGAATTTCTTTTTCCTTTCTGGTACAAATGTTAATTTTTCTATCTTTTTGTTTCCTTGCTTGCTTGCTTTTATCACTTATTCAATTCCAAACTCCACTGATGCTCAAAATCTCCTCTCAAGGTGTTCAGATGCAGCAGGTTCCTAGTGGTTGGCATTTTCCTAACAGCACCTCTCAGCCTTCTGACCTGCTCCAGTCTGCACTGGTTGCCCTTCATTCCAGCTCCACAGATGCTTATTCATATCACCTTGGGATCCCCCTGGCCTCTCTTGTTTCTTGAGTCCCACGTCTATTTCATGGCTAACCCATTTTGGTGGAGCAGCTTCTCTGGGGATGAATCCATGGGAGATGAATTGTTGAGAATGGTTTGCCATCACTGGCCTCGAACCATGATCTTCCTAATCTCAGCCTCCCAAGTAGCTAGGATTACAGGTGTGAGCCACAGGCACCAGGCTTGTTGCTAATTCTTATTTTAGCCACACATTGCTTCCTTCCACTGGCCCAAATGTGGATAGTGTAGATCAGGTTACTCCTAGTGTTCCTACTGCCAGTTTAGGACTCAGCTTTCTTAGCTTTGCTAAATCGGTTACACCTGTCCTGCTCTACAGCCTTCAACATTTTTTGTTGCTATCTCATTTTAGTTTTCCTTGTCCTCATGGCTTTATGCTTAAAAAAAATCGTATCTACTGTCATTTTAGTAGGGTTTTAGGAGGGCCTAAAATTTGCCATGTGTTCAATCTGTTATTATTATTATATTAACCCAGAAGCCCAGAAATCTTTTAAATGGGGGTAAAGAGAAATGATTCCTATTACTGGATCTGAAACATTAGTTGGAGTCCAGAAATTAGCGAGCACATAGCATAAGGGTTCAGATTTAGACTCTAGCATCAACCGTAAATTGAACTCTGTGTCTGTTTTTTGCAACATGTCATTGTCTGTTTTGTGGTTGATATAAAAAAAAACCCAACAACAACTTGACATTGGGTACTATATAAAGTGAAGAGTTTATCTGGCTCACAACTCTGGTGGCTGGAGGGTCCAAACAGCATGGAGCTGGCATCTGGTGAGGACTCTCTGGCTACATCACAACAAGGAGGAGGCAGGAACTTACGCAAGAGGTGAGTGGCATGCACAGAAGAGAGGTCACATGGCGAGTGGAGAAGCAAGAGACGGGAGAGGGGCCAGGATCACTCTTTTATAACAACCTGCTTTTGAAGGAACTGACCCACTCTTGAAAAATCTATCTTAACTCCACAAGACCAATGTTAATCCCTTCATGAGGGTGGGTCATGACCCAATCACCTCCCACTAGGCCCCACCTTTTAAGGGTCCCATCACTTTCAATAGTATTACAATGGGGACCAAGCCACCAACACATGAACCTTTCTTTAGGGTGCAAACCAAATCTAAGTCACAGCACTGGTCTATGACCTTTTGGCATTTACCCAACCTCTTCCAGCATGAGTTTTTTTTTTTTTTTTCATCTATACAATAGAGATAATATAGATAACTTATGACTTTAAAGTATTTGAAGATACACAATGTGCTTGTTACATTGTGTCAATTCTAGAATACAGTAAATGGCCAATAGGTTGAAGTCACTTGGGTTTCCATGAAAGGACAGTGAGCACAGAAAAATCACAATGAACAACTTCATCACACTCTGCATGCTATTGAACACCACTTTATTTTATTTTATTATTTTTCTTTTATTATTCATATGTGCATACAAGGCTTGGTTCGTTTCTCCCCCCTGCCCCCACCCCCTCCCTTACCACCCACTCCACCCCCTCCCTCTCCCCCCACCCCCTCAATACCCAGCAGAAACTATTTTGCCCTTATTTCTAATTTTGTTGTAGAGAGAGTATAAGCAATAACAGGAAGGGACAAGGGTTTTTGCTGGTTGAGATAAGGATAGTTATACAGGGAGTTGACTCACATTAATTTCCTGTGCGTGGGTGTCACCTTCTAGGTTAATTCTTTTTGATCTAACCTTTTCTCTAGTACCTGTTCCCTTTTCCTATTGGCCTCAGTTGCATTTAAGGTATCTGCTTTAGTTTCTCTGCGTTAAGGGCAACAAATGCTAGCTAATTTTTTAGGTGTCTTACCTATCCTCACCCCTCCCTTGTGTGCTCTCGCTTTTATCATGTGCTCATAGTCCAATCCCATTGTTGTGTTTGCCCTTGATCTAATGTCCACATATGAGGGAGAACATACGATTTTTGGTCTTTTGGGCCAGGCTAACCTCACTCAGAATGATGTTCTCCAATTCCATCCATTTACCAGTGAATGATAACATTTCGTTCTTCTTCATGGCTGCATAAAATTCCATTGTGAACACCACTTTATACTAGGCACTGAGTTTATAGTGAAGAGAACATACATAAGGTTAGCCTTTAAGGATTTTAGAATCTGGTGAGAGAGAAAATAATAAACAAGCACAAGTAATATGTAATTAAAATTTGTGGTAAGTGCTCTAAAGGAAAGAAACAGAATGCTTATGCAAGGGAATAACAAGGGAGAATTTGTTTGGATTAGTCTATGGGAAAAATCTCTTTTTTAGGGGGGGTATAAAGGGAGTTTAGTAAAAGTTAGGAAAGGAAAATACAAAGGGGAGCATGGGGGAGCCTAGGTGGAGTCTGCCGGCCGAGAGAACGTTTTTCTGCTCTTCAGGTGCTTGTAAAACCTATGATAACCTATGAGAATGGAAGAACCAGGTGATTCCCATCCAATAATCAATGAGTGCGGAGGAGAATGGGTGATTCCCAGCCAGGTGAGGGCTGTTCCTGAGCCAAGGCTTGGTTAATCTAAGATGTAATATTTTTTTCTTGGAATCCTGATCTTTCCCTAATTTAGCCTGCCTCAAATTCCCCCGAGAGACAATATACCAAGTATTCTTTCTTTGGGGTTGCTGAAGGGGGCAGTCCATCTTTAGTATCTACTTCGAGTTGACAAGGGGCTGCAGACCCTACCTACAAGGGGAAATTATCTCTCCTATTTCTTTCCCTTGGGACTCATTTGGACACAAGGTGTCTGAATTATTGTTTATTACAATTTGGATTGCTTATGGCGATCTCGTTCATTTGTAGAGATTGATAACCCTGTTGCCTCATGATTTGGGCCCTAAAGGCTTTCATTCTGGAAGAGATAAGTCTGGTTTAGAAGGCACGATCTGAACATGAACAATGACAGGAGCATCAGAAGGGGCCCTGCCAGGTGTAGCAGGAAGGATCGAGAATCTAACTTTTCATTTTGAAAAGTCACAGAGAGTCTTATGGTTACTTTGTCTATAGGTGTTTACAGCTGTAGCTATTTTTAACTCTTAGATGGTCCTGTATTTTGGACTGTCACTATAGTGGGCAGTTAAAGACTGACTATATTAGGGGCCAGGTGTACCAGGGAGCATGTGTCAGTCCAAGTAGAGGGTAAACATCAATGAGTCAGTTCTGTACAGAAAGAAGACTCAGTGTCCCTAGGCAGAAGTTAGACACCATTGAAAGTTACTTAAACAGAAGGCCTTGGCCAAAGACATGAGTTTGCCTTTTGCCAAAAGCTTGGAAGGCTTAAATATTAGAGCACCTAGGGAAGGGACCACTAAAATCTCTTAATGAGGAAGAATATTGCCCATGCCAAATCCAGACTGTCAAAGTGGATCAACAAAATGCACATGCTTTTTAACAATTCAAAGTAAATGAATATTAATCTGTAACAAAAAGGTCAAAGGGATTGGAGACATGACCTTGCTGCCTAGTAATTTAACTTGGTTTTCATTTCCTCATCTGCAAAAATAGAGGTTGGACAAAATAACCTTTCAACATAACTCAGCTACAGTGCTATAAATCTGTACAAGTTTATGATAGTAAGACTATGAACAACGTTAAAAATAAGGAGAAAAGACTTTTCCTTAAGTCCTCATTATATAGTTTTATTACTGTAGAAGTGAAACCTCCTTCCTAATCTACACTAATTCAGGTCTTTTCCTCTTGCATGTCTTTTTCCATTTGTTCAGAGTATAAAACATTATTCTCTCAGAAGTAAACACATAAACATGTAGAAGACTGGAAGATAAGTGACAAAATATTAATAATAGTTAACATTGCTATTTTCTTCTCAATTTTTCCTTCCTAACATTGCTCACATTTTATACATATTATTTTTATAATTAAAAAGTTAATTCTATTTAAACAAAATACTAGTTGTGATGAATAATAATGAAAACTCTGTCTCTGTCTTGTTCTTAAAGAGAGAAGAGAAAAATTAATTTGATTAAAAGTTTGTGTGTAGCTATCTCCAACTAGTAATTTTATTTTGCTGAAACCAAATAGCCTGCTAATTTATTTTGCTAGTTTTAAAAACTGTGACAGCAAGACCATGTTTCAATGTCTGATAGCCATGTAAAATATTCACAAAAGGAAGTGCTGGCCTTTGTCAGCAAGTTACTCTTTTCTGTAATGAGTGCAGGAGCAGGTTTCTTTGAGAAGAAAAAATTTTCTAACATCTTTCAACAATTAGTGGAATAGAGAATTTGTCAGTGTTGGAAGAGGGATGGTAAATCGCCATCCATATTTTTCTTGGTTTTATTTTAGTTTTCTTTCTATAAATTATAAGAAGGTAAGTAGGAGATGTTTATATCTATATTCCCACTGAATGATACATTTTGGATTCTACCATAATAAAATTATATTGAGGATATCTTAGTTTTTTGAGAAGTCTAGGTAGAGTTTTATCATGCCATGTCACTCATGAAACTTTAATAGACTGAAGCTGTCCCAGGAATGACAATGATTGGACCAATGTTTGGGCGAAGTGAAGTCATTACCAAGATTTGTGAATCCTAATCCATTCCAATCATAGCCTATAGGCTGAACATGTAACATATATTACTACTATATTAGCTAGCTTTCTCATTGCTGTGGCTACGTGACTATTTAATAATTAAGTATACCTTTTCCCCAGTCCCCAAATTCTTTCTGTGTTTAGACCTAAAGTTCATGTCTATATACCACAGATGGGCTGTAGTGTTTATTTTTCCTCTTCTCACAGCATGTTTATGACACATAATAAACCTTCTTTCTCTGTCCATTATTATTACTTATCTCTTTATTTGGCATATTGGGGTGAGTGGCTAGATCTGACGTGAAACCCCTGGAATTGGGGTTGTGTCCTAAAATTCCAGTTTCAAACTATTACATGTTTTTGTCAGAATGTATTTTTTCAATAAATATTTTCTGCAAGGTTAGAATCACTTAGTACAATGAGTGCTTGACTTGGAATCTGTATTTCTTCCTCTCTCTCTCTTTTTTTTTTTGTGGTACTGAGGTTTGAACTCAGAGCTTCATGCTTGAAGTGCAGGCACTTTACCATTTGAGCTATGCTTCCAGTCCTGGAATCTGTATTTTTGAAAGACCACAAGTACTGCTTTCCTATATGAAAGGTAAGATTCCATTCTGGGTTGACCGTTTGGCTAGCTGTGCAGTTCATTTGTTTTTCCTCATTTGAAAAATGGATATAATATAAACTACACTTATCCCTACATAAATTTCGTGAGCTTAAGTGCTTTGAGGAAGCCACCCACTTTGAAATATTAGGTGTTACTGTGATGAAGCTCTTACCACAATTGTTCATATAGTGATATGAAGCATAACAAAAGATTTGAAACAATTCTTCTACCCTCCAACCTCAAGGTCAGAGAATCAAGTTCAATATTCCTAATGACTTATAATCTGTTATTTACTTTAATAATAACTTATTTAAAAAAATAGAAATGGAAGGAGTCATGTCAAAAGGAAGATTAGAAGCCATCTTCAAAGTGACACTGGCCTAAAAAGGAACAAATCTGAGTAGCAGAAAGAATTAATCATTGATTATTGATCAATGAAAATCAAAATAGAAAACTCTTCTAACTCATGAAGATATTAAGAAGATTCATTGGAGGTTGATAGGGTATCAGTTATAACCTATGAAAACTGAAACCTAAAAGGATTTCTGCCTTCCTGTGTGACTGTATTTTTGGATGATCAAAAAAAACTGATGAAGTGCTTTATGGAAGAATTTTAGTGAATAAATATAGATATATTTTATCTATAAACAAAATTACAAGTTTGTAGTCCCTACTAAATAATAACTCAGTATAACAGTTTTTAAAGGCTACTAAAGTCATTTGAATTTACTGATTAGTCTTAGAAACATGATAGTTTGGAAAACCAGACATTTGTCTGATTCAATGGTCAAATTGTAACAAGAAACAAAGCATAAAACAAAGAAAATATCTAGTTTACAAAAATCATTTCAGAGAAGTAAGAGGGAAATCCACCTACCAGGATATAGTTTGGAAATAGTTTGGATGCTGGATTTCAGAGGAACTTGGAATACACCAAATTCATAGCAGTGTTATATCTGGGCAGGTGAGAAGGAGCACAGAGCTTGGTGTGGTGGTTCAGTGGGATTCCAGCTTTAACATGTTAATTCTTTTATTAAAAGACATGGAACAATATGGCAAAACATTAAGAACTGTTAATTTTGTATGGTAGGAACATTTTAATTAGTTTTTTACTTTTCTAAATTAAAAAAATTCCTGAAAAAAAAATCCACAAATTACATTGTTTGCTGCTTAACTTCAACAGCAGAGAAAGTCAACCCTTCAAAGTATGTTCTGTGCCAAGTGAATAACAGCTGTCAGCCCTGCTTGGTGTTAGGAAGCCTAGAATATACTATTCTTAGATCAAGAAATCCTGAGTAGTTCAAGTTACTATGGCTCTTGTAAACATCTCCATATTTTCTGAACTTAAACTGATGAAATACTAGAAAATTTTATTTTTAAAACCATTCGCCATGACTCCCCAGAGTTGAGCAGTTATTAGTTAATCAACCATTTTACATTATGCAATGAACTTTTATGGAGTGCTCGCTCCCTACTGTGTACTCAGAGTGTGTACTCTCACCCTGAGTCTACAGGGTAAGAGATATGATTCCTACTCATAGGGAAGTAGACAGAAGAAGGTTAGTGCTGACTACTTGGTGAAGTCAATGGTATGTAAGGTAGGGCTACATAGATCACAGAGGTCTATCTTTCCTAGCTTTACCGGTCAGGGAATGTGATACTTGGATTAAATATATTTGTTAATCATCATAAAAGCAGGGGAACTATTAGGGGAGATGGAGGATGTTGTAATCAAAGAGAACAGCAAATGCAAACATGGAGACAAATCTCAGGAGCTTGTTTGGAATTGCTTGGGAGAGGGCAGCGAATTTATTTATTTTTTTGATGGGACTGAGGTTTGAACTCAGGACTTCATGCTTGCAAAGCAGGTGCTCTATCACTTGAGCCACACCTCCAGTTCATTTTTCTCTGGTTATTTTGGAGATTGGGGTCTCGAGAACCATTTGCCTGGGCTGGCCTTGAATTATGATTCTCCCCCATCTCAGCCTCCCAAATAGTTAGGATTACAGACGTAAGGGGACAGTGAATTTAGAAGCTAGATCATTGTATGCTCTTGTCTCAGAAGTTCTAAACTTACTCTAGGAGTTACAGCAAACCACTGAAATAAGAGACAGTGCGTTTTGTATCTGGAGGGCCCAGGGGCCAGTTTCTACTTGGAGCCTAGTTGAAAGTTCATGGGTAGAAAACGTGTCATGCTGTACAGTTGTGCACATCACCGTTGTGGTGGGGCCTCTAGTCTGTGGTGTGTCCCAGATTTCTCAGCGCCTGTCTCGCAGCCAGTGGAGCAGGCCTGAGAAGCTGATTTGCTCTGAGCACTTAGGCACCTTCTGAGAGAGATTTCATCCTAAGAGAAGGAAAGTAATGTCTGTCATTTCTATGTATCCCTGGCTGAACTTCCTTATGAGCCCATGTCTGGACAGACATACATGAGAACAAGGTAGTATTCTTTAGTTCTTTTGATGGTCAAGTGTCAGTTTGACTGGGTTGAGGGATACCCAGATAGCTGGTAAAACATTTCTGGGTGTGTCTGTGAGGGTGTTTCTGGAAGAGATTAGCCATTGCACAGGTGTGAGTGGGCATTGTCCAATCCATTGGCCGTCTGAATAGAATAAAAAGATGGGTAAAGGGAACAGTTTTCTCTTCTGAGACACCTGTTTTCTTCTGTCTTTGGACATCCTAGTTCTTAGGTCTTTGGACTCTGGAACTTACACCATTGACTTCCCTTCTCAGGCCTTTAGACGAAAACTGAAGTACACCACCGTCTTTCCTGGTTCTCCAGCTTGCAAATGGAATATTTGAAATGTCTTGGCCTCCATACTCATGTGAGCTAATTCTCAGTCCCTTCTTCTACATCTGTGCATACCCCATTGGCTTTGTTTCAGAGTTCATTGGAGCACTCTGATTAATGCAACACTTCTCAACAGACTGCAAGACGTGGAAAGAGGCACTTTCCCTCTCCCGCCCCACAATTTGTGCCAGAAGTAAGAGTAACTTTGATACCTCCAATAGTGAAGAGCTGTGGGACCCTGCATAGGTGGTGCCAGAGGAAGGACACATTGTAGGCATGGACAGTACCCAAGGCAAGGGGCAGTAGAGCAGAACATCATGTCTATGGGAGTGAGACAGAGGTACTTCTTGCCTTATGGTGGAGAGGAAGGGAAGGGGATATCTATCTATCTATCTATCTATCTATCTATCTATCTATCTATCTCACATTAAATTATAATAGGTAGCTTGAGAGGTGTGTGTGTGTATATGTCTGTCCATGTTTTTTTGTTCTACACTGGCAAATGGTGACAAGATCCAGTGAACTGCAAACTAGAGTAGGGCTGAACCCCCTCTCTCAGGTAAACTGCCCAAATTCTCAGAATACTAGCCCCTAGCAACTTCACGTTCACTTTTACTGTAAGATGGGTTAGGTTACTCCCCAGCCTGTGATTAAGTGACCAGTTGCCCTCTGAGATGGCACATCCCTAATCCAAAAGGAAAACCGGCCTGTAGCTAGCATCCATTGAAGTGTCTGCCATAGAGCTGTAACCAGGCACTTCAGTTTTTCTTATTGCTTTTGCAGAGGGCAGAGATAGATGTTCATGATTTTGTTCTCTCTGCTTTAATAGTCAAAGGCTAAAGCCAAATGAACTCTTTCGCAGAGAACAAGCAATTTTGTTTGATCCTTATTATTCTTGCCGAAACTGCAATTGTGTTATCCTGACTGACAGATTCTCAAAAGGAATTCAGTGAAAACACCGTTGATCAACTCCACTAAGGAACAGCATGTTTCGAGTGGGCGTGTTTGACTAGAGTCTCTGTGAACCGTTCAGTAACAGTACATCAAAAGACTGCTGAATTCTTATTTCCCATCAGAAAAATAATAAAGTCGATCTGAAATCTGGGAGTGTTTTTGAGGGCAGATGGTATTAGTTTAGTAGTAAACACATTTTTGGCTGCTTATTTTCCTCCCATCAGTAGCTATGTTTAATGTGCTGAGCATTTGTTGCATAATCTTATTATAGAGCAGAAATGTACTTGTTCCAGAGAAATCAAATTTAATTGGTTCCAAGTCAAATGATGTTAACAGGTGTCACCTCCCCATTCCAGAACTTAAAATGGGTTATTATAAATAGGACTAACACATAGTTTTCTGGCTCTTAGTCTCACTTCTTATGCAAGATTGCAACCCCTATAATTCCCTTCCTGATTATTTCTAGCAACTGCAGGGGCAAAGATTGTCAGTTGCCATGTAGCGTCTGCCATTTTTCTTGCTCTTTAGCTTTGGCTCTTAGTTGCTGTCTGCTCTTGAGCTTGTGTTGCTTAAGATGATCTGCCAGTAAGTATTGCAGCTTCTGCCAGCCCCTGTGACATTTCAGCTAGAGGACATTACAGAGCTGGTTCCATGGATATGATGAGGCATACAGGGAGAATGACTCTCCAATTCAGTGACACACACTGTTGAGGTTAATTGTTAAAGAAAAGGGTTCTGAAGTTTGACATAGCCCTCTCTCCTCCCAGCACCCAGCTGTTGGGAAGTAGAAAGAGTAGTACAATGACAGCACGGTGGCTGTGAGAAGGCACCTCTCAGATCTGATGGCACTGTAATTGAGGCTGGTGCAGCTGGTGTGCTCTGAGATCATGATCACGTTTGCACAGGAGCCAGGCTTTGCTGTTCCTGGTCAATGACCTAGCACAGGAGGAGCACTAAGGTTGACTCATCCCTCTAAGACATGGAGCACCTCTGACAGAGGACTTTGGCTTGAGATTTCATGCCAGGCTGGTCCAACTTTCCTCAGAGCTGCAATGCAATCTAACATGCTCCCACCCAACCTTCCTTCCTTTCCCCATCTCCCGTGGGGCCAAATCTGCACTGCTCTTTGATGACTGTTTTCCCTGCATGCGCTCTGCATATTTCCTCTCGGAGTCATATCCCCTTTCTATTTTCCCTTGTCACATTTATTTCTGTCTCAGCATCTACTTCTCACAGGACTGTTAAGGGAGCCCCCATAATGAGAATCTGAGTTTGGTTTTTGGTAACAGGAGCTGAACTAGCGGAATTTCTCTGATGGGCTATGGAATTGTCCTTTAGTCTTTACGCTGTGAAACTGCATATATCTTCTTGATTCACTTCCTCTCAGAGAAGTTTTCTCTTCCAGGAGTCTGCTAGGTCCTTTCATGAGTAGATTTGACATTGACCTCACCTTCTCAAACCCCGATTTTCCAGGCATGCTCAGGCATGTCTAGGTCTCAGCAGGGATGCGATGTGATAGAGCCTCTATCAAGGGGTGATAGACCCCTTGCTGTACATTTTAGTGTCTATTTTGCTTCTTCACTGATTCAATGCACAACTACAGAAACAAAAGAAATACATGGAATTGTCCCTTCCTTTCAAGTGAAAATTCAGTTAGTGAAACAAAAGACACACATGTGCCATGAGTGGGTAATAATACAGATAGTTTAATTTTCGTTGTATAATGAAAAGCTAAATTGGATAGATTCCATTTTTCAATGCTATGGGTTATAGCAAAAGTTTCCAAAATGGGAAAAAAATATTTTGATGTGTAAAAAGCAACAAAAAACCTTAATTGCTCTTTTTCTTTACCTCACGTTTAAGTGTTTACTTTGGTGGACTGTAAAGTACACACAATAAATCAGTATAGTAACACACACATATATACACACATGTATTTTCTGTTGGTGATCATGGTGAAATTTTTTATTAATAAAGTGTGCAATGAAAAGGGGTATGACTCCAGGCTAGAGGGTATGTTCATCACTTACAGAATGCACTCTTGTGGAGTGGCTAGGAGCCCAGGACTGCATTCAAAGCTGTGGCTATTAATCTCAGCTCTGCCATTTCCTAAGTCTTTGAACTTGGTCAGGCACAGTCTCTCTGGGTCTGAGTTTTCTCCTCTGTGAAATAGGACTGCTGTACCTACCTCACAGGGTTGTTTTAGGATTAGATGCAGTTATGTATATTTGGTAACTGCTAGCTGATGTTGTGTGGTTATTATCATTTGTGGCTATTTTAGTTCTGAGTAACTTTTTCTCATTCTTGAGGCTCCAGTCTTCTGGTTGGTTGCCCATGAGTGTTTCATTTTAGCATCTCTTTTTACTCTTTTTAGGCAGTTTCTCTGCTTTCTTAGCATTTCAGTCCTACAGTTCTATAGTCTTTCTGATGTCACTCTGATACCATTTCTTCTACACTCTTTTATCCTGATTGTGCACTTCTCTTTTTTAATTTTTTAAAATTTTATTATACTGACAATTTATAGTTGTATGTATCTAAAGGGTACAAAATAATGTATGACTTATGAATATAACATATTAACATATCCATTACTGAAATACTTATTTTTTTGTTAGGAACAATTGAAACATACTCTCTTCATAATTTTGAAATGTATAACACACTATTATTACTATATTCACTATGCCATGAAATAGCTCTCAAATCACAGCAACAACAGCATTTATTCCTCCTGTATCCTTTTACCATCATCTTCCTGTCTCCTCTACCCTGAAGCCTCTGTAGTCACCATCCTACTCTCTGTTTCTATGAGTTCAGTTGTTTTGGATGCCACATAGGAGTGAGAACACACAGTACTTGTCTTTCAGTGCCTGGATTATTTGACCTAGCAGAATGTCCTCCAGTTCCATCCATGTTGTCACAAGTGACAGGATTTCCTTTTTCTTCTTTTTTTAAGGCAAATAGTATTCCATTGTGTATATGTACCATATTTTCTTTATCCACTCATCTGTTGGACACTTGGATTGGTTCTATAACTTGGCTATTATGAGTGGTGTACACTTTCCTGGACTGCCTTCTTTTAGAGGCAGTGTGTCATTATGATGTCTGTTGTTTGTCATGATGATTTCTCATATGCCTAGAATAATGTTTTGTATGGAATAGTGTTCCCTTGATACATTTTAACATTCTCATGGAGTTATGGTAGAGGTAGTGACTTTGGCCTTTTACAGTACACTCTGCTCTGTAGTGGCAAGAGAGGAAAAAGTCAGGGAAGCCATATTTGCTACAACTTCCATACGCAACCATCTCTTATGCTTGTTTTATAGGATTTTTACGCTAAGTGACATTCGTTCTATTCTCCCCTGGTCATAAATGAAAAGAGAAGTTTTGCATTAGTGCTAGAGAAAGGAGTTCCTTGACATTTATCTACTTATTTTAATTATTGTGAAAGAAATAGAAAAGAGCCAGCATGGTTTAACTTATAGGCCAGGCGGGCTCTGGGCTCGGTTTTATACAAGTTGGTATAGCATCCAGTCTCAGCAGTGGAGGGAACAATGATTTGAGTTTAATGCTACAGTTAGACTCTGATTGCATGCAAATCTTAAGAGCTTAGAATTCCCATGCTAGAGTTAGGGAAACTAATACCCAGGAAGGGTAATTTTCTTAGTGTTACTTAGTAAGTAGAAGTTTCAGAATATGGACACAGGTTTTTGTCACTCCAGGTGCCAGTGCTTTCCACTTTACTACAGTCCTTTACAATGGCAGTTTCCCCCAAGCAGCTTAGACAGAGTGTTTGCATTGGCACTTTTGTGCAGACCCTACCAGGGTCACTCAAACCTCTTCATGACCTTTTCTTGGGCTTCCATGTGCCCAGAGGGGCAGGGCTCACCCAGTATTGTGGCAACAGATACACGGAGAGAGCTTTAAAAAATCGGGTTTCCTTTTTCTCTGGGCTTGTCCTCATGCACTTGTGCCAGGGAGAGAAATAGCAGAAAGCTGCTTCCTGCTCAGCAGCTCCAGGACCAGCTGGATGTAAAGATATGAAGGCAAGAAAGGAACCATGCTGATGGTGCTCATGTGCAATGTGCAAAGAGCTTATCACCTTTCACTCGGGCAGTGGTGAATTTTCCAATTGTGCCATAGTCTTGTAGAATTTAGGGGTTGATATAGGTCCTCATATTTTAGTTCTCGAAGTAAAAAACAAAGGTGGATGGAAGTGGGGAATAATTAAGCTAGTTTAGCAACTAATTAGGGACAAGAGACCAGTGGGGTGTATACGTATACATACACATCATATATATATATATATATGTATGTATATATTGTGTGTGTGTGTGTGTGTGTATATATATATATATATATATTGAGATTTGAACTCAGGGCTTCATGCTTGAAAGCAGGAAGGCAGTCTACCACTTGAGGCACACCTCTAGTCCATTTTCCTCTGGTTATTTTGGAGATGGGGGTCTCATGAACTATTTGCCTAAGGTGGTTGTGAACCATAATCCTACCAATCTCATTTTCCCAAGTAACTTGAAGATACTGGCATCCAGCTCAAAGGGTATATATATTTTACATCTGAAAAATGAATATGGTGGTGGATGATAAATGCCAATTACAGCTTCAGTGCCTCTGTCAATGTAAAATACCATTTTCTTCACATTTTTGGTCCTTGGCTAAGTTGTAGATTAGTAGTCATAGATTATTTAGTGTGTCATCCTGCTGATGGACAGAAACAGGCCTTGAAAGAAAGTTGATATGGAAGGAATGCTGCTAAGTCATGGGAACTGCTCACAGTGGGGGAAGTTTCACCATCATGAAATAAGGTTCATGGGTGAGGGATGAATTTGACTTGGTACTGAGGTTTGAAGCTTTGTTATAATGACAGGTTAAAATGTTCATCTTTTAAAAATGGATCTGCGTATCCTCATAGGTAAACTCCCCTTTGAATAGTTCTCAGGTGATTTGGAGTGACTTTCATATTTTTCTGGAGAGAGTTAGGTCAAACTAGTGACAAGCTAAATTCTTACTGTAATCTTTCTCTTCCAGACATCACAGAAGAAACGATATGTAAAAAATTCTGAAGCCTGCTCACTCACTGTAATCCCTGGGACAATAATAGATACACTTAAGTGAGACAACTGGATGGACAAACTGAGCTGTCATCAAATCAGTAAAAAAAAAAAAAAAGTAGGATTTTTCTTGCAAATTACATTAAAATTGGTACTGTCAATTCAATTAAATTGACAAGTATTGGCCACCTATTTTGATGACATGTTAACACCTCCCACTGTCTTACATTTTAAATATTGTAAAGCTAATTAATATTTCTACATGTACAAACTCAATGCCTTTCCTGTAAATCCCAAACCACACATGGTGTAGTATGAATAATTTGATTCTAAATGAATCAAAAAGGGAAAGTTTTTTTTTTCTGGTATCAAATTCCTTTATCAAAAATGTCTTGGGAATTTGAGATTTTTTCTACATAAATAAAGGTTTACCTATTCTTGGGTTGGTGAGATTAGTAGGAATTTAGCATTTTTATACATTTGTATATTTTCAAATATGCTACAATAAAATATGTTGTATTTTAATTGGACAAAAAATAATCTTGAGTGGTTAAAAAGTGACTAGGAAAACATTCCCAGTATTTCAAACAATGTGGTAAGGGCTTGGAGGCAGAAGAGAAATCTGACTACAGTCAGAGAGTTTGCCAGATGGTAACAAGTAACTGCCAATGTTCGATTGTGCTATAATTAATATAGACGATCTGTCACTTCAGCAAGCTATCTTTTTACCAGACAAGTGGTGACAGAATGTTGTATTAAGATTACCCGCCTTGGCTTCTGTTGAAATGAAAGAATGGAAAGTCCTTCTTTTAGTAGTGCCTCTGGGGTATGTGGAATGGTGGGAAAGGTTTGACTATGCACACAACTATACAGAGAATTTTGTTGGTTTATGCTTTCTGGAGTGCATTATTTTGATTGGCCCTAATTGGGAATTCAAAGGGAAAATTTATTCTAGTATCAATAGAGAAAGGATTTGCTGAGCATCACCATTACTAGGGTCATGTTAATTAAATACTTCAGAGGCTCCCTTTACCTTCAAACATCTTATTTGCTCATTCCAAACACATCTTAGTCTGGTTTTAGCCAGTGGTTATATTTGAAAATCACATAATTTTATTCCTTTCAGATATATTTAAGATATCTTGATATGGCCTATAACTCATATATTCATTAATTTTGACCAGTTCTCCAAACTCTAATCCAGATGAGTTTATTGCTTATAGCTTTGAGCTCATTGCTATGTTAGTTTACCAACAGGGACATACAAGCCATGGGTTCCTCAGCTGTTTCAGAAGAACCTGCAGATGAATGTGTAAACTTGCAACACACAGCTCCTCTGGAAAGTTATGTGTAGCAGGTGATTGGGGGCGGGGCGGGAATGTTCACTGCTTAGACTAAAGTCAGTTTTGAAGGAGTGCCTATGGAATTCGGAATGTGGGGTGTGTGGGTGTATATACATGTGGATTCAAGGCAGAGAAGTCTTCCCATTTCAAATAGCTAAAGATATGGGTGGTAAAAATGAAGTCACATCTTTACACCTTCACATGTCGAGTAGGGAGAGCAGCCAAATGCAGTATTGATTTGTAAAATTAGTCTATCACTCTGGGTTTGTGATGTCTTAAAGACATGTTAGAGATATTCATAAGGATGTAAAGAATAAATTTAGAATCCATATCAATTGTACTGAAAGCCAACTAGAAACAGAAGGTTTTTAAGTCCCTGTGGTGTTCAGACAAATTGGCAGCCAAAGGAACAAAGCCTTAATCACCACATTTCCATGTCCTCCTGAACACAAATAGGCTCAAACCTTCAGAGATTGTTCCTTTGAGATGTTTCATCAGTGACATCACAGTGATTGCCACCTCCCTCAGACTACTTTAGGTCCTGCTCAGAGTCCAGGAGTCCAGGCAGCCTGGAAGACAGGAGGAGTTGGAGCCTGAGTTAGAGAGAACGAGGAGAAAGACAGGGTATGTCCTTGACCCTCTTCAGGTAACAGCAAGATTTTATATTCTGCATAACATGTGTGTGTGTGTGTGAGTACACAGGTTGCAAATGAGAAAGACAGAGGATTGCTTGCATTTCTTTATGAAGTAGATAATGATCTTTATATGTGGTATTTCTTAAGATGTAAAGTGAATATTGATTCCTGTTTTTCTTTGGTATGCATTTCCTTCCTATTTTTACATTTTTTTCATATCCTAGACAGTCTATTTTCTATCTTCTCAAAGTCTCTAAGCCAAGAAAGCCAATTATTTTGTAGCTTTTTGTCTTTCAGTTTATCCATATGGTAGTCACTTTGATCATATGGCATGAACTTGACTCTAGCAAAGGCTTAAAATGGAGCCAAAACTGTTTTGTGGGTTAACAGCAGAAAAATGGAGCATTGCTGATCTGAATTTCTACCTAACTTTGGTTCATTCTTCCTAAAGGGTGTAAAAACAAAGTCTGCACCTTACAGTTTTCATAGGTTATATGCGTAGGTTGAATGGGGTTCATTGGAAATTCTCACCTAAATTGTTTATATCTTATTCATTTGAAATACATAATACAACAAATATTTAAGGTCACTATTAAAGTGCAAGAAACATTAAGAGATCAGTAATAGGAAAGAAGTGTGATGGGGGTAGCCTGTCGGTTCAGAGAAGACTGAAAAGATGTAGAGTGCATAAAATATGAAGTTTAAACAATAATTATAAGGAAATATATGTATAATTATCTTTTTATCATTTGTGAGATCCATCCATCTTGTGGTGTGTAGAGATAGTGGTTCATAGATTTTCTTTGCTCTATAGCATTTAAATGTACACACACACCACAATTCAGCATCCTTTCTACTATTGATGAATGTTAGTTCTGATTACACTTTGGGGTTCTTATGCAAATGTGGCTGTGAACACCCTTGTATAGGAATAGGATCAACTGTACTCAAGCATCTAAAGTAGAAGTGAAAATACTAGAGATTAGGGAAAGGTATTTTCTTCCTTAATCTAAAACAATGCCAAGTTGTTTTCCAAGTGGTTAAAAATTCACACTTTGTCTAGCTAGAGCAGTTAATTGCAGTTAAAACCATTCTTATAATATTCCTATGAGGGAACGACCACAATTCTGGTAACTGGTTCTAGTCTTTCACTTTTAGCTCTGCCTCTAACTTCTTAAGTGTCATTACACAAACAACATAACCTCTCTCTAAAAGTCAGTTTCTCACTTGTAATTTTGGGAAAGACAAAAACCACAGTAAGCTTTGCCTGAGTTGTGAAGGCAACATGAACAAAGCTTGAAGCGGTTTCCACCAGCACTTCCCTGGCTTTCCAATAATATTCCTGTTAGATGATGATCCATGATTGCTTTTGTTTAACAACTTAATCTAATAAACAGATTTAGTGGGGCAGTTAATTTGCTCATCCTGAACTGAGTTGTTTTGATCATTACAGGCTTTCATTTTTTTTCTGCATATTTCTGCATTTCTTGAGAATTTACTCAAGAAGTGAGCATTTGGATCAGGGTATGATTTCATTAATGAGTTCATAGGAAGAGTCTGACTTTGATCCTCATTCCTTTGCCTCCAGGCTCCTTGGTATAATTCATTCCCTTCTTCTCCTGTGTGCATTTTTGCATATTCTCTCTTCTTCTTTTACCTATTAATTTTCTTCTATTTACTTTCCCCTCCAAGCAGACCTTTGGAAAGATTTTCACTGGCAATTAACTATTTCCTCATGTTGAGGACCAAAAGAGGATTAAGAATTAAAAGGGAAATGAAACATAAATCCATCATTATTGACCATGTTTTGAACAAAGATTCAACAATCTACTGGTTGGTACCACTTGGATGGAACTTGAATGTTATACTAACAATTACATAATAACAACAGATTATTTATCTAGAATTTAAATAATTAATAATTCAGTCCGTAGATGGTTACAATAAATGCAGTGATTAACAGTTAATAGTCCCGTCAGACTAGGTGGCTAAAAATATCATTCAGACCAAAACCTTGCTGCCACCAAACTCTCACCCTTAGCAAACAAAAAACCCACCCTCCTCACCTCAGCTTTTTCATTCAATAGTTGAATTTTATCCTACATATCTAAAATATAAGTCTCTACTTAAAACTATCAAAAATATAGTCTTTAATGTTATTTAGAGTATACAAACAAAGCACTAGTTATACTATAGCACTGAAGGTAAAAAGTTGATTGACTTCATTGCATATGTTCTTGAAATATGATTGCTTGTATGTACAACGTGTACACACTCTGAAGATAGCATCCCTGCTCTTTGAAATGTTTACAATCTAGGCACATCCTGGGCTTGACTAAAAATAGCTGGCACAGCCCTTGTTGAAATAGAAACACCCATGAGGTTAACACTTGCTCTTTGTACTGAGTACCTGTTATGCGAGGGACTTTTGGTTGACCCCTGTAGGCTCTGTGCCCAACGCAGCCTTGTGAGAAGCTGTGCAGCTGTTGGAACTACTTTGTACTTTTATCAGAGTTGGATGAAGATCTTTAAGAGCCTGAAATCTGAAGGATTATGCTATCCTACTCCTAAGTGCAATTCAAAGCAAGAACAACACTAAGTTATAACATTTTTCTCTTTTGGTGCCCTTACTGATACTCTAAGTTAGCAAATGAACATATGCCTATAGACAGAAGTTAGAGAGAGAAAAATGCTGTGTTTTATATTTCATCAAAAGCATCAAGACAATCATCACAGGAAAAAAAATTAGGATTAAAAAATGTTGGTCTTTATCAGGCAGAGAAGCCGGGCCCTCTGTATTAATCCAAATTCTTCAGAGAAATACAACCAATACAGTGTGTGTGTGTGTAATTGGCTCCTGTGATTGTGGAGGTTGATAAATTCAAAGTCTCCAGGGTAAACTGGCAGACCATAGACCCAATGAAGAGGGGAAGATCTAGTGCAAAGACAGGTGTTTGAGGCCAGATGTTGGACACCAAGGTATTAGCAAGATTGGTTTCTTCTGAGGCCTGTCTCCTTGGCCAAGAATGGCCATCATTTCCCTGTGTTTTCACATTAGGAAATGTGACCATGTCCTAATCCCCTCTTCTTATAAGGACACCATTCATATTGGATTAAGGCCTACCTTACAGACCTTATTTATTTATTTATTAGTGTTGGGGTTGAACTCAGGACTTTGTGATTGCTAGGCAAGTGTTCTACCACTTGAGCCACACCTCCAGCCCTTTTTACTTTATTTTTTTCAAATAGGGTCTCATTCTTCTTGCCAGGGGCTAGCCTCAAACTGAGATCCTCTTGGTTACCACCTCCTGAGTAACTGGGATTCCAGGTGTGGCCAGTGTATCCTTAATTGCCTCTTGATAGACCCTATGTCCAAACACAGTCACCTTCTTAGCTACTGGGGATTAAGGCTTCAACATCTGAATTTGGAGGGGTGACAGATTCAGCCTTCAATAATCTTCTTTTCCACAATACTTCTGTTTCCTATGCAGAAGGACGAACATCGTTTTATAGGAACACTCATTCACCTCCCTGTGTCTTCCTTGTTGCTTTCTGTTAGGAGGTGAGGATAAGCCGGAGGTCTTTGCTGTCCCTCAGACATCTACCTGAAGTTCTCACCCAGCCTTTTTGAGGATGGAACGGTCCACCCAGGAGCTGTTTCTCAACTTCACCGTTGTCCTGATTACAGTTCTTCTCATGTGGCTTCTTGTGAGGTCCTATCAGTATTGAGAGGCCATGATGTGGTCCTGGGATTGCCTGAGATGCTCTGAAGCTGCAGTGCCTGCCCCGAAAGCCCACGACTGTCATCATCATGGATGCCATGCTTGGCACCCCCAGCACCTCATACCTGCACTCGCAATGCCTGACATACCCCAGTGTTAGGATTGGTTGTGTGTTCTCTAAAGATGCTGCTCTCACAGGCTGCCAAGTGTCTGCCAGTGAGCATTAGATTTATTCACCAACTCTTCTGCAAATGTGTTAGACAAGCGACAAGGTTAAAATTAAACTGGATTCATGATGATGTGGAATCATAAGCCCCTGATTTGTCTCACCATACATCCCCCCCACCCACACTGTCTGTAACCAAACTCTAATTCAACCCACCAGAAATGTTAGAGGAAGTCTTTGTTAGTTCCTCCAGCTCTCATGTGAATAAAGTTAAATCATCCACAAAAACAACTTTTAGAATTTATTTTAGCTTCTATGTGTGGTTTAGCATTTGACCCTTGGCTGGGTTTGAAGTGACAAATGCCACAGTATTTCTAGCATTTGAGATAAGCCAAGATGCTCCAACTGCTGAGGATTTGAAACAAAATCAAGTAAGAGTGTCATGTTTCAAATAATTCCATTGGTTCAGAATTTTCCCTTAAGGAATTCCAAGGGTAGAGGGAGAACAATTTCATTCCACTAGGAGGTCTGGGCCAGACCCTGTAGTGCCCACTAAAAGACAAAATTTCTTTGAAGCCTTGTGTTTTAACCATCGAAGTCACAAGAAATATATATTCTACCCTATAGTATCTCCATGTTTCCTTTAATATAAATATATAGAATTATTTACCATGGAGTAAAACTAGAACGTGAGTCATGTCCCTAAGAGTAAAATATTACAGTTCGGTTATTATCCTAATGCAAATAGAGCTAGTCAATAACAACAGTTATAAAAGGAGAAAAAAAGAAAAATATAATGTACATACACATTTATAAAAGAGACACAGGAAGTAGACATTTCTTAAGTGTGTTGCTAAAACATCCAGGTTAGATTACCGCATCTATTATTTGGGCCAATTCTGAAGTGACCATGGAGAAAGGGGAATATGGTTAAAGCCTCAGCTTTCACAGCACCCTCCACCCTTCCTTGATGAGAATTTGACCACTCACTGAGGCATTGCTTACATAGCATGTGGTTCTCCTCTGCCTGTACTCAAACAAAGACAATAAATCCAGGGGAGATTTTTCAAGATTTAGATGCGGGGTCCTCCTCATACCAATTAAATAAAAATCTCAAGGGTAGGGCCCAAGCATCTGCATTAAAAAAAAAAAAGTCTTCTAATGATGACATTGTGTAGCCAGTGCTAAGAGTCACTGATAAATCTCCCCGAGGTCTTGTTTAAATGCAGATTCTGATTCAGTTTCGATCCAGATACAGATTGGGGTGGGTCTCGAGACCCTACGTTTTAGATGAGCTGCTCAGTGATGCCAGACTGCAGCTCCACAGATCGTTAGACTTACATGAGAACGTTAGAACCACCTGGGGACCTTTGGGCAAATGCCCAAGCTTGAGCCCCGTACCTGAAAGTTTCTTTTTTTCTTTTTTCTTTTTTTATTATTTTATTATTCATATGTGCATACAAAGCTTGGGTCATTTCTCCCCCCTGCCCCCACCCCTTCCCTTACCACCCACTCCGCCCCCTCCCTCTCCCCCCCACCCCCTCCATACCCAGCAGAAACTATTTTGCCCTTATTTCTAATTTTGTTGTAGAGAGAGTATAAGCCATAATAGGAAGGACCTGAAAGTTTCTAATTTAATGGGTCTGGGGGTAAACCCGAGAGTTAGCTTTTTTTGTTTTTTTGAAGAATTCCAGGTAATTCTAATGTGATTCTAGCATTAAGAAGTCTAATATAGTTAAAAAGATTCCTAGCAAAATTTGGGAAGTAGCAGTCCATGTCCTGTCTCTAATTGTGGAGTTAGACTACTCATGTGGATATGCAGTTGCTACTGATTAGTATGTACCACACCCATGCGGAGGCCTGTGGCCCCAGGGCCCTTGGTGGATGGCTAGCAGTCTTTCTTTGCCTTGAAGAAAACCTCAGAGAATCTAGTGATGTTTACATATGTTTGAGAAGGTATATGAGTGGCAGTGGGGAGGCAAAGGGACACAAAGACGACATAACAATCCCTTCTCACATTGAACTCTCTGGTCTTTCCCTGAAGCCTGAGTCCTCGTGCCCACATTTATAACAGGTTCCACTCAGTGATTCTACCTCATGTGAGCCTTATGTGAGGCACCTTCTGTACACCATGCCATCTAGCAGATGTGGGAACCGTCAGAGACCTCACTAACCAGATGTAAGTGGTGGAGCTACAATGACAACAGAATCATATTAGTTTTTTTTGGGACTGATTTATTACAGGTCTCCAAGCCATTTTATTATGTTTTAAGTTTTATACTCAAATTCTTTAGTATTCTAACATATTTCCTAGTTAGATTAAGGTAACAATTGTAATCTCCATTTCTCTTTGCTTATCATTTCATTTCATTCATTTACTCCCTTTCATTCATCCAATAAGAATTATTGTGAAATTGCTGTGTATTGGGCATTGCACTAGACCCTGTGTATAAAATGGATAATCAGATAGTCAAACCCCTCCTTATGATTTGGTAGAAGGAAACAGATATCTCAGTAGACACTTATAATGCAGTAAGTCATTTGGCAAGAGAAAGTTAGGATGCTGTTGAAGGAGATTCCGGGCAGAAGGAACAGCAAAGATCAGAGACCATGACAATCAGGAAATCTGAAACACAGAGCACCTCTCCAACCACTGGTAGTAGCTATGCTATATAAAAGAAGATTCAAGATGGCCACATCTGTCTTACTTCCAAGTCTGACTACTTCTGGGATCCCTCACCTGCATGCCTCACTCACTGGAAGGGACCTCAAACTATGTCCATGTTTCCACAGAACTTAGACACTGGGCCTTCTACTGCCTGGTTCTCATTCTCAGCCAGACCAGTTATTCCTAGTTTTCACTTCACCCGCTGAGCACTTGTCTTCCACATGATGCTTTCATCTATTTAAGTCCTGGGTTGCTAAGATCCCAGCACATACTGGACTTGAGCTGTCCACATTACAATGCTAACCAGCCAATTGAACTAAAACAAAAAATAGGTGTCTTACTGTACTTGTTTACATTCTTTTCCCAATGTTCTCTAAAATCACACTACATTAGATATCCTTTGGAGCACCCCATTTTTATTTCTATCTAACTGTTCTCTTACATTGAAATAAATACACGAGACGGGTATGACGATGTACCACAGCTGCAATCCCAGCACTCTGGAGGCTGAGACAGGAAGATCCCCAGTCCAAGGCCAGCCTGAGCTACATAGTGAGACCCTGTCTCAAACAGCAACAGCAACAACAGTGCTTTATCCATTTCTGTAGTCCTAACTTGTAGAGGCTCCCAACTCTACTCTGTGGAAATACAGTATAATTGTCTCCATAAAGTGTAAAATTATTCAGGCAATTCATGTCTCAATCCATGGCTCTAAGAGAAGAACTCCAAGGTACTTTAGTATAAATCACATTTCCATCTTTCCTCCATTGGCCCAGGCTAGGGGGGTGCAAATGGTTGTAATATGGTAGTAATACTGTTCTCTCATCTGGGGCTCCCAGACTAGAAGGCATCTCAAGGAGATGCTCCATTTTTTATTACTTTATTTCCTTGTCACTTCATTAAACTTTTTGAGTCACTAAAACACAATTATTTCCACCATTCACAGTGTCTCCAGGACAATTTTGGTGTATGTGCTATGCTGTTCCTATATGGTGTTCCCAGGGTCTTCCTCAACAGGCAGATATCTGTTACTATCCAGAATCTGGTTCTGAATACCTAGAACAGTCCAGAAAGTGATTTGTGGCAAAATAAGGTTAACTGGTTCTGTTCCCTTTACTTCTGATTCTATCATTCTCCTAGATGTATTTGATCACTTTCCCACTTTTGGGATGCTTAAAAAATTGGAGAGAGGGCACAAAAGACCCTTCTTAGCTGATCCACATTTCATTGGCCTCTTTTGTTTGCCTGTTCCACACGCCCCACCTCAGGTCTTGTTTCTAAGTATTTCTTACTATTTTAGTTTTAAAGAGTGTGCCCTGGTCTCTTCTGCTTCAGTGACCTTTCATAGCCATCCCCTTTGCCTGGACTTCTCTCCCTTTCTTTTCCTGTCCAACTCTTGCTTATTTGCTAAGATTGCCATTAAGTGTTATTGCCTCTTGGAAGTTCTCCCCAGATAAGTCCCTCCTCTCTGGGCCTCCTGCCTACATTCTCATATCACTTATCACATTGTGTTCATCTGTTTGTGTCTCTCCCATGTGTATTTCCTGTTTTTGGGACTCTCTTTGATGCTTAATTTTAGTTCCTAGCTAGTCCATCATTATCACTGGATTAGTATCTGTTGAACACATCAATGACCACTTGGCCAGACTTAAAAGCCTTTGAAACAGATCAGTACCATTTCTGTGACTAGATGCATGATCTGTGTTCAGTAAAGTATGATTTAAAAAAGAGACATGAAAAAAGCTCTACTTCTAACATTTCTATTACATTAACGAGCAAACCAAAGTTAAAAAAAACTTTACACAATTGAAACAGCTTTTTTCACAGGGAGTTATCTTCTTTATGAAATATTCATGGTGCTTGCTTCTTTTGATCTATCGCTGTTTCCACCCCAACAACTTGACAATATTTATGAATTACTCATCAAATCCCAATGTGTTGAGGATATTTACAAGTTCATCTACAAACAGGGTGATAGCTGAAAAATATCTGTTTTCCAAGCTGTGTAAAATTAGGGTCAAACTTCATGTTTATAATATTATTGCATGTCTATTTTGTATTAGAACCTTTCATGTGTTTTATTTTATTTAACTCTCTTTTATCTTGTGAAACACTTACTTACTTAAAATTATATTTATTTATTTTTTGACTATGTTGCCTAGGCTGGTCTTGACGCCCTGGGTTCAAGTGATCCTCTTGCCTGAGCTTTCTGAGTAGTTGGGACTACAGGTATGTGACACCATGCCTGGTACAATTGAAGCATTTACCTTTATTTGGACCTTAAAAGTGAGAAGACAGGCTTGGAAAGGATAGGTGATCAGCCCTCAGGCACAGAGCATAGAGGCAAATCCAGTTCTCTCTCACTCTGAGGCCAGGCAGATGTACTTCTTTCCCATCATTGTCAATCCTGCCCTCTGCACTATCAGGCAGCTCTAGGATGCAAGGGAGGTTCTCTCTTCTGGGCTGAAAGTGCCAAGGTTATGATGTATCTGAGGCCTCTGGGTAAATACATTATTTGCTCTATAGCTCAATCATGCAGGATGTGCAACTTATACAATTTTCTCTTTCCCAGGAGTTTGAAACAAGCCTTGGAATAATCTTTTCTGTCAGTCACCTGAGCAGTAGATAATAAGAGAAGAGAATACTGATGGCTGGTTAGCTATTTTCAATGTGTCAGGGTTATCTGTGGGGATTAAGTGGAAATGACAGCTCTATCTAGAGCATTAGCTGACAATACACTTGCAAGAATTTGTCACATGGTAACTTCCCACACATTAGATCATTTAAAAATAATGCTTCAGAAAAAGCATGGTCTTTGGATTCACAGAATGTATTTTGCTTACTATTGTGTAACTTCAGACAAGTTTCTGAACTTTTGTGTACCTTAATTTTCTTAGCTGAAAAATAGAAGGGTTGGGGTGTAGTTGAGCAGTATGTCATCTGTCCAGCATGCACACGTTACTGGATTCAATCCCTTACCTCTACCTTCCTTGTAGGATCATTGTGTTAAATTGTATAACATTTTCAAAGTGCATCACACACAATGTTCAATAAGCAGTGGTTAATATTATTATAAACTAAGTAAAGTGTTTCCAATGCTTGCTACATAGTAACCCCTAAAAAGTATAAAGGATTGGCTGTGGGGTGGTGGTTTGCTGTTGTTTTATTTCAGTGCTATTTGCAGAAGCCTAGTAATAAAAAACATTGTGAAAGATAATTTGCTCTTATGCAGGAGAATGAGGTAGATGAATTGCATATCCTGTGCTCTGGAAGAGTGCAATGTAATTCTCAAAACCCAAGGATTACTTGAATTACATTATCTGAAATATTTGTTCGATTGCAGACTTCTGTGCCAACCCCAGACCAACTGAAAGGGATTTTTTTTTGTTTTATTTTTTTCTTTTATTCATATGTGCATGCAATGTTTGGGTCATTTCTCCCCCTTTTCCCCCCGCCCCCTCCCTGCTAGGCAGGCAGTCTACTGCTTCGTCCATGCCTCCAGCCCTTTTTTATTCTGTTTTTTTTTATTGTTTTATTATTTATATGTGCATACAAGGCTTGGGTCATTTCTCCCCCCTGCCCCCACCCCCTCCCTTACCACCCACTCCGCCCCCTCCCTCTCCCCCCCACCCCTTCAATACCCAGCATAAACTATTTTGCCCTTATCTCTAATTTTGTTGTAGAGAGAGTATAAGCAATAATAGGAAGGAACAAGGGTTTTTGCTGGTTGAGATAAGGATAGCTATACAGGGAGTTGACTTGCATTGACTTCCTGTGCATGTGTATTATCTTCTAGGTTAATTCTTCTCGAACTAATTTTTAAGAGGGTGATCTGGATTGCCACATGTCAAATCACTTCCCTGGGTGATTCTTATGCTCACAAATGTTTGAGAATGCTAATGTATTGTCTCCCAGCACACCAGCATTTCTAGTTATTATCCAGGATTTGGACACTGGTTAGACTGAGATATTCACACATTACCACTTTCACAGAAGGATCACAGAATTCTTATCCTATTCCCTTGAACAGCAAACATAAGCTATTCCTTCTCCCATCTCTCCAGAGAAACTCTCCTTGAATTCTCCACCCCATTTCCTAGTCAGTTCCCACAGTGGTACTGTAGATTCTCTCATCTTTTTTTCTTTTATTTATATGTACATACAATATTTGGGTCATTTCTCCCCCCTTCCCCCGCCCCCTCTTTTACCCCCCTTTCCACTCTCTACCAAGCAGAAACTATTTTGCCCTTATCTCTAATTCTGTTGAAGAGACAGTATAAGCAATAATAGGAGGGACCAAGGGTTTTTGCTAATTGAGATAAGGATAGCTATACAGGGAGTTGACTCGCATTGATTTCCTGTGCATGTCCTTCTAAGTTAATTCTTCTTGATCTAACCTTTTCTCTAGTTCCTGGTCCCCTTCTCCTACTGGCCTCAGTTGCTTTAAAGTATCTGCATTGAGGGCAACAAATGCTATCTAGTTTTTTAGGTGTCTTACCTATCCTCATACCTCCCAAGTATACTCTAGCTTTATCATGTGATCCAAATCCAATCCTCTTGTTGTGTTTGCCCTTGATGTAATGTCCTCATGTGAGGGAGAGCATAGGTTTTTGGTCTTTTGGGCCAGGCTAACCTCACTCAGAATGATGTTCTCCAATTCCATCCATTTACCTGTGAATGATAACATTTCATTCTTCTTCATGGCTGCATAAAATTCCATTGTGTATAAATACCACATTTTCTTAATCCATTCGTCAGTAGTGGGGCATCTTGGCTGTTTCCATAACTTGGCTATTGTGAATAGTGTTGCAATAAACATGGGTGTGCAGGGCCTCTGGAGTAACCTGTGTCACAGTCTTTTGGGTATATCCCCAGGAGAGGTATTGCTGGATCAAATGGTAGATCAATGTTTAGCTCTTTAAGTAGCCTCCAAATTTTTTTCCAGAGTGATTGTATTAGTTTACATTCCCACCAGCAGTGTAAAAGGGTTCCTTTTCCCCCATATTCTCACCAACATCTGTTAGTGGTGTTGCTAATGATGGCTATTCTAACAGGGGTGAGGTTGAATATTAGTGTGGTTTTAATTTGCATTTCCTTTATTGCTAGAGATGGTGAGCATTTTTTCATGTGTTTTATTGCCATTTGAATTTCTTCTTTTGAGAAAGTTCTGTTTAGTTCACTTGCCCATTTCTTTATTGGTCCATTAATTTTGGGAGAATTTAGTTTTTGAGTTCCCTATATATTCTGGTTATCAGTCCTTTGTCTGATGTGTAGCTGGCAAATATTTTCTCCCACTCTGTGGGTGGTCTCTTCAGTTTAGAGACCATTTCTTTTGTTGAGCAGAAGAAGCTTTTTAGTTTTATGAAGTCCCATTTATCTATGCTATCTCTTAGTTGCTGAGCTGCTGGGGTTCCATTGAGAAAGTCTTTGCCTATACCTATTGGTTCCAAAGTATTTCCTACTCTTTCCTGTACCAACTTTAGAGTTTGGGGTCTGATATTAAGATCCTTGATCCATTTTGAGTTAATATTGGTATAGGATGATATACATGGATCTAGTTTCAGTTTTTTGCAGACTGCTAACCGGTTTTCCCAGCAGTTTTTGTTGAAGAGGCTGCTATTTCTCCATCGTATATTTTTAGTGCCTTTGTCAAAGACAAGTTGGGTATAGTTTTGTGGCTTCATATCTGGGTCCTCTATTCTGTTCCACTGGTCTTCATGTCTGTTTTTGTGCCAGTACCATGCTGTTTTTATTGTTATTGCTTTGTAATATAGTTTGAAGTCAGGTATTGTGATACCTCCAGCATTGTTCTTTTGACTGAGTATTGCCTTGGCTATTCATAGCCTCTTGTGTTTCCATATAAATTTCACGGTAGATTTTTCAATCTCTTTAATGAATGTCATTGGAATTTTGATGGGAATTGCATTAAACATGTAGATTACTTTTGGGCGTATAGACATTTTTACTGTGTTGATTCTACCAATCCATGAGCATGGGAGATCTCTCCACTTTCTATAGTCTTCCTCAATCTCTTTCTTCAGAAGTTTGTAGTTTTCCTTGTAGAGGTCTTTCAGGTCTTTTGTTAGGTTTACACCTAGGTATTTGATTTTTTTTGAGGCTATTGTAAATGGTATTATTTTCATATATTCTTTCTGTGTTCATTATTAGTGTATAGAAATGCTAATGATTTTTCTATGTTGATTTTATATCCTGCTACCTTGCTATGGCTGTTGATGTTGTCTAGGAGCTTTTGAGTAGAGTTTTTTTGGTCTTTAAGGTATAGGATCATATTGTCTGCAAATAACGATATTTTGGCTGTTTCTTTATCTATTTGTATTCTTTTTATTCCTTCTTTTTGCCTAATTGCTCTGTCTAGGAATTTCAGTACTATATTGAATAGAAGTGGAGATAGTGGGCATCCTTGTCTGGTTCCTGATTTTAGAGGGAATGGTTTCAGTTTTTCACAGTTAAGTATAATGCTGGCTGTAGGTTTGTCATATATAGCTTTTATAATGTTGAGGTACTTTCCTTCTATTCCCAGTTTTCTTAGAGCTTTTATCATGAAATGATGTTGGATCTTATCAAAGGCTTTTTCTGCATCTATTGAGATGATCAAGTGGTTTTTGTCTTTGCTTTTATTAATGTGGTTTATTACATTTATTGATTTTCATATGTTGAACAACCCTTGCATTCCTGGGATGAAGCCTACTTGATCGTGGTGAATAATCTTTTTGATGTGTTGTTGAATTCGGTTTTCCATTATTTTGTTGAGGATTTTTGCCTCAATGTTCATTAAGGAGATTGGCCTATAGTTCTCCTTTTTGGAGGTGTCTTTGCCTGGTTTTGGGATAAGTGTAATACTGGCTTCATAAAATGTGTTTGGCAGTTTTTCTTCCCTTTCTATTTCATGGAACAGTTTAAGGAGGGTTGGTATTAGTTCTTCGCTAAAGGGCTGATAGAATTCAGCAGAGAATCCATCAGGTCCTGGACTTTTCTTTTTGGGGAGACTCTTGATTGCTGCTTCAATTTCATTTTGTGTTATAGGTCTATTCAGGTGATTAATTTCCTCTTGGTTCAGTTTGGGATGATCATATATATCTAGAAATTTGTCCATTTCTTCAAGATTTTCAAATTTTGAATATAGGTTCTCAAAGTAGTCTCTGATGATTTCCTGGACTTCCATGGTGTTTGTTGTTATCTCCCCTTTTGCATTCCTGATTCTACTAATTTGGGTTTTTTCTCTCCTCATTTTAGTCAGGTTTGCCAGGGGTCTGTCGATCTTGTTTATTTTTTTAAAGAACCAACTTTTTGTTTCATTAATTCTTTGTATGGTTTTTTTGGTTTCTATTTCATTGATTTCAGCTCTTATTTTTATTATTTCTCTCCTTCTGTTTGTTTTGGGATTTGCTTGTTCTTGTTTTTCTCAGAATTTGAGATGTATCATTAGGTCGTTGATTTGAGATCTTTCAGTCTTTTTAATATATGCACTCATGGTTATAAACTTTCCTCTCAGGACTGCCTTTGCTGTGTCCCATAGGTTCTGGTAGGTTGTGTTTTCATTTTCAGTGACTTCCAGGAACATTTTAATTTTCTCTTTTATTTCATCAATGACCCACTGTTCATTAAGCAATGAGTTTTTCAATATCCAGCTGTTTGCATGTTTTTTGTCTTTATTTTTGTTGTTGAGTTCTAGTTTTATCACATTGTGATCAGATAGAATGCATGGTATAATTTCTATTTTCTTATATTTGCTGAGGCTTGCTTTGTGTCCTAGGATATGATCTATTTGGAAGAAGGTTCCATGGGCTGCTGAGAAGAATGTATATTGTGTAGAAGTTGGATAAAATGTTCTGTAGACATCAACTAGGTCCATTTGATCTATGGCATATTTTAGATCTTGGATTTCTTTATTGATTTTTTGTTTGGATGACCTATCTATTGATGATAGTGGCATGTTAAAGTCTCCCACAACCACTGTGTTGGAGTTAATATATGTTTTTAGGTCCTTCAGGATAAATTTGATGAAATTGGGTGCATTGACATTGGGTGCATATAGGTTGATAATTGTTATTTCCTTTTGGTCTATTTCCCCTTTTATTAGTATGGAATGTCCTTCTTTATCTCATTTGATCAATGTAGGTTTGAAGTCTACTTTGTCAGAGATAAGTATTGTTAATCCTGCCTGTTTTTGGGGGCCATTGGCTTGGTAAATCTTCTTCCAGCCTTTCATCCTAAGCCTATGCTTTTTTCTGTTGGTGAGATGGGTCTCCTGTAAGCAACAAATTGTTGGATCTTCCTTTTTAATCCAGTTTTTCAAACAGTGCCTTTTGATGGGTGAATTTAGTCCATTAACATTAAGCGTTAGTACTGATAGGTATGTGATGATTCCTGTCATTTAGTTGTCTTAGTTGTTTGAAGGTTTGATTGTGTGTACCTAAGTTGAAGTTACTCTCTACTTTCTTGCTTTTTCTTTTCCTGTGGTTTGGTGCTGCTTGCCCTTTCATGGTTATGTTGGGTTTCACTTTCTGTGTGCAGAATCCCTTGAAGAATCTTTTGTAGTGGTGGCTTTGTGATCATATATTGTTTTAGTTTCTGCTTATCATGGAAGACTTTTATTGCTCCATCTATTTTGAATGATAGCTTTGCTGGGTAGAGTATCCTAGGGTTGAAGTTATTTTCATTCAGTGCTTGGAAAATCTCACCCCAAGCTCTTCTTGCTTTTAATGTTTCTGTTGCTAAGTCTGCTGAGATTTTTATGGGTTTACCTTTGTATGTTATTTGTTTTTTCTCCCTTACAGCTTTCAATATTCGTTCTCTAGTCTCTGTACTTGTTGTTTTAATGATAATATTCTGTGGGGTAGTTCTATTTTGGTCAGGTCTGTTTGGTGTTCTGGAGGCTTCTTGCACTTGTATGGGCATAGATTTCTCTAGATTTGGGAAATTTTCTGTTATTATTTTGTTGAATATATTACACATTCCTTTGCTTGCACCTTTTCTTCTTCTTCAGTGATGGAGTCAGTAACTTCTTGCATTTTCTTTTCACAGGTCTTGAGTTGTTTAATTAATAGTTCTTTGGTTTTTCCTTTAATTACCATTTCATCTTCAAGTTCTGAGATTCTGTCTTCTGCTTGTTCTATTCTGCTGAATTGGCCTTCCATTTTGTTTTGCATTTCTGTTTCATTCTTTTTTCTGAGGTTTTCTATATCCTGAGTCATTTCCTCTTTGATATTGTCTATTTTCGTTCTGAGTTCATTTCTCTCTTATTAATAGTGTTCTTTGTTTTGCTTTGGTGTTTATATAGTGCTTCTATAGTTTCTTTTATTTGTTCTTCTGCTTTCTCAAATTCTCTATTTTTGTTGTCTTGGAATTTCTTGAGTGTCTCCTGTACATTTTGGTTAACCATATCCAGTATCATCTCTGTAAAATTCTCATTGATTGCTTGCAGGATTTCTTCTTTCAGGTTGTTCTTGTGGGCTTCATTGGGTTCTTTGGCAGAGTTTATCTTTGTTTTGTTGGAATCTGGATCTGGGTATCTGTTTTCTTCATTTCCCTCTGGTTCCTGTATTGATTTATTATTGGGAGGAAAGTGGTTTCCCTCTTTTTTCGTTTCCCATCATTGCCCTTGCTATTATTACTGTCCCTGTACTGTGTGTAATTCTATATTGTCTGGTGGTCTGCACCTTCCCAAGCAGTTTGGGAGCTGGCGTCTGGCGGCGTGGGAGCCCTCCTGGTTTCTCTGTTTAATGTGGAGTGGGGATGCTATGCATGGGCTAGGGGTGTGAAGGAGTTGGAGTTTTGCCTCTTCTTGGTGGTTTTTCCTGCCAGGCATATCTCCAGCATCTCTCTAAGATTTTATGTTAGGAAGCAGGCTTTCTGCTTCCTCCCTCTAGTTGCCATCTTGGAATCTCACCAATAATTTCACAGTGATGCACAGATTGGATGCTCTTCATATCAAAATTAGCATGACCATTTTGTAGAAATGGAAAATCCAATCCTAAAAGTTAATAGGAGATCCAGAACCTTGACTGTTGATTTCTGAACTGTGTCTTCTCTCTCATATGATACCCCAATATCTTAAAGATATTTCTATCAACATGGGGGCCTGCCTAGGATTTTCATATCACTCAGGGAGCCTGTAGATTCTCTCATAAACAAGTTTGTTCCTTTGTCCCTGAAAACTTCAAGTAGTATCTACAGCTCTACTTAATAAAACTTATATTTTAACCTGAGGTTACATAATGTGTTATATAACGTGTTGGCTTGTAAGAGTTCTATTCTGACACATTTTCAAAAAAAAATCCTGGAAATGTCACTCAAATATTTTAATTAAAATAATTTTTTTGGCAGTACTGGGGTTTGAACTCAGGGCCTCTACCTTGAGCTACTCCACCAGCCCTTTTTTGTGTTAGGTATTTTTGAGATAGGGTCTCTCGAGCTTTTTGTCCAGGCTAGCTTCAAGCCACAGTCCTCCTGATCTCTGCCTCCTGAGTAGCTAGGATTACAGGCATGAGACACTGGCACCCAGCTTCATTCAAACATTAAATCAATTAAACATTAAACATCAATTATGGTTCCCTTTGATCCCCCCTCCCCTAATATACCAGACAGGTAATGTGCAGAGACTTTAACAAGGTTTGAGAGAGCACATAGTGTGAAAACCCAATCGCCATGCTGATGAACCACAAAAGGATCTCACGCTCATCTTTTTCCTCATAGCTAGACTATAACTGAGGATGAAAAAACACAGCCTACAATGGTTTTCCCTTTAGACCTCAGGTTTTAAAAATTCAGAACTGCATTATTCTCTCCCTAGGTAAATGAAGTGAAAATGAGTATTCTCAGCAGCAACAGCAGTGCCATGCAGAGTCTGCATGATGTGACATTGGTCTGGGTCACAAGCCCCAGCCAGTACTGTGACTCGATCCTACTGCCAGTTACCCTTCTCCACACTGGTAACTGTGTCTATTACTCCGACACAGGCTTGAAAAGGACACGGAGAAAAAAAGTCTATTTTCAACACCTGTTGCATTAACAGTGATGATGCACAAAGAGATACTACCACATATACACACTCTGTCAATCCTAAGGCCATTTGTCTTCACCGGAACAAACTTTTCTGTTATCCACAGATTTCACGGTGAGTATCAGACAGTTCACTGTGAAAGTGGCTCTTGTCCTGAGCTTCCCATTCACTCAGGATGACAAGGCTTTCATTGTGTCTTGCAATCAGTATTAACATTTCTCTAGGAATGGAAGGATTACACTTGGAGTTAGGTGACATTGCAAGGCCCTTTTTTTTGTCAGTCTTGACACCCATTCCACCCCACCCTGCCAAGGATCACATTTAGAATGCAGACTAACAGAAAAAGTGGAAAGCTGAACTTAGAAGATTTGATTTGGTTGCATGATGATTTCAGCAAATTTGGACTTTGGGACCAAGAGACATCCATATGCAATTTGAGAGACTGCCAATCTGAATTCCATTATGCATGATACCATATGTCACTGACTTTAAGGATGATTTTGTTGGACCTGTTAATTTTGAATATCACTTATGAAAAAATCACATCTTTGGCATTTAATACGTTTGATGATTAGTCTTTGAGACATTAAGCATCCTGTACTTGAGAAACATGTGTCTAGAGACATAAATATATTTTTCCAGACAACCCTGGTACTTGCCCTCATCTTTCCTTTTCCATCTTCTCCTGATATTTTTAGTGTCCCAGATATGCTTATTCTGATACCATGATTGATACAGAATTTCAGTTGAAGCTGTATTTAATCTGTAAACTACCCTTTCTGTCTATGGTAAAAAGTAAAGCAAGCCTAATTTCTCAGACCTATCTTCACAAGTCACATGGCCACTCACTTCTGGGAGTGAGAATGTAGGAATATCTCTGCCAAGAGAAAATGATGTATTTGTACCTGGCAATAAGACATACATTTTGATAGGCTCTATTTTTTAATTTTCAATTTAAAGATGAAAAATATTCTTCTGAATATTAGTTATGATGACTTGAAAAAAGATACTAGAAGGATTTTTTTCCATTTGGGTGTAAATCAGAAAAGAATTTAGCCCTGAAATACAAGTTGTTCTAAGTTATTATACTGTTTTAATTACAAATGATTATGACCCATCATTATAATGTCTTATATTTTTTTGGGGAAGAAACAGATTTATCAAAAACATTTTTGTTAGTATTTCCTTGAAGCTTTTAGAGCTTGCTGGCTAAGTGAAATTTCCTCCTAGTTTTACCTCTTTCATTAACCAAAACTTCTCACTCATGTATGATAACTTTCAGATTTTTTTTTTTTTTTTGGTAGTACTGGGGTTTGAACTTAGGGCCTCATACTTGCTAGGCAGGCACTTTAAAGTTTAGTTTTTTAAAATATTCTATGACTATAAATGTTTCAGACCAAGGCCTCTGTAGCTTTTGAGAGCTTATTGCCCTACTAAGTCCTGCACACTGACCAGATATAGCCACATCTGTGTGATTGAGTTTCATGAAGAGACAGAGAGGAAAAGAGGTGAGGTCACCATTGCCTGTCTTAATGGGGTAGAACCCTTTGACTTATAGAAAGTACAGAATCCTTTCAAATGAATGCTCCACATCAGACAACACCCAATGACAGTACTTACACTAGACCACATGATGTGGGCCTAAGATTTGATAGAGAGGTAGGAGAAATAACCACACAATTGTTTGGGGTTAATTTCAAACAAAGTATTTGTCTCCTTGCTACCAGAACTCCAGTAAGTTTTCTGAAATGTTTTTTTTTTCATTTTTCTTTTATTATTCATATGTGCATACAAGGCTTGGTTCATTTCTCCTCCCTGCCCCCACCCCCTCCCTTACCACCCACTCCACCCCCTCCCGCTCCCCCCCTCAATACCCAGCAGAAACTATTTTGCCCTTATCTCTAATTTTGTTGTAGAGAGAGTATAAGCAATAATAGGAAGGAACAAGGGGTTTTGCTGGTTGAGATAAGGATAGCTATACAGGGCATTGACTCACATTGATTTCCTGTGCGTGGGTGTTACCTTCTAGGTTAATTCTTTTTGATCTAACCTTTTCTCTAGTTCCTGGTCCCCTTTTCCTATTGGCCTCAGTTGCTTTAAGGTATCTGCTTTAGTTTCTGAAATGTTTTTGTTAGAGGATATTTCAAAGATACTTGGTTTAACTAGAATTTTGCAGAGAGGAGATAGGCTTAGAGAAGTTACTACTTATGATTTGTTAATGGCAATGCTGGACTGAGAAGGCAGATTGCCTGAAATTTAGGCCAATAATTTTCCAACTGACTACTCTAAACTGGATTCCTCTATTGGAATCTGTCTTCACAGCTCTTGGATGGGGAAAAAAAGACAAAATCTCGTTTAAGCTGTAATCCAAAGATTACATCTATATCTCATTCTACACATATACCTGAAAGTGTGTAATCTCGTGGCTGCCCATGAGTAGGCTTGTCTTGTGGTGGGCTGGGCAATGTGTTGAAGCCTGTCCTGGCTATATGTCCAGGCACCTTTACTGCAGGTTCAGCCTCTAATAGTGCTGTTACTTGAGGGGTGCTGGAATCAAAGTCTCGAGGATTTCTCAGAATCTTTCTTATCATTATTTGATAATAAACATTTTATCCATCATTAAGTCTGGAAGTAGAAAGGAAATTTCAGTAAGGGTCAATCAACCCTTGTAACTGTGGGAGGAGGAGTAAACAGCTTCCATGACCTCTGAGATTCCCTACAATATCATTGGATGCCTTCCTTGAGAACTTTATTTACAACTCTCAGATGTTAAAACCAGCTGCTTATAGATATCTTTCCTTACTCTCAAGGAACATGATCTAAATGTGAGTCATCACAGGCACTGAGATTTTGGCTAGAAAATCTTCCTAGTGACACAGTATCCCATTCCCTAAGAAGTGCCAGAGGAATTCTTTCCACAGCTTCTTCCTCAGAAGAGAAGCAATCAGGTGTAGTGGAAAAAGCACAGGCTTTGGCAATAATTAGACTTGAATTTTAATCCTGACTTGGCCACTTAGCCAGTAAGTCAAGACAAGTAAGTTAAACTTCTTGAGTCACAGTTTTCTCATCTAAAAATGGAGATAATGTTAGCTACTTCAGAAGGTAATGGTAAAAGTAGAAATAGTTGATACAATATATACATATGAATTACCAAAACACAGATGACTGTAGATAAATTAAGTGTAACTGATTTTCATGTTAGGCATGACTACTAGAATGGAACACCAACTTCCTGTAAAAAATAAGCTTTGGAGAGTTTATTGTCCCACTAAGTTTTACACAGTGAGCAGTGTGTTGTGTGTGTGTGTATGTGTGTGTGTTGCAGGGAGCAGGGCTGGAACAGGACACAACAAAATACTGGTTGTCATCTATTTTTTGTTTTTTTGCTATAACTGTAATATCCTTTTTTCACCTTTGTTTTTTTCTCATTCCTTATTTACCTTTCAAAAATATTTACTACTGAAATAAGAGGAAATATATCAATATTTTCTCATTTAAAAATGTAAATGAACCATGCTTGTCATCCTTTTTTCTGAGTAGGGGAAGTCAAAATAGCTGCTGCTATAGAGATGAAATGCTGTCAAGTAAACAGTGAAGGCTTGGCTCCTCCTGTGAGAACTCAGCATGGAAATTCACTTTTCCATACGAAGTTTAGAATTAGTGCTTCAAATTCTATAAAAAGTCCTTTGGAATTTTGTTTTGATGAATTATCATTTGATTTAGAGGGAACTAACATCACTAAAAGATCAAATATTTCCAATAAAGAAGAATGAAATTATATCATTTGTAGGAAAATGGTCGGAACTGGAGATCATCATGTTCAGTGAGAAAAGCCAAGCTCAAAAAGTCAAATATTGCTTTCACTCATAGGTAGAATCTAAACCTAAAATGATAAAAAGTATAATAATGGTATATGATTGTAAAAGAGGTGGGAGAACCAGTGGGAGGGAGGAAGGAGAAATGATAGGGTGCTGGGGGGGGTGAACATGATCAAAGTATAACATATGTAATATATATATAAAACATATTTAAAAAGTATAAAAAGTATTAAAGTATAATAAAGTAAAAAAGTATTAAAGTATCATATATATTATACATATAAAAATGTATATTTATGATAGCATATAGAAACCCACTAAATACTGTTTGAAAAAGGTAGGGAGGAAGGAGGTGGAGCTAAGAGAGTAAAATGGAGGGGGTAAATTTGATCAAAGTACATTATATGCATTGGAAATTTTACATGAAACCTCTTTGAACAATTAATATATGCTGCTGCTGGAGTGGCTCAAGTGGTAGAGGCCTGCCTAGCTAGTGAGGCTCTGAGTTCAAACCCCAGTACTGCCCCCTAATTAATGTATGCAAATAAAAATTAAAAGTGATAAAAGGAAAGAAAATACAATAACTTTGAAAAATACACCAAATGTTTCCCACCTTTGAGTATTTCTCCAAATTTTCTAGTCTTTTCTTTGAAAAGCTCTTCAGTAAAATTTTTGATTTTATTTTAAAGGTCTCATAGATTTCCTTCTTTTTTTGTTTTTTGAACTCAGGGTCTTGTGCTTGCAAGGCAGGAGATGTACCACTTGAGCCATGCCTCTTGTCTTCTTATATTTATTAGATTAGTTCCTATATATGTGTTACAGTTTTTGCTATTACAAGTGGGATATTTTTCTATTTCAAAATAATCAAAATATTTTAAAATAATTTTGATATTGATCATATGTTTACCAATATGTTTATAATATGCTCATTGTACATCCAGCCACATTACTAAGCTCTGTTATTTCCAGTAGTTTGTTGTTCTTGCATTGGGATTTCCATGTGGACAATTATTATTATATTAATAGTAACTCAGACTAATCTTTCTTTTGAAAAGAAAAACTGGATAAAATATTTTAAGAAATGTTTGAAGGCCTTGAGAAGTTTAGGAAGGAGAGAAGAATGACAGGGCCAAGAACATGGAGAAAAGGGAAACCTACAAAATGAACCCTATATTTAATGTAACTATTAATATGGATGGACTTATTACTATTATTTTATTACTTGTTTTCTATTGCCCTCCCTGCCTTTCCCATTTTCCTTTGTGTCTTGTGTGTTCCATTTACATTAATCAATTTTTATTTTGTGGCACTGGGGTTTGAAATCAGGGTCTACACTTTCAGACACTCCACCAGCTCTTTTTTGTGATGGATTTTTTTCAAAATAGGGTCTCATGAACTATTTGCCCCATCTGGCTTTGAACCACGATCCTCCTGATATCTCTGCCTCCTGAGTAGCTAGGATTACAGGCGTGAGTCACCACCACCCAGATGTGTTTTGACTATATATAAATCTCTGGATATTTGTTCTTAGTGGTTGCTCAGGGGATTGCAATACAGGTAATGCGAAAATCTGATATCTGCACTCCAAAATCTGAGATTTTTTTGAGCATCAACATGATGTTCAAATTTCCACAAGTGGGAAATTCCACACCTGTCTTACGCAATGCATTGCAGTCAAAACTAGCAGTCTCTCAGAGAATAGCCTTCATGTGTGTATAAGGTAATATGAAACATTGTGTTTGGCCTTGACCTTATCACCAAGCTATCTATTATGTATATGCAAATAGTCCAAAAAATCTGAAAAAAATCCAAATCTGAAATACTTCTTGTCTTAAATATTTAGGATAAAGGATACTCAACCTGTACACACAGACCTGGACCCTCGACTTAGAGTTAATGTTCCATCACACTGAGAGAAATGCAAAGGGAGATCCTTATCTCCTCGCTTTACACTGCCATACATATTCCTTCTACATAACCAGCCCCCGACAGAAAAATATAAAAATGTGAATACTGCAATCTGTGAATTTAATAAATTAAGACACATCTACATTCAGATGTCTGTAGATAAAATCTCAGGTGGTGGATGTGTCCTGTGTGTAATCGAAAAGGATTTCAAATATGGCAGGTGGTCTATCCTTTCATCCATCATACCATCTCTCTTTATTTTATTATTCTTTTATTACTTCTAAAGGCTTATTTGTCTTCTAAACAAGATACAAAGTTTGAGACCAAATATTTTGTTAATTTAAAAACAAATGAGTGTTGCAGTTATAAAAGAAACTGACCTCGTTAGAGTACCAGGGAGGGGTGCGGTATACTCCCACCTAAGCAAATGGACCCTTTGCCTGGAATGAGCCTTTCTGAAGACCTCTTGGGCTTCCTCATACTTTTCCTACCCAGAAGTGTGAATGCACACAGCAGAGGGCGCCCTTGTACAACACAAGAGCACAGGGCCGCTGAACAGCTCCTGAGATTATTCAGCTTTTGCTCAATTTCTGCACTTCTGATGGTGTGCTCAACCAACATCTGGCAGGTGTTTGCTGTGTGCCAGGCACGTAGATGCTTCAGGCCCTTCAGACATGAAAGTGAATTTGGCTCGGTTCCTGCTTTCAAGAAGCTCCTATGTAGTTAAGCAGTGAAGATGAATGTGTGCTAACTAAAACAGCAACAGTTAACATTTATTCCCACTTACCACATGTGCCTAGCGCGTGGCTTTCATAATGTCATCTAATCTTCATCAAAGTGCTTCGAGTGAGCACTATTACTATGTCTGGCATCAAGCCGAGAAGTGCTATGATTGGGAAGAAATAAAGATTTAATCTACTTTAGGGTGCTATTTGCTTTTTCCTCATCTGTGAGCTGGTGGCATGCATAGACTGTCTTTCTTAGTTTTGAAACCTCAGTGTTTCACCTCAATAAATACCTGATGAAAGAATGAATAAGGTTTGAGGTGTATGTTGGACGATGAACTGATGAGTAGATTTGCATGAGTTAGAAAAGAGAAACAGGCCTCCTAGGCAGAGGGTGCAGCATGACAAAGGCATTGAGATATGGTTGGGAGACTCAGGGAATGTGTTAATGAAGTGGGGGAAGAAGCTGGAAGGTATACCAGTGTCTCAGTGAGCAGCTGTTGTGAAACAAGTCATCCTAATGGAGTGGCTTAAACACTAATCATTCTTTATTGCTTATGAGTATACAGGTCAGGGGAAGATTTCTGCTGATCTGGCTGATTTCCGTTGGCCTTGGTCATAAACCTGCAGTGACCTGGTAGGTAGGCTAGGATCTGGCTTGCATAGGATGTTCGGTGGTTGACTGGATATTGGCTGTGTGGATAAAGATTATTGGACCACCTGTTCCTTGTCATTTAGAACAGTTTAGATTTGTTTATGTGACCCTTAGGGTTCCACAAGAGTGAGTGGACATGGGCAAACCTCTGGAGATCCAAGTTGGGCTCGATACTCCGTCATTTCTTTTTTTTTTCCCCATTTTTTTAACACCCCCTCCCCACCCTCTTCCCCCTTCCCTCCCTCAGTTACAGGGGAGGAGGGGCCGAGAAATTTTGTTGAAGAAAAGACATAAGCATAATAAGGAAGACAAAGCGTTTTTGCTAGTTGAGATAAGGGCAGCTGTACAGAAATATTCCTAACATTGCTTTCGTGTACCCATGTGTTACAACCCATGTTGATTCATCTTCAAGTGATCTTTACACTGGTTGCTGATCCTCTTCTCATGTTAACATCTGTCACTTTAAGGTTTCTGTATTAGTTCCTCTGGAGTGGGGACATCAAACGCTTTAATGTTTTGGGTTTTCTACCTATTCCTATATCTCCCGTATGTGCTCTCACCTTGTCATGTGATCCAAGTCCAACCACATTGCTGCATTTGCCCTAGATCTAAAGTCCGCATATGAGGGAGAACATATGATTTTTGGTCTTCTGAGCCTGGCTAACCTCGCTCAGAATAGTATTCTCCAGTTCCATCCATTTACTTGCAAATGATAAGATTTCATTCTTCTTCATGGCTGAGTAGAATACCATTGTGTATAAATACCACATTTTCTTGGTCCATTCATCAGTAGTGGGGCATCTTGGCTGTTTCCATAACTTGGCTACTGTGAATAGCACTGCAATAAACATGGGTGTGCAGGTGCCTCTGGTATATCCCCAGGAGTGGGATTGTTGGATCATATGACAGATCTATGTTTAGATTTTTAAGAAGTCTCCAGAGTTTTTTCAGAGTGGTTGCACCAGCTTGCATTCCCACCAGCAGTGGACTAGGATTCCTTTTTCTAACAGGGGTGAGGTGGAATCTTAGTGTGGTTTTAATTTGCATTTCCTTTATTGCTAGAGATGGTGAGCATTTTTTCATGTGTTTTTTGACCATTTGAATTTCTTCTTTTGAGAAAGTTCTGTTTAGTTCAGTTGCCCATTTCTTAATTGGTTCCTTGATTTTAGGAGAGTTTAGTTTCTTAAGTTCCCTGTATATTCTGGTTATCAGTTCCTTGTCTGATGTGTAGCTGGCAAATATTTTCTCCCACTCTGTGGGTGGTCTCTTCAGTTTAGAGACCATTTCTTTCGATGAAGAGAAGCTTTTTAATTTTTATGAAGTCTCATTTGTCCATCCTTTCTCTTAGTTGCTGGGCTACTTGGGTTCTATTGAGGAAGTTTTTGCCTATACCTATTAGTTCCAGAGTGTTTCCTGCTCCTTCCTGTAGTAACTTCAGAGTTTCAGGTCTGATATTTAGGTCCTTGATCTATTTTGAGTTGATACTAGTACAGGGTGATAAACATGGGTCTAGTTTCAGTTTCTTGAAGATGGATGACCACTTTTCCCAGCAACATTTGTTGGAGAGGCTGTCTTTTCTCCATTGAATATTTTTGGCACCTTTGTCAAAAGTAAAGTGGGCATAGTTGTGTGGATTCATATCTGGGTCCCCTGTTCTGTTCCACTGGTCTTCATGTCTGCTTTTGTGCCGGTACCCTGTCATTTCTGCCACATCCTGTTGGCCGAAGAGTCACTACTCTAGCCTAAATTCAAAGGGTGTGGCAATAGACTCCACCCCTTCATGGGAGGAGTTACAAAGTCAAATTGTAAAGGTGGAATACAGGGAGGTGAGAAGAACTGGAGACATATTTTCACTTAAGCTATTTAAATTGAGGTCAAACACCGAAGGGTTATTGCCATCTGAATCCCTGGAATGGATTTTGCTTTGTAAGAACAGGAAGCTTTGTAAGAATAGGAAGACTAGGAACCTATGTCATAGACATGATATAGGTTTGGGGTTTTGAAAGAGCTCTCTGGTAGTGGCATGATAAAAAGGTTGGAGAAAGTAAAGTACCTTTGTGGAGGCTAAGGCAACAGTGCAAGGTAACATGGACTCTAACAGAACCTGTGACATTAATTTATTCCATCTAGTCTGCCAAGTTAGATCAAGATCACCTCCTCTATTCTCTATCTCCACTGACTCATTTTTACAGGGATTTAAAGAAATGAGTTTAAACATATGGGTCTAGAAGTGAACTTACATGGTCTCTAAATTTCTTTTCCTATGATGTTTCCATGATTCTAAGAAGAGCCTTTCCTGTAGTTGTTTTAAATGCCTTAAGGATGAAGATTGTCTAAAAGTTCTTATTATTATTTTATATAAGAAATATAGATTTTTGAGGGATCAAAGAAGGTTTTGAACAAGATAAAATGTGATCAGTGCTACCTTTGGTAAATTTCACAATGGAGTAGGATAGACTAAAGGGAGTGTAGTGTCACACTATTTGGAGACTGCTATGGTTTGGATCTGGAATGTCCCCCAAGGGATCACGAATTGAAGGTTTGGTCCTCAACCTGTAGAGCTGTTGGGAGGTGGTGGAGTCTTTGAAATGTGGGTTCTAGTGGAAGGAAGTTGGATCATTGGGGGGAATTCCCTTGAGGGGGATACTGGGACCCCAGTCTCTCTCTCTCTCATTGTTTCCTGGTCACCATGAGGCAAAGTGAGCAGACTCCTCTGCCATGTGCTCCTGCCATCGTGTGTGTGCTTCCACAGGCCCAAAGCAAGCCAAACGACGATGGGCTGAAACACCTGAAACTGTGAACCAAAATAAATCCTCATAAATAGATTACCTCAGGTATTTTGTCACAATGATGGAAAGCTGATTAAGACAGAGATCATAAACATACTCATGTATGACTTCATAAGGATCTGAATTAGACAAGGAGAGGGCAGTGGGGGGTGGGCCATGGGAGTGGGAAAGGAGGAATGGCCCTTAGGGTGTTTTAGTAAGAGTGGACATCAGGCTAACTGTGATTGAGAATAACTAATTATTATTTCTAAATAGTCAGTAGAGAGGATTTTAAATGTTCTTACCATAAATAAAGTTTGAGTGACTGATATGCCAGACACCTGATCCAATCATTAGACATTACATTTTATATATGTAATAAAACATAAACTGTACCCCCATAAATAAGTACAATTATTATGTTTCAATTAAAAATAAAAATAAAAAGAACAATTGGATGGACTTTAGAGTGTGATTGGATGTGGGAGTTGGGACAAGGGAGAAGAAAAGTTGAGGATAAGTAGTTTGCAGATTAATGTCAATTTTTAATCTGATTAATTGTTTCTAAAGTTTTATTTTATATAAAAATTGAATTTTATTGCTAAAATTAGTACTTAGTCACCATGGAAAATACATTTCCTCATTTATTTATTGAATAAGTGTTTAAGGAGTGCCTGCTATGTGCCAGCAACTGTTCCCTAGAATAGAAATACCATAGAAAACAAAGTGAAGTAGAAATCTCTGTCCTTGTGTCACATACATATCAAAAAGTAAAGGAAAACAGTGAAAAAATTGCTCAGACCCTCGCTCTTGCCCCAGCTTAATGTTTTGGAGTATTTCCTCCACTCCATTCCTCTCTCTTTCCATGTATATGTCTGTTACTTGTTTAGCATTGTCTTGAAGACTGAATAAACACACTATTTTCTCATGCAAACTCTAGGCTAAATTTCTTTCTCACATATTAACATATTGAGCCAGCTGATCCTGAATCTTCACATTACACTGTGTGATCTGAATCAGTAAGAGTCAGGCCTTGCTTAGGCCAAGCTGAGGTAGAAGAAAATATCATTCACCTTCTATGCTCTTTTCATCCCCTTCCCTTCATCATTCCTCAGTTATTCTGTTGGGAGCTTGCTGTGTAACCTGCATTGTGCTGGTTACTGACTGGTCAAAGGAAGCCCAGTGCCAGACTTAAGGTGACAGTATGGGCAGCACAGAACTTGAAATGGGCTGAAGGAGCAGCAGAGAGCTCCCTAACCAAGACTTGAGGTGTCAAGGATTTCTGAAGGAGACATAACTATTATTGTGAAACCAAAATAATTGTGTAATGTTCGTAAGATACTTGGTGCACAATGACAATAGCAAACAATTGTGTAGCATGTCCCAGGGCATCCTTCTCGCTCAATGCATTTGTGAATTTCTCAGGCAAAAGAATTCATTGAATTCTGTAGCAGCCCTATCATGTGGGTGCTTCCATTCCACTCATTTTATAAATGAAGAAACTGAAGCCAAAAGGGTTAGTTTATTACATGGTTTACAAATGAGTAGGCCAGGATTTTTAACCTTTGCTACCCTATGGAGTCTCCATAAAAAGTGCAAAAAGCAGTGAGTTTTTATTAAAAGGGAAAAACCCCCCTCACAATACAGAGAAAACAGTACGATAGAGGGCAGGAAGTAAGAAACAGTGTAACACCCTGGCTTACACTTAAGACTGATTCTGCCAGAATATTATTGTACCTGTCAGGATTTTCAATGCCAGCAATGGAAACTGATTCAGAATAGCTTAGAAAAAAGGCAATTTGACAGTAATGTCAGGGGCTCACACAATAGATGTGGGGTGACAAACTCTAAAGTGGATACAGGAAAGAGTAGGAAATACTCTGGAGTTAGTAGGTACAGGTAAGAACTTTCTCAATGAAACCCCAGCAGCACAGCAACTAAGAGATAGCATAGATAAATGGGACTTCATAAAACTAAAATGCTTCTACTCAACAAAAGAAATGGTCTCTAAACTGAAGAGACCACCCACAGAGTGGGAGAAAATATTTGCCAGCTACACATCAGACAAAGGATTGATAACCAGAATATACAGGGAACTTAAAAAACTAAATTCTCCCAAAACTAATGAACCAATAAAGAAATGGGCAAGTGAACTAAACAGAACTTTCTCAAAAGAAGAAATTCAAATGGCCAAAAAGCACATGAAAACATGCTCACCATCTCTAGCAATAAAGGAAATGCAAATTAAAACCACGCTAAGATTCCACCTCACCCCTGTTAGAATAGCCATCATCAGCAACACCACCAAAAACAGGTGTTGCGAGGATGCGGGGGGGAAAAAAGGAACCCTCTTACACTGTTGGTGGGAATGTAAACTAGTACAACCACTCTGGAAAAAAATTTGGAGGCTACTTAAAAAGCTAGACATTGATCTACATTTGATCCAGCAATACCACTCTTGGGGATATACCCAAAAGACTGTTACTCCAGAGGCACCTGCACATCCATGTTTATTGCAGCACTATTCACAATGGCCAAGTTATGGAAACAGCCAAGATGCCCCACCACTGACGAATGAACTAAGAAAATGTGGTATTTATATATACAATGGAATTTTATGCAACCATGAAGAAGAATGAAATGTTATCATTCGCTGGTAAATGGATGGAATTGGAGAACATCATTCTGAGTGAGGTTAGCCTGGCCCAAAAGACCAAAAATCGTATGTTCTCTCTCATATGTGGACATTAGATCAAGGGCAAACACAACAATGGGATTGGACTTTGATCACATGATAAAAGCGAGAGCACACAAGGGAGATATGAGGATAGGTAAAACACCTAAAAAACTAGATAGCATTTGTTGTCCTCAACACAGAGAAACTAAAGCAGATACTTTAAAGTGACAGAGGCCAATAGGAGAAGGGGACCAGGAACTAGAGAAAAGGTTAGATCAAAAAGAATTAACCTAGAAGGTAACACACATGCACAGGAAATTAATGTGAGTCAACTCCCATAGCTATCCTTATCTCAACCAGCAAAAACCCTTGTTCCTTCCTATTATTGCTTATACTCTCTCTACAACAAAATTAGAAATAAGGGCAAAATAGTTTCTGCTGGGTAGTGAGGGGTAAGGGGGGGTAAGGGAGGGGGTGGGGGGAAGGGAGGAGAAATGACCCAAACATTGTATGCACATATGAATAAAATAAAAATTTAAGAAAATAGAAGTGGGGTGAAAGGACTAACATTTAGAAACTTGTAGGATCCATGGAAATCTATGGAAACTCCAAGAGACGTTGTGGGGAAGGAAATTAATGTGTAGCATCTGAGCTGGGCATGGCAGCACATGCTTTGTAAGCCCAGTTACTTGGGAGGTAGAAGAAGGAGGATCTTAAATTCCAAGCTGGCCTGGGGAAAGTTAGTGAGAACTTATCTCAAAAAACAAACAAACAAATAAACAGATGAAGGAGCTGGGGTCTGGCTCAACTGGTAGAGTGGTGGTGGTGGGGGGGGGTGGGAATAACATCCAACCCTAGCCCAGCTGGCTCAAATTCAAAGTTCTCAGAGAGTTTCTTTATTGACCTTAGTGGCATGCACTAAGGTCATATGAAGGAGGGTTTTCAAGAATTATTCTCTCTCCAAGAACACACAGTGGGGAGGGTTATTTCCCTGTCAGAAAACTGGGATGCTATTAGGATTGGGGTAGATATTGAAAGTGCAATAATTATCTAGTCTGTTACATACATTAAGAGACAATTGGTGCTGAGCTGTCATTCCCTATGTCATCAAACAAGTATTTGTTTGAACTCTGAGGCTTTGTGTTCCAAGGAAAGACATTTGATCATTTTTCTCACAGTCAAAAAGAGTAGATGGACGCCTCATTACTCTTGGGATATTTGAAATGTTTCAGGAAAAAAGATAATGGCCAAAAGATTATTCTTTTTCATCATGCATTTGAAGCCTCGTCCTCAGCTTTGAAATGACAGTTTGCTGGCTTTTCTCTCTTGTCGTTTTCCTGGTGAAGAGCTGAGTGAGTGTTCAGTTAAAATTAAGGTAGATGAAATATTCCAGAAATTACATATTCTGCTTTATGCTGGGTTCTTCTTTTATAGAGAGAAAGTTTTAGAAGTGGTGGAGGAAATGTTAGATTGCCTGATATCTTCATTTTCTAGATGAGAAACTAAGACTCAGAGACTTCTGATTAAGCCTAAAATCAGTCAGAGACAAAACTCAGGTAACTAATTCCAACTTGTTGATTTTTCCTTTCAGCACAATAGCCAATGAAATGTTTTTTTTTCCCCAGTTATATTTAATGGCTTATGCCATGATTCAGATCCTTCAGGAAACTGAGCTTCCAAATTTCAAGGGATATATTTTTTTTCCAGGGAATAACCTGGCTCAGTTTCTCTCCATTTTTCCTGCATCCTGGCTTTGTCTCTCTTTAGCCTCTACCTCATTCAGCTGTTGCTGACATGGGCTTGGGCTTAGCAGGTGGATCCTTATGCTCTGTAATTCTGAGTATTAGTCCTCTCTCTTCTGCGCCTTTATCTTTGCCAAGATTCATTGTACCACCTGACTGTATTTCGATAAATGTGTGAATGGAAACTTGTAGGTTGATTGGTTTGATTTGCCAACCATCTTATTTTTTTTCTTTTTTATTCAGCTTTCAGCACTTGAAAGCCTCAGGCTGTCAACATGCCCACCTTTGCAACCTACTTAGGTTGTAGCCATGTGTTCCTCTCTTTCCTACTCTGTTCCCTACTGTTTGTTAACTTTGGTAACTGTACTACTAGGTGTATAAGGAGAGGTCTTTCAGACACTCACTATTACATCATAAACTACCACAAAATTAGTGGCTGATCACTATGACCATTCTATTTTAGTGCCCCGTTCATGTTGTCCCTGACACTGGCTTCTTCTTTTTTTTTTATTTTATTTTATTATTCATATGTGCATACAAGGCTTGGGTCATTTCTCCCCCCTGCCCCAGCCCCCTCCCTTACCACCCACTCTGCCCCCTCCCTCGCCCCCCCAATACCCAGCAGAAACTATTTGCTCTTATTGCTAATTTTGTTGAAGAGAGAGTATAAAGCCATAATAGGAAGGAACAAGGGTTTTTGCTAGTTGAGATAAGGATAGCTATACAGGGAGTTGACTCACATTAATTTCCTGTGTGTGTGTGTTACCTTCTAGGTTAATTCTTCTTGATCTAACTTTTTCTCTAGTACCTGTTCCCCTTTTCCTATTGGCCTCAGTTGCTTTTAAGGTATCTGCTTTAGTTTCTCTGTGTTGAGGGCAACAAATGCTAGCTAATTTTTTAGGTGTCTTACCTATCCTCACCCCTCCCTTGTGTGCTCTCGCTTTTATCATGTGCTCAAAGTCCAATCCCATTGTTGTGTTTGCCCTTGATCTAATGTCCACATATGAGGGAGAACATACGATTTTTGGTCTTTTGGGCCAGGCTAACCTCACTCAGAATGATGTTCTCCAATTCCATCCATTTACCAGCGAATGATAACATTTCGTTCTTCTTCATGGCTGCATAAAATTCCATTGTGTATAGATACCACATTTTCTTAATCCATTCGTCAGTAGTGGGGCATCTTGGCTGTTTCCATAACTTGGCTATTGTGAATAGTGCTGCAACAAACATGGGTGTGCAGGTGCCTCTGGAGTAACCTGTGTCACAGTCTTTTGGGTATATCCCCAAGAGTGGTATTGCTGGATCAAATGTAGATCAATGTTTAGCTTTTTAAGTAGCCTCCAAATTTTTTTCCAGAGTGGTTGTACTAGTTTACATTTCTTACCAGCAGTGTAAGAGGGTTCCTTTTTCCCCGCATCCTCGCAACACCTGTTGGTGGTGGTGTTGCTGATGATGGCTATTCTAACAGGGGTGAGGTGGAATCCTAGTGTGGTTTTAATTTGCATTTCCTTTATTGCTAGAGATGGTGAGCATGTTTTCATGTGCTTTTTGGCCATTTGAATTTCTTCTTTTGAGAAAGTTCTGTTTGGTTCACTTGCCCATTTCTTTATTGGTTCATTAGTTTTGGGAGAATTTAGTTTTTTAAGTTCCCTATATATTCTGGTTATCAATCCTTTGTCTGATGTGTAGCTGGCAAATATTTTCTCCCACTCTGTGGGTGTTCTCTTCAGTTTAGAGACCATTTCTTTTGATGAACAGAAGCTTTTTAGTTTTATGAGGTCCCATTTATCTATGCTATCTCTTAGTTGCTGTGCTGCTGGTGTTTCGTTGAGAAAGTTCTTAACTATACCTACTAACTCCAGAGTATTTCCTACTCTTTCCTGTATCAACTTTAGAGTTTGGGGTCTGATATTAAGATCCTTGATCCATTTTGAGTTAATCTTGGTATAGGGTGATATACATGGAACTAGTTCAGTTTTTTGCAGACTGCTAACCAGTTTTCCCAGCAGTTTTTGTTGAAGAGGCTGCTATTTCTCCATCGTATATTTTTAGCTCCTTTGTCAAAGACAAGTTGGTTATAGTTGTCTGGCTTCATACCTGGGTCCTCTATTCTGTTCCACTGGTCTTCATGTCTGTTTTTGTGCCTTGCTCCATCTATTTTGAATGATAGTTTTGCTGGGTAGAGTATCCTGGGGTTGAAGTTATTTTCATTCAGTGCCCGGAAGATCTCACCCCACGCTCTTCTTGCTTTTAATGTTTCTGTTGAGAAGTCTGCTGTGATTTTGATGGGTTTACCTTTGTATGTTATTTGTTTTTTCTCTCTTACAGCCTTCAATATTCTTTCCCTAGTTTCTGAACTTGTTGTTTTAATGATGATATGTCGTGGAGTAGTTCTATTTTGATCTGGTCTGTTTGGTGTTCTGGAGGCCTCTTGCATCTCTATGGGAATATCTTTCTCTAGATTTGGGAAATTTTCCATTATTATTTTGTTGAATATATTACGCATTCCCTTCGCTTGCACCTCTTCTCCTTCTTCGATGCCCATGATTCTCATGTTTGGTCTTATGATGGAGTTGGTGAGTTCTTGCATTTTCTTTTCACAGGTCTTAAGTTGTTTAATTAATAGTTTTCTTTGGTTTTTCCTTTAACTACCATTTCATCTTCAAGTTCTGAGATTCTGTCTTCTGTTTGTTCTATTCTGCTGGATTGGCCTTTCATTTTGTTTTGCAGTTCTGTTTCGTTCTTTTTTCTGAGGTTTTCCATATCCTGGGTGGTTTCCTCTTTAATGTTGTCTATTTTTGTCCTGAGTTCATTTATCTGTTTATTCATCGTGTTCTCTGTTTCACGTTGGTGTTTATACAGTGCTTCTATGGTTTCCTTTATTTCTTCTTTTGCTTTTTCAAATTCTCTATTTTTGTTGTCTTGGAATTTCTTGAGTGTCTCCTGTACATTTTGATCTTATCCAGTATCATCTCTATAAAATTCACTGGCTTCTTCTATACCACCCAAGGTTCATCCACAGCCATTTGTTTATATGTCTACCTCCTGACTGTCTTGCAGGCAAGGACATATCTTCTTCATCATGATATCCTGGCACCTAACAATGCCTGGCAGGTACATGTCTTCCATGAAGATTTGCTGATGAATAGATAAAAGAATGCAGGCTCTCCAGGCCTCTGATTTCACAGGAACAGGGAAAACAAACATTTCTTGGAGCAATACTCCACCCACACAATAGGACCAAAAGGAGATCTGCTCCAGAATGTGTGGAGCTGATGAGTGGGAGGCAACAAGATATTCAGGGGTAAGCACTGACATGGAAAACGAATATGGTCACTTGTGCTGAAACTGTCCTTCCTTGAAGCAGTGGTAATAATGACATAAATATTCATGGTGTCATATTCAGAGAGTTATGAGGTGTTGCAGAAGATGTACTTTCTGGAAATTTTGCTTCTGTGCATGAAATTATTACTGATAAAAAACCCTCAATCTGAAACCCAGTGGTTTCTGAGAGCTGGTGAGATGATGAGAAACTCTCACGATTAAGGGTTGAGTGGAAGTGGTTCTGGTGAGCACCAGCAAAGAGGCTCCTGTCTGTCAAGACTTTTACTGGGAATGTTGTTAGGGTTAGCATGACTCCAGTAGAAACCTGGGCCTAATTAAACAGACTGTCTCTTCTTCCCTGCCAAAGGATGTGCATAAATTTAGACTCCTGAAGCTGTTCTTTCTTTCTCATAGAGTATTATATTATTATTTAAATGAAAACACTTAGTTTTTCAGATTATAAGCACCATATGTACTCATTAAAGAAAATGCAGAAAAAATAAGATATATATGTAAAATAAAAGTAATTTCTAATCATACTATCCAAAGATAATCATTTTAGCATATTTTCTTTCAGTTCTTTTTCTAAAAAATAAAAAATTTAAGTCCTTAGCTTGTGGGAACTAGCATATGGCTGTGTCAAAAAGACCAGGAGGAAGCCAGAAAAAGTGGCTTTGTAACACATCCTTGCCAGTTTCTAGCAGGAGAACTTTGAGCAAAGCACTCAGTTTTTCCTCATTTCAGTTTTCCTATTTATAAAATATGGATAAGACCACATACCTCAGAGTTAGTTTTTAGGGTTAAACAAGACAACATATATAATGCATTTGACTCAAAGAACAGTATGGAGTAGGTGGGCAGTGATTGATAAGTGGCTGTGGCTATTAATAACTTAAGTCATCTCATCCCAGAAGTCATTCTATTCTCCCCCCTATATCTGACCACTGCACCCACCCAGCTTCCAAAATCATATTGCTATTTTGTTCTGATCAAATATTTCCCCCTCCTTTCTTCAGACAGGATACTCAATTATATCCCTTGAGTTTCTGCTTTGGTTCAGGCCCTCAGAATTTCTTGCTTGGGCACCACAGTTCTATTTGCTTCTTACCCTGCTGCCTTCCAAACTATCCTTTTTAAAATCTTTTTCATTCATATGTGCATACAGTGATTGGGTCATTACTACCCCCTTTCCCCCCACCTTCTCCCTTTCCTCCCACCACCCCTCGCTTCCAAGCAGAAACTGTTTTGCCCTTTTCTTGAATTTTGCAAACTATTCTTTTTTTTTTTTTTTCTTTTATTATTCATATGTGCATACAAGGCTTGGTTCATTTCTCCCCCCTGCCCCCACCCCCTCCCTTACCACCCACTCCACCCCCTCCTGCTCCCCCCCCCCCAATACCCAGCAGAAACTATTTTCCCCTTATCTCTAATTTTGTTGTAGAGACAGTATAAGCATTAATAGGAAGGAACAAGGGGTTTTGCTGGTTGAGATAAGGATAGCTATACAGGGCATTGACTCACATTGATTTCCTGTGCGTGGGTGTTACCTTCTAGGTTAATTCTTTTTGATCTAACCTTTTCTCTAGTACCTGTTCCCCTTTTCCTATTGGCCTCAGTTGCTTTTAAGGTATCTGCTTTAGTTTCTCTGCATTAAGGGCAACAAATGCTAGCTAGTTTTTTAGGTGTCTTACCTATCCTCACCCCTCCCTTGTGTGCTCTCGCATTTATCATGTGCTCATAGTCCAATCCACTTGTTGTGTTTGCCCTTGATCTAATGTCCACATATGAGGGAGAACATACAATTTTTGGTCTTTTGGGCCAGGCTAACCTCACTCAGAATGATGTTCTCCAATTCCATCCATTTACCAGCGAATGATAACATTTCGTTCTTCTTCATGGCTGCATAGAATTCCATTGTGTATAGATACCACATTTTCTTAATCCATTCGTCTGTGCTGGGGCATCTTGGCTGTTTCCATAACTTGGCTATTGTGAATAGTGCCGCAATAAACATGGATGTGCAGGTGCCTCTGGAGTAACAGTCTTTTGGGTATATCCCCAAGAGTGGTATTACTGGATCAAATGGTAGATCGATGTCCAGCTTTTTAAGTAGCCTCCAAATTTTTTTCCAGAGTGGTTGTACTAGTTTACATTCCCACCAACAGTGTAAGAGGGTTCCTTTTTCCCCGCATCCTCGCCAACACCTGTTGTTGGCGGTGTTGCTGATGATGGCTATTCTAACAGGGGTGAGGTGGAATCTTAGCGTGGTTTTAATTTGCATTTCCTTTATTGCTAGAGATGGTGAGCATTTTTTCATGTGTTTTCTGGCCATTTGAATTTCTTCTTTTGAGAAAGTTCTGTTTAGTTCACTTGCCCATTTCTTTATTGGTTCATTAGTTTTGGGAGAATTTAGTTTTTTAAGTTCCCTGTATATTCTGGTTATCAGTCCTTTGTCTGATGTATAATTGGCAAATATTTTCTCCCACTCTGTGGGTGTTCTCTTCAGTTTAGAGACCATTTCTTTTGATGAACAGAAGCTTTTTAGTTTTATGAGGTCCCATTTATCTATGCTATCTCTTAGTTGCTGTGCTGCTGGGGTTTCATTGAGAAAGTTCTTACCTATACCTACTAACTCCAGAGTATTTCCTACTCTTTCTTGTATCAACTTAAGAGTTTGGGGTCTGATATTAAGATCCTTGATCCATTTTGAGTTAATCTTGGTATAGGGTGATATACATGGATCTAGTTTCAGTTTTTTGCAGACTGCTAACCAGTTTTCCCAGCAGTTTTTGTTGAAGAGGCTGCTATTTCTCCATCGTATATTTTTAGCTCCTTTGTCAAAGATAAGTTGCTCATAGTTGTGTGGCTTCATATCTGGATCCTCTATTCTGTTCCACTGGTCTTCATGTCTGTTTTTGTGCCAGTACCATGCTGTTTTTATTGTTATTGCTTTGTAATATAGTTTGAAGTCAGGTATTGTGATACCTCCAGCATTGTTCTTTTGACTGAGTATTGCCTTGGCTATTCGTGGCCTCTTGTGTTTCCATATAAATTTAACAGTAGATTTTTCAATCTCTTTAATGAATGTCATTGGAATTTTGATGGGAATTGCATTAAACATGTAGATTACTTTGGGGAGTATCGACATTTTTACTATGTTGATTCTACCAATCCATGAGCATGGGAGATCTCTCCACTTTCTATAGTCTTCCTCAATCTCTTTCTTCAGAAGTGTATAGTTTTCCTTGTAGAGGTCTTTCACATCTTTTGTTAGGTTTACACCTAGGTATTTGATTTTGTTTGAGGCTATTGTAAATGGAATTGTTTTCATACATTCTTTTTCCGTTTGCTCATTGTTAGTGTATAGAAATGCTAATGATTTTTCTATGTTGATTTTATATCCTGCTACCTTGCTATAGCTATTGATGATGTCTAGAAGCTTCTGAGTAGAGTTTTTTGGGTCTTTAAGGTATAGGATCATGTCGTCTGCAAATAGGGATATTTTGACAGTTTCTTTACCTATTTGTATTCCTTTTATTCCTTCTTCTTGCCTAATTGCTCTGGCTAGGAATTCCAGTACTATGTTGAATAGGAGTGGAGATAGTGGGCATCCTTGTCTGGTTCCTGATTTTAGAGGGAATGGTTTTAATTTTTCTCCGTTAAGTATAATGCTGGCTGTAGGTTTGTCATATATAGCTTTTATAATGTTGAGAAACTTTCCTTCTATTCCTAGTTTTCTTAGAGCTTTTATCATGAAATGATGTTGGATCTTATCAAAGGCTTTTTCTGCATCTATTGAGATGATCAAGTGGTTTTTGTCTTTGCTTCTGTTAATGTGGTTTATTACGTTTATTGATTTTCGTATGTTGAACCACCCCTGCATCCCTGGGATGAAGCCTACCTGGTCGTGGTGAATAATCTTTTTGATGTGTTGCTGAATTCAATTTGCCATTATTTTGTTGAGGATTTTTGCATCAATGTTCATTAGGGAGATTGGCCTATAGTTCTCCTTTTTGGAGGTGTCTTTGCCTGGTTTGGGGATAAGTGTAATACTGGCTTCATAAAATGTGTTTGGCAGTTTTCCTTCCCTTTCTATTTCATGGAACAGTTTAAGGAGGGTTGGTATCAGTTCTTCTTTAAAGGTCTGATAGAATTCAGCAGAGAATCCATCAGGTCCTGGACTTTTCTTTTTGGGGAGACTCTTGATTGCTACTTCAATTTCATTCTGTGTTATAGGTCTATTCAGGTTATTAATTTCCTCTTGGTTCAGTTTTGGATGATCATATGTATCTAGAAATCTGTCCATTTCTTTTAGATTTTCAAATTTATTTGAATATAGGTTCTCAAAGTAGTCTTTGATGATTTCCTGGACTTCCATGGTGTTTGTTGTTATCTCCCCTTTTGCATTCCTGATTCTACTAATTTGGGTTTTTTCTCTCCTCATTTTAGTCAGGTTTGCCAGGGGTCTATCGATCTTGTTTATTTTTTCAAAGAACCAACTTTTTGTTTCATTAATTCTTTGTATGGTTTTTTTGGTTTCTATTTCGTTGATTTCAGCTCTTATTTTTATTATTTCTCTCCTTCTATTTGTTTTGGGATTTGCTTGTTCTTGTTTTTCTAGGAGTTTGAGATGTATCATTAGGTCATTGATTTGGGATCTTTCAATCTTTTTAATATATGCACTCATGGCTATAAACTTTCCTCTCAAGACTGCCTTAGCTGTGTCCCATAGGTTCCGGTAGGTTGTGTTTTCATTTTCATTGACTTCCAGGAACATTTTAATTTCCTCTTTTATTGCATCGATGATCCATTCTTCATTAAGTAATGAGTTATTTAGTTTCCAGCTGTTTGCATGTTTTTTGTCTTTAGTTTTGTTGTTGAGTTCTACTTTTACTGCATTGTGGTCAGATAGTATGCATGGTATTATTTCTATTTTCTTATATTTGCTGAGGCTTGCTTTGTGCCCTAGGATATGATCTATTTTGGAGAAGGTTCCATGGGCTGCTGAGAAGAATGTATATTGTGTAGAGGTTGGATGAAATGTTCTGTAGACATCTACTAGGTCCACTTGATCTATTGCATATTTTAGATCTTGGGTTTCTTTATTGAGTTTTTGTTTGGATGACCTATCTATTGATGCTAATGGAGTGTTAAAGTCTCCCACAACCACTGTGTTGGCGTTTATATATGCTTTTAGGTCTTTCAGGGTATGTTTGATGAAATTGGGTGCGTTGACATTGGGTGCATACAGATTGATGATTATTATTTCCTTTTGGTCTATTTCCCCTTTTATTAGTATGTAATGTCCTTCTTTATCTCGTTTGATCAATGTAGGTTTGAAGTCTACTTTGTCAGAGATAAGTATTGCTACTCCTGCTTGTTTTCGGGGGCCATTGGCTTGGTAAATCTTCTTCCAGCCTTTCATCCTAAGCATATGCTTATTTCTGTCAGTGAGATGAGTCTCCTGTAAGCAACAAATTGTTGGATCTTCTTTTTTAATCCATTTTGTCAAACGGTGTCTTTTGATGGGTGAATTAAGTCCATTAACATTAAGCGTTAGTACTGATAGGTATGTGGTGATTCCTGCCATTTAGTTATCTTAGTTGTTTGAAGGTTTGATTGTGTGTACCTAACTTGATGTTACTCTCTACTGTCTTGCTTTTTCTTATCCTGTGGTTTGGTGCTGCCTGCCTTTTCATGGTTAAGTTGGGTGTCACTTTCTGTGTGCAGGATCCCTTGCAGAATCTTTTGTAATGGTGGCTTTGTGGTCACATATTGTTTTAGTTTCTGCTTATCATGGAAGACTTTTATTGCTCCATCTATTTTGAATGATAGCTTTGCTGGGTAGAGTATCCTGGGGTTGAAGTTATTTTCATTCAGTGCCCGGAAGATCTCACCCCACGCTCTCTTCTTGCAAACTATTCTTAATGTACGAAGCAGAGAGAATTTCTTCAATGCACTATGACCATATTACACTCCTATGATAATCACTGGACTGCTTATGTGCATATATGTGTTGCGTGTGTATGTGTGTGTGTGTGTGTGTGTGTGCACGCACGCACATGTGTGGTGTGTTTGGGGATTCTGAGGTTGAGAGAAAGAGTTTTGTGCTTTAGTTCCAGAAGAAATATGGGGAGGACATAATGATGTCTGAAATCCCATCTGTTCTTCAGTTCTTTCTGATGGAGGAGGGGAGTTTGGGCCAGAGTCTCACAAGGCACTATCTACTTAAACGTCTTTGGTGCATGCTGTTGCAGAGTCCTAGTGACCAACAGAACTGATGATCTGTCACAACCTCCTCATGACCCACAGCTGTGTTGTCAGCTGCTGAGGCAGCAACAAAGCCAGAAGCACTCAGCTTCCAAGCAGAGCTGCGGGAGGGAGCAGCTTGCAGCCTGCTCTGGTATAGTGACAAAGTCATAGATCTCTTTCAAATGGTTTGTGGGAAAACAGATGTGGACATGTGAGCAAAACCATCCACTAGGGTAGGTTTTGAATGAGAGATATGTGTTTCTGTATTGTCACACCCTTCTTGACCCAGTCTCTGCCTTTGTCTCTGGCTCCTGGCTTGTTCTAGCTAGGTCCCAACAAGCAACTGTGCTCCAGGTGTTGTACCCCCTGGATGGTTCATGTCTCTTGGTATATTAGTCAGGATTAGGTATAGCTGCAAATGATGAAGATCTAAATAAACAATGGTAGCCCAAGCTTGGCACAGAGGCTCACACCTCTTATCTTAGCTATTTGGGAAGCTGAGATTGGGAGGATTGCAGTCCAAGCTGTTCCATGCAAAAACCAAGACCCTATCTCAAAAATAACCAGAATGAAAAAGGGCTGGAGGCATGGACGAAGCAGTAGACTGCCTGCCTAGCTAGCATAAAACCCTCAGCACTACCAAGAAACCAAACAAACAAAAAATCAAGATAGCTCATTTCACTTTCACATTAAGGTCTGGAGGAAGGCAGTCCATGGTTAGTTGGTCTGGTGATGGCCTCAAGGACCTAGGCTATTTCCAGTCCACCACTCTGATAGCCTTAGGATGTGGTTCTTATATTTCTGGTTCAAGAAAGATAACAAATGACACATCTGATTTAGAACAGCAGGGGGGAATGATGAAGGGGCTTTCCACATATCTTTTTTGGGGGGAGTTGTATTGGGGGGTTGAACTCAGGGCGTCATACTTGCAAGTCAGGTGCTCTACCACTTGAACCATACCCCCAACCCTTTTTGCTTTAGTTATTTTTCAGATAGGGTCTCATGCTTTTTCCCTGGGCTCCTGCCTTGAACCCCAATCCTTCTGATTCTCACTTTTGGAGTTGCTAGGATTACAGGCTTGGACTTCAAATAACTTATAAATTATCACTGCTATGTACTGATTGTATCTCCCCCATTCATATATTGACGCTTTAATATCCAATGTGACTGTATTTGGCAATAAATATTTGGATATTTAAGATTGTGGCCTCATAAGAAGAGATCAACGTCTCTTTATCTCTCCCTCTGTCTCCATGTACATGCATCTAGGAAAGACCATGTGAGCACACAGTGAGAAGGTGACCATTTGCAAGCTAGGAAGAAGACCCTCACCAGCACCTGGTCAGGATGGCACTTCTAGCCACCAGAATTGTGAAAATGCTGGAGAGTTACCCATATTCTGGTAATATGTTACAGTAGATGGAGCAGATCAATTCATTTGCCAAGGTACAATGAGGTGGATCCAATTCAGTGGCTAACAAGTAAAGAGTCTATTTTTGTCCAGTGTCCAGGAAGCTGGTCATCCTGAAAAACACCTTGAGAGAAGAAAATTGTTTGAGAAAGGCAATCAACAGGAGTTGGTACATGGAGAAGTGCCAGTTTTGGCTACTGTAGGACGCTTCCTAAGAAATACAAAGGTGGGAGGGCAAGCCATCCTCCATAGAGGTGGCTCTCCTCTTCATACTAACTTCTCTTTCCCTCTTTAGATGGAGGAAAATAGAACACACAGTCCTTCTTTGTTAGAGGTAGGCACAGGGCCAACTTGTACTGACAGAATAAGTTGAGAGAAAACAAAGGAAACTGGATTCCTTTCTTGACCATTAACAGTTGAGGCTAAATCTTGTCAGGGGCCAGTGGAGAGCAAGCAGATCAATATTCACCAGAGCAGTGCTTCTCAAATTCACATGCACACAAATCACTTGGGGAGGATGCTAAACTGAAGCTCTCATTTTGCAGGTGTGAGGAGGGGCTGAGGTTATTCATTTCCAACACTTTTAACCCTAGATTTTGAGAAGGCCCTAGATTTAGACTATGAGGCCCTTGAGACCAAGGCCACTGTCTTGCTTCCCATTTGATCCCTAGACTTGGCATGATGCCTGGCACTAAAACAAGTTCTCAATAAATATTTGCTAAAGTGAATTAAAGAGAACACTGGCTCTAAGGACATTTATAGACTAATTTTCTGATAGAATAAGCTCCTAGCCAAAAACCAGATGGATAAAAACCAAACTATAATTAAACTTGTGTTTATTACTTTGGAGTTCTCAAGTACTTTAATTAAAAATAGCTTATTTCATTTTTACTCTTACTACAATCTTCTGACAAGGAGTGATCATTATTATTTTGCTATGGATGGTAAAAGCAAAGTTGAAAATGTTGAGTCATTTACCTCGAGAAGGCTGTCAACACATACACTGGAACATGGGTCTTCTATTGCTAGCTAGATTTTCCTTGCTGTTTTCTAAAGAAAAAGTAAAAATTTGACCAAAAGTGCTTATATAACTCTTAGTATCACACAACTGAAGACTGTGGATGTCCTTATTTCTCTATAATTGCTATACACTTGACACAGAAGAGCTAATGTTAAAAATGTAAGTATGGTGTGGTATATAAGATTTGTCAAAAAATCGTTCATGAACTCTCTATGGGCTGGTTGGACTAACCAGCTGCCGTGGAATGCAGCTCTCTCTCCCAGCAGAGGGGTTGTACTTAAGCTCAGTCTCCCCTGTAATCAGAGCTTTCCTCATCCAGGACAACCTAGAGACCCCAAGGTCTCCAGGAGTGGGGCAGCTGGTGCTCCACTTAGCTTCCAATCAGCTGACCCAGTGCCTGGATCACCACTCTTCTGACACAGTTGCTTTTTTTTTTTTTTAATACTTGCTGAAAAAGAAAGAAAACAATGAAGAGGGATCCTTCACACCTGAACTCAGACCTACAGTGTGTCCTGTTTAGCACCTAGGCCCTGTTGTGACCTGGGGTGATGAGGAACATTTATGCTTTTCTCTCTTGCCCATCCTGGCTTTAGAATTTTCCTAATAAAGTCTATTCCAAACAATCCATGGCTCATGATGCTAAAGGATGCATCTGTGCCTTTGTATGCTAGGTGACAGTCACAAAGGGACCCCTTAATTTGCATGGCAGTGAGGGTTTTACTGTGGATTTACAAATTTAAGCTTGGCTTTCTCTTTGCCAAACTTTCCTAAGTTGCCATAAACCTCTATGGTTTTCCCAAAGCATAGCACAATGCTAGGTTTATAACAGATAAAAAAATATAGGCAGCAGTTTTGTCTTTGAAACCTTGCTCTGATCCTTCTCCTAACCATCTCTGGTGGGGTCCTGTGAGGCATCCTGGAATATTACTGGATGACATAATTTGTCAGTGTGGCTATGAATAGCCGCATTCTGGAAGTTACCTCAGGTCAATGGGACATTGGGGAAAGTATTATTTAGGAAGAATCCATATGCTGAAGGCCCCACATTTCTTTCCTCAGAAACCCCCTGTAGTATCAGCTTTAGCACCCTACAGTTCAGACTCTGCAAAGCTACCTTTCTGAGGTTTCCTACCAGGGAGCAGGAAAGAGATATGCAGACTTCCTCTTCCAGGAAGGCAGGGGAGGAGAAAGAGCTTAAGACACTCTTTAGAATTGTTTTTTTGTGTTCAAGGGGACAAAATTCTAACTGTGGAAAGTCCTAAAGACAGTGTGACTGCATTTGTAGGTATGAATTCATCCTGCAGACATATGAGCAAGACATATTTATTAACATACATATTATCACTTGGGGGTAAGGCATGCGAGGGCATCTATGCGTGGTTATAATTCACCAGTCCCCTGGGAGAGTAGAGAAGAATTCCAAGTAAGTAGACAATGATTAGATGTCTGGGTTTATGGCCTAGGATTCAAAGCTTTTGCCATTTACTTCTCTCTCTTGAGATCTTTTGGAAATGTATTTAAATATCTAAGCCTGTTTATTCAGAAAAGTTAGCACACAAACAAATCTGACTTTGTATGTTGTCATGGAGATGAAATGGTGTGAGGTAAGGACTAGCAGGGTTCCGGCAGTGACATAAGAGTTCAATGTGAGCTCTGGCAAGGCAATCCGTGTCAGAATCTCTTCCACCTTCCAGGACTTGATGCTTACTCAGTTCTGCTTTTTTTCCGTCCCCTGCCCCTTTTTTTTCTAGATTAGTGCAGTTGCCCCTGTTAAGCTTCATGGAGAATTCAAGGCAATGCTTTGAGAGAGCATGTGGCCATGGGCTTATTCAGCTGAGAATTTCAGCTTTCCATTTTTCTGTCTCCTTCCTCCTCTTATCATCTTCTGTTCCCTTTCCCCACACTCCATCAACTCTGGCCCCATTTTCACTCCCATTCAATGTGGATCTGGCACATGTTTATGAATCAATAAAATTTGTGGCTGTGGAATTGGACTCCCATGTTTTATTTCCCCATTATCAACAGGCCCAATTTTTGCTGTTGAAATTCTTGGCTCAGACGAAGCCCACATCTTTGATGGATTTCAAAAAATTTGGGTAGGATTCTATGATATGCTTCTTCCAGAGCAAGAAAGTGAAGAAATTGAGTCATATTTCCTAACTGAGTTGTGGATGGGACAATTCCTACTTACCTTGGTCTACCTTGGTGATAACATCTGTTTGTTAAGCTGTTCCATTTGTACTAAAGAAATTAACAAAATCATCTTTCTGTCACCCCCCCAGGTGTCCTGGTTTGGAAAATATATTGTAAGCCTCTTTTTAAATACAGAAAAGATCCAAGGCAAAAAAATTTTTTCACTTTGATATAACAAGAATTGTGAGAAGGAAAGTCAGACTGACATCTCAAGGTTTAGAAATGATGCTTCAAGGGTGTTTTTTTTTTTTTTCCCCTTTTCTTCAGCAGTGAAAACTGGAATGTGTTTTTATCATACCAAGTAGTGTTTTGGAAAACTTGAAAAAAGCTTGCTACATAATTCACATTTGATGCGGTCAATTCTTATTCAGTGGAATAAATATAAGCAAACTAAAAATACTCTAGGGAAACACATATCGCACATCACACATTTCTGATGTGTTTGAAACCTTCTCCTCTTCTTTCTTTCACCTCGTTTTGTGTTACTGGGTAGAATGCATCTTCTACAAGGAGGTGTGAATGAGCAATCTAATATGCTGAACTAGAAGGAGCTGGCAATGCTTGTTCATCTTAAAATCATGCAGCCATGTTTAGATACGACAGAGGGAGAAAGCCTTCAAGAAGCTGGGAGGGGAAACTCTTAGCTTTGTTAACATCAGTTATCTCTACCTGAGCAGAAGAGACTCGAACTGGCATATACCATCAAGCCTCAGGGACAACAGTGAATAGGAACAGACAATGCACACATGTGGCTGACAAAGACTGCACTGCACAAGGAACAGAGCTTTCAGTTCCAGCAGCTGCAGATGGAAATTCAGTGCTCCCAAGACAGGCCATTTACCAGGTTCGCCATTTCTCACTTACTCTGGAGAGGACTATGTATTCTTGTCGTTACTCATGTGTTAACCACCTCCTTCCCTTCCACATTCTAAGAAAGGGCACAGGGCTGTAAAAAGGTAATGCAAAATGCTGCCACCTGGTACACAGCTGAAAGGGAAAGGATGATACATGCCCAGAGGAGCTGGAATGGATGGGAAAATGACAGGCAGTCATTGTTTCTTCTTGATCAGCTGTCTAGCATTAGACAAGCCAGATTTTATAGGAAGTAATAAGGAAAAAGTTGGGCCTTATTCCTTCATTAAAACACCATCAGAACTTAAGATTAAAGAAGTCTCTCAGATACCACACATTCTAATTTACACCTGGTTATCTGAATGACAGTGATTTATAATCAGCTCCAGGTTGTCTGTCTTTGACATTCTACCCACGTACATATTTGCATATTCAGAAGCTGTATAGCACAAAAATATTAAAATGAAACCCACACTATGTTACAGTAGAATGGCATGTGATTTATTCATATAACTGACAGGCAGTACTCAAAATTCATTTAAGTAAGCAAGTGATTACACAAACATCTAATAATACTAAAATTGATAGTCCGAAAGTATAAAACACCATGGGTATGAAATGCCATGGTAAATACTATTTCAACAGACTACAATCATAATTCCAAACGAAATCACATTTTTTAGAAATGGTTTTCAGCAGTTTTGGAATGATTTTACTTTTCTTCTTCCAAGTGATTTACATCTTCCTCTGATACAAGACAAGGTCATTATTTTCAAGAACTATTGCACAGTGACATTGCTTACATTTCTCTCTTGCAGTGCATTTTCTTGAAAACTGTTTTTTTCAATATTGCCCCTTTACATAGAAAACAAACCAGTCAGCACTCAGTTCCCCAAGCAAAGGATGCTTGGATCAGAGCAGTGCTAGGGTAACTGAGTTCAGCAAGAGGCAGGAAGTAAAAAACCTTTTGCAGCTTTTGAAATATGCTGATTTCTTTTCCGAGGCTCTATGCATCATAAACATATTTAGACATCCAAGCCAGTGGAATTATGGGAATAAAATAATTTGAAATGCAGATGACTATGACACAATTGCAACTCTGGTTAAGTTACAATATAGTTCTGCAGTACTTCACACAAAAACAGCTCCTACCTAAAGTTGCTTCTTGAAAGCCGCATTATTTTGTGAAGCACAGCTACGTTTGCAGGAAGAGTTTGGCTTATCGTGTCTGTCTGTATTATGTTAAAGTCTTATATTTTATCAGAATGAGGTTCAAGCATGATCCTGGCTTGAACAACTAGCAGCAGTCGTCATGAAACATATCAATAAATTAAAAGGCTTTCACAGAACAAGAGTCAGCTAAACCTCTTACATATAAAATACAGCTTGAGAAATACAAGTCTTTAATGTTGAATCATGAGTGGGAGGAAAAAAAATCTAAAAAAATAGAAAACTCTCTCCATACCTGGGTGTCAAGGCGAGATGTAACACTGCATAAAGTCACAATATGAGCAGTCACTGGAGGACACACACTCCAGAAGTAGTGGCATCTGGGGATCTCAGAATTATGACCAAAGGGAGGAAAGTACTGTACCAAAAGGCATGCATATTATCACTGTGTGCATTCAGTGTGTGGGCTGTGACCTAAGCAAGATCTAACATGGCAATGAGGCAGTATTCCAGGGTATCCATTAAAACCATTGTGGGGTGGGTGACTACATGTTGGTTAAACCTTCCGAGGCAGCAAAATGTGGGCACAGCGCCATGTCTGGGTCCTGCAGCTGTTTTATGATCCTCTTCCGGAATTTCTCCCGCACACGATTAAATTCCATTATGTCCATGGGGTCCTCTTCAATCCAAAACTTGTGAAATTCATGCATCAAATAGCCTGTTACAGATCACAGAGTGAGTAAGAAAGAAGGAGAGGGAAAAAGTCCTGAATCATATTCAAAATCATTATGAATGAATTGGACTCAAACAACAGTCACCATGGAGCTAAAAAAAAAAAAGACATTGAAATTTGCAAAAATGGCTGTTTGAGATTATGCTTTAATGCCAGTAGAATGGAAGTTACCAATCTGCCTATCTTTTTTGCAGTTGGTCTTAGAATTATTCTTAATTCCAAGGAACAGGAAGACAAAGGAATTCTGCCACCTCTTGAATATGAATCACATCAGGAACATATTCTGAAGACCCCACAGTGACTACTTCATTTTTCCCATCCTAATTAAATTACCATAATGGTTTGATCTTTCAAAATTATTCCACTCTGTCTTTTTTCTCTAGAAGATACTTGATTTAACTAAAGTTTTAAATTACCAAGATGCATCAAACAAATGCATCCTGACAATCTATTCTGAGACAAAGAAGAGTTATAAACCAACCCTGAATAATACAGACTGGCCATCAAACTATGTGAAATTGTTAACAAGACCTTCTAGCTCCGAAGCACAAATTTGAGACACAAATGCTCTGGTGTCTCAAAAATGATATCTCTGAGTGATCCAGAGTGGGGACATTTCTGGAATAAATACTAAGTATTTGACACAAGAATCTATTCATTGTATTCTGCTCCCCACTGTGTCCCTCCCCCACCACATTTGTTCATTTTTAATCTATTAAACCTACCTATTAAAATGGAAATGTGTATAGTTTTTTTTAAAGACAATACCAGGTATTTGTATTATTAAGCCACTGTAAGCTGAGGTGTCTCAATATATTAGAAAGAAGTATTTGAGGAAATAATATTAAATAACATTAATTATTATTTATAATAATTATTTATTATATTATTTGTGTCTTATTTAATTAATTTGGCAATACTGCGGGTTTGAACTCAAGGCCTTGCATTTGCTAGGGAAGCTCTGTACCACATGAGCTATAGCTCCAGTTCTTTTTTTGCTTTAGTTTATTTTTCAGATAGGGTCTTGCTTTGTGCCTGAGGAAGGGCTGTGACTGCTCTTCCTATCTATGCCTCCCACATAGCTAGGATTGAAGTTGCATACTATAATGCCCAGCTTGTTGACTGAGATGGGGGTTTTGCTAAGTTTTTGCCTTGAACTGTGATCCTCCTATTGCCACCTCCTGAGTAGCTGGAATGCAGGTATGAGCCACCAATGCCTGGCTTCTTTATCTTAATCTTAGAAGGCAACAGGAAATATGTGATAGGACTCTGGAGCCAGAAACCTGGTTTGAATCTCAGCTTTTCCACCTCCGTATGTGAACAGAAATGGGGAGGAGTGAGCAGTGGAGATGAGGGGTGTGGGAGCAGAATTTGGGACAAACATAGTCAATGAGAATAGTTGAAAAAAAAACCAGTACTTACTGTTTTCCCAGTAATTAGCAATGTATGAGAATACCTTCAACAAAGTTCAATTAAGATATTTAAATCTTTATTCATCTCTCCCTACAATGCAAAATTAGAAGTGACCTCCCCCAACACACATTGCCAGATGTTGACCTACTTGGACAGACAGCCCTCTCATTACTCATCTCAATACATCGTGAGGTGTGTTCGTACATCTTTAGGTACACAAATTCTCAACTACAGGAAAAGGGGAGAGAGAGCAATTATTTTACATTTATTTTGGGCTGACTGTTCCATTTCTTTTGGGACTTCTATCTTTAGACCCTTGCTTGCAGTAAGTGATACGACTGCTGTCAGCATTTCTGATGAGGTACACCACCCTCACTCAACTGGTCTCTGGGCTACACAAGCGAAGGCTGGCTGTCAGGAAAGCCCCAAATCAGCAGTATCAGTCACCCCAGGAGTCATCTTATTTGTCTTTGATCACTCCGTGCTTGGATTCCCTGAGGTGGTCCACGGTAACATCCAGGCTTGAATGTCTGGTGTCAATTGGTGACACAATACTGATGGTGTCATGGGTGAGGAAGCTGATTCTTTTCCTCCTCCTCCTCCTTCTCCTCCTTCTCCCTCTTCTCTCTCTTCTTCTCCCACTACCCGCCTTCTTTCTTTCTCTCATTTTATTGTTATTATTATTTGAGATAAGGTCATGCTATGTAGTTCAGAGTGGCTTTGAACTCATGATCCTCTTGCCTCAGCCAAAGTTTGATTCTTAAAAGGTTCTTCCTAATGCCAGGGCCTCCATCTGCTGGCCATATTCCATAGAATAAATCCAATCCTTCTCCAGCTCATGTATTTGAAGACTGCTTTGTGTTTGTGCTCATTTCTTCTCCAGGTCAGGCATTCCTGTTTCTCCTTGTTTCTCACATGCTGTGTTGGAATCTCTTCATTGTCTTGGTTGTTTTCCTGTACACAACAGAAACTTGTTTCCTCTGATCTCAGTGCTTTATGCAACCAAAAGAACTCAGTCATTTGTCCATTTCAGTGACTGGGAAAACTTCTAAAATATCCTAGGAATGGTTTAGGGTATTTATTAAAAATGCAGATTCTCCCAGATTTAACAAGACTTACATTGTGTGATTGAAGTTTTAGGATGTTTGGTCTGGAAGACGTCATCTTTTTACATACCCTGGATATCCTTCTAAATATTATAATTCATATGATTCCAAAAGAAATCTAATACAGTTTATGATTTTCTTTTTTTGTTATTATATGAAATGTACACATAATTTGGCTAATCTTTGAAATCAGACACACATGAGCTATTCTGCATGGCGAGTCAGGTTTCTAATGTGATGAATTAAAATCATCCATCATGCATCTCATTAGTATGTCATGAATGACAACATCCTACTGACAATGATAAACAGGCACTGTGGAAAATATCTTCTCAAAATCTTATTTTTAATTTAAAGATTGATAGGGGACATGGTGACAATTCAATATGTATATATAATGTGGAATGAGCAAATCAGGGTATGTAGCACTTCCATCTCCTTTTAAGGAGGAATTCACTTTTTTATAATGTACATAAACATGTTCACTTTTCTAGAATGTTCAGAATCACTGGAAACTCACCCTAAAGGTGATGTAGTATAGTACAGAGTTCAGATCCATTTGGTTTTCTATTTTTCCACATCACACACAATTACAAGAGACCACCTTGGAAGGCTTAAAAATTGGCTAGAGTGATGATAGAGGTGGTCATGCTCTGATATCACTGACACAGTACTTCCTCTTAAAGCTACATATTTAAACTATAAAACGTGTAGACAGATTCCTTGGGACTCTCTCCACACTATCAGGAAAGTAATCAGAGACCATATAACATGATAACAATAAAAATTTAGAAATGGTTGTCTGGCTTCCAAGGCACTTCTTACAATCATAAACTCCACTCATTTACATAACATTACAGACTGTTTAAAATTCATTTGGTTGGTTGGTTAGATGACCCTCTGCCAACAGAAGCAGAATTAGGCACTGAGGATGAAGAACAGGTAGAGTTCACGTGTTCCCTAATTCTCAGTCTCTTAAAGAAAGGGAGACAGGTATACAATTTCAGCTGATGATCTGTTAGCTAAGGAAGCTAACAAAGTAGAAAGAAAAGAAGAGGGAGAAAACAGAGGCCAATCTATTGCCTATTGTCTGTCATCTAATTTTTACAACAGCTTTGTGGAGTAGACAATGCAGATTTTACAACTCCGTTTTATAGATGAGGACACTGGGTTCAGGCAAGATCCTTGAATGGCACACAATCACAGAAATACAGCTGGAAGCCAACACCTGAAGCCAGCTGACCTTCTACCACTGTAACAGGCTGCCTTTCCCAGTGCATTCTGTTCCTCTCGTTCTTATTCCTGTTCAATAGCTCCTTCTTTTGAAGGTCAAAGAAAAGATAATTCCTCTCTGTCTTCTGGCTACTGCAGTTTCCTCTGCTCACTACACTTAACCTCGCTCTATTTCAATGAGGCTGTGTTCAGTGGAGCCTCATATTGAATGCAATTTTTGCAGCCACTGCCTTGCATCCCAGTGTTCACTGAATAATACTGTAAATTCAGAATGATAGAGTCATTATATTCCTCCACCTAGACAAAATACTTGTTTTGAATACTAATTTGGCTTCCCATCTGTAGCCTGCAGCATATTTATTGCTACTTGAATGTGTCTTGGTCTCACTTTACTGCATCCAGTTTGTAGAGAGCAGAGACATGTGCAAGGACACAGATAATTGCAAGAATATTACAGAGGAAACGTGCAGAATGGATAATGTCTAATGGAGGGATAATGAATCTAGTGCATGGTTTGCTTCCTCTAAAGATTCCTGAGCCTCTCTGCTTTTCCTGATCTGCTGTTTCCAAAACCTAAAGAGTGCCCTAGGAAGCAAGTCATCCTATTGCATGCTTACTCATTGGGGCTATTATTCTCTTGGAAACATGTCAGTCAAGGCCAAGGCAAAAATTATCAAGATCAACTAGACTCCCCTTTCCCCTACAAAGAGCATCATCCAATATTTAAATCTCTTATCCATCCATTCATCCATCCATCTCTCCACCCATCCACCCACCCAACCGACAATTACTGAGCACCTATTCTGTATGAGGCTCTGAGCAAAACAAACATTCCTGCCCTTAGGTGCCAATTCCCTATAATTTTAACTTTGAGTACTTCCTGGGAGACATCTCTCATTGTGTGGCTGATTGTTCTCCTCAATTCTGATGAATTTCAAATCTGTAGCTTGAGCCCTTATATAATTCTTCAGTTTCAGAGCCTTATGTGAGAATGACCAGTCTGTGTTCCATATGGATTTCCCAAAAGGAACTCATCTTCACTTTGCCTAAACTTAAACTCATTCTATTTTCCTAGAGAACTACTTCCCTGATTTCCCTAAAAAGCACGAAAGATAAAGAATACAGTAAGCATAAGGGGCTAAGAAAACCCAGCAAGAGGTTTCATTTAGCTCCATGTTCATGCTCTTTCATGTGCCTTGAAAACTCTTCAGGATCTGCCAACAATTCCACTCTTACATTTTCAGTATCATATCTAGTTGCCCCCATCTCATGCCCTTGACTGTATTCCTGGAATCCACCTTACTCTCCTACTCATGGCCTTGCCTCTGCCACTTCCTCTGGCTGGGCCACTCAGCCACTTCTGCTTTATGTCCTGCCACTCATCCTTGAAATCATCATTGAGAGTGGAGTCAATAGGAGGAGATTTTCCTGATTCCCATATTGAGTGAGCTATGGTAATCACAGGGCTTTGCAATTTTTAAAAACAATGTCTTTACTTCTCAATCACAAAGTCCTTCCCACTGTGTTTTAATTACTTGTTTAGATGCCCATCTTTCTTATCACAGAACATGATCTATAGTAAAGATCTCAAGAATATTTGTTGGAGATGGCCAAAGTTGTTACAGGAGTAAATACAACCATTCAATTGTCAAAAATGGAGCTGTAATCATGTTATACAAGGGATTTACATTTTTTAATATTAACAAGGCACAAAATATATGCATTTTTTGGTCATACTGGGATTTGAACTTGGGCCTGCACTTGCTGAGCAAACACTCTACCACTTGAGCCACACCTCTAACTCAAGTATGTGCATCTTTAAATTTCCTTTTAATTTTATATGTGTCTTACATGCATATTATTGAGTCAGTTTAATAAGTCTTGTTATAAAAACAAACAAAAAAATAATTGTAGCCTCTCCTGCCCCAAATTCTGTATTTCAGCTCTTAGAGCTGATTATTTTGACTACTGATCCCCCTAGACCTGAAGAATATGATTTTAATTGCTTAATTTTTTAATCTTCTTTTATAGAAGATGAAGATTTAACTCCCTTTTATCTAAGTGCCCTGTGGGGACTTATTTTTCCATACTTTTTCTTTAACTAGTATTAATAATTGACTTCTTTATTCACTTAGTTTTTCACTTAATTTCACTTTAACTTGTCCTTTAAGTGTGTCCTCTCAATATGTTCAAACATAGTAGACATTCCATAAGTTTCAAATTCTTCAGAGTCTCCTAGAAACTGTGATCTGCTAAAATCCAGATCTGATCTCAGGCAATGCATACACTGACTTGGGCTTTCCCTTCATTCATCCTGAAGATTTTCATCACATCTCTCCTGGGATAGATTTTCTGTTTTCTTGATCCATTTATTCCTTTTAGAATTATTCTCTTGTTTCATGGATATACAATATCTTTCAGGAGCTTCCTGATGAAGGTATAAGGAAGTAGAATGTTTAAGACCTTGTATTACAACAAAGTATTTATTTCAATACTTACTTGGTAAGTTAGACTGGGAATAGAATTTGAAACTGGAAATCATATTCTTTTTACATTTTCTTAAAATTTTGTAGATATTCTTCCACTGTGCTCTAGAATACAATGCTGCTATTGAGGTATCCAATGTCATACTGGTATCAAATTCTTCACGTGACAACTTTGGATATTTTCATCATCTCTTTCCAGTCTCATAAAATCCCACAATGGTATGAGTCTTAATGCATGTTTATTTTAATCTATTATGTTGGTGCTTACTAGTTTAAATATGAAAATTCATCCTTCAGTTCTGAAAACTTCTTATTTCTTTACTTCCCTTCATTTAGTTTTCACTTTTTCTAACATTCCCATTCTTCAGATTTAAGACTTTGTAGAGTGGTTCTTTTATTTTTCAACCTTTATTTTCTATTGCCATCAATACCTTTTTGTTCTTCTGTCTGGGTAAATTTTTCAACCTTATCTTCTAATCTTGGATATTTCATTTTGGCTAAAACATAGATGTGGGAGCCAACTCAGGCTCCAGATCTCTCTGGAGCTGCAGTCTTCAGTTCTATGCCATGCTAGATAAGAGGGAGATACGTGTGACATCCTTAAATCAGACCAGAAGTCGACACATTAGGTATCATGCAAGATCTGGGAAAGAAAAATCTATGATGCCTGTAAAGCTAAGCGCAGATTTTGAATGAGAAAACAACAAAATAATCAAAACCAAAGGAAGAATTTCAAAGGCCTAACACAGCCGAGATCTTTCAGCTTTGATCTTGTCTAGAGTGTTCTACAGAATCTATACTGATAGTTAAACACCAGGACACTTACAGAATGTTTGTTGGAAGTGAGACAATGTTGGTGCTTCTGGGGCAATGTTGTAGAAGTGGGTTTTGAGAGCTCCGCTCACCAGGAGATTATATGTCAGGTCAGTTATGTTGATGCCCACAATTGCAAAGGAGTACCTGCAAGTGTAAACCACAAAACCAACAGTGTTGAACAGGTGGGAAATAAGACACTTCAAAAACTGATAACCTGAGCTTGAAATTCCTATTAAATGGTCAGGGTGGCAAGTTGCCCTTCCTTCTGTACCCTATCAAAACCCTGACTTTTGAAATTCATCATATAGTTTCTCAAGAAAATTGAGAGTTCATAAACATTGTCTTGATAATTCTATTTCCAAATATATGAGAGAAAGATATCCAAGTGGACAAAGTTTTACACACAAGGATATTTATTGTAGCATTACTTATAATGGCAAGAGATGGAAATGACTCAAGCATCCTAAAGAAGACTAGAAAGATAAATTATGATAATCTTAAATAACATTATAGCTGATGAAGAACATATTCTTAACGGCTACTTAAGCAGGATGTGACACATTAAGCCAAGTTTTATTATATATACACATATGTACATGGAAAAAAGGCTAGAATGAAATGCCATAAAACATTAATAGGGGTATGATTTTTTGGATTACTTTCCTATATTTTCTAAATTTTTTTATAGTAAGTCATATATTAATTTTTAAATGAGAAAATTCAAATATTAGCACAAAGTATATTTTTTAGTCTCCTTTCTACACGTCTATTAAAAATGACAGGGAACTGAGTCCTTAATTCCTCTCTGCTATTTTAAATCTAGCCCAGAAATATCTTTAGATTAAATGTGCATTATAAAAAAAAAGCATCTAGAGTAAATTTTTATTTGCTAGCCCAATACTTGATGGAAATCCTTAGCGAAAATCACCAAATCCAATTGTAAGTGATACGTTCTGAAAATAATTTCCTGAGAGTTTTAACTTTCTATACCTTGTCAAGGGGTACAGACAAAGTGGTATTTTATAATCACATGAATAAGTCCAAAACATATAAATGAGTCCATTCAACTGGATGATATATTTCTATCAGGATAACTGGAATTTCATTCTTGTCATCTTTCATAGTATCCTTAGGACATGTTTGCTCCATTTCTTGTTCAGACTGACAATCTTGCTGGATCCCACACTCACCCAATTGCCTTATCCATTCTTTTCTTCTCCCATTCTGCTTTGCTGAATTTGCTGAATGAATGAAAGAACGAATAAATAACCTTTAATCTTTAACAGGTATCTGCTCTCTTTTAATGCTTATGTTAAGACTGTTAGCTGTATGCAGAGATGTCTGTAACTCAGCTATCCAACATTAATCAGTTTGAACATAATCAGCTTTAAAAGCCATAATACAAGCGAAGCATGGTGACACACAACTGTATCCCAGCACTTGGGAGGCTGAGGAGGGAAGATCATGAGTTTAAGACCCTATCTCAACAAAACAAAAAGTAAGAATGCAGTTTACATGGAGTTCAGAAATGGAGTTGTTTAAGGCTGTGCTATTTACCCGCCATTCACTTTAGCTCAGCAGTGGCAGACAGCCCTAATGGTCAAATATGAAGACATTCTCTGACATTATCATTATCAAACACCTCCCTTGCAGTGAAAGCTTGCCTGACGTCATCTTTCTTCTAGTTAGATGTTGCCTCATGCTCTCATGACTCCCCACTGGATTTTGTTTTGTTTTATATCATAACATTTATCCTACTCAGTCTATTAGTGATGCCTGGTCCATAGTAGATTTCAAATAAGTATTGTAAGATAAATAAATGATTGAGTTAGTATAAGAAAGGAAGGAAGGAAGTCAGGAAAGAAAGAAAGATGAAAGGAGGAACAAAGGGAGGGAGGAAAGGAGGCAGGAAGGAAGGAGAGAAGAAAGGAAAGAAGGAAGGGAAGAAGGAAAGAGGGAAAGAAGGGAAGAATTTAAAAAGAAGGATTAAAAGGATAAAGGGAGGGAGGAAAGAAGGAAGGAAGGAAGAATTTTAAATGATGTAAGCTTTATTCAGTGTTTCACAGTAGAAACTCATAGTTAGCACTGGGACTAAATTAAAAAATTAAAACTGGAGTTATGAATACTTAGTAGGAGAAAAGAGAGCTCTCTAGAGTACACAACAAACGTATATTACAAAGCACGCACATGATACACACAGCACACAACCACAAAAACATTATGCAAAGTGACATTTAAGTACATACACTTGCTACTCTGTGAACGACTGGCTATGATTCAAAGTAACTGCTTTAAACTCATGCTAAAATACGCCAGCTGTTTTAAAAGTATAATTTCTAACCAACAAACCAAACAGCAAGCTTAAGAGACTCCAGGGGAGTTTTGCCTTCAAAAGACTCATATTCAAACTAAAATAAATCATATGTAAAATTAAAAAAATACATATAAGAATTTATAAGCATACATTTTTTTCTTCAACAGAACTTTTTATGTACACAATGTCTGTATCATTATTAAATTTTTGTCTGCATTGGAAATACAAGAAAAGGCCAAGTGGCCTGCATTGTTTGATTATTTATTTATAGGATGTGGTGGCCCAACCAGATTAAATCCTTTTATGTTAGGGAAACCAGCCAAACACAAGAGTCAAAATTCTCTTAAAGTTGAATGTCTCTTTACACCTCAAGTTGTTCCAGGACTCTATAGACAGAGTTTTATAAGAGCAGTAATGTGTCACGTTCAGTGAAGGACAGATATGGAAGGGATTTCCTTAGGATGCATATTGACTTTTCACTGTTGAACACCTGAAATGGTCAGGATCTGACAAAATCTATGTTGATATCATAACTGGTCAAAATATACTTTTTTCAGGTATTGGTGAAGAAGGGTTGTAACATTTTGAAAACATTCTGATTCATATTTAGAGATTTTTACCATCAATTTGAAGCAATTAATACACAAGCTTTATCTATTCAATTGTATTGTAGCTTGAGAGATAAACACAATCATTTTATCTACATGTCTACATACATAGACACACAAATTCTAGTCTCTTCTTAAATAAAAGTAGCCACACAAACCCTCAAATAACTGCTCTGTGATGGCTGACATAGGAGCTATTGCCATGAAGCCTTTTTTTGAGAATAGCTCACAGACAAAATTTATTTCTCTCCAGTTGTTAATCAGAAAATATTTTAAGCTTATCATGTCTTCTGGCTGATGTTTGTCAGAGAGCACATACAGACCCTCAGCTGATTTTAACTGGAGGGAGTTTAGAGGTTGTATATTACCTATTCATGAATTTTGAGAATATTATAATAAAATTCAGATTTGTTTAGCCAACATGAATGTTAACAACTAAACTGCCATCATGCTGAGGAAAAAAAAGTACATGAAGCCATGACTGCAAAATAATGGAATTCCTTATAAGAAGAGCAACTAATGCACACACACTCACCCCAGCTATAAATACACTCTCAGGAGAACACATTTTTTCTGTGCAACAAAATTGCCAAATAAAATGTCCCTCTCAGGAGTGACATCATGTATGGTGAGGTGTTGGGTCTTTAGAATGAAAGGTTTGGAGTGTTCCTCCGAGGGATAGCTGTGGCTGTAGAAAGTCTGTCATTTTCCATCAGATTAGTCTAGTCTGGTTTTCAGCTCATTAAAATACAGATCCCAAATTATCAACTAATTTAGATTAAAAGTTGGTAAATGTATGCCTTTTGAACATTTTTTAAATCTATATTGCTTTAAAATTCTTTCCTTTATTCATTCTAAATTAAATTAAAAGCAATAAAACACAAAAGCCAAGAAAAAGTACCTTATTTCCTCTTTAGTGATATCCCTTCATGTATTCAGTTAAAGAAAAAAAATTAGAAACATAAATGAAAATGCAAATAGAATCTTGAATTAAAAAGAAAAAGCCTCAGTAATTCCAGACTTTCTCAATTGGTCCCTGATTTCTTGACTTCCGTTCTCCCTGCTGTTCCTTCATCTTGTTCCCTTGTCTATGTGAACTCTCTCCCAGACCCTTTCTTCTACACCTACTTGTCAATCCTCCTGGACACTAGTGACATATCAGTCCCTTAAATACTCATCTCACTTGAATGGTGCCACTTGACAGCCTAAATCCCGGAATGAGCACCTGAAATATTAACCCTCCATTTGTCAATGGGGTTCACTGGAAGACTTTGCCTCACTTCTGGTGGGTTGATTCTCCTGATACTCTCACCTATAGACCCATTTAGGAGATAATCTTTACCTAACCCATAAAGCTGCATCCATCTTTCTTTTCAACAGTTACCTGCATTTTGGATGAAGAGAGTCAGAGAGGACCTGCTGAGCTGCTGCAGCGTCCCTTTCTGCAAAATACCTGCAGATGGAAGGAAAGAAAACCATCACTCCGTACCTGCTGCATACCTTCACCTTCATCCAGTTTGAGGCTGTTTGGGATTCAGAGGAATACAGAATACACTTGTTTTAGCTCCTCCACAAAACAGCTTTTCATAATAGATTCCCCCCCAAAAGTGACATGGTAGTATGGTTATAGAATCCACATAGACTTAGGAATGTATTCAATAGGTTTGAAAATTTAATTATGAAATTTGCTACTCTCCACAGAGCCAACTATATTCTTACAATAGTTATAAAGGATCAGCATTTGAAGACCTTCAGAAGTAGAAGCCTGGGAAAAGGAACATGCTAAGGGGCTGTGACAGCCACAGGGTGGAGAGGGAAGGAACTCCAGGACATGAGAGCGGATGTGTTTCAAATGCGTCTTTCTTGGATAGTCACTGGCTGTTTAAATTCTGGATGAATAGGAAATAGCTTACAGAGCTTGGGATGTTAAAAAATTCTGCTCTGGGGGAAAAGAGGCAATGAAGTTTCCTAATAAATACAAACCCTCAAAAATAAAAAGTACTTCATAAAATAAACTGTAGCAAACATATTTAATTTGATTTGAATATAATTTCTTGCATAAATCTAAGGAGTAAAATAAGCTTTTGAATTTTCTTTCAGAAAGTTTTAAACCCATCAGTAATTTTAATACACATTTTCATGATTATTGATGAGATAGCCTGGTGTCATACTTTTGCTGCTCATTGAGTTGCTTCTTTTATGTCTTTGTCTGTTCATATTCTTGGTCCAGTATATTTAACACCACCATCAAATAAATAAGACAAATAAGCCTATAGAGAATAATATACCGACTATGGATCCTTTTTATTTACGTGAGTGTGGTCTTGTCTCATTTTGCTTTCAAATGAAGGATTGGTTTATCTTACAGATTTTCAGTTTTAATGTTTCTGTTTTTTTCTATCAGTTTATCAACTGAGGTGAGGTAGAGATTTAACTTTATTTTTTTCCAAATGGAAGGCCAATTGTCTCAGTTCAAGTTGCTCAAAAGCTTAGCTTTATCCACTATTTATAACAACACACTTGAACTCTCCTAAGCCTTAGCATCTGCTTTCTATTTAATAACATTACATGATAATTCAGCCTTTCAAACATTTCATAAAAGAATGGATGATGATTAAACTTCCTAGATTTAAAATAAAGGGAAGTGTCTTAGGAAAAAAAATGGAATACCACCAAAAGTGACTAAGGCTTAATTTCTTTTAAAAATTCATCACTTTCCTCACTTACAGGATGGTGTCAAAGGACACAAGAGCCAGCTTAAGAAGACTGTCTTTTACTTGAAAAATAATGACTACAGATTAAGCATGAATAAAATAATAAGTGCAATTAGTTGAATCACAGTAGACATATAAAAACACAGGAATTAAATGCTATTTCAAAAATAGAGAAAGTTAAAAAAAAGTTTTCATCATTAACATGGGAACTAAGCTCCCTACTTGAGAACTGGCAAACCAAATAGAAAAATTGAGCGTCTGTCCCTCTGAATGTTAGAGAAACCAAATAACCATAGTTAATACAGGAAACAGTCATTACAGAGCTCCAGCCAACAGCTGTGGGAAGAATAACAGAATTAGAAAAGCACTGTATGCACGATTAGCTGGTTCAGTGAAGATCATAAAAGGAGAAGAGGTAGATGAGGGATTTATAATGGAACCACCAGGCTGTGATTCCTCTGTCCCATCAGAGCACAGAGCTGAGAGTAGGGACACCACAGGCCTCTCACTGTGTTGTCAACTTCAATTCCTTCAAGCCTTTCTGAATACCTCCAATTTTCAGGAAATATACAACATAGGTATAAGTGCAAGCAGACAAATCCAGGACATAGGACACTTTACATGACAAGTGACTTGGGATCATGTTAATGACACAAAAGGAGGGGACAAGGACAAGAGGCTGCGAATTTTAAAAGACCCAAGGGATGTTTTAGCTAAGTGCCATGCATAGGTCTTACATGGGACTGCATTTGAACAAAACCAGGTATAAAACAACATTTTTGGGAGAATTTGGCAAGTTGAACATGTACTGGGTATAGGCTGTTAGGAGTGACAAGGGTATTGTTGTGACTGTCATGTAATGTTGATTTTTTTTTAGAGCTACCTATTGAAATGTGAGGAGGGAAATGACAAATAGTATAAGATTTTCATTAACACACTTCTGTCAAAAAATAATGTTGCAAATATTTCAAACCTCCTGAATCTAGGTGAGCAACATAAGAGGGTGCTTTACTGCCTTCTTTAAGTTTTTGTGTGTGTTTGAAGCTTTTCTTAATAACAAGTTTTAAATTATATGAGATTTGCTTTAAAAATCCATAAGTTTACTGAAATAGAAGGAAGATTTTTGGTAGCTTTTTAAATTTTATGAACTTCAGTTACCTCTCAGAGGACTTAAATGTTTTCTTGGACTCTTTTGGGGAGTGACTTTTGGAACTGATAACTACACTTCACCATTTCAATATGAGAAGACCAGAATGCTATTCTGACACTCACTATTCTTCATTTTACTTACTGCAAATTGTACAGTCCCAGAAGTCCCATTCCACGAAAATCTGTCTTAGGATCATCGCCCTGGAAACCAATTTCACACCACTGCTTAGAAATCCGAGATTCCAGCGGAGTATTGGGCTTTAAGAATTTCCATAACTGGAGACACAAGAAAAAAGAATCACTCTGTTGATATACACACATACATATCCTCTCCTATTGGTTCAGATTATGTGGACTACATTATTAGGAAGGAGTTTGTCAAGCTGAATATATGCAAATCTATAAGTTAAAGATGTGATCTTCTTTCACTTATCTATGACAGCAACTCAAGAGGTATGGTCTGAAGACTCCATGGAGGTTCCTTTCAGTCTGGATGAAAGCAAACAAACAAAAGCTCTATCCATAATAAAATCGGGTGGTAATTTGCCTTCTCCTTCTCACCTCAGGAGTGAGCTGTGGAATTTTCCAGAGGGTGAGTGACATGTCATGATGTAATTGCTCTGAAGCCAATGGGATATGCGCACTGGAGGTTTTAGTGTCTTAAACTTCTGTTTTACTTTATAGTCAGAAAATACTAGGCTGATAATCTCCCACCAAAAAAGCTCTTTGGAGCTCTCTAAAATATTTAAGAGTATAAAGGGAAAGGGAGAACAGGGAAAAATGGGAGGACATCTTTATTCAACTCCTCAGAAAATGATTGTCTAACATCATGCCGGAACTTTTAGTAGCACTGTTAACAAAGAAAAGTGGACTGACTCGAGTTTCAGGTCTTAGGTCTCATCTCTAGCACGAATGGGAGCGAACACCACAAATGATGGGTAAAGTGATCAATACTATTCATAAATAAACCTCAGAATATGTGATCATCTTTAAAAGTTGCCTAAAAGAATTTCAATTAAAATCAATTATATATTAATGGACAATTATAAACTCTAGGTAGGTACTCTACCACTTGAGCCATTCCACCAGCCCTGACAATTAGAATTCTAAACATTATAGTCTTCTGTACTTAGTAACTGTTTTTAATTTTCTAAGTTTTCTATAGAAAGCTAGATTATCATTCATCATTACGAGAGAAAAAGTTTGAGATAAAGAGATATCAAGACCTACAGTTATATAAGTATTTAATGCTTAAAGAATTAGTTCTTTCTAATAGAGATGGGCCTATAAGCACATTTACTTTTTAGATTGTTAATATTTAATATTATATCTTCATTATAGGCAGTATAAACACAAACGTTAAATTCCTTATTACTATTTCTGAAATAATTCAACTTCTAAATTGCTTATTCTATATCACAATGATTTTTAAGGCATCAACAGAACAGTAATACAAAATTACCTTTCCTTTTTTTTCTAAAGAACAAAAGATAAATTTATTTGGATTTTAGAAAAACTTCACTGGTGCAAGAATTTAGTAATTACATTGAATCCATACGAACTGCCAGGCACTGGACTGAGTGTTGAAATGGAGTAGAGACGAAGGCAAATTTGACTTCTGGCACATGGAGCTTATAGAATCCAGAAGGTCAAAACTACCTTTCTTTATAGTGAACTGTCACACATCGGACAGGGTAGAACACATAATATTCAATGGCATAAAATATTAACAAAAATTTCAGTTCATTTTATTATGGTTATTTTAGACAGAAATCTAAAATTACTATTCACAGTATATAATATTTTATGTTAATGTCACAACAAGTAAATTCAATTTACTTAAGGGGGAGAGGAAAAACTTTAGAGAAAACAAAGTAAATCTGTCATGCATAAAAAAGCAAAATATCAAACCTTGGTATAAAAATCTCCTTTTTTATTAAAAAAGCTCTTGCAGTCATCAAAGCAAGAAATGTTTGATTTTTGTCAGAAGAGACTAAGGAAAGACCAGGTAATCAGTCATAGGAAAAAGTCTCTTTTTAAAAATCTTTTAGGATCTGATTTGGTTACTGCCACAATGGAGAAAAAAGAAAGAAAATAACTTGTATAACTGTCACATTCATGTGACTATAATTTGAAGTGATCTTAGAGTTGATACAATGAGAAAGCATTTGATCTACCCAAAGACTGGAATAAAATTGCAAAAGCAAGCAGTGTGCTTTGTAGGAGGTTACAAATTGCATTCCTTAGGTGGTGCTTTTTAGGAGAGCAAAACGTTGAATAATAAAAATGCTTTAAAAAGAAATTGCAAAAAAAAAAAAAAGAAATCATATTTCTTTCCTTCCTTGCTTCCTTTCTTCCTTCTTTCTTTCTTTCGACAATAGTGGGGTTTGAACTCAGGGCCAAGCATTCTTCCAGTTGAGTCACACTACCGGCCCTATTTGCTTTTATTTATTTTTCAGACAGAGTCTCACTTTTGCTTGCGGCATCCTTGGACTGTGATCCTCCCATCTCTACCTGCTATGTAGCTGTAATTACAGCCACATGCCTGTCCCTAAGAAATTACATTTTAATAATTTTATGTGTCATGGCAGACTGGACTACGGTTAAAATGTAATTCTGAGGCCATGTGTGGCTGAGGCAGGAGGATTCAGAGTTTGAGGACAGCCTGGGCTATACAGTGAGACCTTGTCTTAAAAAACCAGAAAACAAGTGCTCCTAAATAACTTGTCAATCCTATTTGCTTTAGTAGAGGTCACGTTCTTGCAAAGTGATAGTCAGTTGTACTGAAGTTCTTACATGAGGGATAACTATTTATCTATTTCCTGGAAGAATCCTTAAGCTATTTCTCTTCTGATAGACTACCTCTTCTCAGAAAAAGTCAGGGTAGGAGGTAGGGTGCCCTTGCAGGGCAAGGTCATTTCTTGCATTAGAAAGCCAACTTTAAATCTGACTTGGGGGCGTGCTTTGGTGGGCAGCTGTGAGGAGTCCAGGGATCTAAGACTGTCTACTGGGGTAGTTATTATAGAACCTCCTGCCAAGTGTAGGAGGCTGGCGGGGCGGGGAAGATGACAAGTTACAGGTGTGGAGGCTGACTGAGTCAACCACTCTCCAGCATGGGCTGCTCTCTCTGTTGATCTCACTTCTCTTTGAAGTGAACCTTCATAGAGGCTTTTTGGACACTTCTGTCTTGTTTCAGAAGGGTGGTCATTCCTCCACTCTCAAGCCAGAATGTTCAAGGGGAAGTAGCTTTGCCAGTTTCCACAAAACTGGCTTTTCCCATCAATACAGGACCTTTAAGTCCGACTTTATGTGTCCTCTTGTGAGCCCATGAAGTCACCTACAATTTTGCTTTATTTTTAATGCAGATAGAAAACTTTTAATAGAAATGTTTATTTGAAAAATGCTATATGGATATTGATATATTATTCAATTTAATCTCAGCCTATGTTCAAATAATCATAAAATCTAGATATTTTTAAACTTTAAGATTCTACGTAGCAGCTTTGATAATACTCTCCTATGCTTATAAAGCAAAGCACTTGAGTAATGTGGCAACATATTTACCTGAGTCTATAAACCAGGGATGAGCAAAGTTGCTCAGGACCAACTGGTAAATATTCAGACTTTGTGAGCCATACTCTTTCTGTTGTAAGTACTTCACTTTCCATTTGTAGTAGGATAGTAGTCAGAGACTATATAAAAATGAATCTGGATGGCTTTGTTCCAATAATGATTATTAATGGAAATGGATAGTAAGCCAAATTTGGCCCACAGACCTTGTTGTTTTAAATGAAATTTTGTGAAAGAGTATTATCATCCATCTTAAAGATGAAGAACCTTAACCTTGGGCAGTTACGCACGGTCCCCGGAAATACAAGTGCGAACAAGGCATGGTTTCTCTCTCAAACAGTGTTAGTACAGTAGTTAAGAGCCCTCTCTAACTATGGGAGCTTTCAGTCACTGAACGGTTCAGCTTCATTTCCCCATCTGAAAAACGGGAATGACACTGTTCTTGTGACAACTGAAAAATGCTTCAGGCCACGTGTGATGGCTTATACCTTTAATCCCAGCTACTTCAGAGGCAGAAGTAGCAGGACTGCAAAAATGCAAGACCTTATCTAAAAACAAATGAAGCAAATAGGGCTGGGCATGACTTAAGAAGTAGAGCATCTGCTTAGCAAATGGGAGGCCCTGAGTTCAAACCCCAGTACGGCCAAGAAAAAGAAGAGAAAGAAAAGAAAAAAAAATGCAGGACAACATTCCTCATAATGATTGGCATGGACCAAACACACAATGAAGGCTTTATTATTACTGCTTTTTAAAATTATCATACTTGAAATTTAAGTTAACAAGAGAGGATAGCGAAGATCCCACGTCTGTGTTTGCTTGGGGAGGCTGGAGATACTTCAACATCTATTGAATGAAGATGTTTAAATGAGGTGGCTTCTGTGGTGAGAATGATGGGTGCAGAGGGAAGGCATGAGGAAGTTCCTGGTGTATGGGATAGCACTGCCTATTCTGGGTCATGGTAACTGACAGAGCACGGTGGAAACGCACTGCACATAGAGGGGGTGCAGGAGGTGTAGCTTAGAGAAATACAACGGAAAGAGGCCGAAATGCCATGCTGGGGTACATGGGCTTCCTACTGGAGGACAAAGGAAGCTTCAAGCTTTTGTTTTGTTTGTTTCTTTGAGACAGGGTCTCACTATGTAGCCCAGGCTGGCCTCAAACTTAAGATCCTCCTGCCTCAGCCTCCACAGTGCTGGGATTATAGGCCTGTGCCATCAAGGCCCAGTTTGAAATTTTTAATCTAGAGAATAATATGATTAGATCTGTGTTTTAGAAAAATACTGCCATCAGTATTTTAGAAGATGGAAGGGAAGAGTCTAATGGGTGGTGGCCGAACTAAGACTACAATAGTCCAAGTTGGACATGATGACACAATGTATAGAATAAGTCAGTGGGCATGAAAACATTTGAGAAATGTGTTGAGGTTCTCATTACTTGACTTTTTTTTTTTTTTAGTGGTGCTGGAGTTTGAACACAGGGCTTTGACCTTGCAAAGCAGGTGCTCTACTGCTTGAGCCATGCCTCCAGTTCTGCTTTGAGGTTCTCTATGGAAGAAACTTAGAGATTTTTTGTAGGTGCAGAATTTGTCCCAACTAGATTGCAGTCCCAACTAGAAAGGCAGAAAAGATGCCTTTCCTCAAAGTACCTAAGTGGTGTATGATCCTGGCTTTATTATTTACTAGATGTGTGAATCAAAACCTAGACTAAACCAGTAGTTTTCTCACCTGTAAAATAGCCATTATCTTGCTTACCTCACTGTAACAATCAAAATGATAATACCTACATACTCAAATTAGAACCACTGATAAAAGTCATATCATAAATGTTCCTGACATGTAACTAATGTAAACTACAATAACTCATACACTTACCCATGCCTGTTAAAAGCCTATAATGTGCCATCATGCATACCAGATCAGACATCCAAATGTCATTAATCAGTTCTGAGGACATCTCAGCCATGATAATGAATTGTTCAGGCACTTGTGACCACTTTGTTAATTATACTCCCTCTTTTCACTTTCATTCACCTCGCTTCCCAATGTTAGGTCCTTTTATTGAACTTGACCAGCTCCATAAGAAAATGGTCAGAAAAAAAGCAAAAAAAAAAAAAAAAAAAACAAAAAAAACCAGTTGGGATTCATCCAGTAAGTTAGCTAAAAGTAAGCAGGGGAGAAAGGTAAGATGAAAAACTATTGCCAAGAATGAGGCTTCTTTAATTTTTAATGACTCACATCAGATCCAGCAAATGAGTCATCTATTTAAGTATTTACATACACAAACACATACACTCCTTCACACAAAAACACAAACAGGGCACATTTTTAAAATTATACCTTCTATTGACATTTTTCAATAAGACAAAGTTAAGGCAGCTAAATGAATGTTTCTTTCTAATTTTCTTACTGCCTTTTTGAATGCTAGAAAGAGGCAGAGTAGCCCTGGCATCTATTTTCAGAAATGAATGCATAAAATCTTTTAGAATTTAGAAAACACCATTAGAGCCTATGATTTTTTTTTTCTGTATGATTTTTAAGGTTTTTTATTTGACAGGTAGGAGTATTTGTAACTCTATATTATTTTAATGAAAGTTTTAATATGCCAAATATAAAACTTTACCTCCTCTTTGAATCCTCACCAAGTCACATGAATAAATAAGCAGCATTAAGATCTTGAGTAATTTCCCCAGAGGGCTATTGCTGAAACAAATCAGCCTCATCTCTGATGTGTATTAACAGTCACCAGTGAAAATCCCAGGACACTCCTTGACAGATGCTATTTCTTCTACTGGCTTTTAACACATGCAAAACAATCTAAACTTGGGCCAAATATGAGATCCCTCAGAAATCCCCTCTGATGTTTTCACACATTACAGAAGCTTAAAGTTAATCTTTCATATGAATTTTCTGATGAAAATATTTACCTCCACCCTCTGAATCAGCAAGAGAACTCGGCCGTACCAATCCGTCTTAGTGCCCACGTCTTATTTACCTTTGTATTCCCAATGTCAGGATTAAAGCCTAGAACACAGCACCTGCTTGGTAACCATTAGCTGGTTTAAAGAAAGGACTGACCTGCAAAAGCATTTCTTCATGTTGGGGGTTATCAGAATCATAGGGCTCTCTGCGCAGTTTTTCCACATCTGCAATAAGGTTTCTGTAACCCACGATTTGCAGAAGGCAAGCCTGAAGAGAGATTCCCAACCTAAGGTGTTCAAAAGAGAAGAAACACACAGCAGGAAAACAAAACATGTTCTTTGGGCATTTTCTCACTTGATGGATGCATACTAGATCTTTTCCTATAAATCTAATATTCAGGAAATTTCTCAAATATGATCTGTTTACTAGAAGCACAATTCTTACTGAGGCTCCACGTATGGATAGCTGTAGAGCCTGGTTAGGTTTTTTTTTTTTTCCTCTCTCTCATTCTGGCTTTTTCTTAAGTTAAATTGCAATGGTTTGGCTTAAAACACAAGGGTGCTCTTTATGGAGGTGACTTGAAAGTAAGATGTAGAAGACACAGGTAATAATAGGTTCTTAGGAATTGTTTAGGCTGCCTAGGGAGGTCATCAGAATTGCTTTAGAAGGATGTGTGTGTGAGAGAGAGAGGTAGAGAGACAAAGGGAGAGAGAGAGAGGGAGGGAGGAAGAGAGAACTCCTTTGGGGGCAAGAAAAAAACCTAACAGCAGCAGCAGCAGCCACAATAGAAACAGCTCCCAGATGAGGCAGTGCCCAGAGAAGTCACAGCTCTACAAGATTTTCCATCACGTTCCAACAACTCATCTTGTCTGTACACTTTCTTATGTTAAAACAAAATCTGCTTTGCTTATTACCAACTGGATTAAATGCAGTCCTCTGAGAAAATTTACTTCTACTGTCTCCCCAACATGCCTACTTATTTGATTCTATCTTCTAGTTTCATCTCCAGGTTTAAAAAAAAAATTCCCCCATTCCTTCAATTCTTTCTCATGGGGCATAGTTTTCAGATGGTTTACTGTCATGCTCAGTCTGCTATAAATGTTCACTAGAACAAGGAAGAATCCAGCAAGCAACACAGAGAGGATTGCCACTCCCTGTGATCACAATGCTGTTTTCCTCTCCTACAACCTACAAGGTAAAATAAGATCTTTCAAAGCAGTCATACAACATTGCAAGTGTATTAAGCAGGTCACTAATCACTAAAATCTTTTTTTGAACATCCAAACTACTGCCATATAAATGATAATCCTATCCTGCCTGTACTCACATTTTAAAATCCGAAGGTAATACTTTATACTTCTTTATTCCAGCTAAATTCTTTAGTTACTTCTTGTGGCTCAAAATGGTTGGACATTGGTTAATTTCAAATAATACTGTCCAAAATATATTTTGTTCCTAGTTTATTCATTGCCCTGGAACGTTTTTGTTGTGGTGTGGTGGTGATGGTAATTATAATCACAATGACAGTGACATCTTCTTGGGGATAATAAATGAGATGCATAGAGGTTAAATTTAAAATTGGCTCAGGGCACCAGTGGCTCAAATCTGTAATCCTAGCTACTCAGGAGGCAATAATCAGGAGGACCAAAGTTTGAAGCCAGTCCAGGCAAAAAGTTCACAAGATCCTATCTTGAAAAAACCCATCACAAGAAAGGGCTGGTGGAGTGGCTCAAGGTGTAGCCCTGAGTTCAAACCCCAGTACCACACACACACACACACACACACACACACACACAATCCAAAACTGGTGCTAACAGGTCTGAGAATTATGCAAATATTTCCAAACATAGAGGGAAGTGCCAGACAATCAGGAATACTAAGCTTGAATAAAATTGTGTCTCAATTAAATGGCCTTTATAATTACTTGTCATAGCACCAAAAAACTAAATTAGGTATTTAAACTAAGGAAAGGGCAGAGTGGCATGGATTATCCAGAAGTTTAGTATAGGACTGATAAGAGAGTTACTTTTGAGGGAAAGAAGAGAATGCAAGAAATAAGGGGAAGAAACAAAGAAAGTCAATTAAACTTTTTCTGTAGTAATTTTTAGTAACACCATTAAGAAGCACTTGTAAAAAGTACAATTAAAACAAAATGAAATTAACACAGTAATAATAGCTTGCTAATTTAAAAATGTCTCCCTCATTTCTAACCTCCTATTTCTTTGTTTTCTTGGGGAAAAGATTTAATTTTTTAAATTGTTTATACATGTATTCATATGTGTATACATTGTTTGGGCTACCTCTCCTCCTACTCCCTGCCTCCCCCTCCCCCCTCGCTTCCAGGCAGATTTAATTTTTTTATATTAGGTTTTGTCAAGAATAGTTGAGAAAAAGGCACTAGAATCCACACTGAGATGCTTAAATAAAACCTAACCAAACAACAAAAGACCCCACGTACCATTCTATACCTTTTTTTTAAAGGAAATAAAAAAAGATAGATGTCAGAGAAATAACTTATGAATGCAACTGAAACAACTTTCATAGAAGAAATAGAGAAAAGATTTTCTGTTCTATCTACTCTAATCTCTACATATATTTATAGGACTAACACCCCCATGCCCAGTTGTAGTCTTAAGTTTTTGGTTCAACTGAATTTAGACTGAATTGCCTTCTTATCACTTCTCTAGAAAAATAAAAGATATGTCAGAAGATTTTAAAAATACATTTACTACATAATTAAATCAACCTTAATATATCTGAATAAGGAAAAGGCAGCTAATTAGCTGAAGTGGCTTCAGAAGAATGCTGTGGAAATAGTTTTGTGACAAGCACCTGGATAGACAGTGCCTACCATCCTTCCAAGAGACAGACCTATGACAAGTGTGCTCTGAAACTCCCTTCAACCCTAGCTCCGTCTTGGGTAATTGAAAGCTTTCTCAGTGGTAACACTTGACATGCTCATGTATGTAGATCTTAAAGGCAGTTTGATTGCTACGAATCTAAAACTGTCTCTAAATATATCTGCATTTGGAATTTATTTTTCCTAATATCCTTAGTCCCAAATTTCACTGCAAACTTGCTGTACCCAATGGAAACTATAAAGCTAATTTTAAATGTCATGAACATTGCCAAATGCATTTTAATACTTCCAAGATGAGAGGAATAACTTATGAAGTTCTAAAGTCTTCATATAAAAACCATTGCTTCCTCCCACACACGCCTGTCTTCTTGACAAGCAGGTAGGAACTGTCTTCAAGATCTCAGCCTGTTAGGATGGAATATTTATGAGGGAACTGAAGGAATATTCTAGATGGGGCAGAATCAACTTAGGCTGATTTATGATTAGAACATTTACAGTTAACATAAAACAGGCATCCAATAGTGACTGCTGATGAATGGGCTTCCTTGATCTCATATTCCGATATCAGGAGCACCTGTCCCCTTTCTTACCCCGTGGCATCTTGGAAGCCCTAGCACACACACTGAAAGTATAAAGTTACTGTCATTTGCAAGCATGAAAAGGCACCTTATTTCTTTATTCTTCATCTTAGAGTCAAAACACTGCAGATGATTGTTAGGAAGAAAGGGAAAGAGAGGGGAGAGGGAGACAAGGAGGGAGAAAGACAGGGAGAGACAGACAATAAATGTCTGACCATGTGGCTGGTGTGCTGTATTTCATATAGGAAACATATTCTTACTGTGGATTTATGTCAGGGTTAATTCCTTTCAGTTCCATGATGTCATCTATAGTTTTTTCAATAGCATCAGGGTGAACGCTCACTGATGTCTGCAGCAGCTGAAAAAACATGTTTCAGTCAGTTCCCTTTACCGTCACACCACTGGTTGATAGGATGTCTCCTGGGGTAGAGGCCTTGAGTATTTCTTTAAGCTTCTATATGAAGGCCTGAGCTAAAATCAAACATTGACTTAGTGTACTTCATTCAATAAATTTGATGTTTTCACAATTGAGGTATTGCTATTTTCCTCATTAAGGCATATAATGCAAATCAGACACACATAAGATTTTTTTAAACTATTGTCATGTTTCAAGCTACTTATATTGCGATGTTATATTTTTTTTTTCCTCACCCAACACAGTTCCCAGTATTACTGGACAATATGTCAATGACTAAAGAGTGAGGCACATGGGATATAGTCTTAGGGATGCCAAAATTAAGTAAGATGAAATGATCAGATTTTCCTTCTTATTTGGATGCTGAACTATGTACTATAGAAGTTAACATAAAGACTTCTTTGATTTTATTAGAAAAGCTCAAGAATAAAGTTAAATGGTTTGAATATTGAGGAAATATTAGAAAGATAATACTGTTCCTATGTTCAAGGACTATTTATGACTTGGGAAGTAGTATTAAAAAAAGGATTAATTCCATAATAAAGCAATAGATGCTTCACTTCTGATGTGAAAAAGTATGATCGTGAGGGGCAAATGACTCTTCTCAGTTTGCATTAGTTTTCTTAATCTATGATGTATTTTTGTTTCTCGAAATCTTTACTTTTTAGGACAAAGGTCAGCTTCAGTGAAAAGTTGGCAAAAACAAGGAAACAATTTGACATACCTTACTTTTTGAATCCCTCAGTGATGTCTCTGTTAAAGCAGTAACAAAAAGTTATTTAAAAATGATCCTTCATGAATGGTTTTAAATTATTTACTGAAATTTAACATTGTATCTGCAACCCCACCAAGTGCATTTTGTTTACTTCTTTGTTTCATCCTTACCGATTTTCATGGTTCTAGAAGCCCCAGGCTTGGTATTGTAACAGATCCTTTGCAATTCACATCTTCCGGTCAGCTTCCTCATTACAAATTTCAGGCAGCGCCACAAAAATTTACAGTAAAAATACAGGCACACCTGGATCAACATTCTGTGAAAAACAAAAGACAGCACCCTTCCAATAGAACTCTGGAAGAGAATAGAAAGCAGCCACCACCAGCGAGAAAAGAAGCCCAGGAGAAAACCAGCCATTAGATTTCCGGGTTTTGCAAGCACTGTTTCTAATCCCATGTTGCTTTATTTATTTATTATTATCATAGGTGCTACAGTTATGATGCCCACAGACTATGCAACTCCAGAATGCCTCATCCTGGTAAGTTTAATATTACAACAAACTAAGGGTTAAGCATTCGAATCCATTTTTCTACCTCTGCCTAAAATGTTTGGAAATATTAATGTCTTGAAAACAGAATTCTTCAATATTGCTCATGTTAACATTGCCCTTCCCTAGACAAGGGGGAGGAAAGTCTTCTCTTGCCTGAGTGGACAAACTTTCAGCTTGCCCTTGTTCTTTTCCAGCCCTTCCTTAAAGCCACTTATTAGCCAAGTCTGTATTTCTTTCTTCCCTTGCTCCCATTCCTTTCCCTTCCTCTGCTTTCCCTTAGGCACCGTGTACTCCTTTGAGGACTTGGATGTCTGGCACCTAGTTTTTCTGCTGAACAGCCTCAATACTCTTAGCACCTGCCAGAAGTCCTCCTCATCAATTTGCTGAATAAGCACTGTTGACCTTGGATTCTCCTTGAGGTGACAACATTGTCCAGTTTGAATTTTTCAGAAACTCTACTTCTAGAGAAGTCTTTTTGTGACTCTTGCTAAAGTTTTCTTTACTGTACATACTATCTTATTCCAATAATGCCTAAAAAACTAGGAACTGTATTGTCACCAACCATACGCTTACGCACAGGTATCTGGCACTTGTGAATTTGTTTTATGTTGACTTTTAATTTTAAAATGAGCACCTACTACTTTATGGTACTGCTCAGAGTCACAAAATGGCTCAAGCTTTAGAGACAAAGAGGGCCTGCTACCCAGGAGCTTATATGCATCCTGTCTTCTCTGTATACTCTGAATTCCTAGAAGGTAGAATTATTTCTATTACTTCCTAACAGTATCATATCGAAAAGATTTTTTCTCTCTCTCTTTTTTTTTTTTTTGACAGCACTGGGGTTTGAACACAGGGCCAGGCAAGCATTCTACCACTTGAGCTACTCCACCAACCAAGATTTTTTTTTCTCAAATTCACTGATTCCCCCTAGCTCTAAAATGAAGTGATCCAGGATCATTCAGATCAACTAGCATGTTAATTAACAGCCTCAACAAAGTGATCCATCCTCTGAAACAAACATTTCCTTGGTTGTATTAATTTGTTCAGCTTGTTCTGGTTCAAATATCTTCAGCAGCTTTGTGTTAAAAATGAAAATTCCAATAGTCTTATTTGTACAAGCGCATTGGGTCTATATCTAAAAAAACGTAAAGAGAATGGAAAGAAACAGTACAAACAACCAAGCTGCTACATTAAGATAACACAAGGGAATACTTTGTAGACTATAAAACTATGTCCTCAAATATCTAACGACATGAAAATATCCATGATGTTTGACAAGTAGAAAAAAGTTACAAAGGAATATGTATGAAATCATCCAATTTTCCTTAAGAAAAAAAAACAAACACAATACTTTTAACAGTGATGTGTAAACAAACAAAAAGACTGGCAGGATACACGAGAAATGTTAATCACAGTATCATTAGCTAATAAAGTTGTTAGTAATTTTTATTTTCTTTCTTCTATTATACATGCATTATTTTATTTTAAAAACTTATAATAAAATTAAAATGCATAAATGATCACCAAAAGCTATTACAAAAGTTTATGTAAAATTTCTTTGTGGAGTCAGTTACTATAAAGTCAACCGGATTCTTCTGAAAGACAAAAAATGGACTTACCATATTGTAAAGCCTAACATTCAACTGTTCAAGTGAAATACGTTCTAAGATCTGTTAGAATTTAGGTTAACAACTTCCAAAAAAAAAAGTACCCCTAAAAATAAATTTAGTGGAACATTTTAGTTAGACAAGTGAGAAGCTTTATACAATCTCAACTTATTCTCCTGGAAAATGTCCTTCACTTTCCAAGTACTGGATAGCTATGCCAGAAAAAAGATTGAGCAGTCTCTTTGTTAACTGGTCCCCAGCCAAATGGTAATGACATTAACTACTTTGGAGGCATTACTCCTATTAAGTAAAGGATAAAAGATTTCCATGATACCAGCTCCATTTGTCATTTTCAATTTCAAATGGCCTCAGACGTGGGCCAGCAACAAAATGAAGTCACCTTTCAAGTCTGTGCGTCAGGACTGCAGCACTAACTCTTCCTAAAGAAAGGGTTCTGGTAACTGTTTATGGAGTGCCATAGCTTGGGTCTTGAATGTTTTCTAAAGGCTTGTGGGTTTAAGGCTTGGTCCCAGAGTGGCCTTATTGGGAGGTGGTGGAACCTTTAAGAGGTGGAGCCTAGTAGAAGGTCTTTAGGTCACTGGGAACATGCCCTTGAAGGAGGCTGTGGAACTCCGTCCCTCTCTTGAGTCTTTTTGCTCCCTGGCTCTGCAGTGAGCAGTTTTGCTCTTCTAGGTGCATCTACCATGATCTGTTGCCTACTCATACACCAAAAGCCACAGGACCAACCCAATCTTGGCTGGGCTTCCAAAACTATCATCCAAGACAAATTTTGTCTGATAATAAGTTGATTATCTCAGGTACTTGCTATAATGAGGGAAAGGTAACAACAGAGCATCTCTGTATTTATTCTACTTAGGGTATAAGGTTTGAATTTGCTACAGAAAGTTTTCCCATGACTACTGTATCAAGTCTTCACAAAGATGTGGCTCGAGACTTAGAAGTATCATCCCAGTGGGCAGGAACTGTTTGCATGTAGAGTGACCTAAAGTCCATTTATAATTGCTCATGTTGGCCTCTTTGTGTATGAGAACAAAATGCCTGTGTTTGATGGCTTTATATAAAAGAAGAAAAAAGACACCATGTTCTGTTTCCTTTTATTTCTTTATGTTTTAATTCTCTTGAAGAGGTTTACACTATCAAACATGGTGAAACCTAGTAGAAATCCACAGTGGGGATTAGGCATAAAGTATCATTTCTGAGGGCTTGCCTCTCAGTAAAGAGTACATCCCTCTCTAATAATCCCATAAGTGACATCCAAATCTGAAAAAGAAATGCTCATTTTAATTATGAAATGACCTTTATGCACTGTCTTCTCTTTTGTAGTCTCTTGGCCAGCAGTGTTGATAATGCATTTATTATCTAAGATACCTTTAACTTTTTCCTTTATTTTTCTTATGGGCCAATATGCCCACAGATGTTTCATTGAAAGTCGGCTTTCTGTGTTTTGACAGACATAATTCATTTTGCATTTAGGTCATAAATCTGGTCCAGGCAAGGTATGGCTACAGGTAGAAATGCCAGTGTTTCCTCTTACTTTGGTAGTCCCATTTTGATGACAGAAGCAATACTCAACTCGCTTCCTCATGACAGGGACCACACCAGCAAAACCTCCATATGTATAACTAAGGAGGGCTATTTGCCAATACTGCTGGGAACCCACTTCTTAAATTATTTGAACCAATTTAATTTCCTAAATTGTAAAGCTCATGTTTACCCTAAAAAAGAAGAAGCTAAAAGACAGACCTATAAATGTGTTTTTCAGTGATTGATTTAGGAAGGAAGCAAGGAAGGGAGGGAGGAAGGAAGAAACAAAGAAACGAGGGAGGAAGAAAGGTATGTCCGTTTCTTTTCTGGGTTTAAAGAACTTTTGGATTTATTGTGCTCTTTCTTCCTTTTAATTTCCTTTGTTTTATGTCCTTATGTTTCTATCTGTATTTTTTCTTTTGAGAGGAGGCATTTCAAATACACTTTCAAGAAAGACCCCAGTTTGCTTTCTCTTGCAAGGTCACTCATCCTGTTCTTTTCTTTTCTTGGTGGTACTGGGGTTTTGAACTCATGCTTGTTAGGCAGGCGTTCTACTACTTGAGCCACTCCAGCAGCTCATCCCATCCTTCTGTCCTATACCCTTTCCACTGCTTGAATCCTGCCTTCAGAAATTTATAGCTCTGCAACTTTTTCCTTCCAGCCTGAATCAACAAATAAATAAAAGCTTAGTTTTAACAGGGGTAATGTTTGCTTTATTTCCCTTGACTCTAGACTTAGTGTGTTCTTAGTCCTGATGGAAGATTCTCAACTCACTACTAGTAAGGTCAGATAGATTTAGGTACAACAATTAAATCAAGACCGGAAAAAGAAAACCCTGATAACCACCCTATAACTAACCATTGCTTCCCCAGGCAGCAGTTTTTTCCATTTGCTTCTGCTTTTTAATCACAGCTTTTTGGTAGTCTTCTGGAAAGATGTGCTGTAGCTTCCTAAGATGAATGTGTTGCTTAAGCATGGGGAGAATCTGATTGAATCAGAACAGCTCCCACACACGCCTCCTTTCCAATATTTTCTGTTTCTGCTGTTTATTAAAACGCTGCGGATTGAAGTTTATGGCTGGGTTCTCATCAAGCACTTATGACCATGCTTATTATTTAACATTCATCCTCTAGCTTCAAACAGGGTAGCCACCCAATGTAGATTATTCAAAATAAGTAAGCTCCTGTCTGTAGTTCTCGGTTAGAGGAATGCATTGGGCAGGGTTGGGGCCTCAGAACAGGAGATTCGCCTGAACCATGCATCCCCTTGCCTGAGGGTGGGGGGTGCGGGTACCTGTAATGCAACACTACTCCATCAGCCTAAATTTGTGACTCTGGTGTCTTCTTTTGGAATAATAAGAGAAAAGTGGCTTATTTTGAACAATTTCAATGAATGTGCTAGTGAAAGTCAATTCTTGCTTGAAGAATTCCTGCAACACATAAGAAGTACACTATTGGTGAGAAAAAGAGAGGTACCAAAAAAAAAAATATCACATTTCTTGGCTCAAATCACAGTTTCCCACATGGAACACTTCATCTAAAGGGCCATAAAGAAGAACAAGCTGCTTAGTGAATCCAGCATTGCATACACTTTCTTTTTTTGGTTGTACTGGGGTTTGAACTCAGGGCTTCACGTTTGCTAGGCAGGCACTCTACTGCTCCAGCTTTTGCATACACTCTCAAAAAAGACTTTTAAAAATATTTTAGTTGTTCCACTGAAGTTCCTAATTAGGGACACTGATCATCTGTGGGGAATTAATGTATATTAGGCTTAGTAAATGGGACCATTTTTACAGTGAGCTTTGTGCTGGGAAGGTAAGCTTCAGAGGACTTGATACATGAACTGGAAATGTGAAATCATACAAAAAAACCACCTGTAGGCCTCTAGAAAAAGAGGTGTTTCCCTCCCACAGAGCAAAGAAGAGACTTCACACTCCTGTGTCCAGGTAGAGGGGGCCCCTGCTGTCCTTCCTATCATTCTTTATCTGGAGACATTATCATATTGCCTCTTGAAAAGTAACAATCAAGGGGGTGATGGGCAAATAGCTACCCCAGGTCAATGCTATTCCAAGTTCTATTGCTATAGCAAAGAACACTATACATTCCACAGAAATTTTATCTAAGGGTTTCGAGAGCAATGGCTGGTTGTAGGATAATTAAAATAACAAATAAACTAATGGGTTTATTCTTTTCCATTCAAGGAAAAGGACATTCAGGTTATCTCAATTTTTTAACCATATCATTAGTCAAATAAAAAATGTGATACTCAAAACAATGAATTTTATAAGATTTATTTTGCTCTGATAATATTTATAAGGTAGGTCAGCAAACACATTGTACTTTGCATTTAAAATATTTAAATGTAATCTCCCACATAAAGTTTTATTCATGATAAAAAATTTTAAAGCGATCAACATGAAATAAATAGGTAAATAAAAGATAGCCAACAAGTAGCATTAATACTCTGTCATCCTTTATTAGCCTCAAAATCTTCTGCCAGTGATAAAGAATGGCCTGTTATTATTATATATATTTGCTACAATTATAATTAAGAAATTTTTAAACCACCAGGTTAGAGAATCTTATCAGTGTTGTTATCACAACTGTGTTGAGTTAAAGACCTAGAGGAGTTGAAGGAAAGAGATTTGAAATGAATTGATAGGTAACTAGAAGGTAATTTACTTATTCCTTCATGCAACTGAACACGTGCAAAGTGGAACTCTTAATGTCATATCAAAGCAAAAGTGAACATGAGCCAAGAATTTAATTTCACTGCAAATCGTATGGTGTATCCATCCACAAGGTGCTCACAGTCTAGTTGGGAAAATGACGAGGGAAACTAAAGTTTGAAAAACAGTGTGAGAATTCTAATGTGTTAGACAAAGAAGATAAGCACCTTCCTCTGAGGTGGGACAGGAAGGTTAACTCTTGATTGTCCTACAGGGAAGGCAAGAAACACCAGGAAAGTCAGCAAGTCTTACTTCAGAATTAACGTGAAAATTCCAATAAAGAAATTAATGAAATTCAAAACATTTATTGAATGTCATGGCTTTTACTGATCTTGCTCATGCTCTGTAGGAGGGGCTTAATAAACACTGAGGAGGCCCTGAAAACCTAAGGGAAAGCCAAGGGCAGGAGAGCTCAGGCACAGATGACCAAGCTCTGTAAGGATCAATGGAAACAAGCAGGTTCTGGGGAGGTCACCTACAGGACACTGCTTGAACACAGGTCCTCGTGCGTGCTAGGCAGGCACTCTTCAACTTCTGCTATGGTTGTTTTTCAAGTGGGGTCTCATGTTTTTTTGCCCAGGGCCAGCCTGGGACTTCAATTCTCCTCCCTCTGCCTCCTGCATACTGGGGATTTCAGGTTTGCGTGTACCAACATACCAAGCTTGTTCTTTGCTGATTTGTTACCTGGGCTAGCCTTGAACCTTGATCTGCCTCCCAGGAAACCTCTTGGGAGGATAGGCCATGTTAACAGATTTTAACAAGAGTATCGAAGTTTTTTTTGTTTTAATGAGCAAAAAAACCTAAATATGTGTGTATAGATATATGTGTATCTGTATGCGTGTTTATATAAAATGTGTATATATATATTATGCATGTGTGTTTTACATGTATATAGACACATGTACATACATGTATATATGTGCATGTGTCCTAAAGAAGAGAAAATCATGGCTAAAGGGTAAAAATGCCAGTTGAGAGTGGGAATTTGGGTGCTAAGCCTGACTCAGAATTTAGCTTTGACATTTCATAAACTGAGTCAAGGACTCAAGCAATACTAATCAAATTCTGGTACAAATACATAGCCCTGTGTCTACTTTCCAAAGCAAGGGAAATTGGATGGTGCTGAATTGAAAGTCTAACTACACAGTCATAAACCAGACTTTGATTCTCAACCGTTTGCCACCATGAGCTGTGTGATTGTGAGCAAGGTACTTTGCTTCTCTAGGTCTCTGCCTTCACGTTTGTAGGGGGAAAGGATTGGCTAAATTTCATTCAAAGAGTAGGCTACATTTTAGAAAGGACCCCTGGTCCCTGTATCTTCTGAGGACTGCAGTCACAGCCTGTGATTAGAAAAACACTTCAAAGCACAATGGTCAACTGGTTGGTCACCCCTGGCATGTGTGAAAGTCCAGCTCAGTCCTGAGTGATCATTCAGAGTCCAGTCCTGTCTTGTCTCTAGCCATTTCTAAGATCTAAGCACACTTCTTTGTGTGAGAGTTCTACTGATCTTCTAAAAGGTGGTTTCTCATGTGTTTTCACCACCCTGTTCTTGATTTGTACACATGTATAGTGCAGCCATGAGGGTGGTTTGGTCCACAAACAAACACCTTGGCCACCCATGATGGCAAACCCAGCAGTAGGACAGGCCTTCCTCACACCTGCCCTGCAGGACCTGGTCAGGTGTGACCAATCAAGCCAGCCCTTCACATGGCCTTCTGTGGCCTGCCTCTTGGGGCAGAACCAGGGGTCTTGCTGGCGCCTATGCTTGGTTGCAGGCAGTGGCCTCTGGTCCTTGCAGCAAGGCCAGGTGATACTGCCTTGGCATCATGCCAGTGGCTACTGTGGGGTCAGAAGCTGTGATGGACATTGAGGGTCAAAACATCTGTATTGTGATTGTCTCCCAGTTACTCCAAGTTTTGCAACTCAGCATTCTGGTTTAGCTGTGACACAGGGTCTACTGTAGCTGACTTTGTTGGTATTATAACATGGGATTTCCTGCACTTTGTACACCTGGGTCTTAATAGTAATTCAGTTCTGTGCCCAAATGCAGACGTGCGTCTGCTGGGTCAGAGCTGTGAGGAGTGCGCCCTGCAGTCCTGGTACTGTCGACGAATGTGTGGGACATTCATTCCCTTAAGTGCTTCTGTGAGAGACTGCTCCATGTGACCAGTGCTCCTGACTTTCATTTTTTAAAGATTGCTTTTAACCCTTGAAGACAAAATCCATCTTGTTCTATATATAAGAATTGTTTTTTTAAATGAATAAATCAAACACTACCCACAAAAAAAAAAAAAAGAGTAGGCTAGACATGTGCTGGAAGAGAAAGATTCTTTGGCCCTCCGTTCTCTTTGTGTCACCTTGCTTCTGGGCTGCTTTAGCTGTACTTTCACAGGTGCCCAACAACTTCCCCCAACTTGATCTTCACAATTTATCCTCTACTCACCCTAAAGAGAGTCTACACCGCAAAGGTGGACCACTTGTGTTGTGGCACTCAGTCATGCATTCTTTGCTTTGTTCACAGCATCTTCTCCACCTCCCATACCCTCTATCCTTGGTTTAAAATATGAAAGTCCTAAGGACTGGTGATGTAGCCAGTGGTACAGCATGTGCTTAGCATGAGTGAGGCGTGGGGTTCGATCCCCAGCACAAAACAAAACAAGAACAACAAAAAGTCCAAATCCTCCTTTCCCCTCAATATCATCTCAATGAAGTCTCCTCACTACAAAATGCCTGTGACCTGCCACTGATCACATTCCTCTTTGGAGGTATGAGTGTACCTCTCCCCTAACCAGATGGCACATTGCTTTGCAGCAGGGACCATCTCACTTTCATTTCGCATCACTCACAGAGATTGGCAGTGGCACAAAGTGAGGGGTGATGTGATGAAGAAATAATGAGAAACAGGCACTCAAACGTCTGTGCTTTTGAGTGAGCTACTTAACTTTGCTGAGGTTCCTGGTCCTCCTCTGTAAAAGGGCAATCCTTCCTTGCAATTGCTACAAAGAGAAACTAAAAGTGGTACAATATTGGCATTATCAGCAGCAAATGCTGACTGAATGAATCAGTGCTTCAAGATATTAGCTGTGTGTGACTTACAAAATCCAATCTACAGCTATTTTTGTTTATAGTAAGCCTTTATTTACCTAATTATAATAGTAAAAACACTTTTCCCTTAATTGCTTCAAAGTCAGGATGGAGGAGAAGGTTTGCTATATGGCTCAAACAGTTTCTCCCACAGATGTTTGAGCGTGGCAGAAGTTTTCCTTTCTTTTCTTGTCTGAGGAAGAAAATATTCAGTGAGCTCCATGACCAACAAGTTGAGATGCTGAGGCTGGAACGATTGATAGCAATTATTTCTATGGGGTGACATTAAAATTCCTTTATTAAAATTTCCCCAAATTAATAATGTTCTGATGACTTCAAGATATATTCTCAAAATAACTAAATCTTACCAAGGAGAAAGATCACATCTTCAGCACAAGTCTTGGGCCCTCTCCCTTTCAATATATATATATATAGAGAGAGAATTAAAGTTACTAAAATACATTATAAAAAACTAAATTCTAAGCCTTATTTCTACTTGGGGTTTAAAAAGTGTCTCCTCTTTTTCTGATCACAGTGGGCATATTTTCTCATCATTTCATTCCTTGCTTTCTCTTCATGCATTTTGTGGCTAAAGTCAGATTGGGTGAAGGCAGATTACTTACCTGGTATCCCATATCTACATTCAATTTAAAACACATATTTTAGCTGGGTGTACTATAGTACTTATTTCTTATATTTCACATGATTGCTTTAAAAACATGTCAAATATTTTCCCCATTACTTTATGCTCCAAGTAGTTACACCATTAATGCATTTTGTGGTGACAGTGAACTGGAGCAGGTGGATGTTGCTGTGGTTTGAATGTCCCCACCAAAACTCATGTGGAAAGTTAATTGTTGTAAGGTACAAAGAGGTGCAAAGAGGTGTTATAAGAGACGATTAAGTCATGAGTGCTTTACCCCATGTCTCCACTTGTGGATTAATGGATTAATGGGTTATCTAGAAAGTGAGTCTGTTTTTGTTTTTTTTTAAACCCAGTTTGGTCATCTCTCCTGGGCCCCCCTCACCATGTGACACCCTGTGCAGTCAGTCTTGGGTCTCTGCAGAGTTCCCACAAGCAAGAAGGACCTTGCTATCTGCGACTCCCTTGACCTTGGGTCTCCCAAGGCTCCTAACCATGAGCCAAATAAACCTTTATTTATAAATTACCTAGTCTGAAGTATTTAGTTATAGCAACAAAAGATGGACTAAAACATACACCATGTATATTAAATGTGGAATAAAATCCACCTTCCCACAACCTGGGTTGTTTAAAATTAACCTAATTTTGTCTGGGGCTGGGCATGGAGCATTTTGTTCTAGCACATCTCAGAAGGTGACAGGTTAATCTCTCTGTGGGCTTTTAAATAATGCTGAATTCTTCTCAGTAAAAGTCAATTTATCATTCCTCATAACATATTTACTGAGCGCAGGAATTAACACCTGATTTTTTTCAGGCTGTTTACATAACCTTCTTTTTGGTTCAAATTAAAAGATTGGCAACATGACCTAGCATCTGTGGGAATGGGCTATAGGGAATAGATGGCAATCTAAACCTGATAGAGTCAGTAAAGCAGTATTATTACTTTGTTCCCTCTTACCCTTCCACATTCCACGTACATTAACTTATAATGAATGTACATTATAATATAATAAGAAAGCATGAGAAGTAAAAACTGAAGTTCAAGTCAGCTAAGGATGGGCAATGATCAAATCTCCTTTTATTATTTCCAAACCAATGGTTCACAAAGACTCTCACATTTCTTTCTTGATGTGTAATCTGTTACCCTAGTTCTAGTTTCACATAAATAATCAATGCCAAATAATATAAAATATGTGCACCAAGTAAAAAAGAGAAAGGTTTGTATCAGCATGCATAACTAATAGAAATGTGCTGGTTCCTTTATCCTTGGTTCTAGGCTGTGCAGTATTATACCAGTAGATTTTCATTGTCCCAAGTCTAAACCATCACACAGAAATTGATTCTAAAATATAGTATTATAATCTCTACTAAGCACACTGTTGCATCTATTCAATCTAACAAGAAAACTAACAAAAGCAGAATCTACAATTTCTCCCAAAATGGCTGGCTTTAAGTCTGCTCAAGTTATTCTAAAAAATGTGACATTAGAGAAGAGATTCAGTAGTACAAGGCTTGGCACAAATCTCACCACCATCACCCCTTTTATAAAGGGAGTTCCCAACTTCTAAGCTTCATCTCCCACTGAAGCTTTCCGTTAATAGGATTCTATGCTGAAGAGTCCACGTTTACATTCAGGAGGCATTCATAAATGCTAATTATCCATAAATGTGTAACTAGATGGGTTAATTACCATGGCAACCCAAAACTTTCAGGTCAAATACTTGGCTGTCAAATTTCTTACTGATATTTCAAATACTATCTTTTTACATAGCTGAGATATACAAGTTGGAAAGTATTCTATATATGAAAACAATTCTGATGGCAGGAAACAGTTTAATAGTGGTCTTCTGATATGCTTCACAATTATTAGACCCAGTAAACACCAGTGGCCATGCCAAGACACAGGGAAACGCATACACACCTATCTCTGCCTCTAGAAACAATGATGGTGCCAAAATCAGTGGGGGTAAACAGAATCTTAAAATGTAGCCACTGAAAGAATCAAATCATTTCCTAAAAGAAGCAAGCCCACTAATGATTTGCTTAAAGAAAAGCCAAAGCAAGAACAAGAATGTGAAATACAGATAGGTCACTCTTTGAGAAAAGAAGCCCAATATTTTGGAAAGTATGTTGAATTTTCTAACATTCAACCTGACCTTATTCTGTCACATTTTAATATGATGCAAAATTTCTCTAGGAATTTCATTAATAAAAGATTGAATGGTCATCAATACTATTGAAAATAAGTATAAAAGTCCAGCCAATGGCTTTCAAAACAGAATAAGGTTACACAAGGCACACTGACATATTACTTACTCTGCACAGGTTAGTCTCCAGAAAACTGATAATAAATACGGACTTCAGTGACCTTACTAAAGCAGTAAGAACAGAAGCTCAAATATACTTTGATCAAAAAGGAACATTTAAAAATGCTTATCTAGATCAGCCAGTCAACCAAAATCTAAGATGAAGGAAATTTTTAATTTCTTATTTCAGAGCAGCGAAATAATTTTAATAACTGAATTAATTGATACTCTGACTGCTGGTTCCTTAAATCTCAATTCCTGGGCAGCAGCATACTGTTCTTTACGGATATATGACCATCCGGGTTGTCCAAAGTACTTGTGCTTTTGTGCCATGTTCTCCTGTTACCCACAAACTCTCCCTCTCAGCATCAAAGAGCATATAGGGTTAGCTGAGGAATCTCATGACCAAATTATTGTTGGCCAAAAATACACTGCTAACACAGTGTATCACAAATGATGAACAGAAATGTTACCTTCATTGGCAAGACAGTTTGTCCACGTTAGCGAGCGCATTCAGGAAAGTACAATCACTTACCTCAGGAAGTGCTTCATTGTGCCTCTGTTGATTGTCCAGATGCCACACGAACTGTCCTCAAGTGATTACTTGTAAATTTGCCTTTGTCAAAATACGTGTAAGCTGTGGGGAGAAATTAGATAATCTGTTAATCTGTTAATAAGGAGACTGGAAATTGCAAACCAAAAATTTGTGCTTGCTGAGGTAAGCAAACAACATGCTACACACTCAGAACTTCATCAACTGAACTGTGTACATAGCAGCACCCCTCAATGGTTGGACATTACAGCTCCAGATGAAATCTTACAATTATGCAATTGATCTTTCATTTTAAGTCACTTCCTGGAGAAACTACTAGCTTCATGAGCTTGAATAGCAAGCCTTTTCTCTATCTGGGCGTTATTCATATCTTGATGAACAGTATTTGTAAGAAAAATAAAAATGAATAACTATAAAAGTAAGCATTCTGGCTTTCAGTTACCCAGCCATGATCTTCCAGAAGTTCCACTCAAAGAACTAGAAACAACTGATAATGTCATTAAGTTCAGAAATACAGAACATGCTATATGGATGAATGGAAATATAACCCTAAACCCCATTAATAAGCACAATGAAAATGTGCTAATATAAGATTTTTAAAAAGATGTTAAAGAGCTAGGTACTCCAAACAAATAAATGATGCTCCAGGTCCAGTTTTAGGGGTCTGTGAACAAAGTAGCAAGATTTTATATTTGCAAAGCACTTAGCAGTTTACAATTTGATTTCACAAAGCTTACAACATCAGGTTATTGGTCTTCTTCCTTCTGATAAGGAAGACATTAGGGGCAGCCTAGCAAGTAAGCAAGTTGGATGAGATGATGAAACAGAGCAGAGAAGAGAGTGGCTAGACGCAACAGAAGAGGGGTGTTCTTTCCAAGAGAAGAGACAAGTGGAACATCAGCTACAGAGAGAAACTAAGGAAATAAGTGTGTGGACAAATGGCAGATGGCAGAGACACAACTCCAACTAGAATGACCCAGAAGTGTGGGGGGGAAACTCAAATATTCTGTGCATGTTAAAAAATGTGTATGTACTAACTTAAGATTGTGGTTGGTTGTTTCTGGGAGGAGAGACGACTTAGGTTTTGGGGTAATGGATAACCTTCAATTTTATAAATATTTTTTCATAAGATATATCTGAAGAAAAATAAAGAAAAAATATTTGTTCATTTTGGTGGTGGAACCATATTATTCTTTGTACATTTGTGGCTTTTTGAAATGAATCCAAATTTTAATTTAATTTGGTAGAGCCCATCCTGCACTCCATTCATGGTTTCTAATACATCCAACAATGGAAGGCACCAGGAATTCTTAAAGAAATGCTTGAGCTAGGGCTGGGGCAGGGCAAGGTGAATCTGAAGCATCTTGTAATGCCAGAAAGTTGGGAAGTGCTCAAGATAAACAAAATAGGGGGCTTTCAAATAAACATGCAACCAATGGAAAGAGTCTCCAATAACTGAAGTTCAAACAATCTGAGCAGCAAAATAAAGTGGTATTGGGTTATAACCCTAAGTTTAACATAAAGATTCAAGGGCCTATACAGATATAAGTGAATGACTGAAAAAATGAACAAGTGGTGGAGCATACCTAATTCTCATACAAAAAAATTTCAAATATTTATGTAGATACTGAAGGAGGTGGAGCATAGCGCCTTACCCCTTTAAGGTTGGGGTAGTAATGACTTCCTGAGTACAGTATGGAAAGGGAAGAAAGAAAGGGTAACTAAAGTAGAGAAAACCAACAAGCACTACCACAGCCAGGTGGTGGAAGCCAATGCCACCAGTGAGAGGTCATATTGATAGCATGCAACCTTGATATTCTTTGAACAAAACAGTATTTCATGCCTTTGATTTTTCTCCCCAAAACCCATCACTCCAGTCTAATCATGAGAAAAATAGACAAATTCCAATTGGAGGACACTTCACAAAAATGTGTAACTAGTACTTCTCAAAACTCTGAAGATCGTAAAAATAAGGGAGGTCTGAGAAACTGTCAAAGGCAAGTGGCGTGTGCTTAAGAAGATGATATATGGCTAAATATGATTTGGTGTCCTTGATGGGGTCCTTGAACAGAAAGGGGACAAGAGGTAGAATCTAAGGAAATCTGAATCAAACAGGGAGTTTTGGTTAACAATAACATATAAATATTGGCGCATTAGTTGTAGCAAATGTATTGGGTTAATGTAAGATGTTAACAGTAAGAAAAATTGGATGCCAATATACGGGTATTATCTTTATAGTTTCTATATAGATCTAAAATTATTCCAAAATGAAAATTTATTAAAATGTATGAATGTCTACTATGCTGTAGATACAGAGTTAGGCACAGGATGAAACAGAGGGGCATATGTTTACCCTTTTGACTCAAGGGTTTTGAGGGAGAATTGGAGATGATACAGAAAAGCAAACAGATATTTAAACACAGTATTCCAATTGTAAATGGATCCCGTGACAGTGGGGAGGAGAGGTTCCTATCCTAAATGCAGGGGTAAAGAAGTTTCACAGAGAGCATATGTGATGCCGTACAAACAAAATAAAGCATAAGGTGTATGGGGGGATAATTAATATGACAGCATGGTGCTCAGTGACAGGGACAGGTAAACACAGGGATGGCAACGTATGGAAACCATGGAAGGCTTGCTAAACAATGTTAAAAGAATCTGAACATTCTCCCACAAGCTATGAGGAACTATTGAAACTTTTCAAGCTGAGATGTAACGTGATTTCATTATTAGGTTTTTGTTTGTTTTTTGGCAGTACTGGGATTTGAACTCAGGGTCTCGTGCTTGCTAGGCAAGTGCTCTACCACTTGAGCCATGCCTCAAGTCCTTTTTGCTTTAGTTATCTTTCAGACAGGATCTCATGTTTTCACTTGGGGCTGCCTTGGACTGTGATCCACCTACTTCTGCTGTCTGTGTAGCTGGGAATATAGATTGTGCCACATGCCTGGATTGTTTGTGGAGATGGAATCTTGCTAACATTTTTCCCAGGTTAGCCTCAGACCATAATCCTCTTGTGTAACTAAGATTAAAGGCATGAGCCCCTGAGCTCAGCCTTAGATTAATAGCTTTTAAAATATACTCTAATGGTGGGGGAGGGGGCAGGGGGGAAGAAATGACCCAAACAATGTACGCACATGTGAATAAATGAATAATAATAAAAAATACATACTTTGACGGTAGTATGAAGAATAAATTGTACTGTGGTGAAATTATAGGTAGGGACAACAGTTAGAGGTTGGCTACAACAATCCTGGCAAAGATAAGGTAATGGACAGAGACCAAGTGTGAAGATTTGGAGATATTTAGAAGGTGGAATAGATAGGACTTCTGTTTAACTGACTGATTGACTAGAGGTTTGGTGAAGGAAAGCCTGTTATGCCCATGTTTATGGATGGCAACTGGATAGACAGTGAAATTATTCACTAAGATACAGAATTTTGGAAAGACAGGCTTAGGGGTGTGGCTATATACAGGATCTTTGGGACATTCTGAGTTTTGAGGGCCAAGTGGCAGAATGAAGAGATACAAGCATCTGAAGGTCAGGAGAACAATCTAGGTTGGTGACAAAGTTGGGCTTCCTCAGTATAAAAATATAATTATAACCATCACCTAGATGTAATTGCTAAGTAAGTAACGTAGACAACATTTGTTCATGATGCAGTTCATGCCATTAGGATAGGATTAAATCACAGTTTTCATACGACTGAGGTAGGAAAAAATGGATGACATTTTAGAAAGGTCTTATCAGTATTAAAGACAACTTTAACCTTAAATTGTTTAATTTCAGTTAGCTAGAAAACTGGTTTGTCTATAAAAATTGATTTCGTAATGATGTGGGATACATGAAATAGAACAACACTATGCTATTAAAAATGTCCTCAAGCTTCCTATTGTCTGCGTTCTGTTCCTGAATTTATCTACTGAATAAACACCTTGCATGCTTACGGGCCCTGTGCTGAGCTGAGTAACGGAACATGGTTTAGTTCTGTGAGGAAGCCTTACTATTTTGGCAGGTATGGTAGGGATTGTGCATGGCGGTTAAGAGCGTGAGCTTGGATCTACCACTAGCCAGCTGCTAGTGGTTAGACAAGCTGCTTAACCACTCTGGGGTTAACTGGGGAGAGTAATTACAGCTAGCTCGTAAGGTTGTCCTAAGCATGTGAGGTGCTCAGCTGTTTCAGGTGTATAACAGGCACTCAGTGAGTGTGTACTCATTGGTATTATTGCCATCCTTATTACATTCTCCTCTAAAATAAAAGATCTCTTGTCAAAAATCACTTAGAAAACCACTAAATAAATTCTGGGAAGTTGATGCTATCTGAAATGGAATGATGGTGCTGAGGGAGAGAAGTGAACAGAGGCAAAGAATTTCTAGAAGGTAGAATCAACTGAGCTTACTGATTGGATGGGAAGGAAAATAACCATTAGTTCTAATTATCTGTCACCCATACAGGAAAAAAACATAACAATTAGACCTAATCGTCCATTCCCCAAAGCCAGAACACCAAAAAATGACTTTGGGTGGCCAAAGAAAGCCTGTGAAATTATTTAACTCATTGCTAAGTGGGAACTCATTAAATAACCTTGTTAAATGTTTTATATAGGAAAACAAAAAAATCATTGCTTATTTTAAGTTACTGCTTAGTTCTTTTTGTTTTAAAGGAGGCACACTTTAGTTAGTGTTTGTTAGATGATCTGTGTTGCAACAAATCACAGTTGACACGAAATGCATGGTATCCTGAGCCACCGTGGAACTGCTTTTCCTTGCTTCTGGATTAATCTGTTCCTTGGTACTGTTCCTCCTTTGTAGCCAAATCAGCATTTCTCAAGCCGCAGCTGGGCAGGGCCTAAGAATGGAGAAATTTACATTTGCTTCTCATGTGCAGAGTGGGGAAACAGCAATGTGTCCACAAAATGCATCGAGAGTATTTTCACACATCTGCCTTCTAACTTTAGCTTGGTTTTAAATGTAAGTTACTTATCTGGTTTATATTTGTTTCCCTAATGGAAAGACAAAAATATGAACTTTTTGCTTCATTCTGAAAGAGCTCATCACATTCCTGGTCAGACTTAATTTTAACGCCATGTGTTTCACAGGAATCAAGGAAAACATGAAACCTGCTTGATGTCCTGTTCCTTTTCCATGACTGCCTCCCTAGAGGGATTTTATCCTTGGGTGGATGCCAGATGTAACTGCTGTATGTTACATGCTTTATGTGGTTCCTAAATGATCTGTTTTATGTTTCTTCCCCAGATTCCCATGGACTCGTACAATACCTGGCATACTGAGTGCTCAATGTCCATCTGTCAAAATGAACAATGAACCCTTTTTTAAAAATGCACTGCAGCAGTATCAACCAGTAACAGCACCAATAAAAGAAACTGCAAATCTCCCCACTGGAAGAAAAAAAAATCTGTGGATCTTATTTTAGCCAAAATAAAGAATATGATTATAATCCTGGGTTTCCTAGCCCTAGAAGTGTACTATAGAAATTTCTCTCCATATATGGAAACATTGCTGAGAACTCATCCCAGAGGAAGGATCAAATTATTTTGCCTACCAGATCAAATACTCCAAGAGATCAGCTTGTACTTTGTGATGGGCTACAGGGTTATCTGCCTCTTCTTCTTTTTTTTTTCTAGCTAGGAGGAAAGGGACAGCAATGAGTGGTCTACTACTTCTGAAAACCCATCCTCTACCCTGACATCAGGGGACTTGCCCTGCCTCCTTTGAGCAAGAAGCCCCCTAAGGCTATCTGTAAGGTACCATATAGCTACCCTTCTTTTAGAAGTCCATCTATCTATTGAACACCCCAGGGAACGAATTAGAGACTCAACTACAGGGAACAAAACTCTTTTCTTTAAAATCCTAATCCCTACATGAGATGAAAAAAACCTACTTTCTATGTAGACTTTTAAACTCTAGCTGACTGTATCTGCTGTAACAACTAACATGCTTGTGGACTCATCCTGTTTGTACATTCACAAAAGACAATCCACAAAATAAATACTGTTTTGTCCTATAGTGTGCCTAATTTTGGATTAAACCAGTTTTTTTTAAACCTTTATATAGGCCATATTTAAAAATAAAACTTAATGGGCTGGTGGAGTGGCTCAAGTGGTAGAGCACCTTCCTAGCAAGTGTGAGGCCCTGAGTTCAAATACCAGGCCCACCAAAAAAGCAAAAACCAAGCAATTAAAAATAAAACTTAATTTTATAAATTAAGTCTCAGTTTAAGGTATTGTGAAATAAATAGTAACAGTTACTGTTCACACAGTCCTTGTTATGTGTCAGTCAATGTTCTATGGGTTTTATTTATATTAACTCGATCTTAGCCACTGTAGGAAAAGAATAATAACGATTATCTCCATTTTGCAGCTGAGGAAAGTGAGACACAGAAACGTTAAGGAACCTTCCAAGGTCATGTGGCAGAGCTGAGATTCAAACCCATGCAGCCGGGCTCATGAGGCCATGCAATGCATTGCCCTCCTGTCTGTCTCCAGGCGCCTCTGAGGCAATATTCTGGGTTGATGTAGACAAGAAAGCAAGGTGTATTCAATTTAAACTAAAATGCAAAGCCGGGGACAATCAAGGCTTGCCTGTACACATGTACCTCAAAACTTAATAGCATTCCTCTGGGAGTTACCCAGCAAATTCTTACTGGGGAACTCTTACCGGAATGCATTACCTGATCGAACAGTATGTATTTGTGACTCTTCTAGAATGCAATGAAATCATGGCAGCATCTCTCAGTCAGTCTGCTAGAAATTTGGGGATCTAGCAGAAACAGACATAGTCATCTCTTTTATCAGCCCCTTCTTCAGGGATGGCTATGAAGGTAGAGAAAATAAAATGGAGAAGAAAAGCAACTATTTTGGTAAAAGGCCAAACTAAGACATTTGAAGCCAGTGTAGTTTTAGGATGTGATTAATATGGCTCCCATTAATTCTTTATCATGTTCTGCATGTATATATACTTGTAGGTGATTTTCAAAATATTAGAAAAAGTTCTCAAACCAAGCATGACAGCAGGAAACATGCCTGTGTGAGAACACCAGGGGCACAGCAGGTTTGTGGATAAGGTAAGGAGTGCTGGGTTAGAACCACCTGCCTGAAGATCTAGGCTCTAGCTGAGCCAAGCCACAAACAAAGCAAGGGATCAGTCTTCTTAAACGGACTTAAAGTCAGATTCAGATTGGGTGAATAAACAGGTCTGATTAGCAAATTCAGACAACACCTGTGTGTTACATCTTTCTTCATAGTTCAGTAAGTTCTAAGAAGCACTGAATCCATGCAAGGAAACTCCAGACAGATGAGGGACTCACGGTCTTCAAAGGATAATGCAATAAAACCTTACCATATGAAACAAAAAGACAAGGAAGGGGAGGAATGGGCAAGGAAAAGGAAAGGGAATGGAAAGGAAGCTGAGAAAAGAAAAATATTTCTAAGGCTATGAGCATCTGAAACATTCATATGATGTAATGTTTTGGTAGTACTGGGATATGAACTAAGGGCCCGTGCTTGCTAGGCAAGGCCTCTACTTTGAGCCATGGCCCCAGCCCTTTCTGCTTTAGTTTTTTTTTTTTTTTTCAGGTAGAATCTTCTGCTTCTTGCTCAAGGCTAGCCTCAGACTGAGATCTTCCTACCTCTGCCTCCCGGATAGCTGGGTTTACTAGTGTAGCTGGCTTGTTCTTTGAGACAGGGTCCTGCTAACTTTTTTTTTTTTTTTTTCCCCTGAGCTGGCCTGGAATCACAATCCTTTTATCTCTGCCTCCCAAGTAGCTAGATTACAGGTGTGAGCCAACTTGTCTGGCATAAAATTCAATTTTTTAAATTTATTCACATGAGGGAAGAAAACAAGCAATATAAAAATTAGCATCCCAGAGAATGAAAAATCTTTCAAGTTGTACATTTACAGTTTGCACATGTTATCCAGCATTTCATATAAAAGGATAATACTCATGCATGCAGATCGCCCAGAGGCCACATTCCAGAACCTTCCTTTCCTCCTTCTTTGGCAATTAGCTTGAAAAATGCCCTGCTGACATGCACTAAAATGACAACTAAGAAGGCTTTTTCCCTTCCTCAGGAATAAAACACTCATGTGGAGTTTATTTTTGTGACTTATAGCAAGGAAGGTCTAGACCAGCCACATCAGGGCTGCCTGTAAACTGATTTATGATCTGTTTCAAAAGTACAGTGGTTTTCTGGCTTTTAACTGTGGTCACCTATCCATGTACTCTTTTCATGGAGGCAGCAAAGGGTGAGGAGCAGGGTTGATAAAATTTATCTCTGATCGGAAAAGAATAATGAAATTTCAGAATATAAATATGCATCCATTTGACACAAAAAAAACCTCAGTCTAGATTTTGTATGTGCTCAATTGTACAGTTTAGTTTTAAAAATTCAATTTTTAAAGGATCAAAGTATGCCACATACATCTCTATGAAGACAGCACAATGAAACCCACCAAACACTGTTTGAAAGGGGGGGGAAGGAGGGGGTCATGGGAGGATAGTGGAGGGTGTGAACTTATTCAGTTACACTAGTCACATGTGTGGAATTACCACAATGACATCTCTTTGCATTATTAATTATGCCAGTTCTAAAATAAAAGAAAAAACTAAAAATTAAAGTTCTGTATGAAAATCACAATAAAAGAATGGTAAAATTAACATTTGTTCTAAAAATTCAATGGATTTGATTTTGCTGAGATGACCTGATGCTTTTGGCAAAAATTTTGCTTTCCTACCATCACAACACAGGGAAGGCATCTGTCTAGAACATTTGACAGCAAAGTCCAAGCAAACTGGGGCATTTGCAGGGACTTGGAGGCAGGCAGGGTATCCTGCTCTGAGGACCCCCAACCACATGGAAGAGATGACAGTATTCACTCATGAGAAGTGGACCATCAGATGGGGTTTCTGCAACAACTCCTACTGCAAAGCAAACAGAAAAGTAGGGGTTTTTCCCCTAGGTGTAGTGGGGCACACCTGCAATCCCAGCACTCAGGAGGCTGAGGTAGGATGATTCTGAGTTTAAGGTCAGCCTGGGCTGAAAAGTAAGACTGTCTCAAAAACATGTTTTGTTTTTTTTTTTAACTCACTTTAAAGCTGCGTTTATGTATGGCTTGATAGATGTTTGCCAAGCGATTTGCTTGTCAAACATTAAATGCTTAATCAAAAGCAGTGACACTGAGAGAACTGAGGAGGGAGAAGAGGATGTGCGTGAGGGAGAGGAATTAGGTGTGAAAGGTAAAACTTCACTTCTGTAGGGGAAAATCAGTAGATCTGATACTTTTAAAACATTGAGAAAGGCTGGGTGTTGGTGGCTCATGCCTGTAATCCTAGCTACTCAGGAGGCAGAGATCAGGAGGATCGTGGTTTGAAGCCAGCCTAGGCAAATGGTTCAGGAGACCCAATCTTGAAAAAATCCATCACGAAAAGGGGCTGGTAGAGTGGCTCAAGGTGAAGGCTCTGAGTTCAAATTCCAGTACCACAAAAAAAAAAAAGAGAGAGAAATAGCAGTTAGTGTGTGGGTTACTTAGACGGATGGTTGAACACACCAGAATTCTGCTTTCCTTAGAAGTCTTATAGTACTATGATGTTTTAAGTGATGTAAAAGAACTTTACTTTGTTGTAAACAAACACCTAAATTAGTTCGGTGCAGTGGCTCACACCTGTAATCTTAGCTACTTGAGAGAATAGAGATTGGGAGGATTACAGTTCGAAGCCAGCTAGGGCAAAAAGTTTCCAAAATCCCACATCAGTCAATAAAAAGTTGGGTGGGGTGACATACACCTGTCAGCCCAGCTTTTAGGGATCATAAATTTGAGGACTGCCGTCCAGGCTAACCTGGGCATAAATACAAAACCTTACTCAAAAAAATACCTGAAGCAAAAAGGTCTGGGTCATGGCTCAATTGGTAGAGCACTTGCCTAGCAAGCACAAAGCCCTGAGTTCAAACCCCCCTTACTGCCAAAAGCAAAACAAGCAAGCAAACAAAACTCTTAAATAAAAAAATGCCATGGAGTTGTACTTTCAGCCCAGGTAGAGGCACTAATCACCTCTTGAGATCCAGTGACATTAAATGCTGAGTTAAACCAAACTTTTAAAAAAACGAAAAGAAACTAAAACCTAAGGAACTAAAGTGTTGCCAGCAGGAAGTACATTTATTTGAAAAACCAAAGCTACTTCTAAAACAGCGTCCATGCAGGCCTCACACTGCAGGCATGTGTTGGATTTGACATGGAGGAACATGCAAGGGAAATGTTTACTAGGGTTAACACATGGGGACATGGTTCCCTGTGATGGATGCTCATTAGCTGACCCAAGTCATCTGATACAGTTGTTATGAATCCTCCTTTTCGGGACTGAAAATAATAAAAGAGACAGATATGGCTTTTTTGGAGACTGTTGGAAATGGCAAGAATGTTCTTTGCCCAGATCCTCAATGAGAGGATTGCAGGAGACCCACAGAATGAAAAATCAAGGTACCTATTATAAGCGTTCAGCATCATTCAGATTTCATGATACGAAACCAGTGGATGTTGAAATGGACCTAATTCAGTTTTCTTTTTAAAAACCTGTAAAGACAAAGGAAGCTTAAAGCCTAATTAGAATGAACAAAAATTTTGTTAACAAAGTACTACAGTTTATAAGCATTTTTCCAGGGGCTTAATGTTGACACTGTGTTCATGCACTTTCAGAGAGCCTTTATCTTTTAGAGAAAAACAATGAAATATTTACAAACAAGATGACATGATACTTGGGATTTGCTTCAAAATAAAATGGGTGAACAGAGGGTAGAGTTAGAGATCAAATAGCATTGGTTACAAGCTGATGATTTGAATACTGTGACCCAGTATACTAGTGTGTTTTTTGATATATACAATTTTTCAAATAAACGGTTATCAAAAAAAGGTTTCATCCACACAACAGAATCATTTCAAAGTATGCTAACATCTTTTTTTATAGCCAAGCAAAGCTATAATGATTAGCACCTAAATTTGTTCAAAACAGAAGTTAGAGGTAAATTGATTGCCCCTTAATAGCTTAGGGGGACAATGAAACAATCAAAAGGCATTTGGGACTTGCCTAGAATAACAGCACTTGGGAGGCAGAGTCAGAAAGATCCTGAGTTCGAGATTATCCTGGGCTACACAGCAAGACCCTGTCTCAAGAAGACAAAAACAAAACAATAAAAGGATTTAGGTGTTTTAACTCACATCATTTCCCTGACTGACTTAGCTTTCTTAGGATCGCTTTGAATTCTACAGCTTCCAGCATGCTGTTAGGCACAGTCATAACTTATATAATTTCTTAATGATCTTCTTACTCAGTGATAATAGTGTATATCAACAACATCTTAGGGTAGGTGAAATACAAATGGACTGAGCAGGAAAAAAATGGGGCAAGTAAGACAGGAAGACATCACACACTGTAAGAATACTTCCTAATATTTCAAATTCTAAGCATGAAAGGAAAAATTTGTCTCTCGGAATTGACGAGGCACAATATTTATTGTTCTGAAAAGTACCCTTTCTTTTACCAATTCCTCATCTCTATAATAAATCTATCTTTAGAATCAGTAGATCCATTGGTTTATATGCCTCCACCTTGAGTTTGCTGATGGTATCTCTCTCTCCTACTTATTCCCATAGCACTAGTTTGAAAATACCAGCTTTGTATAGCTATTTCTGTCTAATGTCAAGCAAAGTGCCTGTCTCATAAGTACTCAGACAATGAGTAAACATTTCCTTTTATGCTTTTAAAGCCTTGTGTGCTTAGTACATTCTAGTGGCTGACAAATACACCTCCAAAAACACGGACTTAAACCCTGCACCAGTCAGGATTTTGGAAGAAACAGAAACTAACTCTGCCTACTTAAGCATAAAGGATTTTGTTATGAGGGTTACCCCCAGAACCTCTCCAGGTTAGCTAGGGAACTAGGTTTTGAGGTTATGTATCCAAAAATTGCTTAAAATGGCAACACATAACCAACCTAGTAAACATACCTCTACTGCCACCACCACGCAACGACTGGTACAGTCCTCACTCAGCCTCCAGCTCGGGTCACGGGGCTTTACTGATGGAGATTTCTGCCATTGGGGCAGAGTTTGGGTCCTGGGCCTGAGCCTAGGGTACAAAGCTGTTTGGGAAAGGAAGCATTTGGCACCTTTAGCTCCTGTAGTAGAGAGCTCAGATTAAACATTATTTTTGAGTGGGTCTGTGAGGGTGTTTCAAGGTGAGATCAGATTGTCCTCTCCAATATGACTCAGCACCATCCAATCTGCCTAGGGTATGGGTGGAGCAAGATATAAGGAAGGAGGGATTAGCCTCTCTTCTTCTAGGCTGTACCATTCTTGTCTTTGGACAGAATTACACCACCAGTTTTCTTGGGTCTCCAGTTTGCAGACAGTATATCAGAGGACTTCTCAGGTGCCATAACTGAATGAGCCAATTCTTCAGAATAAATCTTTTTTTTCTGTCTGTCTATCTATCTATCTATCTATCTATCTATCTATCTATCTATCTATCTATCATCTACCCATCCTATTGGTTCTGTTCCTCTGGAGAACTTTTACTAATATGATCCCCCAACGTGGGACAGGGGTTTAGATAGCAGTGTTTAAGAAAGGATAACAAATGTCCACTCTACAGTAGAAACAAATACCTTTGAAACCCAAAACACAATGTAGAGTGATAACAGAGCACACCTAAAGAGAACACATATTCACCTATCATCTTTGGCTAGATGTACAGTACAATTTTAGTTTAGAACTTGGACAAAGATTTAGCTTATAGACTACTCAAAATCCATACCATCATTTGGAACTGAGAATTTCAATATGATCTTACATAATTAAGGAATATGCGGAAATAGCTTCCTTACTTTAACCTAGTAGCACTTATTTTAAGTTATGATTGATTAATTGCCTAGGGAATAATTAAGTGGAAATTAATAGTTACATATTCTTTAAAACTAAAAAAATGAGGTACAAAAGTTATCAGTTACATATAAATTGTTAAGCTGACCTAAACATTGGGAGATTCATATATATGTACTTTGGAACTCAATTTAAATTGACAATCAGATTTAGCAGGTGTTTTCAAGGCCATCTGAGCCAAACTCCTACTCAGTAAAGACATTCTTTCTTATTACATCCCTGGCAGGTGATCCAAAATGCGTCACTTTATGTAGGGTGTACTGTAATTTTTCTTTCTGACCTCCTTTGACTTTGTTGATTTATGAATCCAATCAAAGTTTAGCAATAATTTCTTCTGTATTGTGAGTTGATATTCAAATGAGCTAAAACTATTTTTCATAACCCAACCATTGGCAAAACTAGAACTTCCACTGATATTTGAACCTAAATGAATCTCATAGCCATCCTTTTTAAGATATAATATTAGTTTGGATTCTTTCTCTGAGCTAAGAGATATCAAGTTTAATCCTGATTGTTATCTAAATATACTATTTTTTTGAGATATTCACACAATGATCTATGTATATCTGAATCACTGATAAAGTTGTAGAAATGTTATGGTCAAGTAAAAAGCCCAAAAGCAGACCAGTAGAAATCACCCTCTATGTTGGCTTCTACATCTATGAATGTTCTTTGGATTCAGCTGATTTACCCATCCATCAACCCTTATCCCAGCCGTCATTTCTGCAGCTCACCCACAAAGAGCCTAGTTGATAGCTGTGTCCTAGAGGGATTATGTATATGTAAAAATTTTATGAGTCTGGCTCTATTTGAAGTGCTCTAGGTTATCTACATTTAAAGAATAGTAGAAATATTTGGTACAACACCAAATTCTTTAGTGAAGCAAAAACAATAACTGAATTCATCTGTATTATATCTTTATTTTCAATTATTGGGTTTACACATTGGCCTACACATATTACACATGAAACAGAATATGAAGCCCAAATTCTATATTAGACTAACAAAGGTTTCTTCTCTTCTTCCCTTTTCTTTCTTTTTTGGGTGGTTTTGGGGATTGAACTCAGGACCTCATATTGGCTAGGCAAGAGCTTTACCACTGAGCCATGCCCCAGTCCATTTTGCTCTGTAGTTAGTTTTTCAGATAGAGTCTCATGCTTTTTCCTAGTCTGGTCTTGGACTGCAATCCTCCTACCTCTCCCTCCTAAGTAGCTGGGATCACAGGCATGTGCCACCACACCCAGCCTTAATAAAGGCTTTTAAAATTATGACTAATGATCTATCTGCATGGTATGCATTTCAATTAAAACAGCTTTAATAAATGTTTACCATTGTAGGAGAATGTATTATTAAGCTTCTCATCTAAAAGCAATTGTTTACATTTTTTGCTAATTTAAATGGGTTCTCAGGCCAAAGACAATCTGAAAGTCAATGTAAGTGCCCTGTTGGAATATAGAATCTTTAGAAAATTTGGCCTCTAAGTTCTGAAGGATAGAACATTCCTATGCTTCTTTTCAAGGAAAAAGGAGGAGAGGAACTTGTGTAGTCAATTCATTCCAGGGACTGATTTATGCTTTAAATATTTATAATGCCAACTGGTGAGGTAAAAAATACTTAGGGAACAGGGTTTATGTCACTGATGATATCTGTTAAACAAACAAACAAAAAAGCCAGCTGTGGGATAAATAAATTACAAGTTTCATCATGAATGAAACCTTCAAAACATGGAAACTTTTCACCAATACTTTCACAAGAGAAAATAAGGAGGGCTGTAGTCACTGAAATAAGCTCTTATATGAAGCATTTTAGTTAGCTATATCCTAATCCCAATAATAGAAATGGAAACTATGTTTAAAACCTGTGTGAAGAACTTGGAATCTGCAGTCATTAGCTTCCTTGAGACTGATTTTTAAAAGGAGCTTAATAAGTTCTCCTGAGTCTTTTATCACCATCATCTTGTTCTGCACAAAAAAGTGTGAAAAATCTGTGAATTCTTTCCATGGGCATCTGAAACATCAGAGAAGGGATACAGGCTTTATATAAATAAATTGCCTAATTTCATTGAGAACAAGGCTGTTCATCCCTGAGAACCATAGCAATGCTTCTAGTTTATTTTCTAGATTTGGAGATTGGCAGATCATCATTTTTAACATGCAAGTCAATTTTATAACACAGAAACTGATGAAAATGTGATTTGCTCATGGTCAGCACAAGGAAGGTTAAGTGCTCCTGGGATGTGAGAACATAACTGTCCCTAGACCATGTGAATTCAGAGAACTTACTAAAGACCTGGAATGTGAATAAGCACAGTTTCAGTCGAGGCTGTCCCCTGGGTGCTAGTCCACATAATCTGTCATTAGAGATCACTTTCATTATAAGCTCTGTCCATGTAAAACCTCGTTGAAAATAGTAACTATGGCCCAACTGTCTTGACATTTTAGCAACCTCAATATGTCCTTGGTCACTGTTTTTCTCAAATATGATCAGAAATTAAAGCCAGTTATGTTTGATATATTGCAAAGAAGAACAGTATAAATACATGAAATAGGACAGTTTTCTGCTGTATTTTAAAGGATAATCATTTGATTAAAAAAGACTCGTTTTAAAGGACAATCATTTGGTTAAAAAAATGAACTACTTTATTGTACATTTTAGCACAGGACAGTTTTTATGATTTTAAGAATTTGTGGTGAAATGTGAAGTGGAAATTTAGCCACACATATGGATTCTCAAACATCTGAGGCTTTTCTGAAAGATGGTTCCTAGGATACCTAGATTTGTTGACAGAGTGCAATCTAGAATGGCATTCTATTACCAGTTTGAATTTTGCCAGTTAGATTCACTAAGAAATGAGTAACTGTTCTCTACAAAGACTACATTGGTTTGCTCTTCAGTCTCCATGGAAACTTCCAATGCTGATCAATAGTGAAATACTTGAAGGGTTTTCAAAGATACAAATTCATTTGGTGTGCTATTGTTTTGGAATTAATTGCATTTGGAACACTAAGCAGGTACTCTCTGGTACTATAAGCATATGGTCATTTTCACATAGTGCTATTCTTGTAAAATGTTACTTCTTTCTATCAGCAGAATCCACTTCCTAAAAGACAGTTCAACCAAATTGGAAAATGATAGCAATTTAAAGTCTTTTCCTACTTGAAGCAACAGATTTGCTAAAACTAGAACATATGCTTATCTTATTCCAGGAATTTGTGCCCAAAGCAACTGAATATTGATCAGCATCTCACAGATTACATTTAAATACCTACTTTTATGTAAAAGTCGCAAAACTTTTAAAACAATATATCCCAATATTGTGTGCAGATGGCTTTTTGCTTGAGGAGACCAGGATGGTAGTGGAATAATGAAAGAATATCCAGAGTATTCATCAAAGAGCAGATCTAGGGCTGGGGATATAGCTCAGTAATAGAGTGCTTGCCTTTGCCTAGCACGTGCAAGGTTCTGGGTTTGATTCCTAGCACTGCAAGAAAACAAACCACAAAGGGACAGATCAACTTTATTTTGGCAGTACTGGAGTTTGAACTCAGGGCCTTGCACTTGCCAAGTAGGTGCTCTACCACTTGAACCACACCTCCATTCTGATCAACTACTTTTTTTTTTTTTTGGTGTCACTGGGGTTTGAACTCAGGGTCTCATGCTTGATAGGCAGGGGCTCTTACTGCTTGAAACACTCCTCCAGCCTTTGTGTGTATGTGTGTGTGTGTGTGTGATGGGTTTTTCAAGATAGGGTCTTGGGAACTATTTGTCCAGGACTAGCTTTGAACCACGATCCTCCTGATCTCTGCCTCCTGAGTAGGTAGGATTACAGGCGTGAGCCACTGGTACCCAGCTTCAACTGCTTTTTTATAAAGCAATATGATGCATCCACCTAACTACCATTTGCCTGTGTCTGTACCTGTCCCTTTTCAGCTTCCTCTTTCAATTCCGTCAGCAACTTTTAAAATCTTTCATTTAGAGTTCCCTTATCACTTCATTCTCAGCAGGCCACTCTGCCTTCAAACTGAAGCCATCAGGTAAAATCCTTCATCTTCCAGTTCCACTCCACTAGCTGTAAAACCATGGCTTTCTTTACTCCTTTTCTCCCAGAATAAGGTATTACTCTTTTATTCATGGCAGCCCTGTCAAAAGTGTTGGGCTGGAGCTGGAGCTGTCCAGCAGAATTCAATGTCTTTCCTAAGCTCTTAAGTAGACCACCCCCTCTGCCCGCCACACACAGCTCACACTTCTGGCATAGCAAGTCCCACATCTTATGATGCAAATCCCTCCCTGACTCCCACTTCTTTTTCTCATTTTTGAATTCCTGGCACCTCCTTCAAAGCCTAGCAAACAGAAGCATTCAGCAAATATATGCTGAACTGAAACTACTCACTTTAAAACACAAATTATTATAGCTTAAACTAGAACTGAGCTTGCCCCAGATTGTCTGCAGAACAGCATATGACTTCTGCTCCACTTTATTTTTTCAACCCACAAGTGACCCAAAAAAGGAGGAATGAAACACTTCCATTAACCAGGGTTGCCAGAAGAAATACAGGTTGCCTTGTTCAAACTGAATTTCAGATGAATAACTAATAATTTTTTAGTGTATGTCCCAAATATTGTATGTGACACATTTAAGTTAAAACAATGTGCATAATGTATCTGAAATTCAAATTTATCTGGGCAGCCTGAATTTTTATTTGTTAAAACTGGCAACCCTACCAGGTAGCTTTTAAAAATACTGAGAGGACGCAGGGAATACTTCCTTGAGACACCTGGAAGTTTGTACCTGAGCTCTGCAAACTTCTCAATTAGCCAGATTTTAGGTCTGTTAACACATTTGGGTTTTTATTTCTGGGCAGTTCAGAAACATGCTGTAGGAAATGCTGCTTATTATATAACATTTTCACTTTTTTTGTTAATTTTGTACAATTCCTTTGTTACACCATCCATCAGGAATTTTAGTACAAAGGATACTGTCATGTTGGTTCAAAATCTCTTGAAAAGGTCAAATTCATAGAGTGATTGCTATGCCTGAGTTAAATCCTGGCTCTAATGTATTAGTAATTAGCTATTTTTAAATTTTCCTATTTTCAATTCAATCAGCAAGGAAAGTCAGTAAATCTTTCATTTGGGGCTTTTTTTCCCCTTCATTAATCAAGCACAGCAAAACACACTGTACTCAGCAACAGACTGGGAGAAACAGACTGGCGGGCGGAGGAGGAGCCTGTGATGTAACTGCAGTGGGTCTTTGTTGGAAGGGCCTTCCCTAAAAGAGAAGCATCTGTACAAGGAAGCCTTCAGCTTCACTGAGTATGGACTGACAAGACCAGAGTTGCCTTTTTCACCACCCTATACTAGGAGGCTTGAATTTTTGGCAAAGAGAAGAATTCTTAATGAATTTTTTAGAAAATTGTATACCTGTCTCTCTAAAGGATTGGGGGTAAGCAGACTTCTGCAAAGGAATACTATTTGCAGTACTGATTACTGTGTGTGCCAGTTCACTGATTATCACTGATGGTGCATTGGAAGTTATAATCCAAAGTGAAGGAAAGATACCCTGGCTGTTCCAATCCTGAAAGTTCCCTGCAATAGTGGGTTCTCCTTTAAGTGTTCTTGACAATGATGTCTTACAGAGATAGCATTCATTTTTTTATTCCCACAAAAAGATTAAGGAGAGAAAAATGTCTCCCAATGTAGAGAAACACAAGAATGTGTCTGTGCCAAAATTTCAACTAGACTGGCCTCAGAGGAAACTTCTAGGGAGAGAATGACTAAGTCTGCTGTAACTTCGTGTTGTCATAAGATGATAGGGAATTAAGACGTTTATCCCAATACAAGCACACTACCTGCTTTCCACCATATTGGCAGTACCAGTGAAGGACGGTTGTCAAGCGACCAATACAACACGCACACACTGCAGAGATGCAGAACAATGCCTGGATGCCTGCCCAAAACTGGTTTCTCCAAATGACAGCCTCAATTTATGGCACCAATCTAAAGCTCACTGGGGATTAACAACATCTTTTTCTGAGTTGGTGTGGGGAAAAGAGATGAAATTTGGAAAGCTCAAGGCTCTGGTTGGGGCTTCCGCCTGCCTGTGTAGAGCAGAAAGACTGACAAACATATTCATTAAACTTGATCTGAAGCAAGCGAGCCTGTGAGGTCGTTTCTGAAATATTCATAAGGTGTGTTACCGGACTCGCCACTTAGAGGCTGGGCAGAAACACGGTGAGTAGGAGCAGCCTGTGCCCACACTTGGAAAAAAGGAGCTCCGGCCACCACGACACTGTTAAAAGCCCTGTCGCCTGTCGCTCCCCGCTCAATTCTACTTGCCCAGGACGGCGAGATGCTCAAGTGCGGAGTTCCCAGCAGTTGGCGGAGGCGCAGCGCGCCAGCCCCTCCGACCTCTCCTCCAGGGTTGAATGAACCACGGACCTCCAGCTCCGTGGCACCGCCACCCCGCTGGCTTGTACCGCCTTAGGGGCCCAAATCCTCAGGACAAGAGGGTTCCCTGTGACCAAGACCATCCTCTCGCCCTAGCCAGTCCGCCCTTTGTCCCCGCTTCCTATTTGGCCTGGGCTCAGGATTCCTTCCTCCCGGACCCCGCGGCGTTCAGTCGCTAGGCGACCTGCGCCCAGGCCGAGATGCAAAGAGCCTCTTGCTCTGACCTGCAGCGCCGCGGGTGCTAATTTCCAGGGACAAGATTGGGAAAGAGGATTATAGTCTTGGTGACCCCTGAGCTCCTGCTGTGGAGGAGTGTGCACTTTCATTCATGTCTCCTCTCTGCCTGCCCTCAACCCTTAGTATTTCTGCTGCACCCCAAGACAGCTCGACTCGCGCGATGCCTCGCGTCCTCACCGCCACCTCTCTCCTCTTCAAGGGCATCGCCCCTCGCTTCTCAGCTGCCCTGGGGTCGCCACTTACCTGGACGCGGACGGCGGCGGGCTCAGCAGCTCCCCGCACGCAGCAGTGCGGTCTCCATCTAGAGCTTCCCCAGGCGCTCCGGTTGCGCGCTCCGCAGCGGTGATCTCCGAGGAGGGGCCCCGCGCCAAGGCTGGACAGAGGCGACCGCGGCTGCCGCACTGGTTGCGGGCTTGGGCCGGGGAGGAGGGGGGACAGGAATCTGGGACGCGTGGACGGAGCAAGCCGGGATGTACCCTGGGCGGCCGGGCGCGGAGGCGACCGAGCGCAGCAGGGGAGGGCGCGCAGAGGTTTCCCTGGGAGCCCGGCGCGGGCGGCTACTGAGCATGCCCAGTCCGGGAGCCCTGGGCGCCAGAGGGCGGGAGTGAAGGAGGGAGGGGGAGAGGTTAGTGAGTGCCGCTCCACCCCAGCGTCTGGGGGAAAAGGGTTAAATCTGCGGACCTGCATCTTATGGACCCAGGACTGGGAGTTGGCTGCAGTGGTCCAGTTTAATTACACCGGGGTCGCCCACCCCTGGAGGCGCCCGCCGCTGGAAGATGGTGCACCTGGGGAGATCCGTCAACAGGATTCCCAAAGAATACAGGGCAAGGTGTGTTTCCCACCCCTTTCCTGGAGAATTGTCCGGAAGTCGAAGTTTTAGTTCACCTTCTAATTCCTCCATCTCATCGAGCACGAGTAACTTCCCCAGTCCAGATACCCAACGCTCACCTGCTTTCCTGTACCGGGAGACCTCCCAGGCAGCCCCCACCTTTCTTGGACCAGTCAGGTCAAGTTGATTTAGAGCCAGCTCTTTAATTATGTGTAATTGAGAGCTTGTGTCCATCCTCCCAGGCCCATATCTGTGTTTCAACCAGGACTGAAAAACAATACCTTAACTCCGGGGTTAATTATAATGGGATGAATTATAGACACTGTGCTCTGGGGCTATTCGGGGGAACATCGCTTGGCTGAGCAACAGGACTGACCCCGAACTCACTTCCTGCGCGCGCGCGCGCGCGCACACGAGATTCTTTGGGATTGTATTCGATGAAGAACATTTTCTCCGTATTTAATCAAAAAAGCTTCTTATTTTACAGGCAGCGTAGGGACTGGGAAACAGGATGCGTTATGGAGGTGACGTTGATTTTCACTTCATTTTCTACCCCAAGCATTCTGCACCTGTTTCCTCATCTGTGAAATGGAGTGTGGTGATATCCACCCTCCTGGGCTGTTTTGAGGATTGCCCCAGGCAGTCAGCTGTCTCGTGAAAAGGTGACAGAGAGCAGCTCTGGTAGTCAAAGCATCTGTCACATAGTAGATGTTCACTGAAGTCTCTGTCGGTTTCAACTTCACTGTTCTGTTTTTATGAAACCTTGGGTTACTGGTAATTACTGCATCGCTTTTTACATTAAGATCTTAAAGTCATTATCTTTCTAATTTTTAAATTATTGTTAAAAGCATTGCCACTATTTATTTTTCCTTCAACTCAACTTTCTTCATACTTCCATGAATAAATCATTTGGGAAAAGCTAGTGCAAGCTTTATATGGGACATCTTTGAAGAAAAGCTTTTTCACTAGCGATTCTTTTATTTATTTATTTATTTCTCCAGTGCTGGGGTTTGAACTCAGGGCCTCCACCTTGAGCCACTCCAGCTGCCCTTTTTTTTTGTGATGGGTTTTTTCAAGACAGGGTCTCGCAGACTATTTGCCTGAGCTGGTTTTGAACCTCGATGCTCCTGATCTCCTGAGTAGCTAGGATTACAGGTGTCAGCGCCCAGCTCACTAGTGATTCTTTAGGGACAGGTTTTTCCATGTAACAGAAGAATTTCACTCCACAATCTTTTAAAAGTAATTCAGCTTACCCATATCCCCCATTGTCCTTGTTTCATGACTATTGCATAAAGTAGCATGCTCCTGTGTGGAAAGAAATTTATGTCTCACTCATTCTTTTGTTCTATTGTTCAGAGTATCAGATTTCAAAACATAAACTTTTCTTTATCCCCTAAACATTCTATGTTCTTCATAATGTTTTGCCTTTATTCACGGTGCTCCACTCTTTCTGGAATACCCTTCTCTTTCAATTCCAATTCATGAAGACCTACTCAGCCTTCAAGATCTAATGCTACACCTTCTAAACCCTTGCCCCAAACACTGAGGTAGAGTTAATGCTCTGCTGTCAAAGCACCATTGCGTGGTGCTATCACAGCACTTACACAGTACATTACTGCTGTTTAATCAACGTAAAACTATTTAGCAAGCAGCTATTTTGTGCAGGCACTGTGCTGTGTGTTAGGAAAACAGCAAGCAAGACAGACAAGGTTTCTGCCCTCAGGAAACTCATCCTCTTGTTGAAAAAGACAAAAAATCACCTCAACTAGAAATAATCACCAAGGAGAGAGGTCAAGTATTTTTTTTGTCTTTGTGTTATCCATCAAATTAATCTACAGGTTCTTGACTCACCCTTCTAAAACAATTAATAAAAATATTAACGATAGGCTGACCAAACTGTGTGGACATGGATCCATGCCAGTTTTTTCCTGAAGCAATAGTTTTTACTCCTTTCATTTGACTCCTTCAGTTAAAACTGTCATAATCCCAACTCACTAGAAATAGATACCTGCTAGCCCATGTGATGAATTGCAGGTGATAGGGGAAGTACAGAGAGTTTGAGCTCCACACTAAATTATCTCCTTTCTCTTCCTTTAAGAAACAGCATTTCTTCAATGGCCAGAGTATTGGGACTACTAGGTGTCCTGTGTTCAATCCCTTACCTTCTCACCATCTTTGGCCTGTAGTTATGTCAGTGGTTATTCTGTCATATGTCATCTGACTCTTTAGATCTACCTACTGTCTCAATGACGGAAGCATTTTTCTCTGGTTTCCTTATTGTCTGAGGGTGAAGTAGACTTGACACCACTGAGAACCAACTTTTCCAAAGCATATTTTTAAATTTTTATTAGCATATATTAGTTGTACAAAGGGGTTTCATTGTGTTGTTTCCATATGCATATACAATGTACTTTGATCAAATTCACCCCCTCTCTTACTCTGTCTTAACTGCCCTTTGAAAATAACATTTTAACAGGTTTCATTAATCCATTTTCTTACATGTGGATAAAGTACTTCTCCAAAGCATATTTGTTCATACATATTCCATAGCAAATATAATGACCTCTCCACGCTTTAATGTGACCAACTCCAGGGCTAGGTCTCATTTATCCTTTTGTTATAGAACCTAGCAGATGACCAGTATGTAATAGATTCTTAATAAAAATTTGTGAAATGAATGAATGAATGTATGCTTTCTCAGACTATAGTCCTTTTCTTTTGGTCTTCCTACTAACCCTAGAATCAATTCAGTAGGATTTGACTTAATTTTGCCTTTTCCATCTTTGAATTTCTTTCCATCCACAAAACTACATGTTTCTCTATTTCTGGGATCTGAATTATTTTTGGATAAAAAAATCTTTTTAGCAGATTAACATGCAACCAGCAGTGAAGTAGGTGAAGAAAACTGAGATTATGTGATATATCATTTATGAGTAATGAATAAAGAATCCACAGAGAAGGATGTTGTACTCAAAGTCATAGCAGGAGAGCTGAAAAGGAAGGGGAAGAGCTAGGAGCTGCTGGTCTCTGTCACCTACTTAGACTCCACACTGGCTCATTCTAAGTGACACAGAGCTTGGGTCTTTTGCTGCAGGTGGATGTCCTTCCTTGTTCAGGAGATCACTTACTAAACATCATCCTTAGGAATTTATTTGACTAAAATTTTCTCCACCCAGAGTTTCTTTCTTTAGCAAGGTTAGATTGAGCAATGGGCAAGTAGGAATTTCCTGCCTGGATCATTTTGTGGGTGGAATGGAAGTCATGTCCCATTTATTTATTTTTAGTCTAGCTCTAGTCTTAAGCATTGTGACTTGGAGAACTAGTGCTAAAGTATTCTTTGATGTATTTGCCTGATAATAAGACTAGAAAGGAAGCCTCTGGATTTAAAAAGGTATTAGGCCTTATCTAATTTTGCTTAATTGTTGTGTAAATGTGGCAGGAAGGCAGGGAGGGGGAAGAGAGATTAATGAGTGCTATAGTAAAACAAAGGAGTTAGGGAAAGTTACCCGGAGACCAGAGGAGGGTCAGCTAGCCCCAGAGGTTAAAACAGCCAATGAAATAACATGTGATCACGTATGGGACAAGCTGTACCCCCCATTTCTGTAACCTGCTCTAAATTGTATGTAAGGAAGCCCCCTTTGTTCTCAGGGCTCAGCCTTTGGACATGAGTCCGCTCAGTCACTGATGGCTTGCTTAGTAAACTTGCTTCCTGAAAGCTTTGGTGCCCTCTCAGTCTCTGTCTGAGCTCTCCTGCAACATTTCTGAGGGCTCATCTTGGATTTGAAGGGTGGTGTTTTCACCTTCTTGTCACTGGACAGACAGCGCCACTGGACCTTGTTGATCCGGCGGAGGGAGCCTCTCTTCTGGCAAGCCAAGGAGGTGAGTTCCAGTTGCACAAAGAAACCTGGAAAGGCTCAGGAACCAGCCTGGGAGCCCTACTCATCAGACTGATAAGAACCCGGGTTCAAATTGAGGCCTGCCTCAGGAGGAAGAAGGGGAGTCTTCTCAACTCTCAAAAGGCACCTGAATAATGCCCTTTTGGGGGGTGAAACCATATCTTTCAGGTTCAGGGAGCAGGGTGGAAGTACTGTGCTGTGTGAGAGTGTGTGAAAGTGCGAGATGTAGCCTGGTTGCAAAGCGAGTGTGGAATCCTGATCTGTGGTCTGTGGTGAACTCATATGGCCTAGGGTGAGCTGTAACAGGGCCTCCAGTCCGGGGATTATATGGACTCATTGCAGCCAAGAGATGCCTAAATCCCCCGCAAGGGGAGGGGCTGGAGATGGACAAAGGGAGTGGTGTTGTTTGTTTTCCCCTGTGTGCTGGAGAGGAGGACCCCTTACCTCTCCTTCACAGCTCTTATCCCTTCTGTCTTTGTCTCTGTCTAGACATCTGGCAAACTGGAGGAATGGGAGGAGGTCAGAGTAACAATAACTCCCCTAGAACTTTAAGAGGATGTTTAATGGAGATTACAAGGTCAAACTGATTCCTGTCAAGTTTAGGACCTTCTGAAAATAAACTGGCCTGCTTTTGGTATAGGATGGCCCTTGGAGGGGTCATTAGATAAGGTCATAGTCAAAAGAGTTTTTTTAAGTGGTTGTAGGGGAGCCTAAAACACCCAGATGGTTCCTTACATTGACTGCCAGTAGCAGTCACATGGCTAAAGTCCCATCTAGAGAAAGCATGTAAGGTTATGGTGGCCAGGGCAGCAGCAGCTTCCAAGTACAGGGAAAAAATGTAAAAAGCCAAAAATACCCATATTAGTGGGGGATCCCAAGGAGTCCCTGCCCCCCCTTATGTGCCACTGTACAGATTGGAGAATGTCTAAGAGCTGCAAGTTTCTGCCAGATCTGGATCCCCAATTACTTTCTTTTGGCAAAACCTCTTTATGAAGCCATAAAGCAGAGAGGATGAAAACCCATTGTATGGGGGAAAAAGCAAAAATAAAATAAAATAATATAATAATAATAAAAGGCCCTTAAAAAGAATTCAGAGGGCACTCACAAATGCCCCTGCTCTAGGCCTACCAGATACGATAAAGCCCTTCTTTCTATAAGTACATGAGAGACTGGGAGCTGTAGAAGTCTTGACCCAGCTGCTAGGTTCCTGGCACTTCCTGGTGGCCTATTTATCAAAGCAACTTGATACAGTTTTCTGAGGCTGGGCACCCTGCCTGTGCACCCTGGCGGCTACTGCCATCTTGGCAGCTAAAGCAGACAAACTTACTTTGAGACAAAAACTCACAGTGTGAGTTCCCCACTCTGTTTTGACTCTCATGAAATATAAAGAAAATTATTGGATAACAAACTCCCGAATGGTCAAATATCAAAGCATGTTATGTAAAAACCTGCATGTCTAGCTAGAGGTTGTTAAGACTAAACACACCCACCCTATTACAGATTAATTCAGGCCTACTGGAGCATGACTGTTTAGAGATGATAGATGAGGTGTTCTCCAGCCAGCCAGGCTTGACAAACCAGCCCATTAGTCACCCAGACATTGAGTACTTCACTCAACAGCCGGTGCCTGTTAAAGAAAATCATCCCTCCATACAGAATACCTGTGTCTACTGGGTCAGACAATGGGCTGGTCTTTGTGACTAAGGTGGTACACTGAATGGCTAAAATAACTTAAAAGCTGCACATGGCCTACTGCTCCCAGAGTTCAGGAAAAATACAGTGTATACACAGGACTCTAAAAAATTACAGTGAAAAAACTATGCCAGGAGACCTACCTACTATGGGATCGATTACTGCCCATAACCTTGCTTAGGATTAGGTCAAGCACCACCAAACAGACAGATCTCTCCCCTTTTGAAATGCTTTTTTGGTGTCCACCCCCTTTAGTCAAGGGCCTGCAAGGGGACCTTAAGAAAATAGGTGACCTCACCCTGAGACAACAGACACAGGCCTTGATTTGACTCTCTCAAAAGTCAATGACTGGGTAAGAGAGAGACTCTCTGTTACCCATGTACCCTTATAAACCAGGGGATGCTGTTTGGTTAAAGAAATGAAATGTTCAACCATAAAGCCCCACTGGAGGGACCCTTTTGTTGTTGTTTTGTCTACCCCCACAGCAGTTAAGGTGGATCATTCCCTGGATCCACCACAGCCAAGCAAAGCCAGCTTCCCTCAAATGGCAGTGCATCCCTGACCTGGTCTCACCATACAAGATCACCTTCAAAATACCAGCACCCTTCCCCAACAGGATACTGCTTCCCAGGAGGCAACAGGAGACCATGGACAACGCAACATCAGCCCTGCTCTAGTTACTCCAGAAGGTGACTAGTCTATGCACGGTGGAAGCCTGAGGAGTCACCCATCTCACCTTTGAGGTTAAGTCTGTTCTGTGTATTCTTCTTGCTAATCTTGGTCAGCTCTCTACCTGGGAACCCCCAGGCTTTGGACTGTGACTCATGTATGCACACTACCCAAGCAGGGAGTGCTGTTACCAAAACTCTGGTTTTCCATACTTATTATTCTTGTGCAGGAAACCATTGTTGGGTCATACACCCACAGCCATACCACCTACTCAGTGTGCTTTCATGATGGTCAGTCTACCTGTTTTAACCTCATCTATCGCCCTCAAGAACAGTAGCTAGAGGTCCAAAGCATCACCAGCATTGGGAAGCTCATTAACCACACACAGGTTAATGACCCCAACAAACCTGTGTCCACATACTTTGATGTGTGTGCTACAATAGCTAAAAACACCAGGCCTTAAGGCAACTGTGGGTGGATAGCCTGGGAAAGGACCTACAGGTTAAATGACAAGTATATATGCCCAAAAGATAACATTGCATCCTATGAACAACTCTACTATACTTTATTGGGGTTATAAAAGGTGGGCAACTTGGCTAAAAGGGAAGGTCCATACCTCACATGGAACTGCTGCTCTTTTACAAAAAGGGAAGCAACCTTCGTTGGTGCCTGCAACCCTGTAAATTTCACTATTTTCAACCTCAATGAAACAAGCTGGGAAGTTAAAAAAAATGTTTGACACTTTAATCTATAAAAAAGAAACAGACCCCAGTACTTTGCTGCACTTTCAACTCAACATGGTCACTCATGAGAGTTCCTCAGGCCTTTCACTCAGCACAAACTCTGAACGTAGCTTTGTGTTATGTTTGTGGAGGAACGAATATGGGAGACCATTGACCATGAGAGGCAAAAGAGCTAAACCCACAAGAGCCCTTTAATAAAATCATTCTCCCTAGCCTCAGAGAGAGCATTTGGCTCCTAAAAACCTCTATTATTGGGAATTACTGTATCTCCCATCCAAAAGGCCAGTTCTCCACCCTGGTAGGGGACTTGATCTGCTTGGGACAAAAGTTTTACAATGATACTACTCAGGAGACTCAGTGGTGCCGGCGGTGGGGGGGGGGGGGGCGGAATCCCACCCACCCAGAGCCCCAACCGCACCTGCTGGCTACAATAGCCTGGAATAATCGCAATCTCTGAGTACTGCTGTTTACAGATTGATGATGAAAAAAAAGGTAATTAAAGAGATTACTGACAAGATAAAAAAGCTTGCCCATGTCCCTGTGCAGACTTGAAAGGGATAAAATTCTAATGACCTATTGGGGGCTGGTTCTCAACCCAGGTAGGTTCAAGATGTTCCTTTTCTTAAAAGTATGTGTGATATTACCCTGCCTAGTCCCCCAGTACCGTGGTCTTTATCAAGATGATGTTCTTTGACCAAGAAGTGGGTCCCAGCATCAAAGGGGGGAATGTGGCAGGAAGATAGGGAGGGGGAAGAGAGATTAATGAGTGCTATAGTAAAACAAAGGAGTTAGAGAAAGTTACCCGGAGACCAGAGGAGAGTCACTTAGTCCCAGAGGTTAAAACAGCCAAAGAAATCACATGTGATCATGTATGGGACAAACTGTACTCCCCATTTCTGTAACCTACTCTAAATTGTATGTAAGGAAAGTCCCCTTTGTTCTCAGGGCTCAGCCTTTGAACATGAGTCCACTCAGTCACTGCTGGCTTGCTTAATAAACTTGCTTCCTGAAAGCTTTGGTGCCCTCTCAGTCTCTGTCTGAGCCCTCCCGCAACATAAAGTTTTACTATACAAGGCCACTCTGCTATGTAATAGAATGGATTTTATGGACCTATGGAGTTCTGACTAAAAACTAAAGTAGCAGTTGGACTCAACATACCTACTAATATTTTGGTGATAAAATTGTGACTGGGGTTGCCTGAGAGTTAATCATCATGGTAATGAATGCTTTAAAACAAATAAACTAAGACTCTTAGACATGGTGCTAAGGCAGTACTTCTTCAAATGTGATCTAGAGATAGGGTTTTCCAGAGGCCCAAGGCTGTACAAAACAGAATTCATTGAATAATTTATTGAGCACCTGGTATAGTAAAGGTACCATGCTAGATATTGGGGATACAGTATTGGAGACACCTTTGTGCCTGATTTTTTGTTTAAGATACCATTCCCCCCATGCTAATAAAGACTAAAAACTCTGTGAGTCCTGGTGCACAGGTCTGCACTCCTGCCAGGTAAGTCCAAGGGAGTTTAATTAATCTGTAAAAGATGATTTATTATGCAGGAATCTGAGAGCAAGAAACTGATGTCAGAGAGAAAGGCTAAACTTTGAATATTTTGTGACTGACACTGCATATGATATTCCTACTTAGAAATATTAATGGTCCAATCTTCTGGGAGAGGTATTAATATTACAATAGACATCTTCTATACCGGACTTTATTTTTAAGGAGGACAGTGACAATTTTGAAGGAATAAAGTTAAGTTTAGTGAATAGGAGAAGATGTCCTTTTTTTTTTTTTTTGGCAGTACTGGGGATTGAATTCAGGGTCTCAGTCTACCTAGGCAGGAACTCTACCACTTGAGCCACATCCCAGCCCAAAAAATGTCTATTTTGATGTCTAGAAAACTTTTAAGACAATGCAAAATAACTATAAAAACATTTGGTATGGACAATTTTTTTAAAAAAATGTGTCCATTAAAAACAAAGCAATGAGAGAAGATACAAAATGCACAAAACTTGACGAGAATGTTACTTTGTAAATGGTGCTGGGTCAGACATGGTTGTCTATGACATCATTTCTCTTCATGGTCATAGCCAAGGCTATTTCTTGGACCTCAGTAGTGGTATAATGTGGTGTAAAGGTGTAAATTTAAATATTTAAATTGCTCATTGCTGACCCTAAGTTTGATATCGTCTTCAACAATGCTGTGGGTAGAATAGTGAAGCTTGCTGCAATTGCCAATGGCATCATCAGACTGCTGATAATGAGAACTCCTGGCCCCTCTGGTATCAGGTTTGAAGGAATCAATGTCTAAGAGTGTCAAAACATACTCAGTGATCTCCATCTCCCCTTATTTCTGTCATTGAGTTGGAGGATAGAGTTGAGATGGTTATGGTCAGAATGGCAAAGAAGTGGTTCCTTCTTTTTAATCTTTTGAAGAAATAAATCTACCTCCTACAGAAAGGGACAGATCTTTTCACTGGGAAGAAAACAGTTATCCATTGGGAAAAAGAAAAACTAAGGAGGTGTGGAGGAGAGTCAATAACCAGGAATCAGTAATGAAAAATCTCACTTCTGTTCTTTTCTCAGGAATAGAGACTCAGCCTAAATAATCTGATTTCACATGTAGTCTGCATTAAACATCATGGCTTCTTCTCTCATGTTATGTTCTCTATTATGATAAACCTAACAGTTTGTCATGCTTTGCTGACTGTGGAGTGCAATCTATACGTTTCTACAATGTACACGAAGTGAAGAATTGGAATTGGGTACTAGTTTATTTAAGAGAATTCTGGTGGATATTTAGTTCAGAATAATGAAAAACTAGAATAACAAATATAACATTTAATACAGATGACTTGGTCATATGAAACTATTGCAAGGACAAGACTGACACACTGAAGCACTAATTACTATATATTATAACATTTTTGCTGATGACTTATTCTAACACATGTAAATTTGTGGAGTTGTTTCATTCCAAAATATTTTCTAATAAAAGAGTTACATTTATACCACATTTATATACTACTACATAAATGTTGAATGGAGACAGTATACCATAATGACACAACATTGTATCATTTGACTTAATTTTCAATGTCCTACTTACAATAAATATAAAACCTAAAGTCTTATAAGTATTTGTAGAATAAAGTTGTTGGGATTTTTTTTTTTGGTCACTGTTTTTGAGACAAAAATCTCACTATGTCACCCACGCTGGCCTTAGATTTGTAATCCTTCTGCCTTTGTCCCCTTAGTGCTGGGATTACAAGTGTGTATCACCATGCCTGGATCAGAATTTTTCCATTTTTATTTCAAACTGGATTCTTCTGAGCATCATCACTAGCATCACTGTTAGGTGCAACAACACTGAAGCTCAAGTGACATGATAAATGTTGGTGCCTTAAAATTTCCTTTTCCTGCCAACTTGTGGTAGAAAGATAAGAAAATGGAATAAAGAAGGTATGCTCTTTTCCACAATAGCTATTTATGTGGTGGAGAAAAATTTGATTTAGGCTTTTGTTCAAACATTCATAAAGGTTTTAAAATATGTTTGCTAATTTAAATTAAATACCATATCATATAGGATACAAAAATCCTATACTAAAAACAAAATGGTAATCTTTGTCATTGTGATTATTTTAGTAAGTCCAAAACAACATGTTTTTCCCCCATTTTTGGAACTATGCAATTGGTAGTATACTCTACTTTTTGTTTTTCTAAAGTTTTCATTTGTACAAATTAATCACACATAGGGATTTCTTAGTGGTGTTTACAGAGTGCTTATAATGTACTTGATCAATTTCACACCCTCTGTGTTACTCTTTCTTAACCACTTTTGCTTCTCCATCCTTTAAACAGTTTTGGTGGGGTTCAAGGTGCTATTTTCATACATATATATAATGTACTTCTAAAACAATCACCCCCTCATCACTCTACCCTTTCCTCTTCTCAAATTTGTTGGTCCCCCACCCCCCAACAATTTCCCCTTTACAATCAAGTCATATTATTTTTTTAGGTCTAGATTCCATATATGAGTGAAAACATGAGCTACTTACCTTCCTGAGCTTGGCTTATCTCGCTTAACATAACGATCTCCAGTTCCATATATTTTCTTGTAAATGATACATTTTCATTCTTTTTTATAGCCGAATAATACTCTGTTGTATATATGTACCACATTTTCTTTATCCGATCATTGCTTGTTGGGCACATAGGCTGGTTCTATATCATGACTGTTGTAAGTAGTGCTGCTATAAACATGGGTATGCAGCTGTCTTTCTTGTATGTTGACTTATATTCTTTTGGATATATGCCCAAGAGTGGTAGAGCAGGATCATATGGTAGTTTCATTTTTAGTTTCTTAAGGAACCACCATAGAAACTTCCATAGTGACTGGATTAATTTATATTCCTACCAACAATATATAAGGGCCTTTTTCAAAATTTTGCATCCTCACCAGCATTTGTTGTTCTATGAATTGGTAATTATATTTTGAATAAATAAGAGATGGATGGGTTGATGAGTGATGTATAAGTAGGTAAATATATATGTAAGTAGGTAAACGGAGAGGGAAGAATGAGTGAATAAAATAACGAGCATGCAGAAAGGCTTTCACCTGCCTGGAATTACATACAGTTCAAATTTATCTTATTATCTGACTGGATTTCAGGTGATGTGTTTCAATGCTTGGTTTATAATATGTTATTGGATATATGGAGATATTTCTTATACTAATTTAATATGCAAACTGAAAAAGATGAAGATTATTGTGACATCCTGTATCCAGTCAATATCTTTTTAGTGCAATGTGCTAAGTTCTGCTAAGCACTGGTAATATGGAGACAGCCCTAAAAAGCTCATAGTCTAGTAGAAAAAGTATGGATTTATGTAAAACAGAAAGTTGTGGATCAGAGATATGAATCACTTTCAGATATGTGATCAGACTCTCTGTAATTTATCTTTCTTTAGTATGCCAAGAAATTTCTTACACATAATAAAAGGATTCCACTAAAAACCATGTTGACTCCCAGCTTGGTGTATGTTATAAAATGCCTTGTTCCTCACGCAGTACAGGTACACAGGCCACGCCATCATGTATTTGAGTGCGTCAATCATAATACTGAGCAGCATGGAGTGATGTGCCTTTGAAAATCTGACTTTTCAGCCCTTGAAATTCAACATGACAGCTGTGCTTAGAGTACCTGTTCTTTCTTTTGTTATTGTATAACGGGTATTTCTTCTATGGATCATTGCTGAAATTCAACATTACAAATTCACAATTAACTTCTTTCACTTCAATTCACCAAGCATGCTTGAATGCATAACATAAATAAGACACATTCTAGGGGAGAGTCTACATATTGAGATCCTAAAAATTAGTAATATTAACTGAAGATAATTTAAAAATGATAACTAGCACAGGCTCTAAGTACCAGGCGCTGTCTGAAGGACTTTATACATCAGCTCAAATGTGTTGAGGGATTCCACAAGTCTCTGACTTAATTGTTTTCTGTAAACTTGGGAATAAAGGAAATGAGAAATTATGTGCTAAGAAGAGGTTACTTTCAAAAGTCCCTTTTTTATTTGCTAGATTGCTTCAGCCAGAGCTTCTTTCGAGCCAGGATAGAAGGAACTCCTGTGGATGGCAGGATTAGCAACAGTTTTTTATGATAGGGAAGCAGCTAATGAAAGTAGGGAGAACTTGGAGTTTCAAGAGCCACTAATATGTCTGTTTTTAAAAATTATAAGATCTATCCTTTTATGAAACTAAAAAGCATGCTTTAGTTAAATAGGTTAGAATTCAATTATATTTACCTATTTTTGATTCTACTCTTCTCTTTCTTTATTTTTGGTAGAACCATGGTTTGAACTCAGGGCTTTGCACTTCCAAAGCAGGTGCTCTACTGCTTGAGCCACACCTCCATTCCATTTTACTCTGGTTATTTTGGAGGTGGGGGTCTCCTGTCTTTCCAAGTATCTAGGATTATATGTGTGAGCCAAGGACCCCAAGCTACTACTCTTATCTCTTGATTAAAGTTCTGAGTGACTTTGGTCCTTCAAATATGAAGGGAGACAAATATCCTAGAATTTCTTTTTAAAAGGAGGGGGAGAAGCGTCCAAGAGAAAAATAAATTGTAACAGTAATGCCACCATGCTGTCAGTACTCCATGTAGAGAGAGGTGCAGGTGAATGAAGTGAATCACAGAAGTATCTGTGTAGCAGGCCTCCATTTGAAGGAGATACACTGGCTGGAAAAAAATACCAAGGGCCAGATGGAACTGGAAGTGGGAGAAGCCCCCAGAAAGGGGCTGTGGATGGAATGCAGAAGCAGGTTAGGCACATAAAGCAGGCCAGGTGGAATATGGAAATAAAAGCCAAGTGCAGAGATTTTGCTCCATGATCCGAAGAACAGACAAGGAAGAAGAAATTCATGATCCTATGAAGAGCTCCACTAAAGGGCAGCCAGACAGCCAAAAGTAGACTAACCTAAAATATAAAGCTTACTCTCAAATCTGTCTCAGGGTGCTATGCTCCTTTGTCTAGCAGCCTGCCGTTTTCTTTCCTTCGACTGGTGTCCTGATATAGCTTTGCTTTCTCCAACTCTCCTGTCTCAGTAAATCTTTTACCAACCCCCTGCTTGGAAACCCACAACAGTATCCATAATGATTTTTGTTCTCTTAAAATGGCAGAAAAAAAAACCTCTAGAAGAGTTGTTCGTAGCTAAATCCTAATGAACAATTCATAATTTCATAGTTTGTTGGAACATAAACTAAAAAAACTTTCTTACATAGGTGGAGAATTGTTAAGAAATTTCTAGTATACCTTGTTATTTAGACAGTGCCATCAAAATTGTGAATTGTCCATATTTTTGTTAAATGAGCAGAAAAGGATCAGGAAAAATTGAACCCATAGTTCTGCTTCAGAATCACTTTGGAAGTGTTTTCCAAACAAACATGATGGAACATCATCTATGCCTCATGAAACAGATCTTTGGGGACCAAGGCCCAGGCCCTGCATGGTTTTTGAAAACTTTCCCAGGTGATTCTAATGCATGTAGACGATTAAGAACCACTCAGGAGATGAGCCAAGTTTTGTAAAACTAGCATCTGAAACTCATTTGTTTCATATTTTATTAGATTTGTGCAATAAAATAATAAATTTATATGTTGCCCCAGGCTGAACCTTCTAAACAGGTCTATTGTGGATAGACTATGCTGTTGTTATTTTCTTTCTTTGCCTAAGTGAAACCAGTGCATTATTAGCACAACAGTGAGAACATTTAATAGGTGCTACACAGAGGGAAGCAGAAGCGTCAACTTCCCCAAAATGCTTGCCATCCCTTACCATTAACATTTATTAGGCTGTGACAGGCATGGTAAGGCCACAAGGGACTGGGTCAATTCATTTACAAGGGAACATGATGTAGCATACAGAGATGGGGGAAGAGCCTTAAACATTTTTTTTAAAAGGAGAGCACCCAACATTTCTAGAGCTTTACTTTATAGCAGGCTTTACTCGGAGCAGTTTACCTGTATTATTTCATCCTCATTATAGCCTTAAAGTTTGTCCTTTATTATTCTTACTTTACAACAAGGCATGTAAAGAGGTCAAGGTTACACATTTCATAATGATGGAGGAAGCAAGATTTCAGGCACTGGATTGGAGAAACCACATTTTAACTACAAGTGATATTGTCTCTCAAGGCTATATTAGTTGACTGCTATTTGGTGAGAGAGAATGGAGGTTACAAGTTTTATTCTGTTTCTGTGCTTCACTAGGTTGTAAGTCAAAGGCAGCTCCAAACATAGTGGAAATTGGGCTGTATTTTTGAGAAGGGGCAAGAAAGAATGGATATCACCCATGCGAAGAGACCACACATGCCTCCTTCTTCCCTGGCTCTCCTTGCTCTCCCTTTCCTTTATCCTTTCTTTTCTTTTTTCCTCCCCATCCCTTTTCTTTCTCTATTCGTTAGGCAGTTAGTTTACAGGTGTCACTCACAGAAATTTCTTTAGTGTTCTTGGGGATTCTCAGATATAAGCACCTGGGGAGGGCAAGAAAGGGTCAGAGAGACAAACACTATGCCAGACAAAAGAGGAATGGTAAAAAGCACGGGTAAGAATGCTCCACAGTGGAAAAGCAGAAAGAACCAGGAAGGCAGGTAAGCTGAGTGGAGGGAGGGAGGTGTCCCTGGTGACTTCCGATAATTAGAACACCAATTAGGTTCACATGAAGGTTAGAGGGAAGGGAGGAGGTTACAGATTTGAGATGACTGTATCTGGGAGTGCAAAAGAGGAATGTAGTTAGACACAAACAATATCCATGTAAAAGTGAGAGATGTCTCTGGAGGCTGGTGAGGGTCAAAGAAAGCACATGCCTTAGACTGGGATGGACCACTACCAAAAAAGACACTTGTCCCACTTAAATATCAATGGAACTATAAAATCATATGTTAGAGTGAAAAAGACCTCTGAAATAATCGAGTCAGGTACTTTAAAAAAAATTAGCCACAGAACTCTTATGAATGACCTTGTACTGTGAACCCACAACCAACAGAAACAGACCTGCTCTCAGTAAAGTTGGGGTCAATGTCTCTCTCCTCTCCTCACTCCACTGTGCATGGAGTATGTTACTACTTCTTGGGAAACCCAAATACAGCTCTAAGGACCAAAATCAGTGATTTGGTCCAACTTCCCTATTTTACAGAGAAGGAAACTCAGGTACAAAAGGTTATGGGATTGCCAGAAGAAAATTCTCTTCACTTGTTCCCCAGGCAGCTTGTTTTCTGCTCTATCACTCTGCCTTTCAAATAGCAAGCAGAATGAGTCAAAGAATATATACTGAGCTCTACTGTGTGCAAGACTTGTCCTGGGTGCTGTAGGGTAGCATATGAAAGCATAAGCTATGGCCTTCAAAGGCCTTATAGCTTAATTGGGGAAAATTGAATAACAAGGTAAGAGATAAATAGTTGAAAGAAGTCAGGAGGTAGTACGTACATATGTGACCAGTGCACAAATGATGTAAACCACACCCAACCTGATTCTTCTTCCCTGAGGGCTTGGTTTGCTTCCACAGTGAGAACCTTTTGAGCACACCTGGAGTTCTTGACCTCTCACCTGCAGGTACAAACCTGCCTCAGCTGACTACCCCCGGGTCTGACCAAGGCAGGGGTAACCCAGGGTTATATCCCTGGGTCTAGTTTCAGGTGCTTTGTGAAGGTTTCAGAAGAGCTTCCTGCTTCATTATTCTTGTAGTTTCTGAGCTCACGGTGTGAACTTACTTTCCCAGAGAAGCAAGGCCCAGCTTTGCTTTTGAAAATTTTCCTGGAAGTGGACTTTACTATAAGCCCTGGCTTTTTACTCATAGGAGAATTTGCTAGAAGATGCCTGCTGGGAATTCCAAGAATTGTCTGCTGCAGGAGTGTTTTGTTTTGTTTTGCTTTTTGGTCACTGTATTTTGTGATGACTCTGCTATATTATGTGGCTTGCATGTCATTAGTCTGTGTCCTGCTTTTTGGATGTACTGTTTTCTACTGTTACCCCTAGCCCAGTGGACTGATGTCTAATCCTACATGCAGTTCTGAATGTTCCTTTGGGGTTTTGGTGCCCTATGGGACAGTGACTGAAAAACTTCTGTTTTAGCTGGTGTCTTCAGGCCTTTGCAGCTCCTGGGCTGACTGGACATGGGCTGACCTTATTTAAGTGTGTTTGCACCTTTCTGGTCCATATTTCAACTAAGGGGCTGGAGGTTCATTTTTGACAACCTGACTTACAAAGAAAAGTGTAACTCTGTGGCATCTGGACCAACAGATGCTGGAGAATGCCACTCTGAGGTTGTACATCTCTCTCCCCATCAAGGAGGACTGACTCGAAGACCCAACTTATAGGAATGCCATCCTGGTACGGCCTACCTCACTGACAGTTCTGTCTGGCTATTTTGTGTGGACTTAACTCTTTTTCTAGAGCCTAGAATCTTGTCATAGACTCTTCTACTGACCACAGGAAAGCCAGGCTGGAAGTCACTTGCCTCAAGGGGTGATCCACCTGCTGTGAAACAGCCCCATTCACATCTCCTATGAGACCTTTATAGACAAACCCTGACAAAGTTTTGGGGAAGAGAGAAATGATATAAGGGAGAGGCAGTGCACTAGCTTTTTAATTCTAGGCTGCAGATCTTTCTCCAGAATGAAGTGTATCATGGCAGAAAGGATCTCAAGCCCCAACCTGCCAATCTTGGCAGTCTGAGTGCCTTTCACTTACATGCCCAGTGTGCACCAAAGGTGGATGTGGCTCAGCTCTGTATTAAAGGCTTGACAGATCCCTGCTGTCTGGGCTCTCTATATTGTCCAATTCCACATGACCTGTAACTCTGGCTTCCTGACCATCATTTGGTATGGTAACTGTATTGCTTGGAGGGATGGGAATTTCATTTTTCATGCCTTGTTTAATAGGATGGGATCTTTGTCAGCCTTGGCTATGTCTTTAGTAATATATTATTGGTTGGAGCCTAAATCTTCAGATCCAAATTGGAACCTTGCGTGTAGGCCGTTGCTTCTCCAACATGTGTTGTTATTAGTATTACTTATTTGACTTGAAATAGTCCAACTCTTACTGGGTATACCTGAGAGGTGTGTCTTCCCTTGAAGGCTGTCACTTCCGCAGTATCTGGCTGTTCGGTGAGGAGACAGCATTCCATGATTAATGAACAACACTCCCAGCCTTTCATCCTTTCCCTCAGTGTTTTGGGAGCACGTGGAGTTTTCTCTCCATGTAATTAGGATCTGAGAGCTTATGTCATAGTGATCAAAGACTGAAACCCAAATTCTTCAGCAATTTCTTTTTCTTTTCTTTCCTCTTTTTTTTTTTTTTTCATCACTGGGGTTTGACCTCAGTGCCTCCTGCTAGGCAAGAGGCACTCTACTGCCTGAGTCACTCCACCAGCCATGTTTTGTGTTGGGTATTTTCGAGATAAGGTCTTGAGAATTATTTGCCTAAACTGGCTTCAAACTGTGAATTGTGATCCTTTTGATCTCTGCCTCCTGAGTAGCTAGGATTACAGGCATGGACCATCGGTACCCGGTTTCCTTCAGCAATTTCTATATGTCAGACTTCCTTGGGAACTCTCTTGTCTAATTTGTACTCTGGGTGAAGAGTGTGCTGATGTTGCCTGCCTCCTCTCCCTCGAGACCATCTCTGCCAAACATTTGTCCCAAACCTGACCTAGACAGGAAGGTATGAGCTTAGATCCTGATCCAAGAAAGGATTGTATGGATATAGGGCTTCCCTAAGTCTCAAGCTGACCATTTCCTGTGACTTAAAATAAAGATAGGTGACTGATTCTCACTTAATCCTGTGCTCTCATCCAGATGAATAACCTAATAAATACATGCATGTCTCAAACATGCTCACAAAATCTGAAAAGTATAGCTATCAGAAGTAATATCCTTGAAACATATCTTCCCTTAGGAAATCTAAGTGGAGCTCTCAAATCTAAGTGTTATTGGTTAGAACACCAATGAAAGGTTCTCAGTTCTTCCTTCATGTCCTCTTTGAATGTCACAGCGAACCTCCCTTTATAACTATCATGTACTAATTAAAATTAAAAAAAAAAAAGAAAAAGAACTAAGGGCAGCTCTAGGTGGCCTCAAGACAAAGCCACATGCTTTATAAAACAGCACAACCAGGAAAGTAAGGTATTATTTTGGAAGTGAACTTCTTACTGCATGGTAAGTGCCAAATTCCTACAATTATCCTATAATAACTGGAGGAATACTTTTTTCTTGTGGTATTAGGTCTGAACCCCATCCCCTTCAATACATTGGCCTCCTTTTATTTGCCCAATTGGCTTCTATTTAACAGCTAATTAACAAGCAAGGGGGCATGATACATACCATTAGGTTTTTCACTGCTCTCAAAGGTACCTAGTAGGGCCCAAGAAACTAAATCTCCCCCAAATACGTGATGGTTCTCTTTTGTTAAAACACCTCATAGTTGAACCCCCATTCTTCCAGGAGATCAAATGCTCTTTGGTCCCTACTACTACTTTAATAATTGGCATGAACGAGAGGCCCCGACTGAGTCATTGGCCCTGGCCACTGTATCAAGTGTTCTGACTGTAAATTATATTTGCATCTTGTGTTCTGTGACTTGTGGCTTAAATCCTAGTTTATCTTTCTGCTTCTGCTTCCTGTCACTGCTACTGCTAGTTGACTTCCTGGTATAAACTGGGCTAAATTTTGAGAAATCTGTTGTTACCATGGCTTAGTAACATGTGTTTAAAACTCTTAACACTTGACCTTAGGCCTCCTTAACTGTAAACAGAAGTCTGGGATCATTTTAGGAAAGAGGTGTCTTCTAACGGCCTCCTTACCAGCTAGGAGCTGGTGATTCCAAAGCTCTGCAAAAAGGATTCTGATTTCCTAGTATTGGTTTTTGCCCCCAAGATTCTTTTTTTCCTAGAAGTTCCTGCTTCCATTGCTGCCACCTCCTGGACAAAGTGCCAGCTACATCGGAAGGAACCTGGCTAGGAGTTTACAGTTTTTAAGGTCTTCAGTCTCACATCTTTAACAGTTTATCCCTAAGGGTTTTTGAATTCTTAACCAAGCATTTCTTAACCACCTCACCTCACTCCAATCTTCTTGGGTTAGATTAGAGCCAGTTAATATGTAGCTACGGCTGCCATAACATTTATATTCATTGAGTTGAAAGAGCAGTTTAAACTATGGAGGAATTTGTAATATGAAATGACAGGAGTCAGAGACTCACGAATACCAAATAATAATGGCAGGCATGAAAAAGTGTTAAAAAGGGGTCATTATCTACCTATAATTCCAGGTCAATAATTCAAAACCACCAAACTTCCTTACAAACAATTCTTGAAAGCTATCTGTTTCTAATTTGGCATGTGTTTTAGTCCATTCCTGAGGTTATAACAAAATACATTATATAGAAGCTTATTTTTGGAGCGTTCTGGAATCTGCAAAGTCCAGCTTCAAGGTTTTTGCAGCTTTCGTGCCTGGTAAAACTCTGTCCTTCACAGGTGATAACTTCTTGGGATGTACTCACATGGTGGAAAGAAGACAAAAACACGTTCCCTTGGCCCTCTTTTATAAGGGCACTAATCCCGTTCGTGAAGGCCTAGCACTTAGAACTTAACCACTTCCTAAAAGCCACCACCTCTTAATGCTGTTAGGGTTTAAGTTTCAATTATGAATTTTTAAGGGGGCAGTTACCACCATTCATGGCACAGCAGGGTGTTAAATTTCATGAGGTAGAAGAGTGACATAATCAACATGATTATTTCTCATCAAGAGAATGTCAGCAAACTTTCTAGAGATGTTGAAAAGTAAATTCCAGGTCTGGTTAACTTCTTACTGACAACATGATTCTCTGGTGTATTTTAAATAAGTGGCAGAATGAGGTTATCTAGTCTTCTTTCTGACTTTGAAAGCTGAGGCAACAGAATAAACTAAGATGAATAATGCTGTTTGGTTTTTAGAAATAATGTAGCATATAAACTTTCAATTACTGTTCTGTATGCACTATCTTTATTAAAGGTTTAAAAAGTTATTCTGTGTAAATTACTCTTGTATGTGCTTGCAAGACAGATGTACCCACTTAAACAAAGATTTATCATCATTGTCATGTCTATATTAGCCTCATTACATTTGGATAAATTTCAAAGGAAGCACTTACATTCTCTTGAATGATGTCCCTAAGCAAAATGCATGCTGTTGGTAAAGTTCACTTCTTACTTTGGGTGGGATGCCTGGCTTCATCACTGACTATGGGATCTTGGGAAAGTTTTTTAATACTCTGAACCTCAGGTCTCATTTGTAAAAATAGGAGAATTAAACTTCCAGTTTTAAAAGAGCTCAGTAATAGTGTATATTAGTACTTAGCACTTAGCACTTTATAAAGGGATAGTCATCAGTAGAGGTCTATGTTTTAACTTATAAAACTGAGTCCTTTTATCCATGTGAAAACAAAGACATGAATGTAAGTCACTCTTTCAAAAAATATCTCCACTTAACTCATATTCCTTAAGCCTCAGTTACTACACCTATAAAATAGGCTATTGTGAAGGCAGTAATTAGAGATAGAACTTTATGGATTCCTTAATTCAATTTTATGACTTTTGGTTCATCTGGTTTCTTTGTACCTTATAAATTTAAAATATTTCATCTAAATGAAAATTTCAAATATACTAGAAATCTAGTAGCTTTTCACCCTAGAGAAGGTTTTTAAGGAGTTTTGTGTTGGTGAATAATATGCAGTGTTTTTCTTCACTTTTTTTTAATACTTGTAAAAACAACAGGATTTCTCAACAGCATGCATATTACTGGACCAAGTCCCAGACATCTTGGAGACATGGGTTCAGAGAGTCTATTACCATCTGTATTTGCTTTTAGTTGACTCATTCTATATAGTTTGATCAGGAATTACATTTTTAGCAAGTACTCTAGTGGTTTGGTGAAGAACCATGCTCTAAGAGATGTATCCTAGGGCAGTGGCCCCTAAAGTGAAGTGTCTAAGACTTAGGGTAGCTGGAAGAATATATCAGAAATTCTATTTGTATTTTTATCTAAAACAAATTTCCATTCACACTGAACAGACTGGAGCCTTCATTAGGTCTGCATGTCTGACTGTCCCAATCTGAAAGTTGCTATCAAAGAAGACAGGAGAGGGAGCTCCCAGGCAGGCAGCCGCCTCTGGCCTCTCCCTCTTTTGCTCTAAGTGAGACATGATTTCTGTGACTGGTAAAAGGACTTTGCATTATATAATCCAAAACTTGCTTTTGTAAAGTAGACGAGTGAGTTAGAAAATTCTAAATTCTGCACAGGGGAGACTGTGCAGAAGTCTAAGAAGACTAAGTAACAAACAGAAAATAATAAAATTGATGCTCCTAGGGTAAGCTTTTAGTCATAATGTAAGTAAAGCTAAGGTCATCTAATCAGATCTGATGAGAGAGCTACTCCTTAAGTTAGAGACGATTATGATGGCTCTGTGGATATGAACTTATACCCCGTATAGTGAATGATGCAGTTTTCCATCTTTGGGGTAGTACTTTTGGATCTTTGATAGATTAATAATAGTATGAAGCTATAAAAGTAGCAAGACATTTTAAAATGAGGTATATACATTTTTGACTTTTTTCTTGTAGAGTTAAGGCAAATATTTTAAAAGATTGTTTTAATTTATCCTAACCTTTCCACAAATTAATTCAACAAATTCCATTCCTCTAGCCATCACAAAGCTTTTTCTGCACTCCAGATTGCCTACTAATTCTTTACCCTCTTCTATTTGAAAAAAATATATTGCAGGTAAAAAACTTCTGTAAAGAGTCATATTCAACAATAAACAAATCATGTAGAAGTCAGACGCACTACTGTTGTACCAGGTCCTTAAACAAACTCTTTGGGGGAGGTTAATGCTTCATAGGCAAAATTTTATGCTTTGCAGTTGACCAAAAAACAGTCATAAAGCTGAGTTTTGTTTCTTGCATCACAAATTAAAGTCTAGACCATTTTCTTTTCCTTCTCTTTCGTGTGAGGCACAGGGAGATAGATCACTCTTTGCCTCTAATTACTGCACAGGGGATACTTTCACCATATGACTTTGAAAACTGCAAACTTCCATTGACTTTTTATTACAATAGCATGAATAATGCATTCAGTCTGGAAATGTCACAGTGAACATCAAATGGTTTTATGTAATGCATTCTTGCTGGAGTTTCAAGAAGCCAGCAATCATGGGAAGCAGTCGAGAAGACACAAGTTTGAAAAGGAAGCTTGATACAAATTTGTCATTTACCCAGGAGGGACAAAATAAGTAGCAGAAGAATAAGTGGAGAGCAAAGACTGAGGAATAAAAGGTTTTTAAAATCATAAATAAAAACCAAAACTAGTACACTTGCCACTGGGGACAAGTGGAAGAAAACCCAGAAGACAGGCAGAAGCAAATGCCAGAAAATGAGGTTAGAAGCTTTGTAAATACAGGAATTAGGTCAGCATTAATAATGCCTTTTTAAAAAATGCAGGAATTGAGTTTGAAATGGCAGTAAAACAGTACCATAGTTTTGAACACAGTAAAAATATAACATTTTTCAAGAACTACAGGGTCATTCCAGATTGAAGAGTCTGAAAGTGGAATAGGACAGCTGTTAGACTCCTACCTGGAGGTACTGTGGAAGCTGATGAGGGTGCATGTTCTTTTGCTCTCAGGGAAGACAGACCTCATCCTTGCCTCATAGAGTGACTCAGAACAATCATGGTAGTTCCATTCCTCTTACCCAGGGATTGGTCTGGGGTTAAGTGTGTGTATTAGTTTTCTATGGCTGCTGTGACAAATCACCCAAATCCACCATTTAAAACAAATTTATTATTTCACAGTCTTTCTGTAGGTCAGAAGTTAAGGATGCTTTGGTTGGTTTCTCTGAGTGTCATACATACAAAATCAAGATGCTGGCTAGGTAGTATCTTATAAAGATGCTCTGGGAAGGATCTGCTTCCAAACTTTCTTAGGGTGTTGGCAGAATCCAGTGCTTTGTGGTTCTAAGATGAGGTTCTCTTTCCATGTTGGAAAGAGATAACTACTCTTTCTGTTAGGTCTCAGGACAGACTCTATTATGCTAACCTGGCCAGAAATAAGTGTTCTATTCCCTTATAGAGCACACTGTTGTTTGTCCACCCAACAAATGCCTCAGATGGATGTGGTCACTAGAAGCCTCTTTCCAGTTCTTGCACTACACATGAACCCCCACGTCTCAGAAAGAGTATTGAATTCTGCATTCCTGAGGCATTCTGACTGCTTTTGCTTTAGATCTCTCACTCCAGTTTAAGTGCTCTGATTTTAAGAAACTGTGTGGTTGGATTGGATAATCTAGGACACTCTATTTTAAAGCCTGAAAACTTAATTACATGTGCCCATTTCTATGGGTTGCAGGGATAGAGTGTGGATGTCCATGCAACTCCTTATTTTGCTTTCCATAATTGCAATTCATGGGCAACTTACAAGCAAACAAACAAACAAGAGAAGTCCACTGGGTGCTTCATTTTCAGGATGAAAAGACGAACACACAGTCCAGATGGATGCGAAGGGCACAACCAGTCATGGGGGTTATATAAGGAGTGAAACAGGGTCTCAGCATAGCTGAAAATCTCTCAGGGAGTCATCTTCTCTGAGAGAAACTGTCTATGCAATACTCCAAGAAAAGATAAGGGCCTGTATGCAATGAAACATATCATTTTTTTGGGTGTGTGTGTGTGTGTGTGTGTGTGTGTGTGTGTGTGTGTACAATGCCAGAGATCAAACCCAGGGTCTATTTGGCTCTGCCACTGAGATACAGTCCTTAAAATTTTTTATGCATCCACCTTTTTCCAGGGGAGGATGGACAGTAGGTAGTTAGAATTTTGGGCCTGTGCAGAAGAGGTACAAATGAACAACCACTCAATATTTACTCTATGTATTGTATTTTATTATTACACATCAATTCCAAAGGTAAATGCTGTTTTAGTTTCTACTTCATGTCATACTCTATCCGATATTCTTTTCACACAACCAAATTGATCCTTAAAGAAAAGTCAGGGCTGAAGAAAAATAATATGGAATGATTCACAAATCTCTTTAGAATTCTGGGGAGGGCAAACAGGGAGAAACTATAGAATGAAAGAAAAAGGTCAAACACAAGGCCGGTGGGATTGTCTGTGTTTAATTATGGACAGAGGGAGGAAAGGAATTGGAAAATTCTGAAAGCAAGTGATCAAAATGTATAAAGAAAACTAAAAGAGTGTACTTTCATGGAGATTTAGAAATCTAAAAGTTTAAAAAGCTTTAGTACTTTCAAGGTACATATTGAGATGAAGTAATTGAATTTGTCCAATAGGAAATAATAAGGGGAATTTTGCATTGTTGTCCATGTCATACCCATTTAAATATAAATTAAAAATAAATACAAATTTAGTTTTAATGCTCAAAAGCCACATTTCTAGGGCTTACTATGTTGTACAGCTCAGTTTAAAAACATTTCCAGTGTTGCAGAAATTTTTATTGGGATATATTTTTGAAAGCATCGGTAGTGCAGAAGCAAGATTGCAATGAGGAAGACTTAGTTTGCCTTCACACTCAAGTTTGCAATGTCTGGGTAACTTGACCACTCCAATCTGCACATGCCTCTTAATTTTTGCTACTCGATTTTGGTCTCACTCTTACTTTCCTGTACCATTGCAATGGCTTCCTATGTGTAGTCCAACTGCTGTCCTTTCCTCCATCTGAGCTATTCTCAGCACAAATCATTCCGCCACTCAACAATCCTCTCTATTCACTGTCACTTTACCTGGCCTGCCACCCTTAAGTTTTACTAACAGTTCACTGTGGTGGGGTGATGGGAGCACTGTATTAACAATGTAGGAAGGTGAACCTCTCCCTTTCCCCCATGCTCCAACTTTCCTTCTCTGCACTTACACAGCTCAAAATCCAATGCAGGGAGAATGATTATAATATATTTAAATCACAATAACATTAGAACAGGAACAACTGCTGATCATCTCCTGTGTCTTCTATTTCTCATGTGCTACTGAATTCCTTTCCCTCTGTCACTGCTGTACATATTTCCAGTTATTATCTCCTCACTTTTCACTTTACCACTGCAACAGTCATCTCACTTCCAGTCTCTCCTTTCACCTTCCCAAGAAGCTCTGGTCATGTCACTTCATTTCTCTAATCTTTCTGGGACCCCCTTAGGCCTATAAATAAAACGGTGTTAGCTCTTCCAGTTACTTGGTGGCAGCCCACCTTTCCTGTCTTGCCTCCTACATTCCTCCATTTACCTCCCTATTATTCTGTATTACTCACTAGACCCCTGGCACGTTCATATATAGTCACCTCCTTCCCTCGTGACCATGTGATGGTATCTTTTAGATCCCAGTATCATCGCCCATACCTTTAATAAGATTCAGGACGAAAGGTACCCGAAGAGCCCAAGGTGGGGGAAACGATTATGGATGGATGCGAAGGGCACAACCAGTTGGGCCTTGTCTTTTTGGGGAGCGACTCGTGAAAAACAAGCTACACTCCCAGCGACCACCGCTCACCCAAGTAAAACAAGGGAATTGCCACTGTTTCAGACACTTGGGAGGCGAAGGGGATGGTGGGAGCACTAGGGTTGCCGCGCGGGCTCATGGGAAATGTAGTACAGCTGTCTCCAATATGGCTGCGCCCAGGTGAGGGGTGTGTGACAATTCTCGCTGTAGGTTTCTGGGGCTGGAGCAGAGAGGTTGGCGAAGGAGACAGCAGCGAGTGGTGAGAACCTCTCCTGAGCAGACGCAAAGGTGTTTGGTGGGCCTCACAGGCCGCAAATCCCGGCTTCCTCCTGCCAGCTTCTTCCGGTCTTCTCTAGCCGCCTCGCCATCGTGGGGTTCAGAACCCCAGGGTGGGGTGATCGAGGCGGCGCCCGGGTGCGCCGTTTGGGCGGTAGGGTGTCTGTGAGTTGCGTGGTTTTATTAGTGTGCAATGTGCACGTGTTTGTGTCTGCGCCGGGTGCTCACGTGGGGTCTACAATTTGGGGCGAGTTAATCTGGGGCTTCTAGGGCTTTGCTGGCTGGTGTCAAGCCAGTGGAGTAAAGGCATTGCTGGTGACCCGATCGCCTGTACAGCTGCGCGTTCTCGTGCGGTTGTTTGAACGGCCCTGTAGCTCTTGGGTGGGGTGGTGTCAGTCTGGTTTTTTTTTTTTTTTTTCAACGATTACATTGAATATGTCTTGCCAGCCGTATGCCAGGTATCAAGGCTGTGTCCTCAGATAGATGACAGTCTTCTGAGCCTAGCACCGAAACAGGTAATTGTAATAGAATTTGAGGACTTCAGGGATAGGGATACAAAGCAGGTGTTAATGAAAACCTGAAAGAAGGTTGCCAAACTCGTAATTCTGGAGGAGGAGAGCACTGGGAGGTAAGATGGCAAATACTTCTTAGGTTTTTTAAACAAGTGTTTGATGTGTGACAACCAGGTATTAGATTCTTATTAGGTGCTGAGTGAGTAATACAGACAAAATCCTTATTTGATGGAGTGAACTTTCTGTAAGTTATAGAACAGAAGAAACTAATGGGTATAAGAAAATATATAGAAAATGTACTTCAGTGAGTCAAAAAGGGATAATAAATGAGGAGGTGCTTTTTTCTAATTATTTAAAACCTTTTTAAAAATAGGTTTTCTAATAGGTAATGAAATTTGAATAGCATTAACTTCAAAAGTCCTGAAAAACTGGGCCCTGGTGGCTCATGCTTGTAATCCTAGCTACTCAGGAGGCAGAGATCAGGAGGATCATGGTTCACAGCCATTCTAGGCAGATAGTTCGAGCGACTCTATCTTGAAGAAACCCACCACAAAAAAGGGCTGGTGTAGGCCCCGAGTTCAAGCCCCAGCACTGAAAAAAAAAAAAAAAAGGAGCGCTCTCATTCCTGTGCTCATGTACTCATTTCTCTTCCCTGGAAACAACTCATATCACCAATTTCTTGTGTCTTTAAAAGATTTATTTAAATGTATACTCTGTATTCCTGTGTTGTACTTTAACATCAGACCTCATTTAATAGTAATTTAGGTTATTCTAATCTTTACTATTCATTAAGTATAATTTACAAACAGGCACAGGAACTTTTGTCTACACTGCCTGCTAACTTCTCTATTGTTCAGGGAGGGCATGGACACACATACTGTTGCCACTTGGGGCAGTATCCAGTTGGCTGTATTGAGGGTTAAACTTGCTAGCAGACAAGTAGCAGACCGTGTATAATCTCCAAACTCTCATTATCCTACAGAGAATATGCTCAGGTTGGAGGTAGTTGAACTGGACCTAGCACATGGCTAGCATCCTAGTAAATATCGACTTCACATGGTAACATGTGATGGCAAAAACATGGTTATGAGGCTCCATCTACTGGTACTGTCTCTTAGTGGCATACTTTTAAAATGATATATTCAGCATCTATTCTTTTTTCGTTTCCTCCACCTTGCAGTTAAAGGCTCATGTGAAATATTCACAAAAGAAATTCTGTATTGTACCCATCCTTTGTTCTCTATGACATATTGTAAGTTGTTGTTTCAAAGATGGAGATCTTGGAATGGCTTAAAAATAGTTCCTTGGTTGTTATCCCCTTCTGAACGGGCTCTTCTGACAATTAACAGCAGTGGAATAATGAATGTAATTTTCCTAACAAAACTGTGAGAGGGACCAGTGTTACTATCCCTATTCGCGTTTCTGTAAGTTGAAGCATAGAGTTATGTAACTAACATCCCGGTGGGGCTGAGAATTGAACCTGGAACCTGGACTCCTACACAATATGTTGTACTGCCTCATAGCACTGATTGAGGTTCTGGGGTAACTAAGAAAAGTATAGTTTAATCCTTATCCTCAAAGAACTTAACAGTACAATGGAAGGAGACAGATCTTAGAGCAATGTAATTTGTGCAGAGTTAGAAATACTTAATTATTCCCTTCACTAAGGATAATTCCCAAAGCTTTCTAACGTCAGTCCTTTTCCTGAGGGCCACTTCATAGCCAGACATCACAACTGTATGTCTCACCACTACCTTAAACAGATCATATCCCAAATGTGACTTATTTCCTTTCTTACTGAGCAGCACTTCCAACCTTCCCCTTGACTTTCCAGTTTTGAAATAACATCACCAGTCTCTCAAGCACTTAGGCTCTACCCTGTTAGTAACCTAAATCTGTCTCATTATTTCCTGTACTGAATGGCTCTTCCTAACTTTCCTCCTGGCTTTTCTAGTTTCGAAACTATATCTAGTCTTTTAATCACTCAGGCTCTACCCTGTTAGTTGAGTGATCTTTCATTCCTCTGTTCCACATCTGAGTAGTTACCAAAGACCTATTGATTCTAACCTGAACATTTCTTTCACCCTCTCTTTGTTTTCTTTCCTTCTATGCCTCCTGTGTAGATCAGGCCAGCATTTCTACTTCCAGCTTGGGTTATTGATTACAGGTCTTCTCATCTCTAACCTCCCTATTATGGTTTCCTACCAGCCTGCCTTACTTGGCTCACCTCCTAACACTAGGAAGCTGTGTACTAGGAAGCTGGACTGCTGGCATTTGAATAGACTTGTCATTTTTCTTCTATCTTTAAGATGAGTAGAGTTTTGACAGTGTTCGTGAGCCATTGTTATGCTGTTCCTGCCATTATGCTGTTAACTTTGAAGACTTTGAGTACAGAATGGGATTGGGGGGAGGGCAAACTTTCTCTGTTCTGAAAAAAATTCTGCCTACACTCACTGTCTTTGCTAGACACATCCATTTCTGCTTTAGCTTCTGCTCTGTCCCACCTGACTGAATGCCTTCTTTTTCATGTGACTCTGAGTGTTCTTATTTTTTAGTACTGAGCTGGATTTTCCTTCTGATTTGAAGTCTTCCCACCTTTTACAGTTAACTTCGATCTTGTTTCTTTGTCTCTAATTCATGTCACATAGAAGGGCTGAACCACTACCACTTAATTGTATAAAATGTGACAGATCTTTTTATTGTTTAGGATTTGTTTTCCTCAACTAACACAAACTTTTTGAAAGCACATGCTGTATGTTATGTATATGCTGCAGCTGAGATCATAATAGGTATATGTGTGTTCACTCATTTGACATTCACTAATCCCTCCCTTCCACCAGTATGTACTGAGTTCTTGCTGTATGCTGGCGTTTCTGTTTTCTTGGAGTTTACAACACGATGGGGGAGTTAAGCTGACAGATGAGTCATCATAAATTGTGATAAATTCTGTGAACAATCAAATTGACTGCTGAGATAAAGCATGATAGAGGCTGCTGTTCGGAGTGATTATAAAAGCCTTTTAGTGACTACTTGATGACTGACATTTCAACAAAGGGGAAACAACCTTGTGGGGCTTTTATTTCTGTTATTTAAAAATTATAAGTATAGAATATATAATATGTATAGTTTTAAAAATAATAAACACCTATACCTTCTGAGTAGGTTAAGAAATATTTTTGATGCTCCTGTGTATCATTCTCATATCAGATTTCTCTTCTTCTCCCATACAGAAATTACCTTGCTCCTGAATCTTGCGTTTATTATTTCCTTGCTTTTAGCTTTACTACATATTTATTTCTAAACAATACATGGCTTCTTTTTGAATTTTGAACTTTATTATCAGTGAAATCAAACTTTATGTTCTTCATGAATTTTTTCATTGTTCCTCTCCTCTTTTACCTCTTCCTTCTTGCCTTACCTTATATTATAATTGTGAAATTCATCTTTGATATGTTTTAGGTAGAACTTAATAAACAATAGGATATATTGTGTATGGGTAAAACAGTGTTTTAATGGAGCTAACACATTTGCAACATTTCTTAGAATCCTCAGAGATGTTATTGAATGTTCTTAATTCTTTGTTACCTTGTCTTTATTTATTTATTGTTTATTTTCCATGTCTGTTCTCACCTTTCTGGGTTGATGAAAGGTAAACTAAGGATTTAAAAAAGTCATATAGAACTTTTTATAAACTATAGAATATATGAGTAACACTAAGATTGACCTTACTTACTTTTTTTTTTTTTAGTGTTGGTATGGACATCCATCATCAAAATAATTTCAAACTCAGTAAAACTGAGAAGAAGTCATTAAGGAAACAGATTAAAGCCAGGAATACTTTGCTGAGACATGAAGGCATTGAGGCAGTGTCCTATGCCACTCAGGTGACCTAAAACTATTGTTATCATTTGAATGTAGATGTATCAATATGTTAATATTTTGTATTTGTTAATATGGCTCAAGGCTGTAATTGTTCAGCCATGTTTTAAATCCATATTAAATATATGTGTGAAAGACTCTGGTAACTTTCCATTTGGGACCATAGCCTGGCCTATAGTTTGAATTTCTTTTTTTTTTTTTTTTTTTTGTTTTTTGGTGGTACTGGCATTTAAACAAGGGCCTCATGCTTGCTAGGTGGTTCTGTCAGCCCTTTGAATTTCTATTGATTGTAACTGTTGAGGTAAGGAAGTTGTAGGTGTATATTAACAGTAACAATGTACAAATCCTTTCAGTTTATAAAGCATACTTATGATTATTGTTATATTTAATTCTCTAAAAATATTTATGAGATTGTGCGAAAACTAAAGTTTTGAAAGGTTATGATATGCCCACTAATAAAACCTAGTAAGTGGTTGAACAGAAACTTAAAGCAAGATCTTCTGTATCCTGATATCATCTCTGTTTCCAACCTATATTATAAAGTATTTTGTTATATGCTGTAAAATGGTTTTCATTTATTAGGCCTTAGCCTTTTCATTATTTGGTGGCAAAAATTAAATGAGATGTTACTATGAGGTTTACAGGCTATGAATTATGAGAATTCACTTTAACTCTTAGATTCTCCACTTATTTAGACATGAACAGTACCCATTGACCTTGGCTTTATTCGTTTCTAAGCAGAGCATGGTATTGCATACTTTTTTACCTCATTGGATTGTTAGATTCCAAAGTGAATATGTATGTGACAGTAGTTACAGACATAAGAATACATGAATGCAAGGAAATCTTAGAGGTATTCTTTTTTGGTTCTTATAGAATAAGAATGGGAAGGCAGTTTAGGTATCATCTGACTGAGGGCCACATACATTGAGGTGGAGCTGGGGTTGAAACTTAGGTGTGTCAACTTTCAGACTAGTGCTCTTCTCTGTGCTTTTGTTATTGTCTTCCTTGATGCATCATAGCTTAGGACTAAGCAGTTTATTAGGCACATTTGAATTTAGCAGGGCAAAGGCACATACTTGGAGTTATATATTAATGACTTTAGACATTCCTGTGAAAAGAATAATAGATTCCTATGAACAGATAATAGAGTTAATCGGTTTGCACACTTTACCATTTCTTCCAGGTGCTACTGAGGCTGTAGGGCATGCAGAAGGTTAAATTGATGCACCCTATTCTCATCTCTTCCCACGTATAACTTGCTCTCTTTTCATTACAGGGGTTGTAAAGAGAAGTGTAAGAAAAAAAGCAGGCTAAGTTTCTTTGCTGCATCTGAAGCTTATTATCATTTGGGTCTTTGTTTTCATTGAGATCTCTAGGAGCTTTGACCTCACCTTCAAGGGTTTCAAGGTGGCAACTTACTATACTTTAGTTTTTTTTTTTTCCAAGATATTTTTAAAGGAGAAGAATAAAATTGTAGAATGTATTTTACCCATCTGTGTAAAACAGATATTCTTTTAATGATGTCTTATGAGTATTAGGTGCCTTTGCGAATTTATAGCTTTAGCTAATATTTTTCTAAAGCAATGATTCTCAAATTGTCAGGACTGAAGATAACTTCAAAAATATGAATTTTCTGCCTCATACTTATTACTTGGAAAATTGGTTGGATGAACAATTATAAATACAATAATTCATACATTTATTTCCATTGAATAACTGATATATAACAAGAAATAAGTTTCCCCCTTCCCTTCCTCACTGCACTTGTTTTTGTGTGGTTTGCCTTTAGAGTTGCCCACAGATCACTTGGAAAGTATGTTTGACTGTTCTTTAAGTCATACCTCATCTTCTTCCATTCCTAGAGGGGCAGTGGACTTGATATATTTATGAAACCTTTGCAGTTCCTTAGTGTGACGTTGTAAAATAACGTATTTGGTCTTTGTCCAGTTTCCTAAAACCCTTGGAGTCACTGGAGAAAAAAGAGTTTCTCTTTTTTTATTATTATTATTAATTTTTAAAAAAAAATTTTATTGTATTCATATGTGCATAAAATGTTTGGGTCATTTCTCCCCCCTTTCCCCATTCCCTCCCTTACCCCCCCTTACCCCTCGCTACCCGGCAGAAACTATTTTACCCTTATCTCTAATTTTGTTGAAGAGAGAGTATAAGCAATAATAGGAAGGAACAAGGGTTTTTGCTGGTTGAGATAAGGATAGCTATACAGGGAGTTGACTCGCATTGATTTTCTGTGCATGTGTGTTACCTTCTAGGTTAATTCTTGAACTAACAAAAGAGTGTCTCTTATGTACTACCGAGATGACTGGTGGCTGGAGGACCCTACAAAGCTTCTGGATGGGGCTGGTCACTGTAGAGACCAAGGCTGATTTGAGGGCTGGGACTTTCAGCCTCCCCCGCATCCTGGGAGGGGAGGTTGAGTTGATCATCTGTGGTCAGTGATATAAACAATCCTGCCTATGTCATGAAGCCTCAGTAAAACCACAGATGGGCAGAGTTTGGACAAATTTCTGGATAGTTGAACATATGGAGGTTCCTGAAGAGTGTGGTACCTAGAGAGAGGGCATGGTAGCTCTGCATCCCTTCCTACATCCTTGCCCTGTTTATCTCTTCTATCTGGCTGTTTATCTCTATCCTTTGTAATATCCTTTATAATAAACGAGTGCGTGTGAGTAAAGTGTTGCCTAAGTTCTGTGAGCTGCTCTAGCAAATTAATCAAATGTGAGGAGAGAGTCTTGGGAACCTAGAACTATAGCCATTCTGTCAAAAGAATAGGTGACAGTCTACTATTTACAATGGCATCTTCAGTCCGGGCCATTCTTGTGAGACTAAGCTCTCAGCCTGTGGGATCTGATCCCACCAGGTAGTATCAGAACTGAATAGCACAGGAGGGCACTTGGCCAGAGAATCTGTCGCAGAGTTAGTTGGGTCCCTGGTGGAAGGAATCCCCACAGATTTTGATGAGCAGCTGTCACAGAAGCATTCTCTGTTGTGTGGTATTGAGTGGGTGAGAATAGGAAAAAACACTTTTTTTTTATTGTTATTCATCTTTCAGACTTGGATTTAGGGATATGGAAATGTTTTTGCCACATATAATCAAATTATTTTAGTATTTTAATTTAAAAAATCTCATTGAATAAGGTTCAGGGCAAGCCACTGGAGACTCAGTTTTTCTCTATATAATGTACTATTATAGTGGTGGTGTGCTTATTAAATGTATGAGTATACTTACATACATATAAAGTATTGGCTGGCCCATGACAGAACAGTATTTTACCTTTCTTATTAAGAAAGTCAATGATAATTCTATTAGATCCATTTCAAGTGAAGTTACAGATCTTCTCATTTTGTGTAACAAAACTAAATACTGATCTTGAACTTAATGTAAATTAGGGGCTAGCAAACTCCTGTCCTCAAAATGAATCTGACCTGTGAACTAAGAATGGATTTTACATTTTAAAGTAAAACTAAGTCTGTGTTACAGAAATTTACATGGCCTGTGAAGCCTTAAAATTTTTATCTGGGTCTGCAGAGCTTTGCCAATTACTGGTATAATTGACGAACTTGATGAAAGCAGGGTTCCATGGTTTACTAGTGATCCACTAAAACATTTTTAGAAGTCATAGGTCATAAATGAACAATCTTTTGGTTTTTTGAGGTTTTTTTTTTTTTGGAGGAACTGAGGTTTGAACTCAAGGTTTCATTCTTGCAAAGCTGGTGCTCTACTGCTTGAGCCACACCTCCAGTCCCTCATAAATGAACAATCTTAATGGTGTAGGATGTTAAGTATAGTAGCTGTAAGGACACTGAGCTGTGAATATCGGAATAAAGATATCTCCCAACCTCACATCTGTTGCGTAAAACTTAATGTCTACAAGGGAAAAAATTTTAATTGCAAACTGAGTAAATTACTTAGACTGAATTCATTTCCTTAGACAGGAAATTTTTCATATTTTATGTTCAGTAGAACCTGTAATTGATGTTCCTTTCAATTCATATGTTTATTTTTAGTAAACATTGTATAATGGTTATATTAAAGTATAGATTCTGGGAAACTAGGAGAAATAGGTTTGAAACCTAGCTCTCCCTAATTACCATCTTAACCTAATTGTTCTGATCTTCAGTTTCTTCCTCTATAAAGTGGGACTCATGTTACCCATATAAATTTGCTTTTTGTAAAGATTATGTTAATGAGGATTAACTAGATAACAGAATGTGGAAACCCATTCTCTGGCAAAAAGCCAGCATTATGTAACTGCTGTTTCTTTCCATTCTCCTATTCTTCCCTTTTAATATGTTAAATTTATGTTCTTGAACAATAAAGTCATCTTTTAATTTGCATTTATGATTATTAAGAAATGAATATTTTACTGATATAAGCTACTTAAAAACAAATGTTTACAGTATAGGAATACTTTTGTTCCCCAAATATTTAGTAAATTGGTTTATAGACTTTGCATGAAATTAGCAAACCAAATAACCACTATATGGAAAGCTTGTTTCTTTTCAACTATGTCTTTGTGGAATTACTATTCTAAAAATATTACTTAATCTTATTTTAAGTAAACATATCAATTGCTCATATTTCTTTCTTTTTTTAAGAACCTGGTTGTTGCCAATGGTGGTCTGGGTAATGGTGTGAGTAGGAAGCGACTGCTGCCCGTGTTAGAGCAGTGTGGATCTGTGGACGCTCTCTTAATGCCACCCAACAAGCCCTACTCTTTTGTAAGATACAAAACTGCAGAAGAATCCAGGAAAGCCTATGATACCCTCAATGGACAAGAAATAGCAGATGATTTAGGACAGAAGATCATTCTGTACTTGAATTTTGTGGAAAAAGGTATTCTATAATTATCTTTTAAATAATGGTTCTTCACACAAAAGTGTGAATTTTCTTTTCATAGACATAAATTGGGGAGGTGTCCAATTATTGTGAAATAAAAGCAACCCCTCTTTATCAAATATTCTTTAAGCTCCCATAGTAGTTAAGGTACGTAGGTGAATAAGTCATGGCCTGCCTTTCAGCAGTTCTAACCAATCAAACACAATGTATTAATTATGCCTGTTACTTAATTTGGAAACTTCCTACCTAATCATGCTTTACAAAGTTTAATGTCGAGGATTCAGATCAATTTATTTCACAGTGTCTACCCAGAAGCTTTGAGTTAATCACTTAAGAATTAACTGTGACCCAAATGGTTATGTGTCAGAGATAGTGGAGTACACTACCTAGTAAGCGTGAGGCCCTGAGTTCAAACCCCAGTATGCAAAAACCAAACCAAAACAAAAACCAGCCCCAAACTCAGATGGTTACATGTCAATCTTCGTATTTATGGAGAAGCACCTTTAGCTTCCAGAGACCCCAAAAGCTTTGTGGTGGTGTTATCCCATGACCTTTGTGTGGGGATGGAAATGTTCATGTCTGTGCTGTCCAGCACAACAGCTACTGGATAATGTGACTGAGTAATGGAATAATTGAAGGAATAGCTTTACAGATTGATGTACAGAATTGCTATAGGGATTATTACATCTTTTCACCTCTTCCCCATGGAAACAAGTTATATGGAGATAAACTTTGATTTAGACATCTAATCGTGTATTCACTTGCTGCTTATTTAGGCAATAATACAGCTCTGTTCAGGTATCCTGATGATGGGTAGGTGAATGAAACATGATCAAATAAAAAAAAAGGGGATAAAAAGAGTAATAGAGGAAGTGAACAAAATCAGAGTTCATTATATGTATGTATGGAAACATAATAAACCCTGTTCAATTAAAAAAATAAACAAAAAGTCTAAAAAGAGACTCAAAGGAAAACTTTTAAAGACTCTTTTAAAAATATACTTGGAGCTGGGTGTGGTGTCCCATGCTTGTAATCCCAGCACTTGGGAAACTGAGGCAGCAGGATCAAGAGTTAGAGTTAGGGACCAGCTTGGGCTACATAGTGAGACCCTGTCTTAAAAATATATATAAATATGTGTAAAATTATACTTCTCAGTGTCCCTATGTGTTTAATTTTAAAGCTTTATTTTGACTTAAGTGCCACAGATTTTAAAAACTAGATTATTCTTGCACTTTTTATTTGCTTCTGATTACTTTTTGAAAACTGAATGATTTTATTCAGAAAATACTGTCCTTGGATTCCCCCTCCTCTGCGTATTCAGTATGTGGGAATCTCAGTAACAAATTGAAGAGTTTAGGTATATTACTTGTGTGAAATCCTTTGTTAACTTTGGAAAGTGTTTTTATTCAGAGTAGACCCATGTCTTGAATGTTTTGATATTTGTTTTGGTGTCTGCTTTCAGATAGCCACTGGTAGCAAATACAAGTGATACTTTAAATTCTTTTTCAAAAAACCTATTTAAGAAATTAAGAATGACTTACTTGGGCTATAAACTACCTATCGTTAAGGAATTTTTTCCAAAATTTTCCTTATATAATTTGAATAAATAATACATGTGGCACATGACAGGCACTCGGTATATATTTATCAAATGATAAATATTATTTATGTGATAAATACTACTTGTATTTCTGAAATATGAATAGAATCTAGTAGATGCTAAGTATTTTTGTGAATTTTTATATTAATTGAAAGATGGGGATTGCTGGATGAGACTCTTCAGAAATCATTTCTGTAACATGAATGACTTAACAGTATGTAAATACATCTTCCCTTTATCTGGCAGAAAATTCCTCTCCTTTCCTTGGGTACTTAACTTGAAGCTTTCAAGGAAACAGAAACTTTTTTAAAGAATGTACATAAAATCAGAGAGACATTGATATTTTCATGTCAAAAATGTTATTTTTCACAAATGATTTTAAAAAATTTCTTTAGAAAGTTGTATGTTATTTTACACTTTTCTGTTGTTTGACCATACTTACCATTAAGAGCTTAAGAGCAAAAATTGGCATTTAAATTCTTGTATTCTATGTTCTTTCAGGGACAGTCCTGAATTTTTAAAAATGGAGCTGCATACTATGAATATTATGAGAAACCTTGACTTTTAGTGAGGTTTAAAATGTAAGTCAATCAAGTTCAGACAGGAAAGTTACTGTTTGATTTGCTGGAGGGAATTTCTGTAGGTAGAAGATAATTTTGATCTCGCTCCTTGGTTTCACATTTTCAGTATGTTGTTTGCCTCTCTACATTCTTATTTCTGAAAATGAGGACTGGGAGCTTTATGAACTATAAAAAGCTATTGGGTAGAACCGTTTTATAGGTGATGATTTAATTTTGTTTCCCATAGCACAGTGGAAAGAGTTGAGGCTTCAAGCCTTACCTCCAGGCCTTGTGGTCATAGAAGAAATAGTTTCTTCTGAGGAAGAGAAAATGCTTTTGGAAAGTATTAATTGGACAGAAGATAAAGACAATAAAAATTGTAAGTAAAAATTTGAAAGCTGATATTTATATTTAAAAGTTCCTGCAAAATGTCTTGTTACTGCTCCTCCTTCCTCCCACCCCCACACACTGAATGTTATAATTTCACTGAAAGTAGCTTGGATCTACTAACATACAGTAGCACTTAGAAACACTAATAACAGATAACATTTATATGGCTATCAATTTTCAACTCCAAACTGATGAATAGTTATCAGATAACACTGTTGTAGCTAACTTTTTTAAGCTCTTTCATTGTTATCCTATTTTCTCTTCACTGTACGGTTGGTTTCCAATGAGACATCAGCAGTACAGGACATGTAATGTAGCCAGAGCTGCCTGGAGTTTTGTATAAATTAGAGTAGCTTTCCACATCACTTGCAGTCTCCAGAGTGGCAATGTAGTTATCACATTGATTAGGTGAAGCTCTTTTAAGTGTTTTGTTACAATTTTAGACATGAAGGAACAGCAGATACAGCAGAATGGTTAATGTCATTAAAGAGAATAATTTAGCAGTTAACAGAAGTTAACCATTACTAAATTAATCCTTACAAATAGTGTTGGCTGAAATATATGAAGGATCATATATTGCTTTTTCTCTGAAATAACTTACTTTCTTCTCTTTGTACAGTTCAAAAATCTTTAAAACACAGAAGGGTAAGACATTTTGGTTATGAATTCCACTATGAGAACAACAATGTAGATAAGGAAAAGCCATTACCTGGGGGTAAGTAATTGTTAATGCACAGTAAATGCTGGTTTGAGAAAAAAAAAAAGATGTGATATGTTAGAAGTCTATCAAAGTTGAGGTTGTATGTTTCTTCTGTCATTTGTAGGTAAACTTTTGAGGCAGTTGATTAAATTGAAAGCATTTTAAACAGGTAAGAGGTATGATACTATAAAAAAAAATTCACACATACAAATAAAGCTAAAAGCTGTAGTTACTGTTGACCACTGTCCTCTCACACTTCTTTCTTCTTAGAAGGATGTGCTGTTAACAGGTTAGCATATAGTCTACTCCTGTACAAAATGAGTTCATGTCCAAATATATGTACCTATTAAAGTACAGTTTGCCATATGCAGTATTATAGAGTATACATTGTATACTCATATATGCATCACTCCAACATGTTCTTTTTCCTCTACAGTGTATCTGGAGAGTTAATGTAGTTTTTGGCTTTATTGAATGCCCCAAAATGGCTTAATCAAATAGTTCTCTATTGCTAGACATTTAGGTTATTTCTAGTTTCTAGCATTTATAAGTAGCACTACAGTGAGTATCTTTGTACAAGTCTTTTTATGTACTCTGTAAGAGTTTCTTAAGAGGGATGTGGAATTGTGTCATAGGTTATGCTCATTTAACAATGTTAGTAGATACAGATTGGAGCTGGAGTTGTGGCTGAAGCTGTAGAGTGCCTGCTTTGCAAGTGTGAAGCCCTGAGTTTAAACTCCAGTCCCACCAAAAACAAAACAAAGCAAAACCCTACTGTACAATAGATAGAAAAATTGCTCCCTAAAACGGCTGTGCCAACATTGTCTCACTAGTGTGCACCCTTTCCTCCCCACCCTTACTAACAACATATGATGTACAATCTTTAAGTTTGTAATTTTTTGATTAACAATGATGTTGGCCATTTGCATTTCCTTTTCTATGAATTCTTTTTCAAATCCTATATCAGTTTTAAAAAATGAGTTATCTGTGAGATTGATATACTCTATATTCTGGATAATAATTCTTTGGTATAATTCTGTATAGGATTAAGTTTATTTTTTATGACCTTGTTCTTAATTTAAGGCTTTCATCCACTGTGAAATTCCACTTATGACTTCCGTTAAAGTTGTGGGGTTTTTTCCCCAAGGGTAATAATTTAAAATAATTAAACTTAAAATAAACTTTAAAATAACAAAAAAGAAAGTGGTTAAATTAATTTCTTACATGTAATGTATGGTTTGAGCATCATGAGTCTAAAAATAAAAAAAATTCTTCAAAATATGAAACTGAGCACTAATGTGATGCCGGAAGTAGAAAATTCCAATCTGAGTTAATGTAAGGGTCCTAGCCAAAACACAAACTCAGTAAAAATATATAAAATTACCTTTAGGCTATGTACATAAGGTATGTATGAAACAGGTGAATTTTGTGCTTAAACTTGGATTCTGTGTCTAAGATCTCTACTGTGTATATGCACACCTTCCAAAATCTGGAAAAAATCCAAAACCTGAAATATTTTGAATAAGGACTCCTTAACATATATTGAGTTTTATTACTATTTTATAAAATGTCAAAATTGTTGTTAGTAAGATTATTCTTTTGGGCTTTTATATCTATTAAAATCAATGATATAACTGAAAGAGTCTTACAAAGTTTTTATTTTGCTTGATTTCATATTGATGATCTCACTGCTATATTAAGAGCTGTCAGACTCCTATCACAGTGATTTTTTTAAATTCTTGAGCTAAATATGCAAAGTAAATATTTTAATGTTTTGCCTTTTTAATTACTGACTAGGTCTTCCTGATGTATGTGAAAGCATTTTGGAGAAATGGCTGAAGGAAGGTTACATTAAACATAAACCTGATCAGTTGACTGTGAATCAGTATGAACCTGGGCATGGTAAATACTTCTTCTTTTACAATTCCAGTAGTATATTTCTGAATTAAGGTTATGTAACTTTTTTAAGACCAAAGGTATTTTTTAAATTTTCTTATTTTTTTTTTTTTGTGGGACTGGGGTCAAGGTTTTTTTTAAAGCTCAAATGAAGTTTTAGATTACTTTGCTTATATTTGTTTTAATCCCTTGCAAATCTATGTCTCAGTCCCTTTAGGAACTTTCATCATGAAGTATAAACAAACTGACACAAATTGTTGTTTGTGATTTTTGTTGTTTTGTCCAAGTTTGATTTAGAGAGGGAGGTGAATGTTTGAAAAATATGAGATAATGTATAATCAAAGAACCAAATATTTACTGAAGGGAAGAAGGCTAATTGGTTGAATAATCTTTTTCTTCTTCCTCTATTTGAGAAAGCTTTGTTAATGGCAGTAGTTGTAGAGGTTTTTTTTTTTCTTCTTCTCCTGCCTTTGGTTCAAGACAGGGTCTCACTGTATAACCCTGGCTGGCCTCAAACTGAGGATCCTCATGTCTTAGCCTCCCGAGTGCTGAGATTACAGTCATGTCCTGCTATGCCTGGCATCATCATGTATTTCAATTGCTTATTTACCTGTTTTTCCACCTGTCTATAAACTCCTTGAGGAGGGACCTACTTGCTTCACATCACCTCATCATGTATCAAAGTTTTTTTTTTTTTTTTGCCAAAAGGTATTCAATTAACAAATGAATAGATCAGTGGAGGAAGCCGTATCTTAATTATTGATCTACTTAGTCTTCACACGTGGCCTTTGCTCTCCAAGTCCTTGGGAATCTGATGCTCAAAGAAAACAAACAAACAAACTCATCTTACACACCTTCCTCCTGAGTTGGGATTGGATGAGTGTCCTACTTAAGCAATGATTTCAAGCCTTGGTTTTAGAGTCAAGTCTCAACTCTAACTCAAAGATATTTCTCATTTAGATTTGGTTTAATTTTGTTTAGTCACATTTACTTTTAAGTTTTTCCTTTTAACTAAAATTATAGTACATTTTTAATAGCCAAACAATGTTTTTGCCATAATTGTGTGAGGCTGTGTGTATTTAAATCTACTTAGTCCAATTCTAAAAGGAAAAGTGAAGTGACCTGTCATGCTGTTTACACCTCAGGAATCCCTGCACATATTGACACACATTCTGCCTTTGAGGATGAGATCCTGTCTCTCAGTTTGGGGTCAGAGGTAAATATTCAAAAATATTTGTTGGTTCTCAGCATGTATCTTACCTTGTACAATGTTCTTTCCACAGGATTATTCACATTCTTAATTAAAATGAACTAGGATTTTTAAGTGAAAAGTAAGAGCACCTTTAGGACTTACAGAATGTGTAATTATTCCATCTTCTTTTAGATATCTGAAGTTTTACCCTTTAGCTTATGAGATGGCAGAAAAATACCTGTAATTTAATTTTTTACACATTACTCTTTAGCAATTAAATGAAAGTCAGATTTTCCCAGGTGCAGCTTGCCTAACTCTTGACCTACTGATGCAGCATTGCCATCTGCTGGAGGCCATAGAAAAAGACAAAACTAAAATGTTGTCGGGGGCTTTGAAAATACTTTTCATGGACGTTACCTGATTCAGTCCTTGCAAAAACTGAGCAGTAGAGGTTCAGATCTTCATTTTTACAGATGAAGAATAAGAAGCTCATGTGTATTCATTTGCTTGTTTCTGTAGCTGCTCTTTGCTTTAACTGCTAAAGATACCAAACCATACATGCAGATTGCAGACAGAATTTTAGCTATAAGTAAAAAATTTAATTCTAGAATAATCCTTAGATTAGATGATTAGAGTTCATCTAATTTAAGTAGAGGTTGCTTCAAAATCTAATCTTGTTTTTAGAGGCAAATGCTATTTACTTGGTTGCTTTTTTTGTTTTTTGTTTTGCCTCCCATATTTGTTTCTTCCCTAGATTTTCAGTGTTTTGGTCTTTTCTTAGCTGGGTGATTGTGTTGATGCTGTGTTATAGAGAATATAGAGAATTAGTGCTGTTTGTTTGATGTGACAAAACCATCTTAACAACTACATGTGTGGATTCTTAACATAGGAACCTTCAAAAATAGTGAGCCTGGGGAGAAAAAAGAAAGAGTTCTTTCTCTGTGTGGTTTGTTTTTATTTTTACCTATTCTCCTTGCTTGTAGCCAATTGAGAAGTGAAACAAATGAGAAATGGAAATCAGAACATCAACTTTACTTCTGAGAAAATTCATGACAGAACATAGTTTTAGATCTATGGCCAAGTGGACTTTTAATATTTCACTTATGAATTAGAGAAACATTCTGTCCTTGGATAACTGGCGGCCTCCCCCGCAGAGGCAGAGGCTGCCTCTATAACATAGGACATGGAGGAGCAAGTCCTATAAACCAGCTGGCTCTGGAAAGAGAAGAAAGGGCTGAGCTAGGTGAGCCTGACTCCTGGCTCGTAGTTGGCTGAGGTGTTGCTTCTTTCCTGGTGAGCTGTAAGTAGAGGATAAAAGCTAAGTGTGTGTTTCCTGCTTTTCACACCTGGAGAAATTTCTTCCTCACCCTGAGAAACACATGAAGAATGGGACTTAATGCTCTCCCAACACCTACAAAGTCATGATTTAGTTTTAATTAAAAGTTATAAAGAAGGAAAATCTTACCATTTAGTTGAACTGTAAATATGCTGCAATCATGATTTTTGTTTGGTCCCTCAGGAGTCATAATTTTCAGCTGCCAACAGGAATGATGGAGTTTTTGGTTAGAGCCATTTTTGTAATAGATAGAAAGTACATGTGTTACAAGTTATGACAGAAATAGATTTTCTTTTAAAAGATAGGTTTTGAGAGTAAGTGAATTTCTGTGACTTTGAAAAAAGTATTTACTAAACTTTTCAGTTTATCGTGTTATTTAAAATAGAGTGCTGAATCAGGACTTTCATTTCCTCATGAAATGGGAGTAATTAACATTTCTTTCCTGGCTGAAGGATTGTGGTGGAAATAAAATGAGTGAATGTATGTGACAATGTTTTTCAAACTCAGAACAGTCTGTAGATGTGAAGCTGAGATGCTTCCAGGACTCCTTACTTGGAGCCTTCATGTCTGCAGTAAGGAAGCTCATGTTCCCTGGCCTAGAAATAGATGTCAGGTGCTCACAGGAAAGATGACCTTTATCTTTTCTTCTTGCATTCACTCACTCTTGTACCCTGTGCTGTTCTGAGTTATTTTCTTTTTTAGTAGCTTTGTAATTTCTCATTCTCTCCCAGCTCCTTCTCCCAGGCCTAGAATCTGGGTCCCGTACCTCTAACTATTTCTTTATAGTCTCATCCTTGGCACCCTTAGTTGTTTTAAGAAATTCACTGTAGTGCCTATACCACCTTCCATTCCATTGTAATAATTTCGCCAATGGCAGCATTATTTTGTTTTTATAGTTTCTTGTTTTGTTTGTGTGTTTCTTCTTAGTTCAAATCCTCAAGGTTATATTTAATAATTTCTTTCTTTTTTTTGCCCAGAAAGTTCTAAGATCCCTTTTAATTCTTGAATGTTTCAACTCAGGTGTTCTCATGAGGTATTCTTAAATGCCTTATTTTTCATGATTACTTTAAGCATATTCTTCTTAAAACTCTTATAATATTTCTAAAAAGCAGTCTTCATTTAATAGTAGTCTTTATCATTTCAAATATATTTGTTTTGTATATACAGCTAAGTTACTATTTTCTTTAATGCTTTTGTACCTCCAAAAGGATTATAGATATGCACACATACATTTCATGTTATACAGTAAGTGAGGATGTTTTTAGTTGCAAATAACAGCAAAAAAAAAAATGAGTATAAAACAAAAACAAGTTAATATTTCATACAACAAGAAGGCTCATATTTCCAAAGTTTTAGTTCATTTAGTTCAGTGATTTCACCAAGGAACTAACTATATTTTTTCCATCTTAAATTCAGGCTCTTATTTCAGGACTACCTTAGGGAGATATCCAACAAGGGGTAGGATGCATGAGGACATATGAGAATGATACACACACTGTGTAGTCAGTTAGGTTTTTGTATTTAACTGCTCCATCACTAGTAGGTTTGTCCTGCTGTAATTGTAGCCTGCCTTTGCTGACTGACATATTTTGAGAGATGCCCTTGTGGTAAACCTCCTGGTGCTAATGAACTAACAGTGTTGCCGGGTAAATGGGCAAAAAAAAAATCTGTTCAGTAAGTGCCATGAAGACTCAGTCAACTGAGGATAAAAGACCATTTAATGTGTATCTACCTAAAATCAGTACCAAACTTTTATTGTAATGAGAAAGAAAATTTTTGACTGAGACCTATCTTGAAAAATAAAACTAAAAATTATGAAGATGTTTAAATTTTTCTTTAACAATATTTCAATTATATTGCAGCTATTCACTGATATTTAGAACAAGGAATGAGTCACATGAGCTTTATTTTGGTATTGCTTTTCTTGTAAAATATGACTGCATGATAAAATCCCTTTGACTTCTATAGTTTGAGTATAAAGAGAACCCCCCCCAAAAAAAATTATTGACGCCATTATTAGATCTTGGATGAGTTTGTCTTAGACCTCTGATGTTCACATTGCATTTAGAAGCTCTGAATGTGCATCATTGCTGGGTTATTTTCTCATCTTCATTCTAAAAGTTCTCACTGCCATATTTTCAGATCCTAAGTGGCTCTGCATGTGATTTAAATGGTTCTCTGCCACCCCTTTTGTCAACTTCAGAAAGTTTTCTATCTTTTGCAAAAATTGCTATGTCAAGTTGTTCATTTTTATCTTTCATTGTCTAATATTTATAACATCAACATTCACTGAAAGTCTGACGAAGGGATTACCATAGTAGGCAGAGATAACTGGTATTGAACATAGAGAAATATTTGAGCCATTACTAATTTTATAAGGCTGGTTTGTCAGTGAATATTTCTTATTATGACTTTTGCAACTTAGTGGGCTGGGATAATTGGATACATGGGTAATGAAGACCCCATTATTGAATACCTACTAGAGGGCTTCATCTTTCATTATGCTGTTTGTTCTCTCTCTCTTGGCTCGTGCTTTCACCAAATAGCTATTGAGTAGTTCCAGTTTGGAACTACTACAGAACTGTAGTGCAATGTTGAATAAAGATTGTTTGTGAAATGTCTTAAAATACCCAGGGGAATGGTGGTAGCTTTTCCAGCTTTTCTCAGCCTGGTCTCACTGTAGTTTACCTCAGAGATGTTCTTATGCTAGAGCAATTGTCACTACTTCTGTTTATCAGGAATGATTCACAGGGCACTTCTCTTTTAGGAGTTTATTGTTTTAATGGGCAAATGTTTCATTACTTTCTGATCTTCCGCACAAACTGAAGAAAACACCAGGCATTTTTTTTTATACAATTTAAAACAATAAATGCAGTCTGGACTCCAGACATGCTGATTTCATCTCCAGCCTTAAGTTCAGCCCTCAGTATTTGCATTTATAAGCAATATTACAGCCTCAGAAACTGAGCAGTCTTCTCATTTTCACCTTAACTCCAAGTTCTAACTTAGAAGTCAAGCTTGTTGTCTTTTTCTTCAGCCATTTACCACCCTACTGCCATTCTCTAAAACAAAACAAATCTTTGCTCTCTCTGGCCTTCATGTTCTGGGCAGTGACCAATTCAGAACCTGAGAAATATTCTTGACATGTAATTTTAAGATTATAATTTTGTGTGTGTGTGTGTGTTATTGGGATTTGAACTCAGGGTCTCACTCAAGCTAAGCTGTATTAGTAAGCTGTATCACCAGGTCTATAGATTTTGCTCTTAAGTACTAATTTATTCATACCATGTTTTCTTTTTAAAATAGGTTTATAGAGGTGAAGTTAACATACAATAAGTTACAAACATTTAGTATAAGCTCATGAAACCTTTACTACACTCAAGATAAAACATACCCAGTATCCCCCAATGCTTCTTCATGTACTGTTTTTCCTCAGCAGTGTGAGGGGTGCAAAAATTGATTGTTTTCTTTCAGAAATAGTCAACGAATACTCAGCATTCTGAAACCATTTTAGCTTTTTTTCCTCGTACACTCAATAATTCATTTACTTCTGGCTTATGTTATTACTCTTGTTATCTTTGAAGGTGACTTTGTTCCTTTAAGATTTTTTTTCTTTTATCTCTTGTTTCCTGTAGTTTTATTTTGATGGGCTTGCATATTCCACCAGTTCTTCTGGGTTTGTTTTCTACATTGGGGTTTATTGGGTTTCTTATCTGTGCATTGGTTTTATCTCTCAATTTTGTAAAACTTATATATTGTCTATAGATTTTTTGCCTCTATTCTATTTTTTCTCTTCATCTTCCATTTCTCTATATTCTTTATTTTACTTTTAACTGTTTTTTTTTTGTTTGTTTTCTAACATTTGTGTCTCCACGCTTCACTGTTTCTTCTGTCATTAATTCTTTTGTCATGTCTCATTTGCAAGTAAACTCGTTCGTTGACGGCCTAACTTCAGTCACAGTATTTTTTTTGTCTTAGAATATCTGTTTGGTGTCTCTTTTTATGTCCATCGCCTGTTGAAGTGTTCAGGTTTAGGGCTTACATCTTGCAACAGAGTAAGCATCTTTGTTTTATAGTGTGTGTTTGGTATTTAAATATTTGAGGTCCCCATAGTTCTTTTCTGGTCCCCTTCTATACTGTCTCTTTCCAGCAAAGGTTCTGTTGGTCTATTCTGATCCAGAATGTCTGAGATGAAGACTGGCTTTCTCTATCTACAGAAGTTCATAGGTGATTGTGTTATTTAACTGAGATTTTGGACCATTAAGATAGAAAATGTTTAATGCTGTATAGTATCAACTCCAAAGGCAATGGGATTTTATATCTATTCTTTCAGACAATGAATAGAAATAAGGCAAAACAGGCCTCTGATGGCAGTTCTAATTATTCAATTAAATATTACAGTGTAGTGCTAGAAACTGAAAAAGTTGAACCTGTGTGTGTTTTCAGATTCTTTGGTGTTCATACTGGGACTAGATTCAGCATTGGGCAAGTCAAGAGAACTGGGTTCTAGTTCATCCTGGTTAGTAACTGTTAATTGACCATGGAGAAATAATTTCTGTGCTTTCTGTCTTCAGTTGAAATTGGCGCACTATACGTGCATTTTGTCATAGAGAGTTGGTAAACATTTAGTCCTAGTAATAGCAGTTTACTGTTGCTTCTTCTACCACCATCAGCACTGCCATTACCATGATTGCCACCACCAGCAACCAGCTATCCTATGCTAGGAACTAAAGTAGATGTAAACTTTTCCTCATGGGGAGCAACCCAGGGCTGTAGAAATAGATACACCCTTGACAATGGTATTTTGTTCCTTTAGCTGTCCTATATGTGTATATGAATGGATTGCTCTATTTTGCTTAAGGAAGAAAACTTAGAAAATAAATAAATGGAATTTAAGGAGCTTTCTATCCAAAAATGTTAAGATATTCTATACTATTTTTAAAAGTAAATTATTTATGATTAATTAATTCATTCAAAAATACTTCTTTAGTATAATGCACTAGATAGACTCTAACAAGTAAACTGAGATACAACTTAAAGGTTTGTGTTTTAAGCAGAAATATCTCATTACCTTTGTAGCCTTATCATATATAAAGTAGTTTGTGACTGATGTTTTTGAGAGCCCATTTTTGGATAAAGTTTCACTTCATAGTTCCTGCAGAAAAAAACATGAAGTCACAGTGCGAGAAATGAGAGCTCATAGCAAGTGGTCTCCGTGTAAACACATCAGCATGAGTACATCATCTCTTAGGCATTTAAGCCAAGCATTTATAATACTGAATGTGCAGTGATGGCTGAAGTATCTCTGTCATCTTTTTTGGTTAATTTCTCTGTTATGCAATGTGTGTGTGTGTGTGTGTGTGTGTGTGTGTGTACTGGGGCTTGAACTCAGGGGCTTCACCTTGAGCCACTCTACAAGTCCTATTTTTGTGAGAGATTTGTCAAGATAGGATCTTGCAGAACTATTTGCCTGGGCTGGCTTCGAACCATGATCTTCCTGAGCTCTGCCTCCTGAGTAGCTCGGATTACAGGCATGAGCCACCGGTGCCCAGCTCAAATACGGTACTCTGTTATTAAATTTTGGTGGTACTGGGGTTTGAACTCAGGGCCTTACATATGCTAGCAGACACTCTACCATTTGAGCCACTCCACCAGCCCTATGCAATGTGTATTTTGCTTTTCATTGTGCCATTTGGGAAGGTAGTTAGATCATTGTGTTAAAAGTTGCCTTCTCTTTTTATTTTATATTACACTTGAGCTTAGCCAGACAAAATAGTAATTTGGGGTGAAGAAGAAGAATCTGTTTATTATACAGCTAGGATCTGGTTTTGGAAGGCAGAGTTATGTTTAAAAGGTGGAATTTGCTGACTTGTGTTATAATATAGATTTTTTTTGTGATGTTTTCTCTTAAAAATTTTGCCTGATCTAATTTTGCTTGTCTCACATGTACAATACTGTAGGCATGTTCCCAGATGTATACCCTAAATATACATATGGAACCTGATCAGTCAGGACAGTTTTTGCACTGGAAGCATCAAATGGTGCTCTGCCGCTCAGTCTCTCTTGGTAGCAACAAGAGATCAGTGCTTTTGGACTGCCCTGGTGTGTACCTGCTGTACCTGCCATGCCACAAGGTGCCAATCCAGCTTGATGTTCTAATGTGTGTGATTTCTCCCCTCTCACGACCAGAGTATAGACACTCAGACCTTATAAAAATTGCTGCTGGGTGCAAGACAAGGGAGTTTTGTTTTCTTTTTCCTTTTTATCATTTTGAAATGGAAAAGCCTATATGATGATTTCAGGATGTAGGCCTTAAACTTATCTTAAAGGAGCAAGATATATGGCATAAGTTGAAGTTTAAGGGTCTTAGATATCAGCCATTGGTTTTCAAGGCATCTCCAGAGCAGAATTACTGTCAAGTCTTTGACCATGGGAAATATGGCATACCAATAAACTTCTCTTCTAGCAGGGTATACTTCTGAGAGTATCATCTTTTATTGAGAGACAGAAAATTATATTTATTTTACTAAAAAGTGTTCCAAGTTCCTCTTACCCCTCACAATTAACAAATTATCTCATGATAGAAGTGGGAATCTAAATTTGTAAATCCAGTGAAAATACATGCACACATTTTTTGGCACAGCTGTATTTCTTTATAAATCTTTGTAGTTCTAATCTTAAATCCTGGCAATTTTGAGTCTGTCTCCCCTTTCCTTCTATTCTTTCCCACTTGTCCAGACATAGTAGATACGTCTGTCTATAATAAGGTATGTGAACTCTTCTGTTTTCTATTTAAAATAGAAAACAAAATCTTACTTCATTTGAGTCAAATGAAGATGTTAGTACAACTATAGAAGACTTACACTTGGTTGGTTGTAGGAAACAGGTGGACTTTGAGCTATGAAGTATTTTTTCCAGTTAAAAGTGACTTTTGGCCTCTCAGCTTTCATCATTTTCTCTGAATCACATGTCATTTTTCTTGTCATAATTGTCACTTGCCCAGATATTCTTCAGGGTTTCTCTCAAAAGGTTAATGATCTCAGCCTACTTCTCCCCATTAAGGATCAGTATTACGTTTGTCTTCTTTGCAGAAGTGTTCCCAGTAGCAATATATTCTTTACAGTTCTGCTTAGCTGACATGGAGCTCTGTTTATTCCCTCATGTACTTTCCTGTTGGGACTCTTTTTTTGGGGGTGCTAGAATAATATTTGTCTTTGGGGTGATCTTCTATTGCATTTTGGATGTGTAAAGGCTGTGCAAGATGAGAATGTCTAGGATGTCTGTTTGTTTGCTTTGAACTGAACATTATCCTCATTCATGCCCCGTGAGCTTGCTGGGGACTTGATCTTTATTGGCTCTGCCATCTCAGAAAGTAGAGAAAATAGGTAAGACCAAAAAGAATAATTGGAAAAGCTCTTGTGAATGAAGCCGCACGTGGCAGAACAACTCAGCAACTGCAGGGCAATTACTGATTGTGAATTTTTGAGTCTTTTTTTTTTGGTGTTTTAACAAGCATTGGAAAAGTGTTCATAAGAAATCTACATTTAATCATATAAAATGTATTTCCTTAAATTAAAAAATGATAACCGTCAAATTATACATTTCAGGTGTATAAAGATTTAAATGTAAAAAATGACAGAAAATAAAGAAAACGGGTGAATATTTATCTAACCAGGATGAGGGCTCTGTAAGCGCACAAAGAAATAGATGATATTTTTGTGTTTAATAAGCACAAAGCAATAGGTTGTCAGGATTTAAAAAATTACAAAACTTCCAGGGCTGGCTGTATGATTTGGGAGGCCCAGTTCAAAATGAAAAAGTACCACTAAAGGTACTAAAATAGAAAGTATTTTCTTTTCTTCTCTGGACTCCCTCATCTTGTCAAGGTTGTCTTTATTTGCTAGTTAATGCCTTTCATAGTAAAGAAGTCTTAAGTTTTAAAATATTGGAACAAATTTTCCCATTTAGATTGTGTGATACCAATTTTAAATGCAAAATATAAGAATAAAACTTATATGTGGAATGACCAAACTTAAAAGTTTGTATTGTGTATTTGTGAGTACATCTGTGAACATTTTTACCAGAGCAGAAGAAGCTGCACAAAATGAACTCAGCCATAACTGTCTTTGTTTCACTTTGTGATTTGTGCATATTATACAAACACTGCCAACTTCAGCTTACAATGACTCAGGACCGATGGGGAAGGAACTGTGCATTGTGAGGAGTGTGGCTCCAGACTGAAATCCAGTGTGAGCTTTTAGGCCTAGACAGCTACAAGGCTTTCCCTGGCAGGCCTCATAGTGGGTATTTTATGTTTTCCTGCATCCTTCTTTTGTATTTCCTACATTTAAAATGTGTTTTTAAAGCATATATCATTATCATATTATTATTGTGTTGGAAAATTATTTTTCTTACTAGTTTTTAAGAATAATTATTAGAAAAATACAGTGCGAGTTTGAAGGCTTTAGTTCTTTTTTGTAGTTTCATACCTGGTGGTGTCTGCCATAATGTTGATTGACTGTATAAACGACTAGCTTTGGTATTTTGATACAACATATGAGGTGACTTAACTGGTCTAATTTTGACAGTCCTTAACATAATGTTTTAAAAAGTAGCTACTCAGTAGATGTAGCAGACAAGAAGGACAGATCATTGTGATCATTAGTGATCATTAGTAATTAGTATTTTATACATCTTTAAAACATTCTTTTCACAACATTTGACTGGTTTGTGTAATTTTCTTCCTTGAAACATAGGTTGTAAATGTCAAGGCAAATGTTTCCAGGTTAATTAGTCTCATGTTAACACTCCTCTTATCAGTTACAAACATTTGTTTAAACTGAAATTTCCCTATTTGAAGATCATCACTCTTATTTGCTGGGCATAGTAGCTCACGTCTATAATCCCAGTTACTGGGGAGGCATGGTGAGGCATGCCTGTAATCCTAGCTATAGGAAAGTATAAATAGGAGGATTGTGGTACATGCCAGCCTGGGCAAAAACATGAAACTGTCTGAAAATTATCTAAAGTAAAAAGGGGTGAGGGCTGGCTCAAGTGGTAGAGTGTGCTTGCACTTAGGATTTAAGTGCTACCCTTTACTTCCCATGTTTAGATTAAGAGAATAGGTGATGAAGGGAAATAGTTTAGATTTGTGTATTTCTTTATAGATTACAGAATATTTCCTTGTGCATAATCTAGTCTGATCCATTATTTTAATAGTTTCAGTAACATTCAGTTACGTTTATCGAATGCTCACTTCATGTTGGGTACTGTGCTGAGTTTATCTTCAGGGAAGGTGCTATGCTAAATTCTCTTCATCTCACACATTATTGTCACACTTATTTTTCAAACGCTTTGATTTTTTTCACTTAGAATATTTTCAGTCCCGTGGCATGACTTCTCAACTCTCATTTCTCAGTTACAGCTAGTTTTAGACTGAAGTCTTTGGCACTCAGTGACCTCTTAGGACAAAAACATTTTCTGGGTATTGCATGTTTACAGATTGCTATTCAGAATAATATTTAAGTATAACTTAGGAAAAGCTGCTGAAAATGTTCCTGTGTTCTTTGATCATCTCATAATCAGCAGCTAGTTCCAGTATGTTCCATGACTTTCAAGATGCAAAATGAACAATTTGAGAATTTCTCCTGGGATTGTTACTTACTATCATTCTATGAATAATAAAAAGGAATGGCTACTTTTTGTGTATTTACTATATGCCAGGCACTATGATTTATAGTTATTTATTTCATCAGTGTTGCAATCCTGGGAGGGTGGAGAAAACTAGGGCACAGAGAGGTTAAAGGGCTTTCCCTGGCTCACATGACTAGTAAACAGAAGAGCCAGGGTATGAGCGTTTGTACTCCCGCATTCTTGTGTGTGATCACTGCCTTAGTGTTTTCTGTGCTGTGATCCTCAGACCAACTGCTCTGCACTTTCTTGGGGGTGATTGTTAGGAATGCAGATTGGTCTGTTCAGTCTGGATCTCACTGGGTGAAGTGTGTGTGTGTGTGTTTGTGTGATTCAGTTGACTCATGTTCAGTGAAGTTGAAGAACTACTGTATTAAGGTATTCGATAAACATTGTCAGGTTTTAATATCAGCCTAGAAAGATGGCCAGAATGAGTGAATCATCCTTAATCCCTGGCATGCATAAAACTTTGTGTTGAACTTTATGCTTTTTGTCTTTGCTTCAAGATTGTCATGGATTTTAAGAATCTGGAGGGCATCACAGTGCAAGTTATGTTACCTTGTCGGAGTTTGTTGGTAATGACAGGAGAATCTAGATACCTTTGGACCCATGGGTATGTATTGAAATGACCCTAATGACAGATACCATCTGCTTTGTGAGATTTCTCATTCTCTCTCTGACCCACTAAGGCTTCTGGGTTCAACCCTCCTAGGGACAGCTAAGGCTTCAGTTTTCTTAAACATTACCTTTTTATTAAAAAAAAATAAAACAACTCAAATTTAAAGCAGATTTGCAAGTATAGTAGAATGAACTGTCTTTATCTTTGACTTAGATTTGTAAGTTATGAACATTTTGCCATACCTTTTATTTCTCTCTCACATAAGTTATCACAATTGTTTTTGCTGAATCACTTGAGAGCAAGTTACAGACATCATTACCCTTTACTTTGCATGTTTTCCTGTGTATCTCCTAAGAACAAAGACATTGTCTACAGCCAGGGATAGAAACTATGGGTAGGGAGCCACAATTACCTCTTAGCCTGTTTTGTTTAACACTTGAGCTAAGGATGGATTTTGTACAAAACAAATCAAAAAGCAGCAAAGAAATGTGGCCCTGAATACTTAAAGTATATATTATCTGTCCCTTTACCAGAATAGGTTTGCCAGTTTGTGTTCTTCACAGCCTCAGTGCAACCCTTAAGTTCAGGAAATCCAGTATTGATAGAATAGTCTTGTATCAGAATATGGAACCATATTAAGATTTTGCTGTTAAAACCACACTAAGATTCCACCTCACCCCTGTTAGAATAGCCATCATTAGCAACACCACCAACAATAGGTGTTGGCGAGGATGTGGGGAAAAAGGTACCCTCTTACACTGCTGGTGGGAATGTAAACTAGTACAACCACTCTGGAAAAAAATTTGGAGGCTACTTAAAAAGCTAAACACTGATCTACTATTTGATCCTGCAATACCACTCTTGGGGATATACCCAAAAGACCGTGACACAGGTTACTCCAGAGGCACCTGCACACCCATGTTTATTGCAGCACTATTCACAATAGCCAAGTTGTGGAAACAACCAAGATGCCCCACCACTGACTAATGGATTAAGAAAATGGGGTATCTAGACACAATGGAATTTTATGCAGCCATGAAGAAGAATGAAATGTTATCATTCACTGGTAAATGGATGGAATTGGAGAACATCATTCTGAGTGAGGTTAGCCTGGCCCAAAAGACCAAAAATCATATGTTCTCCCTCATATGCGGACATTAGATCAAGGGCAAACACAACAAGGGGATTGGACTTTGAGCACATGATAAAAGTGAGTGCACACAAGGGAGATATGAGGATAGGTAAGACATCTAAAAAACTAGATAGCATTTGTTGCCCTCAACGCAGAGAAACTAAAGCAGATACCTTAAAAGCAACTGAGGCCAATAGGAAAAGGGGACCAGGAGCTAGAGAAAAGGTTAGATCAAAAAGAATTAACCTAGAAGGTAACACCCACGCACAGGAAATCAATGTGAGTCAACTCCCTGTATAGCTATCCTTATCTCAACTAACAAAAACACTTCTTCCTTCCTATTATTGCTTATACTCTCTCTTCAACAAAATTAGAGATAAGGGCAAAATAGTTCCTGCTGGGTATTGAGGGGGTAGGGGGAGAGGGAGGAGGCGAAAGGGTGGTAAGGGAGGGGGTGGCGGCAGGGGGGAGAAATGACCCAAGCGTTGTATGCACATATGAATACTAAAACAATAAACAATAAATAAGTAAATGAGAAAAAAAGTAAAAAAAATTAATTAAAAAAATTAAATCATGGTGGATTTTCAAAACAAAACAAAAAAAAAGATTTTGCTAGTTGTACTATCCTGAATCTCTCTGATTCAGGATTCAGCCCATGATCTTTGTTACATTTAGTTGTCAATTGTGTTTAGTTTTTAATTTGAAACACTTCCCTCAACTTCGATTTGTAATGAAGATGACATTGATTCTTTTGAAGAAGCTAGTTGCATTGTAGAATGTTCCTCAATTTGAGTTTGTTTGATTTAATCTAAATCTGAAGAGATGGATTATATGCTTTTGGTAGGAATGCATCAGTAGTCTTTGAAAGAGAGAACATTACACTGCCAAAATTTACATATTCCCACTTGAAATATTGCTGGATTATGTACTTATTAATTCTGTTTGAGGAAATGAGCATGTAAATGAATTTGTAACCTGTTCTAAGTGTGAGCCATAAAAAAGATAGCTGGATTTTTTATACTGACACTTAAATTTATTCGATTTTTTCCCATGGTCATTAAAATATTTACACTGAAAATAAATGAAAATGGTGGTCTAATCCCTTGCTTTCAGGTATTCTTGGAATTTTGAGAATAATAAAACTTTCTTTTTCAGTTTTAAGCATTTTTGGTGTCACTTATGTTTACTTTTAAGAGTAATGGATATAGCAAATGCAAAATAAGAAATTACTTTCCACATATGTTATGAAAATATTTTAACTTTTTCTTGCTAATGATACAGATTCTCCTAAAATATCATTTGATCACTTTATTCTTCTTGGAAGGTATATTGTGCCATTAAATGTTAATCATTTATGCAATGTTGGATTGTGATACTTATTTTGAATCCTTGCTGTAGAATCAAAGTGCTTCACAATATTTTGAGGGTAAGAAAACCCTTAGCATTATTTCTGAAGGCTGCTATTGACCCCCATTGCCTGTAATGTGGCTGTATAATGTGATTATGTGTTTGGAAAAGAGAGAGATGGAGAATGGGAGAAGGAAGGCGAGACAGAGAAAGAAAGAGAACAAATAATTCATCAACTACTGAGATGTTACTGGATTCATTGGTGAAAGGGAGAATAGACTGACAAAGCATATTTAATATGTAAAAGCATGTAAGTACAGGAAAAAAACCTTGATTAAAAAACTCTGTTTTCTATGCAGAAAAAAAACCCCTAGCACTAGAAAGCATGGTAGAAGGTCATGGATTTGAAAAGGTTAATACTGCCCTGTAACACCAATCCAGAGTATCTTAATCTAACTTTAATTTGATTGAGTTCAAATTTGTTATTTAGCCACCATTTCCTAAGTCACATATGGTAAACTGTAGCACATGGATAAAATTAACAGTCAGACATGTTCTGTTTGACTGGTACAGGGATGGTCCATATGGTGGCAATTTATGTTTTTTTAATTACCTACATGTAAAAATCATGAGCTTTCACAGAAAATTCTCAATCTTTACCTGGTGTTGAGATCTGGCAACACTGGGCTACAGTATTGGCTCAGCAGTAACTAAGAATGAATGTCAATGTCTTTCTTTACATGGGGCCTTCTTCTCCAGTTCCCTACAGTTCTAACCTTTCCTATTACTGCCTGATCAAGGACCAGTATCCATTGTCATTTATCACTGTTTTCTGGATGTGAATGTCCTAGGGAGACTTAAAACAAGCATCTTCCTTTGCACTGGGATGATGCTGATAGCCCAAAGAATGACTCAGACACATTCAGTTTGTCGAGTGAATGAGTTTTATTTGGGGTTACTTACAGCATGATGGGTGACTCTGGCAGCTGCTTCACCAAAGCCCCCTTCCCCGCCAATTATGTTTTTCTTTTATCTACCAGAAGCAAGCAGAGGCAGAGTGGTGATTAACGGTGGCTCTGGGAGGACAATTATTTATAGTAACCCTTGCCCCCTTACCCAAAGGAACACCAACAGTCTCGGTGTCAACTCTCCCACTGGTTTGATGTATAGTTTTGTTTATGTTCTTGCTGTGGGGTCTCTGGTCAGTCATCATGGCAACTCTTGCCTCAAAATGGCAACAGTCATGTCAAACCTGGAGGACCAGTTTTCTCACAGTCATTGTGTTTTGCCTTATTGTTTTTAATCTCGTAACAGAAATAAATGAAAATTAAATGCTTTTGAACTCGTGTCTGTATTAAGAGTAGGAAATTCAAAGCTACACTGCATGAGAATGTGTGCTTCCAGAAAAATGGAAGAAAACACCGCTGTTTTGAAATGAAGACTATTCCTATGTGCTTAGTGGCAAACAGTGTATACTTCATTTATCTTATGTAACTGAACTGGAAGGCATTGGTTCATGAGATTATGTGACTTCTCCTTTTAAATTACTCTGGGGCATTTTCTTTGTGCTGGACATTGTTGCAAAAGCTTTATCTCTGTTCGCTCATTTAATTCAAACACAGTGGGAAGTTTTAAGGAAATTTTTAAAGGAAATTGGAGTATAAAAAAAGTTTAGCAATTTGTGCAAAGCCACAAAGCCAGTTTCAAAAGGCAGACAGTCTAGCTTTAGGATCTGTACTCTTAGCCATGACATTATAGCTAGACTTGCTTGCTTCCTTTCCTCTGAGCTTATACCGTTCTATCCTTCACGCTTTTGTCAGCCCTCAGTGGACATGTTTCCTTCTCCTTTCCATTTACTCTGGACATACGCAGTTTTTACTCCTTTATTATAAAGCTTTACCTGACTATATTAACTTGAAGTAATATTCCTTAACTCCTGAAGACTGAATTGTCTTCTGCATTGAGAGGTCTCTTCTGTTACATTGCATTATTATTTAAATGTATAAAAACATTTTTTATCTTTTAAAGAAATATTTTCCCAACTAGATTATAATCTGAGCATAGGGGGAAAAAGATGCTTAACATTTAAAGAAATCGTTATTTAAATATGAGGGTTACCTATTTAAAAAAATTTGAGATTGGAGCCAAAAGCAGTTAAAAACTATTTTCCCTTAAGTAATTGATTTAAAAGTACATAAGAGAGAACTTCTTAGTCCTTAAGACAGAAATTAACTTGTTAGCAAGAGTTCTTCTAAAATATCTTGATTTTTATCTTGATATTAAAACACTGTGGTTTTAATATCTTCAGCCATTAGAGTAATAATAATGTAAATTCAGGCAATGATTGCTTACTTTTACTTCTTAAAAATTGCCTTTAGCACAAGCTCTTTTTTATTCCTGACAGTACTAGGGTTTGGACTCTGGGCCTATGTGCTTGCTAGACAGGTGCTGTACTGCTCGAGCCACACTCCCAGACCTTTTTTGCTTTAGTTATTTTTTGAATAGGGTCTTGCTTGGGCCAGCCTGGACCGCATTCCTCCCTTTTACCCTTTCCACACAGTGGAATGACAGGTGCACACCAATATGCCCAACTTTTTATTGCTTGAGATGGGAGTCTCATTAACTTTTTTCCTTGCTGGCTTTGAACCTCAAAGTTGGAGATCTTCCTGATCTCCGACTCCCTAGTAGCTAGAATTATGGAAGTGAGCCGCTGTGCCCAAGCTACAAGTTTGTTTAAAAGAGCCATTCTACTAACTTGTTTTAAGGCTAGCTTATTCTTGACACCAAAACATGTCAAAGACATTGTAATCAAAGAAAATTACAGACTACTTTTCTTTTTTTTTTTTTGAGCTTAAGGAGCCTGGGCAGTACATTTCTTTGATTGTACAGACCACTTTCATAACAGAGATGAGAAAACCCTTAACAAAAAGTTAGAAGGTCCAATCCTGCAATTCGTGAGAAAGGAAATGCATTGTAACTCTAGAGTTTATCTCAATATTGTAAGGTTGGTTTAGCATTTTGAACAAATTACTGTCATTCATTACATTAAAGAATAAAGGAGGAAAATACAATCATTTTTATTGATGCAGAGAATGTATTTGACAAGATTCAGTGCCCATTCATGATAAAAACTCAACAAGCTAGGGCAAGAACTTGATTGGGTTGAGAAATGCCTAGGAGGCTGGTAAAGCACACTGCTGAGTGTGTCTCTGAGAGTGTTTCCAGAGATTAAACAAGGAGGGAGACCCACCCTGAATGTTGGTGGCACAATCCCTGGTTGACAGATGGAATAAAAGGGGGAAAAGGAGAAAAAGGAGAAAGCCAGCTGGCACAAGAATCCCCTCTCTCTCTGTTTCCTGTTTGCCATATGTTAGCTGTTCTGCTCTACTGTGCCTTCCCCACCATGGTGGACTGAAACCTCTGAAACTGTGAGCCAAAATAAATCCTTCCTCCCTTAACTTGTTTCTGTCTGATGTTTTGTCACATTGACAAAAAGTCTAGCACAGGTATCCATAAAAAGCCTGCAGCTAAGATCATATCTAATAGTGAAATGCTGAATGCTTTTTTCTAAGACATTAAACAAAGCAGAAATGTCTGCTTTCACCATTTCTATTAAGTCAAGAAAAAGTAGTACAATTCTCAACAATTGGAAAGGAAGCAGTAAAACTTTATTTGTGGATTATGTTACTGTAGATGTAGAAAATCTTGGGAAATCCACCAAGCCAGTACTAGAACTAATTAATGGATGTACTAACATACAAAGTCAATATTTAAATTATTGTTTTTTGTGGTACTGGGTTTTGAACTCAGGGCCTCATACTTGCTAGGCAGGCACTTTACCACTTGAGCTAATCTTCCAGCCCTAAAAATTGATTTTTGGAAAAAGAAATAAAAATGCTATTTAAAGTAGCATTGAGACCTGCAAAAATACGAAAATTATTCATGATTGATTTGTTGTGGTGTTATTTAACGAGAGTGAGCCTGAGAGTTATGATTCTTAATAGCAAGTAGAGTAAAATAATATAATGATAGCAGTAAAAATTAAGAATTGAAGTTTTTTTTTCATTTTAGGATCAAATGTATTTTAGGAGAATGGTCAAACTTCTTTTCTAGATCCTCTGTAGAAAAAAAAACTTTAAAATTAGTTGCAACGTATGTGTCCTTGCAATGTATCTTACTTAGATTCACTCCTCCATCATGCTTCCTCTTTCCCTCCTCCTCATCTTAGAACAATGTCAATAGATTTCCTTGTTCTGTTTTCATAGGTGATATAAAGTATATCCACCATAATTCTCTTCTCCCACGTGGCCTCATCCCTGGACAAGATCTGTTTTACCTTCTTGTCCTTTTTTTTTTTAAAGTACATATTGATTGTTCAAGAGAGTTTCACCTTGGGGTTACTTATGTGGGTCTTAATAAAGAAGAATAAACATCTCAAATATTAAATTCTACTTTTATATAATTTACTGAGCTCTTTTAGGCTTAGTACATTCCCTGGGTATATGAAACCCACTTCTATAGGGAGATAGCTTTGCTAGAATAAATCAAGTAAACAAAGTTTGAAAAGATATCATCATGTATACACTGAGGTTCCTGAAACTGTTGCTGAGAAGAATAAGAGAAGACTAAACAGAGGGATAAGATGCTATGGTCATGGGTAGGAAACTTAGTTGCCCTTAAATGATATGTGGATTCAATGTAATTCCAATCAAAATCCTAAGAGGCTTTTTTTGTTGTTGTTAGAAATTGACAAGCACATTTCCAATAAGGAAATGTGATGGATATAGAATATTCAAAATGATATTGATAGAGAAGAACAACGTTGAGGGATTTTTTTTGTACCTTATTTTCAAGAATTACTGTATAGGAACATAAGCAAAAGAATGTAGTGTCATTGTTCAGGTAGACAAATATCAGTGGCACAGAATAGAGTCTAGAAGTGTATACACACATATAAGTCAGTTGATTTTTGACAAAGACACCAGTGTAATTAAATGTGGAAAGGAAATTTTTTGATAGGTGCTAGATATTCATTGGAAATAAAGTGGATCTTGATTTCATAGCAGTCACAAAAATTAATTTGAAGTAGATCATAGATTTAAATGTAAAAGTGGAAACTATAAAATATTTAGAAGAAAATACAAAGGAATATTTTTGCAACCCTGGAGTAGCTAAAGTTTTTTGTACAAAGATTTCAGAACATCATTACAGAAAAACAATAAAAATTAGGTGTCATCAAAATTAAAAATTTCTGAATTGGGCATCGTGGCTCAGAATTCAGGAGGCTGAGGCAGGAAGATCACAAGTTCCAGGCCATTCTGGGCCACATAGAGAGATCCTGTCTTTAAAACAAATTGAAAACTTCTGCTCATCAAAATATATCATTAAGACAATGAGAAGACAGCTATACGGGGAGAAAATGTCTGCTGTATGCATATATAGGACTAGGGACAAAAGATTAAATAGATTCTTCATCAAAAAAAAAATTCTGTGAGTGGCCACTGAGCACATGGGATGGTGTAGAGCATCATTAGTTATCAGAGAAATGAAAATTAAAACCACAGTTTCAAATCACTTAGTACACAATAAAATGGCCAGAATTAACAACCCTGACAATATCAAGTGCTGGTTAGAATGCCAGGCAGCCTGGAACTCTCATTTGTTGGAGCTAGAGTATGAAGTTATGTAACCACTCAGGAAAACTGAGTTTCTTACTCTATGACCCATCGATTCCACTCTAGGTCTGTACCTAAGAGCAATGAAACTGTATATCTACAATGATGTTTGTAAGAATGCTTACAGAACGTTATTTGTAGTAGTCCCAAACTGGGTGATGAGGGTCATGATGGTTCATGAGTGTATACATTTGTCAAAACTCATTGTACTGTGCACTTGTCTGTGAATTTCACTGTGTAAATTGTCTTCTTCCTTAAGAATTCCCTTTTCCCATTCCAAAATCTGACCTTATCCCAAGGATCCTTTTTAAAACTTCTTACAATCCACAATAGTTTGTACCTCTCTCTCTGTTTTCCATTTTTGTTTTACTTATTGCATCTACGCTACATGATTTAAGAGTTAATCGTATACTTTTTCATCCCATTATCTATCTTTTCCTGATGTTGATATATTTGGCCCTAAACTAGATTTCAGTTTCTGAGAAAGATGTATTAACCCAATGATAATCATATATTGTCTATTTTTTCCTGTTAGATTAAAAAAAAAAACTTTTGCTTCACTTATTTTGAGATTGTTATTAGTTGAATATGGACAAAGATATAGGGTTTTTTTAAACTTTCTTGTTTGGTTGACTATTTTCATTATGAAATGTCTCTTTATTATCTTTAGTAATACTTATTGCCTTAAAGTCTACTTTTTCTGATTAGTATAGCTGTATCACTTTTCTTTTGGTTTTATTTAGTATGACCAAATGTTTGTTTTGTATGTTATATATATATATATACACACACACACACACACATATGTGTGTATATATTTGGATGTTTTATTTTCAACCAGTTTCTGTGCTTATATTTAAGATGTGTCTCTTATAATCACCACGTAGTTGGATTGAATATTTTAAATACAGTTCAGCAATCTTTGTTTTTTAATTGGAGTTTTCAGTTCTTTTACATTTACCATAATTATTGAAATTAGATTTAAATTTGCCATCCATTTGTGTCCTCTTTGTCCCATCTGTACTAATTGAATGTTATTTTCCTCTAGTATGACTTGTTGGTTATGTGTCCTTTATATTATTATTATCCTGAAGATAATTTCCTTAATTACTTCTGTTTCTTTACTTTTTTCCACAAAAACAATAGCTTTTTCCCTAACAGTTCAGGGAATCCAACAGATATTTGCAATAAATTCTTCTATATTTGCTCTATTTGCTCAACATTTTTAAAAGAGATGTGAAAAATTTTTCGAGTAGAGTGTTAAGTGAGTTATTTTCCCTGTTGTTTTTAGAATAACACCTAGAAAATTTGATACCGTTCAAGCATCTGGGCATTATAACAGTGGAATTATCACCAGTGACATTGGAGACTTAACTTTGAGCAAGAGAGGAGTACGGACATCATTTACATTTAGGAAAGTGAGACACACGCCTTGTAACTGTAGTAAGTATATGCTTTCATTTCTACTATAAAATGGAGTAAGTCAAGCGTGAAAATCCTTTTAAGTGTGGTCAGTACCTAGGACAGCTTTCTCTTAGCTTCTCTACTGGCATTTCCTGTATTGTGGCTCGTACTATGCTTTCACATACTTTTCTGAACCACTCCCATTAGTGTTTATATTCTTTGAAGGCAGGATCTGCATTTATCATCTTTATTTTTCCCCAAACTTAGTTCTTTAACATAGTTGAGTGCCAAGAAAATATTTTATTTATTGGAGTAACAGTTCAGAGTGCTAGAATTGTAAGACAATAAAATATCATTTGTACAAAAATACGTTTTTGTTGGAAACAGCTTGTCAAGTTTCTAAATTACTTTTTATTAACCCAACAGGGAAGTGGGAGATGACAAATGGCTCTATGGTAGATGACTCTAGGGGAATAAGCAGTGGTTTATGGTTAAGTCAGTTTGGAAGGGGCTAAAAGGAACTCTACAAAATCTTGTCAGGAGAATGCTATTTTGAATTGTTTATATAAGTACATCATGCTCTGGATTTCTTAGACCCAATTAACTGAAAAGTTTTTCATTTTACAAATAATAGTTTATAATGACAGTAAAATCCTTTTTTGTATCGTGAGGGTTTCAATTATGGCTCATATCTACCAGTAGCTTTTGGATTTAATCATAATCTTAAAAACATTTGAATTAAAAACCCTTATTAAATCTATTAGATGTTATCCTGTTGGAAAACTTGAAATCTCTGTGTTTAATATCCTGCTTGTAGTGAAGCTTAAAACAATTTTTTTGCTTATTTTGCTAAAAGTGTTCTTGAGGCCTTAAAATGTCAGTTTTTTAATTAAAATATGTTCAGTATTTGATGAGTATCTAAGACTGCCACCAGTAGCTTTATGTGGTGTAGGAAAATAAATATAACTCCTGTTCTCAAGATACTAACATCTATTTGGAGGAATAAGCTGGTTTTCTTATGCAAATGTTTCTTCATTATAGCATTTATTAACTGTAAGAGGGGCTCTAAAAAGCTCTGACTGGGCATTAAGTTTGCAATTTTTCTTTTTGGCAGCACTGGGATTTGAACTCAGGGCCTCATGCTTCCTAGGCAGGCACTCTTAATGCTTGAGTCACTCTGCCAGCCTGCAGATATTTCTTAATTGACATTGTGTTTTGAAATATGAATGCATTATGGAATGGCTAAATCAGGCTAATTAGCATATACATTACATTAAATATGTTTTTGTGGTGAGAACACTTAAAATCTATTCTCTTAGTGATTTTAAAGAATATGGTGCATTATTATTAACTGTAGTCACCATATTGTAAAGGAGATCTCTTGAACTTAATCCTCCCATCTGAAATTTTGTTTCCTTTGACCAACATCTTCCCAACACCCTCCCCCTTATCTCCAGTTCCAGTAACCAACATTCTGTCCTGCTTTTAAAGATCAGGAAGTATTTGTCTTTCTGTAGCAGCTTATTTAACTTCACGTGTGTCCTCCAGGGCTATCCATGTTGTTGTGAATGACAGGATTTCATTCTGTTTTAGGGGAAAATAGTATTGTATTGTCCCACATTTTCTTTATCCATTTATTTGTTGATGGACCCTTAGGCTTATTCTAGAACTTAGTCATTATGAGTAACACTGCAGCATGGGAGTGCAGACATCTGACCGACACACATATATCTCATTTCCCTTGGATATATGTACTCAGTAGTGAGACTGCTGGATTGTATGGTAGTTCTATTTTTAGTTTTTTGAGCAACCTCCATACCATTTTCTTTAATGACTAATTTCATTTCCACTAACAGGGTGAAAGGGTTCCCTTTTCTCCACATCCTGGCTAACTCTTGCTATGCTTTGTCTTTTTTTTTTTTTTTATAATAGCTACCCTAACAGGTGTGAGGTGATATATCCTGTGGTTTTAATTTGCATTTCTCTGATAATTAGTGAGTTTTTATTTTATTTTATTTACTTTTGTACTGTTAGCATAATTTATTGAGTTTATCAACATGAAATAGTAATTTTCATCATTTGCTCCTGTTCCTGTTTTGACCAATTCATTTTTTTCCTTCCAAATGTTGCCTATCACACCCCTGAAGAGATAAAGGCAACTTCAAAAGAACGGCCCCAGCCCTTTGGAGTTACCCAATAATATTGCTTCTGAGCGAGTAACAGATATGATTTCTTGAGAAGTTGTGAGTTTTTATTTTAAGTTTAAGGTTATCCTTTGTATACTTTTGGTCAAAATTTATAAATTTTTAAGTGAAAAGAGTTGTCCCTCCCTTTAGACAACTTAGATGCTCATAATTTTCAAGAGAATAAAATTTTACTAAATCCAGTTTGGGATAATTGTAACATACATCATCATGCTCTTGTAATATTATATAACCCATCTGTTTGTACATGGGTGTTTTAGAGCCCTCAAGGTTTGGGGGACTACCCTTTTTCTTAAATACCCATTTACAAGGTTTAGAGTTTCTTTTACCCATTCTCAGGGACTAAATATTCCCATCCCCATCTTAAGCTTTCTCAAGGTATAGCACAGTCTGGTTATATTTAGGAAGAAGTTTATGTCAGCTATGAACACTGCACCAAATTCTCTGCTGTGTGTGATTTCTGATTATTGCTTCAGTCTTGCCTCTGGTTTCTTGGGAACGTTATTCTTTATTCCCTAGAGCCCAGCCCATGAAAAATGTGTGTCACAGCCTTTGGCAGAGATGATAGCATTGGAGAGAACAGGCAAGAATTAACAATTTGTATTAGACATTCTTACATAGAACAGGGAACTTCAAAATTATTTTGAAACATTGTGCCCTAAATTTCCTGTGCTCAGTGGTTCTCCCTGGGCTCGCTTTGTGGAAGAAGGCTACACAGTGTAGTCATTGAGAATGGGGTTTGGGGTCTACACTGCCTGGGTTCAGGCTTTGGCTGTGTGATTTAGGAATGTTATTTAACCTTTTATGTGCTGCAGTTTCCTCATTTGAGGTGGATGTACTAGTTCCTACTTCATCATTTTTTTCTGTCTTTTTACTAGCATATAAATTGTACAGGAGCGATACATTGAGACATTTTCATCTCTGCTTACAATATATCTTAATTAGATTCACCCCTGCTTATTTCTCCCTCATGCCCCCTTCTTAGAACAATTTCAAGAGTATATATATGTGTGTGTATACATGTATGTATATAAGGTATATATATATATATATATATATATATATATATACACACACATATATATATGATTTGTATATATGATTTTGTGTGTGTGTCAGTACTGGAGTTTGAACTCAGGGTTTGTGCTTGCTAGACACTTACTCTGTGACCCGAGCCCTGCCTCCAGCCCTTTTTCCTCTGGTTATTTTGGAGATGGGGGTCTTGCTGTTTTTGCCTAGGCCAGCCTGGAGTGTGATCCTCCTATTTTATGCTTCCTGCCATCCCTGGGATGATAGGCACATGCCACCACACCCGGCTTTTTTCTGTTGATATGGGGTCTCACAAACTTTTTTGCCTGGACTGGCTTTGAACTGTGATCCTCCCAATCTCAGCCTCCTAGGTAGCTATGATTACAGACCTGACCCACTGTTACTCAACCCTACTTCTTCTTAATATTAATGTGAGAACTGAGATACTACATGTAAACTGGTTCAACTGGTACTCAGTAATCCTTGTGATTATTGCAGAATGACTTGCTACTTGTGTATGTTGTTTTTCATCTGAAGGTGTTAGGGCCCCTACAACTCTAATCTTTATTTGCCAAGAGAAAAACCCTAAATTCTGTTACTTTAGATAAATTTCTCTCAGTCTAGAACAATCTAGGTCCTTTCATGAATAAAAGAACTCTTATTCCAAGGTGAAGTAGGCATCTTCATTCTAAGGCAGATGCAGAATTGTAGTCATGATTTGTTACAAATGGATTTTTTCCTTTTTTATGTTTGGCTCTTATACATACATTTGGACTTGTTAGGAAAGAGGTTTTTTGTTTGTTTGTGGTTTGCTTGCTTGAGACAGATGTCACTGCAGCTTAGGCTGGCCTGGAACTTGCTATGTAGCTCAGGCTGGCCTTGAACTCATGGTCCTTCTTCCTCAGCCTCCTAAGTTGCTGGGATTGCAGGTGTGTACCACCATGCTTAGCAACAGATTTTTTTTGTTTGTTTGTTTTTAACTGATATATCAGAGCCTGTCTTTCCTTAGTCACTAAATTTGCATCAATTTTCTTGGAAGAAAACTTGGTACCTTATAAATCATTTGGATAAAAATGAAAAGTTTATATTGCTTTATTTTTTCATTTAGGTTACTCTTCAGTCTGTGACAGCCAGAGGAAAGAGACTTCTCCCTCATTTCCAGAGAATGCTAAAGAAGCATCACTGCTGGAGCAAGAGTATGTTCATCGAGTGTATGAAAAGATTGCTGGGCACTTCAGCAGTACAAGGCATACTCCGTGGCCATGCATTGTGGAGTTTTTGAAGGCTTTGCCAAGTGGCTCAATAGTGGCTGATATTGGATGTGGAAATGGAAAGTATCTTGGCATCAATAAGGATTTATACATGGCAAGTGATGTCACTTCTGACTTCCCTTTTGCCTTTATTTGCAGTGGTTAGTGCTCTTTCCTTCTATGACATATGCTGCTTTGTAGGCAAGTACAGGAAAGTTGTAACAAACAGCTTGATAATTAATGAGTGGCTCCATTCTTTTTTATTCCTCTAGACATTTATGGGCATGGTGTCATGTGTAGTTTTTGTAATTTTGCTTTCTGATACAATTATTTTACCAGTAAACTATTTCACCTTAATAAGTCTTTACAAGGTTGAGTATTGTGGCTCAGGCCTGTAATTTGAGCTACTGGGGAGTCAGGGATTGGGAGGACTGCAGTTCGAGATCAGTCCTGGCAAAAATAAGTTCATGAGATCCCCAACTCAACCAGTGCCTGGGTATGATGGTGTATGCCTGTCATCCCAGCTTCATGGGGAAGCATAAATAGGAGAATCAGAGTCCAGGCATAAAGTGAGAACTTATCTCAAAAATGTCCAAATCAAAAAGGGCTGGCAGCTTGGCTTAAGAGCTTGCCTAGCAAGATAGAGGCCTTTAGTTCAAACCCTAGTATCGCCAAAACAAAACACTTTACAGATTAGAAAGGATTTCTAGAAACCATTTTCTTTGCTTGGTCCTAATTTGAAAAAGATAAAGTAGACAATCACTTTTATAAATAAGAAACTGAGACTTCATAAATTATCTCACTTCTCTGATGTCATATGAGGGATTTAACAGAAACTTGAACCTATACCTTCTGATTCCAAGTCTAGTGTTCTTTCACTCATAGTAGGAAAAAATGTTATTTTCTATTGGTATCTTCCTGTTGAGGAAGCTAAAGCTCAAATAGATTTAAAACTTCACCAACTTTATAGTGTTAGAGTGAGGATTTGAATCTGTTTCTGTCTGACTCCAAAGTGTCTATTCTTAGTTGCTATTATTTCTTTTTCTGTGGACTCTTTTTTTCTCTGCTAAATATTAGTAAGTTCTCAGTGCTGTCATACAGTGTTGTAAATATTCATATTAATGCAGCTCTGTGAGGACTAGAGCTTCCCTTTGTCAAGATGAGAGGAGGAAGGACTAGAATTGTGGAATAGGTAAGGAGAGTGAAAGCAGTCTACATCCCTGGGTTACTGCAGCATGTCAGACTGCTTAAGATCTTTGCTTTTACCCCATCCTGGATACTATGCACCCACATGAAGAAAGAAAGTTACCACTGCAGTTGAGGAAAGGCAGAGTTCAGCATTAAAAGGTAGATAAAAGAATAGCTTTTCATCAAGATGAGATACTGACATGCGTATATTGTGTTTACAAATAAATTTCCGTTTATAAATAATGTCTAATAGGTTTGTTCATGTTAAAGAGGGAGTTTTACAATTCCAAAGTAGATTTATTAAGGACTATTTAGTTTCTGCATATAAATCACTCATTGCTCCTCTTTTTTTTTTTTTTTTTTTTTTTTAACACACATCAGTTCTTTTGGTGTTGCTTTGTTTGCCCCAATGCTTTAATGCCAGGAGGAGCAGTTAAGGCAGTGAGGCAGTTTCTCAGGTCTCCATTGTGGGTCTCTGCAGCTGGAGGACTCACCTGTCCTCCTCCAGAGACTTCCTGTGGTGGGTAGTTTCTTAGATTGGCACACTGTCCCTGAAGAATGCAAATGCGGTCATGTATTTGGCTGTGCCTGGTCAATAGCTTGAAAAGGCTTGCTGTGGGTTTTAGCTATGGAAGCCATCTGGCAGAGGACAGAGAGCAGGGTTTCTACTGACAGTGCTGTGAGGCTGAGCTATGCAAACCACATAAGAAAACACATCAGTCTTTTTTTTAAAAAATGCCACAGTAGGGACCCTGCATCATTTCCAATAAATTGTTCATGGGTCTGAAAATACCTGTTGGGTGGTGAGATCCTCCTAAGCATTTATGTTTCTCTACAGAGTGAAGTGCTCACCGGTCCCCTAGCCTGGCTCCTGGAGAGAAAACAAAACCAAAACCCTTACCACCTGAACTATTGGCAGTGTTAATTGGTTTTGATCACACTGCAGTGCAGGTGTACAGTCTGTGTTCTCATGAAATTCGAAGGAGATTTGGAAGGAGGATTGGTATTTATTGCTACATTAGGATACCCCCCTTCCCTGAAAAAATTTTAGGACTGCTCGGGCAGCCCCCTGCAGACCCGGTAGATGGGTGCCTGTCCTGCTGGGTCCTACACCTTGTAGCTGAGGTCGGCGTTCATGGAGGCGTACAGCTCGTAGATGGCGTCCACGGTGGCGGTGAAGTTGACCAGGAAGAGGCGGATGTTGCACAGACACACCTCCTCGGGCACGCACTGCCCCCTGGACAGCGCCTGCAGGAAGTCGGACCTGCGGGGCGCCGCGTGCAGCGCCGCCTGGAAGAACTTCTGCACGATCCAGCCGTGGTACCTCTTGAGCGCCACCTCGTAGGCCTTGGTGGCGTTGACGCGGAGGAGGTCGGGGTGGCTCTCGTCCCGGTCCCCATCGCAGATGCTCTGCAGGAAGACCTGGATGAAGCGGAGGCCTCTCTTCAACCACATCAGCGACAGCGTGGCCCCCACTTTGGGCCACTCCACCCCGTATATTTCCTTCTCCTCCTGCAGGATGTGCTGCAGGGTCTGGAACTTGGCTGGGTCGCTGTCATACACGGCCCTGATACTCAAGATGTTGCTCGTTACGTCTGCCTTGATGCGCGTGAACACCCGCGAGCCCAGGCAATCGAAGAAGGGCGGCAGGTGGGACACCGCGTCCAGGAAGGGCTCGGTCTCGATCTGCTTGTCCCCAGGCAGCGGCTTCAGTAGGTGCTCGGCCAGCAGTGCCATGGCCCGGCCGGGGCCCGCGGTGACACCCCCGCCCCGCCGCGGGCCGCCGCCGGCCACAAGCGGGTTCCGCACGTGTCATGTCAAATCACCATTCTGACCCGAGCTCGGGACAGGCGAGCAGGTGTCACCGTCCGGGGTTTCCAAACCTCCACGTTCCGTTCGGGGTTGCTCCAGAGGCTCTGCGTTTGCTCCTGATCGGTAACCATGGCTTTACCAAGTCAGGTTTATGCGCGTGACACTAGGCTGACGTCAGCCGCACCGACTTGGTCATAATGACAACATTATACTGTAACAATGAAGACGACGGATTTCTTCATAAATATGACACTGAACACAGCCTGCGCCTGATTCAGGAAGGAACTTGCTTGGAAGGGTTGGGGTAACACTGAGTGTACCAGGTCTCCATGTTTGTTTCTGGGATCGCTGCAGCCTGACCTCCAGCCAAGGCTCGTGAAGACCTGGTTCAATATGTGAATGAAAACTATGTGCCTGACTAAAGATTTCACCATACCAGAAAATGGAATTATGTTCAATAAAAGAGGAGCATACTTTTTTAAAGCACCCCAGTCTCCACCCTGGATGAGGCATTGATATATGAGTATTTATTTTATTGAGCAGCCATTTTTGACCATGAAAATATCTGTGAGAGGCATGTTACCTGACACATTCATCTTAAATATTCAGATAGGAAATAGGCTCTAACACTTCACTTCTGGTCAACTTTGGACAAGTTACTTTCTTTAAGGTGAAGTTTCTTCATCTGTAATATGGTGACATTACTCACTAACTCAAAGTATATTAAGAGGATTAAGTGCATTGATAACAAAGAATCTGCTTTAATAACTCAGGAACCTAGCAAAAGACAATTGCTATTAGCCTGGTTGGCTTCTTCCATATTTTGTATTATTTTCTTAAATAAATTTAGAAGAATAATTATTGGGTTAAAAGTTATGAGCATTTTGATTTAATTAAAAATAGCTTGCCTATTAGCTGTTTAAATGGTTGAACCGATTTGTACTTTCACCAACATTATCACAATGTCATCACTGGTATATTTTGGTTTTTAAAATATTTTGGTAGTTTAATAAAAATAGAACTGTTTTCATTCACACCTTTGAGTATTAGGTAGAATTTTTTTTTGTGTATCTATACTGGCAGATCTGCATATTTAATGTTTTGCTGGAGGTTTAAAAAACTCAGAGGAGTAAAAATGCAATGTATTTTTATGTCATTGCTGTCCATCTGACATATAGAGACATGTAGCTTTACAAGTGTCCCTGAATATATGCAGGTGTTTATAAATAAGCCATCTTCTGCCCCACTGTTGACAGTATACAGCGTTATTAGGGAGAATTTGAGATACTTGATGCTATCCTTAGTTTGAAAACTTAAAGGAATTTAGAAAGAGAAGAGGAGAAATGTGATTCAACTGTGGTAAAAAGAATATTCCAGCAAAGTAAATGAAAGATGAAAGTCCTGGGCCAACCATGAGTCAGTCCCAGGACTCATGGGACTGAGTCAGTAGGACCTCTGTAATAGACCTGGTGTGTTATTACTAAAATAGCCTGTGCTCATTCTTTTAGGTAAAAAGGAGTGCTGTGTACAAATTGCCAGGAGAGTCTGACGAGAAAGAAAGAAATTTCCTCGTTTTGTTTGACTATTGTTCTTGTTCTGTTTTATCTGTGGTTCTCAGATAACTTTACTCCTTTGAATAACTATTGAGCCCTATCTCTGAGGATTTATTTTACTTGTCAACTTGGATTTCTTCCTGTTGCGTTTTAGTAGGGTTTAGCTGCCTTATACTGTGAACTGAATTTAAATGTAACAAAAGATGGCAAGTTCAGAATATAAGATGTATATTATTTGAGTGGTATTGTCATCTTGAGATGTGACTGTTGGCTGAGTGGCATAGCACACAAGTGAAAATAAATAAAAGCAATAAGCTAGGTATGGATCTTAAACAGATAAAGGGAACAATGACTTGGGAATTGTTCCACTGTTGTTATTAGTAGCCCCATAATACTTTGCCATCATAAAATATGTCAAAGAGAACTTACTATATTTTACCTCTAGCTTAGTATCTTTTGTTCCACTTCAGGAAGTTAAGCAGCTCTGGGATAGACTATAGAAGCTTTTAATTCCAATTGGAAATTGACCAAACTCATTAACTATGGCCAGGATGACATTGTGGTTTATTCTCAAAGATTGAAAGAACCCTTAGGATCAGTGTTCATTAGTCTGTAAAATTAAATGAGTAAATATGAGCTGGAACTAGCCACTTTTGTTTAACTGCTTGAACAATTCTTTTCCCCATTGTAGGAATTGGGTTAAGAAGAAATGTCTGGAGATAATTATTAATTAGCGATTTAACATTTCTGAAACCCTATTCTTTCCCCAATGTACATGTGCACGTTGCAATTGTGTGAAGGGGTGTGTATAGGTGTGTGTGTGTGTGTGTGTGTGTGTATGTGTGTGTGTGTGTGTATAGAACTAAACAGGAAAACTGCATTTAAAAAAAAAACAAAACTAGGGAGAACCTAGTTTTGGTCCACAGAACCACAGATGTGTATAAGTCACATTGGGCTTCACTTGCTGGGGAGGAGGAAGGCATGTTGCTTGCTGCTTTCAGTGACGTTGTTCCCCAGGCTGGTTTGGTTGTACTAAAAGGTTAACTAAGCAGCTTTTTTTTTTTTAAAAACAAAATTCGGAATCTTCATAAGGTTAGGAGTTTAGCAGAAAAAGATTCAAGAAGCTTTGAAGAGTGAAAGAAGTTATTTTACTTTTTTTGTTGTTTGGTAACAACTGATTGGATTTTTCAGATTATAAAGTAATACATGTTGAAAAGTATAAAGAAGTAGGAAAAGATCCTCCTATCTGAGCCATCACAATATAGTATACACAGTATGAAAGAAACTCATACATGTAACTCCCCTTAGTCATATTTGTAGCTTCTCTCAGAAGACTAAATATCTATGTTTTGGAGATAATTTTGAATTTTTAAAACGTATAATATTACAGAAAGATCTGATTTTGAATGGTGAGCAATCCAGAGCAAATTTGGACCTCCCATTTCTATTGTCGTTTTGTTTCCAGTCACTACGGTGAATTCTATATGATATGTTGGTAATAGGTGCTGTTTTGAATAATTATGTGTTCTGACTTTGTGCTGGCTGTGAGAACTGATAATGTCGTTGTCTCAGGCTATTTCATCGTGGATATGAAATCTATCTGATAACTTTGAGGTATAGAATAAACCACAGCTGTTAATTTCTTTTGATATTTAAACAAAGCATCATGAAATTTGTTTTCTTCCTGTATTGCAGATTGGTTGTGATCGTAGCCAAAACCTAGTGGACATTTGTAGAGAGAGACAGTTCCAGGCCTTCATCTGTGATGCACTGGCAGTTCCCATGCGCAGCGGGTTCTGTGATGCCTGCATCTCCATTGCTGTTATCCACCATTTTGCAACTGCAGTAAGTATCACTTTTTCTTCTCCAAGAACTTGTAGCACAGTGACAGGAAAAGTTCACGGATTTAACTGATTTTGGACCCATTTTAGCTTTTCATCTGTTTCCATTTCTTTTCTTTTCTTGTTTGTTTGTTTTGGGACAGGTTTTCTCTGTGTATCCCAGGTTACCCTGGAACTTACTATGTAGATCAGGCAGGCCTTGAACTTGTGACTTTCCTTCCTGTACCTCCCCAGTACTGGGATTGTAGGCATGAACCACCACTACTTCTGTTTACCTAAGCACAGGCCTGATGGAACTCTGTGTACTTACTACTGTTTTAACCTTTTTTTAATGGAATGCATCACAAGTTTGCGTGTCATCTTTGCACAGGGGCCATGCTAATCTCTGTATCACTCCAAGGTTTTTTTTTTTTACTTATATGTGCATACAATGTTTGGGTCATTTCTCCCCCCTTTCTTCTACCCCTTCCCTTTCCCCCCACTCTTTTCTCTCCCCCCCTACCCCCTTGCTAGCAGGCAGAAACTATTTTGTCCTTATCTCTAATTTTGTTGAAGAGAGTATAAGCAATAATAGGAGGGACCAAGGGTTTTTGCTAGTTGAGATAAGAATAGCTATACAGGGAGTTGACTTGCATTGCTTTCCTATACATGTGTGTTACCTTCTAAATTAATTTTGAACTAACCTTTTCTCTAGTTCTTGGTTCCCTTCTCCTATTGGCCTCTGTCGCTTTAAAATATCTGCATTAGTTTCTCTGCATTTAGGGCAACAAATACTATCTAGATTTTTGGGTGTCTTACCTATCCTCATACCTCCCAAGTGTGCTCTCTCTTTATCATGTGATCAAAGTCCAATCCCCTTGTTGTGTTCCAAGATTTGTTTTGTTTTGGTTTGTTTTTTTTAGTATATGTGTTACTGAAGCGAGCACTTAACCTTTTTTCTAATCCAAGCCTTATTCTCTTCTAAATTCCTTCCTTCAAATTCGTGGTCACTTGGTGTGGTGATACACATTTGTAAACCTGACTATCTGGGGGGTAGAGGCAGGAGGATCATGAGTTCTAGGCCACCAAAATAACAAATCAAAGCACAAACAAAAGGGTGGGGAGGTATAGATCAAGCAGAAGCCCGGGATTCAATCTCTACTATTGTAAAACAAACCCACTGAATCCCAGAAGTTTAGCTGGATAAGACTTTGATATCACCAGCTCTGGGCCTTTCGAGTGTACTCTTTCTCAGACTCTGAGACTCTTTTTTTTTCTTTTTTTATTATATTCATATGTGCATACAATGTTTGGGTCATTTCTCCCTCCTTCCCCCCACCCCCTCCTTTATCCTCCTAACCTCTCACTACCAGGCAGAAACTATTTTGCCCTTATCTCTAATTTTGTTGAAGAGAGAGTATAAGCAATAATAGGAAGGAACAAGGGTTTTCGCTAGTTGAGATAAGGATAGCTATACAGGGAGTTGACTCACATTAATTTCCTGTGCATGTGTGTTACCTTCTAGGTTAATTCTTTTTGATCTAACCTTTTCTCTATTCCTGGTCCCCTTCTTCTATTGGCCTCAGTTGCTTTAAAGTATCTGCTTTAGTTTAGACTCTGAGACTCTGATTCACTTTCTCATTTTTCTTTTTCAACCCACACTTTTGTCACTGACATGTGATTCTTCCTTCCTTTCTATTTTGTTTTTATTCTGCTTCTGTTCTTTCTCTAAAGCTCTTGTCTTTTTTAGCTGTTAGTAGTATGTTGACTAAATTTTTTAAATGGCCTTAATTTTTAAATAGTAATTTTAATATTTTACATTTTCCATAAAGGCAAGAGAAAAACCTCACCTATTTTTCCTGAGTATTCATAGTTTCTCCCTGATCTATACAAGAATTTTTCCTCATATTATTAATGTATGCTAATTCAAAAACGAAATAAAAATTAAAAAAACAAGAACTTTACAGATCACCTTCGGAGTTACTGGCACTTTGATTAGCCCTTATGACCTTAACTAAGTTCAAAATAAAACAAATCAGAAAACTCCCTGTCATTTGTCTCTTCAGGTACTAGCTTTTAATTTTTTAATAGTAGCTAAGAGGTTCTTCTGGGCTGCAGCAAACAGTGTAAGGGGGGGGATCTTTCTAGCCAAAGCCACAGCCATCAGCACACTTGGAGGCATTATTGCAACAAGAGAAAGGTTTGCAAGCAGCAGTTGTACCAGCAAATTTTAGAAATACCTTAATTTATGAGAAGTGTTTGGCATACTTTGGTCCCTTCAACCACAGTTCAGTCAGTGACAGTGGACTGTCTATCTTTAAGTTATAAAAGGAAGTCAGTATTCGGCATAGTGGCTCATGCCTGCAATTCTAGCTACTCAGGAGGCAGAGTTTGGGAGGATCAGGGCTCCAGGCTAGCTCAGACAAAAAAATTCCCAGTACCCCATCTGAACCAGTAAAAGCCAGGCCTGGTGTCACTTGCCTGTCATCACAGTTATGTGGGAAGGATAAATAGGGTTGAGGTCCAGGTTGAAGTGGGCATCATTGTGACACCCTATTCAAAATTTAACAAAAAAAAAAAAAGAACTGGGGGCATGGTTCAAGCAGTTGAATGCCTGCCTAGCAAGCACAAAGCCCTTCAAAAAATAAGTACATATGTATATACACACATTTTTGCAACTGAAAATATATATTGGATCATCTCCCCGTATGAAGTCTTGTATAACCTTCTTAGAAATTTGTCATATCCATCTTTTTCTCCATACTTCTTGTCATTTATTTATTGACCACATGCAAAAGAAACACGTGAGATCCTTACATTACACTGTATACAAAAAAAAAAAAAAAAACCCAAAAACCAAAAACTCAAAGTGGACCAAAGAGCTATATCTGGAGCTAAAATGTAAAATTCTAAGAAGGAAATATAGGAGAAAAGCTTCATAATATTGCATTTGGCAATAATTTCTTGATAGGATACCAAAAGCCTCGGCAACAAAAGAAAAAATGAATTTGACTTCATCAAAATTGAAAACATTTGTACATCAAGCAACAGCGTTATGGGTTGGATATGCAGTATCCCCCAGAAGGACTCCTGTTAAAGACTGATCCCCAGCTGATGCATCCAATCATAGAGAGATGTTTGGATCGTGAGGGCTCTGAGCCAATCAGTGCATTCATCAGCTGATGGACTCATCAACCGATGGCATTATGGGAATGATGGACACCTTCAGAGGTGGAGTCTAGTTGGAAGAAGAAGGTCACTGGGGTGTCACTTGTATATCTTGTCTCAGTCCCCTCTTTGTCTCTTTCTCTCTGCTTCCTGGGTATCATGAGGTGAGCTGCTTGGCACTTCCACATGCTCCTTGCCATGATGTCCAGCCTCACCTCTGGCCCACAGCAATGGAGGCAACCAACCTTGACTGAAACCTCTGAAATAGCAAGCCAAAATAAATCTTTCCTCTTTTAAGTTGTGTTTCTTAGGTATTTATCACAGTGACAAAAAGTCTGCCTAATGCAAATACTATCAGCAGAGTGAAAATACAACCCACAGAATGGAAGAAAATATTTGCAGATTATATATCTGATAAGAAATTAATCTCCATAATATATGCAGAACTCACAAACCAAAATCACAATGAAATAGCAGTTCTCACCCAGTAGGGTGGCTATTATCAGAAATACAGAAAATAACTAGTGTTGGTGAGGATGTGTAGAAAGTGGAATCCTTGTGCATTGCTAGTGGAAGTGTAGAGTGGTGCAGCCACTGGGGAAACAGAACGGTAGTTCCTCAAAATACATAGGATCCAAAAGTATACATACTTTTGGATACATACTTAAAAGAATTGAAAGCAGGAACCCAAGGAGATATTTGTACACCCATATCCATAGCAGTGTTATTCAAATATTGTATATACATTTGTGGGAGTATTACTCAGTCCAAAAAGAGAAGGAAATTCTGATACATGCTACAACATAGATTAACCCTGAGGACATTCTCTGAGTGAAATAACCCAGACACAAATGGAATACCTATATAGAGCATCCTCTTTTAGCTTGACTAGTTATTTATTGTTTTTAATGGTTATGATTTAACATTGTAGTTGACCTTAACCTGGCATATTTACCCTTTCCTAACAATGGAAGACATTTGGCCTCTTCTGCCTTTATTGTATTCTTTTTGTATATCATTTTTGTTATTTTAAGCTATCAATATTTATTTATATTTCTTCATATTATTTACTATTTCTGATGTTATTCCTTCTTTTCCTAGTTTCTTCAGAGAGACTAGGTTTTTTTGCTTGAGGAATTCCCGTGCTCTTTTTTAGTGTGGGTATACTGGTGACATTCTCTCTTTTGTGTATTTGAAATCTATTTTGCTTTATTTTTAAAAGATTATTTTCACTAGGTCTTGAATTCTAGATTGACAGTGTTTTCAATCTTTCCCATCTCTGTGCTTCAATTGAGTAATTTATACTGGCCTGAATCTGATCTCTGTGAAGATATGCCTGAATTTGCTAAATTAATCTCTTTTTTTTTTCTGTTCTGGAATTTCCAAATTCTTCATATATTTTATATCTTTAATGAAATTCTTTTTCTAGTTTTGTGAGCATATTATACAGTCATTTTAAAATCTTTGCTTCAGTGTTTATCTTATGGTCTATTTTTCTCTGTTTTTCAAACATTTGGTCGTGATTGTTTGTTTTTAACATACCTCATAGTTTTTATTGAATGCTGGGCATTTTGTATTAAGTGTTTTGGATACTTTTCCTCCAAAAAGGATTAAATTAGGATAAACAGATCAGTATCATATCACTTTGATACTGTAAAGAATTGGCTTTCTGCTTTATTAGGACTGATTTATATGTTTTATTTTTGTCTCTTCTTCTAGGATGTGGTCTGTTGGGGTCTTAGGTGAATGCCTGGGTTGTATCCCATGGCCAATATACAGAAGTGGTCCTTAAACTCAGTGTCTTTTTCTTCAGCATTGTTTGCCTACTAAAATGTCTGTTTAGCATTTTAATTTTCCAGCTGCTCTTCTGCCAGGGTTTTTTGGGATTTCACTCAGTGCTCATGCAGCCTAGGAATTGGAAAATGCCTCTAGGGTAGTTTGCATATAGCCATTTGTCATCATTTCCTGCATCCTCCTTTGACTGTGACTCTGTCCCCTAGTTCCTAGCTCCTGTGACTTCCCTGACTCTTTGCCTTATTGTCTTCTCTGGCCATGGAGACTTCTGCCTCTTGCTCACGTTCTATTTCCCCACACTGTAACTAACAAATTGTCTTAGGTATTGTTGCCGTCCGATTCAGCCTGCAGTACTTCAAGAAGACTGTAAGTAGAAGTCTCATAATACAGTTTACACCAGGTTTTGGAAAACAGGCATTATAAAAATGTAATGGTTCACGTAAAAGTCCCACAAAGTACTGCTCTTAAATAACCCTATTGGGGCTCACTCGTTGTTTCATGTACCCCAGCCAGTCAGTTACAGGTAGTCACAGGGAAGTCACAGAAATAACAATGTCCTTCTCCTCAGCAGGCCAGTTTTTCTTAGTCACAGAATAAAATGTCCCTTCTTTCTTTTTCCTTTTGTTTCATATAACATGTTTTGTTGATTTCATTACTGTTCATTGTATTTGAAAACAGTCCTACAGTTAGTTGTGTGTTAACATTTTTCTCTCTGTACCTACTCCAGGTTGATAAATGGCAATATTTTTTATTTTATTTTATTTTATTATTAGGAGCGTAGAGTGGCAGCTGTCCAAGAACTTGTTCGTCTCTTGAGACCTGGTGGAAAGGCACTCATTTACGTCTGGGCAATGGAACAAGAATATACTAATCAGAAGTCCAAGTATCTGAGAGGAAAGAGAATCAGCCCAGGAAAAAAAGAGAAGATAAACAGTGATGCATCCGTGGAAGGATTGCTTGTGGAGCGAGTGCCGGACGTGGGCAGTCGAGACTCAGCATCTTCTGTCCCCTCCGTCAGTGACGTTCAGGAGAGAAGATGTAAGTCAAGACAAGTTACTAATTCTGAGCTGCCTGTTCATACTAATAGGACTTCTTTTCATTCTCAAGATGTACTGGTTCCCTGGCACCTCAAAGGAAACTCTGGTAAAGACAAAGCTGTTGAGCCATTTGGTCCAGTAGGATCCCATGACCCAAGTTCTATATTTCATCGCTACTACCATGTGTTCTGTGATGGAGAACTGGAAGCTGCTTGCCAGACTCTGAGTAATGTCAGCATTCTGAAAAGCTACTATGATCAGGGAAACTGGTGTGTCATTCTTCAAAAGTCTGACTGAACAGACCATATGTAGAGAAGAAATGCCTAGATGTTTAAAAAAGAGACTAAATTAATTGTCCTTTTAATTAAAGAAAAAACTTGTGGAAAAGAACCAAAGGAGAGCTCCTGAGAGAAATTTGGAAATAGATATTACTTAAGATATATTCAGTCATTACCATTGGCTGACCTCATAAATGTAAGCTCCTCCTGCACACCTATTAGAATGGTATTTAAAAGTGATTGAATTTGTGAAATGTTTGGGATTCTTGGGTAAGAGCACAGCATTTTGAAGATAACCTTTTGTTATAAAATGTTAGTGAAGAACCTAATCTATGTATGAGTTTAGTGAAGTAATTATATAATATTTTAATAAAGAAATTGTTTCTGGTCAATAGATAATTATCCGAAGTTTTATCTATGACTCTTTAGCTCCTTTAAAATCATAACCACTTTATCACCATACCTTACTGGCATAGGGCTTAACACATAGCAGTGGGTGCTCAGTAAAATTATTATCAGCCATGAGTTAATAGGAGCTTCACTTAATAAATGCTCATTAAACTCCTCCCATGTACCAGGTGCTTTTGAACAGTGGAAATGGAGCAGTGAACATGAAAGAACAGAGGCGATGTAGCTCAGTGGAAGAGCACATGCTTCATACAAGCGAGGCCTTGGCTTCAATCCTCAACCCCAACAAACAAAACAAGGAGAACAAAGCCTTTGTGCTTGTGGAACTTACATTCTAAAGCAACCCAAATCTGCCTCCTAAGCAGACCTAACTATTTGCTTATAGTCAAAGCTACAGTGTCATTCATGGGTATTTCTAGTTTAGTCATAGTTTGTTCAGGAAGAATCAGGTATTTTAAAAATCTATTTAATATTGCATAGCAGCCCAATTAACTTACTACTTATATCAAGTTTCCAGAGGAATAACAGTATAACATTTACCATACGTCACATTGTCATGTGGAAAAGAAAAGCTTTAAAATAACTTAAAAACACTTTACTGCACCAGGCATTGCTTTTGCATGATCATGCTTAAGACTGTTTTAAGGAAATTGCTTTCTATGAATTATGGCTGTTGAGACAATTATATGTCTTATTACTAATGTAAGTGATGTTTACTCTCCAAGCATCAAACTTTCAGAAATCTGCAATGATTGGTAATAGGATCCTAGATGAGACCAATTGAATATTTTTGTCATGGGGTTTCAGCACAAAATTGAAATATACTATACCATCCAAAGGAACTTAAGAAGATTCACGATATGGGAAGAAAGAACATGGGAGTAAACAATAGTTTTATTTCTGATAAAAATTTTAAGACTTCACATCAAAATTTGAAGTTCAAATAATACAAGTTTTTTGATCTAGCTGAAATAAATGATTTTCTAGGAAGATGAAAAGTTTTAAAATTGGCTCAAAGAGAGGAAGTAGAAGATGTTAAAAAATAGCATAGCAATTCAGAAGTTGGCTCTAGAATCAGATTTCCAATTCTAGATTTGACATTTATTAGCTGTGGCCTTGGGCAAATTTCTTAACTATTCTGTGCTTCAGTTTTCTTAGCAGTAAAATTGGAAGAGTTCTGAAAATTCATAGCAATAATATTTGGTGGTCTTAGATTAGAATAAGAATATAGTATGCATTTGGAAAATGTTTGTTACTATTACTCCTAAAGGAAACTCAGGGGAGTTTTAGATATTGAGTGATTATTTATTTGTTATACAACTTTTTATTTGTATAATAAAAAATGTGCTTTTACTGATTTTTTTTGCCTGCTTGTTCTTGTGAGCTGAGACAGATGTCTTAACAATCTCCCACTGTGATTCTGAATTTCTTCTATTTTTTTCCTGTAGACCTGTTACATGTGCAATAGTGTAAATCTCTCTGAATGTCCATCAACAGTAGAGTAAGCAGATGATAGTCAATTTATATATTACAATACAAGCAATTAAAGTAAATGAGCTATACTTGTAAGTTGCAATATGAGCGAGTCTCAGAAACATAATGCTGAGTTAAATAAGCCACATGCAAAATAATACCATATGATTTCTACAAAATTCAGGAGTCCCAAAGTCACTCATACTTCTGATGCACAATGCAAGTTCATGGGTTCCTAAAACCACCCTCAGGTTTGATAATTTGTTACAGGATTTACAGAACTCCTTGACACTGATATACTCCTGGTTATGGTTTATTATAATAAAAGAATATAAAATAAAATCAGCCAAGGAAAGAGGTACATTGGTCAGAGTTCACCCACAGAGTTTTCAGTCGTCTTCTCTCAAAGGAGTTGTGGACAGAGGTGACTTCTTCCAGTAACACTGTATGACAATACAATATGTGTGGAGTGTTGCCAACCAAAGAAACTTGCTCAATCCTTGTTGTTCAGAGTTTTTATTGAGACTTAGTCATGCAGACATGGCTGACCATGCATGTGACTGACTTATTCGCCAGTCCTTCTGGAGGTTGAGCAGATACTGCTTGGTCTAAGGTCCCCAGGCAAACACACAAGCTGATTGGTCAGAACATTGCATGGGTTTAGATCACCTCCCAGGAGCATAAGGCAAAAGCCAGATAGACCTCTTTTTTGGATAAGACTAACTCAATTTCATTCAAGTGAAAGATAAAAAATAGATTAATAGTAAACTTTTACTTCAGAGAATGAATGGGCCTTCTTTGATTTTACAATATTCTCTTTCTCTCCTTGGTTGTTATTTAAATGGGTGTTTGCTTTGTGAAAATTCACTGAGGTGCGTAGACTTTGATTTGATTTGTATATCCTTTTATATATATTTTATAAACTTCAAAATTTATAGAAATTTTTAAGAGAAGGATTTAAAAAATATACAGGCAGTGTTTGTGAAGTATAATTTGCATACGACATTCACCAATTTTAAGTTTGATAAGTCTTGATAAATGCACAGTCATGTAATCACTACAATCATGATAGAGAATATTTCCATTGCTCCCCAAAGTTCCCTCCTGGCTCTTTTAATCAATTCCCTCCACTTTCAGCAAAGACTGCTTTCTATCACTATTCTTTTGCTTCGTCTAGAATTTCATGTAAATGTAACCATGCATTTAGTAGACATCTGTGTCTGGCTTTTTTCACTGTGGACAATTCTTTGAGACTCACCTATGCCCTTCCATATGTCAATAGTTTGACCTTTTAATTGGTATTGTAGTTTGGATCTTAAATGATCCCAGTCAGTCCCCAGCCTATGCTATTTTGGGGAATTGGTGGAAACTTTAGTAGGTGGGTCTAGTGGGAGGAAGTTCTGTCAAGAGGTGTGCCTTTGAAGGGGTTATTGGGACTCTGGCCCCTTTCTCTCTTTACTTCCTCGCTACCATGAGGTGATCAGCCTTCTCTGCCACATGCTTCTACCATGAAGTACTGCCTTGCCACTGGCTCCAAAACAATGGGGTCAATCAACCGTGAACTGGAATTCCGGAAGCCAGGAGCCAAAATAAGTTTTTCCTCTTTGTAAGTTGATTATCTCAGATATTTTGTCATAATACTAGAAAGATGACTGACGTAGAAAATTGATGGTTGGTTTGGGGTCATTCTTGTGGCTATAGTAGAAATGATGGAGAAAAATACCCTTTGAATTGGAGAAAACTAGACTAGAGAAAGCCTAGAATTCTGTAAGTGGAACTCGTTGAGCAGTTCTGGTGAGTGCTTAGAAGAATGAATGCTGATTAAAATGCAGATAGTAAAGCTTATGCTCACAAAATTTCAGATGGAAATAAAAAATAGGGAATTATATTGGAATCCACCCATATAAATTGTGGCAAACCATTTGGCTTCTGTGCCCTGAGACTCTGTGTGAGGCTAAGTTTTAAGTGACAGACTAGTTTATCTGGTGGAAGAAATTTAGGTCAGCACAGCACTCAGGCAGTTTCATGGATATTTCTGCTTTAGCCAAATTTACAGTGAGAATCAGGAGCAAAGAGGAGCAGAGAGAAAAAAATTTGGAAAACTTTCAGTTTGACCAGAAAAACAAAAAAAAAGCACATTTAAAGATGGTGTCAAGGAGAGTGCAGTTACTAAAGAGATTAACATCGTTAAAAAAGATGCCACATAGTTTGCACCAGAACAATAGAAGAGACTTTTTGAGGGCATCGAGGGGATTGGATAGACCCCTCCTTATCCTAGACTCAAAGGTGTAAGTGTAAATTCCTTCCAAAGACTTTCATTTGAGAAAAGGGCTCCCTTGTGTCTTGCTTTCACGGGGGACTGCTTATGGAATTTTTTCCCCTGGGATTTGTTTTCCCATGAAGGCACTCAGCAGCTGCTACTGCCATGATTCAAGTAGGCCCCAGTGTACCTCATGCTGCCAATAGAGTTTCACATTGTCCATGTAATGCTGGTTTTGCAGACATACAGAATGCAAGACGTATGGGGTCTTGCAAGCGTCCACTGAAATTTCAGTGGAAACCCTGGGAGGCCAGCCAGTGTGCTGCAGGGACTGAGTCCCTGCAGACAGCTTCTGACAGCATGATGTGAGAGGCTGATAGTGAAGCGGAAGCTCCAATGGAGATCCAAGGAGTAGAGATGCCAGGAACCTGGAACGCCTGCTGAAGGAAGCCGTAAGCAGGGTGCAGAGCCAGCCTGAGAGAGCCTCTGAGTATGGGCTGCCCAACTTCTTCCTGGGGCTGTAGAGGGATAGATCAGGCTTCCTGGCTGCTTCCCAGGGGCCTCAGTGGACTGAGCAACTCAACGAAGTCCGCTTGGCTGCTTCCTGGGACAAAGGGTGAGTGAATGGGGCTTCCTGGCTGTCTCTAGGACAGCCAAGAGGGTGAGGGTGGACATGGCCCATGACTTTGCCAGCTAAGCCACTCGGAGTAGGCTGCCCAGGTGCTACCTAGGGCCAGGAGAAGATAAATAGGGCCTCATGGCTGTTGTAAGGCTGGGTCAGCTGAGCTACTGTGAGCAGCTGCCCAGCTGCTTCATAGAACTCTTGGACAAGTGGTGTCTCAGATGGCTTCATGCAGCAAGAACCTGAGTGGGGTCAAGCAATCAGGACTAGACTCTCTCTCTGGGGGTAATGCAGCTTCGTGGTAACCTGGCGACTCCCCACACTGAGCTCAGGGCCTTTGAGGGGTATGAGGTTCTCCAGAAAGAAATGTCTCAGGTGTCCTTAGCATGACTGGGGACTGACTGATGAGGAGCCTCCTGATTACCTTTTTCTTGCTGAGCTAAATCCTTCTTGGTTTAAGGTGCTCTTGTGAGGTGATATGTACAGGCTGTTTCCTTCTTTGTAGGCCATTGTACATCTCTATACTCTGCAATGTCTGTCACTTCCCTGCTTTCTCTGGCACTCTGTCTCAAACACTGAACTCTTTGTCCAGGTCATCCTGGACCATGATCCTCCTATTTATGCTCCCTGTATGCACCATCACACCCAATAGTTTTCCTTTGAGATGGGGTCCCACAAACTATTTTTTTTGGCCAAGACTGGCCTGGAACTGTGATTCCCCCCAATCTCACCCTCTTGTATAGTTTGGGATAGCTGGTATAAACCACTGGTGTCTGGATTAAGATACGGCTTCTGATTAACTTTTGTCAGTTATGACTCTGTAACTCTGAAGAATTACCATTCTTTAGTTAAAGAAAGATTCTCAAGTTTTAATAGAGAGTATTAAGAGGTCATGATGTATACTATAATTCTTTACTCTTCTACTGCTTATCAGCTTTTGAGTGAAAATATCTGGAGGGCTGAGCTCAGAGATAATTTGGTTAGAAATATTAGCTCCCTACCTGTGATTTTTAAACTTCATTTATGGTATGAAAGATAGGTTTTTCAAATCAGCACCCCATGAGATAAAAGTCTAAGAAATCATAACAGAGCTATGATGACTTGAATCGTGTTTTACATGCTCTAAGAATTACAGCTTACTCTTTGAAAATGCAATTTTATTTGTCATAGTATGGTAACAACTGTGTCTTGCTTATTTTTTAAATATCTGACTTCTTAGATACCCTCATCTGCTATACTTCTGGCCTGGGGCTAACTTGGTTTAGTGGTTCTAAAAATATTTTCAAGTCAGATGTATTTGAAGCTGAATTCCCCCATTTAGTCAGTGTGGAACTTCAGGGAATCTGAATCTGGAAGAAAAGACAGTAATACCTGCTTGTAAGTTTGTTAAGTAGATTATATGAGAGAGCATGTAAAGTATCGTAAGTACATTGCACTTACGATGTAATAGTTAATAAATGCCAGTTTGCTCCATCCTCATCCCCTGACCTAACCGTATAGCTTCTCTCTCTCTCTCTCTCTCTCTGTGTGTATGTGTGTATGAGTGTGTAGTTGAGTAGATACTGACATTCATTAATATGTTTCATTCAGTGTAAACTTATGATTTCCTACTATATTTCAGGCAGAATGATGACTATATCAGTGAACACCCCCCCCTCACACACACAAATGCTTCCCCTATATAGTTTACATTGTAGTTGGAGGCAGTAGGTATAAATGGGCTGTAATAGAATAGTCAGTAAGCAATAAGCATAATAAATAAGTAAACTCTTTCATTTGGTAAAGCAACACACATTTTTGTTCTGTGTAAAAAAGAAGAGGTAGAGCAGGAAAGGGAAGTCAAGGGGTGGGATGGCTTGGTGGGTTGCTGACTTTAGAAAGGTGGTCAGGATAGTTCTCTGTGAGAAGATGACATTTGAGTGAAGACTTTCAGAAGGTGGGAGAGTTAACTCTGTACTTATCTGGGAAAAGAACATTCCACACACAGGAAAAGGCCAGTGCAAAATCCTAAGGTGAAAGGCCGCAGATGAAGAATATAAGGAGGCCAGTGTGGCTGAAGCAAAGTTAAGGAGATACAGTCAGCATTCTGTATCCTGAGGTCTCTGAACTCAGCCAACTGTGGATTGAAAACATTATAGAAATAACTGCATCTGTGCTGAACACGTGAGGACTTTTTTCTCTAAACAAAGCAGTGTGAAAACTATTTACATAGAATTTATATTGTATCAGGTATTATAAGTAAACTAGGAACTAAAATATACAGAGGAGCTGCAGAGCTTATATGCAAATACACCATTTTCTCAAAGGAGCTTGAGCATCTGTGGATTTTGGTATCCCTAGGGATCTGAACCAATCCACCCAGAGGTACTGAGGGATAACTGTAGTTGAGGATAATGTCACAGTGTTTTTTGGGGGGTGGGGTAGACCACATAGGACGTGCTACAAAGTCTTTTGTTTTTGCTCTGCAATGGTGAGCTATTTGAAGGGTTTTAGGCAGACAAGTGACATCAAGTACCATTTTGAAGGGCTTCTCTGCTGTGTGGAGATTAGATAGTAAAAGGATAGAGTGGAAGTAGAGGGGCCAGTTAGGAGGCTGTTGTCATAGTACAGATGAGAGATTTTCAGCTGGCAACAGTGTGATAGTAGGGGAGGAATGTAAGAAACAGTAGGTTTTTGGTTATGAAAGATAGAACCTCAGGATTTCTGACGAGATGGATCTGGTATAATACAAGGAGTTGGTGATATTCCTACATTCATGTGTGGGACTACTCTGTGCTTCCTAGAGTCTACCTCATATTATAGTTCATATTTTAGTTCAAATGCAATTTTGGTTTGTCCTTTTTTTCTCTTGATTTCGGGCATGGATCCAGTATGGTGCTTTTCTGAGCAAATCTTCCTGGTAATACATTTGCAGACAAACCAAACAGTTACTTTAAGCTCGGGTAGTCCACGCACTGCTGAGCAGAAGTCCATGTGTGAAAATAGAAGTCAACAGTGTAGTGCAAAGATTGTGATCATAAACCCTTTTAGGGACCATTAGACTGAGACAAACACACGTTCGTGGATTCCAAATCACTGTAAGCAATGGGAAGGCAGGTGACTCATGGCGCTTTATTTTTAGTAAGTCACTAAAAAGGAAATTCTTCCTCGAGAAGAGACAGGCATGTGTGGATATAACCTTCAAATGACCTTTGCAAAAACAAGAGGCAATATATTGGTGGTGAAGACATGTTATTAAGAGCTTTATTCCTACCTTAACTTCTGGTGTGATATGGCTCTACTTATAGGTTCCAAAACCTAAAAAGAAGGTATGAAGGAAAAACAAAAGCAAGATGTTCTATCAGACTGCAAAATCTCATTGTCTTCACACTTGCAAAAACATCTAGAGTTTTCATTGACTAATAAATGGAAACAAGTACCTAATACATTTTTAAAATATGTCCAGTCTGGTTTTTGTAGTTTCCAGCAAGGAAAATAAGGAATTTAAGAAAATAAAAGCCTTTGGAAGCTATTTTAATGGATCAAAGTCCGCTGGGCACTGGTGGCTCACACCTGTAAATCTAAAGAGCCCCCATCTCAACCAATAGCTAGGCCGGGTGGCATTGTGCCTATCATCCCAAACTACATGGGAGGCTGAGATCGAGAGGTTTGAGGTTTCAGGCTAGCCCCAGCAAAAGCAGTTAACAAAACCTCATCTCAAAAGAAAAAATAGCTGGAGTGGCATGCCTGTTTTTTGAGAAGCATTAAATAAGAGGATCATGGTCCAAGCCCTTACCCCCGGGCATAAAACGAGACCCTCTTTCCAAAATAACCAGAGCAAAAAGGGATTGGGTTGTGAGTCAAGCGGTAGAGCACCTGCCCAGCAAGTGCAAAGCCCTGAGTTCAAACCCCATAACTGCCAAAATAAATTAAAAAAAAATAAAAATAATAACAGGGCTCAACATGAAGAGCTAAGGGAGCTCTGTCAAGTTAAGGAAGGCTTTCTTAACCTGTGGTCCATGAATTAGCTTCACAGCCTTTGTGAATGGCCCACAGGTGTACACAAAACTTCCTGTGCAGGCGATGCACATCTTCTTTGCAAGAGGGTCCATATGCTTACCGACTTTCCCTAGGAAGTTAAGAATCATAGGCTATAGATATAGGTGTGACATTCCCTTGCTTACTGTGCTCATGAAGTTTAAAGGGAACCCCAGAGTCTAAGCACCAGAGGCAATGACGGCTCAGCATGTGAAGATGCTTCTGAATTTTTTGTCACATAAAAAGCTTCCAAGTGCAGGTGGACAGGTTGTATATCTAGATGATTATTTCCAGAATCAGACCCTGGGTCAGCCCTTGGAATCCTATGTGGAGAACAAACAGTGATGGCTCAGAGTGTGTGGTATCTTCATTAAGGCTTTATTTGTGTGACTGACCTTGGAGCAGGGCTAGGAAAGGTAAGCTAGGTATTTACGAGGATATTAGGAATTTTTCAACAGAAGACTTTTTTTTCTCTTGACAATAAACAAAAGAAGTCATACTAATAATTGTTCCTGTTAAATAGAAAGTATCAAAATCTCCACACCTTCTTCTGGTCTGTTGCCACAGACCAGAGGAAACAAGCAATGATTGAAAAACCCATTTCCAGATTGTCACATTGTGAACCTGTATACTTGTAGTGGAAGGTAGCCTCCGGTGTATTACCGCAGTGGGGAATGCAGCGTTGACTGGCTCAGGCCTGGGATTTGCGTATGTGTTTGTGTTCCTTGAATGGCTTACGCCTATCCGAGCCCTCTGGCATGTCTTTGGGTAGTATCAGTTCCACACAAACTATGCAGTTGAGACTGAGGAGAAAGTTTCCCAAAGTAAATTTGGGCTGCACTAATCAGAATGGCAATAGATGCTGGACTACAACAGCAAGGATTTTACTGTTTTTCTAAATGCCCCCCTTTTTTCCTAAAAAAAAAAAAAAGGTCCAAATGAACCACACTGCACTGGCTTGCAACATTGACACCTTAAGGGCAGAAATGATGTTGCAGCATCTTCTAGCCTGGACACTATACCACAGGAGTAATAGCAACGTTTACAATAACAGGAAGAACAATGGGAGCTACTGTGGTTCCATGTAGCACCCGGAGAGGCTTCAGTGCCACCCAAAATGGTGGTGATGACAGTAGGCTTTCTCCAAGGAGATCTTGAATTTATGATGAGACTCCAGTAATCTTGAAGAGCTTGGTCACTCTTTAATTTCAGTAAGAACTGCTGCCAACAAACTGGAATCTTCAAATGCGTTGGGGATAATTGGATCAAGGTTGGCAGGAGCTAATTGGTGGCACTCAACCACCAAAGGCAAGTTAGGCATGACTTCCACGGTGACTAGTGGAGTCAATGCTGATCCTGCTAAGGAAGGCCTTTCTTAACCTGTGGACCATGAATAAGTTTTGCAGAGTTTGTGAACGGCCTGCAGCTGTACACAAAACCTCTCTGTTCAGGTAGGCTTTCTTTGCGAGAGGATTTATATATTTGTCGCTTTCCACAGAAAGTTAAGAATCACAAATTGTAGGTCCAGACATGAATTTCCCTTGCTTACGTTCAGGATTTAAAGGCAGCCCCAAAGTGAGTATCAGGATGTAAAGATGCTCCCTGGATCTGTTCAGTTTACATTTTCTGGTTTATTATGGTGTACCTAGAAAAGAATTGGGTGAGTGTCTACTAATTTCTTACTTGACCTGTGTAAATAAGTAGCAGAGGTCTAAGTCAAGTTTAGGTCAAATCTAACTTTAATCACCAGAACAGGTGATTCATTTCAGTCCCCAGCTTTGAGTCAGTTTACAGACCAGAAGACTTTGAATAAAGAGGAGTCTGGATCCCTCTTAGGAAGGACCCTGCTACACTGTCAAAAAATTCCACTGTTAATCTTTCGCCATATATCTGTGAAAAGACCTATGACCTTTAACCATGGTGACTATGCACTGGAGAAAAGGCAGGCCTTTGGTACCACTGACCACTGGGTCTGAATCGACACTAACTTTAAGAGACTCACAATGTCACTGTGGACAATCAGAGTAAAGGCTTATGGAGGAAGTGATGAAAGGAGTTTTAGCTCAAGTTCATCTCACAGTGAGTCCAGTGGGTTTCCAAAACCATACTTTGGTTATCTCACCAGTTCTAGAATGAATAATTGGAAGAGACACACTCATCAACTAGCAGAATTTCTGCACTGGTTCCCTTACGTATGAAGTGTGGTGACCTGCTATTGTAAGGAATGCCAAGTGGAAGCCACTAGAACTGGTATCCTAATAAAAGTAGTAAACCAAAAGCAAGATCACATTCCGGGGAGGAACACAGAGACTAGTGCTGCTTTCAAAGATGCAGGGGTGCATCTGCTTGAAAGAGGCAGGGGGAGTGAGTCTCATCATTTCCCACTCAACTCATCTTTTTGGACACTACAGAAAACAAATGAATGTTGGAGGATGTCAGTGGATTATTACTGACCAGGTGGTAACTCCAGTTGTAGCTGCTGTTGGAGATGTGGTTTAATTGCTTGAGCAAATTAACACCTTCCCTGTTCCCTGGTGTGCAGCTAAATTAACTACAAAAATATACTTCATTTTTTTCTTAGCGTGCTCTAATAAATACTGTATCATTGAAACAGTTTAAAGTGTTAATTACTTAGTTCTTTTAGTAGCAAAAAAGTCAAGTTTTAGAGTTTTTATCTACACTTGAATACAAAGCATAGATCTTCAGCAAAACTACAATTGTGATTTACTTAGCAGTAAAAACTGTGATTTACTTCAGCCATCACAGAAGCCTTGCCTTCATAACTTGGTATTGAAATGCTTCCCAGGCCTCTCCAGCCCTTACTTATTACTCCACACCCCGAACTCCATACCACAAAACTCTACCTCAAAATTTGGGGTTATGAATTGATTGTGCTTTATGCTCTTCCTAATCACTTTATGTATCTTGGATCACCAAGGCCTGCTGACTACTACTCTGAAGTATTTCTTGTGATTTCCCCCTGCCTCAAGCATCTCCTCACTCTCATTTTTTATACTGTAGACAAAATGAGTTTTATGAAATGTAAAGCTCTCCTTAACTGAACTCTTATCGGTGACTTCTAGTTCTCAGCAGTGAAATTCAAAGTCCTGTAAATAAAAATTTCTTGTCCCTTTATTGCTGATATTGGAACTTAGCTGTTGGCATCATGGAGAGAAAATTAAAGAATATGGGATTTGGGCTGGGGGTCAGGAGTAGATTGCTTGATTGGTACACAGGCTCTCCCTGAGTTTGATCCCCAGCACAAGAAAAAGAAAAGAGACTATGGGATTTAAAATAAAACAAAATATTCAAGTGGTAACTAAGAGAATAGAGAACCTATGCTCTGTTTTAAAATTTAAACTAGACATAAAAGCTTGAACAATATAGTTCTGTCCTTTCTCTACATAGGGGAGAGAAGATTCCTTTAAAGAATGAAAAATCTTTGTGCATCCAGTTATGGAATATTTTTATATATCCTTCCTGGGAAATAGACCTAAATAGTCTTTTTGGACTACCCAAAGTTCATGTATACAAACCAGGATATTGTCAAAATATTTGACCTACAGAAGAAAATTAATGACAAATAGAAATTTCTATCCTTGTTGACACTAAAATGATATCTTCTTCAGATCTTCAAGGCTGTGAAATAGTATCCTATTTAAAATACTTAAACCCTTTGCTGTGGAAGCAGGGGTCCTTTTTGAACCTGTGCAGAGATTTTTCCTGCCAGGCGGCCTTAGAACATTGCCCTAGTCAGTTTAACAGAAATGTCAGCAAAGAGCCTCTGATGGGGAAAACACTGATTTGAAAACTATGAGCCAAATGAGTTCCTTCAAAGCTGGTCTGAAGTGAGAAATGCTACTAGTGACCTCTGTGCTTCCCAGAGGAGAACGACAAGGAGAGCACACACCCGTCTCCAATGAGAAGGAAGAGGTTTATACTGCTCACCGAGCAGACATCTAATCAGCCCACTGTCTGCTGTTCTAAAAACCAACAGATGTGGTTTTAAAGATGCAGTTTTCAGAGTAATAGAGGGGGTGAATTTGATTAAAGCACATTATATGCATATATGGACATATTACAATAAAACCCTTTGTACAATTAATATGTACTAATAAAAATGAAGTGACTTTTACAACTACAGAGAAAATGCTCTTGGGCCCAAGAGCTGCCATCTCCACTAGCCAAAACTGTTTTCCCCTCTATTAATTCTTTCTGTTGGATTTGCATTTTGCATGGATAAAATGGCCCTTTGGAGGTTTTCCTACAATCTCCATATGGTGTGCAATCACCTGGAGCAGTTTTCTCAAAATGTAGCCCTTTACCACCTGCATGACTGTGTGGCAGTCCCTGATGGAAGTCTGCATTTCTGGGCCTGTCCAGCTAGAAACACTGAGGCCGGGAGTCTGATGTATGTTTTTGACAGGCTCCCTAGGGTATATTCGTGTGCTCTAATGGTGAAAGGGGACTTAACTCTATTTCCACTTGTTTAAAAGTTTTATTTTTTTTGATGGTACTGGGGTTAGAACTCAGGGCCTCATTCTTGCTAGGCAGGTGCTCTACCACTTCAGCCACTCTGCCAGCCCCTGTTTCTGTTTAAAATATTACCAAAACCAAGATTACAGGAGTCAGGATACCAAGGCTCAGATTGCAACTTTGTAATTTACCTGCTGTGTGAACTTGGGAAGGAAAGTCACATATACTCTGAATCAGCTTGGGAGTAATGAAGCTTCCACTATACAGAGAATAAAAAAGGCTAAAGAACAGATTTATAGAAGAATTTTTCAAAAAGCCTCTAAAGTCCTAAGTAAATAATTGGTATAACAATAAGATTATGTACATGGGAAAAATTGGTGTAGAAATTTAGAGAAAGGGTATGATAAGATTTGGGTAGGGTAATCAGAGAAGGCCTCATGGAAGGGGTAGCATTTGGGCTGGACTTGGAGGAATGGTTAAGGATTTTAACAGGTGTCAATGGCCGAGTCGGGTTGGACTAGAGCAGTGCTTCTCTACCTTGATACACATTGGGATCACCTAAGGAGCTTCCTAAAAATACAGGTATAGAACACCTTAGGTGAATTTAAATTACAGCATAAATTCAAGAAGATCAGTGTAATAGTGGTATACAGAACAGGTTGGGGTTGGAGGAGAGAATGTAAAACAGGATGTCAGGAGAACAACTGGAGGGCAGCAGAGAAGTGCATAAGCTGTGGTTTGAATATGCCTTTTAAAAGTTCATATGTTGGAAAATTATTCCCAAATTCATATGTTAATGGTACTTGGAGGTAGGCTTTTGGGAGGTAATTTGGATTGGATGACGTTAGGAGAGTGGGGCCCTCATTGTGGTATTAGTGTCATTATAAGAAGAAGACTTGAGCTAGCACAATTGCTCTGTCTCACCATGTAGTGTCCACCACCACGTTTGATTCAACCAGGACTTTCCAACCTTCAGAAGTGTGAACTAAATAAACCTCAATTCTGTATAATTTTCCTGGTCTGTGGTATTCAACTGTAGCAACAGAAAACTAAGACAACATGAATGAGATGAATGAAAAACATGTAAATCTATCTTAAGAAAAAAATAAGATCAGAAAAGGGAACTTCTTTAAGGAAGATGTTCAGCTTAAAAGCTGTAGTGTTTGACAGCTAGAATGAAGGTTAAAGAAAGTTGTCAACACGAATGTATTTTTAGTTCCTTCATACTCTAACAATTGGTCTGTAACCTCTTAAAAAAGAAAACGAGAATTCTTTTAGCCTCAAAAAATTTAATGGTTTACTGTTTTCCTCCCTCCCTGCCTCTCTCCCTTCCTTCCTTTCTTATGATTAGAGACTTCTGTTTCTTTTTAATTTTTTCAAATGCTTTTTTAACATTGTTTAGATAACTATACTTCAAAAAAGTTAATGTAAAAATTAAAGGTGATTTTTAAGCTGCATTAGTTAATTTTTTAAAGTGTAAAAATTTACTAAAGTTTTCTCAAAGTAGAGAATTTGTTTTTTATGTTTTTATAATATTAAATGAATAAGTTATCATAATAGAGGAAAAAGGTGAGTTGAGAAGTTTCCTTGAATCTTAAACACTACAGAAAATTGTTTTTTGCTTAACTGACTTTGACAATGTGATTTTGAGAAACTGGTGGTTGGGTAGCAAGAAAAGAAAGTGATGGTTGTAAAAATCCTATAAAAAGAAGATTTAGCAACTAATTTGATATGAGAAAGCAAGGGTATAAGAAAATAGATTCCTTGTGAGAAGTATAGCTATTTTAAAGGAGACATTGGGTTGGGGAAAGATAAATCCACATTAGTTACTTCTGAGTTTAAGGGGCCACCCTTCCTTTCTCTTTTCCACCTGTCTCTTTTTCCTTCTTGGGCTTGGTAGAAAACACAGTCCCAAAGGTTACAATTTTATTGTCCTATAAGAAATGAATCAATGTTGTATTTAATTTACCAGTCTTAGTACAACATTTCTTTCCTAATGGGCTACAAATCTCTACAAGAAATAGAAATCTTGTATGTTGGTTGGTTCTTTCATTAATGGGTTAAATAACACTTTAATACATACAAAAAAGTAGTTTTGTTTGAGTATTTTATTTTTATAGGATCTGTTAACAACCCCAATCTGTAAATGTAATCACATTTGGAAGATCTGTTTTATAGAAGCCAAATTTTTGTTTAGGAAGCACCATCCTTGGGACATAAACATACCCAGGCCCTTGGGAACTGATGGTCTTTTACATTTAGCTCACTGAATGACAGGAAGAAATTTCAAATTATTGTTCTTTGGTCCTGGTCACTATGAGTGATATTGTCATTGACCTTCAATGGTGAGTGCTGAGGAAGAAAGGAGAGGACTTTTTAATACTTCCCTGGGATAGACAATTTCTTAAACTCATTTTTATTCTTGAGCTGCATTGCCCAGTATGGTAGCCATCAGCCACATAGGGCTGTTTAAATTTAAATTAAGATTAAATGTAATTTAAGATTCAGTTCCTCAGTCATATTTCAAGTGCTCAATAGCCACATGTGACTGGTAGCTACCATACTTATAGCAGCACAATGCATAGCACACATATAGAATATTTTCATCATTGTGGAAAGTGCTATTGGAGACACTGCTGTAGGAAACTTTAACCATAGGGGAAAATGTACAATGAAGCATGCTACCATAATCCCAGGAGTACTGCCCTGGAAATCTGATTTGGGGATGAAAATATAAAAAGGTGTCATTATCTGTGCCACACCATGTTGTACTTTTCATGTTTTCCCCCTTTGGTAAATGCTATCTTTTGCAGTGAAATTTGTCCATGAAAGCAAGTGAATGTTATCAGAAAAATCCTCACTGCCAACATGAGCTTTCAATCTGCATTTTAAGCCACTTCAGGACCTGAGTCACTTTGAATGGAAAATATGCTGTATCCTAGCAAGCAAGATGAGCTTTCCAGAGGCAAAATGACTCAATAATGGATAAAATTGTTCTTATTGAGCTCACTCTACTTATTTTCTGGGGATACAGTGACCTTATGAATCATACGGTTTTGTGGCCTGGAGGAAATAGTTTCTTAAGCTATTAGGCAAAAGGAAAAGAAGAAAAATAACTCAGATCTTTACATTTTACTTTAAGAAGATTGATCATGATGAAAAATAAGCTAGATTTTTTCTTAACAATAAGCAGAAACCATAGGGAAGTGGTAGAACTCAAACTTCTGCATTACAACTCTTTTGGTGTCTGGCTGTATGTGTATATTATTGACATCTTGTTCCTTAGAAAACTGCCTCTGTAGATTACATACTTATTGGATATGATTTACCTTGTGAACTTTATAGCCCTTGGTGACTGGTAACAATTAATATAAACCAGTATAAATTATGAAGTAATATAAGTAGTTGCATTTATAGAGCGATGAGGAGACTTCATACCACTCAGATAGGGCCTCCTATCTGCCTTGGAAGTTTCTTGATGACTATCATAGTCTTGATTTTAGCATCAAAATTTTCAGGTTTAGAAACTCAATTTGATGGGGCAGTCAGAGCTCATCTTGAGCAGAGGACTGTGTCTCATTTCCCAAAGTGATAAGGATCCGATCAAATTTCTTTGGTTCCTATAAAATGGAAGACATTTCTTTCCACATACTAGACCCCAACCAATAACATTGTTATATGTTCCTACTTGGCATTTCAGGCATTCCCTTGTTAGTATCAAGGCTCTAGAAAGTAGAGTTAAACATCAAAAGATGCTTAGGGCACTGGAGGAATGGCTTGAATGGTAACATTCCTGCTTAGCAAGCATGAGATCCTGATTCCAAACCTCTGTACTGCACCCCCCTGAAGAAAAACAATGCTTAGGAACCTATACAAAAAACAGTAATGTGCACCCTAGATTTGTGCAATGTGGCAGCAAAGAGAATCATGACACAGATAGTTTTGGGGAACATTTTCTGTGAAAAGAATGAACAAAATATCATCTGATCACATGTCTCTGGTGTTTGGCATGTCAAAGTCTCTTCTGTTTTACCCTCTTGGGTAATGGTTAATACTTTTTCCTTTTCTAGGCTCCCAAAGATGCTTCCCTGTATATCACATGGATTTCTTTGTCACTTACTCAGCCCCAAGCAGGGACACTATTTTTGGTGGAACTGGGGTTTGAACTCAGGACTTCATGCTTGCAAAGCAGCGTTCTATCACTGGAGCCATGCCTCCAGTCCATTTTGCTTTGGTTATTTTGGAAATGGAGGGGGATCTCTAAAAGTACTTGCCTGGGCTGTCCTTGAACCTTGATCCTCCTGATCTCACCTCCCAAGTAGCTAGGATTAAAGCTGTGAGTCACATGCACCCAGCCCAAGCAGGGACACACTTTTTAAGAACATGATCTAATTTGACATGTTTGTGTAAGTAATCAGTACTGGATTAATATGGAGATAGAAGTATCAATGTGTTCTCTCATCTCTACCCATAGTTTCCATTTAGCACTAAAACCGTCTGTTACTCAAAGTTAAAAAGTCAACAACAGGTTCTCACTCATTTGTGGAAACTAAAAAGTCCACCTCATAGAAGAATGGAGTGGAATGGTGGTCACTAGAGACTGACAATGGCAGGGGAAGGGATGAAAAGAAGTTAGATAAAGGCCACCAAAACACAGAAAGGAGGAATTAGTCCCAGTTTTCTGTAGCATATTAGGGTAACTACTAGTTATGACAATCCATGATATATTTCAAAATAACAAGAAAGAAGAGTATGAAAGTTTCCAACACATAAAATGATTAATAGTTGAGGAGATGGAAGTGCTTATTATGCTGATTTGATCATTACACATTGTGTACAAATATTCAATTATCATACTGTATTACATTAAGATGCATAAATATTTTGTCTTACTTAAAGAAAAAGAAAAAAGAATGGGTGTTAATACTCATGTTGAAATCAGATTACCTGGGACTCTTAAAAAACTTAACCTTTTTGTACCTCTCTTGCCCATTTGTAAAACAGGATGATGCTAGTACCTTGTAGGGTTGTTGTAAGGACTAAATGCACTAATACACATAAATTGCTCAGTACAGTTCTTGGCATGAATGACATGCTAGTAAATGTGAGCTTTTATCTTCTCCCTACCCTCCTCATACTGTTCTCTTTCCTTCTCTCTTTCTAATTTTTAACATTTTGCCATAAAATGATTTTCACCATGGAGTAAACAGCTATGATCCTTATACAAGTGAACAGTGCAACAACTTGTCAATTTCTGCCTATGTTTTTTTCTCTTGTTAATGTTTGTCAAGCCTGACTATTCACATGCTCAATGCTTCATTCCAAATTTTATACCACTCCCACCCTAATTCCATCAACAATCTTGTTACATGATACCTAAAGCAGTCACAATGACTGACTCTTCAACAGATGCATGCAATTTTTCTATGGCAAGCATCTAATCTAAATATCGAATTCAAGACTGGCTCCCATAACCAAATAGACTTTGTAATGTCTTCTCCTATACTCATAAAACACAGTGCTCAGGGAAAGCAGACTCATTTTAATAAAATTACAAGTACGGCATAACTGGCAAAGTGAATCTGCTGCTGAGGAAAATCATTATGCTCCAAAGCATGTGTGATTTAGGACAATGCTGTATAGAAGCATGTCATTACTTTCTTCCATTACTACAGATAATTAAGAGTTGATGGGTACTTAAAATACAATGAACTTTATGCATGAGAAAATAGAAATTCATAGTTTGTTATTCCCCTCTGTCCTCACTTAGAGGATTATAAATCTGCCAGCTGTAGGATCAACCAATCCAAGTCTCAGACCAGTAAAAACCTCACCTGTCTAAACAATGGGAATTTTACACCACTGAGATAGTTGACATCACTTATTAGCTTTGAGCCACACAGCACACCTGTGTTTCTGTGAGGGAAGATCATTGTTTCACCTCCATGGGGAAACAACATTGGTAAGTCACCAAGATGAAAGAAGATTAAATAACTTTATTCTGATTAGGGAAGGTGTCACTATCCAGGGGCAGGTGGAGGGGCACTATTTAGGGACCTAATACTATCAGTTGGGAGAACCATTCAAAATGGTGGGAGTAATAGCAAACGTGGGGTCCATCCCTAGAAAGAGAAAATGAGATATCAGAATCCTCTCCCATTCTAGAATCAAGCCCTAGTTTTACTCTAATGGAGGAAAAAAATCAAACCACGGAGGACTCAGTTGTAGTGGGGATGTAAAAGAAAACCATCATGTAATCCACACTCACTCTCAGGAATACCAGATGCTGGGTCAAAGTGTGTTCATCTAATTTCCTAGTGTGTGAAATACTCCCAGTATACTGCTAGTTTTGATTTTGGTGAAAATATTTGGTGGTGCTGGGTGTCACAGTTTTAGTGCTCACAGTAGTCAGATGGAGGGGGAATATTTTCAGAGTGATTCTCCTAAGACAGCAGACAACAATGAAAATGTTCATCATGGTGACATCTCTAACCTTAAGAACTAATTACATGTAAAATTCAATCGAACACATTAATACTCAACTAATGTGGACCGTTGTGGACAAAATGGCCTCTGAATACAAACCAGCTATTTTAGTGTTGGACCAGAGAAACCAATGATCTGTTCCAATACTGAAGAAATGCTGGTATAAAGGACTTACTGAGAAATGATTCTCTTAGTTTCCTCCATAACTTGTAGCAATGAATTAATGAATCTAGCTAGTATTCATGCCATAAAGATTAGACAGAAAAAAGTGATTTAGGGTAACATTAGGTAATAGACAAGGACATGATTAGACTTACCAAAGTCTGAAAATAATTGTTGCTGTCATACACTGAGAACTTACAGTTTTGAGGCAACGGTCTAAGTATTGCATCTTCACGGAAGTTCTAGGAGGCATATGCTTTCATTATTCACATTTTACATGTGAAGAACTAAACATGAAGTGAATTATGTAAACTGAAACAGCTACTAAGTAACAGAATTGGTATTTAACATGGGAAATCTGGCTTTAAAACCTGTGCGTTTAACACCTTACTAATGTTAGAAATTATTATATTAGTGGCTAAAAGAGATGGATTTTCAAATCTGTGTTACTGACCTCAGTACACTGTTAGAAAGGACTCTTGGTCTTCACTTGAACTTTATTTTCACCTAAAGTTAGGGAGCCTTATGTTGAAAAAAGAATTATGATAGGTTTAATGTTAGGGTAAAACATAGGATAAATGATGTATAAATCATATGATTTATCAACTAAACTGGGACACTTCCCCAAGTAAAAGGGTGCTATTGATAATGGATGTAAATTAGATTGTCCCATGTGAATTAGGACATGTGAAAATCCTACTCACAGGTCTGTTTCAAACTCAAAGACATGCAGACTACTGGAGCAGTTGCACATACATGTTACATAATACATGCTCATTATTTTTATGGTCATTTTGGTGGATTTTTCAAGGATGATCTTGACTGCATTTGATAATTGTCTTACACATTGATGACAGAATCTAACTCCTACAAAGTGGGAGTTTATACATAGTTAAGCACTTTTGAACAATTTCTCTTATCTGGTTAGGTTCGTTAATCTGTAAAAAAGTATTTTTGAGAGACCCTGTATAGACTTTTTGACTTCTTTCAAGATTTAGCATGAATTCCAAGTAAAAGAGGGTTTTAAAGGAGTGTTTAAACTGTAAGTAGATGAATACAATTTCTTTAGATAGATTCATCTATTCACCAAAGTATGCCAGGCACTTTGCTAGATGCTGGAGATTAGGAGGAAAGGAACAAGTTAAGCAAATAATAGTAAAAAAAATCCATAGGTAGAGATAAATGCTATCATGAAAGTAAAATAGAGTGAAGCAATAGAGTAATTGAGGAGTGTCAAGGTAGGGAAATTAAGTAGTGTGGCCAGGGAAGGCTTCAGTTTGATCTGAGACATGAATGACAAAAAGTCACCAATCATGTAGAGTTCCTGGAAGAGGGACACCAAGTACAAAGGCCTTAGGTAGGATGAGGGCAGAAAGGAGGCTGGTATGACTGAGGCCAGCGGGTGGAAGATGGTGAGGGAGGAGGCCAGGTCAGAGAGGCAGTGAAGGGATAGCAGCAGTGCAGTCCCTACCCACTGCTAATCTCTGTGACTGACCAGAAGGTCAGATTTCAATATCTCCTCCCGCTTTGAGCCTTGGCTGTCTTTCTGAGGAATGGTATTGAACCATGTCAGGGTCTGGAAAGACCCAGGCCTCACCAGTCTGCATATCTCTTCATGTGTGGGAGGGAAGGGCAGAGTAGCCCCTTTGAGATGAATGCAAACACAGGCAGCTTATTCTTGCAAGCCAGGGCATGACTGGCAGGTATGACTTTAACTGTCATGGTCTCTCCTCTATATTGCACAATGGGGTGGCAGACAAGGAGGCAAGGGAAGTGGCATCAAAGTTTGACTTTAGTTTTCTAATGTGCCCATTTCCTGTAACTCTTTTTAGTAGAAGGGCTCATGAGTGCTCCTTCCTCAATAACAAAATAACCTTTCTTCTTGCAGAAAGATGCAAGGTCACCGTGTAAACTACAAGAGTGGCTAGACAATATTTCATGACATGCTCTCTTGCATGCCTTTGGAACTGGGTGAGCAGGTGCAGCAGCCCTTCCAATCAACTCTGCCTTGGATGGTTATCCCGGCCTGAGATGCACCAGCTGTGCTCTGTGCAGCCTCCCAAATAAAATAAATCGAATCATATAATACTAAAAGCCTGCACTTGTTTTTGGTTGTAACTTACTTTAGAGTTTAAAAGATGAAATTCAGAGTCTTGAGAACTGTAAAGTCTATGGTTTCTTGCAAATTTTTACTGAAGACACATAAAATCCAGTTACCTACCAGGTCTTTACCCTTGGATATATATGTTCCAGATATTCCCAAGTTAGACAGAAGCAAAAAGAGAGGGAAATGGCTTATCCCAATCTTCCCTATCCCACCTGTTTGGGTCAAGTAAAAGCAGCACAGATAATGCTCTGTCTCTTGATGCAGAGACCTATCTAACAGGGATGTAAAAGAACACAAAGAAGGAAGTGGGGCATTTTCCTCAGGGTGATGAAACTCATCTTGTGCCTACACACCAGAGTTGACTGCTATCGATTTCTTTCAGGAAGAAGCTCAGGAATAAAATCAAGTGTCAGTGACATTCAAAGAAGCAGAGCAGGATACTCACAAAGGTTGCTGCATCAGAAGAAATCATTTTAATTCATGCTTAGTTTATTATAGGTGAAGGCAGTCGGTTTACCACTCCTCCCCACCCCAGTGTACTGTGTTCTCTTGTCCTTCATACATTTGGTCACATCCGGAAGATATCCACTCCTATCCCCTTAAGATTCACTTTAGGATTGTTACTGCCTATGGGAAGTCTTATTAGAAGTTTCAACCCCAATGGCACCCCTTGCCCCCTCCTCACCCCAATGGCACCCCTTGCCCCCTCCTCACCACCTCAGGGACTTCTCTATCAGAGCAGCCACATAGCTTAAAATTTATTCCCAGTCCATGCAATGTGAGCAAAATGACACTTGCAACTTTGGGTTCGTACTCATATAAAGAAACTGCTTATATGCTTTGCTAGTCAGTTTTCTGTCACTGTAAGAAAATATCTGAGAAAATCAGAGACTGACTTGTTTTGGCTCATGGCTTCCAAGGTTTCAGTTCATTGTCCCTTTGCTGTTGTTTCTGGGCTGTGTGGTGAGGCAGGACATCCTGGTAGGCAGTATGTGGTGAAGCAAAGCTGCTCACCTAATATTGGCTGAGAAGCAGACAGCAGGAGAGGATCTGGGAACAAAATATACCCTTCAAGGGCATGCCTGCAGTGACCTACTTCCTCTCTATGTCCTAAAGTTTCCTCTATCTTCTAACAACCCATTAAGCCCTGAATCAAATGAGGTTAGAAATTTTATGATCAAACAATCCACAAAGACACCACCTCTAAACACTGCTGCCAGGCACATCAAGCCTTTAACACGTGAGCTTTAGGGAATTTTGTATTAACAGTTCTTGTGGGATAACCTAGACTTGTGGGGGTATTGGGTCAGCTTTGGCACTGTAGATGGGGACAGTACTATGGAGGCTGGCCCAGCTACAAGGAATCTGGCAACCTGGATGGTGAAAAAGCACCACCACTATTTGTCTCTATCCACCATCTTACAGTTGGACCTTAGGCAACAGAGTGTTAACTCTGTCTCCTTTGAGCTGCTATAGATTTTTTTTTGTTGTTGTTGTTGCTGTTCCTTTGTTGTAGCAGCTTAGTCTCTGCTCTACTACATATAGTGAGATGACAGAGGAAAGGAAAAGTGTCATAAAAGCAAATATTCTAACCCTTCAGAGTGAGCAATACCCACTTGAAAAACTGGTTAAACTGGTTGTTAGCTGAGCCTTGAAGGTGTGGATCAAGTTAGTGATCATGTATATGAACTATATATACAGATCAGGTTATGCCCTGCCCCAAAGCTACTGCTCCATATAATATGGAACAGCAGTACATCCCTATATAAATAAAATAATTTGTTTCTAAAGTTTTAGATGCTGAAAATGAAATTTAAAATTTTCCTTCTAGAGCCAGTCACTAGTGGCTCATGCCTGTAATTCTAGCTACTCAGGAGGCAGAGATCAGGAGGATTAAGGTTCAAAGCTAGCCCAGAAAAATAGTTCATGAGACCCTATCTTGAAAATACCTAACAGAAAAAAGGACTGGTGGAGTGGTTCAAGGTGTAGGCCCTGAGTTCAACTCCAGTACCACAAAAAAAAAAAATTCCTTCTAAGCTTTATATTTGGTAAGACATCAGCTGTCAAATCTTAGAAAAAGTATGAGTCCCTACTGCAAATGGAGCAGAATTTCATAGGCTGTAGTCTTCAAGAGGGAAAAAATATTATTTTGCTGGTATAATTCTTTATTATGATAAATGCCATTACTAATGTACCTGCACTATGAACACATAATAAAGGAATAAAAGACACTGTCATAGAAACTTCTGCTCCATGAAACACTGTCAAGAGAACAAAAAGACAAGTGAAAGCCTAGGAAAAATATTTACAAAATACATAGCTAATAAAGGACATCCATCTAAAATATACAAGGAACTCATAACACTCAACAATACACCCCTCCCCAGATCTGAGCAGACATTTCACCAAAGATGATATTGTGATGTCAAGTAATCAGAAAAAGATGCCCAAGCATCATTTGTCATTAAGTAACTGCAAATTAAAACCACAGTGAGGTGCTACTACATACCATGTAGAATGGCTAACCTTCTCAAAACTTATGATATCTACTGATGGTGAGAATGTGGAACAACAGTAACTTTCACTCAGTGCTGCAGGGAATGCTAAATGGTATAGCCACATTAGAAGACAGTTTTGAGCAGCAATTTCTTCCAAGTTAAATGTAGTCTTACCACACAATCCAGCAATTGCATTCCTAGGTATTTACCCAGCTTATGTAAAAATATGTCCATAAGAAAACACGTATGCGAATATTCACAATAGCCAAGCAGCCAAGATCCCCCAGTACAGACGAATGGATTAAGAAAGTGTGGTATTTATACACAATGGAATTTTACTCAGCCACAAAGAAGAATGAAATTTTATCATTTGCAGGTAAATGGATGGAACTAGAGAACATCATCTTAAGTGAAGTTAGCCAGGCTCAGAAGGCCAAAAATCACATGTTCTCCCTGATATGTTTATACACCTAAAACAAATGCAGTAATATTATTAGGCTTGGGTTACACACTAAAGGGAAAGCACATACTGGAAGAATAGGGAAAGGGAAGGAAACCTAAAACTTGAAAGTATTTGATGTGTCCACTGTAGAGGAGCAAATATAGTAATCTTAAACTGGCAGAGACCACTGTGGGAAGGTGACTGGGAAGTAGTGAAGAGGTCTGGTACAGATGAACGAATTCGGGTTGTAATACACAAGTGCATGGAAGCAATGCTAGGGATCTCTCTGTATAGCTGTCTTTATCTCAAGCTGGCAAAAATGCTATGTCTTTCTTATTATCTCTTATGTTTTCTCTTCAACAAAATTGGACAAGAGGGCAGAACAGGTTCTGCCTAGAAGAGAGAGGGGCAGTGGGCAGGGGGAGAGATGGCCCAAACAATGTATACACATATGAATAAATGAATAAACAATAAAAAGAAAACATGCATGTGAATATTTACAGTAGGTTTATCTGTAATTGCCCAACTAGAAGTAACCAAGATAACCTTCAAATGAGGGCTGGGGGTGTGGCTCACGTGGTAGAGTGCTTGCCTGGGAAGATATCCTTCAATAGGTAAGAGAATAAATAAATGGTGGTATATCCATACAATGGAATATTATTCACTGATAAAAAGAAATCAGTTATCAAGTCATGAAAATACAATAAGCTGGTAGCAGTTGCTCACGACTGTAATCCTAGCTACTTGGGAGGCTGTGATCCTAGCTACTTGGGAGGCTGTGATCAAGGAACCTGATCCTTGTCTTGTGAAGTCAGTTCACAAGACTGCCATCTCCAAAATAACCAGAGAAATATGGACTCAAGGTGTGGTCAAGCAGCAGAGCACCTATTTTGAAGCACGAACCTATGAGTTCAAGCCCCATTCCCACCCCCAAAGATACGGTGAAAATACAATGATGAAACTTAAATTCCTACTGCCCAGTAAAAGAAGCCAGGCTGTAAAGGCCACCTTCTATGATTCCAATTATATAATATCCCAGAAAAGATGAAATTATGGAGACAAATAGAAAAAGCGTTGCTGCTAATGGTTTGGGGGGGAAGAGGAGTGGGTGAAATAGGTGAAAAATAGAGGATATCTTAGGGCAGTGAACTATTCTTTATGATACTAATGGTTCTAGTGGTGGATACATGACACTGTGCATTTGTCAAACTCTATAGAACTCAACAGCACACTTGCTTAACATATGCAAACATCAAAAAATCATACAGGAGGTTTGGGGATCCCAGGATAGAAGGTAAAATGTGGCAAAGTAATCTGTGTTGCAAATGTAAGAAACAATCCCACTAAAGGGGATAGGGAGAAGGTACTGACCTAAGTAAATTTGGAAACGAGTGCAGTCTGCAAGAACAAAGGCAAAAGCAACTGTACACAAGCACCTTCCTCTAGTTGATAAACTGAAAATGAACAATTAAGTAAATGGATGGTGAAAGGTGGGAGCCAGGTTTCTCATTGTTGGATGGAATTTACAGATAAGCAAAATTAAGAAGGTAGCATGTGCTAAGGGTGATGGCTTAAATTGGATGACATCAGTATGAACTCATGTTTATCTTAATGTAGATGCAGACAGTCAGATATTAAATATTTATACACTTGGGTAGACACACAAGTTAATATAAAATATATTTGTCTTTGCTTTGTCATTTGAGAAGGCTTAGAATGAATGACACTAAAATTACTGGTGCCCCTTTCAACCAGATCTTGGTTTCTAATACCCTTATCTAATAAAAGAAACTAGGAGAAATGATTTATTCTAGAACTGAGGCAGGAAATATACAAAATGAATCTGGAGCATTTGAGTGGGGCCAAATGATTTGCAATTTCCAGAGCTATGAGGAAGCAACAGCTGTGGGAAAGAAAAAAATTGAAGACTTGGAATTTCTGACCCAATAACTGTGGACCCTGACATCTGCAGCAAGTACTTCAACATGAGAAAACTCCACCCTAAGTGGAAGAATTCTCCAAAATGGAAGGGGCTTCCTAGATTCCAATCTGTTGTCCAATGGAAAGAAGACTGACGTTAGTCCTGAGAATGACGAAGTTGACTGTCAGAGCCGTCAGAAATATCCAGAAAGGTAGAGCCATACAAAGGAGAACTTCTAGGAATAGAACACGCACTGAAAAGAGCAAGAACTCTTTAAGTAAAGGTGGGAGAAAAGGTGCCAGATGATGAATATATAGAAAAATGAGAAAGAAATGGCTAAAACACAGAAGCCACATTTTGTAGTCCAGTATTTCAAACTGTGCTGTTGGAAATAACAGTTGTCATAAAACTATGTATACATCAAAATGAGTAAAGCTCCTAAGTGAGATGACTAGAAACTAGAATACATACAAGGATGCTTAAAGAACTTGGAAGAAAATTAGAAATCAGAGAAATGATAAGATTTCAGAAAGAGATTAATATGGAAAATACCATAATGAAAACAGAGGATGAAAATGAGAAAAGGGGAAAAATTAAACAGAAATGATAAAGGGAATAAAAAGGAGCTGAAAGTGATGGTTATGTGTGAGAGTCAAGGAAGATACAAAAGAAATCTAAGAGTAAGAAATGGAACAAACAATAAAAACTATAATTCAACACAACTTTTCTCAAATTGGTTTTAAACTATATAGCCTTCAATACAGAAAGACAGAAATAGAAACAAAGAGTTATGTGCATCTATATTATTATCTGTATCTATGTATTTGTTGTCCTATCTCTGCTCATTGAGAGGACCTGGGCTCCTAGAAAACAGTTAACTATCAAGAAATATGCCTTCCCTTTTGTCTCTATGAATTGACTGTTATCACTATGTTCTAGGAAACTGTCACACTGCCTTTTCACCCCACTCCCTCAAACCTGGTATTTCTAGCCTTGTTTACTCCTTTTTGTATAAGAAACATGCTTTCTTCACATGATAAAAGTGAGAGCACACAAGGGAGGGGTGAGGATCAATAAGACACCTAAAAAATTAGCTAGCATTTGTTGCCCTTAACGCAGAGAAACTAAAGCAGATACCTTAAAAGCAACTGAGCCCAATAGGAAAAGGGGACCAGGAACTAGAGAAAAGGTGAGATCAAAAAGAACTAATCTAGAAGGTAACACACATGCATAGGAAATTAATGTTAGTCAACTCCCTGTATAGCTATCCTTATCTCAACCAGTGAAAACCCTTGTTCCTTCCTATTATGGCTTATACTCTCTCTACAACAAAATTAGAAATAAGGGCAAAATAGTTTCTGCTGGGTATTGAGGGGGTAGGGGGAAGAGGGAGGGGGCAGAGTGGGTGGTAAGGGAGGGGGTGGGGGCAGGGGGGAGAAATGACCCAAGCCTTGTATGCACATGTGAATAAAAAAAAAACATACTTTCTTCCTAATCATTAAGACCTTTACAGTCATTAGTTTCTGAATATTCTCCCTATTGCAATGATCTCCGTCCCCACCATTGCAAGTCTTTTTTTTGTGTGGTACTGGGGCTTGAACTCAGGGCCTACACCTTGAGCCACTCCACCAGCCATTTTCTGTGATGGGTTTTTTTTGAGATAGGGTCTCAGGGACTATTTGCTTATGTTGGCTTCAAACTGCAATCCTCCTGATCTCTGCCTTCTGAGTAGCTAGGATTACAGGCATGAGCCACTGGCGCCTGGCTGCAAGTCTTTTTGAGTAAATACTTTCTTTATTTAAATCTGGATTTCCTTTTTTACTTGACAGCTTCTAATACCACTTTCAACAAAAATGAACCCATGATTCTTAGGGAAAAGACTCATTCTAGGTTTAGGTAGACACAACAAGCTTCAATCTTCTTGTAATAGAAAGTGAGAATGCATGTCTACAAGACACAGAAATCCTCTTTAAGGGGCTCTCACTGCTTAAGCCAGGAACAATTCAAGCATCAGATAAATACCAATAACTTATCTTACTTAGCAAAAATTAGGAATCCACTGAGCAACAATAAGTCCATATCATATAAAAATAAGTGCATAATTTGAAAAATTGATATAGAAATTACATAATTCCAAGATCTGCTTTACAAAATACTTATTATAGTGGAGAAGCTTGACAGACACTACTTTATGTAAAAATGCTCAGTGATGCACCAGTGATGGAGCAGAGCTATCAACAGGATGAAGTAAGAAGACAATCCCACTTCTGTGGGGCTGCTTGAGATGCCAACTTGAATCTAATCACAAAGAAATCTCACATGAACCCAAGTTGATTGACATTCTATTAACAGAATTTTCCTGCTCTGTTGTAATTAGTTGTGGCCATGTTACTGCTTCTGGCTCCTAACATTTAAATGGGAGAAACTGGATTAGACCTTAGGAAATACCATGATTTTTCTAATAAAATATAGGGTGGAATTAGCTGGCATATGCCTTTTATCTTGTGTTCTTTTCCCGTTATCATTGTCATGCATTGATCAGGAGGAATGTGACTCTGCTTGTAACTATATAAAGTTACAGATTGTGACAAAGAAGAAAGAGAGAACAATCATGTTTCTTCAGCAACTGTACCAAACATTATTACATTACAAATCTAAATTATATGATTAAACTTGTTTTGTGTAGCCAAATGGTAACCTATCTGAAAGAACTTGCTTAGCAGATGTCACTCATGCCTGCAATCCCAGCACTCAGGAGGCTGAGGCAGGAGGATCAAGAGTTTAGGCTAGCCTTGACTACACAGTGAGTTCTGGGTCAGCCTCAGTTGCATAGAAAGACCCTATCTGAAAACAAACAACAAAAGTCCTACCACCAATAGCCACTACCAACAAAAACCTCAACTGCTTTCTTTTCCTTCCTTTTTGTATTTCAACATGTCTAGTTCTCCTCTTTGACTCAACATTTTTTTATTGGCAACTTTATTTGTATTTCATTATATTAAAACTAATTTATGATGAATTGATTTTTAAATGATGTGAAGTCATCTTTAAACACACGGTATATCTCTTTGTTCTGGACTTTTGAGGCTTAAGTAAGATTTAAAATATTTCTTCATATAACTTTGCCTATTACTAAAGACTGAATATTTGTGCTACCCAAAATTCTTTTATTGAAACCCAATCCCCAAATTGAGGCTATCTGGAGGAGGGGCCTTTGGGAGATAATTAGGTCATAAAGGCAGGACCCTCATCAATGAGATTAGTGCCCTAATACAAGAGGTCCCAGGGTAATCCCCTCACCCCTTCCACATGTGGGACATAGAAAAAGACTGGCATCTATAAACCAAGCATTTATTAGACACTCTGAACCTATGACTTCTAAGTTTCCATAACTGTGGATAGAAATCTTTGCTGTTTATAATTCGTCCAGCTTAGGATATTTTTGTTATAGCAGCTTGAATGGACTGAAACACATTTCTGCTATAATTATTATTATCTCTCCTGAAATTGATGCAAAGATACTTTTCTGACTCTCTTGAAACTGCAAACACTTTAATGCTTGCTAACTACCACAAAATTAGAAAAATATTACAAAATCAACGAGTAAATTAAAATCCGATTTCCTGTGATAAGTGATAAGTGAGTACAATCTATTGACTATCAAGCTAGTATACATCACATGCTTAATACTTTCATGGACTGGAGTAGAAACTCCCAGGAGAGCTAATTACTCTCACACACACTCAATTTCATAAAGCCCCCAAAGAAAGAATATTTACCTCGACCTGGCTTATGTTAGTTATTTTTAGTCTTTAAGATATCTAGTTTGTAATTATTTTCTCCAGCCTTCTTTAATTATACACGTGAACTTTGTTTTATGTTCTCAGAACACAAGATACATTAGAATGTCTTATTCTTCATGTAGCTTAGTTTTGTTTGGGAGATACAATAAAACAAAACAGATTCTCATAAAAATAGGTAGTTGTCCATTGCAATGAAAAGCGTTTGAATGGATAAACATGAGCAACTACCATGAGAGCAGAGGAAAAGTGATGTAAACTTAATAATTTAAATAAGCACAGATAAATTATGAAGCGCAATGCAAAATTCTCATGGCTATCTCGTATTTTTTGAGAAAACATGAAAGCAAAACGCTGAGTCTGCAAAATTCTTTCTGCCAGCCTCCCTTAAGCCCATTCCTCCAGCACATGAAGTCTGGGGAGCACGAGTACTTTGGTGAGACTTAATGTCTCAGAGTTTCTCACACTGGTAACTTTAAGAAGGCCTCGTCACAAAGTAAACTTGTATTGATTAATATTAGCTCTGTTCAAAGAGAACTCAACACACAAGAGAGAGCAACTGTCCGAGCGCGCTTCAATTTCCCTGCAAACCCGGATGTTGGACTGAGCAGGAAGCTGAGCGTCAAGCGGGTTTGCGCATGCTCCGTTGGTAGAGCACCGCCCTTCGCCCTCGCTCTCTCTAGTCGGAAGTCCGGGTTTGTTTACTAAATTACGACGGTCGTAAACTGTGATTTCCTGACGGCGTCCTAGCTTTACGATGACAACAACTATGGCGGCTTCCGGTGTGAGATTCGAAAGTGAGAAGAGTATCGCAGAGCGTAAAGAACAGACCCGGATTGCCAGGGCCGAGGTGCTGGGTCATGTACGTGCGTTTTGGAGATTCTGTAGTTATTGGGAATTGTGGGCGTTGAGGATTGTCGGGAACCATCCCATGCCCCTCTTCTCTCACCACTTCAGTAGCTCACCTTCTCTGGCTGGGGTCTCCTTTTTGCAGTGCCGGAACCCTTGTGTGTCTTGTCTTCTGAATGCTCTGCCAGGGTCCATTTGTTTATTCTTTTTTTTTCAGAGATATCTGTTTGTTTTCCTCCAAGTTTCCTTATCTTTTAAGACGTCCATTCTTGGCATTTCTATCCCCCGGACCAGTGAGGATTTTTTTGTTTTCAGATGTAATAATTCTAAGCAAGCTGAAATGCGTACATACAAGGTGTCAGTAGAGCCAGGTGCCGGTGGCTCAGGCCTGTAATCCTAGCTACTCAGGAGACAGAGATCAGGAGGATGGCGGTTGGAAGCCAGACGGGGCAAATAGTTTACAAGAACCTATCTGGAAAAAAACCCTTCACAAAAATAGGGCGGGTGGAGTGGTTGAAGGAGGAATCCCTGAGTACAAACCCCAGTACTGCAAAAAAAAAAAAAAAAAAAAAAAAGAAGGCAGAGATGGAGGAGACAAGAGGAAGGGGTCATGGCTACAGTCAGATTTTAAAGGTGGAAGAGTGGGCAATTAGACTTGGACAAGTGAAGAGTTGATAATGTTCCCTAATTTAATCATATGTACAATGAATATTCTGTATTCTTAGTTCTTTGGTATTTCAAGCTGTTGTTTTGGAGGGAGTAGTGTTTGTAATCTGTGATAAATTTTATAGTAGAGAGTGTGCATAGAGTTACAGAAGGACCAAACCCAGCCTTTGACTATTTGGAAGGATTAATAGAAATTAGCCATAGAATCATTTCTTTTTGTAAAGAAGATTTTTCCTGATGCATTTTTGGGGGCTGGGTATTGAGGCACAAATATTGCCTGCTGAAGGCATGAAGACCAGTCCCCTAGTTGTTGGAAAAGTCTAAAGCAGTACACTGGAATGGTGTGAAGGGAAAAGGGACTCCAAGTCATACTTGAGATAGGGAGAGTGGAGAGCCCAGGATTCTATCTGTAATTATTTTTTCAATCACTGGAGATCAGTAATGTTAAAGGAAAGAGTTTGCTTTTTAAAAATCTTTCCTCTACTAGTAGAAGCAAATTCCTGGCAGGAATAGACCATATATTCATGAGTAGGTACCTTCATATGAAAGTGGTAGCAGTTTTTGTTTTCCGTTTTTGAAAAGCAACTTGCTTTTTTATGTTGTTATAGGCCAAAGCCAATTTTGAAAAAGAAGAAAGGCATAAAGAACTTAAACGACTTCGGGGTGAGGATACATGGATGCTACCTGATGTGAATGAGCGAATTGAACAATTCTCTCAGGTGAGTATTAACAAGTATGTTTGATGTAATGATACCTTATCATTTTTTAAAAATCATTTTTATTAGCATATATTAGTTGTACCGGGGGGATTCATTGTGACCTTTCCTCTGTGCTTACAGTGTACCTTAAGATACTTACCTTTTTTGACACTAATAAAGTTAGTATTGAGAGAACAATTTTATGCCGTTTTCATAAGTTATGGAATGAATATCATGTAGTTCACATTATCTCTCTGGCAATATTGTATTATTGTGGACATAGTGACACTGAGAGATTTTGTTGCTTGTGTTGGCTAGAGAAAGATTTAGCTTCAAATTTTTGGTTCATTTGTGGCAAGTGTATATATCTAAAAGTATACATTTAAGTTTTATTTACTTTTTAAGACTTCAAGCCTTGTTTTTGCTTCTTACAACTGCATTAAAATTTAGTTTTAATTCATAAATAATAATTGTTTATTTTTATGGAGTATATGATGTTATTGTCTGTATACATTATAGAAAGATTCAGTCAAACTAACATATTTCACCTCACTAACTTATTTTTTGTGAGAATATTAAAAACGTACTGTTTTAGCAATTTTGAAATACACAGTGCATTATTAGTTGTGGTTAGCATATCGTGCAGTAGATCATTAAAACTTACTCCTTCTAACTGGACCTTGTGTCATTTGATCAATATCTTCCTTTTTCTTTTCCTGGTTCCTTCCCTTCTTTCTTCACTTATCCAGCTTCTTACAATTTTTATTCATGTTATCTTATTATATATCTTATGACCTAATAATCTTGTATAAATATTTGGGAGATCATGGGGAGATATTATATGTGTGTGTATATTTGTGTGAATGTTTACATTTATGCACACATATTTATATGGGTATATATATATGTATTTGATAGTATTTGTCTATCATATGAATCTGTAAAGAAGTTAAAATAAAAAATTTCCTCATAATTTTCTGGCAGGAAATCTAAGCTGTATCATTTATTAGAGGTGCCTAGCTTATGGAAAGTATGTTAATGTTTCTTGGAAGATTTTATGTATTTAGTCATAATCTTGGTCTCTTTTCATAAAAGATTTAAACTTTTTTTGAATATAGATTTTTTTTCCTCTTTTAAGTAGAATAAAACTAAATTCCTTTCTTACTTGCTCAAAATTATCATTTATAGGAACATTCTGTAAAGAAAAAGAAGAAAAAAGAAAAACATTCAAAAAAAGTAAAGAAAGAGAAGAAAAAAAAGAGCAAGAAACAGAAATATGAAAAAACCAATGAGTCAACTGATAGTTCATCAGTAAGTAGCCAAAGCAGCTGTTTGAGAAAATTTTATTTAAAGGAATAAAATATGGGGACTTAAAATACAGAGAACTTAAAAAATATTGCCAGTTATGGTATGAAAATATCTGGAAGACATCTACTTTGAGATATAAATTTTAGAAATGTAGACTGTGGGTTCCAGAGAAAGAAAGATGGAAATATGATTTTAGAATCATTGCTAGTTATGGCCATTAGAATGGAGGAAATACCTAGGGAAATTGAAAAGAAAGATGAATATCAACACTGAAGAGCCAGATAAAAGTAATGGATGGTACTTGTACTCAAGTAGCTAGAAAATTAGAAGGAAATACAGGGAAGATCAGTATTATAAAGATAGGGGAAAATTTTCAAGACATTTCAGTCTGTTTCTCTGTTTTTTCACAGAAATTAATAACTTTTTTTTTTTTTTGGCTGCACTGGGGCCTCACATTTGCTAGGCAGGAGCTCGTAACACTTGAGCCACTCTGCCAGCCTTGAAATGAACATTTAAGCATCAAAAGTAGGATTTTTTTCTATATTATATTGTTGGGTCAAAGGAAGAGAGTGTTGGGCCATATGTCTGTAGCCAGTTCCAGGCTATGAGGATGCAAGATAGGAAAGGAAAGTAAGCTAATTCTTCATGCTTATTTTCAGGAAGAAAGAGTTTGTTCTTAGAGAGTTAATTACCTAGACATGTTTAAGGATAGTTGGTCTTCTTAAAATGATCTTCTGTGAATGATTTTCATAGGGTTATCCTCCCAGTTTGAATTACCATAGTCCAAAATTTGGTCCATCTGAACTTTTGGAAATTAAATTTTTGGCAGTATACTGTCAAAAATAAACATAGCTGTATAATAAAGTGCTGAAAACAGGTTTTATTTATTAATTGCTTATAGAAGGGGCAATTGCTGAGCTCCATTCCAATTTATGCAGAGATGATTTGAGTGTTTTGAAGGGAGAGTGAGGGAGGAGCAAGGGCTTAGTAGAGTCAGAAGAGTGAAAAATTATGAAGAATTTGTCAGTGTAATTTTGACATCTTAAGATATTGAGTCTTCCAATCACAAATGCTTATGGTACATTTTTCTATCTATTTAAGTCATCTTTAATTTCCTTACAGTGTTCTGAAATTTTCGTAGCAGAGGTCTTACATATCTTTTGTTAATTTTTCTTGGTATGTTATTGTAAATGGAATTTTTTAGAAATTAAATTTCATTTCCTATGTAATTGATACTAAATCTTCCTTATTTTCTAACAAGTATTTAAAATAATCTGTAGGTTTTCTTCTTTGAACTGCTAAGTTTCCACCTAACACATTTTGATGTGTTATATTTTCGTTATCTCATTAAGATATCTTAAAATTTCCCTTTTTTTCCCCTCATGAATTATCTCTGTGAATTTTGGAATTTTCAGATATTTGTTGGTTTTGATCAGTTATCTTTGTTGTTTTACTTTAATTCTGGTATTGTTATAGGACAGATCTTGTATAATTGTAATTTAGAAATTATTGAGACTTATTTTATGGCCTAGTCTGTTCTATTTTGGTGTAAATTCTATGTACTTGGAGTGAATGTATATTCTGCTGTTATTAGTTGTTGTGTTCTATCAGTGTTAAAGAAGAAAACGTGATTAACAGTGTTAAGTTTCCTGCATTCTTGTTTATTTTCTGTTTACCTGCTCTATCTGCTACTGTAAGATTGGTGTTGAAATCTGTAAGTGCATTTGCTGGCTTACATGTTTCTGCTTTCAGTTTTGTTAGTTTTTGCTGTGTGAATTTTGAAGCTTTATTAGTTATGTACATACACAAAAATTTAGGATTGTTAAATATGAATTGACTACGATATTAATTTGAAGTATTCCTCTATTTCTGGTAATTTCTTTGGTGTAAAGTCTGTTTTGTCTTATATTAATGAACTCTTAAAAATTTTTTTTTCATTTTTTCATGTTATACCTGTTTCTTTTCTTTTAGTCCTAAATATCTTGTTTCTTTTGTATTGAAGATATATATCTTGCAGACAATATATATGTAGAACTTGCTTTTAATCTAGCCTATTAATTTCTTCCTTTTTTAATCACATTTTTTTTGCAATATCCACTGTGGTAGCTGTGTATGGCTTTAAAATTTTTAATTTTAAAATTCATTAAAATTATGCACAAAATGAGGGCGAGTGAGTAAAGATGAAATTAAGAAGTTGATAGGGCTTTGTAAACCAAATGCTTTGACTTTATTCAGCAGGAAGTATATCATCTACTTAGATTCAGCTGCATTTATTAGCAAACTCTCAGGATAGTTGTTGATGTTTAACAAGATGAAGTTATTTTTTTCTCTCATATGAAAGAAATTAAATAGGCAGTCTAGGGATACTGTGGTCTTTTGGGACCAAGGCCTTTCTCATACTGCTCTTTCATTATCCTTATAGGGCTGGGGTGTAACTCAAGTGGTGTTGAGCCTGCCTACCAAGCAGGGGGTCCTGATGTCAAATACCAGTTATGTATAAAGAAAAAAGAAAAAAGAAGAGGAAAGGGTATTTTATTTGTGTACAAAAATCTTATAAGGCATCTGGGTAAAAGAATTAATTGACTTCAGGAATAGCTGAAATTATAATTATGAAAGCTTTTAATAGTCTTGTAATTTTTTTCTCCAGAGTCCTCTTTTTTCTTGATATAGGTCAATTTTTGCTGAATTCCACTCATTTTTCGTGACAGAAATAGCCCTTCAAATACCTTTCCACTTTTGCTTAGTTTTACATCAGTTCCTTGGACTTGATTTCTAATTCACTGAGAATAACTTAATCAATATGAATTGGATCAGGTACTTAACCTTTGAACTAATTACCTGTAGCCAGGGATGGAGGTTGGCTCCCATGTCAGTTGTGGTATTTGCTATATGGTCTAGCTGATAAATATTTTGGAGTCAAAAACAGTATATTTGGATGAGTGGGATAGTATAATTCTGAAATTTCTGATGTAGGTGGTTGATAGTACCAGGTAACTCAGTTCAGTAATATAGTAGGAGGGACAGGTTTTATAGAAGAAGATGGTAGATTCATTTTTGTTCTTGAGTATGACATCCAGGTATAGTAGATAGATTATTAAATCATGAAAATATTGGTTTGACAAATTTGAAAGACATTTACCCAGTTGGCGGTAGTTCAAACCACAAGGCTGGATTTATGGGCCAAAAGAGAAGTTCAGAGAGTAACAAATATAGTGGCCAAAAAATTGAAAACCAAACAACATGAATATTTAAGGACTGAGCAAGGGAAGGACAGTGCAGGAAGTCTGTCTCTCTGATTATATGGGGAGGCCAGGCTTGTGAGGTACCTGGACTAGAAGTTCTGAGTCTTGGCTATGTGATGAACCTGGGGCCTTGGGAGATGAAATGAAGAGTTACCAAGTCACACAGCTAATTAAGTTGCAGAGCTGGGATTAGAACTCAGGTTTCCTGCCTCCCAAGATTGTTAAAGTGAGGTTGTGGAAGCAGCCCCATCTGGTGACTTCTTAAAACAAATTATCGGATGACCAGTGTGGTAAAATTAAATTCTGGAGTGAATTATCAATGGCTATATGAGGATAGCCCAGGAGCAGACAGAAGAATTGTAAATAGACAGCTGAAGAATAAGGCAGGGTGCACTTACCCAAGAAAACAATGCATTGTACATAAGTACAAAGAAAAGAAGAATGTGAAGACACTAAAGAAGCACTTCTTTTCATAGTTGGACATACTTTTTATGAGATGTTTTTCTATTTTTTTGGTTCTTTTGCGATATGTTTTCCTGCATTCATAGTAGTTGGTGATTTTCACTGATGTTTAGATAAATGTATAAAATTATGAAGGATTCACATTTTACTTTCATTTCTGTGTGTCAGTATACAGAATGTTAAGATAATTAAAAAAAAATACCAAAGTTCAGAACAAAAAAGAGTAGGAGAAAAGTGGGAAGTATTTTGGAAGTTAAGAAAATGAGTCAGCAAGGGAGTTGTACTTAATAGAGGGGTTTAGGGAGATAAAGACTGAAGCATTTTCTTGAGTTTGGTGAAGTGGAAGCCATTGATTAATTTTGAAGAGTTCTCAGTGGATTAATGGGGACAGTAGCTATTTTTGAGAAATGCTTGAAAGTGAGAGGGTGAGGACAGTGGACATAGACTTCTCTTTTAATAAGATTGTCTTAGAATGGAAGCTGGTAGATGAATTGCTGCTAGAGAGATGCATAGGGTCAAGGAAGGTCCTCCTTCCTCCAAAGATTGGGGGATGAGAAATAATGTAGCATATTTCTAGGGCATTAGAGATCTTTGTTTGCAGCATAAGAGAAAGATAACTGATGGAGTAAGGTTCTGGAAGGACAGGAATGATTGGGACCAAAATCTTTGAAGGAGAACCTGCCTTAAACAGTTCAGGCTACCATGAGGTTAATTTTACTGTTGCAATAATTTTGTTGGAGAGTAGGCAGGAAGCTAAACTTGCCCATTTCTGCTTGATGAGGTAAGAGGAGAAACCCCTTGCTGAGAGTATGGGGAATGAGAGTTGGTAGAAAGCTTGAGTAGAGTACTGAAGAAGATAATGTTATCTTCTATATATTATGGTAGGTTCTTAGGAATGTGAGGGAGGCAAAGGCAAATGTGGTTCCTGTCCTTATGGAACTTACTACCTATGAGACTGTAATCAAATGGTCATAAAATAAATGCAAAAATGATGAGTGTTTCAAAGGAGAGTAAGTAAGGGAATACAAGACAGAACTGACCAAAGGTCAGTAAGGAGAATTGTAGTTTGGGGTGAGAGTCTAGTTCAGCTAAATTTTCAGATCATATGACTGGATTAACTCGAGTTGAAGATTGGTTGCAGTGTGCTGATGAAGCACCTGATGGTTCTAGTTAGTGAATTTCAAGTGGTTGCTCAGCATCTAATAAGTAAAAGAAAACCCATAAATATAGAAGGTCTATGAAGAATACTGTGGGACACAAACTTTATAACTTTTAGTTTGATCTTAGCAAGTTGGTGCTCCTTCCTAAAGGAGGTGCAGATTTTTTTAGACTATAAATCTTATTTTAGTGGATGACATCAAGAATTAGGAACCTGATCTCTCTAAACTGATTTGGTGATATAAACCTGAGTAGGCCACAAATATGTATACAGTGATTATCTTAAAAATTGTAATTATGACTATAAGTAAGTTCTTGGGTTTCTGTGAACTCAAATCAAGGCCTAAATGGAATGAATGAGTAAAGTCTGCTTTTGTCTGACAAACAGTTGGCTATTGAGGTGGCATAGCATAAATATGTTTACTCCATGTGGATTTTATCTTTTGGCAGACATGTTTGTGTTCTCCAGTTTAAAAAACATGTTTTGGTAATTTTCAAGAACTTCACAGAGTGAAAGGATACTATTCTCATTCAAGAAGTTCAGATTTTAATGTCTACCTTGCTAGTCACTCATTCCCCTCTGCCAAGTTTCTCAACTGTACATTAGCAGGTGGTTGCACAGGGCAATTTCTAGGATCTTTCCTATATTTAAATTCAATGGCTGTACAAGCATAGATTTTAGAACCAGACAGATCCAAAATACTCTCCTGGTTCTTACACTTGGGTAACATGTAACTTGGGCAAATCTCCTGATTTTATGGAGGTTTTCCTCATCTGTAAAATCAAAATAATACTTTCTAAAGTAATTTTAAGGATTCATTGTGATAATTATATGTGAAAGTATTTAATATACCCTTGACACAGAAAAGTAGATTGATCCACTTGTTGAAAAGAATCCCAAATTTGTCATAATGATCCTTACATAGGGGATGTTGAATAAGTACTTCTTAGTTGATTTAATAATCTGGCCTTTAAACATAGTAACTAAAATGCCTCACCAGCCTCGCTGTTACTTAGGATGTCTTCATTTTTAGGTATAGGGAAATCTCAAAATCTGAAACTTAGGGGCAAACAGCAAACTCATTCATCACTTGGGGCCATTTTCTCTGTTTCTAGTGACGCAAAGCCATGAGCACTACTTAATTTGGTGAGAAGTGAGGCAGTTCTCTCTCTTGTTTTTTTTTTTGCTTTTCTGTTGCTCCATGGTACAACTGATAAGAAAATAGAAAGAATTTGGTTGTGTTTATGGGCTTAATTCAAAATAGTGGGTCTTTATTTTTTTTAATTTTCAAGGTCATTTTTTAAAGGGGAAATGCAATGTAAGAGTTTTATCTAGGGAGCTGAGTTATGTTCACTTAACAACATATGGAAATTTTATATGAAAGTATGCAAAAATTCACTTATATGCTAAATGTTCTTAGAGCTCTGAAGATGAGTGGGTTGAGGCTGCTCCATTCCAGGTTCCTGCCAAGGAGAAGGCCTGGAAAGTAAAAGATGAAAAATCAGAAAAAGAAGTTGATGGTCAAGTTATTCAGGTAAATAAGCCACTGATTTTAAAGAAAGAATAGTGAACTTCTAAGGATAAATGAATGTTAAAATGAAAGATGATTAATTTTTTCAGGAGAAAAATTAGACTTTAAAAGCAACATAGTTTATAAATAATTTTGGCAGTAATGTTACTTACTGAGCACTCAGATTCCCCTTCTCCTCTGGCTGTGAGAAGGTGAGTGCTCATCTCTTTTCCAGCTCCTTAGAGGTTTCCTGGTTGTTTTTAGAGAAGTGACACTTGCCCCTTATGTGATGTAGGTGTATACTGTTTGACCCTTGTATGTGGGTAGATTTCCATCTCAGTTTTTCTTTTCTTTTCACCTTGTGGCATAACTTTTTTGGCCATAGTTACAGTTGAATAGTTCACAGATTTTGGGTTATGGTTCATGTGCCTAAGAAAAAATGTAATTTGTCTACTCTTAGCACAGACGAAGGAAGAAAGGTGGAAGGAACTAATGTTTGATTGTTATGTACTATTCACTGGGCTGGACACCTTATACTTGTTAACTTGTTTAGTCCTTTAAACAACTCTGATAGATAGCATTTAATCCCATTAAATAAGGGAGAGACAGAGGTATAGAGGGTATAAGAAACTTGCTTAAGGTCATACATATAGCCATGTAGGATTTGATACTGGTTTGAGTGCCTCCAAGATCCCTTCTCTTAATAAGGCCTGATCAGTTCAGGTTGAAATGGCCTCCTTTTTTTGTTTAACAGAGGGATGAGTGGATGAATGTTGATTTTATGTCTGCTAAAACTGTGTCATCATCATCACTGAAAGCTGAAAAGGCGGCTATGAGGAAAATAGAGCAAGAGAAAACTGAAGCACTTGAATGGGTAAGAGTATTTTAACTGCCTTAACTTTCTAATTTGTCTTAAGAAACTGATCAGACATTTGTGTGAATGCAATTTTACTTGTAAAATACTTTATCTTTCTTGGTATTTAATAAAATTTCTGAGGATAGCTATGAACTGTGATATAAGTTTTTTTTTTTAAAATAAGTTTCTATAGGAAATGAGATTAAAGGTATACTATATACATACCGTATATGGTGAGTGAATATTGAGTGTATGTTACCATCATTGAATTAAAACTAAATTTCTCAATTTCTTTTCCAGTGTAATATGTTGAATTAAGTACCATAAAATGCTTCTATTTCAAGATACCTAAAAATTCTGGATAAAATATAAAATAAACATGCTTATTTTATTTTTTTATTGTTTTCACTGTGTTGACAAGAAAACAATGGGAAATCTTTAGGGGCAAAACCAAACCAAACAAAAACAACAACATCAACAAGAAGCTCAAAGAAAACGCATGAATTCAGAAAGTAAGGAAAGTGGCTTTCCCGGAGACATTACATAATCCTGGTAGTCTAGACTTTCAGTTTGAAGGGATGCTTAGGGATAGCAGCAAAGGCAAGTGCCTGTATGCAGTGTAAATGTTTGATTGATAATCCCTTATAAATCTGGAGTCCACAGGAATATATCCTTAATGAAAGGATGAACTTGAAAAATCCATTTGAAGGCAAGAAAAATGTCTTGTCTTGTCCTGCATCTTGTATAGTGGAGAGGGTAAAATTTCAGCAGGGAATATGAAGACGCTAGCTGCTGCTCCAGTGGCTTATAGCTTGATTCATAAGGGTTTGACTCGAATTCATACTACTTGATGGTCTGAAAGTATTTAAGGCGAGTTATTTAAAAGTATGAATTGATAGCATCTTGAACTGCTTGGCAGAAGTAACCACTGGTGTTTACTGGTGAAACAATAAACAGTAGAATCAGGTATGTAAAACCTTTATCAGTTGAACTATTTACTTGCCCAATACCAGGCATAGAAAATTTGTGAGTAAGGAATAAAATCTTATGAAGGAGGCAGATTTAAGAAGCACTTCTAGAAATGAAAAATATAATAAAGTTAGAAACTCAATAGATAGGTTAATGGATTGGCTACGACTAAGGAGATAAACAGTCTTTAAGAATTTATCTTGAGGCCAATTGCAGTGGCTCATTCCTGTAATCCTAGTTACTCTAGAAGTGGAGATTGGGAGGATCATGTTTCAAGGCCAGCCTGGTCAAAAAGTTAGCTAAACCCCATGAAAAACAGTAAGCTGGGAATGGTGTGATGTGCCTGTCATCCCAGGTCCATGGGAGCCTCATACAAGAGGATCATGGTCTATGCTGGCCTGGGCAAAATATGTTGACTGACACCCTATCCAAAAAATAACTAAAAGCAAAAAGGGCTGGATCATGGCTCAAATGGTAGAGTACCTGCCTAGCAAGCATGAGGCCCTGAGTTCAAGCCCTAGGAACATACACACACAAAAAAAGAATTTACCTTAAATATGGTATACAGGATCAAGTGAAAAAATAGGAAAGAGTGATCACAGAAATCCTATTATCAATGGCATTTTCTGTCTCTAATTTTAATTCTGAAAATTTACATGTGGAAAATTATATTGGTATATAATTAAGCAGGTAGCAATGTGGAACACTAAAGGCCATGATTTTTAGAGTGAATATAATGTCTCCGAATTAGACCTGAAGGAGTTAGAGCTCACTGAATTAATAGAAGGAACAGAAGGTATATTTGGCAATGGGGATAACCAGTGAATAGTGGAGGAAGGAAAAGGAGCCGTATGAAGTTTAGGAGTTGGTTCACGTCGCACAAGTATGTCACAAACCATAGCATTCTGCCCTGGCTCCCAAAGGCTTGTGGCCATCTTATAATGCAAATGCATTTAGTCCATCTCCAAGAGGTCCCATGGTCTTAACAGTTCCAACACTGTGTAAAATTTCCTTTGCGATCTGAGACTCAAGGCAACTCTTAGCTATGAGCTCCTGTAAAACAAAACAAAAAACAAAACAATGTAGACATTCCCATTCTAAAAGGAGGAATGGGGACATAGAAAGGGGGAACAGGACTGAAGCAAGATGAAACCTCGGAAGGCAAATGTTAAATCCTGTAGCTCCATGAATGGAATCTGAGATACACTGTGGTTGCATAACATGAGGTCCAATGCATGTGGGCAGCCTCATACCTATGGCCTTGCCATTTGCACCCCACCTGGCCTCTCTCTTGGACTGGATTCACTTGTTGCCTGCAACTTTCAACCTAATCTTTTTCTGCCAGACTGAATGTTTTTCAAATCCTGCTCTTTCTTTTGTTCCTTATTCTTATATAAATCTGGCTGAAAGCAGCCAGCAGTGACCATGCCACAACCTGAATGCTACATTATCTTGAAAACTTCCTTCACCAAAAGTCTGTCACCTTTAAACTGAGTCTTGTTTGAAATCTCAGGACACAGACAAAACGCACACAAGTTGTTTGCTAGATTGGCCTCTTCTCCAATTCCCAGTACGGTCCTTGTTCACATGGTCTTTGTTGTTGCATTCTGGATTTCTGACCTTCCACCAGAATTGCTCATTAAGCTCTGCTTCCAGCTCTAGGGCTCCTCTAGCCACATCTCCAAACGCTTCCAGATTTCTCCTGTAAACCTATTCAAAGGCCCAGGAACCACATGGTCAGATTTAGTCATTTTCATGCCCCGCTTCTCTTACCAAATTTCTGTATTTGCTGCTCTTGCATAGCTGTGAGAGTGCTTGGCATAAACAGTTTAAGGGAGGAAAGACTTATTTTGGCTCACTGTCTCAGACATGTCAGTCCTTTGTGGTGGGGAAGGTGTGGCAGAGCATACACATGGCAGACAGGAAGCAGAGTTTGTGGCAGGAATAAAATGCCACCCCAAGTTGAACTCAGAACTGTCACCTTTAGCTTGCATATGTAAAGCTCATTAGGCATATGGCTTCAGTCCTGCATTGTGTTTGGCATTTCTGTTTTGTTTGTGGTCCACAGAGATACTTACCTTGTTTTGAAGTCTAGTAACTAATTTTCATATTATGTATATCTTTTCTGTTTGTTCTGAGCAAGGAGAACCTTAAAAAACCATTTTGACTAAAGGGCTGAACATGTAGATGTATTCATGTGGACATACTTTATTTTTATTTCATTCTTTTTAATTGCCATATAGCCTTTCATCATCTAACTATGCCATCCTGTAAAAATCCCTTTCTTTACTTTTGGGCATTTATTTTGTTTACTGGTTTACACACTGTCAGAAACAGTGCTACATTGAAGGACCTCATATGTATTTTCTCATGCCAATGTACAAATTTCTCTATGGTGCAGTTTAAATGGCTCAGTTATAGAGCATATTCTTCTTTTGCAATTACTTGCTAAGAGATTATAACAATTTATATAGCTTCAGCAAAGTTTTTCTCTCTTTTCTTTCTTTCCTTGCCTGTGCTTGATAGGCAAGCTGTCTTCCACTTGAGCCATGTCCCCAGTCTACTATTTTTCTATTTTAATATTTGTTATATGTCATTGTCCAACTTAAATTTTTATAAGACTAATTAATGGGTGAGTAAGGTATCTCATTGTTTTTATGAGCATTTATCCAATTACTGGACTGATGTAGGTCAAGAGGCCCAGAGTTTAATCCCCACTACTGCCAGAGAGGGGGCGGAAGGACAGAGAGGGAGGGGGATGAGCGAAAGGGAGAGAGTTTGATTGTTATTTTTTGGTCATTCAGTATCAGGTGGTGTGAACTGCTTGTTTATGGTTTTTGCTTACTTTTCTACTAGAGATATTTGCCTTTTTTTCTTACTAATTTGTAGAAGTTCTTTATATATTCAGTCCTTTGGGTTTTGTACATTCTCAGATAGTATCTCATAGTTTGTCTACTGTCTTGTGAATTGTCCTCTTTAGTGTAATTCTGACCTTTTTTGTTGTTTTTAATCCTGTTGAATACTTGATGTGTATCTCTGGATAGGACCATTGGAAGAAATTCCTTGATTATAGATACTGAGAGATTTTGGAATAAACTAACAAGGGAAGTGACAGAACCTTTTTTGCTGCAAACTATTCTAAAATCAAATCCTAAGGACTGACAATTTTGTTTATCTCTTTACATTAACTTTTCATGAAATTTTGTTCTTGGAAGTTTCTGTACAATCGTCTAACTGAATCTATACCTTTTTTCTTGCTCTTCTCTAGTATTTCCTCCATGGTGAGACCAGTTTGCTCTTAGTGTCATACAGAACTGATCATTTTCATGAGTCACATCCCCAGCATAAAACCTCAGCAGCAGTTCAGAAAGGCTCAGAAGACTTAGACCATGGTTACTCTGCAACCTAATCTCATTGCCACACTGATTTACATTTCTAACTTTAGCCAGTCTGAATTAACTTCCCTAAAAGCATTGTGCTTTTTTTTTTTTTCTCTAAGTTTTGATGAACAAGCTGGAATGTGTTTATGTTCTTTACCCCTGCTTCCTGGAAAAAAGAAAATTAGGCCAATTCTGCTCATCTGTATGTCTAAGACTACACATAATTACTTCTTCTATGAAATCTTTGATCCTTTAGTGTGAGAAAAGTTTGAATTTTTCATGTGGCTTTAGTATTCGTTATTTCTATGTTTAGAACATGTGTAAGTTATTTATTGTCTGTATTCCTCACTATATCATAAGCTAGTAAGGGCCGAGTCAGTTTTATTGACAGTTATATCTTCTCCATCTAACACAGTTTGGAGACATGGTAGGTATTCAGTAAGTACATTGAATGACTGTACTTACTGCAAGTTACAAAACAATGTGTCTTAAAAATGTTTTAAGTGTTTTGCTCAAGGTTACAGCTATTGTTAACCAGGCCTCAGATTTATTATTTAGTAATAGTTTTTGTGGTAGATTTGTCTTTGCATTCTAACCTCTGAAAATGTTTTGTTCTAGTCCAAATTGTTGGAACGAGAATTAAATCCATATTGGAAGGATGGTGGGACAGGTCTTCCATCAGAAGACTGTAGTGTATCGTCAGTTACTAAAGGTATCCCTATATTTTGGTGCCAACACATAGGCATTTCTTGGTTTCTTATAAGTTGATATTCCTAAAAAAATGACTTTGATTTTGCATATTACAAAGCATTGACAAAATATTTCCTGTCTTTTGAAGCCTTATTTAAATCATTTGTACCTGGAAAGATTATTTTAATTGTATGTTTAGGAGAAAATTGATTAAATATTTTTATATTTGATGTTTACATTTGTGACTTTGTATTTTAAATGGGTTAATACAAAGTTTGATTCTGTAAGGAATTCTGTAAGGATGTAAGAATACTTTTGATTTGTTATATTCTAAAGCAAAATATAAAAATGATTGTCTGAAATTTATGAAAATAATGTGTAAACATTAAATATGTGGTTTCATATCCTCAGAAATTCCTATTTTGCCAGGATTCATAAAATTTGTATTGATCTTAGGAGAATGCTAATATTTTCCAGCAGATAGAGACAAAATATTTAAACGTCACATAAACATACTTTATACAGAATATAAAAAATACTTACATGCCCATTATATTGACAATCAGTGAAAAGTTTAATTGCAACTAACTCAGGATGTAATAATATTATAAATTCTGATATTATCCTTTTATCTCTGTGATTTATTAGCAAGATTTTTTTTTGATTTTTATATATAATTTATTTTTATTTTTGGCTATTTATTAAAGTTCTTTTTTATTTTATGTGTATATAAAGGCCAATTTGAACCACCTTTAGGCTTCTTTATAATTTTTATTTAGCAATTTTATCAAAGTGCTTAGTAATTACAAGTTTTTTCTTTTAGCATAGGCAGAAATAGTTCTATTGGCTAAAGTAATAGTAACCTTGGTCATATAAAGTTCTTCTTGAAATAATATAATAATAATATTGTTTTATAGAGAGAACACTTAGGGAAGCAGTAAGTTAGTGCAACCCAATTTTACAATGCATACTTTTACTTTTCCTAATGTCACTGGGCAGCCAATAAATTCATCTTGAGGAAAGAATTGACAAATCTGTTGTTTGGATATTTACAGTCAGCAAATATAAGAAGACTGAATGTAGAAGACCTGGAGTTTGGCCTTAAGTAGTATTTTTAGCTAATAAAAACAGTAGAATCAAAGACACTAGGAAGAAAGTGATGTTACCTAAAGCTTTTACAAAGCGTTTCTCCCTTCCTTTCATATCACGCTTTTACTACTTCTGTTTTCCATGTTGTATTTATGTAGAAGGAGGAAAATGGCCAGAAATCTTCTGTTGGTCAGAGGCTCAGATCCCAGAGGTGAAATTAAGTATTAAAAAATGATCTTCAGGTATTACTGCATTTGCAGATAGTGTTAGATTCTTGTTTAGGCCATGGAGGGGCTGAAACTGTTAGGCGCTGAAAAGTGTTAAAGCAGTATTAAGGATGCATTAGTATTTAGGGAGAAGAGGTCACACAGTGTTGCTGTTAAGGACCCAGATTTTGTAGTCAGTTTACTTGGGATTAGAATTTGGCATTATCATTTATTTGCTTTTTGATTTTTGGAACGTTTTTCTGGGACCTTACCGAACCCAATTTGTTAGTTTGTGACAGAGAATACTGATAGCACCTACTTGCTATAGTTATTGTAAAGATTAAATTAGAAAATCTTTTCACACAGCATCTGAAGTACAGCAAACACTCAGTAATGATGATGTTATCAAATACTTGTTCTGTAATTAAATGTTTTGGAAAGGTCTTATCAACAACTTTTTGGTAATGATTGACATGACATTTACAATAATTAATTCATTAATTTTTTTCTTGTCCTTACCATAAACTAGGTAGAAAAGTAAGTCAACCATTTTCAGAGCTCATATAAAATTATTTAAAATTATATTTTAGTAATGGGAATATTAGTATAAGTTAGAATTTATATGGCACATTTATTATTTTCATAGCAACTACATGAAGAAAGCAGAGTAGATGTTATTGTCCGAATGTTTTAGTTCAAGAAAGTGAGGCTTGGAGTGGCCATGTAATTTGCCTGTCTATAGTTATGTGTAGTTCTAGACCCAGGTCTGATTCCTGGTCAGGATTACTTACTGTAGATTTTTTAGAAGACTAAATTTCTTACCATACGCTTAGTAGAAATTCTTGCTTATAGACCCTTTCAATGTGATTTTGCTCTTCCTATTTTTTTAACCCCTCTGTAATTTTGGCTTTCTCTTTTAGAATCTGTGAATTGGAAAGATTTTTAGAGGTAGCTTTAATCAGATGCCTTATTTAACAGATGCAGAAGCAAAGATCCAAAGAAACTTTTTTTGTCTTTTTTGCTCTAACAACTATTTAGTTATAGCAGCAAGACTAATACCTAGGTCTCCTGCTGTTTATTTAATTGTTAGTTCTATATTAGCTTGTTTTCTGAGAGAAGTGGGTAATATAGTCCAGATTAATTTGGTTGTATTTTGTTTATAAAAATATAACTTTGAATTATTGCTGGAAGCATTTCTTAATTTTTGGCATTATTAAAAATGGATTTGAAATACAGGTACCTATTAATGTTGCCTACCAGTGAATTTACTGTACTTATTTGATGCATCGTATCCTGGCATAGAGGACTGGTCCATGCCTTACTCACGCTTTTATGTCCTTCTGTGGTTAACAAGTTTTCATGTTAATCTAAATATTCATTAAATGCTTGATTCAGTTTGAGCATAGTGCTGAACGTAGGTATTTTGGTTTGCTTTTTAAGTTTTAAATTTAGTGATTTTTTTATATTAAAATACTTTGTTGGTATTATTCCTAATTAGACAACTAACAGTACTATTAAAATAGAATATAGTTATCATCTAAACTTGATTAGATTACACAAATATTTCTACAGTTATAGATTTAACTCATGACTGAGTTAGGTGAAAATTTTTCTCCTTAAATTTCCTTCATAATTAGCAGCACAGAGGAATAAAAGCAGTCTTACTTTTGCTCTGCTATTTTTTTTCCTCTGAAATGTGTTAGTATCGTAGTTATTCTTCAGGTTCTTTTCGCTGTGCCCACCAACATTTTAGTAGAGTAAATAACTGTAGTTGGTACAGTAGTAACGGTATTGTTGTTGTGGGTTTCTTTTACTTTCCATTGTGTAGATTTCATATTTAGGCTAAGTTCCTTGAGTGGTTATGTTACTAATTTTGAACTCATAGACTATATAAATAAGAAAAAAAGAACGAAAGTTAATAAGCCTTTAATGGATAATGAAATCATTAAATAAAGATCTAGATTGAAGTACAAAGTATTTTAGACCTGTAGAGAAAGGTTATCATCTTTCTCTATTTTATTTCTCTATTTCTTCTATTTTAGAAGAGATTGCTTAGTAAACTTGAATTGGAATAAGGGAATAGAATTAAGATGAATAGAATTAACTTGAGGATTGGAAAAAACCTGTTTTTCTTGTTGCTTTTGTTTTTCTTTAAGGAAATTTTTTTAAAATTAAACTTTAACATAAATAGAAAAGTAAGTAAGCCACAATTGTACAGATAACTGATCATTTTCATAAAGACCTCAGTGTCACCAGTACACAGTTTGAGAAACTTTATTAACATCCCAGAACCCACCTCTGTGACCCTGCTAGTCACCACTCTGTCACCAGAGAGGTGGCCGCCATGCTGGTTTCTAGCACCAAAACTCAGTTCCATCCTTGTTTGCTCCTGCTGCTTTTGTCCAGATTTTGAGATTCATCCAGAGTATTGTGATAGTTGGACTTCATTCTCCCTGCTGTGTAATAATCTGTTTTAGGTCGTCTTCAGGTCTGAATTATTGCAGTTTATTCTGTTGTGAACATTATTTAGGAGCTGGGTGTGTGCATTTTTAATGTCTGTAGAGCCAGAGTGATCTTAAAGCAGCCCTACTTTGGGACTGGGAAAATCAGAAACAGGATTTTGATTTAAGTAATTTATCAGATTTCCTCTTTACTAGATCAAAAGTATGATATGTATAGAAGAAAATACTAGTAGCTTGACAAAGTTCATTGAAGGCTTTCAAATGTTCATAGATGGTAATTAGAAGTGTAATAGGATAATTTAACATACACTTCAGCATTATCTTCCTGATTTACTCTTTGTGTTGCTTCTGAGGTATCTTTTTCTCCTGTATGTACTTTTATTGCTTATTTATTTCTAGGAATGTTCTTTTTATCTTTTTGTTTTTTTTAAATAAAAATCTTAACTCATTTTCTTGAACTTGCTTTATAGAATTTTCCTTGACATCTTGGTTAGAAGTGATCTTTAACTTTTCTCATTTCCCTAGTTTATATCTTTTTATAATAGTTAATACATGTTATCTTCTTATAATTATATCCTTTTGTTCTCATTCTCTTAAATTGGAATTTTCTTGAAAATAAAATCTTTTCTTGAAAAGAAAATCTTAAATTTTATACTTTAGAAGTGACAGAGCAATAAATATCAATTCTATGATAACCACATAAGTATAACTAATGTACATTTTTGGAATTTAGCTTCAGGAGTAGAGGATGGTGGATTAAGCTGGCTAAGGAAGTCTTATCAAAGAATGAAGCAACAAGCTGAAAAAGAAAATAGAAATTTTGAGGATATTGTAGCTGAAAGATATGGGGTAAGTAAATTTATTAAGAGATATGTATGTTTTCATAGTTATATGAAGATTTAAATGCCTTTTCCTTTGTTTTGTGCCATGAAAACTTGAATTATTGTTAAATTTCTGTACTTTCAAAGTAATTTTCTGCTTATTTTTATGTAAACTTATGCAGCATTTTTATGGACAATGAATATAAAACAAAATAAGTATGTGATTAACATAAAAATAGCACTTTCTCATTGTGAGAAAATTTAAATAATGCAGGAAAGCACTGTTGAAATTTGTATATTGCACAATTAGATATATTGTAGAGTTTGGCATTTTTTTTTGGTGGTACTGGAGTTTTGAACTCAGGGCCTTGCATTTGCTAGATGGGTACTCTGCCACTTGAGCTACACCTTCAGCCTTCTTTGCTGTAGGTATTTTGCATGCCTGGACCATTGACCTCCTATTTAAGCTTTCTTTGTAGCTGGATGACTAGTATGTGCCTCCACATCTAGCTTTTCTTTGTTGAGATGGGATCTTGTGAATTTTTTTGTCTCCTGAGCTTACCTTGTGAGTAGCTAGTATTGTAGACATGAATCATTGTGCCCAGCTAGAGTATGCATATGCTGTTAAAACAAACATGCTGAAAATATGCTTAGATCAAAAGCACACATCAGTATATATTTTAAAACCAGCTTACTTTCTTTCCTTTGTAGTGGTGTGTTATCAGCCTACTCTTTCTGTGTACATACTCACACTTATGCATTCCTTTCCTTGCTCCATCTTTATGAAGGATATAAAAAATTTTTTTGAGTTTGGAAATTTAAGAATTAGGAATATTTATGTGCAAGTCTTCTCCCCAGCCTCCAAGGCTATTAGATGAATCCTTGTTATCTGCAAAATCAGCTGGGTGAAATTTTCTTATATACGTTTTTTAGGGTAATTATTTAATGGTACACAAAAAAGTGTTATGAAATAAGCTGGTTAAAGTAGTAGGTAGAAGATGGCTTCGTTTTTGATAAAAAATTTAAGAGTATACACATGCATATAAAACTTGGCATGTTTTTTAATTGATGCTTTTCTTCTGTAATCCTTGCTTCTTTCTGGAAGTACTGATATATATGTGGTAGATTCTCTAGATAGAATCAGTTGTCCGTGTGTCTTTTTATCTTACATCTATTTACTATTATTTCCTCAGTTATAGAGAATTCTCAGGCTAATTTTGTTTTTTAATCTGAACATTTTTTGGAAGTACAGTTTTTCATTAATCCTTCTTGTTCTTGAACTGTATTTTTAAATGAGAGTCTGATGTTTTAGCAATATAGTAACTTTTTGAATCTTACTACCAGTATGAATTGATTATTTAAAAATGTTTTATCTCTGTCTATTCTGTATGTGTAAGTACAGGGCATTTGGTTTAAGTGACTCCCTTCTTGAGATCTTTTTGTTATTTGGCAGATTTTCATTGTTTGCTCATATTTTAAAAAAGTACTTATTTTGATGTAGGATTACTGTATGGGTCCCTCTCTACCTGGGGGGGGGGTAGTTTTAGTGTACCACTTGGTAGTTGGTCATGGCACAATGATGTGTGGGAGGCAAGTCACTGAGCCTTTCTTAATTTTAGACATATTGTTTTTCTCCTTTGTAGTCAATGGAAATATTTCAGTCAAAATTAGATGAAGCTGAAAAAATTGCATTCAAGAAAGAAGATTGCAGACGAGAACGGTGGAGGAAACCAGCGTATTCAGATAATGCACAAAGCAGTCAAGAAAGTAGAAAGTCAGATTTAGTAAAATATAAAAGTTCAAGGGATAGATGTAGTACAACAGATACCGCAAGTAGGAATAAGAAAGATAAGTTTAGTGGTGATGAAAAAGATAAGAGATCTGGGTCTTTAGAAACATGTAGAAGAGAATCCAATCTAAGACAAAATCAGGAGTTCTCTTCTGGAAACTCAAGACCAAAGTTCTTAAGACCCTCTGATGAAGAACAGTCATTTCATAGTAAGGGCAGAAATTGTGAGCCATCTAGTTCATCTTCAGCATTAGTAGCTCAGGGTTCTTTGCACTGTGGTTTTCAAAAACCCGCAGAGAACAGTGAAAAAAGTTTAACCTCATGGCATCGATCTGATGGGCAAGAAGGAGGCAAGAAATGTTCAGATCAAAAGTCACTGGAAGTCAGCAGCAGCATTGACTATCGACACATTCCAGGAAATGTGAGAGAAAATGTACAGGCTGAGAGCTTGAGAGATGACCTGCCACGAAGACAACATTTGCAGGACACAGAGTCCACATTTGCTGGGTATTTTATCATTTTCCTTTTTTTTTAAGATAGTGTCTTCCTACAGCTCAGATTTAACAGTCCTCCTGCCTCAGCCTCCTGTATGCCGGGATTACAGATATACACCAGATGTCATTTGTTTGTTAAGCTGATAAATGAAAAAGTGTTAAACAACAACAACAGCAACAACAACAACCCTGGTTTGTTCTTTATAACATTAGTTGTTAATTTGATATGAGTATTGTCTCTTCTTAAAATTGAAGTACATGATAAGATATGCAGATTTAACAATATGGTCCTTTTGTTTTATGGATTGCATTTTATTTAACAATTTTATTTAAGATGAGGCCAAAAATTCACTAGCTTTATTTGTTCAGACTTTGTTGCTGTTTTGCAATTTAAAAAGCTGAATGAGTGAATCTTTGAAGTGGATGTCCTGAAGGAGATATTTTGGGAGATTTTGCTAACAATGCTGTATTACTTCTAAGGAAATTACCCCGTTGTTAAGTACAATAACTGTAAATACTGCAGGTCTACAGGAGTGTAGGAGACTGGAAGGAAAATTTCCTGTCATAGCCCAAATATGAAGTGACAAAGATAGGCTGCAGACCCAGTGGAGGAAAATGTGAATTATGGGGTTGTTTTGCAGAAGAAAATAATCTACTTGGGGCAATTGATAGATTTCAAAGATGATTTTAGGCTGTTAAAAGTGAAATACAGGTAGGATAGTGGTTGTATGTATAATAACTAGAAAAATAGCACTTACTGGTTTTATTATTTTTATGTATGTTGTATTTATGTAGGGCAGTATGGCTGTTTCCTGTTGAAAACAGAAATAAAAAATGTGCTCAAAAAACAATGATAAACTTACATTTGAACAATCATTACCAAATGAGTGAATACACTAAGGGAATAGGTTTTATGAGATGATAGAAATCAGTGGTAGTTAGCAGTCGTTATAGTATTGTGGTTTGGGGTGATGAGTCTGGCAAATTGTTTTTGTTAATGATTCCATCTGACGCAGTAGGTTATAAGCACAGTGTAACTTTCAGTAGGAGCGATATGGCAAAGTCAGGATGAAGGGATGAGTCCTAGTCAAGTGGCTGTAGTTTCAGGTCAGGGCTTTCCTCCCAGGAAACTGAAGGAGACATCCAGTTGTATTCACTGAATAGCTATGGCAGGGGTTAGATAACGTCTATGGTGGTACACATGTGTAATTGCTAGGGCTTCACTCTAGGTACCTTGGGGTGGAAGACTGTTTCAAGTCCCCAGTTGCTAATGGGATGATCTTATTTACTGATATTGTTTGGGTTGGCTTAGCACTTGGGCACTGTAGAGGTCCTGATTTTTGTAACTGCAGCTAAGCATAATATGCAAAGCACAGCCTGTTTGTATTCTATTTGGTTGTCTAATTATGTCATATTTGTATACCTTCTTTAAATTGTAAGCTTCTGAAGGACATACTATAGTATAGGTGCTCACTGAACCATTTTGCTTTTCTTTCCCCTTTGGACGGGATCCTTTGTTAGCTTTGTTAATTTTGATGTTAGAGATTTGAGGTTTTCCATCCCATTACTGGCTGGAGAAGGAAACTAAAATCTGGATATCATCTACATATATTTGAAAGAAAAATATATTTGAGTTTATAGAGTGGTGCTAAGCAAGAGACCAAGGTGTAGTACCTTAAAGAATACCTAAAAGATTCATTCTCTGAAGTATTGTTAGAAGTTGTTAATTTATCTAAACATTATCATGAGATATGTTGAATTAAGTAATTCTAGGGAGTTTTAGAGCCAATGAACTTGAGAGCTAGGGAAAACCCCCCCAAACCACAGAACTTATTTTAGAACCAGAAGAAATCATAGTGTGATATTGCAGATGCAGAAATTGACGGAACTGAGGTTATAACTTGCATAATATATAACTAGTGTTTCCAGATTTAGTAAATAGAAATTATGATTCTCTTGCAGCATTTGGACCTACATTTGATAAAAAAAAATTGTGTTTACCTGAAATTCAAATAAACTGGGTGTCGTGCATTTTATTTGGCAACTCTGTACTAATACTTAGTCATTCTCTGGGTCTATGACCATTTACAAGAGATTAACATCTGACCTTAATGTACTTTGGTTTCCTTATCTTAAATAAGGTTACTAATATGAACTAGTTTTAGGATTGTTGTATGAGTTAATAAATAGGAAAAGAGCACAGTATCTGGTACAAAATAAGTGCTCTAAAAATCTTACTTATTGTTGCTCTTGTTATTATTACTATTCAGTTATTTGCACAGCTTAGAGTCATGTCTTCTGATGCCCAGTTAGCTTGCTTATCAAATAAGGTTAAAGGGAGAACCATGGATCAGTTTAAAAAAAAAAAAAACCCTTTCTTTTATCCATTAATTTTGGAAAAGTTATTGGGAACCTCAGTGAAAGTTACTTAGTATGAGAAAAATTGACCAATTAGAGGTGGAGAAAAGATACATAAGCTGTAAAAAATAAAGCACTTTCACTTGAGGACTAGGAAATATTTGTAGTTTGTTGAAAAAAGGATGGATATCAGGCTATATCATGCTTAGATCGGCTTACTAGACTGGAAAAGTTTTAATAACTGATATCTTGGTTCAATATGAATGATAATGTTTAGAAATTAGTTGAATTGGTTATATTTCTATATGTATCATTTGTATGTGTTTACCTTTCTTGCTATTTTAAAATATTTTTATAAAAACATTAAGCCATTTATAATCATGTAAGTAATAGATGTATGTATATAGAATTTAAATAGTATAGATAGTATACATACCTATATACGGTGCATATGCTATTCTGTACCTTGTTTTTTTCAATCAATAGCTCTTAAAATCTTTTCATATTAGCCAGTAGTTATCTTCTTTTTTCATTTTAAAGACTATTAATGTTTTAGAACCTAGGAGTAACATAATATTTTTCACCAGTCTTTTGTTAAAAGATGTTTAGACTATTTCTAGTTTGTTACTCTTACAGTGCTGCAGTGAAATTTTGTTATCTTTGTACACTGTTTAAATGCACCTGTAAAATAACTTCCAGGGAGTAGAATTTTTAGGTCAAAGCATATGTACATTTTACTTTTTCTATAATATTTTGTTGTATTAACTACTTTAGACTTTTACAGTCATTCATGATAGTGATTTTCCCCTTATTTCTTTGCCGGTAATATATTACTGAATTTTAAAAAATCTTCGCCAGACATACATAGTTGAGAAACAGAATTTTTCCTTGATTTGCATTTCAAGTATGGGTGAAGTTAGCCATACTTTCTTGTCGTGTATTTTTAGTTAACTCGTCATGTTTTGTCTACTTTTTGAATTGTTTTGTTTTTACTTGCAAGAACTGTCTTTAAATCATGCAATGCAAGTAGTTTTAAAACATTATTTGTAGGTCTTCCTTTTTCCTATTTCCATCCATTCTTTAACTTAAAAAATATGATCATCTTTGTCATTTTTTTCTATTATTTATTTTGGGCCCCATGAGTATCTTAAATAGCAGAAAAATATCCTCCAGTAGTGGCCCAGGTGATTTAGAACTTTAAGCTTATTATGCTTTGAAATGAAATGTGTTTATACAGTATTTTCTTTTGTTGGAAAATATATTACCTAAATACTTTCAGAAGTTTGAAATCTAGAGTAGTACTTAGTATGGAAAAACCTAATGTTTAGATTAATTTAGATTTGATGAATTTAATAAGCAGCTAACCCATTTAGTATAATGTTCTAACCCTTGGAGTCATTCTTGGCAGAGCTGGTGTTACAACTCAGAAGGGCAAGAGAAGAAAACCAGGTTTTCAAGACTTTGAGTAGAATCATAAGATCCTGAGGCAGGGAAGAAAATATGAGAATATGTGGTAAGGACAGAATAATTAAAGAGCAGTCTGTGAATACTGCTAGCAGAGAAGAATAATTGCAGTATTTAATTACTTCTTCGTGAAAAGTTTTCAGCCAGTGAGGTGTGTGTGTGTTTGTGTGTGTATGTGTGTATGTGAGAGAGAGAGAGAGAGAGAGAAATTGTACAATTTTTTAATTGTACAATTAAAAAAATTAAAAACTCCTTTTCTTAGAATACTAAGGGCACTTCCCATTTCTTACAAGGAAGAAATAACTACATTATAAAGACATGACTTTCAGTGCCTTATGAAAAGCTTGCATCAGAAGCCCAGAATTTCATTAGTTGTTTTTAGGTGTGTGTACTTTAACTTTTACCTATGCCTACAGTAGGCATGAGTTTTATTTCCATGTTGACACTTAGTACAGTGGTTTATATTAATGTTTCTAAAATCTCAAAAGAAGGAGATGATTTGATACAGGATCAGTTTCTTCTGATTTTACCAAATGTAAGCTTGGTTTCAAGATGACTTACTTTTTGAATGACTGAACTTGGTAGGAAATCTGGAGAATTGTCCTGTATCTGGATTATAGTAAGCATCTACTGGAATAACATGGAAAAATTTGGAGAAATACTAGGGAAACCACCTCTTTATCAATTTTTACTTCCCTTAGTCATTTATTTTCTTAGCTGGCTAGTGTTGAAATAAAAAGTAGATTAAGTAGACATAACTAAGTTGGTGAAGTACTTGGAAAATGAAGAAAGGCAGAAAGGGCTGAAAGGAAAAGCAACCAAGACATTTCTCACTTAGGAAAAAAGAGTTTTAGAGGCAGACCCTGGAGCAAGCAGAATTCATGGGACGTAACTGAACTGATTCTGTTTGGAAGGTGTATGAACTGTGGTTGTTTTATTTTGTATTATACACACATGCAAAAATTTCTCTAATCTCTATAACTTCTACCTAGTGGACCTGAACAATAGATTTTCAGAGCAGACAATTTTGGACAAGAAGTTTCATGAGAAATAATATAAATTGAGAAAAGTTGTGTTGCTTAGGTAGTAAAATTTTATAGTACTATATTTGAGTTTCCTGAAATTCAAATAAATAACATTTATAATATAATAAAAATGTCGTATACCTCAGAATTTAATTTGAAAAAAATTACTGAAAAAAATTTTCCCTACAAAAAAGTACAACTAATGATACAAGCAATAACTCAGCCCATAAGAGGCATATAAAAAGTTGTAATTTTCTTCTGATCACACAAATGCAGTACCCACACTGTTTGTTTTAATTGCTTTTTAAAATACAGACTGAAAGAATATAAGGGGAAGAAAGATGTGTTACTTTCTAATGGTGCTTTATGTGAAACAATTCAGATTTCTTAGTCTAAGCACCAGTCTTGCCTTTCAGGTTCACCAGTTATGAGACAAAATGGTTTTTGCAGCACAGACAATGTAGCTTAAAAAACAATAAAACAATCCCTTCTCCCAAAAAAACCTCAAATGGGACGCAGAGTGGCGTAAGTGGTAGAGTGCCTGCCCAGCAAACATGAGGCCCTGAGTTCAAACGTCAGCACCACCAAAACCAAAATAAAACAAAAAAACCAAAACAAAACTCAAATGTTATCTGTTAAGAAGATTTCTTTTTTTATGGCAAAAGAATTCACTTTTTAAACAAATTTCCATACATTGTTATGAGGTCAATTTTTGATGTGGAGGTTGCTTATGTATTTTTGCTATTTCTTGCTCTAAAAGTATGTTGAAAACCTGATTAGGTTGTAACACATTTGTACATGGAAGCAATGCTAGGAATCTATATAGCTATTCTTACCTCAACTAGCAGAAATGCTTTGTCTTTCTTCTTATTGCTTATGTCTTCTCTTCAACAAAATTAGAGATAAGGGCAGAACAGGTTCTGCCTGGAAGCACGGAGGGTGGATGGGAGAGAGAGGGAAGGGGTGGAGGGCAGGGGGGAGGAATGGCTCAAACAATGTATGCACATGTGAATAAATGAATAAAAAATTTAAAAAATTTCAATGAAGTGTGATAAAATCTAGGAATTCAAGACAACTATGTTGTAGCTGTAGCACTGTGTAGTGATATACCATGGTCTTAATTTGTGATCCCTCAGCTGATGTTCAACATCTCCTCAAGTGCTTACTTATCATATGCTTATGTTTTTGTAAAGTGTTGTAGAATGCATAGTGGTGCTAACCATCTCACTTCTTTTTAAGAATTGTATCTTCATTTTCCTCATTTCTCAGTCTGGAGGTTTATCTGTTTTATTGATTATCTTAAAAAAAGCAATCTTGGGTTTCATTGAAAATTCAATTTCATTTATTTTAGCTTTAATTTTTATTGTTTCTTATATTGTCCTTACTTTCTGTTTAATTTGCTCTTTTTTTCTTAAGGTATGACCTGAAATTTTTCTCTTTTTCTGAGATTAGAAGTACTATAATTTTTTTCCCAGAAAGAATGCTTTAGTCACATCCCAGAAATTCTGATGCGTTGTATTTACATTTTTGTTCCATTCAAAATATTCCGATATTTCCCTTTGCCTTCGTTCTTCACTCATTGTTTATTTTCAGGTATGCTGTTTTGTTTGGAACAGTTGGAGGATTGGATCTAGCTGAATTTTTCTTTTTTATCTATCTAATAATTTCTATCTTTTAATACAGACCATTTATGTGTATTGATATTATTGATGTACACATGTTCCTTAACCAAAATGCTTAGAACCTGAGTTCTAATAAATATGTATATGTGTATATATATATATACATATACATATATATTTATTTATTTATTTATTTTTTGGGGCAAACCGGTTTGAACTCAGGGCTTCACGCTTGCTAAGTTGGCAATCTACCACTTGAGCCAATGCTCCCAGCCCTTTTTTGTGTATGTGTTGAGTATTAGTTTGGTGATAGGCTCTCTCAAATTATTTGCCCAGGCTGACCTTGAATTATGATCCTCCTGATCTCTGCCTTCCATGTAGCTAGGATTACAGGCGTGAGCTACCAACATCTGGCTTAAATGTATGCCTGCATTTTGGGTGCAATCTTCACATGATGTCTACGTATGGCAACATGTTGATGCTAAAAATGTTTCAGATTTTGGATTTCAGAATTTTTGATTAAGGATGCTCAGCCTATAATTAGGTTCAAATCTTGTCCCAACTGTCTCTTTTCTTTTTCCTTTTTTCATTCTTTTTGTGGATTGGATATTTTTATGATACCATTTCATTTCCTTTGTTGTTGTAATTTTTTAATGTAGCTTTAGCTTTGATAGTAATATATCTTTAACTTACCATCTACCTTCAAGTGATATGATGTCACTCCTGTGTGATGTAAGAACTTTACCATACTTTATATGTATTTCTCCTCCTTTCTGTTAATGTTGTCATATATTTTACATACAATTGCTATGAACTCCAAATGTATTATTACTTGTGTTTAAATAGTTATCTCAAAGAGATTTATGCAGTAAGCAAAATGTCTTACATATTTGCCCTGTAGTCATTTTAGGTGTTCTTCCTTGATGTGGGTTCTTACTTGCTTTTATTTTTTTCTTCTGCCTGAAGGCTTTTCTTTAAAATTCTTTCAGCTTTTTATTGTCCAAAAATCTTTTTGGTAGTACTCAGAGCCTTGGACTTGCTAAGCAGGGGCTCTACCACTTGAGCCATACTCAAGCCCCATTTGACCTTTTGACTCTTTTTTTTTTTTGGTGGTGATTTTTGTTTTATTTCATTTTATTTTTTTAAATTGTTCTGGGTGGGAGTACATTGTAGCATTTACAAAGGTTCTTACAGTATATCAAATATATCATACTTGAATTCACTTCCTCCATTGCTCTCTTTCTTCCTCTCTCCCCTGATCCCTGGAACAGTTTTAACAGGTATCATTTTTGCATTTACATACATGTGTATATATTATGTGCACCATATTCACCCTTCTACCCCTTTCCCTGCTACTGACCCCCTCCCACCGGTGCCAACCCCCCATCGGGTGGGGTGCAGAACCTGTTCCTCCCTCCTGTTCTCTGATTTTGTAGAAGAAAAAACATAAAAGACAAAAAAAGAGAAACAAGGTGTTTCTGGGAGTTTCCTTGTGTTGTTTCCATGCATATATGTTTTACAAGCCCAGTTGGTCACCTCTTCTAGTCCTCTTCCTCCTAGTCCACTTCTCATGGTGGCCCCCACCAGTTTAAAATTTCTTTATTCATTCCTGTACAGTGAGCACATCAACTACATTCAAGTTTTTGGTTTCCTTCCCTTGTCCTGTCTCTCCTGTGTGCAGCCTCCCCTTTGTGTGACCCATGTCCCATGATATTGCTGTATTTGTTTTAGGTCTATAATCTGCATATGAGGGAGAACATGTGACTTTTGGCCTGGCTAACTTTACTTAAGATGATGTTCTCCAGTTCCATCCATTTACTTGCGAATGACAAAATTTCATTCTTCTTTGTGGCTGAGTAAAATTCTATTGTGTATAAATACTACATTTTCTTAATCCATTCATCAGTAGTGGTGACCTTTTGACTCTTGATTTTAACATTTGTTAGTTGGGTCCAGAGCAGCATTTAGTCTGTGGCTTATTAGTTTCCTCTAGTGAAGTAGGGCCCTTTATAGTCTACCCAATATTTTCTGAATTATGAGGTTTCTTATTCTAGCTAGTGGGACCAGCTAGTATCAGATGTTATTGCTTTAAAACTTTGGGATAGTTGTTTCTCTGCCTACAGGTATTTTCTTGCTGAATCATTACATGGAATTCTCTGGGTTTCTCTCACTGTGTTGCTTTTTCTTCCCTCTGGTACTCTTTCCAATGCACTGTAACTGCCTTGAAATTCTTGCACTGTTAGTTATTTCTCATTCACTCAGGAGTCCATCAGAATCTTACTGGGTTCACTCTCCCTGTTTTTTTTGCCTTGAATCTTTTTTAAGGCAGTAACCTGAGTGAATCTAACCTTGACTGGAAATTTCTCTTACGTGAGGCTTTTATGTTAGGGGTTTGGCATGTGATCTCAGTTTTAATTTAGTTTCTGTGTCTGATTAATTCTGGACTGACTTTGCAAAAAGAACACATGATCATTGCCTTTATTCTTTGAATGCAGTTAAATGTACTGTTTTAAGATTATAGTTTCATAGATTATCGATAGTTTATCACATTGAATGAGAAAAGTTTTCCAAAATGTGTAGAATTGTTTGGCCTGACCCTAGTTTTTGCTTTTTTGTTGTTATTTTCTTTTTTTAGTATGTAACTATTGAATAATGAAGGACAGTTTTTTTTAATATTATTTGTTTCATTGTTACTGGAACTTTGATCAGTTGTTAAAACTGCGGTAAGCCATCATGGCTTTGTAACAGAGAACCTCGATGTGTTGATTTATGGTGGAACATTGAATCTAATTTTTACGTGTTAGAGTCATGTTTCCCTATTGGTGCTGACTGTTTTGCTGAGGTCAGTTAAGATAATGTCTGAGATTGATGTTACTTGCGTCTGTATTTCACACGCTGTCCTGTTCTTCTGCAGTCGAGAGGGTGAATCCCTGCACATACTGAGTGTTGATGAAAAGAATAAGTTGGGAGCCAAGATTATCAAGGCAGAGATGATGGGGAATATGGTAAGACTCTTAAATATTTAACTTGTACAAGTAATTTTTGAAGGTCCTCAGTAGTGTAGATACGGCATACTTTGAAAATAACTTGCTAATTAATTCCTTAAAGAAATTTTCAAACATTTCTAGAAACAGTACTTACTGTCTTCTAAATAATATATTTAAATGGGACTGACTTGGTAAGAACTGCTTCATTCATTCATTCATTTATTCATTCTATTATCACAATGCCTGTTATATCAGCTCATGTTATATTGCAGAACAGCAAAGCCGGATAGCTTTCTATGTCCTGACACAGTTGATTCACTTACCGTCATATGTATGGATTCATGTCAGACTCAGATATAAGTGATCTTTAAGTAGCTTTCTGTTTTGGTGTGCTATCGGTGCAGAATTCTTTAGTAGAACAAAAGGTAGCCAGACAAGATGTTTTTGTTTTTACTAGTTTGTATGTCTGGTAAAAGGCATATCTTGCATATGCTCATCTTTCTCTTTGAATATGGTCTTGGGTAACAGTGGACTTAACTCAGTCCAGAAATTAATAAGAGATTAGTTTAAGTTATGAAAGTAGAGGAATTAGTTAAAAGCATGAAAGAGAGGATGCCTAGTAGGAGGTTAACTTTTAAGACATGTGTTTCTTTGTTCGTGGAACCATTGTAGTGGAGCATGCTGTTCTTTGTCACATAAATCTATTTATTTTCTTTTTTACTTTGTGGTTTGTTGATTAATGTCAGTTTTATATAAATTCCTGTAGATTTCCTAGAGTATAAATGAAATATATTCAGAAATTTTATCAAAATTACTTAACAATAAAGAAAGTAATATTTTCAATTTTGTGATGGTTTCCTTATAATAAATAAATGCAGTTTTAAGTACTAGAAGTTTATTAAATCTAAGGAATTATAAAAATGTCATTCCTGGCTCCCTCAGAATACAGTCCTTGAAATTATTACCTCCAGATCATAAACAAATGCTATGGGTATTTGAGAAGCTGGTAAGTGAGATAAGTTCATCAAAATGTAATTGAAGTTAGCTGGTGGCTACATGGGCTGTGTTATGCTATTTTCCTTTCTGTCATACAAATTTGGAATACTCTGTTACCAAGAATTAAAAGACATTTTTATTTTTTAAGGAATTAGCTGAAAAGCTCAAGGCCCAACTTGAGAAGGCAAATAAATTCAAAGAAACTGCAACACAGATATCATCAAAAAAATCAGGGGTAGAGGTAAGTAATAAAAGTTTATTACTTTTTCAAGCATAAATTAGCTTGTGCAATATTACTTTGCATTAGCAGTATTTTAATAGATGTGTCTGTGATTTAGGGTATATATACTTGTTTGCTTATTTTTAAAATTTATTTTCATATGTATCTCTTATATTTCACCAATGTTTCCTGATAGTAAAAAGCCTAAGCCTGGGAACAAGGAAAACTGGTTTATTCTGGGCTCTGCTGCTTTACCTTATGTAAACCAAATGAACCTTAGTTCTTTTGCTTCAAATGGGAGACTTGAATTAGATAATCCATTTCTTATGAGACAAATTATTTTGCTCTATGTTTAGTTCATCTACTTATTACTGAGCAAAACAGATTAAAAACATTCACCTGTATGGAACTTTCATTTGGGTGGGGATGGAGAGATAATAAAATGCTAAAATAATAACTAAATAAATTATACAGCATATTAGAAAGTTATACATTCCATGGCAGGGTAGTGGGGATTTGAGTGACTTGGGCACAAAGGCTGATTCTCATTGAACAGCGATATCACTGCAGAGACTTCTAAGTAAGCAAAGAAGTGCATCTCTATCTGAGTAAAGAGCATTCCAGGCATAGTGGACAGAGAAGTTAAGGCTCAAAGAGTGGGAACATGTCTGGTAGGAAGAACAGCATGGAAGCCAGGTTGCTCTGGTGGAATGAATGAGAGAGAGGTGTTAGGGGACCCTGATAAGAGACTAGGGGAGACCAGATCATGTTAAACTTTCAAAGTCATTTAATAAGGAAGTAGGCTTTTATTTTGACTGAAATGAGAAACTGTTATGGGGTTTTGAGCAGAAGAACATACTTTGTTTCACTAGGCAGGCATTTGAACACTTGAACCATGATCCTTGCCCTTTTTACCTTTGGATATTTAATAGATAAAGTCTTGCATTTTTGCCTGGGAATGGCCTCAGACCATGGTCCTTCTCCCTGTGACCTCTTGAATAGCTGGGATCACAGATGTGTACCATTATGCTTAGTTTATAGATTGAGATGGAGGTCTCACTAATTTTTTGCCTGGGTTGGCCTTAAACCATGATCCTGTCAATCTCTGTGTCCTAAGTAGCTGGGATTACAGGCATGATTCACTATGTTTAGTTCAGAAATTATACTGTGATAGGATGATCCTGGCCTCTTCATTAAGATCAGATAGAAGGAGAATAAAGGCAGAAGCTGGAGTCTAGGTAGGGTTTTGTAATAATACAGGTAAGAAGTGATTGTGGCTTTAATTAAGATGGCTAGAAATGATCACATTTTTACACATACAAGTATTTCCTGTATGTATTTTGAAAGGAGAGCTGGATTTTATGGTGGTTTAAGTGGGGGGTGGTGGTAGATGGGTAATGAGATAAAGATAGGTGCAAAGCACACTCCAGTGTCTTTAGCTTGAAGAGGCAAAAGAATAGGGTGGCCATTAATTGAGTAGCAGATGAAAGAAAGTGGAGGTTTTCTGTTCAACATAGAGGTCTGCATGTATTGAGTTTGGATGCCTTGGAGGTGAGGAACAAGTTGAGATGTCAAGTAGGCAGTTAGATGTGGTTGGGAGAAGCGGGCTGGAGATAGAAATTTAGGAGTTCTTAGCACATGCGTGGTATTTAAATACATGGTCCTGATGAAAAGCATCTTGGGCATAAGTGTAGATGGAAGAAGTTGAAGTTTTGAGTTGGATGCAGTGCAGTGTTGAGAGGTTAGATGCATTAACACATTCAGCTTTCTGCCATTATCACAGATTTGTAGATCTGGAGACCAAGAGAGGCACAGAACGTTAAATAAATCATCCAGATGTAAAACTACTAAGTTGAGGGCAAAAATTTAAACCCATGAAAGTACTTATGTTTCCATGTTACCTCTTTGATGCTGAAGGATAGTCAAAGCTGTCCTGGAGAGTTGGGTTTAAGTATTCATTTTATTCATTGTTTTTTGATGAATCGTTTTTAAAAAAAAAAATTTCTGAAGAAGTACAAAATGGTGGGAATAGCTTAGTTATTTGTGTTTAATTGATATATGTATTGAATTTTGAGTCACATAACCTTTTCCTTAATCTTTAAATATCATTGATAGATTAAGTAAATCACTCAATTATATTGAGAAATACAACATTAAAATTTCTCAATATCAATTATCTGGTTAATTAATTTAATTCTCTTAAATTTTTAAACTGTTACTACTTTTATATACCTTTTTTACTTATGGGTTTCAAACACTGGTTAGAGATTTAAGATCACTCTGTGGAATCCTAACCAATAAGATTGGACCTGAGCTTGAGATTTTGTTAGGTGTCATTTCTTATGTAATTTTAGGCTTCGCTGGCCCTGTCAAATGAACTTATCCACATTCTCATCTTTTGGCTGAAATTTGCCATGTCCCATAAGATTTCATTTCTGTATTCATCTGAAGTGATTTTTTTCTCCATTGCCCTATGCATTTGCCTAATGTGAAATCAAACACTGAAGTATCTGAGACAAGAAAGGAGCCATATAGAGAGAACTCCTGTGAAGTCTGGATGAATCTGTGTAGCCAACTGTTGAGCTATTTTGCTGCTTGGAAAAGAAGGAAAAAAAATGAAGCATTTATCTGTCAAATGACATTTCTGTTTTAAGGCTATCATAGTGTAACTGAGAGGCTAAATCTTATCCTTTGAGTACACAACTCTGATAGTACTAATTTTTAAAAAATAAATTTCTAGCTTTCCCTAGCTTTGAACAGTGGGCTTCATTATTTAGTAGCGAATATTCAAAGTAATATACAAAACAGAATTTCTGTTTGCCTGTTTTGGAAGCTGTATAGCCCTTTGAAGCTTCAAATAGGAAGATTTTATTATAAAGATTCTTTGGCCAAAAACACGTATTTTCAGCTTCTCTGCAGAGATGGGACACTTGCACACCTTTTCAAGCTCTCCCAGTAATATGCAAAACAGACCTCTTCCAAAAGTTCTGACAGAATTCTCTTGACTTATCTAGCTTTCAAAGTAGTTTTATTAAGAAATAAGAAGAAAGCACGAAGTTGTTTACTACTACACAGAAACTTAATGACTTTTTGGAGAAAAATCTAGAAATATGTCTGCTAGAAATTTTACCCTTTCAGGGAAAAGAAAACCCCATTCATTAGAATAGCTTAACCGGAAGGAATTATTTCTTGTATGGGTTGTTTGTTGGAAATGTTATAGGAAGAAAGTAGTGTCTGTCTTTTTGAAAAAAATTCAACTGAAAATTGTTTTTTAACTGATACATAAAACATAAAAATAAACATTAATGCCTTGTGATGTTTTGATACACGTGTCTATCATGCAGTGTTTAATTACATTAAGCATACCTATTTCCTCAGGCATTTATCATTTCTTTATGGTGAAAGCATTCAAAAATCTTTTCTTCTAGCTTTTTAATTGCTATAGATAGCAATGGCACATCCCGAATTTCTTACCCTGTGGAACTGTACCTTAGTATCCATTGATCAACCTTTCCTCATACTTTCCTCTCTCTGAGCCCTGGTAACTACCACTGTACTCTCAACTTCGACGGAATTGATTTTTTTACGTTCTGAGTTATTGAGATCATGTGGTGCTTGTCTGTTGGTGCTTGGCTTATTTAATTAATGTAATGATTTCCACTTCTTTCCATGTTGTTTCAAATTACAGGATTTCATTTTTTAATGGCTAAGTTGAATTCCATTGTGTCTGTGTGCCACATTTTGTTTATTCGCTCATCAACTGGTGGACACTTAGATTGTTTCCGTTACTTGGCTGTTGTGAATAGTACCGAGATGAACGTGGGAGTGCAGATGTCTCTGACATACAGTTTCATTTCCTTTGGTATATACCTGCTGGTGTTATTGTTAGATAATATGGTAGTTCTATTTTTAGTTTCTTGAGGAATCTCCACCAGTGGTGGACAAGGGTTCTTTTTTTTAGTTTTTTTTTTTTTTACATGTCCTTTTCAACACTTACTACCTTTAGCTTTTTTTCTTAATAAGCCATTCTTAGTAGGATGAGATGACATTGTGGTTTTTATTTTCATTTCCTTGATGATTAGTAATGGTGAACATTTTTTCATTTGTCTGTTGCCACTTATATGTCTTCTTTTAAGAAATGTCTGTTTAGATCTATTGCCCATGTTTTCATTGGGTTATTTGTTCTTTTTTTCCTTCCTTTGCTTTTGAGTGTTTGGTGTTTCTTATATACTCTGGATATTAATGATTTGTCAAATGAATAGGTGGCAAGTATTTTTCCCCATTCTGTAAGCAGTCTTTTCACTCTGATGATTATTTCCTTTGCTGTGCAGAAGCTTTTAGTTTGATGTAATCTTATTTATCTATTTTTACTTTTGTTTCCTGTGCTTTGGGGATCTTGATCAGAAAATGTTTGCTTTTTCCTATTCCCATGTTCTGATGTGTTTTTCCTTAGAGTGTAGTGAACAACCTGCTTTCTTGTAATATGATTGTGGATATAATTAGAGATACAGTAAAGACTGCCCAAAAGTCATGAAAATATAAAGAATAATAGTAATCACTTGTTTACTGAAAATGTAAAAGATAAAAGTTGCAGCAGAGGCCATATGGTCTTAATGATAACAAGCTTGTGGAGCACCATTGTGGACCTCAGGAAGTTCATGAACCTGGTGAGAAAATACAACTTAATTAAAGAATTTTGCTTTCTTTCCAAAATGCTAGGAAAGACTTTCAAACATTTAGACTTTTTAATACCAACGTTGACTCAGAGCAATACATTTTTCCTTTTCTTTTTAGTCAATTACTTATGTATAAGTGGTGCTAAAATGCCTGTCAAATAATAACTCACAACTGTTCAACTGCAGTTGTAGCATGAAAACAGCCATAGACAATAGATAAATGAGTACATGTGGCTATGTTCCAATAAAACTTTATGCACACTAAAAGTAGAATTTTAATTAATTTTATACTTAAAATTATATATTATTTTGCTTTTCCCCCAACCATAATTCTTAGCTGAACAAATGCAGGTAGCTGACTGAATTTGGCCTGTGGGCCATAGTTTGCTGACTCTGACATAGATTCTTAAGGCCCATATTTGGTATCAATATAGTAGTGAATTGGGAACTTAATATTTCTGGTCTCCTCAATATTTCTGTCCTGGGTACCCAAAGTGGTAAAACTTGCTGTAATTTTTGTTTTGGCAGGTTTGAGGAACAAGTAGAAAAGTAGGGATAGAAGAGGAAAGTAGAAGGGAGGGTGGGTAGCCCCAATAGTATAATTAATTTGTATGAGCACTGTTTTGTGAATCCAGTTATCAAGCATTTATCAAGTACGCACTGTTACTTTTCACTGTGCCAGGTCCTTAGAATAAAGTGGTATGCAGCTTGGTCTTTGTCCTGCAGAGAAACATAGTTAAGTTTTAAATATTTGTTGGGTTAAATAGAAATTTGGAATTACTAGACTGTGAGGTGTGTTTTGCTGAAAGGTATAATTCCTTGTTACTGTGAAAGTGATAGTAAACTTTGTGGGAGAGAACTATTTATTTTCCCACAAATATTATATGTATGTGTAGGGGAAAATAATCACTGGCTATGTTAGCAAATTGATCTTGTAATGCATAACAGGGATTTGTTTTCTCCTTTCCACCTTAAAATAAGAATTCATGATTTCTGCCCATCACAGGGCTATTTTATGGAGAATGAATTAATGGTTCCAAAGCATTTTAAAATTTACTAAAAATGCCTATATGAAATGTTTGTAACAAAGCACTCAGTTTTGGTGTTTTCAAAATAAAAAGATCTGCAGAGCAAATGGTGATTTCCGGGGATTATTTTAAAATTTGGAGCATGTTGCATTCTTATGAAAATGGGAAGATTTTATAAATGCTTTCTAGTTATGTCAAAAAGTGTTCCTGCTTTCTTTGGAGAGAAGTTAGTAAATCACGTAGATGATGAAAATGTTTTGGCCTATTTTTCTGTGTAGAATGAACTTCTCATCTCTCTTTGTGATTTTAATGCCAAGTAGATGGTTAAAATGTCCAAAGTGGGATAACTTCAGGTCTTTTGTTATTGTTAGGCCTGTGGAAAAGAAAGTAGATAGCTGGAGAGAGACAGCTAAGCTAAGGGGGAAAGTGGGATAGGTTTGGCAGTATATTAATTAGTGTTTGAGGCACTAATTTGCCAATTCTGTTTATCCAGCATTTATGGAGTACCCACTGTTTGACTTTGTGCCCAGTCTCACAAATATTAAGCAGTGTGTAGTCTTTGACCTGAAAGAAATGACAAAGATTAAATTATAGGTAGATAAATAGTTCTTGAAAAGCTTATGATCTAGCAATATGAATGTGCCTAAATTTATTTAGTAACAGAGCACTGACTGACTGCATCATTGGTTTCCATAAAAAGAAGGGATGCTTGTTCCATGAAGCACAATGTACTGTCAATTTACAAAAATTACAGGGAGCCAGAAAAGAAGCATACAAGTCAGAAACTGAAGGCCTATATGCTATGTTAAAGTACTTGGCCCTAATTCCACTATTTAGTACAGTGTTTCTTATATGGTGTTGGATCAGGATTTTGTGTATACATACTTATATATGCAAGTTTTATAAAGTGCAATATAATGAATTACATAAAATTGAAATAACATGAACTACAAGTCTCATTTTTTTTTTTAGATTGAATCCACATAGGATTACTCCATAGGACTTCTGTAAAAGTTTATAAACACTCAGTTTATTTGTTTACCTCATCTTGGATTTGTAACAGATATTTCATGTCTGATAATTCTGACTCATGACTCATACTGGTTAGTGGGCCATACTTGGCGTTATATTGATCTCTTACATAATAATGGAGGAGAAACCAAAGGTTGCTTTTCATATACTGATAATTCATGAAAAGGGTAATTCTCATATGGGGTTACATATTTGAAGGCAGGGGCTATATTTCTTTAAGAAATGTAGGCACATTAAAAATATTTGATGAATGAAGAATGAATGAGTCAAAGATGTAAAGACAGACTTAGAGTTCCAAAGACTAGAGAATATAATAAACAGAATCAAGTGATTTCAAATCAAGGAAGATGATAATTTAATAATTATCTGTTGGATTTGGTAATTTGAAAGTCCTTAGGGAGACCAGCTTTAGCAGTTGATAAAGTTAGAATGCATTGCCCATCTGTATTATTTGGTAAGTGAGCAAGAAGTAGAGATTCTTTAAAATACAACATTCCATTAATTAATGCTAATTAATTCATTGAGGAAGAATAGTATTTGTAATCTTTTCTTTTTTTATTAACATATTAATTATAGTGTTAATCTTTACTCTCCATTTAGTATTGAGTGCAAAAAATAACTCCTATGTGACCAATAATAGGAATGTATTTTTTTCCTAGCAACTAGATATCTATTAAATGGAATTGAAATTGATTTTTATATTTGATTCTGATTTGAGAAGAAAATTGAAATGTGAATAATTTGCTTGGTCTTGTTTCCAGTTGTTTCTTAAAGAATTTATTCCCTAATATTCTTTATTGATTCTTTATTAGAACCCCACCAGTAATTCCATTTTCATCATAGAATAAAGTTTATAATATATTGTGGCAGGCATGGTTTTGGCTATAGTTTTGTGGGAAAGATTATGTCTTTAAAGTTTGTGGGATATAATTTCTTCTGAAGAGTCAGAGAAATGAAAAGCATTTGAAGGCTGATAATAGGTAAGAATTGTGGAGTATCATTATTGTTACTAATTTAACAAGTTTAATTTGTCACTTAGTTGCGTTATTTCTTATCAGTTTGTAGTAGACTTTTTAAATTTAAGAAATATCTGTTAAGCATTCCATCTACTGCATGAGTGATGTGTTTGTTCCCTCACAATGCCTGGTGGCTTGTTGTACTTTGTCAGTTTTAATAGTGTCCAGATGAAAGCTGTTTTGTTTGCTTCTCCAATTGCATTTTGTTTCAAATATAAAATAAACTTTGGGTATTTTCTCTGCTGTTTTTCTGAAAAGATTAGGATTGTTTTACATTGTAGTGAATAATGAACATCCAGGAGACTTAAGCTAATCTACAATATTATGTGGAAGCTAGACTCTTTTCCAGGTATTTTTATTGTTAAATGTAAGCATTCAACATTGTTTACAATTATTTTGAAAGTTATCTCTAAATCTCTCCATAGATTGAAGACCACCAGGAAGTGATCCTTGTTAGAACTGATGAGTCTGGGAGAGTGTGGCCTGTGAATGCACCACAAGAACTTCCAGAGTCCAAAGCAGGAAGAGGGAAGAGACAGAGGGTGTGTTTCACATATGTTTTGCCTATTAGAATTCTTTTTGTCCTTGGAATTCCCTTTTTTCCCTTTGGGGCTTTCTTGGTATTACACTACAAAATATTTTCGAAAATGTTGCTGTCCAATGCAAATGTTACAAAGTAGTAAATTATGTTATTGCTTTTATTCTTAGTTGTATCTCTTTGCCATTTACAAAATGTGTTTTTGTCAAATAATTATAACATTGAATGTTTAAGGCAGTTTTAATTTTAGTGGACATTTCTTTGAGGTTGTATTTAGTTTCTTTTTGCATACTAACCATTCTTAGAAAAACGTTGGTCTCCCAGACTTGTTACCTTTGTTAGACAGCTAATTTGTGACCTGGTGATGGGATATTCGTACACAGTATGGTCTTAATTATGTAGGTGCTATGAGCCTTTATGCACCTAATTTTATTTTCCATCCTCCAGATAAACCAATTAGTTTTTAGCACTGCCTCGAGGCACTTAAGATGAAGAAAGCAGCATATTCAGTTTTTCTAAGATTTTTGTTTTAAATTTGAGATCGTACAGATAATAATTAAGTACACAAAAGAATTGTTCAGAATTTTTCTTTCAAATGTTACTTGCCCATTGAGTGTCTCTGCTGCTAGAGATTCTAATTAATTCTTTCAACAAATAGAAATGGAATCGATACCTTTTCTAATGCAATGGGAAGATCGGGTTGGAGAGGAGATGTGGAGAGAATAGTGAAGGTTTAAATATATGAAGTGACTAGAACTGACTAGGAATCCCTAAGCACATTCGCACATGGCATTGAGAGTCATTTTTGAGTTTCATACTACTGAGCAATGTAGGTATAAAGAAGGCAGACACATTCATTCCAGACTGGATTTGCAGTTTGAGTATAATGAAGTCTGGCAGGAAGGCCAGATATTAAGTTTTTGAAGCCAGGGAGTATGAAGTCATGACATATGAGGTTTAGGCTAATGAGGAAAAGAATAGCAATGTTGGGAAAAAGAGTGGGACCCTGGTTCCAAAGATCTTAAAAAGTTGAAGGCCTGTTTTATTTGCTGTGAAAATGTGAGAGCAGCATTGGGGAGAATTGCTTTAGGAGGAAATAAATAGGAATTTTCTATTCTCTAACCGAATCTGGAACCAACTGAGAGGAAAACCCAGGACTGAATTAGATGGGGATATCAGAATATCAGCTTTGTTTCTGATAAAGCTATTTATAGAACAAAGGTTTTAACAGAAGTGATTGTCTATCAGTTCCAGCTGCTGTAGCAGAATATCATGGAATTGTGACTTAAACAGTAGAAATTTATTTCTTACAGTTCTGGAGACTGGGAAGCCCAAATCAAGGCACTGACAGGTTCAGTGTTTAGTGATGACGTTCTTCCTGGATTGCAGATGGTGGTTTTTTTAATTTTATCTTCACATAGCATAGAAAGAACAAGCTCTGTCATGTCTTTTTATAGCAGTACTAATTCCATTCATGAGGACTGTACCTGCATAACCTAATTTCTTCCCCAGAGATCCCACCTTCTAATACCATCACACTGGGATTTCAACATAGGGATTTTTATTTTTGGGAGGGTATACAAACATTAAGTCCAACCTCTGTTTTTTTATATATTTCTTCTATCTTTAGATAACTGCAGTCTTTCACAGTGGAGAGGAATTTAACTACAAGGAGGAGAAGAGAGGAGAAGGGATAGAATAATTTTGCTGTTTACTCCCACACAGAAATCAGATAGTGTAATGCTTGTTATTCCTGGGAAAGAGGAGAGTTAAAGGGGAAGGCAGAATGTATAATTCTGCAATTCTCATGGGAGCAGGTAGGCTAGGGATAAACAAGAAAGGACATATTTTGATACATGGTGAGATTTTTAGGTTTATTATCGCATTTATAGATAATCCATTAAAATACTTTAGAGACTTATGTTTTCATCAAATTAATTATGTTCATTTTGTCATAGGTTTCAGTGCATGAGGAAAAAGTAAGGGTCAGATACTTTCATGATGATGATGATCTAAGTCTACAAGATTTAGTCAAAAATGAAAAGATGGGAACAGCAGAAAATCAGAACAGACTCTTTCTGAGAACAGTATCTAAGGTAAGACATACTCCTAGCACATTTGGAATTTGAGAAGCTCATGTATTAGGCTAACAAGGATCTGCTTCTTTTAGAGAGATCTAATTTCTCTCTAATCGTGTTTATTTTCTTTAGTTGAATTTTTTTTGGGAACATATGAAAAGAAATACACTTTTGGGATTTTGTTTGTTTTTCAGTGTAAGCTGTGGAATACTTAGTTTGGGACCTTTTTTTTTTTTTTAATGTTGAGACAGGATCTTACTGTGTTGCCAAGCCTGATGTGGAACTCATGATCCTCCTCCTCCAGCCTCCCAAGTAGCTGGGTTTATAGGCATGTGCCACTGTGCCTGGCATGGAGCCAGAATTTAATGATTTAATAATTTAATGATTGCTGCCTGTTAAGTTTCCACTCCATCTTGTCTTTGTGTGTGTGTGTGTGTGTGTGTGTGTGGTGCTGGGGATTAAACCCAGAGTCTTCTGCTTACTAGACAAACACTTTACCAGTTGACTTACTCCTCAAACCTTTTTTTTTTTTTTTTGAGATAGGGTCTCACTAACTTTGTCCAGATTGACTTTGAACTCATGGTCTTCCTGCTTCCACCTCCTGAGTAGCTGTGATTACAGGCATGCACTTCCATGCCTGATTTTTCATTTTTTCTTTCTTCTCTTAATGTTCTCCTAGTTTTTCATAGTTATGCCATGAGGAGGTAGAAGAAAAATAGTAGGAATGATATATATGCATCACAGAGAAGGCATCTTGAAATAATCCTGAGTATGTGTATATGAAAATATGTATTATTTTGGACATCATTATGGGTAGAAGAATGAATTTTTATTTTCAATAATAGTTCTTTGTTACAGTCTTTTCTATTGCAGTCCCATCTAAACACTACCATTCTATAAGAGACATATTTAAATTTAGCTCTATGATAGGATTTGCCAAACTATGACTGCAGGGAAAAATTCATTTCACTGCCTATATATACAAATAAAGTTTTATTAAAACACATATGCAAATGCATTTACATATTGTTTAAGCTGCTTTTGCTCCCTAATGACTGAGTTGAATGGTTGTGATAAAGATTGCAGAGCCCACAAAGCTGCAAATATTTATTATCTGGCCCTTTTCAGAAAAAAAAAAATGCTGCCCCTTGTTGTAGGACACCAGCAGTTACATTTTTGTAGTGGTAGTTTGAACTGGATATCTGAGAGACAGGAATAGGGAGGGAGACCTTTTACTGTGTACCTTTTCAATTTATAGTATTTTAAAAATGTGTGGATATATCACTTGGTCAAAAATTAACTTAATGAAAACTAAAATAAAGGTTATGAGGGCATCTGTGTGTGCCAGAGCCCTAAGGGTATAGGAGTTACAAAAACTTGGGTTTAAGTGGGAATGGTCATTGGACCCCTCAGTAGGAATTATACGGGATCTTAAATTTAGCTTATTAGCATAATTTTACCTTTGTTTATTTTGGAAAAATTACTAGAAATTTTCTAGGGTCTGGAAATTCAGTGTATAGAAAGAAGGCCATATTTATTAGAACTTCCTTCTCCAAAATGATACCACTTTATGTGGAAGTCTGAATTAAATAAGTCTTTTTTTGCGGAGGTGGGGGAGGATGGTTTTAGTAAGGAGAAAAGCCTAATTATATTGGGTTCAAGAGTGAATGTGAGAAGGATTGGCTTTAGAAAGAAGTTGGTTATAGCCCCTCAATGATAACAGGAGGAAAGACAAAGTATTAATACACAAATGCAGTAGGTATAAATTTGACAAAAAATGAAAGTTTGACAAGTTTTCTTCTTATTGCTTGCATTAGCTTAGTGAAAAGATGGTGGTTATCAACTGAGAGGGCTGATTAGAGGTTTGAGAAGGTGTGAAAAAGTCTTTTGGAGAACCTGTGAGTGAAAAAAAGTAGGGTTGTCAGGCAGTGCTGAGGGTCTGTCTGGATTTTATGTCTGTATATTTTTCTTCTGCCATGTTTGGATAGAGATTTGTTTTACTAATTTTGTTTTATTTATTATATTATCAAGACTTTTTTGTATATTATTTATTGATTCATGGGTATAAATAATAAAGCATGTTTGAATGTTTTTCTTTTACATTATTTGTATGTTATGGGATTTTTTATATATTAGCTAATTTACCAATCATTGCAGCTTTATTTCATTAGTGTTCCTGAACAGTGTTAATGTTTTTTGAAAAAATTTAAGTTCACTAAGCTAGACCATTAAAGAGCTAGACTGCTATAAAAATTTACCAGTGATATTTGACCCTTAAAAATTCTGTGATAGTGTGTATTAATTTATGACAGAAAGTTTGACTTATAAAATAATGTCCCAGTTTTAGAAGATGACATGTTTTGGATTAAGTAGTCATATGGAATCATTCTTACTAAATTTACTTACGAGAAAGCTTCCTAGGATAGACAGTAGGCACTCAGTAAATGTTTCTTTTCCACCTTCTACTATTCTTTAAAAATGTTTTAATATGATTTAGATATTTCCTAATAATTTTAAGCAGTAATCAGCCAGTCCATTGGTAGTGAGGTGCTGTGAAGCTTAGGTGGTGACAAGGGTCTGTTGGTCCTCTTGGATAGAAATCAGAGGCAGACTCGAGCAGCAAAGGTCAGAAAAATTGTATTTGCAGAGAAAAGAAAGGAAAAGGCCGCCTGGGGTCGTGCAGAGGAACCTGGGAACTGGTAGTCCCCTGGGTCAGGTTGGAAATTGGGTTTTATAGCTTTTCTTATTGCCTAAGGGTGGATATTTTGGTGTGGATGGATGTCAAAGAAGGGTCTCCCTGGTATGAACAGATGTTTCTTGGGAAGGAGAAGGGGCATTTTTTCCCCCTGGCTAATTGACACCTTTTGGGAATACATGGACCTCCTGCAGTCCGTCCTGCAGTAGCATTAATTAAACTACTAACTGGACAAACAAGTATACAGGTGAGACATATTCAAACCAATTTTTAATAACAGAATTGATTGACTAATTTATGTGTTGTTGAATTTATAATAGTACTGTATTAGCATTTTGACAAGGCTATTGCTTTTATTCAAGCAACCTTTTTTCTTTGTATTGTCTAATGGAGAAATTAATTTGGTTGTCACCTCTAAGGGAAATGTGGACAGTACTACCTCTTTTATCCTGTAGTCAATTGTGTTAACTTTTTCATGACTTTTTTGGTGGAGAGGGTGTTTGAAGATTAATTTGTGTGTGATAGCAGAAGGAAGAGGTAGACTCGAATCATGTAAGACAATTTATCATTAAAAAACAAAGGTGTGTTTTAAATGCACAAAGCATGCCCGTGTTACCTGTTCGCAGAAGAACTCACAGAGGTACAGGTTGCTATGGAAATGCTGATTTGGCATTGTGATTTTTTTGTTCATCCTGCTTAATAATAAACCACAGCATAGTGGGAATTTGTTTTGTACCTTTGATAATAAAATTAGCTCTCATAAAAATTTGAAGTATTACCAAAAGCATATAAAAACAAAGTATTTGTATTTGGATTAGTTGTTGCTATAAATACTGTGCTTAATCTCTTTACTTTTAAAAAGTTTATGAACTAAGTAGCTGAGTTACTATATTTTTAAAAGTAGTATTACCATTGGCAGATAGGTTAGTGATGTTAAATATTTTCATGAAGAGGCCATGTGAGCTCATTACCCTATGTTTCTTCCTATTAATTGAAGGGCATTGGTCTAGGACAGGGGTCAGCAAACTTACTCTATAAAGGGCCATGTGGTAAATATTTTTTGCTCTCTGTTTCAACTCTCAGCTCTGTTATGGTACACAAAAGAAGCTGTGTACCGTATGTAAATGAATGTGTGTGAACATAGTCCAACAAAACTTTATTTACAAAAATGTGGCTGCCCAGATTTGGCCTGTGAGCCATCCCTGAGTTAAGGATATCTAAATGATACAGGCCTTCATAAGCACATGTCTTTGAATTTGTCATTCCTTTATGTAGTAGTTCTCCTGAAGATGGATGTTAGACCTGTGAGAAGTAGCCTGTCAGGAATAGGTGATATAGAACAAATGATAAATGATCTCGTTCAACAAATGAAGGTGTTCTACAGGAGCTACACTGGCACATGAAGATGACATGCTCCTTGCTTTTGGAACTTATAGGCTAGTGGGGAAAAAAACCTTTACCAAATAATTATGAAAGGTGAATTCTCTTATTATGCATGTACAAATTACTGTGAAAGTCAAGTAAAGGCCTTGGGGAGCTACATCAAGTGCCTGATTTAAGCTAGGGAGAGCAGGAAAAATTTCACATTGGACAGCAAGTTCAGTACTTCTGGTCAGAATCCAAATCTAGCGGCATGTCTTTTGCTGTTGATACATATTTTAGTTCTATCTTATTACACTGATTCATTTAATTTTTACTATTCATTTTTTTCTTGCAATTCTAAAATTCATACTAAATTCACTTTCTTTCCAGTTGTATTAAAATACATTAAGTTTTTATTGACATCTCTTTCTTAGAACTGGGCCAAGAAAGCCAAATATGAACTTAATTTTATTTGTTTGGATAGGGGAATTGTGGTTATTGTTTGTTTTTATTTTTCTATATTTCTCAGTTATTTTCTGAATATATTTTATATAATCACTGAAAAAAGGAACCAAAGGAAATATCCTGGCAAAGAAGGATATAATTGCCAATTTTCTAACTGTATATATGCCAGTGTATTTATAGTGGTTTTCTAGAATGTAATAGATAACATTATCTTCCTTTGAAGTCATAGAAGCATAGAATTTTAGATTCTGGGGTGGGACTTTTTAAATCTTGCTTAACCTTCCAGATCTTACAAATGAGGAAACTGAGACTAAGAGAACTTAATGGCATATGCAAGGCTAAGTAACTTTCCTAGTTACCACAGTGAATGAGTTGCAGAAGGTGCATCTGAGCCTCACCTTTTAAGTCCCAGGCAGCCTTTCTCTTTAAAGAGTCCTGTCCTTCAGATGACTTGTGAGTTGACAGTTGTTGATCACTGCCTGGATTTAATTGTCTGTCCATTTTCTATGTGTCATTTATTGGCATTTGGGAGTAAGTTGTGTGTGCTTTGCTCATTCTTAAAATACATTGACTCCAACATTTTTTAAATATAAACTCTCCCATTTAAAATTTAAGGCATCAGTGTTTCCTTGGCAACATAAACTCCAGCACATCTTCATGAGATCTATATCCATCTTTCCTCATTAATTTTGTTCACACTGTGGACAGTAATTTTATCCTTTCTGTACTGATAGAGCATTAAAAATGGGCTTGAAGGGAGAAAAAATGGAATTCACAAGAGAAGACTAGTAAAGGAGAGAAAAAAACTCAAAAGTAATTAGGATTTTCTTCTTAAATTCTAAGAAAAGATGATTTTATCATCTAATAAAAGATGTTTATATTTCTGTTGATAGTTTTATTTTTTCTGTCTTTGTATTACTTAATGTTAATATATTTTAAGGCTTAATATATTTTCTAATGGATGTAATCTTTAAAATATGCATTGCATATTGCTGTAATAATGCACACTAGGGCCGAAATCCTTTGCTTTTTTATTTTCACTAAACTATAATATTAATAACAAATCTTGAGGTTAAATGGCATACCTTTCAGAAGGGTTTGGTTAGAATAAGATAAGGAATATTAAAATTGCCAACTTTTGGTCACATCCTTTGGGCATTTTAGTTTTCATTGTAGCCGTTCCCATAGACTCTCATAGATAAGGGATGAAATTAGATTTGGAAGAGGTTAATCTAAGAAAATGAAATCATGTATATGTTCCTGCAACATCACCTAAAGGAAATTTGAAATTTGGGTGTTGTAAAATTGTAGAAGTGTTATTTGCTTTCTTATGGAACTGAGAAGATGTAGGTATGAATCCAGTATAAGCTGCTTAACAAAATTGTTTCTTTTTTCTTAACCTCACCTAGGGGCTGGGGAATGGGGGAAGTAAGAATACCAGAGAATTAATTTATGTAACATATTTAATATTTATCAAAATTAATAAATAATAAATATTAACGATGAATATATAAATAATTAATAAATATTAATTTATTTTAATATTTAATATATTTCAGTTTCCAGGAATATATCTGTATCACAAATGCCATTTTACCCATTTTTGAGTATATAATTCAATAGTATTAAGTACATGCTCAGTGTTGTACAACCAGTACCACTGTGTATTTCCAGAATTGTTCATCATCTCAAACAGGATTTCTGTTCCATTAAACACTAACTCCCCTTCCCATAGTCTTTCTCTTTTCACTCTTCTGTTCCAACCTCTCAGCCTCTTTCTGTGTCTATAAATTTGCACCTCCTAAGTAACTAATATAAATAGAATCAGATAATCCTTGCCCTTTTGTATCTGGTTTCTTTCTCTTACCATATTTTCAAGTTTATCCATGTGGTAGCATGTATTAGAATTTCATTCCTTTTTTTCTTTTTGTGGTACTGGGGTTTGAACTCAAGGTCTGCACCTTGAGCCATTACACCAGCCCTTTTTTTGTGATAGTTTTTTTCTGGATAGGGTCTTGTGAACTGTTTGCCCAGGCTGGCTTTGAACCTTGATCCTCCTGATTATGCCTCCTGAGTAGCTAGTATTACAGGCATTAGCCACTAGTGCCCTGAGCCACTGGTGAGACTGAATAATATTTCATTGTATTATAGACTACATTATTTTTTACTCACTTATTTGCTGATTGACATTGGGTCGTTTCCATCTTTTTTAAAAGCGGTTGTGAATATGCTGGTCGGAACATTGGTGTAGAGGTATAGAAGTATCTTACTCTCTGCTTTCTGCTTTTTAGGGTATATCTCTAGAAGTGGAATGGCTGGATCAAATGGTAGTTCTGTTTTTAACTTTTTGAGGAACCACCAGATTGTTTTCCACAATGGCTGCATAATTTTATATTCCTGCCAGCAATGCTTAAGAGTTCTAGTTTCCCCATGCTCTCGTCAGTATTTGTTTCCTGTGTCATTCTGAGAAACACCAGCAGTACTAATAATGGGTGTGAATTATCACTTGTGGTCAAGTCCCAGCTGTGGTGAGATTTTATAAGAAATGCTGAATATTCCCTTTGATTTTGACCTAAGTTTAAACTATTAATAATTGAGTTTATCAATTCTTTTTAAGGAAAAAGCCCAGAATTACCTGAAATTTATACTTCATCAACAAATTCTTCTTTTTCCATTGAATTTGAGGGCTTGGAATTTGAAAGATAATTTCACAGTTTTGATTAAAATTTTGATTTACATTGTTATCAGCTTGAAATACCTCAGTAGTAAGTAGGCTACAGTTTATTTGTATTTAATAATGCAATATTAATGACAGAGGTTTCTTACAAGCCATTGTTTCTGTATAATGACACTGAAAAAAGTCTTTACTTTTCATTGAAGGATCTTAGTATCAGATGATTTTTTTTTTTTTTTTTAAGACAGAGCATTGCTATGTAGCCCAGGCTGGTCTCAAACTTGAGGTCCTGTTGCTTCAGCCTCTGGAGTGCTGGGATTTATAGGTGTGTACCACCATGCCTGGCTAGTATCTGACTTTTTTTTTTATAAGATGAAATTTAATTTTTTGTAGTTCAGAGTTTTTGGTTTTTTTATTCATACTCAAAATGGGAAAAAATTACTTTTCATAGTTAGAAGACATTTAATATTTTTGTATCCTTAATATTTAGGCTCTTAATTCACTAGCTTCTAACATTTCTAGGCTTGAATTTAGACACTGACTAAACAAGTATCAGTATTACTTCAGTTTAACTCCCAAGTTCATTATCATTAGTTAACAGGGAAGAACTTTCCTTCCTGCTGTAATGTAATCAGACTCCTTCTGGAACATGGCTTCACAGCCTTAGTACTTTGACATTTTGTGGAAGAGCTATCTGTGTAGAATGTTCAGCAGCATCTTACCAGTCTACACCAGTAGCAACTCCTTTTACCCTGAGGTTGAGACAGCCAAAAATGTCTCCAGACATTGCCAAATGTCCCAGGAGGGACATTTGGGGGATAGAGTGGTTACAAAATTGCCTCTGAGAACTGTCCTGGGAGTCTGGGAGAACATAATAACAGCTACCACTTTATGAAGACTTGCTGTATGCCAGATCCCTTACATACATTAATGTTTAAAATTATCTGTCAGCATTGATGGTAACCCCATTTAATAAACAAAAACTGATGCTCAGAGGCAGCCAATAGCTTGCCTGTGATTATATATCCCTTTTCTGAATCTGGTTCATTTCAGTGCTTCCTGTGTTGGTACATAGTACTACTGTCTAACCTAGGCCAGACAACAGAATCATGCCAGGGGACAGTACTCCATTTTTACATGCTGTTGCCATCTGGCTGGCGTGTGTAATCAAGGCTTCAAAGAGGCCTGTTCTTTATTCTCTTTCCAACTACTTCAGGATGATGGGGAACATGGAAAACCTGTGAATTCAAGGAGCATGGAGCCATTGCCCTCCCTCATTTGTTGTGAGATTATTTTGTTGATTAGAGAATGATGTGTGGAACACCATGGTGGTAGAAGACCCCAGATAGTAGCTTGGAAAGAAGCACTGCATGCAAGGAAGCTAACTATATATCCAGAGAAAGTGTCTATTCCTCTCAGAATAAATCACTACTATTTGCATGATGGGAGCAGTCAAGTGTGTTAATACTGTCACCAGGCAGCTGCCTGAACCCCCAGGGAGCGTGTCAATTAGGTATTGGTCTTAGTTGGCACATTGGGCATTCAGCAGTGAATGTAGTTGGACCAGCTTTGGTGAGTGAAAGTTCACGTCGCTGAGCTCTTGTACATTGTGCAACTTTGCATGGCCACTTCTTCATAAACTTGTTGGGGACGTCAGGGAGTAGTTGCTGACATAAATATTTTCACATGGGACTCAAATATCTTCCCACCCTACCCTTTTGGAGAGGTCTGTTGACATGCTCCTTTCCCAGACCTCCTTGTCACCAATTCCCAGATTGCATTCTAAGTCCCTGACTATGAGTCAAATGCCTACCTACCCTTACTTCTGACACATCCTGCAAGTTCAGAGGCTCCCTCCACCAATCCTCTGGTTCAATATTTGCTAGAAGAGCTCACAGAATTCATCAAAAGCTATTGTTCTCATGGTTAAGGTTTAGGGAGAGGAAATATAGACTAAAATTATCCAAAGGAAGGGGTCCATGGAACAGAGTCTAGAAGAGCTCCAGTTGTCTTATCCTAGTGGAGTTATACACAATGCTGACTTCTCCTGGGACTGCTGTGTGATAATACACGCAGGGTATTGACAACTAGAAATGCTCACTCAAGCCCTAGTGTACAGAATTTTTATTAGAGTTTTGTCACATAGACACAATTGCCCATGTTTCTGACCTTAGCTTCCAGCTACTCTTTATTATGTGGTCCACGGCTACATAATAAAGCACATTGTTAGCATTTATTATCTCATATGACCTAAGATTCCCAGGTAAACAAATATGACCTTATAATATTTTACATTATAGGAACTTAGATATAGTGTCTGAGGAGCAGAGGGCAAATGCCATACCTCTCTTTGGATAAAGTGAATTATTTTTAAACAGCTTTATTAAGATAAAATTAGAGAGGATACAGTTCACCCACTTAAAGTGTACAATCCAGTGGTTTTTAGTGGTTTTTAGTCCAACTATCTCCAGTCAATTTTAGAATATTTTTCTCACCTCAAAAGGAATTCTTAAAGTGGAGCTCAGCTGTAAGGTATTTGGTTAACATGCGCCAGGTCCTTGTATCACACACACAAAAAGGAAATCTTGTACTTTTTAGCTCTCTTACCCTGCTTCTCTGAGCCTTCCCCTCTTCATCCCTATACATCTGGCTTCAAAATTGCTGAGTAGCCCAGGTTGGCCTTGAACTCTTGATCCTCCTTCCTTAGCCTCCTAAGAGTGGGATTACAGTTGTGTATCTCCATGCCCCATCCAGGATGGATGGACATTTTTCTGCAATAAATGTCATTGGGATTTTAATAGGGACTGCATTAAAGCTATATAGCATTTAGGATATTCTTGTTTATTTTCTTCCTTCAATTCTTAAACCACTTTACTATGTTTTTCTGATTTATTGGGCATAGACATTTTGAGTATTAAATTTTATGGTGAACTTACCATTATCATAATCTTTCTTTTATGATTTTGCCTAAATGATGAAGAGGCGTATTTTCATGCCCCTCTTTCCTTTACCTCCTTTTCTCCAGCACTTTTGTGGCTTTTCCCTTCTAGACATAATCCATTTTCCACTACCTGTTGACAGTGTATTCACTAAAAATGACAGTTATTTTTACCAGGTATGAGAGTATGGTAAGCTAAAGGTTACAGAAGACGTATGAGTTACTGATAAACTGAGAACATTTTTGATCAAATCCCAAAGAGAAGATAAAGTGCAAAAGTGCAAATGTCCAGAGGCTGTGAGAGGAGGGAATCATAATTATTGCCCTTGGATATTGAGAACAATGTTTCAGTTGTGTTATGCAATCAGTCAGACTTCATTGGGTAAGTAAGCCTATATCATAATCAACTCAAACTCTTATCAATAAATCAGACAGGCTTGGCAGCATCCATGCAACTTAGATTTAAGGAACATTTTCCATGTACAAAACATTGCATGACTTTCCTGTAATTTATAACAGTCTTCTACATCATCTGAGGACATAGTTTATATATAGAAGTGTGTATTCTCTTATTTTAGATAAGATAAATACCTACTAGATATCTGTGTTCCCTTTGATAAGTGCATTAACCTTATTTGGTCTGTTTATTCTAGAGGAAATATTACTTTTAAATCTTTATTCTGTCTCATATACTGTATTCACAAAATACCCTTTCTGTTTCAAAGATTGGTTTATTAAGAGAGAGAGGCTCATTTATATGCTAAGCACCCTTCAATTTAGTTGTCGCACAAATGTGGCTAGGTATGGTGGCAAATGCCTATAATCTCAGTCCTTGGGAGGCTGAGGCAGGAGGATAGTGAGTTTGAGGCTACATATTGAGGTTCTGTCTCAAACAAACAGGAGTGCTGTGTGTAGTCTCTAAAGCCTTGGCACTTTTCCACACTTCTTTCTGTTACTCAAACCCATTGTGCTTGGAGAATGTACTTTGTTACTATAATCTTTTTAAATTTATTGAGAATTATCTTATGGCCCAGAATGTCCTCTTTCTTAGTAAATATTCCATGCCCACTTGAAGAACATATGTTCTATTGTTGTTGAGTGGAATTTTGATCAATGTTACTTAGGTCAAGTTGGTTCATAATATGTTTAAGTCTTCTATGTGCCTATTAATTTTCTGCTTATTCTAAGAATTATGAATTGTGTTTAAATCTCTGAATTATGGATTTACCTATTTCTCCTATGCTTTGATTGGATTTATTTAAGTGCATAAACTTTAGGATTATTGAGTCTTCTTGCTGATGCTACTGTTTTATCATTGTGAAATGACCTTTATCTTTCATCAACATTCTTTGCTCTAGACTATACTTTGATTTGAGTAGAGCTCCTCTGTCTTTAAATCTTTTTAAGCATCCGTTAAGATCCAAGCACCTTCCTATTGCTTTGTTACTGAGTTTTTAAAAATAGTTTTGATTTTCTTTTGATTTGTAGTTAATAGAGTAAAAAATAGTTAATAAAAGAAAAAGTTCTTAATGATAACAGTGTAATCATCATGAGATGGATGGTTGTACAGATACACCTTGGAGGGGCTTAGAAGATTGAGAAAATTTCTTTCATGGAGCTGACAACTAGATCTAAGCCCAGGATTGAAGAATGAGTAGAAGAATGGCAACATTGAAGGCAGAATTGGCCAGAGAGCAGCATGTGCAAAGCTAGACAGTAACAGTGTTTTGGGGGGCTATAAATAGGGTTGCTACAGCATAGAGTTGCATTAGGGATGTGTTCAGATTATTGGAGAGACCCTCAAAGCCAGATCATGAAGAGATTTGTAATAACAGCAGTGGCTCACATTTGTGACTCTTTATTATTGCTAGATGTGTGCTTCAGGAATAACTGTAACAGATAGGTAATATTGTTACAGGTATTGTAAAACAACGAACTAAAAGAAAGTATAGAGACTAAATAGCATGCTCAAGGAGATAGAATTTCACCATGGTTATTTTGACTACAGAACCCAAGCTTTTAATCATTGTGCCTTTTTGCATCTATGGTTACCTCCAAATTTGAACCCTGTCCACCATGTAAAACTCTTTAAGTTTTTAAGCAGGGCCCAAAATAAAAGCATCAAATACAGTTTATGTTGGGGGAGATGTGGAGAAAGTGCCTGGAGATCAGGTACCTTCAAAAATATTTCATGCTCTGTATAGTGAAAGTAGTTACTTAACCTCTCCATGCTTCAGTTTCCTTGTCACTTAAGTGAAAATAGCATGGAATGGCACTTAGTAAATATTCAGTAAACTTTAGCTGTGATGATGTTGATGTTGACCATGATTTTGAGGATCAGTCTTAAATTTTAATCATATTTTCTGTTTTAAATGTATGAGCTTTCTTATAGAACTTACAGATTTGACTTCAGGATGCCATTGTACAATAAAATCTTAACTGCTACCTTTTGTCCCACAATACTATTACTTTGATTTTTCAGTTTATGGGAAGGACAGATGGAGATGGTTATACTCTGGATGACATGTTTGTCTCCAAAGCAGCTGAGAGGGCACGTCAGGGTGAAGAAGAGAGCCAGAGGAAAAGAGCTATTGCTGAGCATCAGAGTCTTGCTGCACAAATGGAAAAATGTCTGTACTGTTTTGACAGCTCTCAATTTCCTAAGCACCTTATTGTTGCAATAGGTGTTAAGGTAAGAAATATAACATTTATTACCCAAGGAAAAGATTGATTAGTATATGTAGATTTGCCTTTTTTTCATACTTTGAAAAGATTCCTGAAGAATGTCTTCCTTTTATTCTGTGTTTCAAATAGTTTTCTTTTTGAAGTCACCATAATTCTTAGTATCTCTGTAAAGCACTTTTAAATATTTAAATGACATGAAGCTCAGATCTTGAGTGATTCTATTCTTGGCTCTGGTATTTACCCTCAGCGAACACCTACCTCCCACAGTCGTCTTTTTAGTAAAGTCATCTTCATCCTCTTAATTGCTTAGCTCATTGTTGGGGTAATACTTGAGTCCTTTCTTTTCTTCAGACCTAAAATACTTTAACCAAATCCTATTGGCACTATTTCAAAATATATATCTACTGTAATCACATCTCTTAACCTATATATCTACTACCCTGGTCCAAGCCATCATAATCTATTGCTGAACTCTTATAATAGTTTCCTTGTAGCCAGGGATATTTTAAAATTTACGTCAAAATTAGTCAGATCTGGGTTTTAGACAAAAGCTGGAATCCTTTTTTTGGCCTACTAGGAGTTCAGGCCCAGTTCTTTCTCTGACCCCACATTTTCTAGCCCCCTTACTCTCATTCTTTCAGCTGAGCCATACTGGTTGCCTCACTATCTGGGGAACACAGCTAGTATGCTCCCTCATATGTGGTTCCTTTTGCCTAGAGCACCTTTCCTCCTTCAGATATCTTTCTTCCCTTCTTAAAGTCTTCTCAAATGCCACCCTAGCAGGTAACTATTAAGTGGGGTTCCTAACCTCTCCTTAGATACCATTTATATATGTATATATATTTTAATTTGCTTAGTGTCCCCCTTATTACTTCTGAAATGCTATACATTTTGCTTATTTATTTGACATTTTCTTCTCCTATGTCTTAGTCTATCTATTCAGGATGTTGCAGCAAGAATACCATGGACTAGATGGCTACAAAGAGCAGGGGTTTTTGTTTTTTTTCTCTTCACACTTTTGGAGGCTGGGAAGTCCAAGACTGAGGCTCTGGCAGATTCAGTATCTGGTGAGGGCCTGTTTCATAGGCAGCTGTCTTCTCACTATGTCCTCATATGGCAGAAGGGACAAGCAAGCTCTCTGGGGCCTCTTTTACAATGAAACTATTCCCATTCATGCGGTCTCCACCCTCATGATGTAATCACTCCCAAAGCCTTACCTTTTAACATGTGAATTTTGAGAAGACACAAATATTTTGTGCATATTGCTCCACAAACTCCCATGGGCAGGGGTTTATGTCACTGTGCTCATTGTTGATTCTCTAGAATGATCTCAGTAGTCATTCTATACTCCACAGACATTCTCAGGCCTTGCTCACCTTTGCTCTCATTTGTTTGCTCTCTCCCTTTCTTTGAACTGTGTTTGTGATTTCACTGTAAATTTAAATAAATATTGGTGTGGGGGAGAGGGTGGGAGCAGGGGGCAGGGGGAAGAAATGGCCCAACAATGTATGCACATGTGAATAAATGAATAAAAAAAAAATATCTGTACCCACTCCTATTTTGTCCTTTCTCAGCAAGGTTGAAAATATTTGTATTGTTTTCCCTAGCACTTGGGAGGTTGAGGCAGGAGAATTGCAAGCTCCAGGCCAGCCTGGGCTACGAAGGGAGACCCTATCTCAAAAAAACAAAAACAACAAAACTTTGCATTATTTTAAAGTATCTTTAGAAAACCTCACAAGGAATTATAGAAAATAATATCAAGCCGTTTTGCAGAATATTACTTATACTTCTCATGAAAACTTTTGTTTACTGTGTAGATGCTAATTGACCTTTTTTTTTTTAAAGACAATTTGAATATGAAAAATAGCACCAGAGTTAGGTGATACATATGTGCAAATAACCAGAGCTTAGCCAGAACAATAAAGCCATTCCAAGGTCATTTCCTCTCCCTCTTAGCTGGGTTAATTCTATTTTCTTAGCTAATGAGAGGAGGAAGGCCTGATTAATAGTCCTCATTTAGATACTCTACCATTACAGGCCATGTATCTTTTTATCCTTGCAAAAATTGTGTTGTATCAAGGACTTTCAAAGTTTACGGCCCCTCAGATCAAGGATAAAGTGTCATTCATTCTTGTCCTTTCGTCTTTGTCCAATAAATGGTAATGAAAGTTGATATTTGTACCCTAAATTTAAAAGCCATTTTAATTTCTTTTTAAATATAAACAATTTTTGAGAATGTTAAAATGAAAATTTTCTTATAAGTGAGTGTACTTTAAGTATCCCTTTTTTCCCCTCTACCAAGGGCTCACTTGTTGCAACTTATAATAACATCACTTTACTTTGGATTTTTTTTTCCATAGGTTTATTTATGTTTACCCAACTTCTGTTCTCTTACTGAGGGACACTGTCTTATAGTCCCTTTGCAGCATCATCGAGCAGCTACTTTATTGGATGAAGACATCTGGGAAGAAATTCAGGTTAGCAGGATGGTGTTCCTTCTCACTATAAAGCTAAATTCTAATAGGTTTTATACCTGTGTTCAATGTTTTTGTTTTCTAAATTTAAATATTTCATCTTCATAGTTGTATATGTATTTAGATCATGTTTCCAGCATCACACACAGCCTTTTATTTCCCCTATTTTTTAAAGCTTTTGTTTGCCAAATAAACTGTGACAAAGTAATAATTATTTTTACTATAAAAAATCAACTTAAGATTTTTAATCAGTGTTTTGTGTAGCAGGAGGCAATCATTCTTAATAAATTTCACCAAAAGGAAAGAAATTTTCCAGTAATAAAAAGAAATGAGAGGAGTTAGAGGTTTGCAGTTAGCATTGCCATGTTTTCCTGGCATGGAGTTGGCTTCTGTGTGGCAGTGATTTTGTTACTGCTTTTATTTCTGCTCTTTCCCTGTCATATCCTGGTCCAGCTTTTGGATTCAGAGATTTGTTTCTCTGGTTGATTCTTTGAGAGGCTGAAAGGCACAACACTGTGAAATTGTTACTGAATTCAAATTGTTGCTGAATTTCAAATATGTATGACAATTTAAGACCTCATAATAACCAAGAAAGAAAGCAAACTTTAGTTTTTTAATGCCTGACAACTTAATTGATGTTATAGGGAGCTCTAGTTAGGAAATGTGAAAATTGTAAGACTTTAAGAGAGACTGTAGTCTATATTATTATTTTCAGAATGCTGATAGAGATGGCAGGAGAGGTCATATTTTGACTGCATTGCCTGAAATTTATTTAGTCTCTTCCTCCCTGTGCTTTTTAAGTTTATGCTGTCAAAGTTAAAAGGGCAGATTATTTTGCTGTATCCAAGGCCAAACAAGAGTAAGAATGTAGTCAAGTTTTTTTGATGTGAAAATTTTTTTTTCTAGTATTGAGTGCCATAACAGTAGGTAATTTGAGGTAAAAACTATGGAAATTTGGCTTTTAGAATTATTTTAGAATTTTTCTGGGATGCATTTAAGATTTATGCATATAAAACTTATTCAACTTGGAGTAAAATACAGTGCCAAAGTATTTAATCAATTATAAGAATCTAGTGTGTATGTTTTGTATATTAGATACATAATGAAGATCATTGAGGTAGATAAAGGAATTTATTCAGTTCAACAGATAATAAGTACATGGATATGTTATTTTAGGTGCTGTGAGAAATGCAGAAGTAGAAATAATTCTTTAATTTTGCCCAAAGGTATAGTATAGTCTAGTACAGGCTACATTATATTTTAGCAGAATTTTAAAATTTAGCAGTTTTGTAAGCCAGATGCCTTATAGAAGACTGAGTGAGGAGGAAAAGCCAAATTGTTTCTGTGTACATAATGGCATTATAGCTCTTTTTGTGTGATATAAGAAAAAATATTACCAGAAATTACATACTGCTGTAGGCTAGTGAGCTAACACAATATCTAAAAGCTAGCATAAAGAAGGGCAGTTGTTTTCTTTTTTTTGGTTTATTTTTACTGTCAACTCTATATCCACAACACAAATTTATCTTATTTTTGTGAATATCTTTATGTTTTTTCACTGGTTTTATTGGTTGTATTTTATTTTATTTTTTATTCATTTATTCACATGTGCATACATTGTTTGGGTCATTTCTCCACCGACCCCCGTCCCCAACCCCCCCTCGCTTCCAGGCAGAACTGGTTCTGTGCTTTTCTCCATTTCTGTTGAAGAGTAGAAATAAGCAATAATAAGAAAGACATAGTGTTTTTGCTAGTTGAGATAAGGACAGTTATACAGAGAGATTCCTATCATTGCTTTCATGTACAAATATATTACAATCTAGGTTGATTCAACTCTTAACTGATCTTTACACTGGTTCCTGATCCCCTTCTCATGTTGACCTCTGTCACCTTAAAGTTTCTGTATTAATTCCTCTGGAGTGGGGACATCAAATGCTGTCATGTTTCATGTTTTGGGTTTCTGTCTAACCCCATACCTCCTGTATGTGTTCTCCCCTTGTCCTGTAACCCAAGTCCTACAACATTGCTGTATTTGCCCGAGATCTAAAGATGGCATATGAGGGAGAACATACGATTTTTGGTCTTCTGAGTCTGGCTAACCTCGCTCAGAATAATGTTCTCCAGTTCCATCCATTTACTTGCAGATGATAAGATTTCATTCTTCTTTATGGCTGAGTAAAATTCCATTGTGTATAAATTACCACATTTTCTTAATCCGTTTGTCCATAGTGAGGCATCTTGGTTGTTTCCATAACTTGGCTATTGTGAATAGCACTGCAATAAACACAGGTGTGCAGGTGCCTTTGGAGTAACCTGTGTCACATTCTTTTGGGTATATCCCCAAGAGTGGTATTGCTGGATCATATGGCAGGTCTATGTTTAGATTTTTAAGAAGCCTCCAAATTTTTTCCAGAGTGGTTGAACTAGTTTGCATTCCCACCAACAGTGTAAGAGAGTTCCTTTTCCCCCACATCCTCACCAACACATGTTGTTGGTGGTGTTTTTGATGATGGCTATTCTAACAGGGGTGAGGTGGAATCTTAGTGTGGTTTTGATTTGCATTTCCTTTATGGCTAGAGATGGTGAGCATTTTTATTGGTTGTATTTTAAAAGGTGATTTGACTTAGAGGGTAAATCTAAGTTATATTGGAAGTATATATGTAAATATCACAATGTATCCCCCTGTAAAACTATTAGATGCTAATAATGAGAAAAGTGATTTGTCTTAACACAAAATATTGTTTGAAAATGCAGGAGCCACTGTTTTGAGTGTTTTTTTTTTTTTTAAATCATCGTGATACTTTGTCTGCTTTAAATTATTCTGACAACTTTGAAAATGTGTTTGAACATATACCATAGTCAGTCTGTATGGCCCCTTTTTTAAGTATTCCAAATTGGCAGGGTGGGGAAGGAGGAGGGCAGTTGATGTTTGTATAGAGTGGGCCTCACTGCAGAGTGATGTGGTGGAGCCACTTCACTTGGAAATGCCACTGTTTGTTTTGTTAAGTCTTTTTCTTGGGGCTAGTTAGACCCTCCAGAAAAGACTGTGAGACTCCTGTCTGTATCATCAACATCTACTTGCCAGTGTTCAGGGAGCTGAGGAGCAAGCATGCTAGGAATGACAGAATGTTGAGTAGTAAGGAACATGAAGTAATCTTTCCTATAATACCCAGTTTCAGATTTATATGCTCAACTCTGTCTGCTTCTCCCAGTTCATCTCCCTTATGTGTTACCTTTCCAGTGAATAATCCCCTAGTATTATGCTAGTGAGGAGGGGATCTGGTATGTTAATTGCTTTTTCAAAAAGCTTTCACTTAAATTATCTGATTTTGGCCTCATTTTCACCTCTGCTTCCAGAGCATATGTTCCTGTCAATTCCGGAGGGTCTTGAGGCTTTTGGGTGGGTATGTTCCCTGACATCCCTTCTGGCCTTCTTCTTCCCCTCAAGAATAAACCAAGTTTCTAGAATTCAAGTCAGATATTATGGGGTGATGTGCTTTCATTGTGTCTTCTTTTATTTATTTTGTTCAAATAGGTTTATGCATCTAAACCTATATGTTCATAACATTTATCTTTTGATAAATGTTATCAAAAGATAACATTTAGATGTTATATTTAGATACATTGTATTTTAAATAATCGAATGAATCCCAGTACTAATATATAATTAACCATATACAGCTTTAATATTTCTAATACTTTTAGTTTCAAAATTATTTAATCATCTGTACTTAATTTATTTTTATAATGTGACTTGATACAAATTGTGAACTGCAATATTCTGCACTATAGCTTGCTTAAATATAAGGAATTTGGTTCAGATGTACCGATTAAATGAATAATGGGCAATTAGATGAGTAATGGCAGTTTAGAAATGAGGAAAATAGGGATATCCCTAGGAACGAAGTGTGTTCTACTAGGGATATAGGGAGTTTATGTCACGCCCATAATTTGGGATCTCTACGTCTCTCTGAAATATAAAATAGTTTATATATCTTATGATAATGAACTTTTCTCATTGTTTTATTGTTACATAACTTTAAAGTAATGTATTTTTTCTGGTGAACTTGGAGAAAACCTTGCTTTTAATGGAGTCGATCACCTGAAGTTATGCCATTAAACTGACATTTTGAAGTCTTTTGCATACTTAGAGGAGAAGTACTTACATGTGTATCTTCATTTTCCTTCTTTTAGATGTTTAGGAAATCATTGGTAAAGATGTTTGAAGATAAAGAATTGGATTGTATCTTTTTAGAAACTAATAAGAGCTTGAAGAAACAGTATCACATGGTTTATGAATGTATTCCTCTCCCAAAGGAAGTGGGTGATATGGCTCCCATCTACTTTAAGGTATTTATGGGCGATGTTTGCATACATACTTTTTTTTTTTTTTTGCTGAAGTACTGTTCTATGGATACAATTGTATGCATACATTTTACCTTTTTGTATGTATAGCATATATACCCCTTCATCCATTTGATAGGCAGTTAGGTTGATTCCTTAATTTGGCTATTATTAATAGTGCCACAATTAACATGGATATGCAGTAAGCTTTGGTTCTTTTGGGTATATACCTAGAAAAGGTATAGCTGGATTAAATGGAAGTTCTATTTATTAATTTTTTGAAGAAACTGCATACTGATTTCCATACTAGCTATACTCATTTACATTCCCACCAACAGTGTATGAATGTTCCTTTGCCCCCTCATTCTCTCGAACATTTAGTTTTCTCTTTTTATTGATGGTAGCTATTCTGACTTCCATCTTCTTAATGGCTAAAGTTGTTGATCATTTTTTTCCTGAGCTTATTGCCATTTTTACCTCTTCACTTGGAAAGTGTCTACGCAGTTGAATTGCGCATTTGCTGGTTGGATTGATTTGCTCTTTAGTTGTTTTCTTTTTAGTTGTTTTTTTCTTGAGTTGTTTATGTATTCTAGATATTAATCCCTGTCAGATGAATGTCTGGAGAAGATTTTTGTCCCATTCTGTAGATTGTCTCGTCACTCTGTTGATTGTTTCTTTTGCTGTGTACAGGCTTTTTCATTTGATGCAATCCCATTAGTCAATTCTTGCTCTTATTTCCTGAGAAGTAAGAAAGTTGTTGCCTGTATTTATATCTTTAATTGTTTTCACTATATTTTCCTTTAATAGTTTCAGAATTTCCTATCTTACATCAAGGTCTTTAATCCATTTTGAGTTCATGTTTGTACAGGGTGAATGACATTTAATTTTTAAAAATGTTCTTGCTTAGAAGTATAAATGTGCTATCATATAGTAACTTACAATTTCTGTAAAGTCCAAAGTGTGGTTATGACTAGAAAAGTGATTATTAACAAACAGGAATCAGCAATAACATAGAGAAGTACAGTTGCTAAGACAAATTATTGATGCAAATTTTAGTGTTTAATGTCTCATTATGCTATTCACAGAAGAAAAATACCTAATCAGTATGTACATTTTTTAACATGTAATAAGTTACTAGAATTTGTAACCAATTAAAAGTTTTTGGAGCAGCTTTTCTGTATATTTTTACATCTTTGTTGTATGGAAGAAATAGTTCAAGTTTTTCATAGCCAGAAAGCATATAAATTATTCTTTTGATATTTGGAAGAAAAACATAAAGCTAAATGAATTTATTTGAGTACATTTTATGAATGCAAAAAGAAATTTGTAAAATTTTATACCCACAAATAATGTTCTATATTAAATTACTTGGTCTTATCAAAGATTTTTTTTTCATGTCAGGTTGAAGTGAAGTTAGTACAAGAGTTACAATGAGTAAAGTAGGCCAGGTGCAGAAGTGCTCACACAGTCATCCCAGCTTTGGGGGTGACCTCTGTAGAAAGATCATGATCTGAGGCCTGGACAAAATCTTGTGATCCTATCTGAAAAATAACTAAAGCAAAAACGGGTTTGAGGTGTGGCCCAACTGATAGAGCACCTGCTTAGCAATCAGGAGGCCCTGCATTCAAATTCCAGTATCACTGGGGAGAAAAAAAAACAATTAAAGAATACTCTCTTGGCTAAAAATAGGACTTAGAAAAAAAAGACATTCCAGTTTCAGAACATTTAATTAAGCCTTCTATTTTACTTAAAACCAGCTCCCTGCATATTGCTACTTTATTATGTTTTCACTTAACAAATGACTATTTTTTTTAGAAAGCCATAATGGAATCTGATGAAGAGTGGTCCATGAATAAGAAGTTAATTGATTTGTCTTCAAAAGATATCAGAAAATCTGTAAGTATTAATTTTTTCTAGTATTATTAAAGATACATAATTTTAATTCAGGGGTAAAATGCTTTCTGCTATCCTTTCCTCTTCCTTTGCTGAGGAGTTGGGCTAGAAATATGTTTAAAAAAGAAAAAGAAAAAGAAAAAACAACTCTAAGTGTCGTATTTACTCCTCTCCCTTGTTAGTCTACAGAAAAAGGTGTTTAATGTACATACATTTTTTGGTGTCCAGGTTTTTTGCTTAAATAATTTCCTATGCCAATATATATTCTTTCAGAAAATAATTTTAGTGGCAATTGAAACGTCTCAGAGTAGAAATTTTAAAAGAAATGTATTATGTTTCATTTGCTGTACTGTATATACAGTTTTCTTATTGATGGAGTATCTAGCACTTATTATTTATTTTTTAGTACCAAGATAAGTGTCTGAATTAAGCACCAGTAGGTCTGTTAACTTAACCAGTATGGTAACTAACAAAGACACAGCTCGTTGCTAAAAGAATGACAGTTGTATATTCAGCGTTAGAGCATTTTGAAGGTAGTAGGCATTGCCTTTACTAAGCTTCGCATAGTTCTGTATCTGAGACTATTCAAGTCACAATATACAGGGAAAAAACCAGGTGACTTCTCGAGTGCTTCTTAGTTTAGGATTTTGTAATTATGTGGGTGGAATTGTGAACAGAACTTGATGGAACAATAATTCCGAGGGAGGTCAATTTTTAGGTTACCAAGCTTTCTAGTGTCTTTTTAAAATGGTGTTTCTGAACATGAAATGAACAAGTCTTGAATGATTTCTTTTTTATGTCTGAAAAGCTTCTTTTAAAGCCTTTATATCCTTAGTAATTTCATGTTTTTCTCCAGCCTTTTTCACTGACATTTGTGTATTTGAGAGCTTGTTTGGAGGTTCTAGCAGGGGAGCGCAGCTACTCGTATACCCTTGACCGAAGGACGGTCCTCCTCTATCGGGGATGGTCGTCCTCTTCGACCGAGCGCGCAGCTTCGGGAGGGACGCACATGGAGCGGTGAGGGAGGAAGGGGACACCCGTCTAGCCAGCCAGATCAGCCGAATCAACCCTGGCGATCAATGGGGTGACAGATGTCGCAGCCAGATCGCCCTCACATCCGACATTTGTGTATTTGTAATTTATTCTGATGTTTCTGAATTTATGTGTTTCTTTGCCGTGTGAGTGTAAGTTTCCTTTTCTGTCCATTTTGTTTACCTATTTTTTAAATATTTTTATTAGCATATGATGTTTTTATGGGAGTGACGTCAGGACATTTCCATGTGTACATGTGTTGTACCTCATGTGGTTCATCCCTTCCATTAATTTCCCTCTTGCCCACTCTCCTGGTTTCTGATCTCTTGCAGTGTGGTATGATGCCCATGGCAGTAGACAGGGAAGCAGAGCTGAGTTCTCAGTGTAGAGGAATTGTGTGATCATGGATAACTACTTGTTTTATTGAAATTTCATGGGAGTCTTCCTCAGCTGTTAAAAATGTTGTTTTAAGGTTAATTTTGTGGGAGCTATAGCAATTTTAAAAATATAGTTTTTAGGGACTTTTTTTTTAAATAAGGAAAATATTTCTCAAGGAAAGTTTGAGTTTACTGGATACTTTGAAACTTATAGGAAGTTAGGAGTTACACCTGGAGTAAAAGGGAAAAATTCAGGTACTACAGTTTTTCTAGCATGAATAACTTGTTTTTGCCATAATTCTGTTCATGCATTTAAAGAATGGTATCAGAGTTCCAACTGTTTTCCTTCTGGTGGCCAAGGCAGTAAAAAGAAAGTGCTAAGTAGGTATACTCTGATACTAGGTGCTTTGCCATACCTACTAACCAACAACTGTCCTAGAAAGACCACAGCCTGCCAGAAAGAACAAAGAACTGTGACCACAGTTCTTTTGTATCAAAGTAGTGGTAAATTCATCATGCTGCTTGGCAGATATATCATATATTGTTGGATCTTGGTGTATGTATATTCGTTTCCTATTGCTGCTACAACAAATTTCTATAAACTCTAGGGGGTTAAAATACACACATTTGTTATAGTTCTGGAGATAACAAGTGTGAAGTGGGTTCTGGCGGGCTATAGTCAAGGTGTCAGCAGGCCTACATTGCTTCTGGAGGCTCTCAGGAAGATTCAGTTCCCTTGCCTTCTCCAGTTGCTAGAAGCTGCCTGCATTCCATAGCTTGTGGCTCCTTCCTTCATTTCAAAATGAAGAGTGTTTACTTCATCTTCTAATCTTTTGTGACTCTGGGTGTCCTGAGACACCCATAAAAATTCTTACGATTACATTCAGCCCATGTATAATCCAGGTTCATCTCCTCATTTCAAGGTCCTTAGCTGATTCACATCTGTAAACTCCTTTTTGCCATGTGAAGTAACATATTCATAGCAAATGTGGGATGAGGGCATTAGTATATTTAGGAGGCCATTATTATGCCTGTCACAGTATCATATAAAGAAACGGCAAGAGTGCTGTCATCACAAATTTGTTCTTCCATTTACTTCTTTCTGTCTCTTAAAAGTACTGTCTTCAGTCAGTGTAGTTCCATAACTTCATTTTAGCCATTCAGGTTCATTTTTTGCACCTGGTGATCAGATGGCAAAAAAATAAAAATAGTTTTAAAAGAGTCTTCCATTCTGTTCTCATGTGCCAGGTTTGCACAGAGAGAAGACAGAAGTGTAAGATGAAAATGAAAGTGATAATCTTCTGTGTACTGATATTTGAGCTGGGCACTTTATGCCCATTGTCCTTTTTTATCTTTATGGCAAAACTAAGTGCTTCATATTTCTTATGAGACTCAGATATGTTAAATAATTTGGTTGAGGCCATTTAAATACAAGAATCAGAAATGCACTTAGAGCCTTATGTCTTGTTTTACTTTTTTTCTTAATTGTCAAGGTTATGCATGAGTATTATCTTAATGTGGAAACATAGAAAAACATCAAGTCATAAAGTAGTCCATTTTTCTGCATTTTATGTTTCGTAAGCTAATTTTTTATTCATGCTTTTCCTGTGGGATGAACAGTTCTTTTCTGGTCCCAGTTTACTTGCTTTATAATGTGCAAGAAATCATTCAGCTAACGTACCATACTATACCTTTCCTTGTTGTGCCTTACTGAGGACTTAATACAAGATTCATACAGCTGAGTAAGCATATGTAGTCCATTGCCCCAATACGGACTGTGTGAGGGGATGGTTGCCACTATGAATTGAACAGCTTGGGCAATTTCTAGTGACAAAATTGGTGCTTGGAAGAAAAACTTTCAAGGACACAAAATCTACTTATTTGACAGAGAAAGCAAGAAGTTATGCCCTTTCCAGTAAATACATAACTTAAAATACTATGAGTATGTGTGTGTGAAGAGAAGGAAGAGGAGAAAGATAGAAGAGAGTTAACCCTAGAGGTATTTTGAAATTAGGCTGATTAACTGTTGTGATAGTCATCTCCAGTTAATAAAAAAATTTATGGTTATTATTGTTTATCTTTATAAGTATATCATGTAAAGATTTTAGTGATATTGTAAACAAAGATCTAAGTATAAGACCAAACCTTTCTTCCTATTCTGTATTGTAAGTAAATATGAGCAAACATCCCCAGTTTCTATTTATCTAGTCTTAGGAAAAAAGTTCTGTGGTGATATAAAAATATTTAAGAATCTTTTTCTGTTTTCTACAAGGACAGGAAAATAATTGGATTTGATTACAATTGCTAGAGATGATGAGGAACTGTCTGGCTGAAAGGCTATCAAAGTAAAGTCTTTCACTTACAAAGTTAGGTTTTTGCTTAAGTTTCTATACAGTTGGAAATTCAGTGTAGGAGGGTGCTTAATTACTGTCCTGTCAGGGAGCAGGATAAGGAATTAAGTGGAGCTTTCTGATTTTGTGCTTTGCATCATGTGTGGTTTGTCTATTTCATTAGGTACCCAGAGGCTTACCTTACTTCTCTGTGGACTTTGGCCTCCAAGGAGGATTTGCCCATGTCATTGAAGATCAACACAAATTCCCTCATTACTTTGGAAAGGTATACTCCAAAATTTGATAAATTTCCAGAAGTTAGTAATTTGGCTATCAAAAAAATTTTTTTCCTGAAAAGGAAATCAAAACTTTGGGCACAGTGTACACTGAAGTGGGTGAGTACTGCTCCACAGAATTTTTAGAGAGAGAAACTAGAAAGTGTCAATAAAATATATCCCCAAATCAGGAACAGCACTTCATGACCGAATAATGTCAACAGTGACTGTAATGTTTTCCTCTGGAGTCAGCTAGATGTGTCAAGGGTGATAATTGCTAACATTAAGGGCTTACAGTTTGCCAGCTACTATTCTAAACCCTGATGTGATGCTCACAGCAACTGCTGTGTAGCTGCTGTTACAGCTTTCATTTTAGAGGTGAAGAAACTGAGCTACAGAGAGATTATGAAACTTTTGCTGGGTTATGCTGTAAGTGACAGAACCAGGGATCATTGTGATCATGCTCGAACTAGAGAACAAATTATCTCACTTCTTCATTTATGACTAAGGCAAGCTTTAGTCCAAGAAGAGTATATGATTCATTTCACACTGATAGTTTCTGGGAAATATTAGAGTCCAGGTCCTTTGATTGCCAGTCTTTTCTTTCAGAAAAAGATTACTTTCTTAGCACATCTGGTAGATACGCTAGTGAGCAACAAAATGGACAAATTGTTTGTTTGATAGGAGCCATAGTTAGGACTTAAAAATCATGGCATTTTCATAGTTAAAATTAAGAAGATTTCTAACTTGAAACTAATATTTAACAACATTTGATCATTATGGTGGAGAACAACTTAATATTTAACAGCAGGAATAAGCAAACAGCTTAATTTCCTATTTCATTATTACTTATACATGCATGTGTTTATATTTTTCTCATTCTTTAAAAGGAAATCATTGGTGGGATGCTGGATCTAGAACCAAGACTCTGGAGGAAAGGCATCCGAGAAAGCTTTGAGGATCAGAGGAGGAAAGCACTGCAATTTGCTCAGTGGTGGAAGCCATATGACTTCACCAAAAGTAAACAATGCTGACTCAAGGGTGCCTCCTGTTTTAATTTCCTCTTCCGATCTGATTCAATTGCATAGCCATTGCATCTGCGTAAACAGCTGAGCCTCAGGCCCACAGACTTCTCTGGGACTCTTAACAGTCATGCCCTGTTGAATTCTGTCATTTTCTCCCTTGTGAGGAGGCTTGTGAGGACTCCATTTGTTGACCACAGAGTAAGGGCAGGTGCTTTGGATGACTTGCTCATATTCCTGTGATGTACCTACTTCTTGGTGTTTGAAATTATTCAGTTAGCATAGAGGGCTTTTTGGAAGGAGTAGCTAGGAAGCCAAGTAGGGCTTCAGAGAAAAGTGGGTCTGCTTCTAGGCAGGTAACTCTTTTTATATTTTTTGTAATAGGACATGGTGCATCTAGTAATAATTGAAATTTATTTTCATAGGTATTTATGGAAGCGCTCTTAATTTTCTAGTAGCATATAATATCAGTATGTATTCTCTTTGTTAAAGAAAAAGGAATGTCTCAAAACTATTGAAGAATTAAATGATAATGAAAATATAACATTCACAATTCAGATTTGTCTTTATTTCTGGATTTCACAATGACTTTGAATTTTGGTGATCTTAAAAGTAATTGTTCTAAATGATACAATTTCCCATTGTTTGGGGTTTGTATGAACATTGTAATTTGTAGCCAGATGATTGTTTTGGGGTTATATTGATTATCACAAATATTAAATAATGAGAGTATTCTGAATGTCAGGAGCACATTCTGTTGTCCCCCACTTGATCTAAGGTTCCAAATTTTTATTGTTCTTAACTCTTGATATCAAGGGAAAACCCTATACTTATAAGATAGGAGACTGTGAGAGTGTCTCTTTTTTTTCTTTAATGTGGAAGATAACTGTTTTAGTAATTCTTTGTAAACATGTTTGTTTTGTGAAAGCTGAATCTTTTTTCATGAAATGTTGAATGCCTAGAATCAGTGCAAAACATACCCCAGAGTAAGTCATAGCTCTACACATTTATTTTTAATATTAGCATCTGATTATTTTTTTAATATGTTAAGATAGAGAAAAGTTTTTGTTCTTTTTAAGATTTCACAAATAAGTTAAAGTTTAATGGCTTTAATTTTTTATTATTTGTAAATTGCATTTGAGAATTTGTGTGTATATATATATTTGTATGTTATATATATAAAACAAATAGATTCTTGACAGTATTATACTTATTACTGTTTTCAGTCTCTTAGCTTTGTCCCCAAATCTTAAAATAATCTATAACTGGATTCTTTACTTAACTTGTGAATGTTAAAATGCCCATTTTTAAACTTTATTTTTTTTTTCTATGCTCACTCCTAAGGTTATCTCAATAAAATGTCTTAGATACCATTTTTAAGTTGACTTATTTATTCAGCAAGTGTTTGAGTACCTTTGGTATGCAGGCAGGGATGCATTAGTGAATAAAACAAAAATCCTTATCTCTGAGTTTACACTAAGTTATCCAGAAAATGCCAGAGGTATAAATACTGTGGAAGAAGGAAAAGTTGAACAGGCCTGGGAGCATGTCTTACAAATTTATGCCTTCACTCTGGACCTCTTCCCTGAACTCATGTAACCCAAACAACTTAACATCTTAACAGGCATATCCAAATTGAACAACTGATTTTCCTCCTGTTTCCCTTCCAGTTATTTATTTCTACATAGTAAATTTCTTTGAAACACAGTGGCTATAATAATGTCCATTTCTTATATCTCATGATTTTATAGGTGGGGCATTTGGTAGGATTATTTGTCTCTGTTTTAATTAGCTGGGGCCTCTGCTAATATGGCTCAGACATCTGGAAATGGCTGGGTCTGTATGGTAAGGGCTGGTGGTCTTCATATTGTGTATACTGGGTTTGGAATATTCAAAGCAGCTCCTTTATATGTCTTGTGCTTGATCTGGAATGACTAGACCTGTTGAGGACCTGATAGTATCAGTTTATTTCTGTATGGCAATTTCAGGTTATTTGGATTTGCTGTATTGCTTATGGCTTCTCCTAGAGCTACCATTCCAAAGGACAGTTCCAAGATATAAGAAGAGGTAGAATGTGCCAGTCTTGTGGAGCCTGGCAGGTTACTGGTATAACTCCATTTTACTATATTCTTTTTGTCAAAGTTGCGTCAGAGCCTATCTGCATTCAAAAATTGAGGTCGTAATCTGACCTTTTGATGAGAGAAATGTGAAGTAATTTGTGTCCATCATTAACTTCTACAGTTTTTACTTTGCCCACAAATTTATTTTCCTCCCCATATGAAAAATAGTCAAATCTTCCTAAGAAAGCCTCATCTCAGAAGGGTGTTGGGCTGAGCCTTGTGGCACAGGGGCTCATCTAAAGGGAGGTCAGATGGAAATGAAGCTGCTCAGATGTTTTGCCGCTCAGTCTGAAGACCTGTGTACTTTAGCTACAGATTATCTGCATGCCCTCCATACATTCACAAACAACATGCAACAATAAGAGAAGTATACAGTAGATGGAATAAGCACGATCATTGAGAAAGAAAAGCAAGAGAAGCATAGCAGTCACTGTCTCCTAGTAATTCTAAATTAAGTTGAACATATGTTGCAAGTTTTTTGATTTAGGGCCGCAGTTTTACTTCTTGAGAAGGTTCTTTGGCTCTTTGGTCTAACCTCTGTGCTCTTGATTTAGCCCTGAGTCAGCCTTTCTTTTTCATAGGAAACAAGAATTATGCTTTTACCCTGCAGCCTTAAACAACCAGTAAACAGACAGCATGTTTAAAACAGTGGTTATAAAAGATGGGGGAACCACACAGCAAAGTACAGTAATCCCTAAGAGACAGGAAACATGAGTCCTACAGCTGCTGTATCTTACTACTTTAAGAGAATTTCCATGTTGTGTTGCATGGTAGGGGAATCCAGCAGAGCTTATTGAACTACCACAGTTGAGGAAAAATAGCTTTGAGGCTGGAGAGACCAAGACCACCTCTTACTAAAGGAAAGATTGCTGCAGAGAAAGAGAGAGAGAGAGAGAGAGAGAGAGAGACAGAGAGACAGAGAGACAGAGAGACAGAGAGACAGAGAGAGAACTCTGGAGATGTGCTTGAGGCTGGAGAGACCAAGACCACCTCTTACTAAAGGAAAGATTGCTGCAGAGAGAGAGAGAGAGAGAACTCTGGAGATGTGCAGAGGGTCATCTGTGAGCATCCCTGCACTGAGTAGTGCACATTTGAAGCTGCCTGTGGCCAGGTAAAGATTGACCTACCCAAAAGACTTAGAGGTAACGTTTTCTGCCAGCTAGAATATAAAATTTTATGATTGGTTTGGGATTGGATTGAGTACACAGAATAGAATACTTGTTTCAATATTTTAGAATAATTATCCCAAGACCAAGCACAAATCTAGTCTTAGGAAACAAATCTTAAAAGTAAGAGACAAAAGAAACTTTCTACATAACTTAATTGCATTTCAGAACAAAGCTTAAAAATATTTATAGTAATAAAAATATATCCAGTAGTCAGAACATGTTGAAATGTCTGGCATCTAATAAAGAATTATCAGGCATCCAAAGAAGCAATGAAATGATAAGCGAATGAGTAAATATATATTTTTCTTATTCTTTAAATTTATTTCAAAGATACTATTCTGTTCAAACAAAAATAACTAGGAATTTATAACCTGTAAAAGTAAAGTCAACGATAGTACAAAGGTAGGAAGGGGAGAAATGAAGTATACTGTTGTAAGATTGTCATACTGTTCTTGAAATGGTATGATACAACTTGAATATTGGCTTTGATGAGTTAAAAATGTGTAATTGTGAAGAAGACCCTAAAAGACCCTTTGTGGTTTAAACAACAAAATTTGTAGTTAATAAGCCAACAAAGAAGATAAAACACATTCAATATGAATAACGGCAGGAAAATGGAAAAATGAAAAGTACAGATGGGATAAATAGAAAATAGCAAAATGGTAGATTCAAACCTAAATGCACCAGTAATATTTTTCTGATGCTGCATAGCAATAGAAACCACTCAAAGTTAGAAGCTTAAAGTAACATGCATTTGTCATCTCACGGTTTCTGTGTGTCAGGAGCTAAGGCATAGTTTAGCTGAGTACTCTGCTTAGGATATTTCAAGGCTGTAATCATGATGTCAGACAGGACAGGATTTTTTTCTGGAGGCTGAACTGGAAGGATCGACTTCACTACTCATATGGCTGTTTGCAGCATTCAGATCTTTGTGACCAGGTCTGAAAGCTTCATTATTTTTTTCAGGCTTTTGGCCAGAGGCTGTCCTCAAGTCCTATAGAGTATTAGCAATTCCTTACTAAATGATGTTTCCCAGCATGACCACTTGCCTCCTCATAACTAACAAAGTGGAGGGAGAATCTCGTAAGATGTCCTGAAGTCTTAAGAAAAAAATTAAAAGGTGTCTTGAGACAAATCAAAATGAAAGCACGAGATACTAAAACTGATGGGGAGCAGAAAAAGCTGGGTTTTTTTGTTTTTGTTTTTTTTTGTTTTTGAAACAGGGTCTCACTGTGTAGCCCAGGCTGACCTCAAACTCAGGATCCTTCTGCTCCAGCCTCCCTAGTGTTGGGATTATAGGTATGTACCGTCAAACCTGGCATCAAATAAAGTTCTAAGAGGAAAGTTTATAGAAATAAACTTCATCAAAAAATAAGAAAACCCAAAACATTGTACCTCAGTAGAAAAAGAACAAACTAAAGTTAGTGGGAGGGAGGAAATAAAAGATTAGAACTGCAATATAATAAGGCTAAAAAATTGTAAAGTTCAAGACTTTTTGAAAGATGAACAAAATTGACAAACCTTTATCTAGATTAAGAAAAAAAACCCAAAATCATTAATTAAAAAGGAGACATCATTAGGACTGATACCACAGAACTACAAAGGTCCATAATGAGACTACTATGAACAATTATACAACAACAAATTGGTTAACCTAGAAGAAATGAGTAAGTTCCTTAAATAAAAAACCTAACAAAATTAATCATGAAGAAATAGAAAAATCTTATTGGACCAATAGTCTAAGGAGTTTGAATCCAAAGTTTCCTGTCACTTTAGAGCCCAGGGTCTGATAGCTTCACAACTTAATTCTACCAAATATTTAAAGAAGAATTAATGCCAGTTCTTTTCAAACCCTCTCAAAATATTGATGCACAGAGAAGACTTCCAAATTTTTATGAGGCCAGCATCACCCCATATTAAGTCAGACAAGAACACTAAAGAAAAGAAATTATAAGCTAGTATCTCTATGAATATAGATGTAAAAATTCTCAACTATCAACTGAATTCAATTGCACATTTAAAAAGATCACTCTCTATGGTAAATGGAATTTATCTTTGGAATGCTGCCATGGTTCAATATGTGCGTATCAATCAATATGATACGCTACGTTAACAAAATGAAGGCCAAAAATGCCACAGTCATTTCAATATCATTTGGCAAAATTCAACACCCTTTCAAGATAAAAACTTAACAAATTAGGTATACAAAGAATGTAACAACACAGGCAACATGATGCTCAATGGTAAAAAGTTGAAAGCTTTTCCTCTAAGATCAGTTACAAGAAGGCAAGGATACCTACATTCGCTAATTCTATTCAACATAATACAAGAAATCTTAGAGCAAGTAGGAAAAGGCATTCAGATTAGAAAGAAGTGAAATTGCCTATTTGCAGATGACATGATTTAAATGCAGAAAACTTTTAAGACACCACTAAAATCTGTTAGAACTAATAAACATAGTCAATAAAGTTTTAGAATACAAGGTCCACATGCAAAAATTAGGTACATGTTTATATGCTAACAATGAAATAAAAAAATAATAAATGAAATCCCATTCTCAGTAGCTACCAAAAATTAAAATAAAATACTTAGAAATAAATTTAACCAAGGAGGTAAAATATATGTATATGAAAACTGTAATATAATGATGAGTAATCAAAGATATTTGATTCCAGCAAATGGAGAAGAATTACTACTAAAAGGCTAGTATCACCCAAAGTGGTCAACATATTCAGTACAATCTCTATCAAAATTCCAATGGCACTTTTCACAGAATAGTTAAAAAAAAATGTAAAAAAAATAGTAAAAAAAAAAAAGTCCTTAAATTCAAATGGACTCAGAAAGGCCCTCTAATAATGAAAGCTATGTCGAGCAAAAAGAGCAATGCTAGCGATATCACACTACTTGATTTCAAGTCTATATCAAAGCCACAGGAATAAAAACCACATGTAATGGAATGAAAACAGACACAGACCAGTGAAACAGAGTAAAGAGCCTAGAAATAACTGAATTGATTTTTGACAAAGATGCCAGGAAGACAAATTGGAAAAGAGTAATCTTTTTGGTAAATGATTTTAAGACAACTTGACATCCACATGGAGAAAAATTAAATTTCTTGCTTATCTCAATATCCAAAGTTTACCTCAAAATGTAGTGAAGACTTAAATGTAAAATTTGAAACCGTAAAACTTCTGGAAGAAACTGGAGAGTTCCATTATATTGGTCTGGGCAGTAATTTTTTGGATATGATTTCAAGAGCAATGAAAATTACACCATCATCATCAATAACAACAACAACGAACTCCACATCAAAGGAAACATCAAAGTGAGGAGACATCATACAGATTGGAGGAAAATATTTCCAAACCATATATCTGATAGGGTCAACATCCAAAATACACGAGGAACTCAAATAACTTGATAGCAAGAAAACAACCTGATTAAGAAATTAGCAAGGGACATAAATGGATATTTCTCAGAAGACATAGTCAAGAGGATTATGGAAAAAATTCTCAACATTACTAAATAGCTGGAACATTTAAATTAAAACCTCAATGAGATATCTCTTGACTATAAAAGTGGTATTATCATCAAGACAAAAGATAACTGCTGGTAAGGATGTAGAGAAAATCCAATATTAGCCCTTTGGAAATGTAAATTAGTATAGCCATTATGGAAACCAGTATGGAGTTCATCAAACAAATTAAAAATAGAACTGCCATGAGATCTAGCAATTCTATTCCAGGGCGTATAGCCAACGGAAATGAAATTAGTGTGTCAAAAGATATCTGCATTTCCATGTTCATCGCAGTATTATTCATAGTAGGCAAATTATGGAATCAAATTAAGTGTGCATCAGTGGATGAATGGATAATGTGATACATAATAAATATTATATATTCATTTGTTGATAATACTTGATATAATACTTGTTATGTAATAATTTTATATATATATATATATATACTTCAGCCTTAATAAAGAAGGGAGATCGTTCATGGTTGAACCTGGAGAACCTTATGTTAAGTGAAATAACCAGGCACAGAAAGACAAGTACCACATATCTCACTTATATGTGGAATCTAAAACACAAAAACTTAGAGAAGCAGAAGAGTAGTATGGTGGTCACTTAGGGCAGGAGCAGTGGAAGGGTGGGTATTGGAGAGATGGTGACTAATGAATACAAAATTTCATGTATCTAGAAGGAGTAAGTTCAAAAGATCCATTGTATGACATGGTGATTGTAGTTAATAACGGCACACTTGAAAATTTCTAGGAGAGTAGATTTTAGCCATTAAAAAAGAAATAGTATGTGAGGTAATGCAGAAGTTATTCTGCTGAGTTAGTCATTTGACAATGTATACCTATATCAAGACATAATATACTCCATAAATATATGGAGAAGTCCAGCAAAATACGTGTGCTACTTTAAGTATATTTTAGGAACTTCAAACCCTTATTTTTTCATTCTCCCATCTTATCCTTTATTATGTTTTACTTCTGTATCTCTTATGAATCACATAGATATTATTATTTTATATTTAACATTCTTTTCTACTTTAAAGAGATTTTTAATAAGAAAAGGTTGTTACATTTACTAACATTTGCTATTTCCATTACTGTACATTCCTTTGCTTTGATTCAAATTCACCTTTGGTATTACCTTGAAAAAAATGAACTTACGTTCAGTTGATTTTTGTTGTACCTATTCTGTTTCTTACTGTTTCTAATTTATTTATTGATTCTGTGGTGCTGTTTGCTTGATGCTTTTGCTTTTTTGTTGTTGGTTGTTTCTTATGGGTCATTGATTTTTCCTAATTCTATTTTTTCAGAAATTTTTTTTGATTTTTGAGATTTTGTTTACTTCACTCACATTTTCATCAGGTTCCTTAATAAATTTATAGGATTTCATTGCTGTGAGTTTTCTTCTAGTTATATTCTTCATAGTTTGTATGATTGTTCCTCTTCATATAGGCTCATACTTGGAGGTTGGTGTCATATATTGTATCAATGATGACATTACTTAACTTTCTTCACAGTCTATCTTGAGCCAGTTTGTTTTGTAGTTAGTTTGAGGCCTGAGTGTTTCATATTTTATCCACTTATTTATAGCCTGAGGAAATTCTAGGAGATTTGGGTAGTAGAGGTATAGTTTAGGTGGTTTTTTGCTTTGTTAGAGTTGAGCTCTGGGCCATGGATGCAGCTCGGTGGTGGATCTCTTGTGTCAGGCCCTGCGTTCCATTATCAGCACTGAGAAATAAATAAATAAAATAAAATATATAAATAAACCATAGGAATTGATGAGTTCTGTGATTTTTTTTCTGACAGTAACTATTACGTGTAAGACTTTAGGCATCTTGCTCACGTCTATTGGAGAAGACCTGTTGGATATTAAATTATTTCCCAGTTCAGTGTGCAGCTCTGGAACATTCACTCCAGAAAGTCAGTGTGGTGCTGCACACCTGCAATTCTGGCTATCTGGGAGGCAGAGATGGGGAAAAAGTGACACCCTACCTGAGTATTTTTTACCTGAGAATATAGGTTTCTGAAGGGAAACAATGCACTTTTCAAATACTGATTGCATTCCAACTTTGTAATTTTACATACCCACTTAATGCTACTGCATCTCTACCGATATAAAAAATCATGAGCAATTCATTTGATTCTTTCCTAGTCAGAAAATTTATTTGTTGTGAGTGTAGTATTGGGACTCTTATGCTGATTTCCTTTGTGACTTTGAGTAAAACTTATTTTCTTTTCCATTCTGCCTCAAAGAATCTGAAATTGACATAGTGGAGATTCAAGATTGCTGTGTGGATTGAATAGTATAAGCAGTTTCGTTCATGATAAACATCTTACAGAATTTAAGTATATAAAATCCATTCTTACTTTTATGCACAAACACAACTTGCAAGTAAAGCCTTCGATATATGTAAGTACAACTAATTAAAAAATGGATTGATTATAGCTTGAAGAGTGTGGCATTAGTGTTCCTATTATTTATATTCTTCTTTTAGTTCCTTTGCTTGTTTATTTTCCAGTTTTCAAAGATTGAAAATAATATTTATGGTATTTTAATGAAACATTCCTAAATTTACTGAATTCCTAAATCATGTGAATTAAAGATCAGCCTTCATCAGTGAAAAGTCTTAATTTTTCTAGACCAATTTAAAGAAATAAAATACTGTTAGTCAAATGCAGTAAACAAAAAGAGCTGCCAACAAAGTAGCAAGAGTAGGCAGACTGACCAGAATTTCATTTTCTTCCTGGGGAAATGGCTTCACTATATTTTAAGCCTTTTTTTTAGTAGTCAGTTAACTGTAGTCTAGCTAATGAAATGGAAGTGGAAGACTTTCGCCTCAGAGCAGTCCTGCACATAATTCTGCGTGCTCTTTTCCTTCCCTGGCTTGGTGCAAATGTGCGTGGTGACTGTGGAAGCCATAATTTGAAGATGGTGGAGCAACAAGCTGGAAGCAGCTGAGGCTGTTGAATCACCTCTTCGAGGATGTGTTAGACTTTTGTTACTGTGACAGAATACCAGGGGAAACAACTTTAGGGAGGAAGGATTTATTTTGGCCCACAGTTTTGTAGGTTTCAGCTGGATCCATTGCTTCGGGCCTGGGTTAAGGCAGAATATCATAGTGGTTGGAGCATGGGGCAGAGGCTGCTCACCTCATGGTGTCTAGGAAGCAGAAAGGAGATGAAGAGGAAGGAGCTGAGGACAAGACACCCTTCAAAGGCATACCCCCAGGGACCCACTTCCTCCAACCGGGCTCCACCTCCTAATGTTTTTACTATCTCCCAAAATAGCACCATTAGCTGTGAACCCAGCTTTCAACACCTGAGCCTGTTGGGGACATTTCACATTCAAACCATAACACAGGAATATTACCAACACAGATCTTCGGGTTTATAAGGGCAGTAAATAAGCTTCTACCATTTTAGAACCATTATTTTTTGTAGCAGTTAACATTGCTTGAGCTAATATAGAAATAGGTACTTTGAAAACGTGTTTGTGGACAAAATTCTTTAAGATATGTAGCATTGATTTGGTGTTGGGGAGTACATTTTAATTAATATTTACATCTATTAGTAAAGATAATATTTCAGTCAGTGATGGGCCACGTGTATGGTAGTTCGATAACATTTTAATGGAGCTGAAAAGTTCCTATTGCCTAATATTTTTACTCTACCTTCCCTATTTAGATATATTTGGATACACAAATACTTACCATTGTGTTACAGTTGCGTATAGTATAAAGTATACCAACATACCATCTAGGTTTCCATTAAGTACTCTCCACTACAGTGACACAACAGTGAAATTGCTTAGCCCTGTATTTCTTAGAACGTGTTGTTAAATGATGCATGATTGTATTTCCATCTTCATAGTTAAACTTATGTGATATAAAATCATGTAACAGAGGAGCAGCTAGCTCTTTCAAGCATTGTTTTCTGTTTTTAATACCTAGTGTGATAGTTAATCATGACTGTCAACTTTATTGGATTGTGAAGCACCTAAGAGACTGGCACACCTGAGGGTGTGTCTGTGGGGAGGTTGCCAGAGAGTATTAACTAAAGGGCAAAGATTGACCCTGCAAGTGAGTTACTGGGGGCTCAGAAGGAATAAAAAGGGGAAAGGAGAAAGCCTGAATGTGAAGGCATTCTTTCTTTCTGCATTTTGGCTGCTATGAGTTGACTGGCTCTCCTTTGCCATGCCCTGTCTACCATGATGGACTGAAACCTCCAAAATAAGTCATCCCTTAAGTTGTTTTGCTCTGGTATTTTTTCATGGGGATGAAAAATTGACTAACATACCCAGAGTCCTCATTTACACTGGGGATAGCCCTTACAATAGATAAATAGAGCTCTGCTTCTGAATTTACTCATAGTCTCTGCTTTGAACATGGATTATCATCTTCTAAGATATTTGGAGCTTATATACATTTGAATAATATGGTTTTAATAATTCATATTTAGTCATAGAGTTGCCTAGTGTGAGTATTTATTCCTCATTAAAAATTTGATAAAATAAGTGCTGTTATTAAAATGACAACTATGAAAACAATTTTAACATGTTAATATAGTGTTAAAGAGTTTTGTGTGAAAAATTATTTACCACTCAGTATGGATGGTAAAAGACAAACAGATAATATCTTAAGACTAGACAGCATATTCTCATAGTCCCTAATGACAAGCAAGTAGATAAAAGCCATCATCTATAAAATCTTTATGATATTAGCATCTGTACAAAAGTATGTAGAGGTAATGAGTGAGCTTTGACATCCCTGGAACCAAAAGGATCCTCAAATCCACAAAGGTGCTAACTATAAGACATGGTAAGTTAGTCTGAAAAGAGAGGCAGAGGTTGGAGTGTCCTGCAGGATCAAACCTGATGCTATTGGGAATGCTGTAAACTCAAGAGAGGGGCCTAGTGGGAGGATTTAGGCCACTGAGAGTACATCCTGGAAGGGAATTGTTTAGACTAGTCTTTTCTTGCTTGTGCTGTGCTGTGTGTGTTTGTATGCGTGTGTGTGTGTGTCTGCTAGAGATTGAACTCAGGGCCTCATTTGTGCTTTTTGATGTCACATCTTAGAAGGTTTTGCTAACCCAAAATATGATTGACTCTTGTATTTTAATAATTGCATAATTTTAAACTTTTTCATTTAGGTCTAGGATTCATTCTGAGTTAATAATTAAGTATGGGTTGAGAAAGAGAACCAATTACATTCTTTTGTTTGTTAATAGTCATTTGTCTCAGCAATATTTTTGAAAAGAATCTTTCTCCCCATTAAATGTTGTTGGCAAACTTGCCACAATATCAACTAAGTATAAAGATTTGCTTCTGGACTCTTAATTCTAGTCCATTGATCAGTACGTCTGTTCTTACATTGGTACCACACTCTTTTTTCTCTGTGTGAATTTCTTAGTGTGTCCTCTGTACACAATCATGTCACTCATGAGGAGAAATTATCTTACTTCTTCCTTTTTCATCTAGACATCTTTTATCTAATGTTCTTTTATATTTACCCTTTTAGAAACTCCTCCAACACAGTGTTGAATAGAAGTTGAGAACGTGGACATTGGTGTCTTCTTCCTGACTGTGAGGGTGAAGTGTTCTGACTGTTACCATTTATTCTGATCTTAGATGTAGATTTACACAGATGCCATCCATCAGGTTGTATTAATTTCCAATGGATGCTGCAACAAAATACCACAAATTTGGTGGCTTAAAAGAACAAAAATTTATTGTGTACAAGTTCTGGATTCCAAGAGTCTGAAATCAAGGAATAGGCAGGGCCACATTTCCTCTGCAGGGTCTGGGAGATTCTTTCCTTGTCTTTTTTGTCTTTTGGTGGCTATTGAAATTCTTGGCTTCCTTGGTTAGTATCAGTATAACCTAATCTCTGCTTCTGTCTTCTGTTTCATATAAGGGTATGTCTTGGATTTAAAGCTCACTCAGGTGATTTAGATTGATCACATTTCAAGATTTATTACTTCTTCATAAACCTGTTTTCCAAA